>NW_027132499.1:0-2400000 GCF_026122565.2 Emydura macquarii macquarii | reverse complement strand
GGTGCCCCTACTGAGCATGCATGCAGCTGTTTTATTCCTGATGCCCAGCACCTGACTCATGCCTAACCCCTAGTGGGATGCTTAAACTAGGTGTGCCTCGACTTATCTATCTGTGCAGCCCAATCCACTAAGTATACTTGGAGGCCCTCTGAGAGTGCCCAACAAAACACAGCCAACAAGGTTCAATTCCCCTATCTAGCTGAAAGGACCAAAGACTTAAACCCAGGTCTTCTACTTCCCGTTTTGTTCCCTGACCAATAGACTATAGAGTATCCTGAGGTAAGTCTCTCAATCGTGTTGAAGCTGTTCCACATTGTATTAAAGTACTTTAATATTAATTTGGGTAGGGAATTAAACCTGAAGCTCCCACATCCCAGGTGAGTGCCATAACCACTAGGCTATTAGCAGGTGGGGGATAAGAGGAACACCTGCATCTTGTCACAGACCAGGATTTAGATGATCATGCAGCAGAGGTCAGGAGTCAGGAACCAGAAAGCAGAGCTGTAGACAGAATTAGGCATCAAACCAAGGCAGAGTTGGAGTCGATATCCAGGGGTGGGATGTCTATAAGCAGGGATCTAGAACAAGGCAAGATCCAATGTAGCAGCCAGCCAAAGGTTCATCTAGTTGCTGGGACAATTTCCTGGGCCTCCTTCTGACATAAATAGTGAGTTTGAGGCAATCAGAGAAGCGTGATGTTTCCTCCAATTGGGAACTTTGTAGGTAGTACCTAGGGTGAGCTATTGTCCACCAACCCACATACCAGCAAGCTGCCAGGTGCTGGCTATGACATGAACAATACTGAAGGACCCACAGAGCTGGATTCAAGACCTGTGATCCCTCACACATATCCTCCTTTTATTTATTTATTTTTTACAAGAAAGGGCTGACCTGCTTAGGTGCCTAACGATCTACCTTGGTGGTGTGTAGGACCCACCCCTCTCTTTAGCATTGCCTGTTGGCTAGCTTAGGCAGCTACCCATGCATTTGGTGTGTTTTGTGGATACTACGTATAATATAGGGAGCCTGGTCTCCTTTCTTGGGGCGGTGGATTCCACTAAGTAAAAGGGTACCTAAAGGTAGGCTTAGTTTTGTGTGCCTAAGTCCCCTTTGTGGATTTAGCCCTATGTTGTAAGTGATAGCAAGTGTTTCAAAGGTCTCAAAAACAATGAAAAGCATTGCAAGCAAAGCTGAAAGGTGTGTTACACTCTAGTATTTACACAATAAAATCAATACAGATAATAGTTAATTCTGGCTTCTTGAAATTGGCAAGTCAATGTGGTGTTGGATTTCTATTAATATCTAAGAAGCACTCTTGAAATAGGACTTCAAAACAGCTATTGATAGACACTTAATTATGTAAGCCAATCACACACCTTACCTAAATAAAATGATCTGAAGGAAAAACACTTGCTTAGGTTTAAGGGGAATTTAGGAAACAGAGCAAGTTGTCATGCAATTATTTAGGATCTAATGAGAGAGGTCAGATTCAATAAAACCATGTTTGGCTTCAATGTGGTATGAACAGCATGGGCAAATGTAGCCATGTGACTTATCAGAGAGTGGCTGCACAAGTCTGAACAATTGGCACAGCAAGAATTTATACAGTTTAAAAAAAGGTTTACTTGGTGAAGAAATATTCTAAGCAGAGAATAGTCTGGTGGCACCAAAATATAGGGTTAAATCCTCTGCATAAAAGTGATGGAGTAGTACAAAGAAACCTAAAAGTCCTGGTTCTGGCTGGCATGGAATCTCCCAAGAAGAGATACTAAGAGAGACAGCCATAAAGCTGCCCCTAGACATTTCAAGTCTCAGCACTGGGGGCATTCTGGGACAAGACTGAGGGCAGGACAGGTATATCAGAGTCAGGACCACAGTGTGCAATGATACAGCTTATAGGGGAACCTAAGGATGTTGCTTTAACTTACACAGGGCCCTAGGTCTGTGTAAATTATGCTGGGGGGTCTGGAGCAGTCCACAATCAGGAGGGCCCTAAAAGACTTAAAGCAACCAGAGCCCTCCATTCCTATGAAATGTGAGTTTTGTACTGCATCTTGTAATGGCACAGCATCAAATCTCACACACAAATCTTAAATCTATTTCCACCAAAACAATGAGCTAGTTTCTACCAGCCTTAATCATGGTGAGCAGTACCTTACTCTGATTTCACTGGGAGTACTTGTGGAATAAGCTTCTACCGCTGTTTGTAAAGGTTGGAGAATATGGCCCTTGACTACTGTGTTTTAAATTACAGTGAAATATATTGCCAGTGCCACCTGCAGGCAGTGCCAGTGAAACTCCCAATATCATTTATCGTTTAAAGACCTCTAACCACACCTCTATAAAACTTGTAAGCTGCAGAAAAAAAGTAACTCATATTAACCAACACTGTTTCTCAGTTGCCTTCACTCTTTGTTTCTCCCATATGTGGCCCAGTGCTCTTCCACCTGGGAAAGTCTCCTTCCCAAAGCTGCAAGCTTCACCTAGTATACCTCCCTTGGAACATCTAGCTCACCCATGGTTTCCTCAGATCCACAGACATTAGTAAGGTCCCACACCATGTGTGTAAATTAGTACTTGTCTGTAACCTTTTTATTTCCCTTGACCATCCATCCTCAGAGTTTGTGACTCAGTGTCAAAGACACCCATGACTCTCTTGCTAGGAGATGACGGCACCAGAACCACCCCATGCACACGCTCTTAGTCACTAGCAACAGTTCAATTTCTGTCTGTGCCTGCTGGCCTCAGATGCAATACAGAGGGGAAAACTTGCTACTTTTAAAATTATTACTCTTTTTTTTTTTCTTGAAATTTATTCTTTTTGAAAAATTTTAGCCACTGTATATGTAGCACAAACAAAAAACTAAATTTTTATGATTTTTTTTTTTTTTGAGGAAAGTTTCACAAATGTTGGCAAAATGTTGAAAATTTTTAACAAGTGCTGTTGCTGACACCTACTTCCAAACCTCAAAGATGTTGTCAGGGCAATGTGAAAGCTGCAAGCAGCTTTGAGCTTGTATATTTAATACATATCGGTCAATTTAAAAAAAAAATCAATTTTAATTAACTTAATCTTTTTTAAATGAAAAATGTCTTTACTCAAAATGAAAATGTTCTTGGAAGCTTTTAATTTTGATTTGAAATTTTGTTTCCTTTGTCAGAAAAAAAAAATTGAATTTTTGGTTGTGTTCTGTTTTTGGTTTTCCAAAATAGATATTTTAAAATTGATTTTACTGAAAACGGTATTTTCGGTTTCCACTTTGGGACTTTTTTTCCCCTCAGGGCCTATAATTTCACCAAATTTGGGTAGCTTCTCACAGGGATGGCAAAAAGAACCTTCCTTAAACAGGGACAACACCTCTGCCAATTGCAAGTCCCTGCTCCACAGCCTGGAAGTGCAAGAGCTTCTCAAAGTAAAGGTTGTCAGATTGTCAGATTACCATGGGCAAAACAATGTATTTTCCCCTTGCTTCATTCTCAGAAACAGGTGAACTGTTTTGGCTGAAAATTTTACAAAAACTTTCTGTCTGAGGCAGACCTAGGGTGTGGGATTCACAAAGGCATTAAACCCTATTTGACTTCAGTACTATTTGAGAACCAGAATGTGGGCAGGCATGTGCCTGCCCACAGCTAAAAACCCCTACCCCAGCCTAAGGGCAGGAGCTGCTGGACTTGGACTCAACTAATTACGGGGGACAATGAGTGAAAAAACAGGGACGGGTGTGGAGATCAAGGGGCTAAATGGAGGGAACCTAGAAGGACACCGAGCAGAGAACCCCGGATGGCGCCCACTGTTCCTCAAAGGTAACCAAGGAGTCAGTGACCGTGGTCCAGAGGAACTCTGCTTATCCATGATTGGATGGAGAGACAGAAGGAAGCGCCAGAGTCACAGAGCACCTCCTCAGCCAACCTCCTTTCCCTGGTGTTGTAGATGGCTTCCTTGGCCAAGGCAAGGAGGAGGTTGACGAGGAGGTCCCACGACTTTGTGGATGGGGTGCGCATAGATGAGGAGGTGCGGGGAGAAGTGCAGCCAGAACCTCAGGAGGAGGGGGCTGTAACCTGGCACATTCCAGTTATATGTGCGCCAGGGTGTCCCTCACACCGCAAAAGGCACAGACTTCGGGACAGGGGATGAACCACGCCAAGTACAGGCCCATGCTCATGGCTCTGTGAAGAAGCCACCAGCCAATATCCCTGGAGGGCTGTGGAACCAAGGAGGAATACAGGCAGGCCCACGGGGGTCTCTTTCCCTCTACAGGTGGCAAGAAGTCCTGCCACTTGGTGTCAGCGTGGGACACGAGGGTGAGAAAATGAAGAGTGTGGAGCACAAGCGTGTGGAGGTGTGCCCATGGAGCAGTTCGGAAGTGCACCGGGTACAAATCCTGCAGCTGGTTCAGGATGTTGGGAGGAGGCAGTCAGGGGAGCTCGCGGGGCAGGGGTCTGATGAAGAGGGCTCGGGATGAGGGGCAGGCAGGGACCACCCTCCCTCAGGACCCGCTCGAGGTAGGCTTGAGCAGTGGGGGGGCAAGGCTTCCCTCACCTCCTAGAGTACGCGGCGGGGGGTTCGAAGGGTGGAGAGCCCCATGTGTCAACCCAGCGCTGGGGGATCCACCCAGTCCCCCTGGTTCTTTGACTTCACTGGGAGTTAGGCACGTAAATCCTTTTGTGATTCCCACTCTGGGCTTGTAAAATTTCATCTCAGTTAAAGTGCAACAAAATTTTATGCAACAGAATATATGGTCTTATGGTTTGAAGTGTCAGACAACCTATAATAGGTATTATTATTTAACTCTTACGTGGCATTTTTCATCTGTAAGTCTCAAAGTCCTTTGCAATGGTCTGTATCTTCATTCCTAATTTACAGATAGGGAAACAGAGACAAAGGGATGGGAAATGACTTGTTCCAGTTCACCCAACAAACCATTAACAGATTCAGCAATTGAGGTATCCTGAGCCCCAGTCCAGTGTTCTATGCACTAGGCTCATCTGCTCATCCAAATTTGAGAAGCAGGGGATGCTACAGCCCTTCCCTTCTTGCGCGCGTGTGTGTACACACAACATCCATGGCATTCAGCTATACAGGAGTTGCCTGAGTTTCTAGTGAATGTGCCTGCCAGTTATTGCTCTTATTAATTAAACTGTATGGCTCTCTTATGGTAAATGGTTTGTCCACAGCAAGCACATTTATCCCTAATGTTCTATAGTCTTATTGAAACTATTGCTGAAGTACCTTTATGAGCCTTTTTACTTAATTTTGTATACTCTGTAACATGATAATTCTATGCAATAAAATAAAGAATTTTGAACCTTTCTTGCCTACTAAGTGCTCCATTTCGATATATAGTCACAAAGCTTTGTACAGTTCTAGTCTCCTGCACTTACACCATGCACATGAAGGGTCAGATTGATCCTGGCCCTGGGATGGGAGCAAGGAGTATTACTCTCCTAGTGCACCTTGCATAAGGGTTGCAGATATATACGTACAAGAGAAAAGAGAGAGTGCTTCCTTCATATGCTTAATGCTCCAAAAAGGGTGGGAGGATTGCACAGTAGTGCCCCCTCTCTGCGTTTATAATGGCCCACAGGTCAGGGCATGAATGCTTATAAAGGCAGGCTGCATCATCTCATACTCCGCACCCTTGAGCTTGAGATGAGGCACTATCTATTCCTGAGCCCCTCCTGGGAGAGTACAGCGCTGCCCCAGCGCACAGTTACACCTTAATCCTATGAGTGTATTATCTGTATATCATATACAGTATATGCTATTTATTTGGCTTCGTCCTGTAAACACAGTTTAGGAAGGGCTTTTTCTTCCTTTTATTGTTTTTAATTTAATATAGGTCAGTTTGCCTTTCCTTTCTCTTGCCGTTTCCACACACGTGTCTCTTTGTGTTGGATAGAAGAGATGCTCTGTGAATACTGTGATCCTGTCTGCATGCTACTCCAAAGCAATGCAAGGTACATTTTGTATTCCTATCCCTGTTCCGCACTGCCACAATAGGGCTCTGAGTGGAGGCACACAGGTGGCGTATGGTACACTACAGAACTAACTTGAATGAAGACAACAAACTAGTGGCAGAATGTTCTATGAGGACCCCTTGACTCTTCAATCCACTTTTCAACGCAGTCTGAAATAGCCCCAAACTCACTGTATTTAATGAAGATAATGAGAGTTTGAGGTACTGAATGCTTCTCCAAAAGTGCTGAGCATCAGGCCCTAAACTCGTAAATAGATGATGTCTCAACACCACTACCACAGGCTCAGAGTAAAACAGCTAAGTTATGTCTTTGCAACGGCCATCTGTGCTAGCTGTAGTCTCCTTTCGTTTTCCCGGTAGAGCAGATGCTCACTACATGTGAGCAGGCGTAGATTTTGGATTAGAGCCCAGTGAGCAAATGGGATGGCCTACCATGGCGTCAAGTGGAATGGCAGCTGTAGTGGGCTGTAAAATGCAGATTGAACTTTGCTTCTGTTTCCCCTCAACATGCACACTCTCCCACCCCTCCAGGAAAAGAACTGCCCATTGTTGCTTAGCTTCCTTCCTTCCAAGCCAGGGAGACTTTGGCTTTCTCTCAAGTAAAGTAAAGGGAGGATAGTGAGGAAGCTGTTGCATGTGGAGCCTGTAGGCAGGCAGGCAGGCTGGGAGGGAGGGATATGGGCCTGGAGCAGAACAAGGGGTAAAATTGGGCTGGCAGAAGGGAACAACTCAAAATGAACATAGGAAGAGGAGCTTAGCTGAGCTTTCAACCAATGGCTGGAGTGCTCCAGGAGCACTCCCAGCTCTTTCTTTATATTACGGCAGAAGGACGAGTCAGTAAAATACCAGCTATGCCACCTCTTAAATGTGTCACTGTAAGTGAGATAACATTGCTTCTCAAGAGAGGCTTCCAGCACTTAAGATGCAAGTATGACAGGTCCCTGTTCTTTTCTCTGCTTCCTTTCCCTGATCAGTGTCACAAAGTCGGTTGTGGAGAACCCTGCGGGAGTATGTCGGAGAAGGTGAAATATATGATAAAGAAGAGCTGCTTCTTAGGGAGTCCCTTATGAAAAAGTCCTAAGGACCTTAATAAAGAATTATATGATTTCTGTAGAATATGTAGAATTCTGTAGCTTTCTCTTTCTGTGCACACGTGGGTGTATATTTACATATATAATAGAGAGCTATTAATGAATTGAATAAGTTAAACATTCTATAAATAAGATAGACATCTCAATCATATTCTATAGGTTTTGTAGTGATTCTTATTCAATTTCTATAGAGCCACATTGGTTTCAAACCTATTAAACCGAATAGAACTTTTTCCACAGAGTCATTTCTAGGTCTTGGGATCCTTAATGTACCAGATTTTGCTATTCAATGGGGACAGTGTCCTGTATTTTCTATTCTTCAGTTTTCTCTTCTTTCTCTCTAATATTCTAATATTGTATAGGCATTTATTCCATGCTACTGAATAGTTATTTTTGAGTGGGTGTTTAGAGCGTGTTCCAAGTGGTGGTATTCCATCTGTAGATCCTTTTTTCTATACAAACAGCAGATTGCATTGCTGCTGTTCTTTGGGGGTGAAAAAAATCCTACACTAATGGCATTGTTTGTCTTCACAAATTCTTCAACATTGTGTTCTTCTGCCTGTTTCCACCCACAACCAGGTCCATCGATATCTAACTTATCCAAGATTCATCATTAGTGATTTATACTTTCTAAAGTAGGTAGAATTTCTACTGATTTTTTTAAAAAAGAAAAAGTTTTACTAACAGATACCGGTTTTCCTTGCAAGAACTTTAAAGTATGACTCTGACAGATGTTATTCATTAATATTCCAACAGACTCTGGCTAAGTATGTACATTTCTTTTTTTAATTGAGTAAATGATTAGAATAATTATAATTAAAGTGTGTGAAGTATTCCAAAATAACTTGAATAATCAACTAATTGTAGTTTTCAGTGGTCCATGAAATATATGAATAATTCAATCTTCACAGCACATCTAAACTCAGATTTAGAAAAGATATCTGCTTTCCAAATGCATGTGATCAACTCATCTGAAACAGAAGTACAGTCTACTTTAGATGAGTGGGGATCATGTTATGTGGCTTGAATCCTTATTTCACTGCAAGATAGTAAGACATATCATATGATGCAAATGCTGAAATATAATGGGGAGTGTCATTTTTCTGTCTCATTTCAGATATTGAAGCAGATAACCAAACTGTTATTCTGGTGGGGAATTTGAAAATCTCCTGTGTAGAAAATGATGAATGCTTGCATATTTCTCTTCAACCTACAAAACATAGAGTCTCTGTGTTGAGTGTCAGAGTATTTCCAGTCTGTTGTTTCTGTCATTAAGTACAGTAAGTCCTCACTTCAGCAAAGCATTTAGGCCCTAGACCCCAGGGTTAGACACCTAAATTGCACTGTGATCCACAGAACACTTGCTGAACCTGGTAGGTGCCTAAACTCACTCAGTGCCTATGTTTTCAGGATAAAAGTTCCCTAAACACCTGTATTTCTATCTCTGAGAATGCTCACTGATGCCTCCCTCTAGATATCTGGATACTTATGTTCCACCTAAGTCCCAGAGTGATTCACATACTAAGGGAAGATAAGTGTTCAGCCTCCTAAATCAGGTGTGTGACCTGAGCTGGTAGATGGTCTCTAAGCACCCATACCAGTTTGGGTCCCATTCAAAATCCCACTGGAGGAGGAGGAGGTGACCGCCTTATAACTTTTAGCCCAGTAGTGAGAGCACATCCAGATTCAAATCTCCCCTATCTGCCAGATGGCAAACAGTATTTGAACAAGGTTATCCCACCTTTGAGTTCTGAAATCACTGGGCTTTGGCATTTTCTGATCTGAGCAGAACGTCTGGTCCCTTGGTTTTCTTCCTCCCATGTAGGTGATGTAACCACTAGACCACTGAGTCATTTTTAGGCACCTAACTCCAGAAGAAGTTTCACAGCTGTGAATTTCAAGCAGATTCAGCACCCAAACACCTTTGAGGGGCTTGTCTTAGGACTCCTGTCCTTAGCATTTCTTACTGACTTATGTGATGCAGCTCCCCTGCTCAGCTTGTTGGTTTATGTGAATCCCAGTCTTAGGCACCTAACTCTTCATTTGCTTGTATAGGGAGCATGGGTGCCTAAGCTGGGGCTATGGATTCTGCTTGGCAACAGACTTCCTAAATTTCAGCCATTCTGAAGCTGAGCCTAAGTCCCCTTTGTGGACCGAAACCTTTCAGTTTAAACTTCTGAACGGGTAGACATTTGACCTGAAGTTTTGTCAAGTGCTCAGCATTCCTGAATTTCACAAATACGTGCCAATTGTCTGGGTATTCAACTAGTATTATCCGACTACAAAAATCATGGTGAGCTAAACTTGGTGCTTTGCATGAAAATTATTCGTTTTTAACTGTTCTCAGGCTTATCTACAGTTAACTTGTTGTGTCAATGATACCATACCAAATAGTTGCTTTTTCTTTTTCTTTCTTTTTTCCTCCAGTGAGGGAAGAGTAAAAGTAGAATGTCTTTCAAAAACAGAAACAAAGAAAGTTTTGCTTGTTATACTGTATTGTCTTTTGTTGATGATCTAGCCCCTGAACCAGCAAAGAACTTACATACAGTTAAGCATGTTTAGGTGTATTGCCCCATTGAAGTCAATAGGATATAAATTGTCTCAGTGAAATCAATGGAATGATTCACTTACTTAAACTTAAGGATGTGCTTAAGGGTGGGATCCGTGAAGGTTCTTAGGCATTGCAAAGCTGAGTGTTGTGGTACCTAACTTTTAGATGCCTAGGAAATCACAAGAACAAAACTGCAATCCACAAAGCAGAGTTTGGTTTACACTGCAATGGTGTATGTCTACACCGCAATAAAGCACTTGTGGCTTGCCAGTGTCAGCTGACTGTTTAATTGTAGTGTAGATATTCAAGCTCAGGCTAGAGCCTGGGTTCAGGAACCATCCCCTATCTCAGGGTCCAAGCTTCAGCCCAAGACCACAAGTCTGAGCCCCACACACCCGAGTCAGCTGAAATGGGGGCAGCCATAGGTATTTAATTACAGTGTAGACAGCCCTTAGGCTCCTAATACAATAAATGGGGAGAGATTGATTGCTTAACAATGGGTTCCATAAAACACAGCATTCTATATGGGGAGCAACCTAAGCTAGCCAATGGGAGATGCTGACGACAGGCGGGTGCTAAAGCCTGTCCCTCTTTCTCTCTGGCCCAATGACTGTTCCACTGTGGGTAGATAGTCATAAGATTTGCCATTGGTAAGACTGTTGATCCAACAAGAACAATAAAAGTAAGAGTTAAAGACCTGTTAAGTGATCTAGCTCTAGCTCATCTCCCTGCAAAATGCCAGATTTTTACCTACAGTCCACTTTCCAGGAGTTTGTTCAGTTTACAATAGTTTTAAAAGCTACATAGGAACAGGCATCCACCATTTCCTTCAAGGGATAATTGGATTGTCTAATATAGTGTTGTTCTGAAGAGTCTCCTGATATTTAATTTACTCATCGTACTGTATCCATTTATTTCTATTAATGCCCCCTTGCATTCTCAAAAATAATAATCCTCTCTCCTTGATATTTATACTCTTCAGATAATTGTAGATTCATGGTCCCGCATGATCACTGCTTCCTCAAAGTAGCTTTGCCATTAAAAAAATGGACATTTCATGACAGTTGCCAGAAAGACCAAATGAGATGCAAAAGACCCCTGAAGGCAAATAACTAGTCTCAAACAGCTAATACAGAATCAGGACTAGTAGGGAGATGGATAGATGCACAAGTAAGTACTGTCACATTTATTGTACCAGAAAGGTAATAAAGAAAACATTAGTAGGTCATGAGAGGAAGGTTGCAAGATGAGAGATGAATGCCAGCACACACAGCTGTTCTGTATCTTTGACAGAGTGATTAATTCCTGATATGATAGTATTATTTTACAGTTGGCTAGAGGGGACACAAGGAGCCCAGCTATTAATCAAAAGGAGCAAGGGATCACAGACTGTAGGCACATATTTAAGTGGTTGAACATTGGTGGAATGTTTTTGAAACCTTTCTATAGTCATATGCAGATCACCCAAATTCAAGGGGCAGGCAGAGGAGGATTGGAAATGAGATCAGAGAGGCAGAGATGTGCAGGGAGTGGGGATGTTGATGGGAAGATTGTGCTCAGTTTAATGCTTAATACAAAAAAGAATCAAAAGAGAGCATAAACTTTGGGATTGGTTTTGCAACAGTGAAAACAGGGAGATCAGTTGCAAAGGCTAGTTTAAGACAACTGCAAGAGGAAATGGAGATAATTATGAGATATAAGGAGGAAGTAAGAGAATTCATGAAATGCATATCCAGTGCTCTCGGAAATACAGTGTATCGATGGCTATGTTTACATTTATGATGGTGTGTTGAGAAGAGGCACTGAATGTATAGCTACACGTAGCAGTGAAAGGGCTTGGCAGTAGCAGGGAAGGCTCCAGCAATGAGTAGCTGACAGAACTTCTTACATGGTGTCAGAGATAAGCTCTGGCATGGTGGAGACAGCAAAGAAAATCTCCAGCAGATCTCTGGGAGCTACTGGAGCCTTTCCCCCATTATTGGAGATGTTCCCCTGCGTGAACCTCAGGATATATAACTTACATGTCTCTCTACATGACCAAGCAGTGCCTCGCACTATTTTTCAGCAATATAATCAATGCTTAATTTGTGCCAGGGCTTGTCAGCACTGAGCCCCGGTACCTCTAGGCTTGGCAGTTCATTGCCCCAGCACCTCTGGGCTTGCTGCATCACTAACGAATGTAAAAAAATTGCTTGAGCCCCAGCACATTTTTCATTACAAATTAAGCACTCAGTGTAGTGTCCCATTGCCTCCCTGCTGCCGGAGGTTTTCTCTGCCACATTGAAAGTCTCTAGCAGCAGGGAGCTGCCACAACCTTTCACTACAGTGAAGAAAGGCTCCAGCAGCCAGGGAAGGCTCTGGCAGCTCCATGACTTTCAGATGATGCAATATTGGTCTGGTTTTTTTTAATCAAAGAGATGAGGTTGTGATCAATAAAGGGAAGCTTTTGTCTTAATCGTCCTCAATCTCTTATACATTAATATACAACATTTCCCCTTCCTCTTCATTCTGCATATGTTTTTTCAGTGTATGGTAAATCTGGAATTAAATAATTTCACTACGCCTTAAAACACCTTAGAGTAGTAGGTGGGTTATGCTCCCATCATAAGAGAATATGAACATTTCTATTTAAAAGTTGTGCAAGTGCTATATTGGTCATTTAAGAGATGAAGTCATTGTCCCTACAGCATTGTTTTGCCACTACCATTTATAGCATCCCATGACTGAACATGCCCTTCTGCATAATGGAACAAAAGGCATGGGTAGAGCCCATCGAAAAAGAGGAAAAAATGTCACCAAAACCCTTCTTTTATGATTGAGGTATTACAGGATTTTTGGCCGTCTGATAAAGCGTTCTTAGTTATTCACATTGAGAGGAAAAATAAATTTAAAAAAAATCAATTTCTTTTCAGTTTTGAGAAATTGGCCCTTTTAAAACTCCAAGTAATTAATTATACAATAATAAAAATTAATATAAAATGTTAGTGGTAAGGCCTATTCTTTCTTTGTGTGCAACAAATGTAATTACATCATGATCACTTGCACCTAGGCGACCACTAATTTTTCATTAGGTGAGGTGATCAATTCATCTTTATCTATTATGAGGGAAGATCTCATCATTGTGGATGGGGAGAAGGGGCAGAAGAACTTTGCAGGATGCCCTGAAAGTAATCAGACTTGGAGTCTTTTGGACCACGGTGGAAGGTTCCAAAGTAGTGGAGCACTTATAGAGAAGGCCCTGCTAACAATCCCTTCTTGTTAACACCAGTATATATAGCCTGTGTTCCCCCAGTTAAAAAGGTGAAGATTAAATTTTCAAAAGGGGCTAGGTGACTCAAGATCCTAAATCCCATTGACTTTCAATAAGATTTAGGCTCCTAAAGGCTAGATCCACAAAGGGGATTTAGACTCAGCATTTCAATGCCTAACCTTTAGGTCTTCAGCTGCTTTGTGGAATCTACAGCTCTGAACTAAGCACCTAGGGAATTTACGCACTTTGAAGAGTAGGCAGCAGATGAGTGGGGGATTTAAGGATTTAAATTTTGGATTTGAGCATCTAAATTGGTAGTTAGACACCTAATCTCTTTGTGGACCTAGCCATAAATGCCTATGTTTTTGAAAATGGGCATTTGGCTCCTAAATCACTTGGGTGCTTTTGAAAAATTTCAGATCGCCTAATCTCCACTCATTGAGCATGCCCATTACCCCAAGACTGCATTAACCTGCTCCTGAGAGCAGCTCTTTTGTTGCAAAGGCTCCTCATGACCTCTCTCCCCACTAGAACACCATTAGGTCCTTAAATGAGACCAATATGCATGCAACATATCAATAGGGTCTTGATGATTTTATATATATATATAATGTGTATGTGTGACTGCTAGTGCTCAGAGATTTTATTCCTATGACTGGGTGTGACTGAACTGGGTAGGGATCAGAGAGAGATATTCTTGGTTCAGTTTCCCCAAATGACAACCAGACTTGGCTTTTGACACTGTGTGCTACTAAGGATTTGTCTGCCCTAGGCTCCTGTTTTAGGTGCTTTAACAGTCATCTCTGGACTTTCAAATAATGGCTATGCCATGAAAGAAATTGACCACATCCTCATCAGAAATCACTCCACAGTGAAATCTCACTGGGTCTTCGGCAGTGCAGAAGCACCAGCAAACTCACACCATAGCCTAGTTGTCACTGAGCTCTCACTACATTTTCCAACTCCCTGCAAGCCAGACGTCCACCAAAAGTACAATATGCAGTGTCGGAGGATCCTGTTGAAACCATGAAATACACAGAGGCTATCAAGGATCACATACATAACTTCAAAAACAACGAGAGTCCTGTAGCACTTTAAAGACTAACAAATTTCTGCAGACATAAGCTTTCGTGGGCTGCAACCCACTTTGTCAGATGCAGTCGGGTGCAGCCCACAAAAGCTTATGCCTGCAGAAATTTGTTAGTCTTTAAAGTGCTACAGAACTCTCATTGTTTTTGCTATATACAGACTAACACGGCTACCCCTCTGGAACTTCATACATAACTTCAGTACTCAACCAGACAACGTGGAGATCAACTGGAGTAGTATATGTAACTAACACTGTATCTCTTGCTGCCTCTGAAGCAATAAGCTTCAGATGATTGCACAAGAAACCTTGGCTTTCTGAAGAGGCCTCTGATGTATTAACAAAAAATGCAGAAGCATAGATACAGGGAGATGTCCATGAACATAAGCTGTTGAAAGGCGTTATCCAGGTCACAGCAAAACATGGGCCATAAGACTTACATCAACTCCCTGGCAAATGAAGTAGAGGACTGCTTAAAACACAACAACCTGTGACCTGCCCATGGAGATCTCACATATCTGTCTGGCAGCTGTAAAGAGCTTTCTAATATCATCATCATCATGAAACCAGATGTCTCTCCCTACCCCTCGATGGATGAGGTCCTGGACGTATGCTGAACCATATACCTGATGATGATCAGATCTGTGTGACCTGGCAAACCACAAGCTGTAGACCTAGTGATGAACAGTATTCCTCTGTCACACAAGGAAATACAAAAGGCCATCCATAAATTATGAGATTAGTATACTGCTGGACCTGGTGGTATTCAAGGAAACTTTGAGCAGTTTGGGTTGAACCAGTGAGCACAGGCCTGTATTAACTGTTCTTAAAAGTGTGGGCACAGGAAAAGTCCTAGCAGATTGGAAAGATGGCATCATAGTGTCTTGTACAAGGGCAAAGGATCTCACACTGAGGGTGGCAACTACTAGCAATCTCTTTATTATTGGTTCCTGGAAAGATCTTCACTCATGTTCTGCTTGGTAAGATGCAGCTGCTCCTTAACAAACATTGTCATTCATAGCAGTCAGGCTTCACTGCTGGGTGGTCAGCAATGGATATTCTCCTAACCTCCTGGGCTGAGCTGCGACTTGAATTTAACTGCCTGCTTCACATGGCATATATCAACATCAAAGTCGCTTTTCATTCAGTTGACAGGTCAGCTGTTTGGCTCACGCTGAAAAGAGCTGGAGTTCCAGATGCACAAGATTTAGCAGAACATGATGTTCACACAGGTAATGGTGTGAGAGTGCTCATTGGTCCAAGGCTTTAACTGTGTTTCTACACTACCAAGTTTGCAGCAGGACTGCAGTCTTGCCCTAGAGCTATACTGTTGAGCTATCAACTGGATATTAGGACTTGCCATTCTATGAGTTGGAACTGAATTTAGTCAAGAAATGTTCACTGACCAAGACTACACCAACAATGCTGCCTTGCTTGTGGAAATGTCAGAATTTCAGTCTCAGCCTTCAAGGTTTCCAAGACACCACCCACTTTATGGGGTTGCACATCTCATGACTGAAGACCAAAACCTTGGAGCTGAGCCATCACAACCCTTGGTGTGGGTGGGGTTGAATATCATGGAGAGTGTTGATGATTTAATCTACCAAGTCCGCAAGCAGAGTTTAAGCAGTCACGGGAAATGGGACATCCTTTGACAATAGGTCTTGCTGCCTCCGGAATGAAGCTCATGTCTCACTTATGGATACAAAAATGTCTCTGCACTGAGACAAAATTCACCATCGATCAAACTTGTGAACTGCCTGTATCGCTAATATGGGTCAGAAATCTGGAGCCTCTGACAGGCAGACTTGGAGTGACTAGAAGCATTCCATATGTGCTGCTGACACCAAATTCTGAACATACAATGATACAATTTCATGTGCAATGCCATAATCTCATAGAAATCTAGCCTTCCTCTGGTTGCTCATTACATTCAAAACTGTCATTACATTCAGCCATATCACGAGAATGGACAAATACCCCACCCTCCATGTTCTCAAATTCTCCAATGGTGTGTAAAAAAAAAATACAGACCTCAGCACTGCCTGTGGAGCCACCCCAGAGATTCATGGGTTTGCAGGGTTGAGCCAGATCTGATAACTTCACTTTATATTGCCTGGTGGGGTGCCATCATTGGTGATCACTTTGGCTGGTGCAATGGTCCTCAAAATGCTGTGTGTTTGATATGTGTGTTTATGTAATATATTATTGTTTTAATTTAAAAATGATTTGCTTAACTGTGTTCACTGGTAGTGTGAGAGATTCTGGTATTATAAACTAGAATTTTTCCCCCTAAAAGGAATGCAAAGATCAACCTTTCTGAGTAGCTAGAAAGCTTTTACCATGCTTGAGTTATGCCTTTGCTGAAGAGAATGAAAATGGTTGCACTACTGTTCCTTTAAAAAATAATTGTGTCAACCAAGTGACATTCATTTCAACAGGATGGTATGTCATTGAATTTGAAGGGCAGGACTTTGGGAAACAGGCTACATCATAACACTCCAATAATGAATTAGATATATTTAGCCATATAATTGTTACTCTTGCACTTAAGTTTTAAATAGATTCTTGCATTTAGAGGCAGAGCATTTTACTATTTTCAGTGTTTTGTTTTGTTTTGTTTTTTCTTTTGCGTAAATGTCAATATACCATAGTGTCATCAAATATTCTGTGCCTATTTTCTACTAGGGTACCCATGGACACTATTGGAAGCCATTCAGGAATTCACTGAAATGTGCTTTACAAATACAGTTCATTGTACCCTATTGAGAGGGGTCATGCACAGTAATGAAGGCTATCACTCTCTGCACATCAGTTTAAACTGTTTTTTCCATTCATACATAATAATGGGCTTTTAAATAGTAATAATGTCTCAGGTGAAAGTCTAAGCATCACCGTGGTAGTTCATTGAAGAGGTCTGCTGGATGGGACATAAAGGGGCGTGTAGGAAGCCACCGTGGCCTCCCATGGAGCCAGAGCCTGGGGAAGGACCCAAGAGCTCTGATTGGCCCAACGCACACCCTGCCCCAGAGTCTGCCCGGCAACAGGAGACCCGAGCAGTGATAGGGCCACCCGGCCAGGCCAATTGGCAGCCGCGGGGCGGAGCCCCAACAGGAAGGGGAAGGATAAAAGCCTGGCCCCTGAGCTCAGAAGGGCCCAGACTACTGCTGGAGGCAGACGTGCTGCCCCGCCAGCAGAGGCCTAGGCCAGAGCCTAACCGCCGCAGACAAACCCCGGCCCCATCTGGGCCCGGGGATTGGATAGGGCCCTCAAGGAGCTGGACTAGGCAACCCGGCCAGGACGACTGGGCCGAGTTACCCCGACCTCGAGCCCGGGGCCGTACTCGGGAACTGCCAGACTGGGCCGAGACCCCAGAGCCGCCCGAGTGGCGGACACCCCCGGAGGCCGGACCAGATTTGGAGGAACTGCCGGCCGCCGAGCCCCTCCCCGCAGCGGGGCAGGACTTGGAGGAGCTGCCCGAGGCTGAGCCGCTTGCTCCAACCTACAACGACCTGGAGGAGCTGCCCCCTGAAGAGGAGTTTCCTGCCTTACCCCCGGTCGACGAGGAAGGACTAGCAGCGCTAACAAAGGTGGACTATCCTTGGGACACGGAGGCAACAGGTACTAGGGTCAGTGGGGAGGAAGTAGCCCAGGGACAGCCACGACCTGTGGCTGAAGCCGCCGTATTGCCGGTGTGTTGCGGCGGGAGCCCCGCCGGCACAGTGGCAGCCGCTTCTGCCACTGCTAGGGCCCTGGGCTGGGACGCAGTGGAGACGGGTGGGCCTGCGTCCCCCTCCCCTTCCCCCGTTCCCTAGCCACCCCAGGAGAATTGCTCTCCTGACCCCGCCTGAGCGATCCGCCTGCTCACCCTGCCTAGGGGTTGGAGCAATAGACTCCTGGTTCGCTCGCCCTGCCTGAGGGCCTGAGCGATCCGCCTGCTCACCCTGCCTAGGGGTTGGAGCAATAGACTCCGGTTCGCCCGCCCTGCCTGAGGGCCTGAGCGATCCGCCTGCTCACCCTGCCTAGGGGTTGGAGCAATAGACTCCTGGTTCGCTCGCCCTGCCTGAGGGCCTGAGCGATCCGCCTGCTCACCCTGCCTAGGGGTTGGAGCAATAGACTCCGGTTCGCCCGCCCTGCCTGAGGGCCTGAGCGATCTGCCTGCTCACCCTGCCTAGGGGTTGGAGCAATAGACTCCTGGTTCGCTCGCTCTGCCTGAGGGCCTGAGCGATCCGCCTGCTCACCCTGCCTAGGGGTTGGAGCAATAGACTCCTGCTCGCTCATCCTGTCTGAGGGCCTGAGCGATCTGCCTGCTCACCCTGCTAGGGGTTGGAGCACTAGACTCTTGCTCACTCGCCCGGCCTGAGGGCAAATTACCAAGACTGATCTCTCGCCAAGAGCGAGCTATTCCCCATGTAGGAAGCCACCGTGGCCTCCCACGGAACCCGAATCGCCTACAGGGCGGTTGAAAAAGTGATGCTGTGTTAGGATGGGGATAAGCAATATACTTATGAGAAGTAGTGAAATGGGGCTGGATTACTTGATTTAGGTGATTTTTTGGAAGAGATAAGGAAGAGAAAATGTGATAATGTAAAAACAAAGTAAGATTAGTGGAACTGTGTGATCAGTTGCATAAAGTCTCTTTACTCAATGCCCATATTATAGTCCTTTATCTGAGGTCAAACATAATTCAATTAGTATTGTGTTGCTCCCTGTTTGGGAAGGAAAGGAAGCCTGAGTGTGGAGGGAATGGATATGAGACGTGTGTGTCTGGCAATAGGGAATGAGGGGGAGTTTGTCTCATTCTGAGTCCTGTAACCAAGATTGTTACATTTAAGTAAAACAAACAAACAAATAAAAATAACTTTGATAAGAATCAGTTCACCTTCCTTTATAATTCTTACAACAGGAATATAAAAAATGATGGATCCCATTGAGGAGGTCCTTCATAAATTCAATGTAGCATTCCCCATAATACAAGATCAAGGGAACACTTGATAACATTAAGAAGCATCACTTTTTATATGGTTACAAGGAAATACTTTTTACACTTACAATGAATCCATGGAACTCAGTATTGCAAGATATTGAGGCAGGGTTCAGGAAAGATGCAGCACCTGTGATCAAGTCCTGGCCTGGACCACCATTATTGAAACCAATATTGTTTTCAACAATATATAAAGATTGGTACAGTCTTCTTGAATTTGATCGCCGCATGAGACACAGTTTGGCTCAGAGGCCTTTTGTTTAAACTGTCTTGAGTTGCCCCACATTAGGTGGTCGAAGAAGTAAAGCTTTTTCTCCAAAACAGGTGGTTTAGAATACATGTGGGCAACTGCTGTAGCTCTTGGAAATGTCAGTTCAACGGCCTTCCTCGAGGCTCAGTTCTTTCACCGTTACTGTTCAATATGTACATTAACAACCTCCCAGCTACACTCTCATGCAAGTTTATCTATGCCAATGACATCTGTTGCAACTACCAAGCTCAGTCCTTCTCAGAAATTGCCAAGGTCTTGAATGATGATATGAAGCTCATGGTAGACTATTGTAGTCAATAGCGCCTGCAGCTGAGATTTTCCAAGATGGTTTCTAGTATATTTCATCTGCATAATGCAAGTGCAAGCCATGAGTTAAATGTTTTAAATGTTTTCCTCAATGGCCAATGCCTGCAGCATGATCCAAACCCGATTTACCTTGAGGAGACATTGGATAAGTCATTAACGTATTGCAACCACTTGAGGAAGACGGTAGCCAAAATCAGCATTTGGAACAACCTGCTCATAAAACTGGCTGGTTCAAACGAGGGTCCAAGCACCCGTTCGCTTAGAACATCAGCCCTTGCCCTCTGCTATTCTGTTTGGTGTTGCTCATCTCACCTGAGGCTGGACAATGTAGAGCTTAACAAAGGTATTAATATTGTTACAAGAGATTTTCGGGCAACTCCATTGCCATGGCTACCAATACTTAGTAACATAACACCACCCCATATTCACTGTGAGACTGCCTCTGCCATGCTTGTGGCCAATATGTGTGAGAATAGAGTCTTGCCTTTGCATGCAGACTTCTTCAACCACCCGCCAGCTCACCTGTCTGCTAGACGCCCTTTATGATCATTTATGCCACCACAGGAGATGACAGTAGGATCTGCCTGCAGCAAAGAAAGGTCAGCGATGACTGTCATTAATCACTCTCTCATCACTGACCCAACCATCTGTCCATCAGGTTTTGAACTGCCAAGGCACCTGTGGTCATCTCTGAACTGGTTTCAAACAGGATGGGGCAACTGTGCAGCCAATCTTTTTAAATAAGGTTTTTCTAATGACCCGCAATGCAGCTGCAGTCAACTTCAAACTATGTCATATATTCTTGATGCGTGCCCCCTGACTTATTTTGCCAGTGGGCTACTGGCTCTCCACCTGGCTGATGATGATGCCATCAAATGGCTAGGCACATTGTGCATAGGCTGATATATTGACGCATAAGACTCAAATTGATTAGATGTTTTTATGAACAATAATATCTTCATGTGAAACATACCAAATGTTTGAAATTATTATAAAGCATCTCTTACAATATATGAAGTTGATGCTTTTACCTGTTTGTGCTTAAATATAAGAAACCACCAGTGTTACAGTCAGAAAAAATGTGCTAGTCCTTTAATTAAAAAATAACAGCATTTACCTAACTGTAGAGGTCATTATATCAACTTAATTACCTTAATTCTCTGTAGGTGTATGTGCCTCCTGCATTGAAATAACATGCTTTGCAGTAGGACTAAGCGATAGTAGCTGTTGCAAGTGAACTATGAAATAGGTTTAAGGTTACAGTACATTAGTTCTTCTGTAACAGCATAGTGGTTTACCTGTCCATGGGGAGCTGCTCCAAAACATTTTCTTTTGGTGTAAGCCATTGCCGCCAGGCTTCCTATTACACAGCAGAACACAGGCACACTATTAAGAGTAAATAAAGATGTTCTTTCACATCAACACTCTTCTGATGCTGAAGAGTAGTCACAGAGTGTTGCAGTCATTGTGGCCTGATGTGGAAAATTCATTCAGTAGATATAAAATTTGGAAACTCACAGGGCAGAAGAAAATAGCCCTGCTGCATTTGGCGAGGAGTGGATTTCAGGCTCTCAAAGTGATATAATTCTTCAAGCTATAGTCTTGGTGGGTCACAAGATATTCAGCCTGTTCCTGGTATAGGACTGAATATTCTCCATTTTAGGCCTCAGGCCTTTTCAACTTATTTTGTGATTCTACTTTCAAAGGGAAAGAAGAGAACTTTTATGTTTTTTTCTGGGCATTTTTTCCAATGGTAGTGGTTGCTGAGAGATTCGGATTTGGTAGTTGTCCCAGAAAGATGATTCAGGGGGCAGAGTGCAAATGAGTGCAAATGATTTTCCAACATGTCAAAGATATCTCCTGCCATATATGTTTTTTGCATGTGTGTGTCTGTGCTTGACTCACATGTATAATGTGCAGTGGTTCCTATTAAAATCTAAACATTTTGCAAATAAAAGTTACTTCTCTATTCAGTGGATTCCCTATAATTAATACTGAGATACTACAGTAACATTTATTAATGTGAAATAGCAATTTTAAAGTTTTTAATATGACTGATATGTATGTGGTGTGAGAAATTTCTGTATACAATGATTATTAAGCAATAGATTTCTTGTTTGGAGTCTGACTTTTTAGGCTACTAAAGCCTACTAAATATATTATAGGCATTACAGCTGGTTGAAAGTTTTTGACTGACAACCTTTACCACTTTCCTGTCAGAAATAGGCATAGGTGGGGTGAGGTGAAGGTCAGAGGGCAATCCTTTTTGGAGGTAGCAGGATTGATATTTCAACAGTGGAACTGAACATCTAAAAGGCTTTTCTAATCCTTATTTATACATTTGGACAGAAGAAATGTCCTTTCTGGACTTATATTGGTCCAGAGCCTCAGCTGGAATAAATTGATAGAACTCCATTGACTGAGAACTTAGCCCATGAAATCTTAACGTGGTGTTTAGGGGTGTCTATAGGAATGTACACTGGGTTGGATAATAATCTAGACTGTGCACTGATGTTAATGTTAATACATCCCTTTGAATATGAAATAAGTGATTTCAAAGATTTTAAGGCCAGAAGAGAACATTACACTTATCTAGTTTGACCCCCTGCCTAACAAAGGCCATAGAATTTCATCCAGTAATTCCAGTCTTAAGCCTATATCTTGGTAAGTGTTAAGTATTATTACTAGACTGTAGGAAATCTCAAATAGAATGTCTATGCTAATCCAGCATAGCAACTAAGTCAGTTTATTATCATATATAGTAGTCAGAGTGAACAAAGATAAGTATTTGTTCTATAACATTCTATACATTAAACTGGTCCCTTTCTGCCCTAGTGGTTTGCACAATGGATCTTTATAATTTGGAAAAAGTTATATGTGTGAGAGGTTCGAAGCAGCCTCCACATTAAACTGTTGATCTGACAGAATTCTGAAATCCTACCAACTGTGCAGATCTTCAGATTCATGTCTTCTGCATTTGTGATTGCAGATTTCAAAGAAAAGAAGTATCTGAATGAGTTGTAATAAGACAGGAGGAGCCAATTTCTTGAACATTTCTCATTCTTGATGGTTGCTGGAATAAATGTAGCTCTTGAGCTCTTTTGAGTAAGCAAACTTTAATAAATCTTCCAGCAAAAATGTAAATTCTAGCTCTCAGCGACTTCATCTGAATTTGTGACACACTCTAAAGATTTAGGTCCATAAATCAACTATACATTGCACTTATCCATGCATGCTTTTTCCTTCTGTGTCAGATATAATACCAATATTAATTGGATTAATGCAAGTATAATTTAGCAGAAGTTACTAACAAACTAAAATATATATTCTATTTGGCAACAGAGCGTTGTTTTCTTCTTGTGAACATTTTACATTTTGACTTTGAGAGTGTGAGCTAAATCCTTCCTTTGTGTAATCATGTTCTGTTCCATTGACTTCACTGCATTTGCACCTGCTTATATCCAAGGTGAATTTAGTCCTTTAGTTTTAACATCCACTGTGGAATAGATGCTGCGTGACAGATGCTTTCTAGCTGCCCTTTGTTTTTTCATATATACTTTTCCAGTATTCCCCAGCTATTTTCCCCAGCTGATGCCATTACCAGAATGTTGAATCTGCATAAAAATACTCGTTAAGCATATTTAAGTTATGTATGGTGCAATCTAAACAGCATTGCACAGTACCACTACATGCTGCATCTGGGTTTATAATATGTTTCCATATCTTGTGTTGGACATAAAGTGGAGAACTAGCTTTTCCCATTTGTACAAATAGTTACAAGATATTTACAGTTTGCATATTTACTATCTAAAGAATTTCTATTATTGTTCATACTGGAAATACCTCAGGCAATGCTGCTTGTTTGGCTTTCTTCTCTTTTGTACGGGATTATCCCTAGATATTAGGTGTATATACTTTCTTCACTTCTTGGATGCATATAATTCATACTGATGGAAGCAGGATGTGGTTAAAGCAGAATCCTGAGAATCAAGAGAGCTGAGATGTGTTAGTTCACTGCCTAGCATAATGGAATCTGGTCTATGTTTAGGGTCCCTAGGCACTACCACCATACAAATAAATAATTATGCATGCTGTGTAGCTGGTAGATGCCTACTGGTCTATACCAACTGGTTGGTATAGCATTTCAAAGATTCCGGGGGGGCTTCTCTTTTACTTCAGGGTATGGTTTTCCCTTGGATTGACCTAGGACCACATTTGCTAACTTTGCAGGTACATTGCAAAGCCTTCCCTCATCAAGTTTTCAAGGAGGGGTTGGGTGGGTATTTATATATATTTAATAAATTATACATTTATTTATAATGTATTTATTTATAATAATATTTATTTATAATTTATAAATTCCATAAATTCATGTACATTCCATAAATATGTATATTCCATTGTGTATTACAATTTATGGGATAGACATCCAAAGTATAGGAAGAGATTTTGGTACAGTTAAATATTCTCTCCCAAGATCCCCTTACATGTGTGAGGTTCCACAATGCCACTGTCAATGCAAATTGCATTTCACATCAGCATAAAATGTATATCTCAAAGTTCCCTATCAAAGTAAGCTTCAAAAATAAAGGGTCCATTCCAAGTCAGGTATTAGTCCAATGTTTTCATTAATTACTTGGATTATGGGTGGAGAGTATATTCATAAAATTTGCAGATGACACCAAGATGGGAAGGGTTGCAGGAACTCTGGAGGATAGGATTAGAATTAAAAATGACCATGATAAATTGAATAACTGGTCTGAAATAAAAAAGATGAAAATTAATAAAGACAAGTGTAAAGTACTGCACTTAGGAAGGAAAAATCAAATGCAAAACTATAAAATGGGGTATAAATGAGTTAGGTGTTAGGACTGCAGAAAAGGATCTGGGGGTGTAGTGGATCACAAACTGAACATATGTCAATAATGTGATGCTGTTGTGAAAAAGGAAAACGTAATTCTGGAATGTATTAACAGGCATATCATATGTAAGACCCAGGAGGTAACTGCCCCACTCTACCCTGTACTGGTGAGATCTCAGGTGGAGTACTGTGTCCACTGTGGGGTGCCACAGAAAGATGTGGACAGATATGAGAGAGGAAAGCAACAAATATGAAAAAGGGATTAGAAAACCTGACCTATGCAGAACAGTTAAAAAAAACTGGATGTGTTCAGTCTTGAGAAAAGAAGACTGAGGGAGGACTTGATACATTTTCAGATATGTTAAGGACTCTTAAACAAAACAGTGATTTATTGTTCTTCACATCCAGTGAAGGTAGGGCTTAATTTGCAGCAAGGGAGGTTTAGGTTAGATATTAGTGAAAACTTGCTAACTCTAAGGGTAGCTAAGTTGTGGAATCTGTATCTTTGGAGGTTTTAAGAACGGGTTAGAAAAACATCTGTCAGCAGTGGTCTTGTTATATTTGGTCCTGCCTCAGCACAGGGGGCTGAACTAGAGGACCTCATAAAGTTCCCTTCTAACTCTACATTTCTGTGATTTTATGATTTTGACTTTGTCCTTTTCCCTCGAAAGAGACCTAAGCTTTCCTGGAAGTCACACCTCCATGTCTTAAGCTCTACCCAGAGGAAAAGCAACAGTCTAGTCTAGTTCTTGTAGTAAGTTCTGAGTTGTAAATTTTATACCCACATAAGATGCAACTGGTCTAGCACTTCTTAACTGGATAATTGTAGTAATGTGAGAGGTTGGGATATCTCAGTGAAGATATTGGGAAGGTGTACTAAAGCCTATCTATTTATAGATTGGGAAAGAGGATTTTATCCCTCCCTTGCTTAACTCATGCATTAGTTTGCTTCACAAAGACAATACCATGGCTTTGTGAAACCACAGTTAAGTTTTCAGACCCCAATCTGCTAAAAGGATTGTGTGATTGGATCCTGCGCTTGCCAAGAAGCCTGTGTAGTAGCATCAATGGGACTCTGCACTAGTGCAAGTGCTAATCCACATGGAACTTACTGAAGGATTCGGACACAAGTGTACATCAAGGAGGGGTACTCCAGGGTGGTAGAGTCTAGATCCTAGATCATGTGCTGGAGAAAATCTCCTTTGCTCTTGACTAAGCATCACACCTCCCTTGGAGAGACAGGAGTCAACCCCTAAACTGTACACTGCTCTCAACAATAAAGCCATACTTCTATCTGAATAAGTGCCCTCAAGAAGTATCAAGGTTGATTTCCAGAAAGAGACCCTTTTCGGGAATTACACATACACATTCCCTAGCTGTAGTACAATGTATCCAGTCCCCAACACCTAAACATTAATTCTCTTTGGCCTGTTAAGGGTCCGAACATCCCCAGACCAACCTCTCCATCCTATGCAGGGTACTAATCAACTCTTTGCTGTAGTCACTGATGCTGGAGCGGGATGTGAGTTTGAAGTGCTGACTTCTGATTCATGCCACCTCCACTGTCCATTTCTATCATTGTTGGGTGGGGCTGAACTTCCTGTCTGGGTCCGGCTGCTCCTTGGATGAAACCCTTCAGCCACAGCTCTCAGATGTCTTACTTGCTTTCTGTCCTTCAGCACAAAGTGAAACCACCAACAGCTGCTGCTGTGTTGTTGCCAGAGGCAACCAGGTGGTCTCCAGGCAATTTCCTGTCATTGTTCCAAAGTGACATCCCTCTCCTCCAGTGGAAATCAGCCCCCAATCCCTTGTCTTTGTTTTGGAGTTACTCTCCTTCCCTCCAACTGTAGCCAATCTGCTACTCCCAGCCTGCTCCCATAATGGCAGATGTCAGGGAGATGGTGCATTCCTTGCCCCTACACACACAGAGCTTTTCTGAGGCGGGGAAGACTCTACACAACTCCAAACATATTAAAAAAAAAAGAGATATTAGAAATCACATTTAAGAAGAATCACACAAGAAGATAAAAAAGATATACTTCATCTCTTCCAATAGAGGTTTATTTGTTAAAGTACATTTTCTAGTGTTTGTCCATACTGGTTTTAAAACTACTTAGAAACTGGGCTTCTGCAACCAATTAAAAAAAAAAAAAAAAAAAAAAAGATAATATATATATATTTAATAGAATCAACAAAGTGGAGGCTTTGTGGGATATTCTCTCCCCAAGGAAACCTGCATCTTTATCCCCGAGTACCTTGGCCAACAATCCTCCTATACTGAAAAGAGTAATAAGCAAAGAACTAATCAGACCAACTCTGTGAAATGAAAATTCTCCATGAAATCAACTGTAAGCATTGACTGACAGAACAGATAGCCCTGGTATACTTTAATGAAGATTCCCAAAGCTCAAATATTTGTACCAAAAAATCCCCATTTAAGTTGTCAAATGGATGTGTGTATGACTAGTGAGAAATGGGAAGGACAGTTTAGTTGAATGAGAAAAATATGTCTTGTAAAATAATGTCCATGTATCATCAGTTGAATTTTAACTAAAATTAATCCTACATGAGTCAAAGTAAACATCTAGGGAATCATAGCTCAGTGTCTGTGTTAATAACCTTATCCAAATAGTTTTGTGTACATGTTTTATGGGAAAAAAAGTATATTCTGCTGTCTAATGAGGCCATACACAGTTCTTAAAGTGATAAATTGAGAAGGTACTGAGGGTATCATTTGTAGAAAAGGCATCTGCTATTAGGTAATTTTGAAAGATAAATTTTAACTTGAGAGTCATTGTGCCAAGGGGAATTCTCATGCTACATAGTTAAGATATTTCTTTGATGCTGATGAGGGCAAACATTTCCCTGAACAAAATTTACAAATTACTCAGTCTTCCTCAGAAGCAGCATGATCTGAAGAACATCCGTTAATAATGAAGGATTTGTAACTATTTCAGAAATATCCCAAGGTTACCTGAAGCTAATTCTTTTGGTCTCCTGTGTTAGGTTTGATCCCCAAGGGTTTTGGCCTTCACTCTTGTTGGGTTACGGTAAAGTTCACTCTTGTGGAGTGAGCCAGTACAAAGCCTATGCTCCACTTAAATTCCACGTGTGCCTTAAATGAATCATACGTCTTGTGCTAGCCTTCTGCACAGGGGCGGATTTCACCATGAGAGAACTAATCCAGTTGCTATATACAATAAATCCTTGTGTTTTTTGTTTTTTAAAAAAAGGGGGAAAAAATGCTGATTTTTCTGTTTTGTATCTCTACAATAAAGCTAGTCTTTCTCTTGTGTTTTCATCCTATTAAAATAGCTTTAATCTAATCCACCTACCCAGCTTTTTTTCAAGACTCTGTGTTTGCTTCCAAACAAGTGCAGGTGTAAAGCAGACTGGCTGAGACTTTCAAAGACTCTTTAAAATGGTTGGATACAGAAAACACCTATGGATATATTTATATTTCCCCATCACACAGTCAGGAAATAGCTTTCTGTAGACTGAAAGGCTATATTGTTACTGCTCTTCTTCATCTGATGGGCAAAAAGTTTATCTCTAGTAGACAACAAGTAAGAAGCCAGTGTGTAACTCATGTACAACCTTTCAGGATAGAGGGAAAAATAGAAAGATCAAGGTGTGATTTTTATCATTAACAATGCAAAGTAAAAAAAATGTAAGAACTAGCAAAGATCTCCAGTTTGCTGTAAAATCTAATAGGATAAAGGAAAACCCCTTTTCTGTGGATCAGATTTGAGCCAGATATAGAACTGCCTTTCGCAACAATGGGAGAGGCCCAGACTTTCCTGAATGCAATGTTCCTTCTATAGTGGCTGTCACTTTAAAGGGGTGACTGGCCCCTCTAAGAGGGAGCAGGGCTAGTGCACCAGTGACCAGTCAATTGACTCCAATCAAGTTTAAAAGAGAGCATCTGGGATGAAAGCGGGGGGAGACTTGCTGAGTCAGAAAAGCCATGAGAAGCAGGAGTAGCCAGAGTTCCCTGGGAGGGGAGCCATTGGAACCTGCTGGGGAAAAAGAGCCTCCAAAAAGAGATGTAACCAAGGTTGGACTGAAGAACTGATTTTGTTAATTTGGCCTATGCTGGGAAAATAAAACTTCCTGGAAAGAGACTCTGGCAGTGGCACTGTGTCCTGTGTAAGTTGGGGAGACTGCTAAAATACTGAGATGCAAAATTCAATTGAAAAATGTTCTTACACAAATTACTGAAATTTAATTTGTATGAAAAAAAATCTGCATTCAAGAACACTGGAAGAAAATTATTCTCTTGAGAATTAACAGAGTACATCTTAATATTAGTATTGTTGCCCCTTGGCCCAAGTGATTATCCAGTACTTGGAGGTCTTGCTAAATTGTTTGTTAGGATGAGAAACTGATAATACGAGTTGGGTATTTCTTTTGTGGAACCTGCTTATTTATAAAGAATGTATGCAAAGACTTTCTTCTCTGAATGCAGAAAGAACAAACAACAGAAGCAGCTTACTTGTTTAGAAATCCATGCATGCTTTCCAGCCAGTACCATGCCCCAAAGAGTTCTGTCTTTGGTCCCTCTCAGGACCATGGTTCCAGTGCTTCTTTGATTTTCTTCTGGCTTTCTGTTGCCTTTCTGGTTGCTTTCTGCTTCTGACACACACATGCAGCTCCAAACAATTGATGCCCAAGCCCCTGTGTTAGCAATCCATCCCAGGGAACCTTTGCTTATTTTCCCTGAGTTAGTTCCTCTTCAGGCCTTCCGATGTGTCCCAGCGCCATTGGTGATGGCTTCTGTTGTTTCATCTATCTTACTCCACAAAGGAACTTTGCTTCTTCCATTTAGCCTGAATGACGAGTGGCTAGCATGCTGATCAGCTTTAATGGGATCGGTGTTTGCCTATAGTCCAAAGACACGCTTGCTGGAAGCCTTTTGACATCTTCCAGCATAACAGTATAAACAAAGCCTCCTGCCCTCCACAAAACCTCAACCATTCTAAATGTGCCCTTGGGGGCCAACCCCTTGGAATGACAGGGAACTATGCAGAAGAATGGCCATCAGCTTTGTGCTTAAAATTGTGAACATCAGAAAAGACTTGTCCCAGCCATCAGACTAATGTATCTGGAAATTGATTTCAGAGAGCATCGTTTGGATGTGATGTCTCTTTAAATATATTTGGATTTAAATAGGTTGTTAATTCTGAAGAAAAATAATATTAATTTTAGACATTTGGCCTGTCAATATAAAACACATATCTCTAGGTGCCTCCTCTTCTGTCCTTCCACATAGATTATATCCCATAATGTATGATATTCTACTGTCATTTATGGATTTACTTATAAAGACCCTTACTTATAAAGATTCAGGAAAACACTGAAGCTTGGGAAGTAGTCCATTGAAGAATTCTTCTGGGAGCCTCTTTTTTTCCTCCCTTCCCTTTATTTATTTTTTAACTATCTCTCACACCATCATTAGTCCACCATTCTGGTGATCACTCTGTGACACCCTGTACTCCATGTTCACCACTTTTATATGATATATTTTGTACAAAGTATGCATTGTGAGGTATCACTTGAACACTCATGATCTGCCGAATATTATTATCCTGTTGAAATGTGTGCAACATCACTGCATGTAAAAAATTATGAGATTTTGCTATATATTTCATCACTGAAATATGTTGTAGTTCTGGGTAACAGCTACAAACCATTTTCTCAGAGATAAAAGGCACACTAGCATGCCAGCAAGGTGCTAACGGGCTATTACCTACTTAATTGGCCAGTCACCAGCAGAGGAGAAGGTATAAACAAGAAATTTACATTTCATCCCAGAGTTGGTTCAAATCTCATGTACACAGAGAACTGTTTGTCTACACCATGGCAGGGGAAAAGGGGAATCCTCAAAGAGAAGAAAAGGATATATACATAAGAGACAGTGACCTTCACATTGAAAACTTGTTGGTGATGTCTGTGCACTTGTCTGGATGCCAATGTGGCCAATGTGTTTTGCATAGGCATGGCATGGCATGTTGTGCCCTTCACATACATTGTGAAGGAAAAGGGAAATACTTCCATATAGAGTGGGCACAGGACAGAACAGGTTTGCAAAGTTTGAACAGAAAGCCAGATCCCACCCATGTGGTTCCCAGAAGGCAAGAGAAATCCAGGATGCTCACACAAATTTGAGCAGCACAGAGCAAGAATGTAACTTTTGTGACTTGCCAAGGTACATCACTGACTCTTACTTGTGTGCCCACATAGCTTTAGGTTTTGATCCCTGAAGCTAACGTTTACACTTATTAGCTTCAGACAGTTACATGAGGGTGCCCCCTCAAAGTTAATGCCTTTGGCTGTGGGTTTGGGCATGGATGGTTCCCTTGCGTTCCCATTGCCATCATTGTGCAATGTTTCTGTTTCATGTTAACATCTCTGTTCGAGAGTGCCTTATGGAGACTTTTAAACTTTTAAACAACTGAAAAAACAGTTATGGAAGCGATTGGGAAGGGCTTCAGACCTTCTTTCTCTACACTGGTCTCTCACAGTGTTGATTATAGCATTTATTGGCTATTTAGCAATGCTGCACCCAAGGCTGAAAGTAGTGATTTGAAAGATACTGAAAGTAATTTGGTGGGGGCAGAGGGCCATTTAAGCATTGTTCATTGTTTCATGTCTTCACTGTTAATTTAATTTTGTTTCCTTTCTCTGTGCAGTCAGTTAATATACTACCAAAGCCAGCAAGACATTTATATAAAATTTTGTTGTCTTTTTAATTCGGCTGCTTGTGACAGGAGAATTTTTTTTCTAAGCACTGTTCATTGTCCTTATTCCCTCTGCTGCTTTTATGACATTAAGATATTTAAGGACTGGAAAGGGCAGTGGGTTGAGTGAGCATGGAAGGGTCGGAGAATTCTTTGTAGTGTTCTATTACCAGATAATAACAGAAATCAAATTCATGCGCACTGAGCCTTGGGGATCTACCCTAAACCTAGAATAAATATCCTGTGAGGAAGGAAGGGCTACACACAAGTACATTGAACAGTAAACATTTAGTGAAAGTGACACATGCAACATAACAACAATAAAAAATGAAAGCACAATGGGCAGACTCCGTGAGTAGCATATACACAGTATTGTCTGTGAATCCCACTCTTTCCCCTTCCTCTCCTCATCCCCTTGACAAGAGGTGCATAGCTGCAAAAAATTAGCCAGGGGGACAAACAGGGACCTCTCCTGTACTAGATATATGCTGGGCTTCAAAGGCTGATGGGGCTCATTGTTGTACTCCTGCCTGCTCAGGAGGGTTCCCCTTGGAAGAGTTTCAAGTGCTGGCAGCGGGTGTTGTGCATGTTTCTCCCTATCACTCAGGGGTGGGTTGAATCCTCTGTCTCAGCATCACCCTGGGTAGCAACTGGAGGAAGAGGAAGAGCAATGGGAGAAGTGGGTAGTGCCCATTCCCAGAAAGGAGCAGTGACCAAGGCAGTAGGCAGGCCCCATATGTGTTCTGCCACCAGCTGAATGACTGACTGCATCAGAGCATAATCCTATTCCCTTTGGGCAATCTCCCGTTCCCTGTGGTGTGCATCCTGCTCCAGGAAGCAGATCATCATTGCCTTCTTCTGCCTAAAAGTCCAAACCTACCATGCCCTGAGGAACTAAAACTGCTCTTGGTTCCTTCTGTCCATGCCAATAAGCAGGTCATCCATCTGCCTCTGCTGTCTCTGAGGTGCTGATCCAGGTGGAATGATTTCTCTATCATCAGTAGATGATCCTGGCACTTCTAACCAGGGGTTCCATTATATTTCTTTTTTTTTTTTCTTTTGAAGGAAACTAAGAAATCCCCTCACATAACATAGTTGTGCTGCCAAAGGACACAATATTGGTACTTATTAGCGTTTCAGGAATATGACCGTTTTACTGTCCTTCCTTCTCACACAACTTTTGCAGCCTCCAAGGAAGGAGCAGAGACTGATAAAAGTAAAATACTTGTAGTAACTTAAAAAAAAATTATAATACTTGCAATGTATCAAGGGGGGAATTGGGGTGGGAATTAGTTATTTTCAGGGGCTACATTACCAGTTACCAATTTCTTCTTTAAAGGTTGGCCAATATTTGGAGAACATAGTATTTTCAAGGTACCAGAATGGAAAAAAGAGAGCTAGCTCTCCAGGAGGCCTAGGGAGGAGTTCCAGCAATCTGTGTTAGAGTGAGATTTCTGCTAATGGTCACTCTGCTACATATTATTGAATGGAAGGGTTTAGTCACCTATAAAGGTGGACCAAACACATTTGCACTGTCGTTGAACCTGAAGAACCTACTTGAATTTCTGCTACACCAAAAATTTGCTGAAATATGCTTACAGGAGTGGGAGGCAATCTGAGAGGCAATACTATCTGTCTTCTAAACTAGCAGATGGAGATGCTATGGAAGAGGAAAAGCAAACCACTAAGAATGCCCACCCATCCCCTAACCTCCGATTACATCTCCAGAAAATCTAGGCCTTGTATCCAGCAAATAAAGGTGAAAGGACAGACAAAGAGAGAGGCACATTGCAACTTTATTTTGTCCCTTGAACTTTCCACTGCCCACTGCAAGACAGTTAACCAACTGGTCCCCCTCTTTCTGCATGGCTTCCATTTTTAAAGGGACAAGTAGATGAGGGGTGGGAAGGAGAGGGGTTGGATCTTTGCACAACCATAAACTGTTCAATAACTGTTGTATCCCCAACTGGGCCCTTTCCAAACCCACTCACCTCCTACCTCTCCTGTGGTCCATGTGGCCCTGAACCTAACACTGCTTCATCTATTTCCAGCACTGGAACAGAATCCAGTAAATGCCTGGCTCCTCCAGTCTCTGTGAAATCTCCCAGTATAGGTGAATGTTCCTGCTGAGCTGGGCAAAGTTGTGAAGGACAGGGTACTTTGATGTCACATTGATTAGCACTCAGATGTGCTTGGTGGACCAGGGAGCTCATCTGGGAATCCATGTTAACCTTTACTGACCAAAGGGTAACAGAAAATATTCTGTAGTGGTCAGCTTAGTTCACTACTGCCACTGACAACAATGGGCTGGGGTACCTTTACACTCTGGGTATGGGTCAGGGAAGAAAGGGTTCAGTGCACTGTGGGAATAGGCCTGGCAGACTATTGAAACGTCAGATCTGGTACATGTCCCTTGCCTTTGTTCACACTGCACTGTAGCACAAGTACAGGACATGCTAAAATCATGTCGACTATGTACCCATATCCCTCGTGTGCTAGTTTTCTTGCTGTGCACGCTTCTTCACTCACATGCTTCAGGGGTTCAGATGTGGACAACAGGGGGGTTATGGCACAACAATGCACATGTATGCATGTACTGTTGCTAGTGTAGATGGCAAGGGTTTTTAGAAGGAAATCTTCCCATATTTGACAGTCTTTTAGATGGTAATAACTGTCTGTTTTTGGGGAAAGAGAAAAAGTTAATTGTGCTGAGTTGGACTTGGAACTGTTGTTGTTGCTGTTAAAGTCAGATCCTGACTCCTAGAAAACAAAACAAGACAAACACACACAAATGAGGAGAGAAAAGAACAGCACAGATAGAAAATGCAGTGTCTGTCTCTGATGTTGACATCTCTGGGTTGACTTTTACTTGCAATGTCAATCGTGGAAAAACACAGACATGGCACTTGGGCTTACTAACCATTCAGAGAACTGGCAGACTTGTACCAGCATCGTGTTATTCAGGACACTGTGTTTAGTTGCTTCTTTAGTCACAACTTACAGTTGTGTTGCAAAATATGCATCATAGCAGGCTAAACCAGACTTTTGTTAGATAAGAAGGAAAAAAAAGAGCAGGATAGGAAAGAGATGAAATAATGTTGGGAAGGAAAAGGACACACAAGCGTAGGATGTGTGTTTGCCTGTCTCTCTCTCACACACATTCTCTCGCTCACGAACACACTATTACATCCCAGATGGTGTATGGGATTCAGCAAGAGCCAGTAAAGATGGTGATGTCATCTGGATCCCTCTCTCTCTGGCCCAGTCTGGGCAGAACATCTCTCAGGATTAGGATGACAAAGGCCCAATGATGTTACAGTAGATTCTGGGGTTCCCAGGAACAGTGGGGGTGGCAACCATGAGGTGGAAGTGTGCTCATTCCCCTTTTTTTAGTCAGCAATTGTCCTCATTTTCTTAGCTTTCACTCATTTCTTTTTTCTTGTTAAAAACCCTAAAAGGGAGGAGTGGAGGGAATAGCCCCTTCCTTCATTTCATCCACCAATTAATCCTAATTTCCAATACACCAATTTTGGTTCATTGATTTTCAGTCCCACACTTGTCTTGTTTAGTAGGCTTGAACATAACACAGTCCTTGAATTATATCTATAGGGTTTCTGGTTTGGATGAACTCAGTCTTCCTGTCTTTTTGAACCTTCTCCCATCATTTTTTTTACAGATTATTGTGATACTTTATGAACTTTCACTCACTTTTCACAGTTGATCTTACAATTAGGATATATTTGTGGGCTCAATTATTACAACAGTGTGCACTCTTAAGATTAATTTCTTCATCTAGAGGACACCATCCTGTTGATCTGGATAGCAAGTTGGGGCTCAAAATTCTCATATGCTGTGCAGAAAGATATCATGATGATGCTGGATTTCTGAGTTGAACTTGGACAAATATTTGAGTGGCTTGGCAACAAGCATCCTGTTGAATTTAGAGCATAACATTCCAATGGATATGAGGAGTATTCTAATCCAGTTTTGGACTTCCTCAATTTCACAGAACTGCTTTTCATTCCTCTCAAAGAGAATGCTTTCTTCTCACTAGATGTGCTTTTTCACTTGGTGTTAACAAACTTTGTGCTTCCTGCTTCACTGTAAGGAGCTTCTGGGATTACAGTGTGTCACCATTCACTCAGCTAGAGAATGACAGCTAGTTGCTCAAGAAGACATTATTATGTCTGAGATTTTGTTTGCTTGGTGAAGAGTCTACTTATTTTCTTGGAAGAAACAAAGCTGCTTTGCAATGGGACATTAAATAAATGAATGCTGCACAAAGTTATACACTTCATAAAAGTTATTTATTATTATATATGTTCATGACCAAATTTTTCTATAAGCAGCATATCTCATTTCCTGGTATTGTATATGCAGAAATCTTTATTTTTTCCCAGCAATTATAAGACTACAAAAAGAAAATTAGGATAAGTAGAAGTATGTGATATATTCATATTGAAATGCTAAATTATTTTAAAATCAACCTTTTTTTCTGTTCCTATGAATTAAAATTAGATGTATTTTCATGAAAAAATTGCTAAGGATTGCAATTGTTTTTTAGTCAGAATGGGTGAATGAATGTCTTTTCTGGGCAAGCATGGAGTTTACGTCAGGATCATGTAAAAAATCATGGTTTTGTAATGGACAAAGAGGTATCTTACTGAAATTGTGATCAGACAATAATTTTTTGAAGGGAGGAAGGATATTTTTTTTAAACTACCCATTAAGATATGGTAAAATTTATCAAGCAAACTTCTATAAAACAATGTTGTAAATTTTGTCCAGTCCTGAAGATAATGTCAGACCGAGTGAGAGATTTTAGAAAATCATACTTCTATTGTAACCTATGCTTCTGCTAGTATTATTGCTACTACCTCTGCTTTTATTTCCCAATTTGTTGCCTCTGTCTCTTTCAGATGAATGATCTGCTTTAGACATTTCAGAAGTCCCTCTCACAAGTATTTTGCTGGAATCTGACCACAGGAATCCATTGAAGGTCACACTGGCTCACTGTGCTCTTAGAAATATAGAGAATGGATGACAGATATTCTGCCTTCCTAATTACATTTGAAAGTCAAGTCTGAAGTGAATAAGTTCTATGGAATAGGTGTGCAGTGCATTGAAGGAGGGGGAAATCATTTAAGATATTGGTAATCTGATTCAAAACCTAACATAAGAAAATAGACTGCAACACTAACTGAAACTGCTGTGTAGGATTTGTCAGTCATGGGACACTACATCATGTTAGAATATATATCAACTAACTCAATATAAAATGCTCAGGGACAAATTTTCTAATCAGATCTGGTCCCTTTGCATCACTCAGGAGAATCAAAGGAGTCAGAAACTGGCTGCAAATAGCCAACGGAGGATTTATGTGCCAGGTATAGGCCCTGCAAGATAATTTTCCATTCTGCTATGCCTATCTTCCACAGGTGTAGGGTCCATTAAAGAATGGGGCACAAGTGGTGGATTAGAGCATCTGTGAGGGTGGGGTTCTAAGCGGCTGTGACCTTGGGACCCCAGGGTACCAAATGACAGAGGACACAGGGTCAGTAGGATTTTATAAGGGTCCCATGGATCAGGTATGTCCATAATAGTTCACCTAAGGGTAGCATGTGAGTTTTCTGCTGAGAGCCACTTGTCTATTTGTCATCATAATCATTGTGAAATATATGTATGGATAATATTTAAGGAGTTATGTATCTATTCTAAAAATTATGTTCTTAAGGTCTTAGCGTTTACTGTTTCTTTGGAAACAGTGGATCGATAAATATTGCTAGTGTCCAAAAAACCAAGGGTTGAATGCTCCAGGGGGACAGTCAGAGGACTTGAGGGTTGGAGTGTGCCTGTCATTAACCTGTAGAGTGACAGAAAGGGCTGTGAGAACTAGAGGGCAGTGCTTGTGTTGCCTATGGCCAGTGATGTAGGGGAGCTGACCCAAGCCAGGCACAGACAAGACTTCCTCATGCTAGTGGAGGGCGGTAGCAAGGTGCCTCTGGGAAGCATCACAGTGGCATCCCAAAGAATCAGGGGAGAATTGGTTCCCTGATGCCTTTCAACCATGCTGAGCAAAGCTTGGGTGCACGAGGGAACCTGAGCAGCAGTGTATGCAAGGGCATGATGTGTTTAAAAATATGTCAGCTGGTTGTGGTTGTGAACATAATGTTAAAATGATGTCATGGGGGCAGGAAGTAAATGTATCTCTAAAAATCAACGCAATTTAATCTGGGATCACAAATGCTAGCATTCATAATTATAATGATGTAGTTATTGTGTGACATCATACAGGGGAAATTAAGGTTGACTGAGTACCTTAACTGTTCATTTCTTACTTTAACATGGTTGGATTTAAGTCTAATATTATCTTTGATGTTTTCCAGTATTTGTAATGTGTAGTTTGAGTGTAACTACAACATGCCTGTAATATTTCTTTTTTTAGTGTTACATTATCAATACAAAGTCTCAGCATTAACATAGTTCTTGTCTGGGAATGTTAAGGTGAAGTATTCTATTCTGCACACTTTGCTGGACTCCTCTTTTCTTTAACCGTATTCCATTTATTTATTGATTATTTAAGAGTTGTAAAATATATTTAAGATCCTTTGTGGCTTCCTAAGATTTAGCTTTAGAATTCATCTTTAGTAATTATAAAATAATCCCATGTACTGTAGATTAATACAGAATATTACAGATTTTTTGGGAGATTAGCATTTTTAACATGGTGCTAGATGTAGATGTATAGTTCTGGAGGCTGAAGTCCTGTATATAAGTACAGAAAACAAGGAGCCTGTACCACGGTTCCTGAAGAGCAAGCTTTCCCACAATGCTCTGCCAGTATGTCTTCTCCAAATCAGGAGTGAGCCACTAGGATTGAGAAGGTAATTTTGCTGCCACCTTGGACAATCATTTTGGTGGTGGCTTTGAGTGTAGTTATTTAGTTTTTATAGTCTCCTGATTGTAATTGAATGAAATGTTATGCACATATTTCAGTAAAACAAAAATAAACTTGTTGTTATTACAGATGAACAGCAGTATTGGTCTAGCCTATCAAAGAAACAATCTGAAACTCTATACTTAATGCCCTAAAATTTCTACAAGTTCCCAAAAGACCATAGTATGTAGGAAATAATCATTCAAATAGGCCTTGTTTGATTCCAGCTGTTGCTTTTGTGCTGTTTTTTTTTTTAATCCTTTGATAATATCAGATTCAACTGCCTGTGATTTCTATTTGTTAATCTTATTGGGAGCTGCCTCTGAGACCAAATGAGTGTCAAAAAAGGAAAGAACAGATAGCAGCTTTCTTTCTGTTTTCCACCTCTTCAAAGCTGTCCTCTTTGGTAAGTTTATACTGAGGAAAGCTTCATTTCTTTTGGGGTGTGTACATCAGATAAAATGCAGTCTCTCGTAATAATGCCTGTTGCTTTTCTCTAAAGCTTTGAAAAATATCTTCCAATTATCTGAACTAACAGTGTTTTCATTGTTTTTGCTGTTAAATGTGATATCTTGACTATACATGAAAAGAGTGTTCCCAAAGCACAGAGCTTTTTCCCCCTTTCTTTAGTATTTCAGTGAAACAAAGCAAAATGAGTCATGAGACACTAGTGATATGAGTAGCATTCAGGCTGATTTTCCCCTTCCGATCTGTATCACGTCAGAATAAAGGTTAAGCTTTTCATCCCTTCCTGAGCTGTTTATGTTATTTTTAAAAGATCCAAACTGATATATTTCTTCCATATTTCATTCAGAATCAGATTTCTTTTTGTGAATGTTTGAATTGGGTTTTTTTTTTTTCTGAAATGGATTTTCTTTTGAATATCCTTTTTATCTCTTATTTCATATCTTACATGGAAAATCCCTTAATCTTTTTTCAAGGGCATCCTAGGACGGCAACAATGATCAGTGAAAAATGAGTTTCTAAGAAGCCTACTGTCTTTTTTTGTGTGCTATATAGATACTCATACACACACAAACATAAATATACAATGTATTTATATATGTAAGGTTTATGTAAATTAATGCATGTGTATTATATGTATTGAGTAATATTTGTAAATAAAACAACCACATTTTCTGCTTATAATTATTCTTTTATATATTATGTATAAATTCACATAAACATACAGACAGACATAAAGATACATACATGAACAAATAATTCCAAACATAAACAGAGGTTGTTTTATTTACAAATTATTAGGCACAATGCATAATAACCACAGCAGTGTATGTGTTTGTCACATATTTTGTTCCTTCTATTCAGATTTATGTAACCATTTTAGGTTATAATTATATTTCCAATATTTCAGACAAAATACAATTGCTTAGACTTGTGCCCTGTTGATGCTTCAGTTAAATTGACTGATGTCGTCTGAATCACACTTTAATTTAAGACAGTCAAGTTTATAGAGCAAAAGTGACTTTTATTTAGATGACAGCTCATCCTGTTATTAAATATTAAGAGAAAAGATGATGACACATGCCATTAATTCAAGAGAAAAGGATGCATCATGGACAGGCAATGCTGGAGATTAGATATGTGCTGAAATCCATTCAAGTAACAATGGAAGAGGTTACATACTAATAAACTACAGAAAGTCATGTACAGCTTGGAAGAAGACTTCAGACCAATCCAACCAATTATATGAGCACCAAAAACCTTCTGTTTCAGCTTCCTGACACACATTCCTGTACAGAATTTGAGATAATAGTTCACAGGCTCTATCCTACCTATTATTGAAAGGAAGACATCTCTTCTTCTAGTACAGAGTCTGTAGGTGGGCATTACTTTAATAACAAAAAATCAAAAGTAACAGGGCTGAGGAAGTACATAAAATGTTGATCATTTTTTCCTGCTTTGTTTTCCATTGAAGACTTCAGGAATATCTTATCCAAATACAAAAACACTTTGTATCACGTTACTTCTGTTTTTACTATTAACTTCTTTTCCCCTCATCTCTGTAGAATGCAGTTCCTTCTCTAACAGTCTATCTACATGGGCACCTGCTGATGCTGATGTAGGGCAGGGGAGATTGTGCAGTAGGGAGATGATGTCAATCCCTATCATTAATGTCACAGAGCTGTGTAGTGTGGCTAATGCAAGTGGTAAGGTGCAATACAACCTACAGCCACTGGTGGAATCCTAATGGGACTGCAGCTACTCAAAACCTGGAGCCTGTAGTTGCAGCACATAAATTGCTGGCAGCAGGAGGAAGAGTTACTGACAATACATGGTTGTTTGCACATCTAAAATGTAATCTCCAGCCCCTGCTTTTCCTCATAAGCCTATGTTACCTTTTCTATGCCTACTATCTCTGCTGTCTATAGTTCATTACCAAAAAAATAATAAACTACTTGGTCCACACAACAGCATTTTCCTGCAGTAGCTAAGATGCTCTCCTATTATCCACAATATTCTCAAACAGACCAGAGTGGAGTGGAGCAAGGTATCCTTTTGGCCAGTGATAACCTAGATACAGTTGTACTGTAGAAAAGAAGGAAAGGGAGAAAGAAGAGTAGAAGAGGAATGAATGGAGTGAGAGATTGTTTGTTTGTAGGCAGAGATTTTCAAAGACACAAATGGTAGTTAGGCATCTACCTCCCATTGAAAGTCAATGTTTCCATTAGGTGCCTTTTGTGGTTTGAAATCTATCCATGGATCCTTATAGTTAGACATAATTATTTCCACAAAGAAATCAATGGGACTTTGTACACTTCGGAATAACCTTTGCAAAGTTGCACCATGAGAGGGGAAATATAAATTGAATAGAAATCAACACTTGGGGGGTGAGAAAAAAGAGTGGCATAGAAGAATACAGGAAATATAAGTGTGAAGGAAGAAAGTGAAAGAACAAAAGACCAAAGGATAACAAGAAATCAAGTTACTATAACTATCTCCTAGCTGTGTTGTCTTAGTCCTTTCATGGATCCCATCCCATCACTCTATCTATGATCCACTAAGACTGCTATGCTCAGTAGGAATGCTTTGGCTAACAGAGTAACCAGTGAAATACATGGGAATGAGTTGGGGACTGTATATGGGCATTTCATCTGAACTAAGACTTGCTTACTAAGGCAACCGGTTTTATATAACAAGAAGCAGCCATGTTTTCTTCATCTTTTCTCAGTCAGTGTGATGGACCTGGCATCTCTCAAAAGGTATGCTTTTATTCCCCAGCAACATACATAATTCTTATCAACTATTTTCTGCCTGTGGAGCAAACAAGGCTGTCACCTCTGACTCATACTCTCTTCATGTGGAGAAGGAATTTTCTGTAATAGTAAGTGCTTGCTGTTTTAGTCTGGAAACACTGGACTGCAATATTGTTTTCATACCCTGCTTTGTATTAGCCGGACCATCTCTTTATGTTACATTACAGGGACTTGGTTCTGTGGTAAGAGTCTGGAGAGTTCCTCTGCCCAATGTGCTGCTACTCGGAGGCAGTTAGCACAGCCTTGGACTTTACAGTTTTATAGCCTGTGAGTATACACTCCTATAGTTTCATTTTCAGTCTTGTACATTACATTGCTGTGACAACCTTTGGGGTGTTACTGTATACAACTTAATATTTTGTGATGTCCTTTTATAGAGCAAGCTGGGAAAACTGAGTGGACTATACCATGTTGTTGTCAATGTTAAGGTTAATATTCAGGCACCTGCTGATTGAGTATGGCAAGCTGTTGGGAAGGCCTTTCTTCTGTGCCTTACCACAATGTTCCTTTGCTGACTGTGAGATCTGTCTGGCACCAGTAAATGTAAAGTCCTGTCCCAGTCTGATCGTCCTGCCTGACCCTCATACCCCTTTCATGGGGCTGCTACAGGGACTCTAGTGCAATGGAGGAGACAATGTACACAGGCCTGTTAACATACAGCAAAGTTCTTGAAGCCTTGTCTACACTATGAAAATTTTACAAAGATATCCCATAGCTGCTAACATTATTAGCATTCCTGGGAGTCTTAAAGGAGATTGGTCATGAGCTGCTTCTGGCATTTTAAGCAGCCTGTTATCTAGCCCTGTTCAAAGCATATTTAACTAGCATAGTGCTTAAAACACTGATGGCCCATATGTCCTGGGGCACCCAATGCTAGTCCTGGAGGAACTGAACCAGTATTTGTGTTGGTGGCCGTTTCATGTTGACTGTTACTACTTGTATTCATAAACCATTGCTCATTGTACTTATTAACCTTCACTCCGCTATTGCCCTTATTATTTATGATTGTTTCACACCCCTATTGTTTTCTTTGTCCCCTTTGGGATCTGAATTGTTGGGGCTGGGCTGAGCACTTGTAGGAAAAGCTGCCATAGTACATCACAGCAGCAGGGGTGCTGGAACAGTTTTTATAGCAGTGGCGATGAGAGCCATTGAACCAAACTGTAAGACCTGTATATAAATGGAATCCACTTCAAGCCAGGGGGTGCAGCAGTACTCCTAGTTCCAGCACCTATGCACACCAGTGTGGCTAAAGAGAGGGGCTCAGATGGTATGGTACTGGGGATTTATATATATCCAAGATAGATATGGATTAAGCACATGAGTAGTCCCATAGACAAAAATGTGATTACTTACCTGGTCAAAGATAATCAAATGTTTAAGTGCTTTTATTCTATTTCTGTTAGAATTACTAATAGATAAACTAAGTATCTAAACAAAACTCATTGACTTACATTGAAATAAACAACACAAATGTGACCATTTTGTGACACTAATTTGGCAATCTTAAAGGATGGGTAAGGGAGGAGAAAGGGTGAATGCCATCTAGGAGTTTTTTAGATGGCAGAGGAATTATTTTAAACACAAAAAAAGTGTGGAAAAACCAGAGGTTGACAGAAACCACATTCTCTGTGAGGTAGGTGGAAGGCCTATGTAATAATGAGTAAGGAAGAACATTATAAAATAAGTAAGAACATACAAGACAAGGTTCCTTGTCTGCTAAATATTTCTCAGTTTACTCCTTGGTGGTAGATGTAAGAATCTAATATTTTCAGAATATCTGGGTACAAAAAGATTTTAAATATCTCTGATGTAGCCTCCTTCAAGTTTCACTGAACATCCTTTTAACCATACTGGAAAAATTGCCCCAGAAAAACAGAATTTTATGATCTAAAAAATTCAGGTTATTTCATTTCCATAAGGTCATCAGGAACACATATTTATCTGTAATAATGGAGATGATACCTGGCCTGACCTTAGGATCTGCTGAACAATGAGTCCTATCTGCAATAAGATGCCAGAGGGGATGACTAGGATGAGTGACTATGGAACCCACTTTTCCTGGAATTTCATAGTATCATGTTGTTGGTATTCTTTGGAACCCTGATCATCTGCAGATCGTCTCTTAGGAAACTAACATCTTTACATAGGTCATGTAGCTGTTTGTTCAGATAAGATAATTCCTACTCCATCAACTTGTTCCATCCCATAGTCATCCTGGCTTGTGAATAAGTGGTTGAATTAATTACATGGCATGACTGGGGCCATTCCACCAATGGGCAGACCATATTGCTTGTGTGTGCTTATTTGTCATTTATACTTGAGGCTCCTTCCTTCTGTGACTTCATTTTGGTGTCTTTCCTTTTTCTCTCACCTAAAATTCTTCTAAAGACATTTCCGGATGCTTCTATCATTACATTAATTCTTCTTCAGTATTTGAAATATTGAAATGTATTTATAGAAAGTAGAGAGACAAGAGTCAGATTCCTGCATTTTGGTGCCGTCTCCCTGCCATGCATATATAATCTTTCCCCATTCTCAGTTGTCCTGATGGCCAATGTGAACTATTTAAAATTTAACATATTCCTTGAACTACCAAGAACATTTGGCCCAATTCCCTTTTTCTCCATCGTCAACCACAAAACAATCTGTCATAGTATGTTGTTTTTTTTATCTCTCTCAGTTTATCATAATCAAAGAAGGGAACATAATGTGATGCTAGAATAAAGTCACAGTTCTAGTAGAATAAAACACCAAATAATTGGCAGTGTTATGCTGTGAAAATGTGGAAGATCCAGTGAGACATCTCTGGCCATCAGTTTGCACCAACTGTTGATGATTAGTATGGCATTTTGAAACCTACCCCTCTGAGTTATAACATCATGATGGCATTCACCTACCAGTTTGGTCTGCATAATATGATCTTGAATGCTTATAGAATATTAGCAGAAAATAGTCTAGTTGCTCAGTATACATAATTTACTTTTGCTTTGATATGTTGAATGAGGGAATGGGTGTTTTGGAGCATGACACATTTTAATTCTTTTGAAGAGTGCATTTTATAGGTACAATACTATAGCTGTTTTATTTAAAACAAGCCAACAAGAAAGACTGTGGAAACTGAATTTTAAAGATGGGTTCTCACTTTTGCATATTTTTGATTTGTTGCAATGTTTATTTCCACAACCCCCCCAACAAAAAATATATATATATTTTTGGCCCAATAAGTGTTCTTCTAGATTTTTTACAGTCAGCAGAGATTTTATACTGTCACTGCAAAAGGATGCAATATGCTCAGTACTAGCAAATACTATAAACCAGGATGCTTGGAGAATTGTATGTATAATAGAGACAATAATAAAAGGCAGGGTTTAACTTGCACATGATTATTTTTTTCCCACTAGATTTCAGTACACATAATTTGGTCCATTATATTTTGGTTCAGCTGAATAGGGCCAATGTGTACCATTTTACAGTTTAGTTGTCTTCAGCTGTAGGCACACCACAGATCAAGTCCCACTTTGTTTTTAATGTCTTTTTTAGCCACCCATGTCATCATTAACAAATGTTTGAAGGAATGACTACAAAGGTTCCTTCACTATCTACTGTATATCCTGTAAACTACCTCCTGTAAACTTAGAGAAACAAGGTGGGGGTAATGTCTCTTATTGGACTAACTTCTGTGATGAGAGGGAGAAGCTTTCGAGTTAAACAGATCACCTTGTCTCTCTAATATCCTGGGATCAACATACCTACAACAACACTGCATACAATCCTGTAAACTTGTCAGAAGTAATTTACCAGGACATAGCAGCATTAGAACAGCAACCTATTTCTGATACACTTCACTATAGGTGAAATTCACCCCTGCACAGAGGACTAACACAAGGTTAATGCAGCACTTAAGTTCCATGTTAGCCCTGCTGAGAGGGTTTAATGAATTACGGGTGACTTTCATCCTATAAAGGTAGCTCTAAACAGTTGATTTTCAATTAAGACAATAGATTTGTTTACCACAGTTCTGCTTCTATTATTCCAACAAAATATCCTGATCTGTAGTTAGAAATGCTCATCAAAAGAGACATCTCCATGAGAAGAGAAGTGTTCTGTGAATATTAAATATGAAAGGAATTATTGTTTACATTTTTTACAGCTTTTAGTCACATTTAAATATGACTTCTTATCTCAAATTCTGAACATACGATTTTCTGCTTTCAACTTTTCCTTACATGGAGTCATTCATTTGAATATTTAAATATCATGACCCCTGACTGACAATGTAGTTTGTGTGTCTGTGAGATATGAAAGAAGATGTCAGAGTCAGAAAAAGGCATGGAAAGACTTCTTTAGCTATTGGTATATTAGACATTATTCTTTATATGAGCTAAAAAATCAATAACTGTGGTGCCAATGAGGCTGTAGACATCTGAGCACTTTTCAGCAATTTGGTATACATGAAAAAAAAAAAAGTTCAAGTGCATTAAATGGCCAAACTAATCAAATGGATCACAGGTAAATATTTTTGGTTTTACTTTTCTGATGATTAATTGGCACTCTTGTTTGCAAATGTCAAAATAGAGAAGTGGTTTAATATCTTTAATGATCAAATACTGTATGGAGAATGTTTTAAGGATATATAATTAAAAGGATGAGAATGTCAGCACTGCAAAGAATTATGAAACATTTAGAGCTGGGCAAATGGCTGATATTTTGGTATGCTCCAGTCCTGCAAGATTTTTTTTAAAAGCCAGTTTGATGAAAACAGAAAAATTCTAAACATCTTCAGCAAATTGAAAAAGTAGACCAAAATTTCATTTTGCAAGGAGCCCCGTTCTGCATCCCTTTTGACATTTAATCCAGTGGTAAGGGCACTCCATGGGAGGTGAGATGCCCAACTTCAAGAACCTGTTCCAATGTTGATTTAATATATGTATTGAATTTATCTATTTATTAATATTTAAATTCTATGCTTTGCAATGCTAATGTTCTCATGCTTCTACTTATGTATCACCAAAAATGTATTATACACAGTGGAACAGCTTCAGCAGGAGAGACTGAGGAAAACCTGTCCTAGAATACCCGACAGCCTGGTGGGCAGGGTACTTTCATGCAGCATGGGACATCAGAGATAGAATTCTTTTCTCTCCCTTCATCAGAGAGGGAATTGAATATGGGTCTTCCTCATCCCTGATGGGTGTCCTAACCACTGGGCTAAAGGTAACATTGAACAGGTGCAATATTAAAAGTTCTTCAATATTTTTAAAGATAGTTACAAATTTAATATTTCCAGAAAAATACAATTCTGGAATTCTACATAGATCTGCATATGGAAAGATTGTTTCCCAATGTGGGACTTAAGGCATATATCCAAACTTTTTATTTTGGCATTTATATCTTTTGAGTGCCAATTCACCGGCTGAAGTGCAGTATAAGGATGTTTGAAAGGGGAGCGGACCCAATGCTATCAGTGTAAAAATTCACTCCAGTGAGGAGAGATCTACTTCAAAAAGACACTGGAACAAATGTCCCTAGCGGTATCTCTTAGGTCTCCACTGAGAATCCAAGGAAGTAGTGCACCCGGAACTACTTAGTGAACTATTATATCATTCATAGATGTAGCAGGTGAAGTTGTAGTCCCACTGAAATCCAACAGGATTTTTGTTAACTTCAGAGGGAAGAGGATATATTTCTGTGTCCTCAGATCAGAACTGTGGTACGTTGGTGAGGCAGTGTAGGGCCCTGCTACTGCCCAAGTGAGCTCTGCCTGCTTTGTAGATACAAAATTTCAGTCTCTAGGAAGTGTAAATATGGCAGCTTTCAGAAGTAGTACATACAAATGAACCATATTAGAAATGAAAAAGATAAATTCTATCACTGGAAGAATTCATTTTCTTTATTTATAGAACTTGCTTTTATATTTTAATGAATAAGCATAAGATTTCTCCAAACGCATTTGAAAAAATATCTCCTTGCTATCCTTGAATGTATCCTTAAATGTCCACCAGACAGAGAACAGAGGTTAAAAGAACTTATAGAAGAAGAGCACCTCTTGTGATAAAATGCACACAGTATGTCAATGAGACAAAGGCCAGATTTCTATGTATGAACCAGTAACCTTTTAATATAACCAAGTCACTGTTGAATTATCTACCCTATAGGTCTTGGGATTTCATTTGAATCTTATAAAATGCTTTGACTCTGACCTTTTCATGCAAGATAAGTCAAATGTGGTGACATTATCACATTCTATATTTTATTATTTCTATATTCATCACACCTCTTCATTGTATGAAACATCATGTCTATCTTTTTAATTTTCAGTTGCAATAAAGCATTAAGTGAGACTTTGCAAGCATTTATTAGGACTCTACAAGGCATATTTCTGCAGGATGGAGGTAGTTTTTATTTTCTAAAGGCCTATCTTTATACTTCTAGCTACAGACCTGATCGAATACCCACTGAAATCACTGGGAGTCTTTTACCTGAATTCAATGGATAAAATCCTGGCTCCATTGAAGCCACTGGCAAAACGTCACACTGACTACAATGAAGTCAGGATTTCTCTCCTTGAGTATTGGATCAGACGTGGATTTTTCAGTTGAATTCAAGGGATGCTGGATTAGGCCCTTTGTTTGTGAGTCTTGTGAAAATTTTGTTTGAGTGCTTGGGCTTCCAAAGGTGGTAGTTTTGAGGTGTAGGAATCATAGATGTAAGAAAAAGGAAGAAAAAAGAGGTCCTGGGCCATTTTCAGTGTGCCAGGTGATAAGTGGAGTCATCAGTGAAACCAAAAACACTGAAGCAATACTAGGAGACTTAAGGTAAGCATTGGTGAGTTATGGATGGAATAATGTCCAATGAGATTTCCTTTTAATTTAATGACAATGAGCAATAAAATACAAAAAAAAAAAATATATATATATATATATATCAAGAGGCATCCCCACTCCATGTCAAGACCAGAGTCCTTCAGCATCCTCATATACAAATAAATTGGACTTTTGTACCCTATTGAAACACATATACTCCCTCACTTACTGGAAATAAGTCAAAAAGTATTCAGAGTCTTATTTCATAGAAATTGAATGAAGATGGAAGAAAATCCTTTTGACTACTCTATAGGTCAATATCCCTATAGAACTGTGTCCCCCCTCTCCTCAATTTATATAACTAAAGACCAGAAAGAGGGATAAGAAGCCTTCATGAAGAATTCTTTGCTCTCTAATAACAAGATCAGATTGCTTAACATATTGTAATCAACTCTCAACTACCAAGTCAATAATCACAGTGAGTAAAAAAATGATTGAACTATCTTTGGAATGTTTTAGAGAAATTATATTGCAGTATCATTTTCGTTGCTATGTCAGTAAGTTGTAATTTAATGAAATAGTGGCTAGCGAGATTGGACAAATGGAATATTCTTAGTAAGTGATGCAAAAATATACAAATATTTCCTTTCATTCATTTATCTTATCATCTAGTATATATTTAGACAGAAAACAATGGTTATACCAAAGTATATGTTAAGCTAATAGATAACATATTTTCCTTCCTCTCAGAAATGTGTGCTATTTTTACAAGTGAAGTATACAAACATGCACTATGTGTCTTTTATATTTTTTTAAAATAATTCTTAGACTATTTTTGAGATAACCTTTTCAGGATAATTGTCTCTTTTATATAATGTCTAAAATATTATTTTAGAATTAATAAAGGGTTTATACCTGTTGTGGATTAAAAGACATAGTTTTGTGGAAAAGTAACAATTTTGATTTGATTTAATCTCTTTTTCCATGGAGGACTTTTCTGTGAATGGTTGGAAAGTAATTTTGTTATTTGAAAATGTTTGTGAGATTTTTTCAAGCCTCGATCCACAAAGGTGGTTATATATATATACATATATAAATATGTTATACATATATAAATATGTAGCATGGTGATGTTCAGCATAGCAATGCCTAACTTTTTGACACCTAGAAAATTACTGGAATTCACAAAGGGTTATGTTGTAAATCCCACCTTTCTCTGCGATTTGCGAACCTAAATCTGGACTGTAAGAAAATGCCTCGCTGTGCTTGGTATCCACAAGCACAAACCTTTTCCTGGAATTAGATGCCTAAATTGTTTTTTTCTGTTCTCTTTATCTCTACTGTTGAAGCTGTTCCACTCTACATAAATACTTAAATAGTCCCTGGGGGAAGAGATGTGGGAGAGGGAGAAAATGAATTAATGAATATGACTTTATAGCCTGATGACTGGGATTGTCACCTTGAAGGGAGGAGATCCAGGGTCCAGTCTTCCTCCTCCAATGACCATTTAATTATTTATCCATAGTGTCACAACTTCAACAGGAGAGACTGCGGGTGCCCCACATCCAAATATCTTATAGCTCAATGTTTAGGGCTCTCATCTAAGTGGTAGGACACCACTGTCCAAATCTTTTCTCCCCATCCTAGGTGAGTGCTCTAACAACTGGGATAAAGATTATAAGAAATGCTCCTCCTCTGTATGGATTTTAAATAGGCCTTGATCCAGTAGTCATGCTCTGCACATGTCTACTAGATCATGCCCCTCGGGCAAGCTAGGCATTTCTCCACCTGTCTTCACCTGGTCCGAAGAACCTTTTGGGGCTTAGGTATCCAGATTCCTAGAGTCCAGTGTTGTATACATGCTTAGTAGTAGAAGTGTAAGGGACTTCTACAGTGAACATTTTGCCAAATGTGTTTAGGCTCCGACAGGATTAAGCAGCAACTGAGTGTGTGTGTGCGTGTGTGGGGGGAGGGATTGCAGTAGTGCCTGAATCTGGGTAACAAAGTCCTTTTGTGGATCTGGTTCTCAGTGCCTAATTCTGATGTTCATTCAACAAATTTATTCAGATCTGTAATTTCAAATTTGTGCATACTGACTAGTTGCCCTAAGTTGTGCTGTTATTTAAGATGACTATTAGATGACTCATGTACCTAAACAGCATTGTTAATTTTGAATTGCATAACACAGGAGGAAATTCAAAATTTCAGATATTGAAATATGCTCTGGTATTGGCTGATTATGTACCTTGTAAATCACCTTGATATGTACTTGAGCCAAAAAATCATTTACATTTTTTTTCTAATAAATGATGAATGTTCAAATGTTTAAAGAAAGCACACACAAAGATGCCCTGGATATAGTCAAATCAAAATTCACCTTTGGAGTGTGTGATGGGGTATATCAACTCTGTACTGGAGACGTCAGGGTTAACTGGGCAACACTTGCACCAGAGAGGGCGACTCCATGGACTCTGGGCAGTAGGCGCTACTGTCACCGGAGAGGGCGGCTCCTTGGACTCTCACTAATTTCTCCCATCTGAGGAAGCAGCCTTTTAGACTCCTGGCGCTAAGCCCCTTTGCCCTAAAGCACAGCAGCATTTGGGACCCCCACTGACCCCTTGACAGAGTATTATTTTATTACCCAGTTCTATATATTTCTTGCTCTTGCCAATACTAAAGCTTGCCAATCACAGTGACAGCTGGCATTTTTATATTTATCTTGTAGGCCTATTAATTGCGTGGATGCTGAGTTTCTGCTTTGTGGACATTAGCATTTTCAGTTTCCTTAGTGACTTTCCTGCTCCATGAAAGTCATGTCTACATCTCAATTATGTCAGTTTACTCATCTCTCCAAATTCGTGACAGAAAGTAATGTGTACTATAAAAAATTAATAGACATTTGGAGGCCTGCTTTTCTATTGTTCTTGTTGAAGAATGCAACAAAAATATAAATATGTAGCAATTTATGGTATTTTCTTATTTATAAGGCATACGGTACAGCTGCCGCTTCTGTGCATAAATTGACATGACCGAGCATTAAGGAAGCCACATAACGGCCTTTGGGATTTTGTATTGCTTTTTGAGGTCATCAAGAATATGATGTTTAGATATTATCTGAACAACGAAGCTTATACATTTTTGATTAGATATTTGTTATTGGCTACCTGTATGCAGGTCTCTTGTGAATGCACTATTCTTTGTTCATGGTTCTGGAAATCTACACTGCACATTATACACATGTTTAGAAATGCACAGAGTGGAGCAGTGTCAAACAAAGTGTAATTTCTAGCAGCCCAAACTCTCAGAACTCAGCAGTTTGCTTTATTATGGGGGTTGATTCTGCTACTATACACTCAATAACTCATCCTTGACACTTGGCTCTCCTTTCTACCTTGTGTGAGAGGCAGTGTCTCCTCTTGATGACTCATAAAACTATATTCTTTAACTTTGTAAATGTTTATTTCTAAAGATAATATGTATTGTAGAGAGGTGTGGAGATTAAAACTCATCATCTCTGATTATGGTGAAATAAAGTGTTAGGTGTTATCTCCGACTCCCACACACCACTCCCCACTACCTTGAAATTTCCATTTTGGGTGCCTAAATGAGTTACCCAGCACAGACTATGGTGGAGTTGAAATCAGAAACAGAAAACAAGGTATTAAATCTCATCTGGCATTCTTATCAGAGAGTACTTACCTGTTTCTAAAGGGTTTGCTGAGCCCTGGGCAGTGTGAGATTCACCCGCAGGAAAGAGTAGGTTGTGTTTTATACTGCTGTCCTCTGGGGAAGGTACTGTTATAGGAAAGGTACTTTAATCTGTTGCTAGGTCGAGGAGCTCTACTTGCTGGGAGAATTAGCTGTGAATTAGCACAGCCTACAGGTGTTTGACCATTCACCTTTTCAGTTAGCCCCACCCACTTTGTTGGCTGGCTGCTGGCACCTTTGAAGAAACAGGGCCTCTGGGACTCTTGCATTGGTACCTATTTTTTCTAGGCAGGTCTTCTACTACAGGGCTTTCCACCACACCATCATAAACCAGTCACACAAGTCGCAGAAACCATAATCCAAAATTCTCTTTACAACTGACACTCTGTACTGAGGTGGAGTGGCACCCCTCTGAGCCAAATGGGAGGGGCAACCTTCCCTACCCAGGTAGGCGGAGCTAGAACACCTTCACCTCTCCTACTGGATAGGCGGGACAGGAAATATTAGAAGCAGGACCTCTGGCTCAGTTTGGGCCAAGACAGTGAGGGAGATGGATTCCTCCTGTTTGCTCGGAGCTGCTGCCTCTGTCATTGAGCCAAGAAGCCCACTGCCCATTCAGGAGCCTCTGCCTATTGGAGAACTGCTAGGACTGCTGCTAGCCAACTATGCTGCAGAAACTCAACATGGCCCATGGAGCCAGGTACCCCCAAAGAAAAGGGTAGGAACTCCAGTTGGTTTGCAGTGCTGCATGAGGCACAGTCAGCACATTTTGTCCAGAGCCCTTCTGACCCAGGGACCTGGGCTGGGATGAGCTGGAGTCGGGAGGGCCCGAGTCCCCCTACCCTTTGACAGCCCACTTCTGGGGGAGCAGTCACTCTTTACTGGAGCCATAGTCTGCTGGTGGTCCACTACTTACCTGATCCCTAGACTGTCGGTGAACCACTCCTTGTCTGCCCCATCCTGCCTGAAGGCCGGGGCCGATAGACTGTCTGCTGATCCCCCACCCCAGAGCCAGAGACTGCTGGTCACTCAGGCCCTGCCTAAAGATCCAGAGGTGAGACCAGTAGTTGCTTGGCCCTTGCCTAGGGGCCGATGCCTACAGACCCCTTGGAGGGCATAGTACCACCTATGGGCCAGAGCTGATAGACTATTTGGGGGTTCTGCTCCATTGGACTGGTTGAGATATGGACACCCTAGTCAGCTAGTTCCCCTAGGACCTGGCCATGACTCTGACAACACAGTGAGGTGGTTTGTCTTCCCCCTGACCCAGAATGGGAGTGCTCACTTGATCAGACATGGTGGAGAATGCAGGTACTCTGATCCGACTCCTGGGAGATGGGATTCTGAACGTGTCATCTCCAACTGTCCTGTTGCAACTATGGACATGGACTGAATGATTAAGTTCCTGGCTGAGAGCCAGCAGCAGCAGGCAGCCCAATTCTGACAGCCGGTGCAACAGCTGGGGACCCAGCAGCAGCAATTAATCCCAGAGTTGGGGGCCCAAAATCCTGAGCAACAGCAACAACTGGCCTGGGAACTGGGGGCACAGCTATGCCAAGGTATCAGACCCAGCAGAGCACTGCCTTGCTACCCTGTAACCCCACGCATGCCACCAGAGATGCGGCGATCCAGTCATCCCCCAGGTCAAGGAGAGACCTGGTGTCAGATCCACTGGAGCCCCCTCAGTTCCCCTAAACCTCGGGGGACCCTTCAGAGACCAGAGCCAGTTTTGCAGACAACCCATTTGGAATACTCCAATGCTAGTTCCCTCTGCCAGTATCTGCCAGTATCTGCCAGGTCTGCACTGAGGAGTCCTGGGCCTGCTGTCTGGCCGCTGTTATGTTTGGATATTCAGAAGTTACTTGCACTCAGAGAGAAACCAGGAGACAGGAACACAGAGAGATGTAAATACACACAGACTCTTTATTCAAGTACTCTAAGACCAGCCAGAACTGGCTGGGCTATCCCATAATATCCTAAATCTGTTGCTATAGCAAAAAGCTAGGCCCTGTTGCTATAGTAACAAGCTAGGCAGGACACACAATACAAGCTGACACAAAATACACAACATATTCCTCCTCCCTTAATGAAAATACCCATTTAATAGAGCGATCACTAAACTAGGGAATGAGGGTAGATTGCCTCATTTCCCGGCTAAACCCCGGGGATTATTCTGCCCCATAAAGTTTGCCCTAGCTAAAGATTCAACTGTTGAGGAGGCTTTCTCTCTCTAGGTGGATTATGGCGGTTCTGGTGTTCTTGCACTGGAAGGTGTTATTGGTGCGGGTCTAACAATGGACTCAGGACTCATAGCTCAAATAGGTGAGGATGTTGTATCTGCTTGAACAGGGGAGGAGGCTCTATCTGCTGCAGAGGTGGATGGAGGAGGGGAGTCAGGAATGGGTGACTCTTGAGTTAAGGATATCTCACCTGCAATGGTGAAGGCAGGCAGTTAAACTGAAGATATTTAGTTGGCAATTGTATGACCTGGCAACAACTGATCTACATGCCACCACTAGGTGAGATCGTTTGCAGTCTGGACAGTGTAGGAAACAGGTCCTATCTGGGTGATGACCGTATCAGGAACCCATTTAGCTCCAGAAGCATAGTTTCGAGCTAGAACAGGCTGTCCAGAACTAAACATTTGGTCTTTTGTGCTTTGTGCACGTCTGATGACTTGGTTGTGCTGTTGATGTTGCACAACTTGTCGTGCTTTGGAGGGTTTCAGCAGGTCAAAGCAAGTGCACAGCTGTCGTCCCATCTTTAGAAAGGCCGGAAACACTTTGGTCGTAGCATGAGGTGTGTTTCTGTAGGATAGTAAGAAGGTGTCCAGATAGTTTTGAATGGATAAATGTCTCCGTGCAGATTTTAAAGCTTGCTTCATTGTCTGCACAAACCTTTTTGCTAATCCATTGGTGGATGGATGATACGCTGCTGAAGTGATGTGATGTATCTCATTTGTTTTCATAAAATTTTCAAACTCCTGAGAGATGGAATGCGGTCTGTTGTCGCTCACCAGTTGTTCCGGTAGACTGAAACGACTAAATATTTCACGCAGTTTCTAGATAGTACTTTCAGTAGTAGTGGACGGCATTATCAAAATCTCTGGCCATTTGGAATGAGCATCAACAACAACCAGGAACATGCTTCCTTCAAATGGGCCAGCAAAATCAACATGAATATGCCACCATGGATTTTCAGGCCAGTCCTATGAGTGTAGGGGTGCCAACTGAGGTGTGTTTCTCACACTCTGACATGAAGTACAAGCTCTTGCCTTCTCTTCAATGGCACTGTTCAGGCCAGGCCACCAAAAATAGCTTTGTCAATTTCTTTCATGCACACTATTCCACAGTGACCTGAATATAGTTGTCCTAACAATTGTGAACTCAGTAGTGGTGGAATAATGACGCATATCCCCCACAACAAGCAACCAGAATGGATTGATAACTCCATCCTCCTGGACACGTAGGGATGAAGGTCGGGTGAGACCTGAGAGTCCTGTAGAGATGTTCCATGAATCACTTCGTCCATAACTTGTGTGGTAAAGTCAGGCCAGATGGCCACAAAAAGGTATACCAGGGCTGGGGTGTGAGCCCAAGAATGCCAAAAGCCCTTTTTCCTGCAAGCAGAGAAGAGATTGCTACAGGGCAATTAGAGACACCTGGACCCAATGAAGGGCTACTCCAGGTGTACTTAAACCCTGCCTTCCCTAAAGGGATGGGGGGGGGAGGGGAGGGTAGCAAAGGAGGAGGAAGCTGCCAGAAGGTTTGTGGCAGCTGGAGGAGACCGTGCTTCTCTGCAGCCAGAGGAACAGAGAAGGGGAGAACCCTTGGCCCCAGCCGGCAGGAGGGAGCCACAGCAAGGTACCTCCCTGGGGAGACAGGGTAGCCGGTGACTTCCTGGCCCACTATAAGGGGCAGAAGCATGAGACCCACTAGGGTGGAGCTGGCTGTTTGCCACACTCAGGACAGTACTGGGTCAATGTGAGTTCTCCTCCTTACTTGAGAAACAGTGATGCATGTGTTCTCTACCTGTTCAAAGAAGAAGATTTATTTATGGCCAATATCTTGATGTTTAATTGGTAAAGGCAGTCTTGAGAGACCATCTGCAATGCAGTGCAGAATGGATCTCTGATATTTGATCTCAAATATGTGTGCAGAAAGCAACAATGCCCATTGTTGCATGACTAGCAGCCAATGGTGGAATGCCTGTGCGTGGTCCAAAAATGGATATTAGAGGTCGATGGTTGGTGAGAAGTGTAAACTTCCATCCAAACAGGTACTGGTAAAATTTCTGAATCCCGAAAACAATTCCCAGTGCTTCACATTCGATTTGGGCATAGTTAGTTTCTGCCTTGCTTAAGGTGTGTGATGCAAAAGCAATGGGTATCTCCTCTCCAGAAGGTATAACGTGTGACTCGACTGCTCCCACACCATAAGGAGAGGCATTGCGGCCCAAATGTAGCGGTAAGGACGGATTAAAATGTGTCAAAACCTCTGAATTTAGCAATGCATGTTTAGCTTTGTGAAATGCAACATCACAGGCTGCAGTCCACTTCCAGACCTTGTTCTGGCAAAGGAGTTCATGCAGTGGTTTTAGTAGTGTTGCTAACTGTGGAATAAATTTTCCTTAGTAGTTCAATAGCCCTAAAAAAGAGCAAAGTTGGCTTATGTTTTGAGGAGGTGGAGCTTCCACAATAGCTTTGACTTTTTCATAAGCCTTATGAAGGCCAGTAGTATCTATGATATGTCCCAAATTTTCAAAAGAGGGCTGGAAGTATTCACATTTGTCTTTGCGGACTCGTAGGCTGTACTCTTCCAGTCTTTGTAAGGCAGCATCCAAGTTCTTAAGGTGATCCTCCCAAGTCCTCTCCAAAAACAGCAGCAGGAAAATACAGCTGTCAGACCTTCTTTAGCCATCCTGTGCACTTCTGCCCAGTTCAGCTGGATCTTCCTAAACCATGACCTTCCAATTAAGGCTGGGTAATCCTTCCACTACAAACAGTGGTAATTGAGCAGTCTGTCCACTGAGCTCCACTTTAACATCAGTAGTGTCCAACATGGGTACAGCTTCTCCAGTGTATGTCTTCAGAACAATTTTTGTCGGCTTAAGCAGAAGATGCTTTAGCTTCTTATGCACAGTGTCTAAGACTGGGGAAACTGCTGCACCTGTGTCAAGTTCCATGCGTACAGGTTTATCTTCCAACAGTGGGGTGACACAGTATTCATGTGAGCCAACTGCCATGGATAAGATGTGGAGTAGCACTTCTTCTTCTGACTGTGTGTCACTTTGATCATCCTGAGCCTGCTCTACTGCATGCAGATTTTCCTTTTTGGTCCACCAGACAGTAAGCTTCTTTTTCTTCTGCTTGCCTGTTCTGTTTGACTCTTCTTTCTTATGTTTGCAGACACACTCAAAGTGTCTCTTTTTGCCACATTGTCAACATCCCAGGTCTTTACACCAGCATTCCAATGCATGGTGACCAGGCTTTCCACAGCAGTAACATTCCTGGCTTCCTACTATCTTGTTGATAGGTTCTTGTGACACCTTATGTACTCTGTTTGATGCATTTAGTTGTTGTGTTTCCTTTGCTGCCAGTTCCATAGAAACTGCAATTTCAATGGCCTTCTTCAAAGTGAGCTTGGCCTCTGTCAATAGGAGCTTCTGTATTGCTTCACTGCACAGACCACACACTAACCTATCACACAAGGTGTCATTTAACACATCATTAAATTCACAGTGCTCAGCAAGCTTCTTAAGAGCTGCTACAAAGTGTGCTATTGTTTCACCTTCTTCTTGATTCCTTTTGTGGAACCTAAATCTCTACAATTACCAGTGTTTTTTGGGGAAAAATGTGCCTCCAGGATTTTCACAATGTCACTCTAAGATTTCGTGCTTATCTTCTCAGGATGCACTAAGCTATGCATTAAGCTAAATGTTTTAGCTTCCACAATACTTAAGAAAGTTGCCACCTTCTTATCATCTGCAATTTCATTTGCAACAACAAAAAACTCAAAACACTCAGTATATGAGGTACATTGCTCCACAGTTTCATCAGAATATCCCAGGGGCCCAGTGAGTGTAGCCATTGTTTCCTTTTTTTTAAATTTTTTTTTTAGTGTTTTTATTCATGTGTGTTGGGGGTCATTCATACACAATTACAAGTAATTTCCTTTCACTAGAAGTGTTTCAGCTTCTTCTGCTTTCTCCCCTTTCCCAACCTGTCTGTTTCACTTTCGATTTCCACCGGCAGCACAAACAGCTAGCCAACCAGAACAGCAAAAGTTTTGTCTTACATTATACTGTTGCTTCTTGTTGGTGGCAGTAGCAGCACAGGTTCATTGTTCTTCATTGCCACTTTTTTATGTTTGGATATTTGGAAGTTACTTGCACTGACAGAGAAACAGCAGACAGGAACACACAGAGATGTAAACACACACGGACTCTTTATTCAGGTAATCTAAGACCAGCTAGAACTGGCTGAGCTATCCCATAATATTCTAAGTCTGTTGCTATGACAACAAGCTAGGCTCTATTGCTACAGCAACAAGTTAGGCAGAATATAAGCTGACACTAAGTACACAATAACTGCCAAGAAGCTCACAATCCCCATGGAGCTGGGACACATACAGGTCACAGGCCTGATCGACTCAGTATGCAGACAGACCCTTGTCCATTGGGGGCTCATCCCGAGCCCTGAGCTGGTGCTCGGAAAAATACGACTCCAGTGCATCCACAGGGATGTGAAACCCTACCCCATCACCCACATCTCTCTAACCATGAATGGAGTGACCCACACAATGATGGTGGGACTAGGACTTCAGCTGGTCTACCAGTGGTCCTGGGATATGACTGGTCGGACTTCACAGAGGTCTTGGACACGCAAACTTGGAGAAACCCCCTTCTCCTGATGGCCCTGAGGCGGAAAACCTGGAAGGTGGGCCAGACCCCAACACCGGCTGTTATGAGGATGAGGCTAGCAATCCCCTGCCTGGCAAGCCTTGTGGGGGACTCTAGCTTGACCTCCAACTTTAGCCAGGACCAGAGGCTGGATCCTATGCTTAGCAGAGTGTATGAGCATCTGGCCAGGGTCATTGGAGAAATACTGGATCCTCAACGGGCCAACCAGCGGCCGCACTTCACATTAACCAACGAGTACCTCTATCCTGTCGACCAAGACCCCCAGACGAAGGAACCATAGACCCAGCTGGTTGTGCCCAAGATGTCATCGTCAGGCCGTGATGAAGTTGTCCCATGATGTGCCTACCGTGGGCCACCTGGGGCATGAGAAGACCCTAGCACAGAACCTGACACAATTCTATTTGGCATGGAGTACCCCAGGAGGTCCGGAGTTATTTTAACTCCTGGCCAAAGTCCCAATTGGGAGCCCTGCAATGGGTACCCAAGGCCCTTCTGATTCCCTTGCCTGTGATGGAGGTCCCCTTCAAGCAGGTTGCTATGGACCTCATGGGACCCCTCCCAAAAAGTACCACTGGGTTCCAGTACATCTTTGTGATTGTGGACTGTGCTACCAGGTTCCTCAAAGCCATCCTGTTGAGAAGCATTACGGTCCAGTCTTCACTCAGGTTGGCCTTCCATGAGAGACACTGGCCAGGACACCAACTTCATATCCTGTCTGCTCCTGCAGGTATATGGACTCCTGGGAATTAAACAGCTGTGCACATCAGTCTACCACCCCCAGACTGACAGTCTTGTTGAATGGTTTAACAAGACTCTGAAGGGGTTCCTGCGCAAGTTCACCCTAGGGGAGTTACAGCAATGGGATCAGCTAATCCTGCCCCTGTTGCTGGCGATCAGGGATGTTCCGCATTTTCAATGAAGTTTTCCCTGTTTGAACTACTGTACAGATGTCAGCTGCAAGGGCAACTGGACCTGATGCGGGAAACCTGGAACACTTGCTCTCCCCAGATCAGGGACTCCTATAGTAAATCCTCCAGCTACAGGAGTGATTGACCCAGGCTGGAACCCTGGAGCAGGAGAACCTGAGGGCCGTGCAGGGGGCTCAAGACTGGCTTTATAACCAGGAAGCCTAGTCCTGAACTTTAAAACCAGGCAACTGGGTCCTGCTTCTGTTGCCCTCGATGGAGTCTAAGCTAATGGCTTGCTGGGAGGGGCTGTACGAGATCATCCAAAGCGTGGGTTTGGTGATGTATGAGGTTCTGCAGCCCAGCCATCAGAAGAAAATGCAACAGTCCCACATCAACTTCCTGAATCCCTGCTGAGAGCGGGAGTGACTACTGCAGTGGAGAAGTGTGACAAAGCTTGCACTTTTCAGACTCATTTTGTACCCATTTTGTTACAAGAGGTTCTGTCTCTAAGGATCATATACAGTATTTGAGTGTTTTATTGATAACTGAACAATAAGTCACTAAACTCCTGATTTAGCAATCTCTTTTCTCCAGTCACTCCATTATTTTATGCAAGTTTATCAATAATGGGTTTTTTTCTTTCCTGCTCTTTCACTGATTTGCATTTCAAATGGAGAAATTTCGTTTTGAGTGGAAAAGACAGGGAACCAGAATGATTTTAGGTTACTCACTATACAACTGATGGTAAAGCATTTGACATCCTTCTGCCACACATAATCTTCTAGCACAACTGTAAAACTGGCAGGACCTCTGCTGTATCTGAGCTAAGTAGAACTTTCTTCAGTAAATAAATATGAATGAAAGAATTGAGGCTCTTCTGGGTACTTTCATTGGATGAATAAAGTTCTACAGTCTCTCACAAATACAGTAAATAAATACTAAAAGGTTGATATTGGGTAAATATATACAACACAATTATCTTAAGCAATATGTCCTGATCTTTTAGACTCAGTAGAAAAGTCTATGGACATTTCTAATGACACCAAGGACAAAGTACTGCTTCCAGCTGTCTCAGCCACAATCTCCAATTTTCAGCCCATCAGCCATGTTTTAATTTCTGTTTCTTTTCTCTATGTTAATGGCTTTGACCATTTAACAGAATTCACTAGCTGGGAACCTGGATGGTCACACAGAGTCCCATAAAGTTAGTGAAACTCAGTAAGGATCCATCTTCATGGATATCTCTGCAAGATTGGTATCAAAGTGATAATTTTACTTTCTCTTTCTCTCTTATACAATCACATATTTGGTAGATCACTCAAGAATAAAGTTACCACAAATTTAACTGGGGTTTCCTTCTTGCTGTATCTGGCTAAATATTGACTCTACCAAAAACAGCCCATAATGTAGACACAAGTCTTAAATATTAATCTCTTGTGATGGATAAAATGTCCTTGTTTTGCAGAGAAAGGTTCCTTTCTTCCTATCAACTTCTGAATTAGATTATAAGATCTCTATGTATTTTCTTAAATACAAACTTTCTCTGCCTCATATTTGTTTTATTCATTTTTAATTTGTGTACATTGAGACTCAGGCCCATTTTACCCTAAAGCCCCTTTACACAGCTGTATCAATGTAAAGGGGTCATAATGTGGGAGGGCATGTGATTTATTTGTAACTTATTGGCATGAAGTTGTTCACATGAGAATCAGGCACTGTCATTGCCTAAGTAACTCATTTAATCAGATTGTTAGCTGATTTACTGGTAATTCAATTAACAAGATATAGAAAACATAGGTTACAGATCTGACATCGCTTCACAGTTAAATCCTCCATCTTTTCACCTCCATACCTCTAGCTCCCCCCCCAAAATATCCTAACAAGAGTTATCCATCTATAAATTCAATGTGCCCAATAATTAAGGTGTAAATATTGTTGCTGAAGGTCACATAATTAATAAAGCAGGCTAAAAATAATTATTATGTATATGATTATGTTTAAAAAAGATATACACACAGAAAATTGGAAATTTCTCAAGTAATGCACCATGTTGTGAGTACCAAATTTGGAATTTTACCTTTAAAATCACTTGGACAGCTCCTGGGATTTTTTCCCCTACAGATATGCAACCAGCAGCACACATTCCATTTGACATAATAGATATAGTGCACTGAATTATTGGCACTATTAGTTCCATCATTTAACCATAATAGGTCCAGTGGCATTGTAAGTACCGTGTGAACTAGATTTCAGATTCTGTCTGTACTAAACTACAAATTAACAACGGCATATTTTCCAGGAATGAGAACATCGGATAACATTTTACTACTGAAGAAATCTTTTCACAAATAAAGAACTTCGCTTTCCTTTACTATTTTACCAGTACAACATTAATGTTTCACTTTTATATGCTGAAGAGAAAACAGAAAAGCTCTCTTCTTACTAAGATAAATTAATTTGAGATGACTGGAAAATGTTTCCCCTCCCAGCCCACGGGAAAATTTTGACTTTTGATCTAAAAACTGAAAACATTTTCCATTTTCAACAATCAAGCAATCAGTAGTGATTGGCCATGTGATGGGAGATTACGTCAATGCCCTATGCTGTGGTTGCTATCCATGGGCTCAGCCAGCTATAAACAAGACAATTTTTCAGTGCCCAATGATTTTCTGCCATTAACGTGTATAACTCTTAGGACAGATGTGAACGTTAAAAGTATTGTTGGGGTTTTTTAAGGAGGGAGGAGAAAGGTGCTGAATTATTATCTCTTGCCTGCTCTTTGAGGCTCTGGGAGAGCAAGAGCAATTGACTGGATGGGCACTTCTCACAGAAAGATAGAAATGTTTTTCAGTTAAGGCCTCATCCATCTTAGAATTCTTGGGAGTATAGCTTTTTGTAAACGCCTTATCAAAAAATGGCATGTACCAACTATCTTCTAAGATCAAATACATTTTGATCCATATCAAAATGTCTGTTACCCTTTGTAACTAATTGAATTTCCCTGAATTGTTAGTATCATTATAAATGATAAATCAGATGTGGAAATGAGTGCTTTTTGCCACTAAAAATATGGGAATTATTTCCTTGCCAGGGCGAATCATGGGATAATAGACCTCCGTATTAGATAATCTGATTACCATCTTGCTTTTTCTCCTTCTCCCCATCCAATTCTTTTGTGACATGATCTTAATGACAGCTCCCTTAAAAACAGGAAGGCTAGAAATCAATGTTTTTTGCCACACAAAAGCTTAAAAATCCCATTTTTTTCAAATCACGTGGAGGATTAGTCTCCAGCTCCAATAACTATAATGTTCTAGATTGTCTAATTGCAACTGAAGCGTGAAAAAAATAGTATTTCTGAATATGTAAGAAATACATTCATGACTAATAATTGCTGTAGTTTGGACCTCTTACAGCCCCTTCCACCTTATAATCTTACTTAGGTATAATGTAGTTACAACTTTTTCTATATATCGAGTTATTCAAACTCAAAGTGTAAAGCATATATAGTAATGACACTAGCAGACAAGGACTGTGATAATTCAAAACTGTAATCCCTACTGAACACAAGCAGAAATTTCCTTCTCTCATTTTATTTTTATTTTTTATATTCCTGCTAGGAATATGTTTTCTGTGGTTACTTCTCTGCTGGTAGCAATATTTCCAGCAATTCCACTATGTCTGATGATCTTTATTGGCTTCATGCAAATATCTACGTGGGCTGTTCTTGAAAGCCAAGCTACTTAACAAAGTGATCTTTTATCAAAGCATTAAGCTGCTAATAAATGAAGAATGTTTATCCACAGAAGAGCTTCAAAGAGTGTTTTGATGAAGATGAGCCTTCTTTCTCTTTTGCAGCTGTCCTTGCTTGTGGAGGGGAACTGGCAGGCCAGGTCGGGACTGTTGCCAGAGGAAAATAAGTAGGAGGAGGTGGGCAAGGTTTCAGTGCAGGTGCTCCTTTAGAGTTTGCTGTTTGATTACATCCTAAACTGTATCTACAAAAATGAGGCTGCTTTCTTCTTTTGTATGTTCCTGTGTTTTTTTTAAACCTGATGAAAAACATTTGCACTTTTTTAATATATTTAGTTAGAAAGCAAAAAATAAAGCAGCCAAAGATATTGACCAGCAAAAATCTATGAGAATGTGTTCCTATAAATCAGGAGTGGCCAAACTTACTGATCCCCAACCCTCCAAGACCCTTCTCCCCATTGAGCAGAATCCTCTAGCCCCACCACCCTGCCGCAGAAAGGGAGGGGGCCCAGGGGGCTATGCGAGCTGCACTTTCATTGTAAAAGAGCTGCATGGAGCTCATGAGCCACAGTTTGTCCATCCCTGCTATAAATCATAGACTAGCCCATAAGCAAAATGCCATGCACTAGGAATTGTTTCACATTTAGGTTTCACCTCATTTTCCACCTTCTCAGTCACTCTAGTGAGGAAGGGGCAGATTCTGTAGTTTAGTCATCATAACATATTACTGAATGCTGAGATTCAAATGTAAATTTATTCTAATAAATACAGATTGAAAGGCTTATCAGTTTATAGAGAACCTTGTCCTAGCAAGGTGACGATCCCCGAAGAGGAGAAACATTATACCTACCAGCTACAGATGCCTGCTTAAAAATTATCCCTAATAAACTGAACTATCAACAAAACTTGATTATTTGACATGTAAACCAGTTATTATATACAAAGCTCTCATAAAATACTGAAATGTTTGGAGCACTGGACAATTTAAGTTATAACAATAAAAGGATTGCAGTTTGGCTGAAGGGGCAAATTCTCTGTCCCCTTTCTGCTCCTTAGCACTGCTCAAGGAAGCAGAGACTGGCCATTTCTATGTATCTGGGGATCGCCCTGGCATGGTTCAAGGGCTACATTGTGGGTCGGGAATAGGAGTGGTGGGGAGATGATAGACCCAAGGTACGCTCAGCTAGTGTCTGCTACTGCAAATTAAAGGAACCCCAGGCTGCTCTAATTTGCACCAGAGCTCTGCAGGGAATCAGGGAACATAACTGGCTGCCTGGTGGCTCCAGCCCTCTCTTTCACTGCATGTAATCTCAACAAACCAGAGAATCTGTCCCTCATTGTGCAAATTGTAGCTTGCATATTTCCCTTATTCACTGAGAGGAGAAAGCCAAGTCTTCTATGTCAAAAAAACAGTTTTAAAAAATAAAATAAAATAAAATAAAATGTGGATTAGTTTTACTTTAAAAAGGTGCGCAAGAACTCTCATTTTGCTTTTTATAAGACCTTTCAGAAGCCCAGTTTTATTAGAAAGCACTAATCTAAACTAACTTGTCTAAACATGTATACTAGTTGTCAAGGTCCTTTTTTCCATTTCCCTTTGGCTACAGCCAATCAACTCTTTTAATCTTTTCATGTTGGATTTCTCCCCCTGCCCCCATATTCTCTCCTCTTCTGCCATTTTTGGCATGTTTTTGTTATTTGTATATTTTTGCTTGTTTAACTATGAAAACAATTTGCCACATTAGCCTCTTTGGGTGAAGAGTCAGACAGACCCCACCAGCTCCAGCTGCCCACGAACAATCAGAGACAACAAAGAAAAACTATAACTAAGCTACCAGATTACCAGCAAATTGCCAAAATATTAATATTCCCATTTGCCTCAACAGGAAGCTGCAATGATGCATTTAATTGGGTGGGGGTGCAAGAATAAGGTGTGTTATTAAGTGGAATGAGTTCTAAAGATTACAAAATGAGATCAGAGAATAGCAATGATTAAATGATAGGGAAAATATTCCTCACAGGGATGGACTCAAGTAGTTCAATCTGTTTAGTTTAACAAAGAAAAGGTGAAGTGGTGATTTGATCATCATCTATAAATATCTACTGGGGAACAGAAATTTGATAATAGAGGGCTGTCCAGTCTAGCAGACAAAGGTATAACAAGATCCAAAGCTAGAAGTTGAAGCTAGACAAATTCAGGCTAGAAATAAGGTGCAATTTCTTCTAACAGTGAGGGTAATTAACCATTGGAACAACTTACTAAAGGTTGTGGTGGAGTCTCTCTCACTGGAAATGTTTACATCAAGATTGAATGTTTTTTTAAAAGGTATGTTCAACTTCAAAAAGAAATTAATTCAGGGAAGTTCTATGGTTGGTGTTATACAGAAGGTGTGACTAGATGATCACACTGATCACTTCTGGCTTTGTAATCTATGAATGAGAGAGAAGGAAGACATTTGTAATAAACATGGTGCATAATCACAAGAACTGGTCAATTATTTGTTGTTTTTATCCAAAAAAAAAAAAAATTGACAACTTTTTCCCGACCAGCTCTAATAACAAATGTTGTCTTGTGCTTATGCAGTTTGGGCTCTTTATTGCCTTTACTTCTTTTAGTTATACTGTAAAACATAACTTTGTTGCAAAAGATAAGATACAAAATTCACATTATTGTTAAAATTGCTAGGAAGAATAGGCTGAACTTCAATGGAATGAAGTAGCACAAGAGGGAAGAGAGTTTATAGTACAGAATATCTGCTGACTACCAAAATGTTTGCACTGGGACAGAAATAAATTGATTTTGAGAGGTGGGTGCTAGATGAGATACATGTGCAATCAAACAAGATGCCTCTGACTCATTAAAATCTACAAGGCTTGCTTGTATTTTATGTATACTGGGAAAGGAAAAAGTGGATTGTATGAAATTCCCAGCTTCCTTCTCACACATGGCATGTAAAAACTGCCATTTATATTTTAGTGACTGATCATTTTGGTAGTGTACAATCTGTGTACTGACCCAAAAGAGACCATCCTTTGTTTAAGCATCACGCTATTCTTTTAAAGCCAAGGGATGAATGACAGCTTAGTTACACTTCTTATTTCTGTCTCTAGCCAATTAAAGTGCCCAGCGGGTAGCTTATTAGGGAGTCTTTAAGCATGAAAGTGATGTGTCACAAGGAAGAGACCGCAGGGGGTGTACCGTGGTTCAGAGGTGATGAAGCGGAACAGCAGTTGCAGCAGAATGGCTGATTGTTCCTTTAATAATAGGGCTTGTCTAAAAACTTAAATCCAAATGTTATATGTTAAATTCATGTTTTACCTCTAGCTTTTCTGATAGTGCCTGTTTAGGTACTGTTTTTCCTTTTGTTTTGTAAACTATGATGAAAAATGAAAGGATGATGATACATAGAGTATCATGATATAAAGAATACATGATAACTTGTAGTCAAACTGTGGGACCAGGCTGTGTGGTCACATAAAAAAATGAGTGTGATTAAGTCACCGCTTTCTTCTCCTCCTCCCACCCCATGCATACTTACACCTTCAAGGTCTTTCCATATTTGGGATCTTGGTATGCAGGGCTAACTAAGCACTGAACACCTACTATTCCCTCAGGCTGGTGAATATGGCAGCTTTGACTCCATCCTCCAACGTGCCAGTCAAACAGCTGAATCCACATGAAGGTACCCCACTGGGGCAAAGGAGCTCTTTAAAGCACAGTACCTTCTCTGTGCTGCTGTTGGGGTAACAGCTACAGGCCTCCCCTTACATAGGATAGATTGCAATTGCACTGTCTAGCCTTGATTTTGTTTATAGCTTTAACCAATATCATAAAACAAGTAACATAACACAGACAAAACATATTTATATTATACAGGCCATATTCCCATATGAACAAAACTCTAAGGTTAATAGACATGATATAAACCAAAGCACAAATGCTACAGTACAGAACTGAATCCCATCTGAAGGAATTATAGTACAGGAATATAAAGACCTACTCTATGATAGATATAAATCATGATCCCCTCATGACATTTCCCAGAATGATTAATTTCCAAAATAAATTCTTAGAATATAAATGAAATAACATACATGATAATGGCTGCTATAGATACCATAGTGACTCTATTACAAATTCTGGACCCTTGGCCAGGCCTACACTATTAAGTTTTATTGGCATAGCTATCAGGTATGAAAAATCCACACCTCCTAGCTGACATAGCTATGCTAGGAAAAAAGTTTTTTTTATGTGAGTACAGCTAATGTTGTTCAGGAAGGTGGTATTACTATACGAACAGAAAATCACCCTTTTGTCTGCATATGCTGCATCTCTATTAGGGTGCACTGCTGGAATAGCTATATCGGGATTGCTGTATCAGCAGACCCTGTATAATGTAGACTGGCCCTTGGATTGTTCTATTTCACTTCTATACACATCAGCAAAGTGAGCAAATACTGTAGCAGCAAGATGCAGAGCTGGATGATCAGTGGCCAACAGTCAGTCATAGTCTGCTAATCTTGAAATAATTAATTAGCAGGATAAACCTCTTATTACTAAATTCACCATGGGTGAAATTCTCCTCCCCACCCCATGCAGCGGGACTGCATAAAGTCTATGCATCTCTTAAGTACCACTTAAACCTGCTCAGACTTTATGCAGACTCACTGTGGGGGAGAGGAGGAGATTTCTTCCTATATGAAGTCAAGTAGTGCACAATATTCTATTGTTTCATGGAGAGATGGGAGTAGGTGGAAGAGTGGGTTATATACTTGTTGTTCTCTGTGAGTCATGAATAGAGTTGGACAATGTAATCATAATAAACAATGGATAAATTTCACCTTTTCTCTGTGTTAATTGTTGAAGGTTAAACTTTGATGTTTTGCAAGTTTTTTCATTCAGGATTATTCAGTGAATGCTCATGTGAAAAAAATATCAGTCTATGTGTTGCTACTACTAGATATTCATTATTGCTACTGGGTGATTGTTCGCCTTAGTCACCTGATACTGTTTCTGTTCTGTGATTGGATTCAGGTATGGGAAGTCATTTTATCACTGAAACTTTGACTGCCTTTTCCAGAAATCTTCCACTGAAGGTGAGAACAAAAGTGAAATTATCATTCACTTCCTTATCAATAATAATTGGGGAAGAAAAAAAGAGGAAGATTGGCACCCAAAATTATCATTTGGTGTCTGCCATTTTAATGTACTTGCTATGAGAGAATGGAACAAAAGAGAAAGTGACTAGGAGAAAGAGTTCATTCATTTGATTGCCAGACATCAGCACTGCAATCTGCTTGGTGAGAGAGATTATATAAAGTGATTCTTGTATTAATTCAGGAGGTTATCAATATGCCAAGTGAGTGTAAGGTTACTGTATACTTCTAGGAAATCTTTAAAAATAATCATTTTGGTGCACTGTGCTGGTTTTCTCACAGTGCCTTCTGTTTAAAAAATAATAAGCTACTCTGCTGTGCTTCCAGGCTAGTTTTCCAAAGGAAAAGGAGAGACTTGCCTTTCCCCTATTATTGTAATATAATTTTAAGTCTAAATATACAGTGTGCTTAGCTACCAAATTATCTGAACAAATCATCTGATCTATATTGCTTTGATTTGTTCACTTAAATTCTTGATATCTGATTTTTTAAAACAGAGAAAACATGAAAATATTGACTGTGTTCTTATGCTATGAATGATCCTATTTGATCAAAACGCCACATTTCCAAAAAAAAACCAACCCCCCCCACCCTTAATAATTTGGCGTGTTGCCAACAAAATTTTTTCTTGACACGTAAAACAATTGAGTATATTTGGGAGAGTGCCAGAGCTCTCTACTCAAAAAGCAATCTTATAGTAGAGTGCACCATACTTTTGGGCTTGGCTTATGCTTTAAATATAAATGTACTTGCTTGCTAACTCTCCAAGTAGGAATGCTGTTGTTAAAGCAGGCTATGGCAAGCCAGGGAAACTTTAATTTGAGTCTCTGAAGCCAGAACTGGCATTTCTGAAAGATATCCATACTAGGTAGTTGTCTTTCATGTTTCTGAAGCTGTCTAATGAAGGTGCTGTGCATTCACCAAGATTACCCAGCAGGAGATAAATGACCTCCCACCGCATTTTAAGTGTCCAGAATTATGTTACTATGATGTTCTTCAGAATGTCCCCCATAATATCTTTTCTCTCTTCCTCATTTTTTCTGGTGCGTGGGGGTTGTAGGGAACCAGATTTGTTTTGTTTAACTATAGAAACATATACAAACATTGAGACAAAACTGTGGAGCAAGTCTACACAAATATAAGGTGGGGAAATAAGCAATAGGAACCTAGTGGATAAATACAATATAATCAAGAATGATACGGTTGTAGGTGTTGTACAGATTCTTGAGACTCTGATACTCAAATAATAATGATTATATTCCTGTAGCTACATGTTTTCCTGTATTCAAGCCTGTGTGAATAGGGAATCATCAACTAGGATATCTAAAGTGCTGCAGATATTGCAATTCATAGAATTTTGAATTGATTGAAAATGTGAGTCTTTATAAAGTCACAGCCATAAGGGCTAGAAATATTTTTAAAGTGAAAACTTAGATTTTTGAGTTCAGTTCTGCAGCAAGGGATGAATTTTGTAGCAACAGAAATGCAGACTATATGTACTGTTGCCACCTTATTAATTTATCATGAGTCTTAATTTATTCAGTTTATTTTTAAAGCCTCAGCTACTGGAATATTACTTTTAAAAAAAATTAATAATCTTTCTAAACCGTCTGTTTGTGGAGAAAAGCTTAAAAACCTAACCTGAGTGCATCTAAAAGGCTGAAAACCAAAGAGACATACAGTTAATCACACACATCCACACAAACATGCCCATCACTCATTATTTTAAGCCAATTTTATTTTGTAGGGCCTGCCTCATGATTTTTCAACACCTCATGTTGGCAGAGCTAGGATATTTTTGTAAAGTCCTTTCAATATCTACATCACTACTATATTTTCAGAGTTTCTACAATTAAAAGTATCAACAACAAAATACTTGATCTTGTGTGGCTAAATTTAGGCATCTAGAAAAGTGACCTGACTATTCAGAGGTGCTTACGACATAGATATAAATGGGAACTGCTCTGTAACTCTAAGAACTAGGTCACTTTTTTATGTGGCTAACTTTAGCCACAAGTGTTTCTTTTCATCTCTATAGTATGTAATACATCAGTGACTCTACACTTCAGCTATTCATTTTTTTCTTACTCAACTGTCTTAATATATTCTACATTTTACCTAATTTGTGGAACAGTTGTAGTGAATGAAGACAGAGCAGAGGATCAGAGTTCAGGATGTTGTTAGAATGTGTACTATGAATTTTGACATGTCAGTATTGTTAATCAAATGCATAAACTATAAGAAAAATAACATATTTGTGTAAATTGCCTGACATGCATTTTTGTACTTTTTAATGCTTACTTTTTAAATTTCAATATTTATATATAACATGTATAAGGGTTCTATTATATCAGCCTTAATTATAAGAACTACATTTTAGTAGGATATTATAGGTTCTGGAATGTAGCGTTAGCCAAGGGCTTGTTTACATGGGGACATTCAGGAAAATTAATCTGAATGAACTAAAGGGGTGTGTTTGAAGTGGATTAGTTAAACTGCATTAAATCTCTGTGTGGATGTTGTTATTCAGAATTAAAGTGGCCTTAATTTGGTTTAGACTAATTCACTTTGGAAGCAAACTAAACAAAATCAAATTAAATTCTGGGGGTGGGTGTCCACACAGGTGTTTAATGCTGTCTAACTTATTCAGTTCAAATTCACACTGTTCGTCAATTGAAATTAATTCTCCCCTGAATGGACAAGCTCTAAAAGGTCATATGTGTTCAAAATGCACTCTGAATATCTTCCCACTGCACTGAAATATATTTTTTAAAAAATCTGACCTTTGACAATATTGTTTTAAAGCATTCTGAATTACTTTATCATGTAACTATTTCCTACAGAAGGATATATGTTCATAATTGTCTTCTTTCCAAGATATATAGGCCTTATCTACTTCCATTAAAGCTAAAGCAACTTTTGTCACTAATTGCAATGGCCCTATAACTATATCTTAAAATATTGCACAGTAACCATATAAATATGGTAAACAATTAAAGGACCTTACCACACATAATGTGTGTGACTTGAAAATTAAACTGAAACAAAACTTTCTGAAATAATTTTTTTGTTGAAGAATCCAAATCTTTTTCTCAATTCTCCTTCTTTCAGTTATTGCAATGCTGAAAACTATAAGATAATAATGCTCAAATTCCTCATGGCATGGTGCAATCAGAAAACTGTACTTTTTCCATTTTCAGTTTTAAATTATTAATTTTGAGCATTCTGGAATTTTTAATTAATACATGAAGTGGCTTGTTAAAGATGCTGACCCGCATATTGTGTTTAATAGAAACAAAAAATCACAATAAAACTTACTAAACTAGATCCTTTCTAAGTGCTAAAGTTCAGCTGATCCTCTTTTAAGTGTTCATTGAAAACCTTTAAAATCCCGTTATTTTATTTCCTTAGGGCAACATCATTACAACTTGCTCAGAAACTAAGTAAATTGCAGTTGTAAAACAAAATGATTAACCATTTATTCCTTTCTTTTGTATAAGAATATCTATTATGCCCACAGCACTACATAAAAATTAAAGAGTCTAATTCTTAACTCATTACAGTGGACTTATTTCCCTTTCTAGAGCAGTAGTTAACCACTTACTTAAATAGTTTGCATAACTGTGTAAAAATGAAAGATTCAGAAGTGACACTGAAAATAACAAGTGTGAGCTTTTGTATATAAAATAAATGATAGTTATGAGCTTGATCCTACAGTTCTTATATGGGTACAAGTTCTATCTTTTTTAGGCCTTGTCTACACCTAAAACAAAGGTCGACCTAATTATGTCACGCAGGGCCTAAGACATGTAGTTAAGTCAACCTAACCCTAGAGACAGCTAGGCTGACAGAATAATTCTTCTGTCAACCTAGCTACTGCCTCTTGAGGGGGTGGATTAACTACAGTGATGGAAAACGCCCTTCCTTTGTTGTAGCAAGTATCTACAGCAGTGTTTCTCAATTATATTTCATCGCGGCACCCTTGTGCGGCCATGCCATACCCGCCGCCGACAAGTCTAGGAAATCTTCCCAGCGGCGCGGTGTAGGCTGGTTTCGGCGGTGCACTTTCTAAGCGGTTTTCTGCGGCGCGATCAGCTGTTCAGCAGCGCGATCACAGCTATTCCGCGGCGCGATCAGCTGTTCAGCAGCGCGATCACAGCTATTCCGCGGCGCCATCAGCTGTTCGGCGGCGCACTTGCGGCTGTTCGGCAGCGCGCAATTTCTGTTAATTTCGGTGGTGTGGTTCCGCTTTTTCGCAGAACCCTTCAACTCAGCCCTTCAGCTCAACACTATTTGAGAAACACTGATCTACAGCATAATAATACAGAGGCACAGCTGTAGTTGTGTGGCTGTAGTGTGGATACATCCTTAGATATTTGTATAGGCACCCATCATCCATTTGTATAGGCAATCCATCACAATCTTTAATGTATTTATCATCACATCACCCCTGTGAGGGGGAAAGTACCATAATCTCCTATTTACAGATAGGGAACACTGAGTATAAGGCCCAAATCCTCAAAGTTATTTAGGTTCCTAACTTCCACTGAAATTAATGGCAGTTAGGAGCCTTAATACATCTTGGTATCTGGGCATAAAAGCCAAAAATTTAAAGGTACTGATGCACCTAAAGATGCTGATGAATATCCTGTGAAGCACCGATCTGCATCTTTAGGTGCCTAAATACCTTTGTAAACCTGGCCTTAAGTAACTTGCCCACAGTGACAGACCCCCACAGGTCTAGAACCCAGAGCTGCCGAGCTGCCAACAGCTCCATGTTGTCACCTACCAGCACCTGTAATTAGCTTGTGCTCCATGACCTCACAACCTGCTATGGACACAGACCATGGGAAGTTCCGCCTCAAGGTCTGACAGGTACCAGCCTCATGACTCCTGATTGGTTCCCTGCCTTATATAAACCCAAGGAACACTCCAGGGCAACAGTGTGGATCTTCTGTGGCTGCTAGGGTCATTTCTGCTCCCTGCTCCTGAACTCCTGGCTTTGACCTTGGTTTGCCTCCTGACCCAGACCCTGAAACCTGACTTCAATTTTAACCTTTGGTATTGACGCTGTCCTGGAACCTGACTACAAACTCCTCTGTTACTCCCAGCCTCAGGTTTGCCCCTGCTCTGACCTTTGGTCTTGACTTCCTTTGTTGGGATCCTGACATACAGGAAGTAGCAGAGCATGGAATGGAATCCAGGTCTCCCCTGACCCTATCAAAAAACTTAACCACTGGATCATCCTTCCTTTACTGCCATACTCCAAATTATACTGAAGACAATGGCATTTATCCATGAAGAATTATAGTATCAGAACCAAAAATAAAAATAACTTGCATTTCCATAATATTTTCACCCTGAATGATTCTAAATTGATTGATGTACCATGGACCTGATTTTGCTTTAAAAGACCCTCCTCTAATCAGTATTCATTTTTGCAACAAATTTTTCATACATTCCACACTAGCCCCTGGAGTTGGCTGGGCAGCAAAAAGGGAGTATGCTGCAGCATCCATTAGGATGATGCAAAATGAACACTTCTATTGTTGACTGGGATTTTTAGAGAGACATAGGTACTCAACTCCCATGAAAGTTGATGGGAGCTGGGTGCCTAAATCTTTTAGGCTTCTTAGAAAATTCTAGCTGTTATTTTTATTTGACCTGAAAGTTACTGTACTTCTCCAAAAAACCTCCAAAAACAGACTTCAAAGAGAAACTGCTGAGTTAGAAATTATCTGCAAACTTGACACATTCAAACTGGGTTTAAACAGGGATTTGGAATGGCTCTCTCATTACAAGTAAATTGCTTTGCTCACCCATTCTTACCTCCTACTCAATGGTTGTAATTAGACCTCAAATACCCGGCTTTTATCCACCTACCCCATTGTTCTCTATGCACTTGTATATGTAGATGATAACTCCTATATATGTTACCTATTTGCTGTATCATTTCTACCTACTGCATGTAAGGAAGTGAGCTGAGGCTCACGAAAGCTTATGCCTGCTGAAATTAAATTTATTAGTCTTTAAAGTGCCATAGAACTCTCATTGTTTTTGCTGTATACAGACTAACACGGCTACCCCTCTGGAATTTTTATTTGTGTTACACTGTGGCTCTATTCATGAATTGTGGCCCTCATTTTACTTGGTTCTGGACAAAATTCCTCCCAGAATTCAGCCTGGGGTAGTGTGGTTTGTACAACCCTCAACATAGGGTAGTGGCTACAATATGGCCTCTGATTTTGTTAATACAACAGTCAACTATTTTCACTTTGAAAGAAAGGGTGTGTCATGCAACATTAGGCAACAGTTCAATCTATATTTGAAACGGTTCAAAATATTTCCTCGTAAGAACTAAATGCAAAAATACTGGCTATGGATGAAACAAAATATCAGTGGTCTCTGCATGCCTCACTGTTGTGGTCATATAGATATAGCAATCATTAACACTTATTTCTTCAAACCTCCTGCTCTTAGAATTATTGAAGATCATTACCCATTTACAAGCTGAGGCTTCTTAACAATCAATTAAGGCTCAATTTATCATTTTTTTTCCTACTGAAGTGCCTTAATAGTATGAGTTTGGGATCATTATCTTATATTCACATAACTTCTCTACTGTTTCTCATTATGCGTGGGTAACAGCTTTTTGTAACCTTTTTTATGTTAAATAGCACTCATAGTCAAGTAGGGTTTGCTGGTTTTAAACCTCGCCAATTGAGGAGGCTCTTCTCATGTTGTTTCATGATTTCCAATTGACACAAATGAAAATGCAAGCACCTCATAATGAAAGACTGTACCCTTATGCAATGTAGCTGGAAATCAGGAAGATACTCTTTTTTCTAAATGCATGAAAAATCAAATGTAGAGTTCATATATTTGCAAAGATAATTTCAGATTGTGTAAATTAACAGTACAGTTTGTAGATGCAGTATTCTAGGGTACATCTCACAGTTGGTGGTTGTCAATGTTTGTCTAGACATCTAATACATTTGTCTTTTCATAGGATCTTTCAAAGAGAAAGATAAAAAAGTATTTCTTAAAGAGACTATAACATAACATTTAAGAAAATATTCTGTTTAAAAATAATTCTGCCTGGCATATTCTGTTTTATTTTTCTTCCCTTATTTCAGCATGAAATGACTGCATGACTCATGAAAAGCAGAAAGAAAAGACTGCAGATGGGCTTTTTGCATTTTTCATAATGCTCTGTTTGTTACATATTTGGCCAAGATTTTTCCAAAACAAGATCCTAAAATTAGGTTTTTCAGTGTATAATCAGGCTGAAAATTTTTAAATGTGCCTAAGGGAGTTAGGTACTTAGTGGTCTCATTTTTAAAAGTGATGAGCATCCAACAGCTCCAATTGACTTCACTGAGATCTGTTGGGTGCTCAGTACTTTGGAAAATTGGCCCACTTATTTAGGAGCTTTTATATTATGAGTTTGGCTTGTTTAGCCTAACCAAAAGAAGGTTTAGGGGAGATATGATTGTTTTCTATAAATACATAAGAAGGATAAATAACAGGGAAGGAGAGGAATTATTTAAGTTCAGTGCCAATGGGGTGGGTTCTGAGTTATTACAGAGAATTCTTTCTTGGGTGTTTGGCTGGTGAGTCTTGCCCACGTGCTCAGGGTTTAACTGATCGCCATATTTGGGGTCAGGAAGGAATTTTCCCCCAGGGCAGGTTGGCAAAGGCTCTGGGGGTTTTTCGCCTTCCTCTGTAACATGGGGCACAGCTCACTTGCTGGTGGATTCTCTGTACCTTAAAGTCTTTAAACCATGATTTGAGGACTTAAATAACTCAGTCATAGGTCAGGGGTCTATTACAGGAGTGGATGGGTGAGGTTCAATGGCCTGCGTTGTGCAGGAGGTCAGACTAGAGATCATATTGGTCCCTTCTGACCTTAGAGTCTATGAGGACACTAAATATAGCATAGAATCCTAAATTTAGTTTCCTATCAGTTAGAGCACTCCCTCAGGGCATAGAAAACCCAGGTTAAAATTTCTTCTCCTCCTGATATGGAGCAGGGATTTGAATCCACATCTCTAATCTTTCAGGATGGTGCTCTCACCACTGAGCTATGGGGTATTCTAGGGTAGAGTTCTTTGTTTGTCCCTTTTGAATCTGCTCCCTCTATATAACTAATTAATAATTAGGTGACTTTGTAGTCAAGTGGTTTGAATACTTACTTGGTCGGTAGGAGATGCAAGGTCAAGTCCCTGTTCCAATGGCTATTTAATTATTTATGCTGAGTGGAACAGTTTCAGCAAGAGTACTCCATCTCGGAATATCTCATAGCCCGATGGTTGGGGGGGGGCTGTCCTGGAAAATGAAAGAGCTGAGTTCAATTCCTCCACCACCTCCAGAAACCCAGGTCTCCCACATCCCAGGTGAGTGTTCTAATCACTGGGCTAAAGGTTATAAGGGGGAGGAATAATTCTCCTCCTCCAGTTGTGTTTTGTATAGAGCCCACTCTGTTAGGCATCTTCTGAGAATGTCTACTGGACTGGCAGGAAGGATGTCTATTTTGATTATTTCTTTGGGACTTATGTTTGGGGCCTACATCATGCTTCAGACATTAGGCAACCATGTTCTTGCTCACTAGCAGAGGTTTTTGGTCCATAAATCATTATAAAGATTAAGGGCTTGACATGACCATCCTGGTTTTTATTAATGGCTGTAGAAAATAAGACATCTCTACCTTACCTATAGATGCATTAGGGCATATTGCAAAAATCATGTCAGTCTGTGATATGCATGTAGGAAACTAATTTTTATTCCCTACAGACTGATTTCAGGCTGCAAAATTTGGTCCATTATATCTGAAACTTTGCATGAATTTTTAACATGTTTGGCAAAATAGTATACCTTGAAATTTTACTAGCTTAACTCATTATGATTGTTGGCTACCTTGTCACATTGAATTATCCCAAAATTAAATAACGACAATTCACAAAGATGTGAGAACCTGAGGGGAGAAGCAGTGTTAAGTAGAAACAATTCCAGCTGACTGACTAATTTTATTCACCTGAATATCTAAAGGTAACATGAAAACACACTGGATTTAAATGGACACAGTAGTACCACTTGCAAGCTCAATGCCTTGAGTTATTTCTACACTAGATAACATGCCTCATTTGTTAACAATTTACCTTTTGGAGGAGGAGAAGAGAGAAGATGATTCCACTCATTTGATATTATTAAACACTGTTTTTGCTAATATTTGGCAATATGGGGAAAATCATGCTATAATGAATATTCTAAAATGCATATATTCAAATAGATAATTAATACATGGTGCTCAAGAATGTGGCATAGTTAATAGGTTTTGTAGGACCAATAAAACTTATATTACTGTTCTGCACCGCAAATGGCTTCCTCTGTATAGATGTTTACAAGGTGCTCTTATCACATGCCCTTGTTACTCATAGGTTTTTAAGATAGTGGAGAGGAGAGGTTGGCAGTCTTGTAGTAAATCTTGGACCCATTCTAATTCTATTCTATGCTGCTTTTTCTACTGTGCTTATCACCATAGTATCTAAATACCTTCCAATAATTCATTAAACAACACGACTAAACATCTGCCACATATTTGTTCTCTCATCCTTTCTCCAGAGGGAGCAGCATGTGATGTGGATTGTCTTGTTTTGCTAGGGTGCCTTTTTAAAAAAATCTAAATATACCTGTTGCTATATATCTATAGAGGGAAAGGAAGGGAAAATCAGAAAAATGCACCTTGTACTTGAAATGGAAAGTATTGAAGTTTGCAGTGGTCCTTAGTTCCTTGTGAAGTTCATTCCATAGTTTCAGAACAGCCCCCAGAGAAGGTTCTGTCTTCCACACAGATGAGCTTTACTCCTATTTTTGAGTTCCATTGTGACAGAGGAGTGTAGTTGTCAACCACAGAGTACATTCCAGAGCTTCAGCCTATCTTTTAGATATCCTGGGCCCAGATCATGAAGCGCTTTGAAACTAAGGGCTCAGACCTTGAACTTGAGTCAAAACTCTGAGAAGCCATGGGAGAGAACAGAGGACAAGTTTGATATGTTTATGGTAGCTTCTGTTTCTGAGGAGCTGTGTTCTGAATTAGTTGGAGTTTCCTAAGTGCTGAAGGCTTCACGCACTGGTATATTGCATTGCTGTAATCCGGTGACAAAGGCATGAATAACGGAGGCCATTTCTCCATCTGTCAGAATGGGACAGAGATTCCTAGCCAAGAGGGGACAGTAGAAAGTGTCACTTGTGGATGTTGCTGTGTGACAGCTCAGCATCAGTGAGGAACCCAAGAGTTCTCCTAGACAGTGAACTGAATTGAGTAATTGTGGGTGTATCCCTTTACCCAACTGTGACTGCACCAAGGCTGCAAACTCTTCAAAGTACTTTCCTCTGTCCTCCAACATCACCTCCGTCTTGCTTTGGTTCAGCTTCAGAAAGCTGTTCATCCATGAGCTGATCTCATTCAAACACTGGGGCATCTTGGTGATAATGGTGTGCTCTGATGTGGTGAAAGACAGATTAGGATATCTCAGGGGAACTGAGGGATGTGGATGGGAACATGCTCGGTAGCACACGTTTCTGTTGCTCGGTAATGAAGTACCATATGCCACCTCTAGCAAATATTAATAAACAAGTAAACAAATAGTGAGCCAAGAAACTACTACCCCATGCCAGCACCCCCACAGGGTCATTGAGCATTGGCTGTTGTGTCTGCCAGACTTTCTATGTCTCTTTAGCTCCCAGACGTACTGGAGGAGTATCCTTCCCTAGTGTGTCAAGAAGTCCAAGTTTGGAGGGTTGCAGAGAATGCTTCTTGAGTCCATATGCAGGGCACCCACAGGATTTGTCTCATATCTTTCTGTCTTACAGTCAGTGCCTTGTCTCTCTAATTTGAATGATATTTGTTAAAGAAACTTCAGTGATTTTAATGTTTTACCTAAAAATACTATGCTATCTGATAAACTTTGCCAGGAAACTGAATTCAGTGCTGGTGGTGCTGCTTAAAAGGGATGTTTACCCAGACACATTCAGAGAGGGTGACATGTGGGGGGAAATCCTTTGGAAAATATCCGTTAATTAGTTAATAAGCATCTAATGCTTGCATCTCTGACCATTTTCGCTAATAGCCATTGATGGGCCTATTTTCCATAAAATATCTATTTTTTTTTTAAATCAAGTTATAGTTTTGGTCTTTGCAACATCTCCTGGCAACAAGTGCTACTGGTTGATTGTGCATTGAATGAAGAGGTGCTTCCTTTTGTGTGTTTTACCTGCTGCCTATTAATTTAATTGGGTGACCTCTGGTTTTTGTGTTATGTCAAAGAATAAATAACACTTCCTCATCCACTTTCTCCACACCATTCATTATTTTATAGACCTCTGTCATATCCTCCCTTAGTTGTCTCTTATCCAAGCTGAACAGTCCCAGTCTTTTTAATCTCTCCCCATATGGAAGCTGTTCCATACCCTTAATAATTGTTGCTGCTCTTCTCTGTACCTTTTCCATTTCTAATATATCTCTTTTGAGATGGGGTGACCAGATTTGCATGCAATATTCAAGGTGTGGGCTTACCATGGATTTATATAGTTGCATTATCATATTTTCTGTCTTATTATCTATCCTTTTCCTAATGATTCTTAACATTCTGTTAGCTTTTTTGACTGCCGCTGCACATTGAGTGGATCTTTTTCAGAAGACTATCCACAATGACTCCAAACTCTTTCTTGAGAGGTAACAGCTAATTTAGACTCCATCATTTTGTATGTATAATTGGTATTATGTCTTCCAATGTGCATTACTTTGCATTTGTCACCATTGAATTTCATCTACCATTTTGTTGCCCAGTCACCCAGTTTTGTGGGATCTCTTTGTAACTCTTAGCAGTCAGCTTTTGAACTTAACCATCTTGAGTAATTTTGTAACATCTGCAAACATATTATGTTTTCTAAAATATGTCCCAGCAGCTCAGCCATGAGATCCTGTGAAGCAATACAGGAGAGTGCTGAGCTAGGTGGAGAGAGGATTATACGTTATAATTCTCCCACCTGCTTAGCAATGGGACAAGTGGCCCCTACTGGCAGGAGGAAGCCCTGACTGTATTTAAATAGCAAGTGCTGGTCAGAGCTTGAAGTTTGAGGGAGATCAGAGACAATGTTGTCCCCCAGCTGCAAATTGTTAGGGAAAATTTGTCTTTCTCACCTCCCTCAGTAATGTCCATAGACTTGGGCCTCAAGCAATATCAGCAGGTTTCATTGAGGAACCGGAAGACTTGCAGAGCTTAGGAAAGCAGAGTGCATATCTGCATCTGACTTTCTAATTTTGTTATTCCAATATGTTTGTTTCGTTAGGCTGAATTTGAGATGGAGCTTCTCTTATTTGCATCATACTGTTTTCAGGGGAGTGGAGGAAATCAAATGCCATTAAAATCTGGAACAGGAACAAACAAAAGAACATAAAAATGTAGAAAATTGAAATTAAGCAAGCTGCTGAGGTACAGTAACTTGTCGTTGAAGCATTAATGGCAGAATTATGTAATTAAGAGTCTTTGGCAAGTTTCCCTCAATTTGAGAATATTTTCACCAAAAACTTCAGGTGCTAGGAATTGTGCCACAGCAGAAGTTTTTCTTATTGGGCATTTTGGTCATTCTGCTTAGTATCTTTACTCAGACCTACTTCAATTGTTCTTATACAAATAGACCTTGTGCTATCTTCCCAGGTATTCCAAATAAAAGTACCATGACCTCAGTCTGAATATTTCCTTGCAACTTTGTTGGTCCCTGTCCTTAAGGAAGTTTGAATTCTCTCTTTTCAATGGCTTGGACTTGGTGTCATGTTTTTCAGATAGTGGATATTTGATGAAAATGAAAGAAATGCTTAAGGAATGAATGGCAGTGAGCTCTTAAGGTTCGAGGGACTATTAAAGCTTGAAACTCTGTGGATTGCTGACTATAGCTCTATTGTATGTTCAGCTATTGTGGACAGCTTGGTTTCTTTTTAATATACACTTATTCCATTCAATAGAGTCTTAAAGAGAGATACCATGCTTCGTGAACCACAGATAAACTCTGATTTTTAGCAAGAACACTAGCAGATGACCCATTGTATATTTCCAGACCTGCCTGCCTTACAAAAGATTCTGCTCTAGGGAAGCCTGGAGGTCCCTTACCTTTCAGAATAGATGCAGAGTTGGGTAAACTATAGAAATAAAATGAATGAACTGATGTGGAAAAACTGAGAGGAAATTATGTCAAAGTAACTTTGCTTCAAATGCATAAATCCTTTTTTTTTAAACTGTTCCTTTTATCTCAGGGACATGGTACCCATACTATTTAAGAACACCAAAAGCATAATCTTTAGTTACTTTATGGTCTTCTAAAAATAAATTAAACTGGTTTTAGCTAAGTACACATACAGAAAGGTATATATGTATATTTTATTTTACAATCCATATAATTCATTGAATGAAGGCATTCTTACTTATTTTAACAGATTGTATGTCATCTTAAGGACAGCGAGACACTTGCAAAACAGTTGTAAAAAAATGTTTTCAACACCAAGAAAACACAATATAGGACAAGACTTTTCCCATTCATGAGTAAATTCTGATTATCTAAACTTCAGTTATCTGAAATTTGGATTGTCTGAAGTTCAGAAATATTATTGTAGCCAACCATTTCATTATTATTAATTTATTATGATGTTATGATTAACTAACATTTTGTGTTATATATAATCATTGTATGCTAAATAGAGTTAAACTGTAGGATTATAGAAGTATAGGATTGATAAGTATTTAGAATTGATAATTATATATTAGGTATCTAAGTAAGTAGTGCTTAAATGCAAGGCCTATAGGCTGAGGCCTGTAAGATTTTAGCTTAGCTATTTTAGGCCTTAGAGTCAAGAAATACTGGCATAGGTAAGTGACCGAAGAATAACCTGATGCCATAAGATTATGCAAAAAAAATGTGCCAAGGGGTAACATTGTGAAAAATTAGCCAGAAGATTAATTTTAAATCACAAAAATGCTCTAGAGACACATTTTTGTCTAACACGTGCCTTTACCATAGGGTACAGGTTGTGTGTCAATGCTAATGAGAATAAAAGGAACTATACACAACCTATAGGAAATAGGGTTCATCAAGAATTTTGGGAGACACCAGACCTATAAGGAAAAAGAGGCTTGACACTTTCGTGCACATGCACAGAGAGGAGGCATAGTCAAAATCACGTTATAAATTTAAAAAAGGGTGCTCAGATTGGGAAAATTGAGCTTCCTACAGGAAAACTCCAGCAGGAACCATCCCTCTTCTGATGATCACTCCATGAGAGACCCATCAGACACTAACATTACCTAGGAAGATGTGAGTATGACTGTAGCTATAATTTTTGCATGGATATATTTAAGATTTGGATATGCTGTGATAGTCAGAACTGTGCTGGTAACTTTAAGAAAATTGATAAAAGATATTAGACCTTGTTCTTTTGACTGTTTGTGATACTTTCTTTGGTCTTCATGTGTTCCTATGAGCTCTAGATCTGAAACAAGTGGCAGAAGTAAATCTGAACTCGAAACTATAGCCACCAGAGCTGATCCCACAGTGGTATAATATGACATCACTAAAATTGCTTTAAATAAAAATAAAAGGCTACATTATTAATTTTTGTATAAAATAAATCTTCTAGTATTGCCTCAAGGAATCAGGCAGAATCAGGGTACCATTCTGCAAGACACTATACAAATCATCCATGCCTCATACAGCTTACAGTTCAAATAAACCAGATTGACATTTTGTTAGACATGTTGCCTAAAGTACAGATTTAGTTATTTCCCCACACCACCCATCAAGATATGTCTGCTGAAATACTCTGTCATCTTGACCCTATTTACTTTCCTTCTGCCCTCATTAACTGGTAAATTATTTTTCTTAAAACCTTTATTACCATCTCTTTTCATTATAGTCTGCATTGTCTCGCTCTTTATCTGCATTTCCCACTCCAGACAGTTGTCTGTAATCAAACGAATACAAGATAAGAATTTATCTTTTTTGAAATTCCAATGTACTGATGGATTTTGTACATGGTCTTTGAGCCATATGGATAATGGGGGCTAGGTGTTGTAAATTGGCACAGAACCATTGAGATCAGCAAAGCTAGACTGATTTAGACTAGTTGAGGGTATGCCTCTAAGGGTTTAGAAAAAGTCTTTTCCCATAAAGACAATATTTTTTTCAGTAACTAGCTTGTCATTTTTACTAGAATCAGTGCTTATCCTTTTGTCTGGATATGGGTTAGGTGACCAGTGAGCACCAGGGAAGGGTGAATCTGAAAAAAAAATTTGCAACTTTGGTTCAAGAACGCTTACAAGTTGGAATGTTTTAACCCCTCCCCCGCCCACTACACACACATACACATCCTGAGAGACTTCTCCAGTCACAGCAACCCATTTTTCTCTTCCATAGCCTCTCCTACCTCCTGCTACCCTCAATAGCCTCTCACTCTGAAGGCTTGCAATATTACCCAGTCTTGTACTACTTATTTGTTGATGTCATCACAGGTCCTAGCAGATCACCATTCTTTCTGCTGTATCAAAGGCTAGTTTCTCCTCTCCTTGTTCACATACTGTGGTAATTTACTTATGAATGGGCTGGTCTATACTTACCTGGAGATTCAGTGGCAGTCGAAGGGAGTTACGCAAACTACGCAGAGTAGCTTGCGTAACTCATGTCGATTGCTCTGCTTCCCTTCTGTGCACTGTCTACACTGCGCTGTGCCAACAGGAACAGCATTCCCATTGATGCAGCGCTACGCTACTTGAGGGAGTGGTTTACCAGTGTTGACTTCCTGATTGATTGAGTGGGGCTACACTGACCGCTCAATCAATCCAGAAAGATCAATCTGGCGGCAGCGAATTTGCCGCCGTCAGTATAGACTCAGCCAATGGGTCTTCTCTCTCTTTCTCTCTCTCTAAAATAAAGAATTACTATCCCCTTACCTTTTACAGCAATGAAAGAGGATGACTAGGAGATACTTTGAAGTTAACCCTCTTACTTGTTTTGACCATAATAAATTAGATGTCTCTATTGTTCTATTGTTCTAAATTGTCACCAGAGTTAGATGCAAGTTGCTTTCCTGGCCACTACATAGCATTCACTTCAGCATAATGCTCATATTTCTCATTTGCCCGTTGTAACAAGTAAACATTGTTTCCTAACCAGAAATGACATCTTGTTCTTTCTTAGACAATATGAGAGAGAAATTCTGCCACCCCTATATGACTATTTTCTAAAATTATATATCGTCCTAGTCCAAGATAAGTGCCTGTGATCATTATACACAGAAGAAAAGCTGGGGAAATATTGCTATTATGCAAAAATGTTGCATACTATTCAATGATTAAATTCAATTCCATATATATACAAGATAAATATTTCAAGATTTAATGGAAAGGGGTATGGGAAGAATTTACAGGAAAACATCTTTGCTAAATTGTCAAGCAAATGTCCTAGCTGGGACTAAGACTCTGATGTTTCAAAGACTCCAAGGCATCAGAATCCTTTAGGTATGTCTGAAAATCACTGCCTAAATCTACTTGACCAGTCTCTACATGATGATGAAGGCCATGAAATCTGATAACTGTGGAATCCTGGCCTGCATTCTCCAGTCCTTCCATGTCCATATCCACCCTCAGTCTCTTTATGCTGGCAATTTCCACTTTACATGTAAACAGGCCCTTGTCTACCTTCATTGGCTCCCTATTCTATCATGTATCAAATATAATATCCATATGCCTGTCTGCCAGGCCCTCCAATGCCTAATTCATTCCAACTTCTTAGATTGCATCTTCTTTTACAAGACAATAGACAAGTACAATTTTTGGAAGGCTACCTATACGTGTGTTTCCCAGGCTTTCTTGCTAAAGCTACAATGATCTACTCACACTGGGTGCCTCCTTTCTATGGGGAGAAGTAGTAGTAAAAAACTACAAAATCAAAGTCTTTGAACTGGGCAAAAGTGCTGAACAATTGTGCCAGTACAACCAAAGCAGAGTATTTGCAACTTATTCCCACAAAAAAGTAGGGTATAATAATTGGAGAGAAATGACTGTTAAATATTATGGCACTCTTAAAAGGCAGCTAAGAAAGATAGGAAAAGCATAGCAAATTAAGGTTGCCGTAAGTAGCATTGACATTGGCTGTGCAATATAAATTACAAAATGGATGAGGAAAGCATGCTAATTAACCATTTCCAAATTAATACTCATTTAGAATACATGCTATCTAAGATAAGGGTTCTGGGGGCTGAAGGTTATGAAGTCTGAGGAAATTAGTAAGTTTCACTGCTTTTGTATAAATTTTGATTTCTTTTTAAACTGTGGGAGTTCCAAACACTTTTTACATGTGCTGGCTGCTTGGATACCTCACTGTTTATGACATCTACATTTTGCATTTGCATTACATCCTGCGTTTGACACATGGGTTTGATAGCACAATGAAGGTCAAATCATGTCACCCTTTTGCATCATTTTTTTGTGAATTTTCATGTGAAGACATAATACAGGCATCAGCAACTAGAAGGAACTCCCAGATACTATCAATAATTAAAGGCCAAATTCTGCAGTCCATATTCAGGAAAACTCTCTTTGGCTTCCATGGGGGTTCTGTATGCTTAAGGAGGGAAGAGAATTAAATATCTTTTACTCAGTTCATTGGGAGTTTGAATGCGACAGGAGTGAAAATGTAGAATTCACCATTTAAATCAATTAAATCTTCCTAACTATTACTTTAAGTACCTCTCCATTTATCCCTTTTATTTTCTCAATGTAGTTACCACAGCGGATGCAACCTGTTTGTTGTAAAGTCTGACAGACTCACAAGCATCCTTGTCTCTTTTCCCTTCCTCTCTGATGTCATGAAAAACAACACTCTGGGTATGTCTTCACTGCATTTAAAATCTTGTGGCTGGTCCACGCCAGCTGGCTTGAGCTTACAGGAGTCAGGCTAAGAGGCTATTTAATTGCAGTGTAGACATTTGGACATGGGCTGGGGCCTGGGCTGTAGGACCCTGTGTGGTGGGAGGGTCCCAGAGTTCAGGCTGCAGTCTGAGCCTGAACATCTACATCACAATTAAACAGCTCCGGGTGTCTAATTGCAGTATAGATATACCCTTTGAGTCCTGAACTCATGCTGCCTTTTCTTATTTCTTAATGATGCTCAGGACTTGGTCCACATATATTCCCTCCCCAAAATCATGCTTGGAACAAAAATAGACATAGTACATTTGCTTCTAAATAGTATCTCAGTTGCTTGGTTGGCTACTGTTCTTAGAACAGTTAGACATTCACAGATGGCTTAGCCATCACATTCAGTTCTGGCTCGCAGATACTTGAGAGCAGCTTCCACTCAGTAGGAGTTGCTCGTGAGCACCTGAGGGCAGAATCCATCCCACTGTTTGTTTCATTGTTTGCTCTTTCATTTGTTCTTTTTATATTGGCTAAATTAGTGTAAATGGCACTGAGCTTCTGCACTTGGATGGACTTCATTCTGTAACAGTTATTGTCAGTTCCAGAATTGTTATTAGATGTCTGATGATGCAGCAGGCCACAGCATTATTTCTGCATATTTTTTGAATGAGTATATGGTTACTGGGGGCTCTTATGTTTGGAATTGCATCAGGCTGTTTTTAGAGTTTTAATGCTGGGGACTATGAGGGCCCGATCCAAAGACTACTGAAGACCATGGTCAAGACCCTTAGTAGTAAATATTTCATGGGTTCCATTCTTTAGGCAGATGAGTGAGTAATGAGAATGCTCGTTGGTTTGTCTGTCTTTTCTTACAAAGCAGATTGCCTTCCTTGGGGCACCTAAGGTCTCCACTCTGCACCTCCCTTCCAGTATAGAATAACACCGGTTTGATGAGACTAGATAGTTCTATTGTTACATCATAAGAATGCTTTGGAATTTTGTAGACGTGTTAATGAGGAAAATTAACCACATGATTAGTTTTTAGAAGGGTAATTTATAGTAATACACTACCTACAGTCGTTGGAGTCTACTAACTGATGTTTTATTTGAATTTAAAAAAAGGGAGGATGGAGGATATATTAGTACAAAAAACAAGAATAAGCAACATGAATGGAAGTAAAACTATGCTATCAGTGATACTTTGTCTACCTCGATTAATATCAGTTATGTGGTATCAGAAAACACCAAAGGAAATCAAGCTGAGAGCTTATATTTGGTGGAGTGCCTAAACCAAGTGGCTGCTGCAGATCTTATTGTCTTTCATGCAGACTGTTCTGAGCACACTGTAATTCCCAGGTCTGTTTCTCCTTGGAAAATTCTGCAAACTTTGTACAGTTGAGATTACCTAACACTGAGTTCCTATCTAACCTTTTCCAACATTTCAGCACAGGTTGGGAAATGAGCCCAGAATTGTATAGTAAGGGTAGCTTGCAGCTCCCTGGAGACCAATGGTCAAGTTAGCTATAGGATCTATCCCATTAGCATGTCTTCTAAGAGCTGGGTTTGTAACAGTCCTCCTGCCCAGAACAAAATAATAATAGCTGCTGTCCTGCCTCCATTTCACTGTTGGTGTATGTTGCAGGGACAAGTCTTTAATACAGTGCTACAATAATTTCCTCTAATTTATGTTACTAGAATATAATCTTTTATAGGCACTCTCTTTTCTCCTCTCTTCCCCTCTTTTGGCCTGCTGAAAAGCTCCATGCTGAAATCCCTCCTCTATCCCCAAATTCTTTTTGTTTTGAAGCATATAACTTTTGACTGAAGATATGTTCCTTCATGTGTGTGTGTGTGTGTGTTTTTTTTAATTATTGTTAAGTGTTAAAAATTAAATTAATTAAATTTTTTAAATTAGTTAAATTAATTTAAAAAGTGTTATTAACTGCGATTTTAGGAACTAGCAAAGCAACAAAGAAGCCATCAACTGAAAGCTCGAGCACTTGCTTATTTAAGCCATTACCTACTGGTTCCTGCTTCTCTTTCTGTTTCCTTGGAAACAGAAATTGGATAAGCAAAAAAGAAGTAAGGGTTTTAAAATACTGACTTTAAAACCTGCTGCTTATTTTATTTTCCTTGATGTGACTCTTGTTTCCTCAGCAGTAAGGATGGAAATGTTTTGCAGATTTACATGGTATTGTTGCTAATCTATGTAACTGCTGCAAATGTGGGTGTCAGACATTTGGTGCCTCCCTGTGTTCTGTTTGCACAAATCTTTTCAAAATAAAAATGTATGATTAAAGAGAGCTAGAGAGAGAAAAGGGATGAGAGAGCAGACAAAGCCAACAAGAGGAAGCAACACCTCTCTGTCACATTCAGCTGCTGTGTTGGCGGTAAAATTGCCAGCTTGGAAGAATCACCTACAGAAATTTTAATGTTTAATATGAGATATAAAACCCAACATTTTTAATTGTCCTTGCACTCAAATTTAAAACAAATAGAATTAAAATGTATTTTAATAAAAGATGATATATGTCAAGTAATGTAGTTATACCAAAGAGATATGCTTCTTTCAGAGTTGAGGTTATTGATAAGTGATCAAAGATTTGGTACTTGGTGTCAGTTTATAAAAGCATCTAAGCATGTGGATGCTCATCTGAAGTTTGTCTGAACTTTTTGATTCAACAACATTTGTTGCAGATCTTGCAAGAACAGAATTTCTTAGGATTTCTGCTTCAATTTTCCCTCTTCAATACTGAGACTTACATTTTTGGTAGCATGTCCGACATGGGCCAAAAACCAAAAGTACAGTTGTGCAAAAATGGAGAAAAATCTCATTTGAATATTTCAGTATTTGAAAAATGTTTATACTCTAAAAATAGGCATGAGTTTGGGGCTCAAAGGACTCACAGGTGGGCCTAGTGTTAGATGTACATGTATCCACTACATGAGAGAGACTGCTTAAGTAACTTGGGGTTATATATTTCATTAGCAGACTATGGCTTGTTGGTGCTTTCCAGCAAAGGAGATTGTAATCTCCTATCGCCATGATTTGCCAATGAAGCACTGCCATCTTCATTTAAACTCTTCTAGGGGCACGTGCAAACCCTACTGTTTATTGTTGCTTACATACAGTACAAATGCTCTCTATATAAATGTACTTGGGTGGTTTCACAGTTCTAAGATAATTCCATCTTTTATGCAATAGCTTAATGGGCTTTCAGACACTATAATTTAATAATCATCTTTCCTTCCATGATTATGGTTTTCTTTGCTACTTCTTTTCACTTCCTTGGAGTATGTTTAATTTTAGATAATACTAAAAAAATAGTGAAACCATATGGGGTTCATTAAAACCTACTGATGGAAAAATATTGATATTCAGATATTGTTCGTGTAGGACTTTTAAGTTCCAGAGGGCAGTCCTCATACTTGAGACAACAAGAAAAAGGATATTTCTGCAAAAAAACTCTCCTCTGTCCCCAACCCCACCCGTTGGCCCCTATCTTGAATCTGGATACTACTGTTCTTGACTCTTACTCCAGTAGCTGTGTTTCCTGAATGGTTGCTAGGCAACTCTTTTTTTCACTGCCCAATCATAATGCAGCCTGCTCTCTTGCCAGCATCTCTCACCTGGGCCAACTTTTGTCTTGTGGAATTTTTCTGTATGATTCCTCCCTAGATATGGTCTCCCTAGGTTCTTTCCTCCTTTACAATAACTTCATAGGGAGGAAAGTCTTGTGACGGTAATCCTGGAGAAAGAGTAGTTCCAGACCAAACAAACTTATTCTCAATCCATTTAAGGATGACCAGCTTTTGGGAGAAGTCTAACCTTAAACTCTACCTGATGAGACAGCCAAAGAAATCTACCTCCTTCCCATCTTACCACCAGTCTCCCTACAGATCCTATTATAAGTCTTTGTTCTAGAGATCTCACCAGAAAAGGACACCCTGAAACAGAAATAAGCCTCCAAAGTCTTATATCCCAGCCAATGGGAGATTTTGACATTGGGGATCAGGGCATGTTCTTCCAGCAGCAATGAGGGCAGATCATGGATGATCCCTGTGCACTCTTCATGATCTGATCAGGATACTACTATAGTCTTTGAGACATTCTTTCAGGTGGACAATCATCCTATCCCCAACCAGAAATGATAACCATTGCCTCTATCTCCTTGGGCATTCAAGCATCAACAAGGGTCCCAGGTCAGGAGTGCTTTGCAGAAATCTGCTCTCTGAAATGCCAAAGATTACATGGTATCTTCACCTACTGTTAGATCTCAAATGGCTCAACTTTTTGTTGTCTACAGGAAATTTAAGAGAATCTACTTGAATGGTCATTGCAATTCTGGAGCAAAAAGGTCTATCACATCAATAAATCTGAAAGGCGCTGCACCCTCCCATTGCATACTCACATATAAAATACCTGCATTTCACCTGGGCCAAGAGCATTTTCAATATACTGTTTTGCCCTTTGATCTTATCTTGATTTCCAGTGTCTTTACAAAGATAAAGATAGTGGCAGCAGCAGCTCTCTGTCACTATGTTTCAAAACTTTACCTTGATGATTGATGACAATGTCTATAGGAGCACATACTCGGGTGTATACCTCCAACATTCTATTATTTGTGTGGACCCTCCTGATGCACACTAAAAGTTCTGTAGTGTGCTTTGACATACTACCGTTTCAATCCACAGTACCTCAATGTTCAGGAGGGAACTTTTAGTGCATAGCAGCAGTGTTCAGACAGACACTTAGTGTGTAACATGCTGGTGCGCCATAAATTTACACCCCAGCTTGACACAGAGTACGAACTTATATATGCCCAGGATCATAAAAGACACAAGTTTCTGGAGGTTGAGAGAAACCCAGAAGTCTTTATCCCTTCTTCACTGGTGGTTTGTTGTAAATTTCAAGAATAGCATAAGTTTCTTCTCAACTATTGACCCACTTCATAACTGTCTTGGAGGAAAATAAAACAGGTCCTGGGATACACCTCTCAGGAAAGAATAGGCCAGGCCATTTTCTTTACAGGAAATTAGACTGCCCACCACATTGTGAAAATACTGTGTATGATGTCCCCTTTTCACAGAGCTGGCCCATTGGGTCAGGAAACACATTAGCCAACTTTCTAGCCCAGTGGAATACACACAGGGAGACCTATTTTTTTTTAGTTTCCTATACCGTACCCATCACTGTAGTGTCTGAGCTTGATCTATAGATCAGGCTTGTCCTGCACCCAGCACCCAGTCACACTTATAATGGGAGGTTCCAGTTGAACTTCTCAGAGGGATGCCCCAAAATCAACAGCTTTTGCAGAGACCTGTCATCACTATTGATAAGAATTTCTTGGGGTGGAGAATCTCTGTGGGGAGGGGAGAGCAGTGCTCTTTCATCACACAGCATATGGTCCTCTTGGAAGCCAGTTCTACGTGTCAATTTCTCTGAGTTTCAGGCAGTGAGTCTGGCCTTCCTGGTGTTCTACAGGCAGTGTCAAAGAGCACAGATAATATGGCAAAGTGTCTTATGTCAAAATCAGTGACTGTACCAAGAGCAAGAGATAGGACAGAAAGTTATGTTCCTGACTGACAGGACAGAATGCCATCTAGCTTCCCTGAGAGCAATGGGACGTTCAATAATCAGACCTGCTGTCTAAACTGAAGAGGCCTTCTCCCAAGTGAATGGAGGTTCCCTGCAGAAAGTCCATGAAGAATGCTATACTCTCCAGCACTTTTAGATCCTGGAAGATCAATACATTTCATATTCCTCGCTTTCTGACATATGCCTTTATTCTTAGAGTCTTCATGTTCAAACTTCCTGAAAGACTCCAATCTTGCTAGCCATGAACTGGCCTCATCAGTTATGGCTGACCTAATCAGCTGAAGACCACCTTTTCTCTGCTTGTTAGCCATCAGATTCACAGTACAAAGCATCACAGATTCCTTCAAAACTTAGTTTGAGTCTACCTCTTAAAAGGGAACTCCTAAGTCGCAGGGTCTATAATAGACAGAAATATTCACTATGCTAAAATATATGAAGGTTTTAGCTAACAACCTATGGTTACACTTTGGAAAAGCTCCACTTTGGGGGCAAGAGGAAAGATAGAGAGCTTGTTCCTGCTTTATAATTAGAATTCCTCCAAGAGGTTAGAGAAAGGGGTGGCCCCCAAGATCCTGAGAGGGCAGATATCTGCATTAGGAGCAATCATGCCTCTTAAGGGATTTCCATTGTGTCTCATACAATAATCTCCAGATTTATGAGAAAAGCCAAAACATTTCTACCTGGCTAAGCCCAGTCATGGAGTCTCTGGAGGCTAAACTTGGTTCCTGTGGAGATTTAGCTTCCCTCCCTTTTAGCCTAAAGCCTCACTTTCTCTGTTCTTATTATTGAAATAACATTTATACTGGCTATTATTTGCACAGGAAGGTGGAAGATTTAGTAGCACTCTCTCTTTCCTGAATTTTCACAATAAGGTGTCAGTCCCTGTGTGTGATCCCTGGCTTCACTGAACCTGAGTTTTAATTCCCCTTCTCAGTCCATTCCACTTTAGTCTGTGTTGTGTACTGCTAAGCATAGCCTCTATTCTAGACTGGAGGATCCTTGTAGAAAGAGGATTTTGTTCCTATCTTTCATTTCCCTTTCTACAGAGGAGAGCCTCAGTCTGGAAGTTGCAATAATTCTGTTTGTCAGTTTGTTCCATTGTTTCATTGGCATCTCTGATTATGGAAGCTTTCAAGTAGGAATGCGTGGAGAGGGTGGGAACACTGCAACAGAAAAAAAAAATAGATAGCACTAAAGGTTGACACTGCATGACACTGCATGAGTCTGACAGAAGAGGAGCAAACAATGGGGGTTTCCTTGCAAAAAGTGAATTTACAACGTAAGATCAAAATCCTCTGCTTCTATGATCTGCCTGGATGTAAAAACATTAATCAAGTGTGTGATTGCTATAGGCACAACCACTGTGTTAATGTTCTGCCTGAGACCTCAGACCTCTATTGATAGTGCAGTCACTGCAGAGCTGGGCATGTTTAACTGAACCAGAATTAACTTGAAAAGTAAAGGATGATTGATTAAACAGCACCAAGGCATAATAGCTTAAAGTACACTTGTCATATTCAAAGCAAATTCTGGAAACAATAAATAGATACTTGTCAAAACTTGTCATTTGTATGCTACCGCATGATGACAAAATGTGAGGTGTTTCAGGTGTCAACAGGATATAATTAATTGTTGCTACATTAAGGTAGGATGTTTGCTGAGGAGATCAACAGCTCCCTCTCTCTCTGCAGGGAGTGTGTTTGTTCACAAAGGTTTTTTGCCTTCCTGAGATTTTGTCATCAGGTTCTCCCTGGGGGTTTCAAGGCAATCACCCCCTTCTCCAAGGAACCGATAACAAAATATAATCAAAAGCAAAACAGAAAAATAATACCCAGTAAATGATGTTTGGGTTTCAATCTCTCAAATGGGTCGAAATGTTCTGTAACCCATAGTTAACTTCCCAGGCTTTGTTTATAAATTATAACTCTGTCGACTACACTGAAGCAGTATAATTAATCTTAGATGGAACATAACAGCTAATTAGGTGAAATTTAACAATTTGGAGCAAATGCATTTTCTTTGCTCTGTGTAATCCTGATAACATGGTTAATGTATCATAAAATACTTCATATACCACTCTACAGAGCATGCTAATGATCATTAATACATTTCTAAAATAAATCTGCAATCTAGATTTGAACTTCAGTGATTTTTTCCATTTGCCAGATCCAGGTTTAGTGCAAGTGAATGCAGCCCTATCAAAGATATTGCTTTGATTAGCGTTAAATTTGGGCTTATGTGTTTAGTTTATCTCATTCTTAAACTCAAAGAGACAGATTTTCTAGTGTACTCAATACCCAACAGCTCCCACTGTTCTCAGCTGGGGCTTTGGGGAATGAACACTCTTCACAGAATCCTAGAAAATTAGGGTTGGAAGGGACCTCAGGAGGTCATCTAATCCAACACTCTGCACAAAAGCAGGACCAATCCCAACTAAGGCCTGGTCTACGCTGGCGACAGAGGTCGACGTAATGTCACTTACGTCGATCTCTGAAAGCCTGTGTCTACACTGGTATGGCAGGTCCGTCAACTTAAACCGCTGAAAAAATCGACATAATAAAACAACCTCTGCAAGTGGCGTAGCACCTCAATCGATTTTATTGGGCCGATTTTGCATCAGTGTAGACAGAATGTGACATAATTCGACGTTAATGGCCTCCGAGAGGTATCCCACAATGCCCCGTTGTGACCGCTCTGGACATTCGCGCTCTGCTGTTACATGCTCATGCTACCCAGAAATGGCCCCTCCCTTCATGCCCCAGGAAAATTTGAGTTTTCATTTCCTGTGCAGACAGCATGGGGAGAGCTTTGTCGCTGTACGCCTCATGGCTACTGCAAGGCCTAAACGCGCTACAGCATGGAGTCGACCAAAGGTCTTAGATCTCATCAGTCTTTGGGGTGAGGAGTCCATTATGGCTCAGCTCAGAGCCATCAAAAGGAGTTTGGACATTTACGGGAAGATATCCCAGGGCATGCTGGAGAAGGGACACAACAGGGATGCACAGCGGTGCCGCGTGAACATCAAGGAGCTGCGGCAGTCATATCAGAAAGCCAGGGAAGCTAACAGCTGTTCTGGCTCCTCACCAAAAACATGCAGCTTCTATGAGGAGATGCATGCAAATCTAGGCGGCGAGCCCACCACGGTGCTATCCTGCAACATCGATATCTCCGCTCCATCCCACTCCAGGGACAATGATGAGGACTCCTGGACGAGGAGGAGGCTGAGGAGAGCAGAGTGCAGGAGAGTGGGGTGTCCATTCTCCCAAACAGTCAGGACCTATTCCTGACCCCAGAGCAGTGCAGCAGCACACAGGACAGCAATAATGATCCTTGGGAAAGCACATCTGGTAAGGTTTTTTTCTTCTTTTCAATTCTGTCATTTTAAAAGGGGCCAGGAAGGGGATTTCAGGTGTTTAGCGGACTTTACTGGGGGATTACCCCCAGGACAGATTATTTATGTGCAGAGATATGCTCCAAGAATCATCAGTTGATACCTCAAGGAAGCTTTCATGTAGTTAATCTGTTATCCTTTGCACAAAGTTTCGGGGGAGAGCAGCCTTGTTCCTTCCTCCTGGGTAGGATACTTTGCCACACCATGCTGCAATCAATGGAGCTGGCATCATGGCAGAACACAACACAGTGGTATAAGGGCCAGGCTGGTACCCCGCTGCATTCAGCAAATCTTTCCTTTCCTCGTGTGTTACCCTCAGGAGACTGATATTGCTCATGGTCACCTAGGGAAGATGGCGCATGTTTAAAATACCCGAGCTGTACAGCACATACCCTGTACCTCTGTATTCCCCATTGTAGTATCCGACCAAGTCACCTTAATTATTTTGATTTGGTTTCAGAAGAGACTGTTAACACCCCCACGCTGTGCTCAGATCCCCTGTGGCCGCCTCCTGACAAAACGTTCATCCAAATTAAACCATGTTGCCCTGGCACCCCTCTAATATAGAGCATTTGAAATTAGCTTTAAAGTTCATTAATCCTCTCTATAGCACAGTAAAGTGCCTCTGACTTACCATTTCTGTAACGGCACAGCGAGCCGACCCTTCTGGGATGTTAGGAACAGAATGAGGGTCTGGGTTTGCCTTGTGCACTGCAAGGGGAGTATATTATACATTGTTGCAGTTGTTCCATTTTCTAACAATGGCAACCTTGTGCGTTTCCTTTCGTTCTGTAGACACCTCGGCCTTGGCCCAACCCTTTAGAAATGCTGTGGAAAGACTATTGCAGATTGGAAAGAGGAAAAAAAAGCAAGAGACGACATGTTTGCTGAGCTCATGAACACCTCCGCGGTCACAGAGACAGAGCTCAGAGCGTGGCGGCTGACCTTGTCCCAGAAAATGGACATGGACGGGGAGAGTCGCAGAGAAATGCAGGAGCGTGATCGCAGTACCATGCAGGAGATGCTGCGAATCATGCACGACCAGGCAGACATGCTCTGGAGGCTTGTGGAGCTTCAGGAGGAGCGGAGGCCAGACAGAGTCCCACTGCAGTCCCTCCATAATGCTCCTCCGCCTATGGCTTTGCTGCCCTCTCTCTCCCCCACCCCCAAAAGGTCTTGGAGGAGAATGGCCAGGCTGCAGTACGTGATGCACTCCACCCCGGTGGAGGCGAGCAGAAAGCAGCGGCAGCCTCGCTGACAGCTGGCCTACAAGAAACCACGCTACCACTTGAGACTGTGAATGAACACTCCCCCACTCCCATGACTTGAATGTTCATAAATAAAAGTTTGGATAATTTAAACACGTGTTTCTTTATTAAATCATATGTTTTATGGGAGGGATTTAGAGGGTACTGATATTGATGGTGGGCGGGGGATGTTGAGCTATGGCAAATAACAGACAGGAACAGAAATCAGTCCTGCATCTCATTGCAGAACCTAGTTTTCAATGCTTCCCTAATGCAAAGTGCTCCGCGGTTAGCACTCAGGATATTGCTGGCATTGGGCTGCTCATAATTGGCGGCCAGTCTTTCTGCCTCCACAGCCTAACCCTGGGGGAACCTCTCCCTCTTCACTTCACACAGATTATGAAGAACACAGCATGCAGATATCACTGACAGGAGGGTCTTTTCATTCATGTCCAGCCTAGTGAGCAGACTCCTCCATCTGGCCTTTAAACACCCAAACGCACATTCAACATCCATTCTGCAAGTGCTTAACCTGTTATTAAAACGCTCCTTGTTGCTGTCAAGGTGCCTGGTGTACGGCTTCATAAACCAAAACAGCAAGGGATAAGCAGGATCCCCCAGGATCACTATTGACATTTCCACACCCCCAATGTGAATTTTTTGGTCAGAGAAGAAAGTGCCTGCCTGCATGTTAGTGAACAGCCCCGAATTCTGAAATAAGCGTGTGTCATGCACCTTCAGACCACCCCACATAGATGTCGGTGAAATGACCCATGTGATCCACAAGGTCCTGCAGGACCATGGAAAAGTACCCCTTGTGGTTTATGTACTCGGTTGCTAGATGGGCAGGAGCTAAGATAGGGATGTGCGTCCCATCAATGGCCCCCCGCAGTTTGGGAAGCCCATCACGGCAAACCTGTCCTCTATGTCCTGCACATTTCCCAAAGTCACTAGCCTTTGTAACAGAAGTCTATTGATGGCCCTGCACATTTGAATCATGGCAGCGTCCACTGAAGATTTACTGACTCCGAATGGATTCCCAACCGAGTGGTAACAGTCGGGGGTTGCAAGCTTCCACAGAGCTACGGCTACTCTCTTCTCCACCATCAAAGCTTGTCTCACGCAAGTATTCATGCACTTCAATGATGGGACCAGCTCCGAGCAAAGTTCAAGGAAAGTGGCGTTTCGCATACGAAAGTTTTGCAGCCACTGGGCATCATCCCAAAGCTGCATAACAATGCAGCCCCACCAGTCTGTGCTTGTTTCCCAGGACTGGAACCAGCGTTACGGCCTGCAGCAATCGGGAATTGTTCCGCTCGATGGCTTATAGCAGGGCAGCCTCAGTGGCATCGCAGTTGCCTGTGCTTCGGCTTCTTGCTCTACTTTGAAAATACTCAATGATAAGCTGCGATGTATTTGTGACGCTCACAATAATAGTGGAGAGTTGAGCTGGCTCCGTGGCTCCATATCAATGGTGAGTGCACGGTGCAAAAATCGGTTTCCTGTTTGGGGAAAGAAGGGAGCGGGAAGGAGCGTTGCATCATGGGACGATGAAACTAGTCCCAACTGCCAGTGCAGCTAGTTGCACTGTGGGATAGTAACCCACAGTATACTGCTTTCCATGTCGACACAAGTGTGGTGAGTGTGGACGCATGAGCCTGGCGCAAAGGTCGTGATGTGTACACGCTCCAGCGACTTCTAAAAATCAGCAGGTGAAAGTCGACTTTAAGTAAGTCAACTTCACTCTGCAGTGTAGACATACCCTCAATCATCCCAGCCAGGGCTTTGTCAAGCTGCAGTTTAAAAACCTCTAAGGATGGAGATTCCACCACTTTCCTAGGTAACCTATTCCAGTGCTTCACCACTCTCCTAGTGAATTTTTTTTCTAATATCCAACCTAGTCCTCCCCCACTGAAACTTGAGACCATTGCTCCTTCTTCTGTCATTAGCCATCACTGAGAACAGCCTTGCTCCATCATCCTTCGAACCCCCTTGAGGTAGTTGAAGACTGCTATCAAATCCCCTCTCACTCTTCTCTTCAGCAGACAAATAAGTGCAGTTCCCTCAGTCTCTCCTCATAAACCATGTGTCCCAGCCTCCTAATAATTTTCGTTGCCCTCCGTTGGAATCACTCCAATTTGACCACATTCTTTCTGAAGTGGGGAGGCCAAAACTGGAGACAAAACACCATATGTGGCCTCACTACTGCCAAATAGATGGGAATAATCACTTCCCTCAATCTGCTGGCAATTCTCCTACTAATAAAGCACAATATGCCATTGGCCTTATTGGAAACAAGGGTACACTGTTGACTCCTATCCAGCTTTTTGTCCAGTGTAACCCCTAGGTCCTTTTCTTCAGAACTGCTGCTTAGCCTGTGGTCCCCAGTCTGTAGCAGTGCATGGGCTTCTTCTGTCTTAAGTGCAGGACTCTGCACTTGTCCTTGTTGGCCCAATCCTCCAATTTGTCTAGGTCATTCTATAACCTACCTTACTCTCCAGAGTATCTACTACTCCCCCCAGCATAGTGTCATCTGCAAACTTGCTGAGGATGCAATTTACCGCATCATCCAGATCATTAATGAAGATGTTGAACAAAACCAGCTTCAGGACCAACCCCTGGGGCACTCTGCTTGATACCTGCTACCACCTAGACATTGAGCCATTGATCACTACCCATTAAGCTTGATGATCTAGCCAGCTTTCTCTCTATACACATTATAGTCTCTTCATCCAACCCATACTTCTTTAACTTGCTGGCAAAAATACTGTAGGAGACCATATAAAAAACCCCATTAGAAACCCACATTTTGCTAAAGTCAAGGTAAATCACATCCACCATTTTCTCCACATCCACTGAACCAGTCATCTCATCATAGAAGGCAATCAATTTGGTCAGGCATGATTTGCCCCTGGTGAATCCATGCTGACTGTTCCTGTTCACCTTCCTCTCCTCCAAGTGCTTCAAAATGGATTTCTTGAGGACCTGCTCCATGATTTTTCTGGGGACTGAGGTGAGACTGACTGGTCTATAGTTCCCCCAATCCTTCTACTTTCCTTTTTTAAAGATGGGCTCTAGATTTGCCTTTTTCCAACCATCCAGGACCTCTCCCGATTGCTACAAGTTTTAACAGATAATGGCCAATGGCTCTGTATTTACATCAGCCAACTCTCTCAGCACCCTCAGATGCATTGCATCTGGCCTTATGGACTGGTGCTTGTCTAGCCTTTCTAAATGGTTGTGAACCTGTTCTTTCAGCCCTGTGGGCTGCTCACCTCATCCCCATACTGTGCTGCCCAGTTCAATAGTCTGGGAGTTGACTTTGTCTGTGAAGACAGAGGCAGAAAAACTGTTGTCCAATCCTCCTTTTGTTACTGAGGCAAAATTCCCATTGAATTCATTACACATTTTCTCTGAATGAAAAAGTAATTCCCAAATTTTTTATCATATTGAATTTGAATTGAAATGAAACACAAGAAAGAATATTATACTTTTAAAACATATTTTGTAATTGTGGATTAGAAACTGTTAAATGAAACTTAATGCATTCAAATTTGTGAAACCACATTTGGATTGTAATATGATCTCCATTGAATTAGTGCTCTGCGAAAGCTTTTATTCAGTTATTTAGTAACATTATTTTGCCTAATTATGCTAGGCTTTCACTTTTTGATTACACCACATACCAGTTATTTATTGTTTTTATTAAATGTTGGATGAAAGTTAGAATCCCACATTTCTATACTCTCGAAAAAGAATTGCTTGGGATATTTTCCTAAGAGACTGCATGTGAATGCAACAATCCTTTGTCCTCATACCTTCTGAGCATCATCGAAAGAACACATTGTGACTATGATCATGTTATGTGTAAGTAGGTTATTGTCAAGGTAATAGAAGTGTAATTTTTCACTGATCAGGAATGTGCCATAGCTATTTCTGTGATCCTTCTGGGACTATAATAGCATTCTCTGAAGAAACACTATGTGACTAATTGATACTGTGCTAGTAGCAATTGGTCACAGCAAAAATTCAAGCCTAACTATTCAGTTTACACTAAAAAAAATAATATTGGGACTATCTATCATCACTCCAGTTTTAATTTCCACCCTACACATCTATCTATTTGAATGCCAAACAAATGCTAAAGTGTTTTATAACTTTCAATTTGTAACCTCTTTAAATTTTTGCCCTGAGGGGGGGGCGTGCTGATTGTTCCAGGAAGAGGAAGTGCTAGTGTTTGGGACGTAGAGTGGAAAGGGAGGAAGAGCAACAGGGTCTGTGTTTCTGATGCTTCAGACAGAAGGGCTACAGCGAGCAGGCCCATGCATAATGAAGCAGCCAAGAACCTGCCCGAAGCCTGGGAGGGACGGAGCAGCCGACGGGGGATGCCCCAGGTCAGGAGCCAAGAGGAGCACTGTGCCAGGGAGGAATCACCCGAGAAGGACAAACTGGAACTGGACCTACTATCACTGTCACCCACAGCTGTATGGGGCCATGAAAACTGGGGCTTTGCATTGGGAATAAGGAAGGAGGCTATAGCTAATTAAGTGGGGAGGGTGTCATGCTGTGTGGGTTTGCAGAGAGCGGTAGAGGAGGGCACTGGAGGGGTTTGTTGGGGAAAGTTTGCTGGCACCGAAGCCGAGCAGGAGCACCTAAGGCTCACCAACAGACTGGGACTGTGCTCAGGATTCCTAAACTCTTGAGTGCAGAACACATTGCTCGATGTCTTCCCTTTCAGTCTGTGGTACCACAGGGCCTGTGCGGCCTTGTGTTAAATGTAACCCTGTTTACCATGCCTCCTATCATTCCCCCTGTTATTTTATTTCCATTCATCCTCTGTAAATAAATATTTCTCTTACCTATATTCATTGCACTCTTCCGGTGTGTGTGTTCACTTTGGGGCGGGGGTTGGAACAGGTGTCCTGGGCAAAGCTGCCTGTAGAGCATACTCCATCTTAGCCACAAGGGTGCTAAAGTCACAAATTATTTTGCTATGGTTGCTTAAGTTTTATACGAATGATATCTGCTACAGTGCTGCTAAATTAATACTTACATTAACACTATTTTGTTAACATTTAGTATACATATTGGGAAATGAGAGAATTAGCCAGTTAAATAATGTTACTAAGTGCTTCTATAGTTTTAATGGAAATCATTAGAGGAGCATGTTTTTCATTTCCCCTCCCTCTGCTTCCACCCCCCATTAATTCAGAGTGGCAGTGATAAAAGCAGTGTTGGGAATGAATTATGCCATTTTCTTAATGGCATCTCATGCATCGGCTCTTTGCAGTACAAAGCCCCCACTTTCCTTTGAGCATCACACCAATCTACTGTTGTCTGCTCTTACAAATGAGACAGATCCAGAAGATGATTATAGGACAGAACTACGTCACAGAAGGGCAAGAAAGATTGGCTTAAATATGTCAGTTTAGCTCACAATTTATGTCTACAAGTTTATTAATTTAGGATCAGCAGGAGTACCTTGATCATCTTTTGTAAAATACTGGGATGTTATATCTGCACTGAGATTAACATTTTAATTCTTGATAAATTTTGCTTTTGTAAAATGTTTTATTTTTTCCCTAATTGATATCTGTTATGCAAAAGTGAACATTCCCTGTTGTTCTTTTGGTAGAACAAAAGAGTGACTCGTCAAAGTTAAAGAGTATTACAATAGAAGGTTCTACAGTGACTGATGAAACTATCATATTCCATACATGTGCATATGACCTGTTTTTCTTTTCACTTAGCACATGTCTAGCTTTAATCCTTTGAGAGGTCCCATGGAATCTTTATTTATATATATGTCTCTAGAGATGACATGGGGAATTACAGACCGGTGACCATTATATACGATCAGTCAGTTGAAATAATATTTAAAATAGAAAAATAAAACATTTGAGACTCTTAAAGATTTTCAGATTGGTGCCTTACATTTTCTACATTTTTAAATAAATGGGAACAAATAGCAATAAAAAAATTGTAGTTCAATGGGATGGTGGTTGCTGTGATGCAAGGAACTCAGTGGACCCCCTCACAGGGCTTTGTAGCCTTCTGACCATAGTGTGAGAACCACTTTGCTGTCCAATATCTTAAAATCTTTCTGAGGATTAATTCTTTTGTGAATAGTATAGGTAGTGATTTTGTTAAAGTAGAAGGATTAAATAAAGAATTGATGGTGGAGGTTTTTTTGGTCTTAATTCTGTCAACATTTCATTTTTATCAAAATATTTTCAGATACAAAGAATAACAATGATGTTTTCTAAAGGTCCTGTAATATCTTTAATAAACATCCATCATCTGTATTTGCTTTGAAACAAATACAATGATGTCCGGGGGAGGCAGGGAGGAAAGCCCAAGCAGAAATGTTCTGAGTTTAGGTGCGTTTGATAGACAGAAACAGATACTCTGAGTACACTAGCTCAGAAATGATCCTTGCATTTTAAATTTTCCACTAGTAATGCTTTGTGATATTTTTCAAAGTGAACTAGTCCTGTGACAACTATGCTTGTTTTATGTCAGGCACCTGCAGCGCTCAAATGAACACTAAAACAGCAATCCACCTAGAGGAATCCTTCGCCTGATAGCCTTCCCTCGTCATGTTACTGAAAGATCACAATATCAAATTTTTGTTCCGATCTGAATCAAAATCACAGATCACAGAAACAAATCAGACTAGTACCCATCAAGGAAACAAACATGTAAACTGACATCGGTTGGACTGAGAAGAAGTATACTGCTTTATTTTTGCTTGTGGGCTGCTCTGCTAAGCTGAAAAGAAAATTCTATCAATAAGTCCCTTTCACTGTGTGTCTTAGGTTGAAATAGGAGTTTCACCTGCAACATTAAAACCAACAAGAGCAAACAGCTCCTGGGGTTTTGCAGTACTGATTTTTCAAAAAAGCATGCATGTAATTACATATGCAAAGTTGCATGTTCAACTGCACACTTCAGTTGGCCACACAATTATCGGAGTCTGCAAACAAACTGGCTATTTACATTTCTAAATAATCAGTTCTGTAGGCATGCAAGTGGCCACTTGCAGGCTTAAATGTGATTTGCATGTGCTATCATATGCAAATTAAGTATATAATTACACATGCATTTTTGCATAAGTATGTTTTTAAATCAGTCCCTACTGTCCAGTTTTTTAAAGCCATGTAGGTGCTGCTGTGTTCCGTGTTGCAACATCTAAGTGATTTAAGTGCTTAAATCTCATTTACAAAAGGGATTTAGGCACTTAGGAATCTAAATTCCATTGACAGTTGTTGATAGAGCTCAGCTGCTCCTAAATAGCTTTAAAAACTTGGTCTAGCTGTTTAAGTGCCATCTTTGAGGTTTATTGGGAAACAAAACAGCATATATACTGCAGACTAGTGACTAAAAGGTGTGGCTCTAGACATTTACAATGAGTTTTGTTTCAAATGAGCTGCTGCCCTGATAGCTCTGTCAGAGAGCTACTGTAGATTGTACTACAGTAGTTGCACTTGCTGCCATCATAGTGACTCTGGTGCAAGATGTTACTGTTTCCTCTAGATGTCTAGTAGCCAGTCTGTGCACCACAAGCTCAGAGGCAAGCCAAATACTAGCCTCTGAATCTCTAGCCCTCAGCAGGCTCCCATAATAGCTTATACACTTTGAGGAACAGAGTCCACTACAGGCGCCCTCTGAACCATTTTCCTGCCTGTAGACTGGGGTCCAGTATGCTCCCAGTGCGATTACAGCTGACCACCTGCCAGCAACAGGGTGTGTCTCTGACTAGCTTTCAGTTTGCCTGCTGTCCAGCCTTCCTTCTGCAGCAAGTACATTACTTGTTTTGTTATTTAATCAACTACCTAGACAGCAGTTATTACATTTTAAGAAGTAAATCCCTTCTTTTGCTAGTATCTGCATTTGTTCTGAGGATTTTATGATTTTTTTCCTATATAGCATATGACAATGCAGGTGGTTGTTATAGCTGATTTCAATGGCTTTAATTAATATACAAGTTAGATCATATTGCCTGTGTCTTCCATGGGACAAATCTTGGGGCAACAAATCAGGAAAGATCCAGACAGAATTTCAAACTCCCATCCCTTCAGTCCCCTCGCTTTGGGTACTACTCCTCTTCAGCGGAGCCATTGTTGGCTTTTATAGAAAACACCCTGACCCCTTCCTAGATAGGTCTGATCATTGAACAGGGCTGGCTGGCCCCTGGTTCTTAAAATGGCAGACCACTTTTTTACAAGAAGTTACAGTACTTCTTGTTAGCTGCACTACATGAGTATATATTTAACCTACATAAAGCATCCCACTTTTCCTTTACTGGAGAGGTAGATGTCACCAATACACATTTTGGATGATATCCACTTGACCCAGAAAGCTCATGTAATTGTGATCTATTTAGAAGAGATAAGGTGAGTCTGGAAGGTGAAACTCAGCCCTAAAAGCCAGGGGACAGGGCTGCAGAACAGCACTCTTAATGGTTTATTACAATAACTGAAGTAGTAGCTGCAGTCCTTCTACACTGCTTGAGTGGGACACTTGGGCAACTGCATAAATGTGGATCCTAGCCTGCCACTAACCTGCTCCCAGCAGAGTTCTCTGTCCCAGTCTCTGAACTTTCAAAATTACTCTTAGTGTATTAACATTGGGGATGTGTACATATCCCTTTCCAGATGCTCATTTATGATTTCCCATCTGCAGGTCAGATGTGGATTCACTAGCTGTAGAAGGCTTTCTGCTGACCTTGCTCTCTATGGCTGAATTTCACCCACAGACAGAAGTTCATCATAAGGAGAAGGATGCAGATCTGCTCCCTGTGGGGGAATACTTTAGGTGGGTCATTCACTAGGTTATGAGTAACAAAAGCATTTCACTGTTTTGTTGTCCCGTACAAACAAGTTCATTGTAAAAATTGTATGAAGCACTGCCGAAGATGCGGCTTGTCTGCTCTTGAAAGGAAATAAATAAATAAAAGATTGTTTTAAAAATACATGTTGCTTTCATCTGTTATTTTCTAGCCTGATGAGAAGAAAAACATTATAAATTAGTCATAAAAAAGCAGTTTGCACTTGAGCAAAATATCACTTTTATTCCACCAGTCTCTCCACCTTTTCCACAGAAAACATAGGGTGAACCATTTTAATTCTATTTCTTCTTCACCGAGTGGTCAGGAGGAAGCTTTTGACTTCCACGGGGGACTCTTCATTTGTTGGGGAAGAACCTCATCAACACTAACAGAGAATGCTTCTACAAAGTCATGAGGGGAGTAAAGTGATAATCTTTCCCTAATCCAGTGGTTCTCAACCTATTTACCATTGTGGGCTGCATATGCATCCCACAATGTGTTATGTGGACTCCATCTAATACTACCTGGATGGCCCGGAGGATGTCACATGGGCCACAGCTTTGTGCTGATCGGGCGCAGTTTTTGAACCATGGTCAGGAGCTGACTTCTCCTGGTGGTTGATGGCTGAAGCACAATCCTAGCATTTGCTTCACTTCCCATTAGCTGTACTATTGAAGCAATTTTTTCCCCTGCTTGTGGTAAGTACATGTAGACCCCTGCCATGGCCCTTAACTCATTTGGAGCTTGCATGCAGAAGCTGGGAGAGGCCACCAGTACAGCAGCCCTGCATTTATGCCTACGTATCCCTTGCCCACCACTGAAGGGGTCTCTGTACCAGTCCTGCATACTGAAGGAATTTATAGCAGAGGACAAGTCAGGGGAAGGCACAGGATTCACTGTGGAATCCAATGATGCTAACATATGGTACAAATACTGTCTATGGGTTCTGACTGATATTCAAGCCCATAGACTGAACCGAAGGCTGTGCTGCATCCATGCTGGATTTCACCTCCCCAACTCCCCCACCCTTCTTCATTTTGTCTTCATAAAGCCAGATTACTTTGCCTTGAGGTGGATTATACCAATTGACCATAAGATGTAAAATATAAAGGGGAATCTGCATCCTCAGGGCCAAATTCCCTGTTGGGGTAAATGATGAATTTAATGGAGTTAGTCCAGCAGAGAAAATAACCCTCAAATATTGTAAAACATTTAAAAGAATATATGGAGCCAGATTCTCAGAGCCGTTATGGAATTTTTGTGCCACTCCTGGCTTGCCAAGGGACTATAAACCTGTCCTCGTTGGGCAGCTGAGAATACCTCCATGTGGGGTGTTCCCAGTAGCATAGGGTCAGCATTGCTGGCTCTGTGCCATTTCCTCCTGTTCCCTCCCCAGCGTAGGGCTTCTGCTCACTATGCCTTGGTGTAAATGATTACATATGGTGCAAAGCAGTTTAGGATAAGGCCGTTTGCTTTTGGACTCGTTTCTCTATATATTTTTAAACAGTCTTTGTAATATGTTCTATGGATGTTAGTACCATAAAAATGCATTGCCAATACACAGAATTAGAATTATGTATCAGTGTTCAAATGGCGGTTGGGAGGCATTAGCTCTGAGGAATAGTGAAGCTTTCCCACTGTTTGACGTCTATCTGAGAGATTTGGATAACATCCATGATTATCTATTTATCTTGCATGCAGAACATTTTCTATGAGATACATTTGGTTGATTGTCTGTAGGTTTCTCAGTTTAATGAGTTTTGCAATTTATTGATATCAGAAGAGCAGAATGACATGCAAAACTGACTGTAACAGCATGAGTCAAGGAAAGCGATGCAGATTTGAAACAAGAATTATGAATATTTGATGAAGGCTGATTTAACAAATTAACTTGCCAGTGTGCTAATTTAACTGCTTAGGAGAGCCTGCATATCTGATAAGAGCATGACAAGAGCAAATTTAAATCACTTCTTCTACTCAGAGTCTTGCACGGGCCAGATTCCACTGTAAGGATTTTCATAAATGATCAAAGTCACAACAATCCTGATTCTTCTAAATCAAACTGATTAACAGTAAAGATGGAATGAAGGAGATGATGGGCCAGATATTCAGCTGGTGTAAATGGAAACATATCCATTAATTTCAGTGGTGATAGGCTAATTTACATCAGTTGGAGATCTTGCCCTGAGACAGTGTCTTGAACTTTCAAGGCCCACGAAAGAGTCTCCTCTGGGCTGTCACAGATCTGAATGGCATGTACAAGGGCCTTGTTGTGCATAGACCAACCAGGAGGCATTCTGGCTTGACTTCAGCCTGCTTCTCCTCATCCCTTTTCCTGCACATAATGGCCAGGATCAGGCACTGTGCTCCACTCTGCACCCCATCCAGCCTCTGTCTAAGGGCACAAAATAGGGATGGTGGAAGTTCCTTTTCTGGCCTGCTAAGGTTGCCAACACAGAGTCCATTGGGACTGCTTGCTTACATAAAGTTACTCATGGGCTTAAATGTTTGCAGGATCAGTGTATTTATTTGCCTTTTCTCACACCTCTGGAACAGTGAAATAAGATTATTTCTGGAAAATATGTAGCTTACAGTTGAAAGAAGACAATAGGTTTGTAAAAGTGTAACCGAGGACAACATTTGACCAGTAGGCTGATTATTACTAGGATGATATAGAAGCATGAAAAACATCAGGTTGATTTTAACATCCTAATCTGCATTTTCAGGTATGACAACTGAAGAAAAAAAAAAAGGCAGTCACATCATCATTTGATATAAACCAAGTAGTTTCATTGACACCAATAACTAGAGATTTAGACCCATGTTTTTACTTTTGTGGCAGGGTGTTTTACTATGTGTTTCTTCATCACTTAAAGGGATGGGCTAACATGATACAAATAAGAGGAAATAATAAACTAAGCAAATTTTATATTTAAATCTTAATACATATGGAACATGTCATTTTTGTCTGAATAGACCCACACTACAGGGACTACATACTGCAGAATGATGGATTTGTACCATACAGCCTAATAGAAATCACATCCATCCATGATGCTAACAAATATACAAAAAGGAGACTCCCAACACTGTATTTCCAATAGACAGAAAGATTTCTGTAGATTGGGATCTATAACACACATCCTGTAATACACACTGATGGGAAGTTTAAAAAAATGATTTTAGAAGCTCTTCAGCACTAATATATCAAATTTGTTTCTGACTTTTTCCACTCAGTGGCTGTTGAAAGGAAGTCTTATAGTTTCCCTTTTCTCTCTTCCCCACCATTAAAATCGGTTTTATATTTCCATGAAATGACCTATATCTCTTAGAAAACATTGGATCAGAGGACCTATACCAGAATGAGACAATGTGTGTTGTCCTTCATGTTTAAATATGAATGTTCTTTCATTTTGTATTAAGCTATATAGCACTGTTCCACAAAACAATTTAAAAAAAAAAACAATATTACATGTTCCTCTCTCTACTAATGGACTGAGCTGTAGTAGGAAATAAAACTGAGGGAGATATTTCTGCTAGATTTTGAATTATTGATCTATATTTGTAGCAAGGTAGGGATTTGGTAAAACATAGGAATGTAGGGATTGACATACTGGATCAGACTTGAGGTAGGAAGATTTGCGATAAGATGCCAACTCCACCCTTTTGGGTTTCATTCTAATCTTTAATAGTTATTGTCTTAAACCTTAAAACATGAGCTTTAATATTAAAGTATGATATTGGAGAGCTCAGATTAATCATATAATTGAGCGTGATTCCAAACTCCCCACAGCTTCAAAGTGTATTATTTTAAAACCATGGACCTTACTTTGCTGGCTATGACTGCAGACCGTATGGGATTTCAGGTATTGCTAAGTGTCTTAACTACTTGCATTGTAAGCATTATTTGCCTTCTCAGTGTCCAGAATAGTCCCAGGAGCTGGAATGCTTCCAAAAGCATTATGTTGAGATGGGTATAACTTTTCTTTTATGTCTTTACATGGAAGAGCAGAGAATCTATCTGTATTCCGACTGTAGTTGTGCTGTATGTAGGCCACAAAGCCAGCTGAGATTGTGTTATTTCTGCCCCATCAGTTAGTACCGTCGGATGAGAAGGCAGATATGATTTATGGTGCAACAGAGGCTGACAGAGCCCAGCTGGAAACATTTATACTTCAGTAGCTGAAATGTAAAAAATTAGGTTAGAGCTGTAATACAAAATTTAATCTATGGCATACAAATGGAGCTAAGTAATTCATTCTCATGCGCTGCCAGACAATTGCCTGAAAATAACAATGTTTGCATCTTCTTTTTTGATTAAAGATTCCAGTAATAGAGTTAAAATATAAATGAATATGTCCCCCCCCACACATTCCATTGCAAATGAAAATCTATTACTATCTGTAGGTGGTTTGATGGCCTGTGAGACATGAGTTACCAGTCCTAGCCTAGTCCATAGTGGACAGCTGTCCACCACATCATAAGACCTTCACAAGTGGCATTTATTGTTAATCTTGTTGAGCAGCTCAGCAACCATGGCATTTGTATTGTCATAAAGACTGGAAAAAAGATTAGACTAATATTTAGTATGTGCCTTAAATCCACAAAAAACAAGAGCATTCTGAGTTAATATTACAAATTTAGTCTGAAATGTATTTATTAATAGTTATTTGTCATAAAGAGGTTAAAGATCACAGTTTTAATTTCTGTATATATAAGTGAGACCGTATAAAGATAATTCAACTTCTCTTTTTGTAATTTAATTTCAATTTCTCTTCCAGAGAAAAAACAAATAAAAATAATTATCTTCTAAGCTAGTGGAATTTTCATTCACTGTATGATGTAGCACAGCACATCATGAGATTTCATGCAGGAATGACATTGTAATATCTCATGTTATCAGATGATAGCTGGAGAGCAGAAAATAACTCTAATGAGGCAATTTGAAAACAATGGTGTCAATGACATATTGTAAATTATCATGTGTGTATCATAAAAACTGGTTATCATAGAATCATAGAATATTAGAGTTGGAAGGGACCTCAGGAGGTCATCTAGTCCAACCCCCTGCTCAAAGCAGGACTAACCTCAGCTATATCATCCCAACCAGGGCTTTGTCAAGCCTCAGCTTAAAAACCTCTAAGGATGGAGATTCCACCACCTCCCCAGGTAACCCAGTCCAGTGCTTCACCACCCTCCTAGTGATAAACTTTTTCCTAATGTCCAACCTAGACCTTCCCCACTGCAACTTGAGACCGTTGCTCCTTGTTCTGTCATCTGCCATCAATGAGAACAGCCTAGCCCCATCCTCCCTGGAATCCCCTTTCAGGTAGTTAAAGGCCGCTATCAAATCCCCCCTCATTCTTCTCTTTTGCAAACTAAACAAGACCAATTCCCTCAGCCTCTCCTCATAAGTCCTTTGCTCCAGCCCCCTAATCATTTTTGTTGCCCTTCGCTGGACTCTCTCCAACTTGTCCACATCCTTTTTGTAGTGGGGGGCCCAAAACTGGACACAATATTCTAAATGCGGCCTCACCAATGCCGAATAGAGGGGAATAATTACTTCCCGTGACCTGCTGGCAATGCCCCTCCTAATGCAGCCCAATATGCCATTAGCCTTCTTGACAACCAGGGCACACTGCTGACTCATATCCAGCTTTTTATCCACCGTTACCCCCAGGTCCTTTTCTGCAGAGCTGCTGCCCAGCTCGTCGGTCCCCAGTCTATAGCTGTGCATGGGATTCTTCCTTCCTAAGTGGAGGACTCTGCACTTGTCCTTGTTGAACCTCATTAGGTTTCTTTTGGCCCAATCCTCCAGTTTGTTTAGGTCACTCTGTATCCTATCCCTACCCTCCAGGGTATCTACCACTCCCCCCAGCTTAGTGTCGTCCGCAAACTTGCTGAGGGTACAATCTACCCCATCCTCCAGATCATTAATAAAGATGTTGAACAAAACTGGCCCCAGAACCGACCCCTGGGGAACTCCGCTTGTGACCGGTTGCCAGCTAGACATGGAGCCATTGATCACTACTCGTTGATCCCTATGCTCTATCCAGTTCTCTATCCATTTTATAGTCCATTCATCCAACCCATACTTCTTTAACTTGCTGATAAGAATACTCTGTGAGACAGTATCAAAAGCTTTGCTAAAGTCAAGGTATATCACATCCACCGCCTTCCCTACATCCACAGAGCCAGTCACCTCCTCATAGAAAGCAATCAGGTTGGTCAGGCATGACTTTCCCTTAGTGAATCCGTGTTGACTGTTCCTGATCACCTTCCTCTCCTCCAAGTGCCTTAAAATGGATTCCTTAAGGACCTGCTCCATGATTTTTCCAGGGATTGAGGTGAGGCTGACCGGTCTGTAGTTCCCTGGATCCTCTTTCCTCCCTTTTTTGAAGATGGGCACTATATTTGCTTTTTTCCAGTCCTCAGGGACCTCCCCCTGTTCCCACGAGCTTTCAAAGATAATAGCCAATGGCTCTGAAATCACCTCAGCCAACTCCCTCAGCACCCTCGGGTGCATTGCATCCAGCCCCATGGACTTGTGAATGTCCAATCCTTCTAAATAGTCTTGGACCCGTTCCTTCAGCACTGCGGGATGTTCGCCTCCTTCCCATTCTGTGCCACCCAGTACAGCAGTCTGGGAGCTGATCTTGTCTGTGAAGAAAGAGGCAAAAAAGGCATTGAGTACCTCAGCTTTCTCCACATCCTCCGTCACTAGGTCGCCCATTCTCTAAGGGGCCCACACTTTCTCTAATCTTCCTCTTGTTGGCAACATGCCTGTAGAAACCCTTCTTGTTCCCCTTCACGTCCCTTGCTAGCTGCAACTCCAATTGCGCTTTGGCCTTCCTGATTTCATTCCTGCATGTTCGAGCAGTGTTTATATAATCCTCCCTAGTCATCTGACCAAGCTTCCACTTCTTGTAAGCTTCTTTTTTGTGTTTAAGTTCGCCAAGGACATCTTTGTTAAGCCAAGCTGGACGCCTACCATATTTGCTATTCTTTCTGCACATCGGGATGGTTTGCTCTTGTGCCGTCAATAAGGTCTCTTTAAAATACAGCCAGCTCTCTTGGGTTCCTTTCCCCCTCATATTAGCCTCCCAGGGAATCCTGCCCATCAGTTCCCTGAGGGAGTCAAAGTCCGCTTTTCTGAAGTCCATGGTCCGTATCCTGCTGCTCTCCTTTCTTCCTTTCGTCAGGATCCTGAACTCGACCATGTTATGTAATGCAAACAATGTATTCTGATTTGAGTGGTGGACCATTTATCTGCGTCATAGTTTGGGCAGAAGTGTTTTTTTGCGGAGGAGGGACAGGGGGACGATTTTTAAAATAACATTTTGTATCCAATTATAGAGCTGTTTAGAAAAATAAGGGTGCAAAATATTCCAGCTACATTCTTAAATGCAGTGGACATAGTAGGCAACATGTAAATCAATCACACCATAACAGGTAATTATAGCACTTATGTACACAAAACGGAGAGTTTATTTCATGCATCATTCACAACTTGTTCCACTAATGTCACAGTGGAATGCAGGTTAAAAAGTGAATAGTTTTTTCTGTGTCAGCCCTAAGGTGGTTTGGTTTGGTATGTTTGTTTGTCGTGGACATGGAGGTAGGACCATATTGCTCTAGGGAATGGTAAAAAGTTACAGTGTTGATCAATTTTAGGTCACTGCATTTCAGTATTGCCAACCCCAAGCATTCAAAAATAATTTGAGACACCCAATCCTCCAAGAATAAAGGTGATGTTTTTCTTTAAAATGTGATTTTTCAAATTTGGTTTTTGAACTCCTAGGGGGGAACTGGTTATCATCATGAGTGCAATCATATAAATTTCAAATATGAATTTTAAATGCATATGCAAAAATACCCACTGGCTTCTGTGAGGGTGACTATACTCTCTCTCTCTTATCTGTTGCAGTGTGGGAATTATTGTATTTCTCTGCATCCTTCTCCACTATCACTATTCTGACACTCTCCCTCCTTGTCTTTCTCCCTATCTCATCTGGTGTCCGATCCCACTAACATTTTCCCTTCATGCTCCTCCTCAGTCTCCTGTCCCCAGTCACACTCTACACTGACCTGTCCAACATATTTTTCCTCTCTTCCCACCTTTCAAGTTCTTCCTTTCTCCCATCACCTATTCCTCTGCACCCTCCTGAACCCCTCCCATCTCCCTCCAAGCACCCAAATTTCCCCCATCTTCTTAGTCTTTCCCCTGCACTTCCCATTTTTACCCTCCACTCCCTCATTCCTCCTTCCTACTCCTCATCTTCTCCATTCCCTCACAATTTCCTATCCAGTTTTCTAGATACAGAAAGTGCTTGGAAAGAGCATTTTCAGTACAGACAATTTGGCTTTATGCAGAAGGAAACAACAGGAGATGGTAGCCATTTTTACTAGGGGTAGCCATGATTCCACATGCAAAGGCTATGAATAGCCATCTTGAATAAGGGAGGTTTGTGGTTTCAATCCTATTGAAAGCAAGAGGAAAAAAGAGCCCTTTTGGATAAGGGCAAAATGTGCTTTTTGATTAAAGCTGGGGAAATTAAAATTAAAGATGGGAAATTCTGACACTTCAATGTTTTTTTTATTACAAATCGGAACAAAGAGCTGATATTTTAAACCTTCTTCCAAAACAAAAATTTTAAAATAATAATAAATTTGGGGTGACCAAAACATTTCATTTTAATAGCATCAAAAAACATTTGGATTTGATAATATGTTAAAATATTAAATATAATATGTAAATAAAATACATAAAACTCAAAACAAAATCAAAATATTTTGACATCGTCAAAATGAAATGTTTTGCCTTTTTCTGTTAAGTTTTTTTCAGAATTGAACATTCTAGATAAACATTTCAATTTCAATAAAACTGCATTTTTTTAATAGAAAATTGTTCTATCTTATTTTTCCAACCAGCTCTAATTTTGACACTACCATTCATGAGAAATTTAATTCTTGAAAGCTAGTAAATCTCAATTTGAATTCAGCCCAGGTTGATACTGAAGAAAGTAATTGCTCCTGATAACTGAACACTCCGTCTGTCTAATGAACTGGTGGTATGAGTCTAGTTTGCAGTAAACTAATGTTTACACAAAGTGCCCCTACCTTTAACACATCTTTGTTAGCAGTCTCAAAAGAGAAAGAGATGAAAGACAGACTGAGCATGGATATACAGTAAAACCTCAGAGTTATGAACACTTTGGGAATGGAGGTTGTTCATAGCTCTGAAATGTTCTTAACTGTGAACAAAACATTATGATTATTCTTTCAAAAGTTTACAATAAAATAATAAAACATTGACTTAATACAGCTTTGAAATTTTGCTATGCAGAACAAAAATACTGCTTTCCCTTTATTTTTTTAATTGTTTATGTTTAACACAATACTGAACTATATATGCTTTTTTTTTTTTTTTTTTTTTTTTGTCTCTGCTGTTGTCTGATTGTGTACTTTCAGTTCCAAGTGAGGTGTGTGGGTGTGTAGCAAGGCGCTGTGGCCTTCCTTGGAGCCTGGGCCCGAGGAAGGGTCACGACGCCCCTGCTGGACAGAACAAGGCCCTGCAGGCCAAAGAACCCGGAAGAAAAAGGGCGGAGCCAGAACAGGAAGGGCCAGTATAAAAGGCTGGCCTAGCAGCTCAGTCAGGGGGAAGCTGTTGCTGAAAGCAGATGTGTCTTCCCAGAAGCTGTGGTCTAGCCCTGTGGCTGTTTGGAGCAACTGCCCCCACTGACCAGAGCCTCCAAAGCCTGCCTGGATTGCTGGGCCCGAGTGACTGGAAAGGGCTGCCAAGCCCAACTGACTGGGAGCAGCTACCTGAGACCACTGGGTGGGAGAAACCCCCAGATGCTGGCCCTGACCTGGAGGAACTGCCTGATGTCGGGCACCCACAAGAACAGAGTGAGCCTGGTGTACTGGGGGACCCCTTGGGGTCCTGTGACCTGGACTAGCTGCCCTCCGCTGACAACCCTGAGGAGTTTCCAGACCTTCCACTGGTTGATGGTGAGGGACTGGTGGGACTCCCGCTCACCATCTACCCCAGTGACATGCAGGGAGATGCCTGGATGCAGGTACCTGGGGACTGGGTGGGAGGAAGTAGCTCAGGAACAGCTGATTAGAGAGTGGCTGAGTGGGGCTGAATCAGTCAGCGTGTTGTGACTGGATCCCCGCTGATGCAGTGGCACCCCACTTTCCCACTGATGGGGCCTTGGCTGGGAAGCAGTGGAGTTGGGTGGGCTTGTGTCCCCCTCCCTGTTTCCCTAACCACTCTGTGAGTGCTTGGCTTTCTTGGAACTTGTCTAACTGAGGATACAAGCTTTACTAGCCCTGTCTGCCTGCAAGACCGGGGGCTCCAGACTATTTCATCTGCCCTGCCTGCTGGAGGGCCAGGGGCTATTGACTGCCTCACCAGCCCTGCTCGGCTTGCTGGCTGAGGGCTGTAAACTGCTTTCCTGCCCCACCCTCCCTGAGGAGTAGGGGCACCAGACTCCTTTGCTAGCCCTGCCTGTTGGAAGGCTGGGAGCGATAGACTACATTGCCTGCCCCGCCCTGTCTGAGGGCTGGGGACACCAGATTCCTTACCAGCCCTGCCCTACAGGAGGGCCAGGGGGCTACAGACTTTGAGAAAAGCCCACCCCGCCTGGGGCCAGGGCTAAGGACTTGTAATTTGCTAACCTTATTCTCCTAGACGCAGGTGCTGTGGCCTTCTTCAGAGCTGGGCCTGAGGAAGGGTCATGATGCCCCAGCTGGACCATGCCACCAGCCTACAGGGTTACTAATCAGTTCGTAACTCTGGTAACTCTAATGCTGTTCTTCAAAGAGCTTTTGTACAAATGGGGATGGGGGCCTTGTTCTGGAATTTGGCAGGCGAGGGTAATGGGCGAAAGGAAGGAGAGCCTACTGACAGTACTGTGTTTACTTATGGTGTACTTGATATGTGGTAGGTACAGGTCTCCAACATTACCAGTCTCTTGCCTTCAACACTCTTTGCAAGTTCTAAAAGGCTATTTAAAATACATTCTTTTAAAGCATTTAGAACAAATTCAGAAAATTTAGAGATCATGTATGGGTGGTTTTAGTTACATTCCCTAATACTAACTTATGCTCTTTTAAATCAATATCAGGGGTTATAAATTACAACAGCTTATACATGTTATCTGAATTTGAGCTGTGGGCTCAGTCTAAACCTAGAGAAAAATAAATAGAGAAAAACCGAGACATTACTTGGGTTTCTTGGTCTTTTTGGGGTGGGGGAGGAGGTTGCATCTTCTTACTCAAGTTGTCTTCTTACTCAAGTTGTCTTAATGAATCAGAATTACCTTTTGTAATAGACAATCCCATCAAAGATGCTATAAAAAGTTGCATTTGACCAATCACACAAGGATTTCCTCTGTATCATTGAAATTAATGGGAGCTTTGCCACTTCCTGAATGGGAGCAGTATCAGGCTCCAAGTCAGTGGTGGCTTCCAGTTTAAGAAACTCCAGCCAAACAACACTGCTTTCAAATGCCATTAGTGGCATTGGAAGCCTTTCCCTTTCTCCTTCTCCACTGAGAAATTATTGAAAGACAAAGAAAAGAATTTGAAGTGATAAGAGATGAAGAACATGTAACTCATACTAACAGTGACTGAGCAGCGTGATATCTGTCTCTAAAAGAATAATCCTGATTGTAGATAATGTGCAGTATAAGGAAACTTTGGAAAAGGACTGTTTCGAAGGACTGCAGAAGTGGGAGAAATGTTTTAAAAATATTTAAAATCAAAGGGCCTAATTCCTCAGTCCTGCCATTTTTGCTGTTGTAACATTGACTCCATCAGAATAGCTCCTGATTTAAACTACCACACATATGATGAGAATCAGACCCAAAGCAAACATTGCTATTGTCTCATGAAAGGGACCACTCCTTCAACAAAAGCTACCAGCAGCAGCTGGCACACAGACTATTTCTTAGCTTATTTTTGTGCATCATTTGAAATCCAATAAAGAGAGACGATTTAGAGGTACCAAGACAAGTTACACTCTCACTGAAGTGTCTTTCATCAGACACTGAATTCATGCTGCTGGTTGTCTGTCCTAAAACCCATGATGTTAATGAAAATAATCAAAGCTCCACAATCACTACTTCATCCCCTTTTCTATAGAAGCTCTTAAATTAAGAGCTACTTTAACAACAATATAAAATGAACTTGGAGAAGGGGATTCTACAAGAGCCTGTGTAATTCTGGCCCAAACTGCTATTTATTACAGATGGAAGATGCAGAATCTGACAATAGTTTAGAATACAAGGGAAAAGACACATGACATATGGTCATACAAATGTCACTATGTCTGCAATGGATTATCAACATAGCAGCAAAGGGATTAGGATGACATATGTATTTCTAATCTCTGCTTTCCTTTTTCCCCCCCAATGTGGCCATATAGGACATTGAGAAATGAATGTAAAGTAAAACAGCAATATTTTTTCTCCTATTTTTGGAGTTCTTTGTGATCTGGCAAGGTTCTGCATCTGACCAAATAATATATTTGTGCAACCATAGTCACTCATTTTTTTTAAGATTCTGACTACCATTTTTCGCCCTATTCTTTCTCGATATTTCTGTTTCACCCATCTGTTGACCATACTCACTTTTTGGTAAAAGAAAAAGTTTAGAGGTATTTGAAGCTTAGCCCCAATAGCGGCTACTAAAAAGTCCTGTAGCTATAGTCCGATGGAGCTTTACAATTCTACCCATCCTTCAGTGTCAGTTACACTGAATTACCTTAAGACATTTATTTACTGCAGGACAGGTGAAATTTTAAGACTCCAGGACTCTATTCATGTGGCCTGCAAAGTGAGAACCTCAGATTCCAATATATGGAGTGCACACAGCCTGTGGTCATGGGTCTCCATTTTTGGCAGAAGGAAAATCTCAGCTTTTGGGGGTTTTTTAAACTTCTTTAGCTCTTTTCCTTGAGCTGATGTTGTGGCAGATATGGAAATTTCCTGCAATATCCTGGAGAAACCTTACTGAATTACATTAAACCTTAATGAATTAAATTTAAGTATTTTATGAGTTCATTGTATTAAAAATGCACATGTTTATGTATTGAGGGATTATATGTAATGTCTCTAGTGGGGAGAGATGATTGATGTAAACCCTGGGAAATGTTAAGAGTTTCAAAAGACTATTTGAAACATGGAGAACTTTGTAAGTTAAGTGGGTTTCCCAGGAAACATCTATGGGGAACTATATGCAAATGTAACCCCTCCAGTTATGCAAGAACTCAGCCTTTTGAAGCTTCGCTCTGAAGAAGGGACCTTTGCGCAGTGGTCACCAGTTACATGCAGACAGATCAAAGATGAAATGGCACAAAGGAGTGATTCATAAATTGTTTTTCTTTTGAGCTAAGGCAGTTATGAACTTGTAACCACAGAAAAAACATTTTGTGGGGTTTGAAGGACTACTTACCTGCCAGAGCTCTTGTTGCAGTCAGCATGCTTTCTGATAAGCTTATTAGCAGGTGTATAGGATCTTTTCTGGTTTTTTTTATTATTTCTTATATGTAACCCTTCAGCCTTAAGAATAAATGTGCTTGCTTATAAAGGGCTGTGAGATAACATAACTGTGGGCAATTACACTGTGTATAGACTCTGAGGAGAAGGCAAAGCAGGCCTGTTTAGGTGGCCTGACTTCAGGAAATTCAGTGTAGGCAGGGAAATGAGCAGCCTGGAAATACCCTGGTGAGGTGGGAAAGAGATTATGTCTCTGCTGAAGAGAAGGACAGCTGGGGAGTTGAAAGCTTGAGAATGTGTGCTTTTGCAGGACCACATAGGGGGAACACAGGTTCAGTTGCCCTGAATTATCACAGATGTAAACCGTAATAAACTGATAACAAGGGTTGAAAGCATGTCACTTTTTCATGAAGTTCACATTCCCCTCATAGACTCCCAGGACTGGCCTTTGGATTCCAGAAGAATTATAGCCAGAGTTCATTTAATTTTGAGGAAGACCTCAGATCACTTATCTGCTACAGGCTGCCTGTTATGTCTTGTTTTAAGCTTAGATGTACACTCTTCAAGGCAAGGAAAATCTTTTTATGTTTGTACAGTGCCTTGCACAATGAGGCTGAAACACCTAGGTGCTGCTGTGATGCATAAACCCCCTCAGTGCTAATTGGCCAGATGGTTACAAGGTTACCTGAGCCTGGGATATATATTCTGGGTTCACCAAAGAATGTCACATGAGGTCTTAAAGGAAAGCCAGGGTCACACTGGTTATTAATATCATTGTGGGATGTATGTATTGACACTGTGCAAGGAATTATGTATGTATATTGAAAATACCTTTTAAAGTTTATATCAAGGCAGAGTTGACAATGGGTTTTCTGTGAAACAAAGCACGTTTATTCATCTGTCTGTCTGGCATGTAAACTAAGCATGGAAAGCTCACATAAGGAGAGTCATTTATATATGAAATCAATAGGGGGCTAGCAATCTGCAGGAAGACAGCACACTGTAGAATAAACCATGGGAAGTTATCCTGACTCCAGAGACAGATAATGAACTTTGGGGGTTATAAGAAGAAGGCAATAAGGCACTCCTTCATCCTGCACATCTAAAATAAATAGACAGCATATTTACATTCATGAAAACAGGATCTCTGCCTACCTTGGTGGAAGACTCTGCAAAGGACTTTAGGTGAGATGAACTTATTTAGATTGGAGTTTATTCTGTTAAATTTAGTCTCTAGAAAGTGTGTTATAATTTTGCTTTATATGTAACCTTTGTTTCCATTATTCTTACTCACTATCTCTTAAATCTTGACTTTTTTTATAAACTTATGATTGTTTTCACTATAAATGTCTCAGTGCTGTGATATTAGATGAAACATACAAGCTGGTGTGTACACTAGGAGAATGCTTCAAAAGAGCTTAGGGACTGGGAGGCATTAATGTTAACTTGCAAGGAAAGTGAGGTCTGGCAGAGTATGGAAGAGTGTGCTTGAGTGACTAATAAGCTGGTGGTGTCAGGGAAGTGGCACCCAGTTCAGCACAGGAAAGTATCCCTCACATTGGAGTCAGGGGAGTAACAAGGTTACTCAAGGTCCTTGGTACTCCAAGAACTATCACAGCTACCACAATATAAAAATAAATAATAGTTACTGGCTGGTTCCTGAGATTGATCCAGCTCATCTCCTGAGCAATCAATATGACCAGTGGCAACAAGATGGGGCCGCTCAATAGCATGAGAGGCAGCATGATCTAATGTAATGAGCAATGGAATGATCCTAGTCCAGACATTAACTCTGTCTGTCTGGAGTCTTTGGAGTTTGTCAAGACATAAGTCAATTTTTTTCTAGCTTGGGTGTCCCACTGTGCTCCACAGACTCATTGTGTAGGCACTATACAAATATATCGTAAATGGCAATCTCTGCCACAGAGAGTTTCTAGTTTAAAATCTATTTTACAGTAGCCTACTGTATTTTTTTTTTTTGCTTTTGACTGGGGAACCTGACCTATTTACTGCTTCTCTGGTGTTGAGCAAGAGGCTCATTTCAAGGTAATTTCAGAAGAAATCAAAGTGATTTGTTTCTCTAAAGACACCATTCTATTTTAAAAGCAATCTATTTCCTAGTTCCATCTCATAATTTAAATTATCCACGTTCCCAATATTTTCAGTCATAACTGAGCAAATGTATTTTTTAATTTTCTTTTAGTTTTAATGTCCAGGCTTCTCAGCATGGACATTTCATTTCATTTCAGTTTGAAATTTGCTGTTTTCGTATAGTGCCCTGGGGACAGAGATCAAAACAAATGAGAATTTTTTTTGAATATGTGACTTTCCAGCTTACAAACTTAAGATGTCACTACCAATTTTCTAATCATATAGTTCAGATTATTGAAAATGGCTTGACATTTCTTCATTTCCTTTTGATATTTTGGGGGTTAATTACATTAAAGTTAGTACTAAGAGGTGACTGCTGCCCTCCATACTCCCCTACTTAGGAGTTATTGACATGAAAAAAGAATAGGAACATTTGTGAAGAGATTTTATGTATTTGTTTTAGCCATAAACTCTCCACTACATGTGCTCCATTACATGCCTGATATCTTTATTTGACAAGATAACTGATTTTTTTTAGACAAAGGAAATGTAGTAGATCCATTCTATCTGGACTTCAGTAATGTTTGCAGTGTTGTTGTAACCATGTTGGTCCCCAGATATGAGAAAGACAAGATACCCTTTACAGGATCAACATGAAGAAAAGCTGTATGTAGCATTCTGTAGTCTCTTTCACCACCATAAGTTGATCCAATAAAAGATATTATGTCACACACCTTGTCTCACTGGACTTCAATAAAGAATTTAACATGAGATTACATGGAAAAATGATTAGTTTAGTTAGAGATTTGTAGGGCCCAGAGACGGATGCGTAACCTCAGACACCTAGCTTGTCTTGTAGAGGAAGTCAAGAGGCGGTGGAGGCCAGATCTTGACATCCTGCTTATCACCTCTGAGCAGTGGGCCTGTGTTAGTTTCCCACCACCACTTCAAGGTCAGGAAACCACCCTCCACCTCAATGGCAGTGGAAAAACACTGACAAGGTGACAGAAAGTTCTAGCAGGGGACAAGGTCTATAAAAGGGCAAAGCACGCAGACCGAGCTGAGCCATCATGGACAGGAACGGATCATCCGTGGAAAAGATTCTCACCACCCAGATGCTGGGAGAGCAGGGGGACTCATGATAAGTCAGGTATACTTGAAGGGGTGTCCACTATTTGTTGTGGGTCCCCGCACCTGAAAGGGGTGTCCACTATCCGTTGTGCGCTTGCTTTTTAGTGATTAGAGTTCTGTGAACAAATGTGTGGTTGCTTGTACTCTTTGGCTTCCTGGTACTTTTTGTCTTTAATTCTCCCAGGACCTTACAAGATTACAACAGGAATTGTAAGGTGGGTAAAGAACTGGCTAAAGGGAAGAGGATGATTGGTTGTGTTGAAAGGAGAATGTTCAGGATGGAGGGAAGTTATTAGTGGAGTTCAAGGATTGGCCTTGGGTCTGATCTTATTTAATATTTCCATTAATGACCATGGCATAAGAAGTAAAAGTGTACCAATGGAAGTTGTTGATGACATAAAGTTGGGAGGTACCATCAATACAGAGGAGGATGTATTATTATATTATATTGTATTATATTATAATTATTTCCAAAGAATGGAAAAATGAAGTGAAACAATGTAGTCAAGAAGAATGCCACCTACAAAACCCATGTTAAGCACACTCTGTCCGGTTAGCTTGAATTCCTGCTCTTCACAAGACCCATTTATTTGATTTCCTGGTTTACTTTTTTCTTTTACCTCTAATTTAATGACTACCTTCACCCTACTCCTTTAGTTTTGTCACCAGTTCTGTACATTTAGCTACTTTATTTTTACTAATTTTTTCTTTCCCACATCCTTAATTTATTTCCCATTAGCATGGGCTAGATCATGAAAACCTTATTCATCAGACTGAACATTTAATCATTACTCTGTGACGGGGTGTACCAGCCCCTTCCACCAGAGAGGGAGCCTTCAGGGGCTAGAAAGGCCCCTTCCCATCATGCACGCAACACATTCCCTGGCAGGAAGCAGGTTTTAAAAGCCCAGCCAAGGCCTCAGCAGAGGGTGGGACAATAGAGAGAGACTCACTCCCAGAGCATGCCAGAAAGACTGCTTGGCATTGCTGTTTGGTGAGCCCCAACATGCCCAGAGGGGCTTCAGGACTACTTTGCAGCTCAGCCCTGCTGTTGATTGAGTCCTGCCACACTCAGAGGGGCTTTAGGACTGCTTTGTGACCCAGCACTGCTGCGTGTTGTGCCCGGCCATACCCAGCGGGGTTTCAGGATAGCTTTGCTGCCCTGCACAGCAGCTTGTGGAGCCCTGCCACACCCGGAAGGGCTTCAGGACTGTGTTACTGCCCAACACAAAATGTTGGGGCCTGCATGGGATGGGAGTTGTACCAAAACACCCCCCTTTTGGGGGATCCCCAGGCACAGTCTATCACGCTTCCATTAAAACCAGTGGGTCCATTCACATAGGTGCTTATCAGAGTGAGTAAGGGCTCCATCATCAGGCCCTATATTTTTAATGCCCCTTATTTTTCATTCCCAGATAAAATATGCTTTCTTTTTATTTCTGCTTTAATGATCTTTTTTCCTTTAAAGATCATAACTGAAAGAGACATTCTTGACCAAATATGGCTGCCAACTTCATTTTCACCAAACTTACTATCTAATGCATTCTTTTTGTTCCACTTGCAGTCTACATGTTGCTGACACAGACAGTCTCCCCCTCAACGTATGTTCTGTTCTTTAGAGCTCTCCGTATCCTCTTGTTAAACCTTCAATACTAAAGGAAAATCAGGGTTAATTCTCCGCTTCTTGTGGAGTTCACCACTTTTCTGGTTACATTCTTTGACTCATTCTCCCAATAAGAAGCTTACTACTCAGCCACTTCAGCACACCTGCCACAACTAGCAGAGTGATTTTTTCAGAAGGGGAACATTTCAGTAATGTCAGATGCAGTGTATGGGAGACTGTGTGGGAGGACTGGATGAGAGATTCCATTACAGTAGGCCTGTTCTTTAAGCACCTAAAATAGCAGATAGTGGGGGAAAGCTAAAACTTGTGGATCCCTGTCTTTCTTTGAAGGGAGACACTTTGTTTTCAGATACCAAGCCCTCATGTAGGACTCAGGCTCCCAAAAACTCTTTTGCATAGACATCAGCCTCTCCACAGGATTTACTTTCACCCAAAAACCTTATACTTATCTGACATGTTGATGATTCTTTCAGTAACCTTATCTATTACCCATAAAATCATTTTTTTTCATGGTTCCTAAAATGGTTTATAAAATGTCCTGCTTTGCTCAAAAAATTAGGGGTGGTTGTTCTACTGGAAGAGGCAGCTGCACCTAAAGATACCATGGATAGAAAAATTGAGCCATTGAATAAATCAAGAATAACTTTTCCAAAGTGAAGTTACAGCTGAGTAAAACTAGACTAAGTGAGAGGAAAAGCAGGTCCTGAATGACATTAGAAGTGAGAAATGGGATGCTCTATTGATGTCTAAGGTTCTAAAGCCTATTTCTTAACACAATTTACCTTTCAGTTATTGTTTTGATGTCAGATTCGATATTTATTTTCAGTGATGCAGTCAATCAAATTTGAAAGCAGTTTTGATGTAACCTAAATAAATTGGATGTTATTAATTAGTATTTTTAACTAATGTTGTTTTTTCAAGAAAGTCATTAGTGCCCAAAGTATACTGGCACTTCTTATTCTGAGTTTTTATTCTGTACAGATACTAGGTAATGTATATTGCAAATAACTTAATTATTCTCAAGTGAAAACAAACAAGAACTTAAAATGTTATATAGTTTTTCAAAGAAGAAGCCAACATGGTTAAGCCTACAATTCTTCCTTTGTTTCAGCTTTATAGGCATCTTTATTTCTTTTTAATCTTTTAACATAGCATGTGCAGTAATTTTTCATTTGCAGGAAGAGATCTTGTATTTTATGATAGCATTCACTTTTGTAAACAGATTTTGGCAAGTAAGATGAGCCTATTGTTTGAACTTTCACATGAAATATGCAACATTATCAGAATTTACAAGTACCGAGTTTTCATTTTTAATGTCTATATTGCTTCTTCAAAGAGAGAATTTAAATGCCTTACTATGAGCCTTACTGCTTGAAACCTGTCTCTTCCTAAAATGTCACAAGCTAGTGAATCATGGGCTATTTTTAAGGAGGATAAGCCATGACAAAATGTGTTTTAGGTAACATAATCAGACCTCAATATCTTTTTTTTTTTTTTCCTGAACCATGCTGTGATGGAATATATAAAGCCCATTAATCATGTGTTTTAACAGGACCCTGTGCCCACTTAGGCCACTGAGTAGCACCTGGAAGGGTATTAGGCATAAATTGTAATCAAAGTCACTGGGGGCGGGGGGGGGGAAGGCTGGGTCTCCTTAAAGGTAGAAGCACGGGGTAGTAGAAAGAAGATCAGGGAGATGAACCAAGGGAAGTTTTTTGGAACCAATTTGGAAGTTTTTACTCCTGAGCTAAAGGACATGAGAAGTCCAGGAGGCCTGGAGTGAAAACCAGAGAGTTGTGAGCTCAGAGCTGACCTGGGAGGCTGGAGACAATGAAGCCAGGCTCCAGAGGTGGGTTGTCCTGAGCCAGTAGGAAGCCAGAGGCAGTGAATCCCAAGAAGCAGAGATGGTAAAGCCTAAAGGGCATATGGACTGAAGTGTGAGGAGCTACAGTTTGAGAGGGTAGAATTCCACCTTTGCTCCCTTGGTGGTAAGGTGTGAAGAGACCTGAGGGGAACAGCAAGGCTCCTGTGCGATAAGGAGGAATCCTGTTATGGGGAGAAGATACATTGGAAGACACAGGATTGGAGCAAGCTACTGTGGCTGATCCTGATACAAGGGCAGGAACCAGACCTCTGGCGTAAAGCCCTGAGTGATACTGATTGTTACAAACAGCTCATGCAGGGACTGGGGAAAATCCCTAATACAAGATTAGTGGCTCTGTGGATATGGGGAAAGCGGTGGATGTGATATACCTTGACTTTAGCAAAGCTTTTGATACAGTATCCCACAGTATTCTTATCAGAAAGTTAAAGAAGTATAGGTTGGATGAATGGACTATAAAATGGATAGAGAGCTGGCTAGCATGTCTAGCTGGCAGCCAGTCACAAGCGGAGTGCCCCAGGGGTCGGTTCTGGGGCCAGTTTTATTCAACGTCTTCATTAATGATTTGGAGGATGGGGTAGATTGCACCCCCAGCAAGTTTGAAGATGACACTGAGCTAGGGGGAGTGATAGATACCCTGGAAGATAGGGATAGGATACAGAGTGACCTAGACAAATTGGAGGATTGGGCCAAAAGAAATCTGATGAGGTTCAAAAAGGACAAGTGCAGAGTCCTCCACTTAGGATGGAAGAATCCCATGCCCAGCCACAAACTGGGGACTGATGAACTAGGCAGCAGTTCTGCAGAAAAGGACTTGGGGGTTACAGTGGATAAGAAGCTGGATATGAGTCAGCAGTGTGCTCTGGTTGCCAAGAAGGCTAATAGCATATTGGGCTGCATTAGTAGGAGCATTGCCAGCAGATCGAGGGAAGTGATTCTTTCCCTCTATTCGGCATTGGTGAGGCCGCATTTGGAGTATTGAGTCCAGTTTTGGGTCCCCCATTACAAAAAGGATGTGGAGAAGTTGGAGAGAGTCCAGCAGAGGGCAACAAAAATGATTAGGAGGCTGGAGCACAAGACTTATGAGGAGAGGCTGAGCGAACTAGATTTGTTTAGTCTGCAGAAGAGAAGAATTTGATACCAGCCTTTAACTGCCTGAAAGAGGGCTCCAGGGAGGATGGAGCTAGGCTGTTCTCAATGGTAGTAGATGACAGAACAAGGAGTAATGATCTCAAGTTGCAGTTGGGGGGGGGGGGGGTCTAAGTTGGATATTAGGAAAATCTTTTTCAGTAGGAGGGTTGTAAAGCACTGGAATGGGTTACCTAGGGAGGTGGTGGAATCTCCATCTTTAGAGGTTTTTAAGCTGCGGCTTGACAAAGCCCTGGCTGGGACGATTTAGCTAAGGTTAATCATGCTTTGAGCAGGTTTCGGACTAGTTGACCTCCTGAAGGCCCTTCCAACTTTAATATTCTATGATTCTAAGGAGTCCAGGGAGGTAGCAGCAAAAACAGACCTTGGCCTAGGACCCCTGGACTGGAACACAGTAAAGACTGTGAGCATAGGTTCCTTTACCAGCCATTGGTGGTGTGAAAACCTCTAACGTAAGGGAATAACGACTTTTGAGAACCCTGATAGAATAGTGTGAGCTCCATGGGGCAGAGGAGCAGATGTAAAGAGACTGGGATTTCCGTTGGACTTCTTGTTATCCAGGATTGGGAGGGACTAAAACATGCCCTGGCTGAAGGGCTGAATCACAATAAGAGACAGATCACTGCAAGACTGGAGAGCTTGTCGGCAGGGAGCGTTAGAGAGGAAAGAGCTGCTATATAATGCTCAGCCAGCTGTTCCAGCCTAGAATTTAATGGATCCTCTAACACAGAGCCTAACTCCAGGGCCAAGCATAATTTTTTTGGGCCCAATACAAACTTGTAACACGGGCCCCCTCCAACACATATACCACAATCCCTCATCCCATAGATACAATATCATGAGCCATGAAAAGATTGTTCCTCATGGTAATGGGGGTTGCAACCTAGTTTGGGCCCCCAGGGCCTCCGGGCCCCGGTAAAGTGTACCCTTTTTCCATGCTATTTGGGGGCCCTGTCTAGCTCCAAAATACCAGTTGTCCTAGGCTTTGTAACACCAATGCTCTTAGGATTTCAAAACTAACCCCTAAATGTGGCCTGTTCAACACATCACTGGTATACGTTGCAGTGTCATCAGCACATTGTAAATATCATAAATGAAATTTAAAGCTGTGCAAACTTTTTCAGACAACTTTTTTCAACAAAAATGCAGATTTGCATCGATCAAAACATATAGGAAATGTATGTTGAATTTGCCAAATTGTTTCTGTCAAAAACAAAACAAATTCCAAAAGACAACATGCCATCTCTTAACATTTTCAAAATGTAACATTTTTAACTTTAATTCTAAATGACTTTTTTTTTAAAAAAAAAAAGTACTTCAATTCTTTAAATTTATTTTTTAGTTCAGTCATTGAATTGAAAAATCAGATAGTTGCACAGCTCTAAAAACAGAAATGCATTTTTATAAATGTAAAATATTGTAAGCATCTGAATTGCTTAGTTCCAAAATTAGGTAGTATGTACGGGATCTCTGCATTTCTCTCTTTACTTGTTTCCCACTCCCATGTTTCAATAGATTGCAATGTATTTACTCTTTATGACAAAGTAGTAAATATCTAATCTATAACTAAGTAGCTCAAACTTCAATTAAAGCATTTACTTAATAAATACTACTTACTTCATGTCTCCTACTCCAAGCTATAATGAATTATTTGTGATATAGTATAACAATATTATCTCCATGAAAAATAAAACTTTTTGGAAAAGAGAGAGGAGCGCTTACTTTTAAAAAGCTGAATATCTTCTTTCATTTCATTTAAGACTTGGGCCCAATGAAGTCAATGGGAATTTTGCCACTGACTTTAGTAATGTCCAGATTTCACCTAGGTTCTGAACACATTTTGGTAAACTCAATTAATTAAAATGTGTGTGTGTGTGTGTGTGTGTGTGTGTGTGTGTGTTTTTAAAGTTACACTCAAGTTTTAAGAATGTAACTAGATAAGCTGCACATGTTATTGGTTTTTCTGTTGTATACAATTAATGAGGAAAACATAACTTATAAAGTAACAACTGGAAGATGTTATTGTTATACTGGAGTTCAGTATGATAGACACTCATGTTGCAAAAACATTCATTATAAAATTCACCCTGAATGTAACAGAGAACTTATATTAAGTCTTTATTTGGTAACAGAAGTTTATGTTGAACTCCAGCTCTTGGAAATCCAATTATCCCAGCTGCTAGAGATTATATTCAAAGAAAAACAATATACATTGATCCAAGCTCCTTGCAAACATCATCTAAGAGAGCAAGACTTTTCCACTCAAGCTCCATTAGAACAGAGTACTATGCCAGAATCCTTGCAATCCTAGCTTCCTAATATGAGCCTAACATTAATGTTTAAACCTTGAGTGTGTCTTTAATATTACTTGCTGTTGTCTCCCATACAATGTCACTTGAATGAACACTTCTAAAATAAGAGATCTATAAACATATGGTGTCAATGGATGCTTTTTAGTGTCTAGAACTTTGAGGATGAAGTTATGATCAAAGGTGAGTAAAGCACCATGTGACAGGGAAAGAATTTTGCAATAGTGTTGCATTATTTTTAGATTCTGCAAGTTAAGATTATCTACATTAACAGAATTCACAGTTCTTTTCACTGCTTGGTCACAGTCCTTTTGCATTAATTTCATAGTGGCATGTCTGTGTAATTTGAAATTTTCTTCACAGCGATGCACCAATAGACACAAATATCTAATTATACAGGGTTTTTTTAAAGTAGATGCTCAGCATTTATTTTAAAGTGTTGATATGTTGTTTTCCACAATGTCAGGAGATAATGTGATCCCATTCGTAAATAATTGCTAAGATTCTGAAACTTGGTTTTGCACAAATCTTGTTGAGAGTAGTGTAGGAGTAGGCCCCATTGGCCTACAAAGATATATCTTATTTGAAAGTCATAGCTGGAGAGTGACCAAAGAAATGCTTGAGATGGGCTCAGAGCAGGGAATTTGGTGTGTACTCATTGGGAATCAGGTGTATAACTGTCACATTCAAGTTTTTCATGAATGTCTGACATCTCCTAGGGCCATGCAGGCTGCATATGACGCCACTTTGACTTGCCCTTGGAGTATGTGACATCCACAACACTGGAGGGCTCCACATGAAGCTGCTCCTGCCTTTTATCATGCAGAAACAGGAAACAGTTCCACCTGCCATCATTGCCACTAGCCTCAAAACACATAAGGAGGTGAGCAGGAGACCCTCTAGCACCATTCACAAGCACTAGGATAGAGAGAGGATTGTTCTACTGGCTCCTCACCACTCACTGCTCCTGGACAGAAGGAGGCAGAAACAAGACAGAAGATTCCATGGTGGCTCCCCTACACTGGGCGGGAGGAGAAGGTCAAGAGGATGGGAGGGATTTATATATACACATATATATGTATATGAGAAGCCTGATAAAGGTATGGGGTGGGAAGCAGTGAACTGAACTGTTTTTAGTAGGAATTTTAGCAAACTGAAATGATTCAGGAAGTCACCCTGGTGGAGCTCAGGATCACAGACTAAGGCTGGAACATCTGTATTAGGCTGACATCTATGTGTCATATCAGTTACTTTCCTGAAAGTAACCTTGTTTTAGCTATAAAAGACTCTGGTTCCTTTCCTATTTCTTGTTGTGTTGGGTAACGTCCAAATGTAAGAATTTTATGTCTATTCATTGCTGTGATCCCAGCAAGCTACTCCTCAAAATAAGAACTTGATATTTTTCTGGACTTCAGGAAATAATGTAACAATCTTGCAAGAGTTCTCAAAACTAGCACTGGAACTGTTAAACTGTCAGTCTGCAAATTAACAGTAAAATTGACAACCTTCTAGTAAATTAATAAAATATAAAGAAATATATAGAATTTTGAACTGAACCTTTGATGTATTGGCAATATGCTGTATCCCTGAATGTGACAAGAACTAGAAAACAGTATAATAAAGGAAAGGGGACATTTGTAGCAAAGTTAGAGTTCCTTTTGGTAGTGGGTTTCTTTATTACCATTTTATATCCTCATCAGAAAGTCTCAGGGACTAGAAATGACATCATGTTTAGATCTGGGTTTTGCTGGATTTTGGATTTGAGCTAGAGTAATTTACTGTAGAATGTTATTCTACCTTGCATATTATGTCTAGATGATTTCACCCATGAGAGGATATTGTAGCTATGAATGATATATTGATCTTTCAACTATAGTACTTTATGTGGTATCTTATCAAAATCACTTTTAATGTGGATTTTATATTGTCAGAGTGATGAAAGCCCCAATCAGAATTAAAATTGAATTGGACTCAATGCAGCTGTTCTGCTTGCAAGACTCAAGTTGAAATTTGCAAGTCTGAATAACTTGGAGACTTTCCTGCTACAGGTCATATGCACAGGTCAAAAGGGATATACTAATGTTTGAGGGACAGATTGATTTAGCTGGCTTTTATTTCATATTCTTAGCATTTTCTGTGAAATGTTGGTATTGCTGATAGAGCACTCTCTTTCCCACCTGTTAATAGATGACTCCCCTTTGAGAGAGAGTGCTGTTAATAGGAACTTGATTCTAATTAGGAAACCCTATATTTAAAAAAAAAAACAATAAAAAAACCATATTTCATCAACACAACTTACTTAAAGAACCCTTCAAGGCCACATTTGCATCATGCAGAAAAGGTACCTGGCACTCTGAAATCTATATGCATACTATGGAATTTGGAGCTTTAAGAGCTGTGGTGATTGAGTATGATATGGAAAATTCTGGGCTGGCAGAGTTCAAAAGACTTGTTAGTTGGAAACAGTTTCAAGCTGGAGCTGGATTGGACACTGAAATAAAATGAGACTGCATGTAGCTTGTACACAATAATTCTCTCACTGTGCTAATTCAACTATTTTTTCTAATTTTCTAATTGTTCTGATCCAGTTCAAATGTTTATACTTAAATTTAAAAGTGTGATTGGCTCTTTAGATTTTTGAAAGATATACTATTTCCATTTGTAAAGCAATGGTCCTCTTTGAGAATTTTCATGGTTATAGTTCTAAAAATGTATTATTCGGAATATTTCAGTGGTACATACAACTTTGTTCTTTAGAGTCTTCACAGAATATATTTTGGATATATCCTTGTTTTCCCCAAAGGCTTAGACTTTAGGGAGATTTTTGTGGAATAGTTTTGTTGTAGAATGGAAACAATCTAGCTTGTTCGGAAAGTAATATCTTTAGGGATTGAGACATGTCAATACAGTTCTGGCTGTGAATTAAATCAATGTTTACCTTTCCCATCTTTAGATTGCCTCACTGAGGTGTTGATTAAATGATGAGGTGGATTGCTATTGCAATTAACACTAAATGAGATTTGTTAATTGGCTTTTTTGAGGCAAATCAGGATTTTTCTTCTGCTGTCCTCTGTGCTTGATATGAGTTGACACATGGAGCAGGAGTAGTGAAAATTAACTGTGGAGGGACTAACACTTTAAAAATTCAATCTCTTTAATTTATGTACCTACAACACAAATTAGAATTTAAATAGAGTTAAAGGAAATTATAAATGCCGTTTTTAGTGTCGGTTGTATAGTTTGCTCATTTGCTAATTAGATTAATTGAATTTGATATCTTACATTTGAACAGCAACAAAAAAATCTCACAACCCAACAGCCTAGTAATGATCAAAGATACATGATTCCTTTATGGGACTAATTCAGAATGCATATCTGAAAATTCTTCTATTCCATGCTGTTTGTGTTTGCCATTGTTGGCTTTACTGAACTGATATGCTGGAAAAGGAAGATTGTCAAACTGTGTACGGAGGAGGGAAGTCATGACATTTATGTCTAGATAGGGGGATTTTTTTTAAAGAGAAAAAACTGTGTTCATTATATGTGTTTTTATATGTATAATTCTGGGGCACCAATCTTGCAAAGTCTTAAGCATATGCGTAACTTCATGTAAAGCTAATCATTTGTCAGTCTTTGCAGGATTGGGGATTTGGTCCTAGATTCACAAAGGAGCTTAGGTGTTGCAACGCTAAGCTTTTGGGTACCTAGAAAATCACAGGAGTGACCATGTGATCCACAAAGCCTGAGTTATGAATCTAAACTTCAGGCTCAATGAATGAGAAGAGTTAGGAGCTTAAGATCGAGATCCACAAAAAACAGCATGATAGATGGGAGCTTCCTAAATTAATCAATAGGAGATTCAAATGAAAGGGATGTGTCATACACCCAGCCCCTCCCACAGAGTTTGATGCCTCGGTCTGGAATGGAGGGAGGTGCTGATTTCTGCTTGCGATCCACAGCTGGGAATACCTTTTCTAGAGTCAGGCAGCTTATGTTCCTGAGGCTTTTCTTGTGAGAAACTGTTATAACCTTTTAGCCCAGCAGTTACAGTATTCACTTGGGATGTGGGAGACACAGGTTCAGTCCATCCTGGGACACAGGATAAGAAGATTTGAACAAGTGTCTCCTAGATCTCAGGAAAGTGCTCTAGCTACTGAATTATGGGATATTTTAATAGGAAGGGGGAGCCTCTCTCAATTTCTCCTGTTGTATCTGTTCCATTGATTCATCAGTGCTCCTGATGAGGGGTGAGACAAAATCTTTCTGTGAGTGTAGCAAGGCACTGTGGCCTTCCAAGGAAGGGTCGCAACACCCCTGCTGGGCAGCTCAGCACCCTGCAGGCCATATACCCCGGGAGCAGAGGGGTGGGGCCAGGACAGGAAGGAAAAGTACAAAAGGTCGGCCTAGCAGCTCAGTCAGGGGGAAGCTGCTGTCGGAGAAAGATGTGCCTTCCCCGAGGCTGTGGTCTGGGCCTGACTCAGGCCCTGCGGCTGTGTGGAGCAAACACCCCGCTGGAGCTTCTGGGGCCTGCCAGAGCTGCCGGGCCCTCATGACTGGGAAGGGCCACCACGTTCTAGTAGCTGGGAAAAGCAACCCGAGACCACTGACTGTGAGAAACCTCCTGAGGCCGGCCCTAACCTAGAGGAGCTGCCCCTGTCGGGGATCCACTGGAGCTGCCTGAGCCTGGTGTACCAGAGGACCCATCAGGACCCTGTGACATGGAGGAGCTGCCAACCGATGACAGCTTCAAGGAGTTCCCGACGGTGCGGGACTAGTGGGACTCCCTCTAGCTCTCTACCCCAGTGACTCGGAGGAAGACCCCTGGCTCCTGGTACCCGGGTTCAGGGTGGGAGGAAGTAGTCCTGGGGCAGTCGAGTATAGTTTGGCTGAGTTTGTGGTTGCACCAGCATCAATGTGTTGTGGCTGGAGCCCCACTGACCCAGTGGCAGAACCCCTTTGCCACTAACAGGGCCCTGGGCTGGGACACAATAGAGTCAGGTGGGCCTGCATCCTCCTTCTCTAGCCGTCCCGGGAGTGCTTGTCTCCTCTGAACCTGCTTCCACAAAAGAAACTGAACCTCAGGACTACAGACTCCTTACCAGCCCTGCCCCGCCTGGGGGCCGAGGCCTAGAGACTCCTTTATCAGGCCCGCCCCATCTGGAGGCTGGAGGTCATAAACACCTTGTCAGCTCTGCCCCGCCTGGGGGCTGGGGGCTAAAGACTTGCAACCTGCTAGCTGCTTGTTTTGCCTTAGAACAAGACGCTGTGGCCTTCCTCGGAGCCTGCGCCTGAGGAAGGGTTGTGACACCCCTACTGGGCTGAGTAGCCAGCCTACAGTGTTGAATAGTAATCTCATCTATCTGACAGTGGTATATATCCCTTTTTTAACACAGCAGTTGTCACCTATGATGGTTTGTGGTATTTGTTGAGGCCTATTTGAATCTTGTGTTTGATTAATTACACTATCTTGCACTGAACTGCAGATCTTATAATTGCAACTCTGTCAAAAAAATATATTGTGGCCAATGTACTGATCTATTTTATTCTTCGTCAATGTTAATGAATTATTGATTTAAAAAAGTGCTAGTTATGCGTGTATTAAAATATCTACTCCCACCTGTGTCTGCCTACCGTCTTACAATACATAATCACAAAGATGCTGATTCTGTGAGATGCTGAATGCCTCTGAGGGGTGCTGAGTGCCCTGATCTCCCATTAAAGACAGATGGGAGCCAGGGGTGCTTATATCTCTTCAAAACAGTCAGTACCTTGCAGCAGCATCAGGCCTGTAGAGTGCTTGCTAACTAATATCCTAACTACTTAGGATCCTGGATAATTCAACAATAATTATCCTTAATTCCAGTGATATTGCATGGAATGACCTTTAGGAGGCCTTCCAACTTTGGAGGGCTGATATAATAATTTATTTCTGACTCTTGATTCATGTCAACTACTCAACGCCCTCACATGAAATAGCTGATTCTTAGAACTGTAATAAGCAACAATATGCCATCTAATAATAATAAATGGACAAAAACACATTTAGATGTAGAAAAGCTCCTAGCCAGTGATAACTGAGAAAATATATTAGCACTGAAAGAAGGCAAGTATTTTTTGATATGCCCTATTTTTCTCATTGATGTCATATTTCAGTAGATGAGGTCCACTTTGGAATTGGGTTCTTTAAAATCATTATTCTCTCCTCCTCCCAAATCTGTATGGGCCTCAGATCTGATGGGCCTGATTTTTCCTCTCAAATATATCAGGAGGCATGGACTTACACAGATGTAAAGCTAGTAAGAGGAGAATCACACTTTATCTTTGAACCTTTACATATGCTAGATTTACATAACGTTCCCCTAATCCTTTTTTTTTTTAACTCCTGTCATCATGCTCTGACCCATCTATGCTAGTTCTGTGCCTCTTCTCCTCCCATGATTCTCAGATGCTCTCTTCTATTTGAATCAGTCACACTGCCTTCTCTCAATTGACTCTGTCAGCAGTAAAATTATAGATGCAGTTTTTAAGTGGATAAAGGAATGGAGATGTTTATGGAAACTTGATAAACAGGCAGATGAGGCTGGCACCGTGGAGGAGTGAAGAGAAGGAGATGGTGTGGTGATATTGTTACAGTTCCCAAGGTATCTGCACCTCTAACTCCTGCAAGATGTACTTGAAAGTGGCTCCTTAAGGTCTTGGTCCTCTGTCATCTTTTTTTCATGTGTTTCTCTCCCTCCAGACCAGGGAGTTAGGCTTCAATTTACTTCTACAACTCATTGTGATCACATTAGGGGGCAAGAAGCTTGAATTTGATACTCTTCCCAGAGGAATCAGTGGAGGGATTTTAAGAAGGGGTGACCTGCAATCCTTTTGGACAAAATCTGAGATCTTTCACCAAAGATACTGGGAGTCAGGCACAGAAGCTAAAAGGTATGACCTCATTCAGTCGCTTGAAATAGAAGTGGTTGGAGAAGCAGGAAAATATTAATTGTGAACATGCAAGTGAAAAGGTTCATTACTTTTTTAAAATATCAAAATTCAAAAAGTGCCCAGCTCTATTGAAAAAAATATGGAGCAGTCAAAAATGACTACATATCATTTGTGCATTCCTGAGCTCAAAGTGCTACATAATATTTAAAATTTACTATCTGCAGCAGAAAATCCAATCCCACCAAAGCTGGAGAATTACAATTAACCAATATTTTCTGAAACAGAAGCTAAGTGTACTATAGATACTGAACAAAGAAGACCTGTGCTGTAAAGACAGAACTGCAAGGCTAATTATTTTCCTAGTTATAACTTCCAAAATTTATCCCCCAGTTCTTCAAACTGTAACAAAATAATTTAATGGCTCAATTTGAAAAGGCGTAACTATAGCACATTCTTTATCTTTTCAGAGAATCACTGAATCATAGAAATATTTTGAAAGTATTAAAAAGATAACTCTCCCGTCAGTTTTCTATACTTTTTTTCCCCCTATTGATTTTTTTAAATGAACCTTAAATGATTCAGGATACAGAGCCTGGTTCTCCTCTGACAACAGTTTTTATGCTTCTGCAATACCAATAATTTTATTGGGGTTACTTGTGATTTACACTAGTGTAAGTATGCCATTAACTCGTACACACTCAGCTATTGCAAAGTCTTCAACCACTGTTGTCATGCTGTCTGGAGTGGCTTACCACTGTGAGTGCCTACCTCAGGTTAGACTCTCAGAAAACAAAGGTGGATACAGCATCTCTTTGAATCAGTATTTATAACTTCTTTTCACAGACAAGTGTCTATACTCACACAATGGCCAATTGTTTTGAATGTATTACTCTTCTTCATTTGTATTCAATGAGTTATTTAGTTATAGGCATATATATAATATAAATGCCTGTCATTACATTATAATAGGAATAGATAAGTGAAAATAATTCAAGTAATATTTCATTAGTTTTCATGAAGTTCTAACACCTCAATACACTCTTACATTAACACACATTTTCATGTAAGGTTATTTAATTACCAGCATGCATAATGTAAATATAATGTAATACAGGATATACATAGATAAAAACAATACACTTAACATCTTTTCCTTTGATTTCTATTAACACACAAGTCAATTGGCTTGAATATATACCAATACATTTAATTCTTGATATTCACACATAAGTGAATTGGCTTATGGCTCTGGACTGAACTGATTGGTCAGCGTCACAACTGCTTTACAATCAGTGGAGATAATAGTGGTGTAGATTCCAACAGTGTTATCTGGCAGCCAGCCTTCTTTATGCTACCTTCTTATCTGGATACCATGTTGCTGAGCGACAGTGCAAGATTCTAAGAAAAAGGTCAGGGAAGGCATTGCCCAAGAAGAGAATTAGGGCCATAGTATATATTTTCCCCACAGTAATATTTACATTAAATCATTACTCAGTGGATCAAGAGTGGTATGAACATCATGATTCAGGAAGTGGCATTGAGTGCAACACATCAATTTTTTGGATTATTTGGATCATCCACTCCAATCATAGTAAATGATGCAGTATGTCCACTAGATTCCCATTTGTGTTGATGCCCATAATTTAATCTGCTCATTATAATTAAATCACGATATGCTCTTGAACCTATTATGTACCAGCCTGATCATATCCACTTATTTAAACAAGGCTGGGCTTCTCCATGGCCTAGCCTCTGCCATAACTCTGTAGAACTGAGGAAGGCAGCCGCCCAATTTTTACCACATTCTATTTACCATTAGCTGCTTGGGCATCTCTCTGTTCTGCTTGCCCTGATCCAACTTACTGTCTGCCAACACCACCCTGTGCAACAGTGATCATATGTCCATGTAGTCACCTCTTTGGATTTTATCCCTAGTAGCACTGAGAAGGTGAATTCTCTCAAGGTCAGCCACCCCGGCACTACCTTATTCGCGACTGACCATGGGGCACCTTCATTGTCCTGTGGTCCCCCAGCTCCCTCAAAAGAGAACTTGACAGTGTAAGAGCAAAATGGTTGCCAGTTCTATCTGTCCCATTGAGGGCTTCCATACCAGTGCAGGGTTTGCCCCATGTAGGGCGTGCAAGAATATTGTGACGCGACTGCAGTATAGTGGAAATGGCTAGGCCTGAAGTTAGCATAAGTAACAGTAGCTGGGCCCAAAGTGGCCTAGTTACGAACTCGAGCTAAAAGCGGAAATATGCTAACCGCTCCATGACCTAGATATGAGCTGGAAACAGCAGTAGTGTGCTAACCGCAAAACTGGCTTTAAGCAGCTTAAAGGCAGTTAGGGTAGGAAATATCCTCTATATATGGTAAGAATGCATGCATATACCATAAATGGAATAGGAATAGTGCATGATAGTGGGAAAGGGAAGTAATAGATGATTGGGTGCCAAAAGCACACCGATAGTGCAAGGAGAAACAAATGTCAATAGCCAATCATTTAGCGGATCAAAAGGTAACCAATCAGAGTGATAGAGTGGACTATATCCTGACAGGAGTAACACATTGAAGGTGAGGCTCTCACTAGACCTGTGCACACAGATGCTACATGTCAGGTCTGCTCCTGGTGCAGCTTGCTTTTAGGGAGGTAATGGGCTTCCCCTCCCTCATTGTGATAAGCGCCTGACTTGTATTTCTAACAGCTTAAATACATAAATCTTGTGGGCACTGGCTCGCCTGACTGCTCTTTTCTCGTCACCGAGATCTCAAACCATGAGCCCTCCGTCTCGGCGGAGCACACCCCACTTGCCTATCGCCTATGTCCCCAACTTGTGCCCTCCTTATGCATCCTTTACCACCCAGCCAGATCCCTCATTTATGGGTGCCCCAACGTGTTGCAACAACTGCAAGTTAGCTTGTAGTACCTGTGCAAAACCATGAGCCTTCCTACCCCAAATGAATCTGACTCCCAATCCATGCCATAACCCATTTAATACCCTACTAGGTCTGTCCCCATTTTCCCCATGAAAAGCCTGAGAGACAAATAGTGACTTCCTGGACCTCCCACCTCCTCGAAGCCTCTTCAATCCCTTTTAAACCCTTCCACCCATTGGGTTCCCGGTGGATGTGTCAGCATCATCATGCCGGCCCTTTGTCCCCTTTTGTGGCAATTTGATATCTCTCCTCTGCCCCTTTGCCTCCCCCGCCCCCTAGTCACAAAGCACTGTTCCCTTCATTCAGACAACCAGACAAATCCTCCCCCCACTCCCCCGCTTAAAGGTATGGTGTGGTCATTAGGATTGCCTAGAATCCCATTAAGTCCACAGTGTTCATATAGAAAACCATTTAAAGCCCTCTAGACAACATAATACCTATCCTATATACCATCTCTATCTGCTTTGAAGCAAGAAATCAAAAACATTATTAAAAAACTCATGTTCTAGTGCCCTAGAGGTCATTATTTGTTTGATCTCTTTAGAATGTTAATCATTAACAAGAATTAGGCACTGACAAAAGGATATTGGAAAGTAATCAGAGATTATTGTTGCCTACAGCTGAGCAGACCACATAGGATGTGCTTTTAAAAGACTAATCATACTTAAAGCTGTCATTTGAAAGCCAAGAAGCGAGCACTAAGCATTGTGCGACTCTTTAGCTAGATTGAATTTAGAAGATTGTCAAAAGAAAAATATATAAGCTAAAGCACTGAACGAACTCTGGGTAGAGACGCTATTATATTTGGCCATAGGAACTCAATTTCTCTGTGTGGATGAAATCAAAGATGGCTGTCAGAAGCAATACGATTCAGCTTTATGAAACATCATATAGTGTAGATCATAGAGAGGAGAACTAAGAAAATGGAGTAAGCAATCTCAGTGAGGAAGGGTACTGCTCTCTGAGACCTGAGAGGGAGGAGAGGAGCATTAGCTCCTGGCAGGCTACATCCTGTACATATGGAATGGGCAGATTTACATTTGCTGGAAAGTGTTCAACAGGATGCATGGAAGTTTTTTGCTCTTGTTAGTTTTTTCCTACAAATAACTATCTCAGTGAATAGATGGAATCGCAAACTGATCTTAAATATACTAAAAAAACTGCTCCTTTTCCAGTATTATGTGCAAGTTTCTTGGTTGAGGCAGGAGGTGGGGGAGAGTACATCACCTAAGTAGACGTAAAAAAATTTAATAAAAATCCTGCATTGATGGAATAACACATAAAATACAGAATATATGTGGATTTTTGAGAACAGCTAATAAATATCTAAGGAATAACTTTTGTAAATGTCCAACATTAAGCTTTGATCCTGCAAACACTCATGCACATGCTTAATTTTAACCATGTAAGAAGTCAATCAAACATACTGATTTTAAGCATTTGAATATTTACATGAGTCTTTACTAGAATGGGACATTAATCCCTGATGCAAATCCATTGGTGTAAATGGAAAAACTTGTACTGATCTCAGTGAGAGCTGGACTAGACCCATACTGCATAACCTCAAATGGAGGTTCCCTAACCCTGTGCCGCCTTTTCCCCTGCTATGGAATATCATGGAAATAAATGGAGTAGGCTGCATTATTGAAAGTCTGAACCAGTACTTGAACCAAAATGTGTTTTACACATCCAGTTTGGTGCGTATTTTTTAACAAAGTGAAATTAATTTTTAACCAATGTTGTAAATGTCAATTCACTGTATTTTATTCTTAGAGATAGTAGGTAAATCAGACATATAAGTGCTGTGAATTATGTATAGGGAATTGTTGATTTCCTTTTTATAACCTGCCCTCGATAGAGGTAATTGATAGGCACATAACACTGACTAAATGTGTGTAATTAATTAAGTTGAACATTTGGAAGAGGTCTATTTCAATGTATATTTTCTCTCTCACTAATAAAAAAATCATTCTAATAAAATAATGCAAATTTAGTACGTAAAGATTTATAAACTATGGGTAAGAGAGACCATTACCATTTTCCAAAGAGGATGCACCTTTCAACAATTGATTGTCTTAATCTGACCAGTGACAAATGCAGAAAATAGTGAAACAGAAAAACTGCATAATTAAACTTTTAGTGATCTCCTCAGTTTCAGGAGTTGCAGGGCATCTCTGACACTTCCTCATTGTGTATTCTGCTGGCAGCACAAAGAGGAATTACAAGTGCTCTCTAAGCTCTTGTTCCCTCTTTTCTCCCTTGCTGCTCATGAGCAGCCAAAGTATGGCCCATAATTTAGAAAACATTGATGGTGGAGATGGACTAGATGGTTCAGGAGGTCTTTTACCTCTCTAACATAGGGCCATATAGAACTCCTTTTGTCTGTCAGTGAAAAGCACCTGCTGTTTTGTCCTGGGAGACTTCAATATCCTTGTTGATACGGCCTCAAACACGAACTCGCATCTCATCTCCTCTCTTGCCTTCCTCGGGCTTTCACATTGAATCTCTGGTCCAACTCACACAGGAGATAATTAGATCTGGTTGGAAAATATATTATTTTTTCATGGAAAACTTTGGGTTTTCAGCAAAAAAATTCTCACAATTGTATTAGAGCAAGGTAACATTCCTAGATATTATCATACAAATGTAGCACTGAAAAGGACCTTCAGAGGTCACTTAGTCCATCCCTTGCTGTTGAGGCAATACCAAGTATATGTAGACTATCTGTTCACATGTTTTTGTGTAACCTGATCTTAAAAACCTCTAATGATAAGGATTCCATAACCTCCCTTGAATCTTATTCCAGTGTTTAGCTAGCCTCATAATTAGAAGCATTTTCCTAAAGTCTAACCTAAATCTCCTTTGGTACGGATTAAGTCCATTATTACTTCTCCTGTCTTCAGTGGACATGGACAACAATTAATCACATTCCTCTTTATAACAGCCCTTAACATATATTTGAAGACCGTTATTGGTCCCTCCTCAGTCTTCTTTTCACAAGACTAAACATGCTCAATTTTTTTAACCTTTCCCCATAGGTTAGTTTTCTAAATATTTTATCATTTTTGTTGCTGTCCTCGGAACTGTCTCTCACTTGTGCACATCTTTGTTAAAGAGTGATGCCCAGAACTGGACACAGTACATCAGCTGAGTCTCAACAGTGCTAAGTAGAGGGAGACAGTAACCTTCTGTATCTTATATATGACACTTCTTTAATAAACTCCAGAATGATAGTTTTTTTCCCTGCAACTGCATCATATTGTTGATTCATATTCAATTTGTGATCCACTTTAACCCTCAGATTCTTTTCTGCAGTATTACTGTTTATTCAGTTACTTCCCATTTTGTAGCCATGCATTTGATTTTTTTCATTCTTAAGTGTATACTTTGCACTTGTCTTTACTGAACTTCGTCTTGGTGATTTCAAACCAGTTCTCCAATTAATCAAGTTTGTTTTGAATTCTAAAGCTGTCCTCCAAAGTGCTTGCAACCCAACTTGGTGTCATCCATAAACTTTATAAGCATACTCTCTACTCCATTTCCAAGTCATTAAAGAAAATGTTGAATAGTACTAGACCCACAACATACCCTTGCAACACCCCACTAGATATGTTCTCCCAATTTGACAGTGAACAATTTATAACTACTCTTAGAGTACAGTTTTTATCCATTTGTGCACCTACTTTATAGTTATTTTCATCTACACTACATTTCCCTTGTTTTCTTATGAGACTGTCATTTGGGATTGTGTCAAAAGTCTTACTAAAATAACAATATAGCACATCTCTTTTAAAGCAAATTACCCTCCGCTGGGGAATAAAATAATAAAAGACTTGGAAGAATGGAACAAATATGCATTTTTTTTAGCTAGGAAGGGTAGCTTTGGTATAGATTAATGTCTTCCCAAAGGTATTATTTTTGTTTCAGTGCATCCTATTGGTATGCCTAACATGATAAAAACATAGCAGTGTGTGCTATTGAAATTCCTATGGAAACATAAAAGAGAAAGGGTGAGTTCTCTAGTTGTATATACGCCTACAAAGTAGGGTGAACTAACTTTCTCTGACTTGGCTTATCATTATTACACATCATAATTAACACTTAATAATTGAGTTAATAATAGATAGACCATCCAAACACTGAGTAAGAACAAGTTGGAGCACAAATATAGCTATTAATAGTAATTGTTGCATTAAAGAAATGTAGGTCCCCAAAATAGTTACCCATTTATTCAGACCACCTTAGCAGCTTTTGGATAATATTTTTTAAATTCCTGTTGCTGAGCTCTTCTCCCTTAGCTACTGTAATTAATAATCAGGAATGTATCCCTAGGAAATATCAAAGTAACTCTTCCTAGTGGGTAAAAACTGAGATTACTTAATCTGGACAGCTGTTCCTGGGTTCTGATTTGAAATCATACTAAGAGATATATAATATCCCATATCTTCAGTGTTTACAATTTAAATGTTTTATGGTGAAATCTGGAAACAACAAGCTCTATCTAGACCTTTAGCAACATTTTAAGGAGCTGCCCCAGGAGCAAGCTGAACCAAAAGTTTAATTTCTAATATATATACACACAACTTGTATTGAAAAAGATATTGATAAGAAAGCAACCCAAATGAAAAGATTTGGACAGAGATATTAATCTGGATAATTGGGTCTTTTTATGGGAAAGGGGGATATACATCTTCAATTTGTGTAGCTCATAAAGAACTTTTAAATACATTGCTGTATAGATGGCATTTCATTCATGTTAAGATCTATCATATTTTTGCTATTAGAAAGGCTCTCTTTTGGAGGGGTTGTGAGGAAAGTGGGAACATACTGGTACTCATGTCCAGGAATTGGATAATTTGGGGAGGAAATTATTTAAAAGATTCATCTCATAACAAAATGCCAACTTCACAGTGATCCCCAGGCCTTCTTGCTTAATGATTCAGTAAGGGATCTACTTTTTATTGTTAGCAGAAAGACTTTGCATTGCACAATATTGGAAAAGTTGACTTCTCCAATGGAATTGTGGCAGAGTAAAATTTGTACTGTCCTTGTAGTGGAAAAGTTTTCACAAGTATGTACACGAGAAATGTCAAAAAGAGGATAAGTATTTGGAAATTTGATCATCCTTTTTAGCATACTCTGAGGAGGAGGACTTCCCAGCCAGGAAGTCAGAATCTTTAGCCAAATTATTTGAATATTTACCTGATCCTGAATAAGTAAACTATGATGCAATATGTTAAAATTTTATTGTAATTTTGCCTTAATAAAAAGTTTTAAAATAAATCATATCTACAGCCCTCCCCCCACCACCATCCAATAGTCTGATAACCATGTCAAAGAAGGAAATTAGGTTGGCATGATTTATACCTGACAAATCCATGTCGTTGACTATTATTAATCATTCTATTATCCTCTAGGTGCTTGCAAATGACTAAATTACTTGCTCTAGTTTCTGTCAAGGTATCAAAGTTAGACTGACTGAAATCCCTGAGTTGTCTTTGTTCCTCTTTTTGAAGATAGCTACTATGTTTGCCCTTCTCCTGTCTTTGTGGCCTCATCTGCCCTCCATGAGTTCTGAGAATAATCACTAACATTTCAGAAATTGCTTTAGCTAATTACTTTTAGGTAGCCTATGGTTAATTTCATCAGGCCCTGGTGACTTGAATACATCAACTCATATAAATATTTTTTATCCTGTTCTTTTCCTATTCCAACTTGCATTCCTTCCCCCTTGTTGTTAACAGTAATGGTGTGAAGTATCAGGTCACAATTTAACTATTTAGTAGACTGATGCAAAATAAGCATTAAATATCTCAGACTTTTTGCTGTTGTCCATTAATAGCTCTTCTTCCCTGCTAACAAGAGGACCTTCACTTTTTTCATTTTTCTCTTGCTCCTAAAGTATTTATTGAATCTCTTCTTACTACTTTCTATGTTTCTTATTATGCATAACTTATTTTGTTCTTTAGCTTTTCTGATTTTGTCCCTCTATACTTGTGCTATACTTTTGTGTTCATCCTTGGCTATTTAGTAATTTCCCTACCTTTTTTTATAGGATTTCTTTACAATTTTCAGGTCATTAAGGAGTTCCTGATAGAGCCATATTGGCCTCTTACTATTCTTCCTACCTTTCCTACACATTAGAAAAGCTTGCTGTTCCACTTTTAATATTTTCTCTTTGAGAAACTGCCACCTCTTCTGAACTGCTTTTTCCCTTAGGCGAAGTCTCATGGGAAGAAAATCTCATACTTCTCCAGTTTATTAGTCTGCTTTTTTTAAATCTCTATTGCCCATATTCTGATCCTGTGAGCTGACATGAAACAAACATCACACAAGAAACTCCAACTAGTAAAGGATTCAGCTCCTGCACATCTCCTCAGTAACATAGGCTACCACAAGCACATCAAATACGTCTTCTGCTCTCTACATTGGCTTTTCATAGAATACTATCTCAAATTTCAGGTCATGAGCCTTATCTTCAAGACACTAAATGGTTTGTGGTACCTTTCCTAAATATGTAAATGTGCAAATACATACTCCTTTATATATTATATATTTGTGACATACTCAGGGTACAATCGGGACTGACGAACAGCTATATCCCCTCAATTCTCCAACCTGGGTTGCCTCTTACACTTCTTTGTGTGAGAGCTACCATTTCTGGTCTGCTCTCACACAGCCTCCAGCCTGTAAGTTATTCCCAGTTATACTGTATGAGTGCTATAGCCAGCCATTCTTGAATTACCCTGCCAAGCACCTCCAGCAAACTCCCAGTCCCAGATATTTCCCAGAAATGTGAGTCTTGTACTGCCCAGCTTTCTCCTGGACCCTACAGGCTTCTATAAAGTTCTTCATTTTATTAATAGACAATGATATGCACAAATCCTGTTGTCTCAGATAGAGTTTCCCAAATGCTTCAATTCAACCACACTGGTTTAGATAAAACTGTAAAACAAGTTTATTAACTGCAAAGAGAGAGATGTGAAGTGAATACAAGTAATGAGGTACAGGATTCAGAATAGGTTACAAGAAAAATAAAAGTAAAATGCAACTAATGCCTAACTTAACAAACTAGAATGAATTCAAAGCAAAGGTCTCTCTCACCACATGTTTCAACAGTCTCACTGGCTGAACTTCTTTCAGTAAGGATTCCTCCCCCAGTCCAATGTTGCCTAGTCTTCCCTCACAGCAAAGTAGTGTAAGAGGCATACTAGATTGGAGAAATGAGGGGACACATCAGTTCAGATTGTATCCTGGGTGTGTCGCAATATTAAACCTTGAACTTGCCTCAGTGTGCCTTGAATTTACCCATCTGTAAAACATGATTAATGATACCTACCACAAAAGGATTTGAGGAGATTATTTGAAGTATTTTGAGCTATCAGATGAAAGACATAATGGCAGTTTGCTTTTTATTATTTATTTATTTATTTGTTTGTTTATTATTGTGTATCCCGACTAAAAATCTTCCAGTACTACAGAATTAATTATTACAGACATATTATACTTATGTCTTATGAGGGTCTCATAGGATTTCTGTATGTCTGGTTCAATTTAAACTGTTAACTGATTTCTGGACAGTGTATCCTTTCACTGATTTCTTTTTTGAGGTATCATCATGTTTCTTTAATTCTGCAGTGTTGTCATCCATTCTGGATTATTATTTATTAAAATTGTATAAGATTCACTAGTTTTGAGGAATGTCCAAACAAGTTCTTTTTAGTAGACATTTTTCCACCAGTCTTAAAAATGAATATGATAGATAATTGGAACATGAAAATGGGCACATTGGCACTACAGAGAGAAACTATTTCGCACTAAACTTAATCCAACAGGCATTTTAAATCTGTAGTTAAAATAAATCTGGCAAAACAGATCCTGCTAAAATTGTCTGGAAAAGGTGGAGGCTTTACATACAGACTACTTACATGAAACACATAGATTACCACCAGAGCTAACACACAAGAAGATAATTATGCCAGTTTATATTGATGTAAGAAGAACATAAAACAGTGACACACTAGGCCACCCCATCCTAGGGAAGGTTATCCAGATATGTAAGAGAATGGGGAGGAGAAGATCTACATCAACTCTATGGAGAGAAACTTAAAGAGGAATTGATGTAAGTGGATCCATCCTCTTCCCCTGATCAACCCTCCTCTTTAACCTGGTTCTTCTCTCTACCCTCCTAAATAGAAGAAGCAGGAATCAGATCTAAAGTTGCAGAGACCACTGCAGCTAAGGGCATGGAGGTGTATAAGGGGAAGGAGAGAGGGAGTTGGAATTGGTATCTCTTTGAGTACTCCTTACAGTAGCTTAGACCCTTTTAGATCTATATATACCAGTGTTCTGAAATTTAAGGGAGTCTAAATTGATATTAATCATGCTGCAGAGATGGAAAAAACCATATGAAAATGTAGATTGAAGTAGCGTGAAATTAATATAACTTGAACCTAATCCAGATTCTTGGTGTGGAAATTCCACCAATTTTGACTCCTTTATACATCAGCAGAGAGTATGGTGATCAGATAGCAAGTGTGAAAAACCAAGACAAGGGGTGGAGGGCAAAAGACGCCTATATAAGACAAAGCCCCAAATATCAGGACTGTTGCTATAAAATCAGAACATCTGGTCACCCTAGCAGAGAGTGTATGAATGTAACTCCAAAAATGTTTGAAGGTCCAAGTTAGTGTAAAGGGGTCTAAACTTGGTTTTATATGTCATGAGGAGATAGGATTTACTTGGAATAAATTTTTGGCAATTTGTGCTAATTTAGCAAGTGTTTTCATATGAGCAGAGCTGGACAAAAAATCAGTCTTCCCATCCCCTGGAAAACTTGTTTACATTCTGAACCAGTATGATAAGTCTAAATATCATTTTTTTTTCCAGGAAAGTGAAAGTTTGGAAAAAATTCTTTTCTGAAATTTCAAAACAAAATGTTTAGACATTTCCAGTTGAAATTAAACATTTCAACATTTCTCAATCAAAATGTTTTGTTTCAGACCAATTTAACATTAATCCGTTTCCAACTGAGCTGCCAGAGTGTCTCATGGGAGTTGTAATTCAGGTGAATCATGCCCCTGTTTTACCCTATATACTGAGATTGCTGGCTGGACTACATCTCCCATGATGCATCATAACTTCCATGATGCAAATCATGGGTTCAACCAGAGGGAAGATCCATGGTGCATGGCTAGATTGAGCCCCCTCTCCCCAAATCAACATTTTAGCAAAACTGACATTTTCCCTGGGGGAAGGGGAAAAAAATCGTTTTTGCAGAAATTATATTTTGTATCAAAACATTATGATGGAAATTTTCCAACCAGATCTCCATACAAGTAAGAATTTGGCTTTAGTTCATGAAATCTCATGTTATACAATGAGCGTTGTCTGTTCTCCTTTCTTGTTTAACCATAATCTAGTTACTGCTTTTATGCATCTATATATTTATGATATTGTCTTCAAGAACCCAATCCTCCAATTTTATACATTTGGCAACCTCCTGATACACTTTGTAACAAGATGTTGTGTCTCAAGCATTTTTTTTCCTAATAAATTAGTAATGGGAAAGACCAAAAAGCAGTTTCTCATTTTTAATAGATCAAATAGATTGTTTTATTTTTTTCCCTTGTGAAAAGCGCTTCACTGTCCAAATACTTGTCTGTTACCCACTGGTTCTGGTGGTTTATTTATCTGAATAATTTTTACAGCATTTTCATGTAAATGAACATATCTAAAATTATATGCCCGAGAAAAAATAACCAATGTAGGGTCAAATTTTATGTTCTAGAGTTCAGAATGGTTGACAATATCTGCCTCAGTTGCAGAATCCAGTATGATTGCCAAATTCTTTCATCTCTCTTTGTGGCCTGATATTGACTGACACTAGACACAGGAATGTAGAGAGAGACAGTTTTTGAGAGCAGGAGTCAAAATTAGCTGGTAAAAAGGACTTTACTAAGAAGGCTGCCTTATAAATCACTTTTATTATGAATGCTAGAAGTGTGCCTGTAGTGCAAAGTGTTTGTTTGTCATCAAGACTTGAAAGCTCAGAGCTGTAAATGAAATTCATAGTTCAATAAAACAAGAAATGCATTAAAAAGTTGGAAAAATAAACAAATATGCTTTTACAGTTTAGAGCTGAACTTCTATTTGTCTGTCTTCTAATATGAAATAGAAGAAAAATAAAAGTAGAATTTGTAGCTCAGTAGAGGATTTCAGACCAAAGATGGACAATCTAAACCAAATAATTTAGAGTTAGAAATCCATTAAAATAAATAAATTAATATTGTACAACAGTTGTATCTTCTAGTGGTAAAACAATTACCCTGCTTACGAGTCACATTATTTATTTTGGATTTAAAGAGCAAGATCATCTGCTAATGCAAATGGCTCCAAATTCTGCAGTGAAATTTGTAAGCAAGGTCTTATGAAGGCCAAGTATGTTAACAGATTATGAATGGAAAAATTATGTACTATAAAACCCAGTCCAACTACTGAAATAGTCTTAATTCCAGAGATATAAATACAAATACACACCACCACCCTTTTCACTTGAGGGTATTTTGAGTGGCAAATATTTCTTTAACAGCTAAGGTTGATATCTTTGTAATTCTCCTGGTTAAGATGATTCTACTGCTACCTGAGTGCTTGGTATTGGTATTTGTTTTTATAATTAAATATTGTCTCTTTTTGCTTTTCTTTAACTGAGACATTACAAGATAAATGAACATGATGTATATTCAAGACATATTGTCTACAAAGGGAAATGCAAACTTTTTTGAATAAAATATCATTTAGAAGCCAATTGTGTAACCAATTGATGCCTCATGATACAATATCTCAAATGCAGTCCAGATTCTTTGCTAAAACCCTGAGAATCATAGAATCATAGACGATTAGAGTTGGAAGGGACCTCAGGAGGTAATCTAGTCCAACCTCCTGCTCAAAGCAGGACCAACCCCAACTAAATCATCCCAGTCAGGGGATGCCCCTTAATAATCCTCTAAGGATGGAGATTCCACCACCTCACTAGGAACCCATTCCAGTGCTTTACCACCTCCTAGTGAAAAAGTTTTTTCTAATATCCAACCTAGACCTCCCCCACTGCAACTTGAGAGCATTGCTTCTAGTTCTGCTATCTAATACCACTGAAGACAGCCTAGTTCCATCTTCCCGGGAACCCCCTTTCAGGCAGTTAAAGGCTGCTATCAAATCCCCCCTCATTCTTCTCTTTTGCAGACTAAACAAGCCTACTTCCCTCAGCCTCTCCTCATAAGTCTTGTGCTCCAGTTCCCTAATCATTGTTGTTGCCCTCCACTGGTCTCTCTCCAATTTTTCCACATCCTTTCTGTAATGAGGAGACCAAAACTGCACACAATACTCCAAATGTGGCCTCACCAATGCCGAATAGAGGGAATAGTCACTTCCCTCCATCTGCTGGCAATGCTCCTAATAATGCAGCCCAATATGCCATTAACCTTCTTGGCAATAAGGGCACACGGTTGACTCATATCCAGCTTCTTATCCACTGTAACTCCCAGGTCCTTTTCTGTCTAACTGCTGCCTAGCCGGTTAGTTCGCAGTCTGTAGCAGTGCATGGGATTCATTCATCCTAAGTGCAGGACCCTGCACTTGTCCTTGTTGAATCTCCTCAGATTTCTTTTGGCCCCATCCTCTAATTTGTCTAGGTTACTCTGTATCGTATCGCTGCCCACCAGTGTATCTACCACTCCCCGCAAGCTTAGTGAGCTTGATGAAGTATGATGATTACCACTACTTGATTGACTCAAAGTATTTCTCCAGTGTAGCATTAAGTATCAGCCCCCTAGATATTCTGATCTTAAATTTGTCATCTTGCAACAATAACTCCAGTTTATCCTTCTCAGAATACTAGTTTCACATGTTACTGCGCATTGTAATTATCTTTACTTGGAGATTTACAACTTCCTCTGAGGCTTCTGTTTCTAGCAACTGTCAGCAAGAGGATAAGGAATGAATAGAGCTGGCCTGGAATTTTTCAATGAAACAGTTTTTCATCAGAAATTTTTTTTTTTATACTAGAACTTTTTGTAGTAACGTATCGATTTCAATTATACTTTTCTCAAGTCCTGGGTGGAATTTCTGGTCAAAGAAATGCCCCCTGAGTAGCCTTCAATTCAATTCTTGTGATGGCAATTTCCTGCAATATCCTTCAAAAACCTTATTAAGTTTAAATATTTTTGGAGTCTATTGTGTTCATGTAAAGTTTATGTATTAGTGTGGGATTGGATGTAACTTCTCAAGGAGGCAGTCATGGCCAATGTAAATCTTGGAAAATATTGTGAGCTTCAAAGGACTATTTTAAACAATGTGCCAGATAAAAAAGGAACTTTTGGGACAAACAAAGTTTAGATAAGTTTCCTAGGAAATACTAGGGAGGAGGTGAATGTAAATTCACACCTCTGGACACAATCTTCTGAAGCTACACCTTGGGGAGAAACCATTGTCTTCTGATTACCTATTTTTGGAATCTAAAAATCAAAGGCCCCAGCTGTATAAAAAGGAGATTGATTTATTCATGTATGTGCTTGTTCTGTGTAAAAGCTGTTATGAACTTGTGTTATGAACAGAAAACCCCGTGATGGGATTTGAGGGACTGACTACTGCCAGAGACACTGTTGGAGTTTGGGAGGTGGGTGTGGGTCTCTGGCAAGCTGATTATCATGCATGTAGATGCTTTTACTACGTTAAATATATTTTCTCCATAATGTTTTTACCTTGAGAGTAAATGTGCTTGCTTAGCCAGGGCTGTGTGGTATCTTATATATTGGGCAATTATGCTTTTTATAGCTTCTGAGAAGAAAACAAAGAGAAAATGCAGGCTTTTTTAGGCAGTCTGGCTGGCTGGGGAAAAACACACAGTGTAAGCAGGGAATTGTTCAGTCTGGAAAAATCCTAGTTATGAAGGAGATAAATGTAGGTCTCCACCCAAGAGAGGTGTCTGCTGCGTAGCCAGAAGCCCATTAGTAGGTGCACTTGCTGAATCACAGAAGGGAATACAGGTGCAGTTGCCCTGCACTTGGTCCATGGGAGATCCAGGTTCAGATCCCTGCTGTCAATTAGGAAGAGCAGGGACTTGAACCTGAATCTGTCTCCTGCATCCCAGGTGAATGTCATAGGCAGCAGAGTCTTGAGTCAGCCTCCCTTTCTAGCCCAATGAATATTTAATAATTTATCCAAAGTGGAACAGCTCCAACCTGGGAGGCTGAGAGACACCCACCCTAGAATAATCAGGAGGGCTCAGTTTCATCTCAGTGAAGAATGGGAAAATATTTTAAATATCATAAACTTTCATGGGATGAGAGAACCATTTCCTGCCCAGCTCAGTAATGAAGTAGATAGACAACTTGTCTGGTCCAGTACGACAATTTTCAACTTCTAATGTTCTTGATAACACACATTTAAATTTTAGGGTGAAAGAAGGCAGTCTCAATGAGAACCATGAGTTAACAGACCTAATGAAAAGCTGGAGACTCACATTCTTGATGGCAGCCACTGCTAAGAAAATACTGGAATTGAATATGCTCTGTCATTTAACCACAAAGTGCACAGTAAATCATGAAACCATATGCTCTGATACCTAACTACATATCTAGCATCTGTAAACAAGCAAAGATCCATCATTATTGAAAACGCACTGCTGTTGTTGCCCTGGGTTTATAATTAAATGTATCCATATTTATAATAGAAATCCAGATAGCTGTAGTTCATCTGTAGGGATAAGGACTGCTATTGTGCAGCTGAACTGTATGCCAACACTCTCAGAAATCACAACAGCTCTAAAAGAAAATTACCTTCATCACACCAACACAGGCATAATTGCAATCCAAAAAGCAATGCCAGAGAAATCAGCAGTTTCAACAAGGGCCACTTTCTGGAGTTTTAGGAGTTTTGTCATAGGGAATAAAAAAAGGTTTTTATTTTTAATTTATTTTTAATAGTTCAACAAATAACATGTCTCTTTTTAGTTGAAACAGTGAACCACTAAAAAGACCAGTGATAACCATCAACCTTAAAATATGCCCAGGGCAGAAGAGAGGTTTTCCAGCCTTGATGCTTGGATTCCATTCCTCCAGTGTCTGTTACGGGTGGGTAACTGTAAATATTTTACAACTATAGAAATGAAGGTCCATATAGTAGTGATCTATTCTATGTCCCAAGCTGTCCAGTTCTCTCCATACCTACATTTTTTGATGCATAATAATTTTTTTAATGTGATAGCCATTCTCATAAGCATTAAGACCCAGATCCTTCAAGCACTTCTATGTGCTTTACTTAAAAGCATAGGTAGTCACATTGAGTTTCCGGGGACTATTTATATGCTTAAAATTAAGCACATACTTAAATCTCCATAGGACCAGGGTCTAATTCTGTGTTGTGGTTGTGATTTCTGTACACTTTTGCTGCACTACAAAGATCCTGATACAATACTGAAAATTTATGCATGATGGTCATTTGCCCCTTCATTGAGAAAATATCTAATTATAAGGAGGCTCAGTAAATTACTTCTCCTGTTTTCATGCTTTGTAATTACTTGCCATATTGATTTTCAAGTTGACAAAAGGAATTAACTGCGTGGACTTGAATAAAACTATATTTAATAAGAGAGAAAAAAATAAAAACACCCTTCATGCTTCAACAATTTGCAAAAGGCCATTTCAGATTTTAAATGTTCTTCAAGCTACATTACAGCAGTGACTGAATGTAATGTCAAAAATAAAAGGTGTGCAGTGAGCAAATTGCCTGACACTTTTTCTTTGTCCTTTTTTATTTGATGTAGATTATTTAATGTACTTGCAAACACACACACACACACACATATATATATATATATAGAAAGAGAGAGAGAGAGTAGGACATATAAATACATATATAGAGTAGGAACAAAAGCTTCTGTGTCTCAGGGGGATGGTCACTTACTTCCCTTCCCTTAGGCTGCCTAAACATAAGGGTCACTATCTGCTCCCTTTATAATGTACAATAATGTATAATACATAATGTATTATGTATGTACCATGTAATATATCTTGTACAGTATATGTACAAGGCATTGGTATGACTTCATCTGAAATACTGTGTATGAGTCTGGTCACCCATATTTCGGAAGATGAACTCAAACTGGAACAGGTGCAGAGAAGGGTCAGTAATTGACCAGGGGAGTCTATCTTACAAGAGGAAAATGAAAGACTGACTTATTTAGCTTAGCAGAATGAAAGCTGAGAGGGGATATGATTGTTCTCTCTAAATACACCCGGTAGGCAAAAGACTTATTTAAGTAAAAGAACAATGATGTCACAAGAACAAATGGGTATAAACTAGCCATGTATAAATTTAAGCTGGAAAGGAGAAGGTTTCTAACCACCAGAGGAGTGAGGTTCTGCCTTCCAATAGGAGTAGTGGGGGTAAGAAACCTATCTGGTTTTAAGATAGAGCTTTATAAGCTGCTGAATGAGATGATATGATGTGGCTACTTCCATTCAAGTGACCCAGGAGGTTCCTTCCAGTCTTATGTTTGTTATGGCCAAGATTCACAAAGGTATATAGGTGCTGTGATGCTCATTGTAAAGCCTAACTTTTAGGAGCTTAGAAAAGCACAATAGCATACTGAGATCTGCACAACCTGAGTTAGATGACTAGGCTCCCTGCAATTCACAAAAGCAAGAATTCTAGGCAGGGAGATACCTAAGCTAGTCACTGGGAGATAATGACAAAAGGATCCTAAGCCCCACCTGTCATTTGGAAATAGGTGCCTAAGTCTTGCCTGCTGGGAGGCACTTATCTCTGCTAGCAATCCATGAATGGGAACTGCACTCCTGGAGTCAGGAGGCTTAGGCACCTAAGGCGTTTCTAGTGAAAATGAGATAGGCACTTGCCTAACTCCACTTAAAACGGCTGCAGGGTGGTGGTGTGCACCTTATGTTTAAACCCACAGGTTAAAGCACTTGTGGGAGATGTAGTTCAATTCACTTCTCAGGCAAAGGGGGTGAAAGTATTTGAATAAGTATTTCCCATCTCTCAGGAGCATGCTCTAACCACTGAGCTATTCAATATTCTTCTGTGGGGCTCCCTCTCTTTGAAGTTGTTCCACTGTGGATAAATAATTAGTCACTGGCCCAAAGAAAGCAAAAATGACTTAGCAGCTTGGCTGTTAGGGCACCCCCTAGAGATGGGAGACCCATGGTCCAATTCTCCTTTTCTAGTGACTCACCATCTCCTACTATGTCCAGATTTTGAATGGGACCCATCTAGTAGGTGGCCTCTGATGTGTTTACTGGATCAGGCTCCGCAGATGAGTTAAGTTGCCAAACACCTGTCTTACCCTGTTTGTGCATTGCTTGGGGCTTAGGCTGTAGATAGGTGCCTAAACACTTAGCATGAGGCAGCAGTACACATGCCTGGAGGCAGAAACTTAGGCAAAGAAGGGATTTTTACCCTGAAAACATAGGCAGCAAGTGAGTTTAGAAGCCTACAGTGGAAGTTTTGTGAATCACAGTGCACACTAAAACTGGTATTTAAGTATCTTTGTGAATCCAGGCCTAAGTTCTTAGCTCAGCAAGAGAGATTTCCACTAAATCCTGAGCTATCTAGAGTAAAACCTCTCAAGTCATCAAAAGACTGAGATATTGCTTCCACTTTCAGTCAATCTGGCTACAAAAAGGTGTCTCAGCAATATAACATAAATTTGCTTTAAATTTCAGCTCAGTCCTTCTCTGTAATGAATGCATTGTTTTTCTTATGGGGAAATAACAAAACTGTAATACGATTGTGACTGTTCTGTGCACCTATTTGTCAAACTCATAAAAAGTCAAATTTCATATATTGATTTCCCCATTAAACTTTCTGGTAGGCCTAGTGGATGTTTTAGCACAACTCAGGAAAGCCTCAGTCTACCTTTCATTGTAGAAATTTCTCAAGAAGCAAAGTAGTCAGAGAAAGTCACATTGGCACCGCCCAATGTTACTTTTTAAATAAAGCATTTATATATGATTTTAATTTTATAAAAAAAGTCAGTTTAATCTTTACAAAATGAATGGAAGTGCTTACATTTAAATTTAGAATAATTATAATGTGAAAGTTGGTTTTTGGGTTTTTTGCTACACATGTTTGCTAGAGATAATTGCTAAAGAGGATTATTTTATTCAATTTTAAAATATAAAAATAGGAAATAAACTGCCTTTTCCCACTAAGTTTATTTGAAAGGGAAATGCTTCCTTGACTTCAATTGTTTCTCTAATTAGGGACTCAAAGCTGTAGGTTTTTCCATTTGTTTTGAATCAGGGCTCTTTGAATTCCACTTTAAAATAAAGTAGTCTTTCAGAACTATTTTCTTGAGCTTAAATAGGTATTGCATTACATGTCTGTAAAACTATTTTTCTTGCAGAGTGGCCTGCTGAAGCCAAACTGCTAGTAATAGCTGAGATTATTTTAAATACAAATACTGTTGAAAGTCAAGGTCAAGTGAACAGTGTTCATGTCCTTAAGAGCAAAATTCTAGAGTTTTGTTTAAAAATCCAGACAACAGACTCAAAGGTATTTTTAGAGTCCTTATGGAAGGTGTGCTAAAATGAGCTTGTTATTGGGGCTACAATCCATAGTTTAAAATACAAAGAAGTATGTACTTTAAAATCTCCTGTTCTTCATGGATTTATAATTTTCCAGTCACTGCAATTCCCTTAATACAAAGGCAACAACCAAAGCATTTTGTTACATTATCAGTTGCCCAACAGGGAAGACAAATTGATCCTTTTGCAATTGTATTGTGCTTATCAGAAATGGTAGATAACAGTTTATAGACATAGATTGTAATATGGAATTGCTGATTTTGATTATGTGCTTTCTGGACTAGCATTCTTTGAAATTTTCTCTTTATTTCGAATAAGACTGATTCTGTACTCCACTGATCCAATTTTACATTGATGTCACTCCCATGCAATAATTTAACGCCATGATAGGTCCCCGTCAGCTCTGCACTGCACCTGCTACAGAGGATAGTAATTACATAAAGGTATAACCATGACTGAAGTGAGTATTGTGTGGTAATTAACTGGTAGAAAGTTTCGCTATTTTAATCTCCACCTGTAATTTGGTGTGTCAGTGGTCACATGTTATCCTGCTCCCAGTGAAGTTATTGGAAAAAATTCCCATTAACTTCAATGTAATGAAGATGAGGCATCAACTTCTAAAAATTCAAATGTGGCAACTAATTCTTCATGCCTCATTTTAGAGATTCCTCATTTGAGATACCTTAGGAGGTGGGTATGTTTGTGTTTCAAACTGGGCACCTAGAACTTGAGACTTTAAAAATTAGAGGGACTTCTGAAACTGGTCATTAAAGTGCAGCATTCCTTACTGTGGCTGTGGTGCATGTGTGGAAGCAACTAGCAACTTCAGCTGCATAGTAGAGAGATGAATGTAAGGAACAGAAATACCCAGGGAGCAGTGAGCTTTATAGAGAAACTACAAAGCCCTTTGGAGGACCATCACCTCACTCCATTCCTGCAATTACGGTATATCTTTACAATATGTAGTTCAACCTTACCTTCAATAAACATACATATGGCCCACATGCAAGACTGATATTACTGTGGCCTGGTCCAAGAAATGATTATGTCCAAGGATAAGAGAGGCTCATATATCATGCAAAGACATAGTTTTTCTTTTCTGAACTTTTAATTATGGCAAATAGAAGAAAGGGGAATAAGGATTACAACTGTTGTCTGGGCACCGATCATTTTATACAAATTTTCAACAGATCAATTGCCAACTTAGTTAAAATGGGAAGTTGTAGGAACCGGCAGAAGTTACATGGGTGGTGGAGGGACAACAGAGTTCCCAGGTTAGGTTTATCTTGGACCCCAGGCTTTCTACATCCTGTGCTCAGGTAACTGCTGCCACCACCAAGCTTTGCACTTGGAAATGTTATATTGTTATCCTCACTCTGTTACCTTAGGGGGTTCACTGATAAATTTGGTAAGTGCTTTTTGAAGGCCACTGCAGAAAAAAACCCATCACTACTGCTCCACTCCAGACTTATTTAATGAACTCTTACTTTATTACTCACAAGTAAAACCAAGAATGGACTCAGTTACTGTTCATCTTGAGGTGCCCTCTGTACCCTGTCAAGCACATGAAAGTCCTATTGTAGATCCCAGTTCTAATTGTCTTTGCACAAACTACTGAATCCTGTGTCCTCCAAACTTGATCTCAATGGCATCTTCCTGATAGCATGGATTCCTACAGACAGCAATGGACTAGTTTCTGGTATGTTGAGAGTACGTTCCTGCCACCTTCAGCCTGGCACCTTCACCTTCCAGAAAGAAACCCACTACTCGCTGGCAAGCCTCAACTCTCCCCTCCCCCAATCCTTGTCCAACTTCTGTCACTTGAAAAAATATTCCACGGTGGCTCTTAGCATTCAAATGGGCTTTTACATATTCTTCAGGAGTTAATTCATTATCTTATGTCCAACCACAGGTTTTACTTCCCACAACTCAATACATAACAAAACATTAACTCACCATGTTACCTAGCATTCTCCACACAACGTGACACAACTTTCACTGAAGTCAAGAGCACAATTTTTATTGACTTCCGAGGCTGTGGATTCTATTTGTGGTCATGTCCATTTCTTCGAATGCTAGTCGGCAGGCACACAAACTTTTCAGTTAAGCGAAATTACTTGTGTAACCAACTGATTAGTTTGTGTTACAGGTCTCCCTCTGTGCTTGATCCACAAAGAATATGAGTACAGCTGAGCAAATAATTGACTGTTCAGTTCAAAGGCTGAACTGAAAGTTTGAAAAACAATTCAGATAGTTTTGAATCAAACCTGATTTTTCGTTTTTTGTTTTTTCTCACTGAAATGTTGTTTGTTAAGTTAGAACGAAATGTTTTGAATTGACATTTTCTATATGAAATGCAACTCTGAACTGACATTTTGAAGTGTTTCATTTTGATAATGGCAAAACAAAATGTTTTGATATTTCTGACTTTTATCAGAGTTTTCACCCAAATTCACCAATACGTTTTGATGCCTCTTCCAATTTTTCTTTTGGCATGTTTACTATTTATAATAAAAATCAATTCACCTAGCGCTACATGAGTCTGTTATAACATGAACTGGGGTGCTGTAGCTCAAACTGTAGCAACTCATGTTCTTAGCTGTAGGGGTGCCTATTTTAATCCCTGGTGTGTTGACCAAGCTGGTGGCCATCACACTGGCATATGGTTGTTCTCTAGTTTGAAAATGTGTTCTCCTGGAATGTGCAAACCTTTGGAAATTAACCACCAATAGAATTTAGGCTCCTAAATTGCTAAATCCATTTTGAAAATGAGACTTAGGCATTGAAACACCAAACGCTGCAATACCTGAATACTTTTAAAAATCTGGGCCATAGGAAATATGTACCATATGGTGCAATGGTAATCATAGTTGCTCTACCCAAATATTGTTCTCTAAAATATATATTATGTGTATTTAATAATGTATAGTTTTTTTTAACTGCTAATATTTCCACAATGTCAAATTAAAATAACTAATTTAAAATATTTTAAATTTTGAAGGGAGAAAGAAATGACGGTTCCATAAATAAATAGGGGAAACACTAGAGCTTTGCAAAATACATTTGTCTCAAAATGCCCCCATTTAAAAATTAAAAGGAATCTCTTATGGAGATGGGGAATCTCTGAGTGCATTTTGGCATTTATGATACGTGTATGGGTGTGAACTGAGGTAGGACTGAATATTACTGTTGATTTAATTGGTGATGCGTGTGTGTATGTGTTAACCTTAGAGTTAGAGGGACATGTTTCACTGTCTATTATTACACTACTCATTATAAAACCCTGGTTTTAGTTGCTTTTAACTTAGTTAAACTTCAACTGTTTGTGCTGAAATTTTTCATGCTGGTGTCTGCCTCAGGTGGTTTTTGTTTTGTTTTGTTTTGAAAACAAAGAGCCACAAGGAATTCAGCTGTTTCTGAGAACAAGGGTAGGGAAAATATTTATTATATGTATTCTGCTCATGTTAAAAAAATCTGCCAACCTTTTCTTTGAGAACCTCTAGTGCCCCTCTGGCTTTGGAGCAGGGATTTGAAATTTGGCAGGGTGGGTTGCCTTTGTATCAGGGATGTACCATTTGCAAACACTGTGAAAATCCATGTAATTTGGTCAAGTTATAAGTCTGAGGGTGTGTCTATACTGATGGTGGCAAAGTCACCGCCATCAAATTGATGTTTCTGGATCGATTGAACGGTCAGTGTAGACCCACTCAATCGATCAGGAAGTCGACGCTGATAATCCGCCCACCCAAGTGGCGTAGCGCTGCATTGACGGGAACACAGTTCCCATAGGCGCAGTGCAGTGAAGACATCATGCAGAAGGGAAGCACAGCAGTTGACAGGAGTTACGCAAGCTACTCTGCATAGCTTGCATAACTCCCGTTGACTGCCGTCAAATTTCCAGGTAAGTGTAGACCAGGGCCGAAAAATAGCAATCCACCCATACTCAGAGACTTGCTTCAAAGCTAAATTTTTCAAGACTCTCTTCACACTGCCTGCTCCAGTCCTTGGCTGCAGAGGGCTGAGTAGAACTACCCTAGGATTGCAGATCTGGGCATTTCCCTATTAGAGATAGGAGGTGCCATTCGTCAGTGGGTAGGCCACTAGTCAAGACACCTGCGTTCTATTCCAACCTCTAACTTTCTCTGTGAACTTGAGTGAGCTTTATAACTTCACTGTGCCTCAGATTTCCTATATGTAAAATGGGGATTGGGGGGACAGAATTTTGGGAAAGAGAGAGACTGAGAGCATGCCTATGGTGACGGACAGGAGAGAAGGCAGAAAGGGAGATCAAGTGAGCCTGGGAAGAAGGAATAGAATCCAGGACCTGATTTTCTGATTGTAAATAAATGAAGAGGGGCAGATTGTAATTTACACTTAGGTTAATTTACACTCTGGCATTGTCAAGAGGTCTTAAAATGAATGTAAATGTATCTTGTGCACTTTTCAGGACCCTTACCACTATCAGAGCAGTGCAAAGTTAATGACATATAGATTCATTCATGTTTTTTCCTTGTCAATGTAGCTACTAAGTTAAATGGTTTCACAAATTAGCATCCATCTGCCATGCACAGCATCTTCATTCTAAGCTTCTCCAGTTCTGCGCTATAATAGCTGAATGCAGGGCAGCCATAAGTTCCTCTGTGAGGAAAGGAGAAAATAAAACAAGATACATAATTGGAGGCTTGTAGGGAAAATGAAGACAAAAGAATCAAGCATAGCTAGTTCATTGGGTTTGTGACTGCACAATAAGGCCAAACATTTTCAAAGTTGGAATGCCTGGAGTAAGGCTGCTAAATACAAATATAAGCATCTAAATAAGTGGTCTGATTTTAACAACTGTTGAACACCCACATCTCCTGTTGACATTTGTAATTGTAGACGCAGAAGTTTGCAAACATCCCATGATTTTACAGAGAAGTGCAATGAGCCTTTCCATGCTGCTCCCCACTTCGAGAACCTTCCCCTCCACAGGGAAAGACTTCAGTAGCAGGGAAAAGCTTGTCAACTCACATGCCTCCCCACTATGAGAGCTTTCTTTGCCACGGTGAAAGGCTTTAGGAGTAGGCAGATGCTGAAGCCTTTCCCTGCTTCCTCCCCTCTGCCAGTCTTTCACTGACAAGTGTAGCGACAGTGTGGACACAGACTACTTTTCACTGAGGAATGTTGGTACCATCAGTGTCTATAGTGTAGACATAGCCTAAGAGCAGTTCCTCTGCTGAGCTGTATCAGTATCAGTTGTTTTTTAGATGTCCCGTTAAATGAATTACTCAGGATGACTATAGCAGGAAAAGCAAGCCTACTCTCAGTTCGAAAACCTGCTGTATCTTTGCAGAGTACTAGATCTAGGACAATGACAAAACTAATGGAGAAGAGTGGATAGTTAAATCTTCCCTGGGTATATGAAATGGTCTTTTGTAAGCATGGTCTATCACGTCCTGGAAGAGATTACTTCATTGTTCAACTGGGCTGAGTACTTCTTTCTCATGGGTTGGCCATTTCTACAGTGATGTTCTGGGAGATGTAGTCTAGACAGGGAAGCTGGTTCAGAAAGGAAAATGGGATCATGAGGCACCATAACTATAACTCCCATGAGAGACAAAGGGTAGCTCAGTTGGATGCAGTTCTATGACAAACTGAGTTGAAACAAAACTTTTAGATTCAGGAATATAAAAAAGGTTGAATTTTCAACATTTCTGAATCAAACATTTTAGAACTTTTCATTCCACAACATTTTTTGACATTTTGACTTTTCCTTTCAAGTTGGGAAAACAATTTGGAAATATCAGAATTTTCCAGTGGGACCAGATTTTTCAACCAGTTCTATTATATTGTTTTTTGCTCATTTTCTAGTGCCAAATAGTGGAAGTCCCAGGACTCATTTTTTCAGCACCAGAAAAATTCCAGGATCCATGAAGATTACAGAATCTCTATTGCAGCTCTCAGAAATCCAACAAATCTTCATAACCACCCTTATATAGCTATTTCTTTCAGATTGTGCACTTGTCCCTGTACAAATACTCATGTTCTTCACACAAAGAACTTCTTTGTTTCCAAGAACGTCTTTGTGTTCCTCTTCTTTCTGTCAGGGTGACTGTTAGATCTTTAGGCTCTCTCTCTCTGTCTCTCTCTTAATCATTCTCTGACTTTCCTGCTTCAATGGCACTGAGGCTGTTTTCTCAGCTAGTTCTGTTCCCACAGTATTGACCTGCGGAGTCCCTTCTGGAAAGTCAGGCCAGGTTTCAACTCCACTGAGGCACAGTGCTGGCCTCACTGACTTCACAGTGCTGAGCTTTATGCTAATCAGATGACATCACACTGCAGAGCTGGGATGCTCCCCCAATGTTTCTTTCCCTTCTCTCACCATTTCATTGCCTCATTCTTTGATGCAAAGGGTTTTACTAGCAGATAGTGTGAGGTCATCAACTGTGCACTTCCTACAATCTTGAACAATGAAAATATCTCAAATATCGACATCTCTGTCACATTAGTTGTAAAGTCATTCATAACTTGGTTTCTACTGCATTTTGGGTCCTTTGTTTGATTCCCCCCACCCAAATGTTTAGTGTATTGTCCTCTTAAATATCTGTTTGGAATATTGTTGAATTCCGAGTGAAGTCATTGGATCTGTGGTTCTGGAGGTCAATGGTGTTAAGCTCTGGGAGTGGTAAGAGCTATTCTATCCCTGTGTCAATCATGTCTAGTCCCAGCTTTGACATCATCACCACATCCCCAGCACTCACTAGTCGGATAAATAGTCTCTCTGCTCCGTGGATTTCCCCAGTCTTGCTTCTTGATTGCACACATACACCTAGGTCCTTCACTGAAAATCTCATGTCAATTGCACAGCACAGAAAAGGGCACTTCCTGTTTCTGTATTATTTTTTCTGTCTTAACTTTGCTAATGTCATTGTTCATAGTTTGGTATGACAACAAAGGTTTGAAGTTGCGGAAAATATTGCTTTGTGGTATCTATTGGATATGGATGTGAAAACCTTATGGAGTATTGGACTGTCTTACTGACAGTAGTAGGCAATGTAAAGGTGTCAAGGATTTATAAAGATTTTTCTCTTATTTCCATGCTTTTAAGGTTTTGGGGTAGGTGGGGAAGGTCTTGATGCAACTTTAACTGTCATAATGTAATTTTATTTATATAATATTAATATATTCATATTCAAAGATGACTGCTATCAGTACATAATATTAATATATATACAAAGATGACTGCTACAGGACTTCCACTTCATGGCAAAACATTGCAGTAAAATGACTTTTGAATACATGTCTCTATTGGGACGGGGAAAGCAACAATTCACCCAAATATTATGCAAAATTAACTGTATTGAATGAAATGCCATTCTTCCATGAGACTCCATGAAATTTTTTTAACCACTTTTGCTCAGCACTAGAAAATACAGACCTAAAAATCAAAATAAAATTAAAGAGCAGAACAAGTACTGAGGCACAGGGAAGCAATCCTCAGTGCTTCTTTAATGTATCATACAGGTTCAAGGTGGATTACACCGTGGAAGATGCCTGTTCTCCATTCTATTTAGACATTTTCTCATAAATTGGCTTTTGATTGACCTTCTCTTGATCAGATTTAATCCACACACTTGCTTTGTTTTTCTTTATCATTACTAGGTTCTGTGTAATTAAAATGTAATCACTTCAGACACAGCTAGTAAAGATGACTTGGTTTTACCAACTCCAGTAATGCAACAATTCTGTAAAAGGAAAATTACTCAGATTTCCTGGAATTATCCCTGTTAAATTAGCACTACATTCATTTTTTTCTGTCAAAATATTTAAATGTAGTGTATAGTACTTATTTGTGGACAATTGATTACCATAGAAAGCAAGAGGCATAGCCAGTAGAACATATCTCTGTTGCTACTGAATATACTAATAATACTTTAATGTTTTCATTTCATGGTAAAGTCAGTAGTACAATGGGCATGATACAGGATCAGCAGGGACAAGATTAAGCTGTCTCTTGTTCCAGATCAGTGGTGAATAAATGCACAATGTGAAAACTTTATAAATACCCATCTATTAGTGAACAACTGTTAGAATAATGGGTCTATAATTAAAAGTGTATAGGTAGTACAATACCTATAATCTGGTTCTATACATGCTTACTAAAAAAGAATCACCTGCATTTCCCAGAAAGTGAGATCTGCTGATTACTGATATAGTGTGTAGTACTAATATCTAATATATAATAAGCTACCAAAGGGCACCTTTTTATGTGCAGCTGAAAGGATACTCAACATTTTAATTCATGGTAAATGCCACATTACTTTCAAGTTCCTCTGTAATATACAGCTTTTTACAGTGTTGATAATCACCTACTTAAATGCTGATTTTTCAAAATCTAGTGCAGCACTAATTTTAAATTACAAACATGATTCCAACGCATCTTAGGAAAATGACACTTTTTGTGCTCTTTGTTTTATCTGATCTGGATGGAGAATCTAGCTATTATGCTGATAATATGTAGCACTGGGATTTAATTCTTTTTTATGTATTTTGTGTAGAGGGAGTCACTCCCACACTTACACTCCATCCAACAATCTCTTTAGTAGGTTCTAAATATTTATGTGAAGTGTGTTTTAATGTATAAAAGAAGAGAGAGAATTCTCCTAACATTTTGGGGGAAGAAATCAAATACACAGTTAATTACACTTCCTCTCCCCACCCCAGTTATGGTCAAGATTCTGGAGCTTTTACTCACCCTGATTAGCATTCTACTCCACTAGTTGTTTCATTGACTTCACTGTGACTTTTCTACATGAGTAAGTACACTATTCCACATGAATAAAGCTATTGGAATCTGGCCCTGTATTTTCATTCATCCTTTAAATAAAATTACAGCTCTAAACTGTAACATAGTCACACAGATAAATATTATGTGCATCTAATCATTACTTACAGCTCAGCACCCTTCTTTCCAGTAAGTTTGTCATGGAAATTTACTAAAACACTACAGGAACAGGAAGGAGGGGGAGGGAAAAGGGAACAGTTAGCAATTTAAAGACAAGGTCAAAAGATACTTTCATTGCATTTCAGCATATAATGTAAGTGACAGGCATGTAATCAATTTAAAATAAAATGTCAACTATTCATAGTCAGGTAACAAATAATTTTCTAAACCATCTTCAGCTATATTTCCCAGCAGCAGCATCTTCATTTAGATGAGCTTCCTTCTGAACTAATTGTGTTAATAATACTTTGTATGTTTCACTTTTGCTCGAGCCTACAGGGAAGCTTAAAAGCCCGATTAAATGAATTAAGGGCATGAAGCCAACAATGTTCTTCTCTGGCTACAAAGTGTACCAATACCAGAAAAAATAAAATAAAATAAAATAAATCTAAACATTATATTACTCTTTCCTCCCTGTATCAGTCATACTAGATAGGACTACATCCTTAGCCAGTGTAAATCAACATATTTCCAAACACACAATGTAGGTAGTCCATTTACACCTGCTAAAGATTTGATTAATAGTATTTTCCTGCTCCCACAGAAAGAGGGCTAGATTCACAAAGGAACTTAGGCATTACAACACTGAGCATCATCAGGCCTAACTTTTAAGTGCTAGAAAATCCCTCTGATTCACAAAGTCTGACTTAGGTGTTCAGGCTTTCAGTACAATGAATGGAGGGACATAGATGCCTATGAATGGGATTCACAAAAGCCAGTATGCTAGGTGGCTCCTTGCCCATGTTAGCCAATAAGAGATGCCAAGCAAGCAGTATGCCCTCAGCTCTGCCCTTCTTGAAGTGTGGTTAATAGCCTATCTCTGATTGGCATTTTCAGCTGTGAGCCCTCTCCTAGCATTTGGCACCTAAGGTGTTTGTTGCAAGAAGCTGGGGGTGGAGGCCCTCCCTCATATCTTTTAGCACAGTGATTAGGGAACTCTCTTGGGATGTGGGAGACCTATGCCCAGAAGTTCAAGCCCCCTCTCTGCCTGAAGGAGCAAAGGGATTTGAATTGAAATCAACTATTTTTCAGGTGAGAGCCTTGATCACTGGGCTATAGGATATCCTAATGTGGGCTTCTCTCAATCTTTCTTGTTAAAGTCATTCCACTTTGGATTAAATAGCTAGTCATTGAGAGAGACTTTTCACTTTTAAAAACATTTTAAATAAAATCAGTCTGAAAAACAAGAAAATTAATTACACATTCAAAAATAATTGCCCATCCCAAAAAATACATTTCCAACAGTACACCGCTGAATAAACTGATCCAAATTGCTTATAATATCTAAACTCCAAATGAAGGCATAAGACTACTAAACATCTACAAATGAAGAACATTGGCAACCCCAGTAACAAATAAATTATATCGCTTAAAAATTGTCATCTTTGCTCAGAATAAAGTTTGTAAGGCATACCACTGACCTATTTGCGAACCTATATTTAACAGTAAAAATAAATAGAGTAGGAGAAAAAACAAGGGACAATAACTTAAAAATACCCTGAAGTAAAACAAATGATGGCCTGCTACAACAAACGTATATGAAAAACAGTTCTCTCCATATCACAATAAGCAAATGACACAGATACCTCTGGAGTCAAACAATGCACAAACACTTTCCTGTCAATAGTCCTATGAAGAATTCTCCATGGGAAATCACACATCCTCTTTGCAATTGAAGCCTTGTATACAGTTCATCAAACTGGGTGGCTGGAGTCTGTCACCAGAAATTCTCTTCTTCATACATATAAAGGTAATCAACAAGTGTTCGAAAATGATAGCTCTTTACAACAAGCATATACAGTGACTTAGGGACTAAGCTATTAAAAGTAAATCTAGAAGACCCATTGAAGGCAGGCAAGCTATCAGGCTTGTCAACATCCAGGAGCAACAGGCAAGAAAATGGAAACTTTAGCATAATCCGGAATGGCTCACTCAAGGAGGTAACTGTCTCGCCTGGCAATACTAGCCCTAAGAAGGGCTGACTCCACTCTGATAAAAACTGAGAAACACGATTAGAATGAAAACCAAGCTTGACAGCCAAGATAGCCAGGTAAAATTAGTAAAACCAATTAAATTGAAACAGTTCTATTATACCTGGTGCAATAAGAGAAAAGACCACCCTCCTAGAAAGAAGACTAAGAAGTCTCATGGGAGGGCTATAACCAAGAGCTTCAGCAAGCAACCCTGGGAATTACAGCTGCCTATCCTAAAGCCTCATCTTAAAAAAAATCTCCAAGCATTGAAAAGACTTTGATAAATACCAGGTACCACCTCAAAATTGAGGCACCTAGCATCCATCAGAAAAAGTTCCCAATGAAAACCCAAGCCCTCTACCTGCAAAAGGAAAAGCAAAGGCCAGTTACTTCCACAGAACAGGCCTATTCACAAACAGCTGCTGCATAGATTGTAACAAAAAAGTAGCAACTCTGCTCAAAAGTTCAATGAGACCTTAACCCCCTTTCACAATGGGCAGATATAAATACTGTGCCTCAGCCAATGATGGCCATCTCCCCAAAAGTCCAAAAGAACTTTCTGAACTTTTCTAAAAGGAGTGGAGGGTGTTCCAAAACAATACACTGATGCCACAATATAATGGCAATTAAGTTGTTAAGGACTACCCCTACACTTGGAAGGAGAGTTGAAGAAAACACCACTTCCACTTTTGGAACCTCCCCTTCCAATTTTCCATAACTCCCTCCTAACTCTGACTCAAAATATCATCTGGTCTCAGCATAATTTCCACTGTCTTAAAGCCAGTTCAGCTCCACAATATCCCTCTGTAGCAAGGTTGAGGATGGGAGTGCAGGAGATCACTCAAGCCCCCAGAAGGAGTGTGTCACTCTTCACACAATTTATATGATCTGGGGAAACCTGCTCAAAAGAGTGTAACATTCAGTAAAATCCTGGACATCACAATCATGAGTAATAGACACAGTTGCATCCTCTGCATATGCGGAAACTTTCATTGGAGTACAAGCTGGAACAGGGGTCAACAGGTTTTTTGCAACATGCATAGCTGATGCTCAATAGAAAGAGCATACAATAACCCAGATAGTGAACAACCCTGTCTGATACCCCTACAGACTATAAAGTGAGTGCTCAAAACATTATTCTCCTTAAGTAGACTATATATATCATTATTCAGTAACTGAATGCAGGAGACAAACATGACCCCAAAACCAAAAGGAGTGCAAAACAAATATCCATGATGTATACAATCAAAAGTCTTCTCTTGATTAAGGGAACAAACATACACATCAAACATTTCTGTGGCTGAAATTTTAGACCTCAGTAGGAAAATGTTATCAAAAATTGACCTGTTAGAGGTGCAATAGGTATGATCATGGTGCACAACCAAACCAATCACCATTTTCAGTCTATTTGCCAAGGCCTTTGAAAAACGTTTATAGTCGGAAAAAAGCAAGGACACTGGCCTTCTCTTCTTCACCTCTACAAGGTCCCCTTTTTAGGCAACAGGATAAGAATCACTCAACAACAACAGAGTGGCAATACCTTCTCTCTGATGCTCTCTTTAAGAATTTGGAGCAAGTCAGGTCCAAGAAGGGTCCAAAAGGCCTTTTAAAATTCAATGGGCAAACCGTCAATTCCACATGCCTTCCTTTGAGCAAAGCCTTTTAGGGCAGAAGTCAGTTCTGAGAGTGTCAGGTTCTGTTCAAGTCTGTCTGCATTCAGTGTTGAGACCCTAGGAAGACCTTCAAGGACCTGTCGATTCTCAGATGACACACAGGCTCTGTGGCATACAGGTCGAGAAAAAAGTTACAGCAAAGTTCTTAATCCCCAAAGTATATGAAAGCACTCAGCCTGATGACATGTTGAAATGGCCACTCATTTTCTGCCCTGCATTTTTCTTTTCCAGGCCGAAGAAACACTGAGGAGGAGCATACATTTGAGAAAGGCCCTGAAAACAGTCCTTAATCAGTGCTCCCTGAATTTTGCTATCCAACATGTCCTACAAGAGCTGTTTGTTATATCTCAAGCAATCCAGGACTCTTACTGCCATGAAAAGGTTTTTCAAATTCCACAATCCCCAAATCTAACGTTTCCATATTCTGGCAAAGGCCCAGGTATTCCTGTTGTGTGTACTGCTGACAAAAACATTTAATATTCACTTCACCCACTTTCTACCATTGCCTCAGGGAAGGGAAATCCTGTAGTCAACCCAGCTTCCACAAAAATAATTGAAAGAGTCCTGAAAATGAACATCTTGTAAAAGATAAGTGGTAAAATACCAAGTATGGATGGCGGTCTTGAATAGAAGGAAGAACTAACACAAATATGACCAGACCCTGATCTGAAATCCCGTAGTGACAATACAATGAGAAAGCAAACAAGACAAATGATGAGTAAAAACATAAAAATCATCGAAACTAGTAGTAGAGAAAGAGCTTGCACTCAACAAGGTCTACTATTGTGCATAAGGGAGAAAATGTTTCCACACATCAGTCAGGTCAGAAGCCTGTAAAAGAGTTGCAAGTCACTGATTAGACAGTATATGCAGTTCCACATGATTCCTATCCAATCTTTCATTAAGAGTACAATTATAATTGTGCCCCAAAATTAAAATATAATTTAATAAACAATTTGTCAAAAGAGTACCTAAGTGCTGGAAACACACACACACACACTGTCTATGTCTACAGTAGGAGCATAGACATTAATAAAAAAAAAGATGACACTGCTCAAAAGTATCTTGAACTGTCAATAAGTTTCCTAGAACAACTTCCTGCACAACCACTGAATCAGGCTTCACCCTGTCTGCAAAGAGACTACTGACCCCAGAAAAAGCTCAGCAAACTTATTGATTTGGTTGTCTGCATGTGTGTGCATCTCTTGCAAAATTGGAATGTCCACCTTTTTCTGGGACAGATACTCAAGAACAGCAATATGGTTTTTTTTAAATATCCCTGCACCCATTCACATTCTGAGAGCCACATACAAAGTTATCCATCAGACCAGTACCCATCAGAAAGAAAAAGAAATAGACAGACACAGAACAACAAAACAAAAGATTAAACAAAACCACCACATTCTCCTATATCCATTAATCCACAATTATTACATTTATCAAGGAGACAAGCACCTTGGTTACCAGCTTTTTCAATCTGTACCACTTCTGTCTGACAAACTCAGATACCAAGACACATCTCAGAGCATATTGAACAGACAACAAAAACACATTAAGGTCAGGAAACCAATCTGCCACCTCTACTCCATGTTTCCTCTTAGTCTCATCCAGAAATCTTTTAATAATGTGTGGGGCATATCCCCCATCAGGGAGCTCAGGACTCAAAGAATCTGAGTTTGTCTTCCCCCTTGCTCTCACACTCAGTCATGACTGATCTTGAGGTGAGGGAGGGTAGCAGAAGATAGACCAGAGGAAGGGGGCTGCTGGAACCAGGTGGGCAAAACTAACACCCAACAATTCTCCATGCCCCAAACCGAAGAACCACCCTCAGCAACACCCCCAATAGTGTGCTTCCCAACTGCACTAACCAAACTAACTTGCTTCGTAGCACCCTCAGAAACTAGGGTCTCCCTACTCCTGCAATAGCTATTTTTTTTGCTTTGGGGTTTTGCCAGCAAAACAGAATCCACAGGCAAGCTGCAAATTCCATTGCAACAGGCTTAGCCTCCATTTCGTGGTCAGGCTCAAGGTGAGAGCCACTGAGTCAGGAACCACAATAGTGCCATCTTCCTCCGGTTGTAAAGAGGGCACTAATGTTCCAAAACCAACATTCCTAGATACATCTGGAACTTGTTGGGATCCAGTCCCTACCACAGCCTCCTCACCCTGTGTTTTATTCTCAGAAATCCCCACATTCCCAGGCATGGAATCACCATTCCCTGGAGCAGCCTGCCATTTAGGGCATGGATTGACCAACTATGTCCAGTTCTCAAAACAAAAACTGGTCACGTCCTCAGTGCCAACAAACAAAGTGTAGTTATGCTCCCCAATACTATACTGCAGATAAACTTTGGAAACCTTGTTAATGTCATATACACCTGCTTACAAAAGGAGAAGACAAGACGTCATACTTCTGAGGCTTTACAGGCCACAGGAATCCTCCTAACAGGGCTAGAGATCTTACTATAACTCACCAGATCTGTACCCAACTGCTCATTTCCTTAAAAAGGAGGAAAAGTAGAGATAGCGACTTTAACAGCAGGTGTTGAGAGGGGCACTGCCAGGACAAAAGGACCCTCCATAACCATCTGCTCAACAAAACTAAGCATGTTAACAAACACAACAATAGTCTTGCTCATCCAGGAGGCATTCCTCATATTTTTCAAGCGAATCACCTTTCCTGCGGCTAGAAAACACTCTTCCACAAAGGCAGAGTCTGGAGGCAAAATCTGCAACCCATGACAATGGGTTAAATCCCCAGAATCCACAACAAACTGAGGTCTTTGTCCCACTGGACTGCCCATGCCTACCCAGAGGGCAGACAAAAGCCTGCTAAAACAAAAAAAAATCCTGAAATTAAACCCACAGCAACAACAAAACTAAACAAGCACAAAAAATCCAAAACCCCATTTCCCTAACAGAAAAAAACCCACAGAGAACAGCAGACTCACAGAAAAAACACACTCTCAGAGATGAAAGAGAGAGAGAGTTGGAGAGTTGGTGGTTGGAGCAATCATTTAGGAGACCAGATCCAGTCATCCTACTCCAGTCACCTTTCATTTATCTACAGCGGAACAGCTTCAATAGGAAAGGAGAATATCCTATTGCCCAATGGATAGGGCACACCCATGAGAGGTGGCAGATCCCTGTTATGATCTCTACTCCTCATCAAGTAGGGGGAGTACTTGGAAAGGGGGGTCTCCCATATCCTGAGTGAGGATCCTGACCACTGAGCTAAAAGCTATGAGGAAGCTCCTCTTCCATTTGTTTTGTGTGGAGTTGGGTGGCCTATGAACATGCCACAGGCTAATTAGATGGAGGAGTGCCTATCTTCTCCTGGTTTGTGGCTCTCACTGGGGCTTAGACAACTGGATGTCCAAAGTGAGGCTGTGGAGTTCATGCTCAGAGGCAAACACCTAGATGGCTAATGAACTTTAATTTAAAAAAATTAGGGGCCAAATGATTTAGGTGCCTGCAGGGTTAGGCAGCAGCTGAATGGGGATTTTGTGAATCCCAATGGCATTTACATCTGAGACTTAGACACCTAAAGTGGCAGTTCCTTTGTGACTGTAGCTCACAGAACGTATAATAATACTACTTTGGATGGATGAAGCAAGCAATGATTTCACCTGAAGAGATTTGAGAGCTATGTGGAATATCTAATGGGATTCAAATTTGATAATAAAATTTAAAAAAGAGGGAAATGCTTACCATATTTATGTCCTGTTCTTAGATTCTGGAACACTTAACTCCTGATTTTCATTGACACTAAGGCCACTTTACACCATATGTAAAGGGGCCTTAAATTGGGTGTAAATAATTTTATGCCCACATTAATTCCCTTTGTGTTCTAAAGTGGTCTTAGTGTAAATGAGAATCAGTCCCGCAATATTTTTTACATTAGTAGGTTTTATAAAGTTGTTCTTAACCTCCATTTTTGATGTAAAAACATATTATTTTATTGTAGGAGAGTAAAGAGTTAAAAGCTGGACAAATGGTCAGCCTAAGTTACAGTGAATGGGGTCATGGCACAGGCAAACCTTGTCTCTGCTGATTGGTATGAATTCTAGTTAGAGTCTGTTATCTCTCTTCTTTTCCTTCCTTCCTGGCCATCTGTACAGGGGATGAGACTGACAGAATAACTATTGCCACTCCTGCACAAGGTCTTTGGTGAGAAGAAAGCATTATCTTCCTTCCCTGCCTGGCATGCCTTTACTTCAAAAATGTTAGTGTAAAATTAATAGTTTTAAGGTGATGTGCCTGCCCTTTTATAGTAATCCTGTAAACAACAAACAGGGGCGGGTATAATTGTATTCATTACATAGTTGTTAATATTCATTGTATAGGTGTCAACGTAACCAAATAAGGGTCTATGGGGAGTTGCTGGAAATGTATACATTTGCATACTGTTGTGGATAAAATAATTGTAAAGTAACTCCCTCGTCACCCACTCACGGTGTCGAGGTGGAACAAGCAGGCAATAAAGGGTTCTGTCTCCCCAGTCTGTCCCAGGGACAACCTGTTTGGTTATTTCTAACATTTATTAACCCTTCCAAGGGATATAGTACTGTCTTTTTTAGCTTATGCTAATCTTTTCTCTCAGATCTTTCTATATTCCAGAACTAACATATTTGAGGAAACTGGATCCAACTGTTTCAAATGAATCCAATTTCAGTTGTAGGCTTTGAACTCTGCTGGAATTGTTTCTAGTGAATCTGTTCAAATAGCCTCCTTTTACAATTTGTTTGTAGTTCTGTCTTGGATTTGCTAACCGGACCGTCTAAAAAGCAATAAGGCTTAGTGAAAACCAGAGTGGATAGGATCAGAACATACACTTGAAATCACTAATCATAGATGTGTAGGATTGAAAAGGACCTTGGTAGGTCATTGAGTCCAGTCCCCTGCACTGAGGCAGAACAAAGTATTATCTAGACTTTCCCTGACTGGTGTTCATCTAACCTGTTCTTAAAAATCTCCAATGATGGAGATTCCACAACTCCCTAGGTAATTTGTTCCACTTAATTACCTTTAGAGATAGAAAGTTTTTCCTTATGTCTAATACCTAATCCCCTTTAGTATCCTAGTAATAGAAGATGAAACTGTTTTTCCCCCAGAGTTCTTCCCTGCTTGGTTTTCTGCCTTTTTTCAAATGGTGTAGACAAGGAAGGGAAGTAAAAGAATCCTTCTTAAAGATATTTAGTGTTATGGTCCCTTGTGTGCCATCTGATTGGCACAAGGGGTTATAACAGGCCACAAAATAATACCAGAAACTTCCCTTCTATCTAGTGTAGAGTGTACGTCTGGGGGAGTGGTTGTGATGCAGCAGAGCTCTGCTACACCAGTCTTGCACTAGTGCAGAGACTGTAAAGGACCTTCCTCCAGCGGTGTAAGTGACAGCAGCCCAGCAGCTGCTCTAAGTCACGTTCAGGTTGGAGCCAGCCCTGGGTATTAGGGAGTCTTATCTGCTCCCTAATGCCCTCCCACCCCCTTCCCCTCCACCACCTTACACTGGGCAGAGCTCTGGTGCAGGAGAGAAGTCAGCCATAAGGTTTTAAAGGAGAAATAAATCAGCTTTGAAACAATAATGGGCAGTATTGGAAATCTACCCCTAAACCTGAAAAGGAGAATATTATGAACATAAAATAATTAGTTTGCAGTCAGAGATAAACAGCTGAAGTGAGAGAGAATAATAATAATTAATAATAAATAGCCCCTACTTCCTTGAAATAGTTTCTGAATTCTCAGCAAATGACACCAAAACAATGACACTAACATGTTTAAAACAATAAGAAAGTCAGGGCAATAGGGAAAATCCCTCCATTCCAGCAACAGCATTCAAGTACCTATCTAAGGCATGGGTTTTGATCTATTCTTCCAGTGCTTACATTACTCTAAGACAGGAGTAGATGGAAAGATCTATTCCATTAATACACCTTCACAGCTTATTTTTAAGAACTTTGCACACAGGTTGATCGAAGTGTGGAATCAATATGCAACAAATATGATGCACAATAAGACTCATTAGCTTCTGGGATTTTTTTTCCCAAACCCCTTTGGTTAGAATTTCTGATAGCCTATAATTAATTACTGGTGTTTTTAAGAACTTGAGAGTAATGTCACTTCTTTACCATTATTTCCACTGCAACAAACTATGATATCACAAACAGAGACTGATTATTTTAAGTGGCACATAAGTATCAGAAGGAACTAACTCTTCAGGAGAGTGGTTGTCATGTAAATATCCCTATTAATGAAATACAGGGAAAAAGAAATACAACAAATATGCTATCCAGCAGAAAGAGAATGGTCTGTAAATAGATGGTCTCTAAATAGAATATTTTAGAATGTGAAGTGACGAACACTCATTCAATGCAGTTTCAATGGATATTATTCAAAAGAGTCTGCTCAGCTCTGACATGGTACACTAAAAGACCCATTATGGTGCATTTTGTCTTAATAATGATGAAAAAGCAGATTAGCGCACCCTGACCTTTTGATTCAGTGTAATTCCAAATAAAGTGTCTCATGTATTTTCATCTTTATTACAAGGCTTTGTAAAACTGTAATAGCTCCTGTAACCTAAAACAATGTGAGGAATAAAGATAAAGGAAAGAGTGAATTTTTTCAACTGAATAGTTTATTCATTGAATTTGACATGAATTTGCTGACTAGATTTGGCCAGAAATCTCTTTGGTGATGCTAGAGTGGCCAAACAAAAAGGCCAGGCCTGGGATGTGGAAAACACATGTTCAAAGTCTCACTCTGAAGTATAGATTAGAAGGTAGGTTTCTACTGTCCTAGATTAACTCATCAGGCTGTACAATGTTTTCGGGTGGATCATTCTCAAACTCTCAAATTGAAGCTGTTCCACTTTGTGGAAAATACATGAATATTCACTAGGGCATGGACTTGAGTCTTCCCCTGTCCCAGGTGAATGTCCTAACCACTAGGCTCTAGAGTCATTATCACTCACTGGCCCAATGACTAATCAAGTATATTATGCAAAGTAGCACAGCGACAGTAGTAGCCAGACCCATCCTGCTATAGCCTGGTGTCTAAGTCTTCCACCCAGCAGCTGAATGACTGGGGTTCAAATCCCTGCTATAGAGCAATGATTCAAGTCTGGGTTTGCCACAGCATAGGTAATGCCCTAGGTGAAAGGGGTAGATTTCCCCCCCATGTGGCTTTGTGAATATAAGTAGAGGCTTTAAAAATACTCTGAAATTCAGCCAAAATGGACTTTTATATTCACTAAAAATAATTAATTATTTTCAGATTCTATTTGACTCAAACTAAAAACTTTTTCAATTTCATTTTGGAACTCCCATGAAGGAAAAAATCAATTATTCACCCAGCTCTGCTCCAGACTAAAAATCAAACACTGATAAAAATCTATGAAAATTCATAATTAAATAAAGTTAGGCACAAGATCATGTCCTGCATATGATATAAACTCTAAGAACCAGCAAGAGAGTTAAGAAATAAGACCTTTAATAAAATTTCTATACTTTGTCACATTCTTGTCTTAGCCTTCATATTATTTTAATGTAATTTTAGTTTTAGTATAAAGTGATTACTTTCTTGTTGTGCTGTAGAGATGATCAGCAATTTTCTTTATTTCAATGGGCAGCTAGTATTAAAAAGCAGGGATGCCAGAAATATATATTAGTTTGGTCAATGTCAATTACAGTAACATCATGGCAATTTCATAGATTCTAAAGCCATAAGAGACCAATGTGATCATCTAGTCTGACCTCCTGTATAATACGAGAGAGAGAACTTTCCCAGTATGATTCTAAGAGCGTATCTTTTAGAAAAACATCCACTCTTAATCTAAAAAGTGTCGGTGATGGAGAAGCCATCACAACCCCTTGGTACATTGTTCCAATGGTTAATTAATGTGGCTGTTAAAAAATTACACCTTGTTTCTAGTCTGAATTTGTCTAGCTTCAGCTTCCAACCAGAAGATTGAAAAGCCCATTATTTAATATTTATTCCCAATCTGCATACTTATAGACTGTAATTAAGTTACCTCTTAACCTTCTCTTTGTTAAACTAAGTATATCGAACTCCTTGAGTCTATCTCTATATGGTATGTTTTTTAATCTTTTAATCATTCTTGTGTCTCTTCGCTGAACCCTCTCCAATTTCAACATCCTCCTTGAATTGTGGAAACCAGAACTAGACACAGTATTCCAGCAGCATTTGCAAAACTGATAAATACAGAAGTAACCTTTCTATTCCTATTCAAGATTCCCTTGTTTATGCATCCAAGGATTGTATTAACCATTTTGGCCACAGTGTTGCACTAGGAGCTCATGTTCAGCTGATTATCCACCATGACCCCCACATCTTTTTCAGATCAATGTATCTCCATCTTGTGAGTATGGCTACATTCTTTGTTTCTAGATGTATACATTTATAGTTATCCATATTAAATGCTTATTATTTGCTTCTCCCCAGCTTACCAAGCAATCCATATTGCTCTGCTTTAGTGACCTGTCCTGTTCATTATTTAGCACTCCTCCAATTTTTGTGTCATCTGCAAACTTGATTAATGATGATTTTGTGTTTTCTTCCCAGTTATTGATAAAAATTTTAAATAGCAGAGGGCCAAAAACAGATCTCTCTGGGACCCCCCCCCAGAAATACATCTGTTCTTTGATGATTCCCTGTTTACAGTTACATTTTGAGACATATCAATTAGCCATCTGTGACAGACAAAGCCCAGCGCTCCCCTGGAAGTGGGGGAGAGGGTGTTGGTACAACTCCCACCAGTGCAGTCCCCGAAGAGTTGTGCTTGGCCTCTGGCCACCAATACCACAAATTTTCAAGCGCTTCCCGGGTGCAGTGGAGCCCAACAACCCACCTGGGCTGAGCAGGAAATGCTCCTGAAGCCCCCTGGGCATGGCTGGGCTCAACAAACAACAGTGCTACACAGTGAAGCAGTCCTGCAGACCCCTGGGTGTGGCAGGGCTCCACAAACAGCAATACTGCACAGTAAAGTAGTTGTGAAGCCCCTCTGCACGTGACAGGGCTGCATCCCCTTTGGTGGGCTCTTCGCGTGAGTCTCTTTCCTCTACTGTCCTGCCCCACTCTGAGGCCTTTGTTGGGCTTTTAAGCCCACACCTCCTGCCAGGGCATGCACAGCGTGCGTGACAGGGAGGGTTCTTCCTGGCCCATAAGAAGCTAAGGGTTCCCCTTTGGTGGGAGGGCCTGGTACACCCCGTCACACCATATTTTAATCCATTTAATTTGCACCATGTTAAGTTTATGCTGTTCTAATTTTTTAATTATAATGTCATGCAATACCAAGTCAAATGCCTTACAAAAGTCTCAGTATATTATATCAGCATTACTGCCTTTATCAACCAAACTTGTAATCTCATCCAAAAAGAATATCAAGTTAGTTTGACAGGGTCTATTTTTCATAAACCCACATTGATTTGTATTAATTAAGTTACCCTCCTTTAATTCTTTATTAATTGAGTCCCATATCAGCCACTTCATTATCTTGCCCAGAATTAATTTCAGACTAATAGGACTATAATTACATGGGTCATCCCATTTACCCTTTTTAAATAGTGGCACAACATTAGCTTTCTTCCAATCTTTAGAACTTCCCTGATGTTCCAAGGCTTGTTGAGTCAGAGTCTAGGCTTAGCGTTCAATGTAGACATATTCTTTAGAGGCCACAACTGAGATTGAGGTACTATTGTGCTGATACAAATACATAGTAAGAGATGTTTCTTGCTCTTTGAGAGCTTACAATCAAAATAAACAAGATGGACAAAGTACAGAAAGGCATTACTATAATACCAATTTTACATAAGGTGTTCTGAGTCACAGGGAAATTATGTGATGTGCCCAATGTCAAATAGCAACTATGTGGTACAGCCAAGAGGTGATCCCAGATTTAAGTCCCAGTCCAGGTAACTGCTGCATAATTATCCTTCAAGTTAGCTATCAAGTTGTAAAGAATTCAGGCGTGTGTCTTTGAGCCTGTGGGAAGAAGAGGATTTGAACAGAAAATGAAAAGATGGGGGAAATCCTACCAATAGCCAAGCTTAAAAAGAATCAAACTACAGGTTATGATATGTAATTGTTTTTGGATTACTAGTAAAGCTAAATTAAAGGAAGGCGTTGATCTAAACATAAGACCCCTATGCAATGCCCATTGGAGTGCATGGGAGTCTTTTATTGCCAGTCTTTGCTGGATTGAGACCTAACTCAAGGTCTGCATGTTTTGTCAAAGACAGGTTAGAGATTCAACCCATCACACACCCAGTCTCAAAGGCCCATGGACTGAATTGGCAATAAGACTGAACTACTTACTCGTCTCTCTATGTCAGGGCTGAGAAACATTAGAGGAATTTTGTACTTCCATTTCCCATGTTTTTATATGTTCTGTGGAGAAATGCACTCTGTGCCAGTGTGATACTTGTCACCAGCAATATATTCACTCAAAACATTTAAATGACTGCAAAAATTGAAGAGCTTTCTTGAACATATTTTTATAATCCAATAAAGAGACTTTGACCAAGGTTTAGTACTACGTCCCTGCCAAAGTAGGGTAAGTGCAAGAATTGCCTGCATAGAGCAATTGTAACGGATCTTCTAAAACAGTTCTAATATTTTTGATCCAAAAGAATTGCCTGAAGCCAAGTATATCTCAGCACTTTCATGAGTACATTCAATGTAGAACTTTTCAGTGAATATCTTTAAAAACTCACTCTTTAAAACTCAAAACTATACTTATGCTTCTTATATTTTGCAGAAACTCTGTCTTTCCCCCATTATCTCCCGTTTGTCCCTAATATATGTTATATGTCTCTTACACCCAGACAGTTCTGACCCCATGAATTACTTCATTTTAAAAATGGTATATTACCATGGAAATCCATTGAATTGTGACAAGCTGTATATTACATTGTCTTATACTTAACATGAAAATATAAAACACACACAGTAAGATATTGTTGCTATTTCAAATGTTATAAAAGGTATGTTGATGTGAATTACTGGGAGAGGAACATACAGTACTTATCATGGATAAGTGATTGAGTCCTGGACTAAGCAATGTGGACAATATATATATATATATATATATATATATATATCTTGGTACATTGCTCTCATCATTTATTGAGTGGGTCTAGAAGTAAGACTACCCAAACGTTTATAGTATATTTATATAATACAGTGTGAATGAAGAAATATTTTGTTTTTCATTGTAAAATACACTTGAAAATTTAACAGAGCACTTACAATCAACCTTTATATGGTAAAACAAAACAAAACCCACTAAACACACCATTTTGTTCTGTTTGCTGAGGTGCCATGATATGAGAGCATGGAGACCCACATTTCCCTTAATGATTGGCATCCAGTCCTGAGCACAGTTCTGTAAATGACTTGTCATATCACCTAATGTCAAATGACATACTGAAGCCTCAACACATATCCCTAAATGGAATAATTTTACCAACAAATTACATGCCAAAACCTTGACCCAATCAACATTTTTGACCACTGTCAGTCAGTCAGTATCTGTCAGTTCAGATGCATGTAGTCCTTGTGATGATTTAGATCCACACCAGCATCTGAAATATAAAGAAAAATGTTGCTAGACTTCAGAAAAGAGAACAACAAAATTGCTAAGTGTTTCTGACATAATAATACTAACATACTAAGTATCAATCATGCTGAATGTTGTTTGATGTAGAGTACAGTAATGATGTCTTTTCTCTCTCTTTTGCAAATGAATGACCAAATTAGGGGAAATAAAAGAGAGGTCCCCCGGGTTCCCCACTAGCAACCATGGTTTTGAAAACTGTAAAACAGAGGACTTGCTGATCATTGGGAGATAAAGAAAGACTGTAAGAGGACATATCATGCTTATAACATTGACTGTCTCCCCCATCGTCTTCTGCTTTAAACATGGTCTGAGGATACCATTAGCACTGGTTTTATTGCTCAGATGCATGAAATATTGTTTCAGCATGACAATTTGCTCATTTTTTGACAATTCAGTTATTGGAAGATGATAAATATATGTCTGAACATAGTTTAAATAGAAATGTGATCTATCTGGGAGTCTTGCAGCAGGCATATTGACCTATTTGCAAAATATCATTCAGCAATGTGACAAGTCAATATTATCTACCATCTACTTCAAATCACACACAAAATATCAGTTTTATTTAGATCTATATAACAGATTAACTACATGGAAAGATTGATAAATAAACATGGGGTTCTCTTTTACTAGAGATTAATTGGTTGTCCTCTTCCACTAATGGTTTTGCTGAACTTTAAACGTAACCTTTTCACTATGACTGCTAAATTCTGAATTTATGCAATCAATTTTAATGACATCATGCTGTTATCAGTGGCCATTAGAATGTACACATTCTAAGACATTCCTTGAGCTGCATCTGGGACTGGTGGTAGTGACTGAGGTCATTTTGTTGTATAATCCAAAGAGTGACTGGCTACAAGCACTCACTCAATTGGTTGGGGGCAGCTTACAGGCTGGATGTTATGTGTGAACATCCCAGCAGTGGGGGGTCTCAGAGAAAAGCAGAGAAAATAGGCTCCAGGAGTGGGGGATTGGGGTGACACAGCAATACACCAGTCCAGATTGCACCAGGGGAACGTCACAACGAGAGACTGGTGCATGGATTTTGGTGTCAGGATTTGTTAACTCATGGCCTGGAACCTAGAAGAAGCCAATTAGGAGAAAGACCATATCTTTAAATGAAAACTTCTACCTTATTAAAAATAATTTGTGAGATTTTATGTTATCAGAATTGAAACCTAGTCTTGATTGGGCCTCACACTAGAACCTTATTTTTGTCCTAATACTAATGCAGATAAAAAATATCACCTCTGGACCATATAGTAATAATGAGCAACAACTCACAAATAGAGGATTAAAGTTTGGAGGAAGCAGGGGAGAAAAATAAAGCCATGGGATGAGAATAAGGAAATTATTCCCATTCTGTTTTAGATGTATAAACCAAGGAACCTGTTATGCATTAAAAAAGATAATAGTGACACAGCAGTCTCCCACCGTGCCAGTTTCAAAAAGTGGAATTGGAGCCCTCAAGTTCCTGCAGAGCAACAGGGAGCTACACTGCCCCGTTGTTACCAGAAGGTTTTAGGGAAGCCAATTTGTTACCGGGAGAATTTAGAGCAAGGTGTTACCCCTAAAACCTGCTGGTGCAGTGGTCCGCCCTATTGGAATTTCCAGGGAAACAACCTGCTTCCCTTGAAAGTACATGAATACAGCCCTCCAATCAAGATAGGATACACAAGCTGTGATACTTGGAAAACAGATACAGTATTTATTTAGAAGCAAATAGTTACATTAAGTAGAAAGAGAGAGAAATTAAGCTTGACTTGTAACCATATAACAATATACTCAATATATAAAAATAAACATTTAACAGAATACAACTATTAGAAGATATTCAGTACAGAGAATAATACTTAAACTACTAGAAACTATACTGTACAAGGAAGATAATACTATTACTATAACTTAACACTATAATAACTTATCACTATAATACTTGACACTATTAATCTAACAATACATTAATTAATCTTATATATTAATACTTAACACACTATACATGTGTTATTACAAATCCTTAACAGTCTGTCACCCAGGAAGTGTTAGGCCAGGCGGTTGCTGGATGGGTAGAGAGGGAGAATCTCACTCAGACCACGCATCCAACTTTATTGACAGGCAGACTCAGGTGGCCTTTTACTTACACAACTTGTTTGTCAGGGAAGGTCCTTCTGCTCTGTCCAAAGATGGCTAAGAGAGCTACCTCAGGCTCAGGCACAGAGCGGGAACTCAGTTAGCCCGGTTGCCTGTAAGCCCAGAGGCACCTGTGCGGCTTCCTAACGGAAGGATTACCTGGGCTTTGGACACAGAGCAGGGACTCCATTAGCCCGCTTGTCCAAAGCCTAAGGTGCACCTTTGCTTCAGTGTTGCTCACTGCTGTCTTTCGGGGTGTCGTGAAGGTCTTGTCATGGAGCCTCTGGTTCTTTCCAGCTTGTGATTCGGCTCTTCCTCTTCCAAGTGATTCCAACTCTTTACAAACCACCTGCTGGCAGCTGGCTATCTAAATATCTATATCTATATCTAGCTAGCAGTTTCAAGTAGGGGAGGGGCTACGTTAGGAGTGAGAACGTCAGAATGGGTAGGGGAGGGGTTAGGAGTGAACAGAGAAGGGAGGGGTTAGGAGTGAGGAGGGAATCCCCCTTCCAACTGATATTCTTAACTGTGACTTGCTGGATTTTTCTTATCACTAAACCTTCTCTAAGAATCCTATTCTTAAAACTGATCACTATTCCAAATGTTACAAAATGTCCCGATACTGATACCACTCTTTTCAATTACCCAACGATTTAATTAATCAATCTCTAAATTTTTAAACCCCTTTTGAGGTTTTTCTGCAAACTACTACTTTAACATTCTTCTTGGCCATTTAGACAGCTAATGCAAAAATCTCTGGCTACACCCTGATGGTTCCTTCTGGCAACTTCACTTCCCAGCTAACACAGAGACCTTATATAACCCACAAACAAATGGTTCATTATTGATCTGTTTAGTTAGGGATGTTGTCAGAAGTTTTCTTACCTACCCAACACAAACACAGGAGCAAGGCCACTTAATATTGCTAAAACACAATTTCAACAAATTCTTTCTACAGTTAGTTCACTCCCCTGAGATTAATTTGGGATGAGGCGTTTCCTTAAATCCCCTGCTGAAGCACTTCACATTCAGCCATTTGATGAGGACTGATATACGTGTCCAAAAATGAATAAAGTATAAGCTTGGAGCAGAAGAGAGAACTCAAATAAGTAAGTCAGTTGGTCACTGTGGAAGTTTATATATGCAAGAAGTTGTAAATCTGGGACATTCCCCTCTGCAATCTGGATTTATACATAGTGGTGTCAACCCAATCCCTCACCTCTGAAGCCTGTCTTGCTCTGCCTCACTGTGTGAACCCCAACTCCTGGGTCAGCCCACGGACAGCCTTCTGCAAGCAAGCGAACATCAACTCAGTGAGTGCTTCTGGCTAGCCACTCATGGGATTATGCAATAGAATGACCCCAGCAAACACCCTCAGTCCCAAATGCAACCCTTGGAACCCCATCCTGCAATGTTCAGTGCTGCCCACTGAACCTTGCAAGCTCATAATTAGTTTGTCAATTTATCAAATACATTGATATGCACCAGCTTTGTCACTTTAAATGACATCTCTACACACACCCAAACCACATGCACTGCTTGAGATAAAACAAACAAATGTATTAAGTACAAAAGATTTTAATGATTATAAATCAGAGGAAAGCAGGTCAGATTTCATCATAAGTAAATAAATGCAAATCACATTTTAAACTAAGCTTAACACTTTCAGCAACCTTACAGTCTTAGATGATTCTCACCATAGGCTGGTCAGGTCCCACCAGGCTCTCCCCCTGTGATCAATGCTTCAGTTGCTTGATGTTGTTTGTAGATGGGAGTGGAAGAGAGAGAGATATTGCAAAATGTCTCCCCTTTTCAACATATTCCTTCACCTCTCTCTGGGGCCTCGCCCCCCTTTTTCAGGGTCAGGTGACAGACAGTGTCCTGTATGGCTTCCTTCACTTGAGTCAATGAGTATTCCCTTATCATTACTTAGGCTAGTCAATTGTTCCTGGAAGAGCTGATTTGTTTTATGCATGCCTTAGGGAGGCATGAACTGCCTCTTTGCTCTGAGTTTTGCCTGTATCCATCTCAAGCAATGAAACACATATTTGGGAATATTGCAGAACCTCATAACCATACATGTGACATTGCAAAAAACATATCACTATAACAATAAGGTTCAGTATGCCAAGAGCATTCCAGAAACATCTTATATGTTACACTTTAAGGATGTACATGAATGATATACAAACATTCCATAAGGATGTACATGGGGGTGCAGTGTGTCACAAAATCATTTTACCTTTTTGTACTTTTCATTTTCTGTTTCTTTATAAAAATCAATGAAACATTAATACAAACATCCATTGATAAGGCACATTTAGAGGCCATACTTAAAGTCTGGAATGCAGTATTGATTGTTTTAGTGATAGATTTTTTAAAAAATCCATTATGTTTACCTCTAATTGTGCAAATTTTAAACTAGTCAATAGAAAATTACTTAATATCTAAACAACCCAAAATTAAGTTGTATACATAGCGAATTACCACCATCTCCATCCTCTCAGGCAATAGCCTGACTAAATGATGTGTTTTATATCATGCTCTGGGGAGAACATACTCTGCCAAATTCTGCTTTCCAACCTGAGTAGACATGGAATTAATCTGTGTGTTGTCTCTGAATCAATGTCAGGGTGAATTCCAGAGTCATGGATATTCCAATAAAAATCTTGTGCCATTGAGCCCCCAGAAAGCAGACCCAAATCATATTGCTTATTTTAAGATCAGTATTCACTTCCTGAATTGCACTGGGAATCAACTAGGGAATGAATGCATTCCTTGAAGTACTGATATAATATATTCCACGGCTAATACTGTTAAGTGAATGGACCATTGTGTATTTCATTAGTTGTAGCTTCTGAGCAGTGCTCCAAGGTAGTTCCTGAAGAAGCACATCTGAGTAATCTGATCTGAAAGTAACAAATCCATGGGGAATGGTAGCAACATCCACATGAGAGAGGATGTATCTCACCGTCATGCCAAACAAAGTCAGAAAAAGGAACTAGCTAGTGAAGCAATGTGGAATTCCAAGAAGAAGGGATATAGAATACTTGTAAACTGCAGAGTTCATTATAAATCCTTCCAGTTATATGGGGACATCACCCCCCTATACATTACATACTTTCCTAAACCAGCATCACCCCTCTTTCATGGGGATTGAGCCTCAGACTATGTCTACACTGTGGAGTGAAGTCGATTTAATTTCAGTCAACATTCACCCACTGAATTTATGAAGTCGGAGGAGCATGATCACACCAAGCTCATTGCATCAGGGGATTGCGTCCTATCAGCCGCGTTTGCATCAAAAAGCAAAGCCGTGCACTGTGGGTAGCTATCCCACAGTGCAACTAGTGACAGAAGCTTTTGTGAAGGTTGTTGTCCTCCCATGATGCAACATCCTCCCTTCCCCCTCCCTTCTTGTCCTAAACAAACAGACAAATGCTTTTTCACACCATTTTTGACACCCTTCAGTCTCTGACACGCATACACCATTGCCAGAGAGATATGGAGCCAGCTCAGTTCTTCACTATCATTGTGAGCATCACAAACACCTCATGACTTATCCTGCAGTATTTTCAAAGCCGAGACAGAAGCCGCAGCATGGAAAATTGTGATGTTACTCAAGCGCCCTGCTATAAGACATAGAGCGAAACAATTCCCGTTTGCTGCTGGCTATCATGCAGCAACTGCAGTCCATGGAGTGCCACTTCTGGTCCCGGAAAACAAGCACTGACTGGTGGGATTGCATCGTTATGAAGGTGTGGGATGATGAGCAGTGGCTGTAGGACTTTCGGATGTGAAAGGCCACTTTCATGGATCTTTTGCGCAGAGTTGTCCCCAGCACTGAAACGGATGAATACTTGCTTGACACCTGCTCTGACAGTGGAGAAGCGAGTGGCCATTGCTCTGTGGAAGCTAGCAACACCAGACTGCTAGCAGTCAGTTGGGAATCAATTTGGAGTCGGTAAATCCATTGTGGGAGCTGCTGTGATACAAGTGTGCAGGGCCGTTAATAGACTTCTGCTAATAAGGGTAGTGACTTTGGGAAATGTGCAGTACATAGTGGACAGCTTTGCCACAATGGGGTTCCCAAACTGTGGTGGGGCAATAGATGGCATGCATATCCCTGTCTTAGCACCAGACCACCTTGCCACAGAGTACATAAACTGAAAGAGTTACTTTTCAGTGGTGTTAAAAATCCCTTGTGGATCACAGGGAATGCTTCACTGACATCAATGTGGGGTGGTCTGAAAAGGTGCATGATACACGCATCTTTAGGAACTCAGGTCTGTTGAAAAAGATGCAAGTGGGGACTTTCCTCCCTGACCAAAAAATAAGTATTGGCAATGTTGAAATGGCAATAGTGATCCTTGGAGATCCTGTGTATCCCTTCCTCCTCTGGCTAATGAAGCCATACACTGGGCACTTGGACAGGAAGAAGGAGCAGTTTATTAATAGGCTTAGGAAGTGTAGAATGGTGGTGAAATGTTCCTTTGGATGTTTAAAGTTGCGCTGGTGCAATTTGCTCACTAGGTTAGACCTGAGTGACAGCAACATCCCAATAGTTATCTCCACCTGTTGTGTGCTCCATAATTTCTGTGAGACAAAGAGGGGGAAGTTCCTGTTGGGTTGTGTCATAGAGGCCATAAATTTTGAGCAGCAAGATATCAATGCAATGCTGAGAGCCAACCGCACAGCGCTGCGCCTCAGGGAAGCATTGAAAACCCGTTTTTGTAATGAGACACAGTAATGGGCGTCACTTATCTGTGCTGTGCCTTCCCTTCCCATCCCACACCCTTGCAATACTGTGCCTGTACTCCATTTCCCCCCCACTGCCCATCCCCATTCTTTAATAAATAAAGAGTAATGAATTTCAAAGAAGTAAAGTTTTATTGCTGAACCTTAACAGTGGAGGAAAAGGAAGATAAATTATTGGTTAGCATGCATTCTAATGGGTCTTTTAGGGGATACAGAACCAAGTTTGTCTGTGAGAACAGCAAAGAACCCACATTCCCAGTTCTTAAAGTGGCCGGCACCTCTTCCTGTTCCCCTCAACCGGCATCAAGTGGAGCATATACTGCACCCTGCTCAACGTCCTCCTAGAACACTTGGGGATGGGCACTAGGAAAGAGTACATTTGTTGAGAGATTTGCAGGGGCTGCAGAGGGAGTCTACTCTGCTGCTGTTCTTCCTGAAGCTCAACCAGATGCCTCAACATTTCTGACTGATCCCTCATTATACACAGTATCTCATTATGCATTGTATGCTCCTGCTCATGGGCTGCTTTCCTGTTTTCCATGTCCACGTTCAGTTTTTTTCTGGCAATGAAATCCTCAAGGCTCTTAGCTCTGTGTCAGCAGCCACAGAGGCATTCATCATCTCATTGAACATGTCATCCTGAGGGTTTTTTTTGCCTTCTAATCTGTGACAGCCATTCAGCAGGAGTGGAGGCTGTGCTGAAGGCCATGCTGTCCACTGTAAGACAAGCAAAGCACAAGGTGTCCATTCCTAGCTCATCCCATGGATGAAAAGCAATGTTACAATGTAAAAAGAACTCCCCTCTATATTCCCAAGTGAACACTAGACCCGCATACCAATCTCTACTTATTGTATGTGTCGGAGTGATGTTCCAGCCATGGTGAGTAAGGGGCTGATGCATCCATTTTAGGGAAAGTCTCTGTAGTACATGCTGCACAAGTCCACACTTCCCTAAGCAACAGGATTGTTGGGCTCCCCTTACCCTCCCAGACAGTGGTTATGTTAGAGGTGGTCCAAAGGGTTTTGGGGGTTGGGTTTGGGGTTAAGTGTCCTGGGATAAAATACATGGACACCCATTCCCGGATCCCTAACACCCACAACAACGTCATTTCTAGGAAATTATGGTGTAGGCACCCAAGAAACCACCCATGGCAGGGGAATAAAACACACATTATATCAGGCTGGTATTTTAAACTTGTTCCATCTTCCCTACGTGACCATGAGTGATATCAGTCTCGTGAGGGTAACACAGGCGGAAAGGGAGGATTTGCTGCAAGCTTCTGAGTACAGGCCTGGTCCTTGTGCTTCTATGCTGTGTTCTGCAATGATGCCTGCACATTTAATAATAGAATGTTGGGGGAACCGTTCTATCATGGTGGAAGAAATTAGGCTGCCCTCCCCAGAAACCTTCTGCAAAGGGTTGTAGAGTACCTACATGAAAGTTTCTTTGAGATATCCATGGAGGATTCTCAGACCATCTCTGTGAACATAAATAGTCTTTTGTGGGGGCAACCTTTTGCTTAAGTGTACTAACAAGGAAGCCCATCCCCACCACCACACACAGTATTTCTTTCGCTGTAACCTAAAGCTGGACTCAGGATGTAACCCCAGAAATGAGATTTGCAGTACATATTCACCAGATGTGCCTTCCCCAGCATCTCAGTCAGTCACGCTTTCCTGCATCCGTCTGGGCTGCTCTGGGGTAACAAACAGCTCCTGGCTTTTAGGGAGAATGGATACCCCACTCACATGCCCCCTGTTCTCCTCCTCCATCTTCCTCCTCCTTGTCCACAGACTCATCGTTATTCATCCTGGACTCGGGTTCCCCTGAGGTATCTACATTGCATGGTGGTACAGTTTTGAGGTCACCGCTGAGAATCGTGTGCAGCTCCTTGTAAAAGCAGCATGTCTTTGGTGACAATCCGGAATGATTGTTTGCCTCCCTAGTTTTCTGATATACCTGCCTCATCTCTCTAATTTTAACATGGCACTGATGCACATCCCTCTTATGCCCCTTCCCCAACATACCACATGATATCTTCTCATAGATATCCACATTTCTTTTGCTGGCTCAGAGCTGAGCCAAAACAGACTCTTCTCCCCACAGACCAATGAGATGCAACACCTCAGGTCAACTCCAGGCTACAGAGTGTTTGGGGTGTGCAGTCACCATGATCAGTTCTGCTGCCAAGCTCTCTCCATGCTGACCAAACAGGAAATGGGAATTCAAAATTTCCTGGGGCTTAAGGGGAGTGGCTGTTTCCTGTGTATGTGGCCATGGTGCAGCAAAGTGCGAACATCCAGAGCTGTCACAGCAGAGCATTGTGGGATATCTCCCGGAGGCCAATGATGTCAATTTTTACAATGCTCCACCTACACTGACACTTATTCAACCCATCTAATTTGTTTTCAGCACTACGCCTCTTGCAGAGGTGGTTTTATTAAGTCAAACTTTCCTGCAACTTAGGTCAGAGGAACAGATCTCCCAGTGGAGATGTATACATTATGTAGTTGACGGAAGATGCATTCTGTCGACCTAACTTCACAGTGGAGACCAGGCTTCAGGCTAACTTCTTACACATGCCCTTCTCTTATGAGTATATCTTCAGGGTTTAATGAAAGAGGCACATAACTCTATGTTAATTGAATACTAATGGTACTCAAGCACATATCACCTACCGTTCTACCAGCAACATTATACATGTTGAATAGAAAAGATGTTTGCAGTGTTGTTTAACTGTGTTGGTCCCAGTATATGAGAGAGACACTGCATTACCCCTCTGCTTAACAATCTTTTCCATCTCTGATGCTACTTCCTTCCCAAAACCTGAAGAAGAGCCCTGTGTAGCTCGAAAGCTTGTACCTTCCACCAAGAGATGTTGGACCAATAAAATATAGTACCACATTAAAATTGCCATATTGGGTCAGATCAATGATCTATCTAAACCAGTATCCTGTCTTCTGACAGGGGCTAGTGCCACATGCTTCAGAGGGAATGAACAGAACAAGGCAACCATTGAGTGATCCGTCCCCATCATCCAGTCCTAGCTTCTGGCAGTTAGAGGTTTAGGGACACCAAGAACTTGAGGTTGTATCCCTAACTATCTTGACTAATAGCCACTGATGGACCTATCCTCCATTCATTTATATTGTTCTTTTTGAACACAGTTATACTTTTGGCCTTCATAATATCTGCTGGCAATGAGTTCCACAGGTTGACTCTGTGCTATGTGAAGAAGTACTTCCTTATGTTAGTTTTAAACCTGCTGCCTATTAATTTCATTGGGTGACCATTTGTTCTGTGTTATGTGACGGGGTAAACAAAACTTCCATATTCACTTTCTCCACACCATTCATGATTTTTTAGACTTCTATCATAACCCCCCTTAGACTCATCTCTTTTCCAGGCTGAATAGTCCCAGTCTTTTTAATATCTCTCATATTGGAGCTGTTCCATACCCTTAATAATCTTTTGTTGCCCTTCTCTGTACCTTTTCCATTTCTAATATAACTTTTTTGAGATTGGGCGATGAGAACTGCCCTGCAGCATTCAAGGTGTGAGTGTACTGTGGATTTATATAGTGGCATTATAATATTTTCTGTCCTATTATCTATCCTTTTCCTGATGGTTTCTAACATTGTTAGCTTTTTTGACTGCTGCTGCACATTGAGCAGATGTTGTCAGAGATCTATCCACAATGATTCCAAGATCTCTTTCTTGAGTGTTAAAAGCTAATTTAAACCCCATCATTTTGTATGTATATTTGGGATTATGTTTTCCAATGTGCTATTTTGTCAACCAGTTTAAAGAGATCCCTTAGTAACTCTTTCCAGCCAGCTTTGGATTTAACTGTCTTGAGTATTTTGATATTGTCTACAAACTTTGCCACCTTGCTGTTCACCTCGTTTTCCAGATCATTTGTGAATATGTTGAACAGCATTGATGCTGATACAGATCCTAAGGGGACCCCACTATTTATCTCTGTCCATTGTGAAAACTGACCATTCATTCATACCATTTGTTTCCTATCTTTTAACCTGTTACTGAGCAACGAGATGACCTTACCTCTTATCCCATGACCGGGTACTTTGCTCAAGAGCCGTTGTTATAGAACCTTATTAAAGGTTTGCTGAAAGTCTAAGTAAACTATATCAACTGGATCACCCTTATTCACATGATAGTTAACACTCTCAAAGAATTATAATAGATTGGTAAGGCATAATTTCCCTTTACAAAAGCTGTCTTAACTCTTCCCCAACATATCATGTTCATTTATATGTCTGTTCTTTATATCTCCTACCTTGTCTCTCTCAAACAGAAAAGATGATAGACTGGAAACCTGTGAAACACCATGGTAGAGACGACTTGGATGTATGAACAATTATCCAACATATCCCTGTGGGAACTCTCTGAAAGGAAGAAATGAAACAATCCGCATGAAACTCCAGCCACCCTTGCAAGTCTTCAATGAAGTCAATAAAACCTTGTGGTCAGCAGTATCAAAGACAAATATGAAAGAATTAGCATGGATTCAACACGAGAGAATCATTACCCAATGTGAGCAGTACAATCTCTGTACTGTGCTCAGAATGAGAATCTAATTGACTGAGAACAAGGAAAACTGAGGGTACCAGATGATAAATTACATCATCTTTTTCTTTATAACTGTGCTGTAAAAGGGAAGGAGAGAGAGTTAGAGCAGTGAAGTTGTGAATGTCAAGACAGTTTCATGAGCAAAAGCTTGATAGTAGAAAACTTTCTCTAGTGGAAAGTTGGCACCCCTACCCTTTCTTATGGAGGCATTAATGATCTCACCAACTATAGACCCGGTGCTTTCTACATAGTTTTTTTAGCCATGAGGAGCATGAGTTCAACTCACAGATGACAGCCTGAAGAAACCCACCCATCCAGTCCATCCAGATCCTAATAGTGAAACTCACCCCTCTTGACATGAAATAATGTATCCACCTCTATGGAAACATCTGCATCAGCACAAATCTACTGCAACTCTTCCATAAAAGAAAGAAAACATCCTACATAAAAATTGTTTTATGTTTTTTTAGGCGATTGCTGTCTAGATTCACCAAACTGTCTACCACCTGTAATACTTCTTCTGGATAAGGCTGTATAGATGCTATCATCCATTCCAAATAGCAGAGAACTAAGCTTAGTAGAACTGTGGCTCTTTCCAGTTGTAAAATTATGTGTCTACATTGATTTTCTTAATTAATCTCACAATTCTGTGAGAGCAACTTAAAAAGGTCACTTGAAAAAAGTCAAAATAAAATAATTTTTAGTAGGGTTAAACAAAATGTCAAATAAGAAACTCGTGCTTGAATTGATTTATATGTAGAACATTTCACACAGCATTAGTCTGTGTGCACTGGTAACAAAATATCGAGTGGATAGTTGAAGGCAGCTGTACCATCTATCACAGTTTCTAATGACGATGCAGGACCCCAGGAAGCAGGCAACATAATGACTTTCCTGAAAAAGATATGGCTGCTAGATGAAAAGAGAATCACCACAGAAGAAGGGTAAGTGCTTAGAGATGTTTAGCTCCATATGATAATGATCTCATTGCCCTCTGATATCTTGCCCTTAGTAGCTTCAATCATTCTTATCAAAGACCACAAATATGGAGTGAAACACAGTTAGTATAAACCGCTTTAGATTAAAATACTAAAACCTTGCAATAGCTATTTTAATGTCATTACAATATTTTGCACTGGCTTATTTGGATGAGAATGTTGGTTTTTGTAAAAAAATCTAATATTTCCATAACGTTAATATAGAGTTTTCCTCTTGTAATATTTAAAACGGTTTCTTCAACTACAATTTTTTCCTCTCTCTTGGAGTTAAGCTAGTTATTTTTTTTTTCATATCAAATACTAAACTTGCAGTCTGTGACTGTCAGTCATCACATCTAAGAAAATGTACAAATTGGAAAGCTGCTAATTTGGGGCAATTATACACTTTCTTAAATACTGATTTGAATAAGTCAAGATATAGTAATTTGTACGCTGTGGGTGAGAATATGCTATATTTCTACCTAACTGTTTCTGCTACTTCATATAACATTAATATTAATGAATTTTGATAACTAGAATTCATTTCTTTTAATAAATTGACATGCAATTAATGAGGAAAAATTATTATATTTTTTAAATCTCAGAATGGAACAACTACTACAAATTAATCAGAGACTTCTAATAAATCTTATATGATTATGGGGTGGAGCTAAAGTCTAATACTTTTCTACATGTACAAGCCATTCAGTCTTAATTTGTTAAGGTAGCACCAGCTAGAGACATTATATTACAATTTTTTAAGATTTCGGGGCCGGACAGTTGGGTTTGGGTTTTTTTGTCATCCTTTCTAAGTCTTAAGGACAACAGAAACATACTGGGAATTTGGTAACCAACATCTCACTAGAGGACACAATATTACATTAATGGACACTAAGATCCAAATCCTGCTCACCTTACTTCACACAAACAGTTGTAGATCCATTGGAATTAATGAGACTAGTCTTCTTAATAAGATAAGAAGGATTTCTCTCAATTGTTCTGAAAGTATTCAGCAAATAAATTGTACAAAGTAGCTGTATGTTTGATAGTTTTACAAAAAGTCAAAAGAGTGCAGTATTTTGACAATGAAGTTTTTGCAAATTTAGGGCCCAGTCCCACTGGTCACTTATGCATATGAGTAACTTTACTCATTTGAGTAGCCCCTTTGAAGTCAATAGGTCTTCTTGCATCAGTAGAGTTATTCATGTGCTATGCATGGTCAGGTCCTTATTTTAGGCAAAAAGCACTCTCCTCTTGATAAATCAGCTTATTCTTTGACTAGAACTATGAGGCACACTGCTACAATTTTTCAATTTCAAGTAGAGGTGGGAAAATATCTGATTTTTTTGGTTTGGTGGCCAAACCACGGGAAAATACTGTTTTGGGTTAACCCAAATGAAAATGTTTCTAATGTTTTGGCAAATCAAAATGTAAAAACATCCAAATCCTTTTTATTTTGGCTCAATCTGAAATGAAACATTTTGTTTTGCATGAGTTTTTAAATGTTTTAAAATAAACTTTTTAAATAAATGTGCAGGAAATTCTAAAACAAAGTGTCTTTTTCTGATTTCTTTTCAACTAAAACAATTCACCAAAACTGACCCAAATTTGCAGATAGTTTTGATCAACCTGAAGCAGCATTATTTTTTTTTAACCAGAAAAATGTTTTGTATAAACAATTTTGTTTATCTCTAGTTTCAAGTTTTTGGAAGTGTATGGAAACCTGGGTTTTGAAAAGTGTTTTTGAGAATTTGTCCAAGCAATAGTATTACAATATTTCTGTCAGTTAAAACCTGGTATATATGTGAGCATGCAAAACTGTGAATTTGTCCAAAGCAGATATATGCCATTTTGCAAATAAATTTCACCATTCCACCTGAACAATCTCAAATATATGATTTCCTATGTCCTTTACCCCCTCTTAGCTCTCCTCAAGCCAACTGGGGGACAGAATTCATCATGACTCCATCAGAAGAGAGCTGGCCAAGCATTTCACAGTTCTTTATTTCACCCTCCCTTTTCCACTCTCCTAAGTTGCTAAAGTATAAGATATTAACCAGCTAGTACTGGACTCCTACAAAAATATTTTTTACCCAGCTTTCAAATTCTGCAGCGTGGTGATGTCAACATCTCCCAGCATCATTATCTCATATTCTTTCATGCTGTGATAAATGTTTCCAGTGTGGAAAGGAGTATATTACCTTATCATCTCTACCTTAATTGGCATATCCTGTCCACAGCATACATATTAGATATTTTGCTTGCATCTGTGACATTTAGGGGCAACTTTTTAATGAAGAGGGTGAAGCTATGAAAATAAATATACAGTGATTCTGTCCGCAAAATATAAACAAATAAACAAAAAACCCACAAAATCCTTGCTTTTGTACATGCAAGTGGAATTTTTCTTTTTCTTTTCTTTGGCATAAAATGGACAGAAGTGTAAGAAAAGTGAGAATATAGATTAGGAAAAATATCCATTTGTGCCCAAGAATAAATATGGTAGTGGGTACTTTGGGTTAACACACATATTTGTGTCCACTCACCCCACCTTCCTTTGAAAATTTGGCCCCTTGTACTCAATCAAAGAAAGCTCCACAGTCCACCAAGGTATGAAATCTGCATAACACATGGGACCCTACCTGTATAGCAAGATTCACAGCCTTTTGGGATGTGAAAAATACAGATCAATCTGGGGTTATGCAATGACCCAACCTATTCTAGGACAAAGATGGCCCACTATGTAAAGGGGGAAGAAACAAACACTTTTGAACCATAACTGAAAATAGTAGGACTGCTCTAAGCATAAGAATCTGTGTAACTGATCCCCCTACATCTCATGGTTTGCACTTTAGATTTTTATGTTTCACAAAAATATCTTTAAAAGAAAAAAAGAAAGCAGGGAAATTAAGTCTTAGAATTCAGAGGATAAATGGATCAATTGCACCAATCAGGATTCCCCCCTGCTCTATTTTATGTATTTTCGAGGTACATTTTACCAATTGTTTCTCCTTTCAATAAACCATTGGGTATTGCTTGAGGCAGGATGGCAGTTGAAAAGGTATGATCCAGTGTGGCAAATCTATCCCAAAGAACTGAAATAATCTGAATTTTTTGAGCTCACTGCAAAACCTCTCTTTTTACACAAGTGTTGGCAGAGGTTGGAGTCAGATGAGAGTCGGATTTCTGCCTAGAGGAAAAGTGAAATGGAGTGGTGAAAGCTGTATTAGTTACATGATTAGTAAACAAATCGTAAATGGTAGAGAAAATTGCTGTTACTTTGTTCATTTTTTATTTATATTTCCTATGTTCTTATATATTTGAATGTCTGTGAAGGGCACATAGAGTTTTGGATGGGCATATTTTGATGTTGAGTTTTACCAAAAGATTGAAATCTCAAAAAAGAGGGAAACTTGTATTTAGAAGAAGCCAGGGATTTCAATCAGCACTAATAACAATAATATCCCTGATATGTTGGCTGTCCATGGATAGCTCCCCAAAATACAAATAAACCATGGGTATGCTAGCACTGTTTATATGTAGCTCATATTGAGAAGAATGTATAGCGAAAGACTGGGAATTGAGACTGCAGAGGATCTCAGTGGACATAAATCATGGTAATCAAAGACATAGAAGGAAGAGTTAGGATTATAGAAGGTAGAACTTGCAACAGCCACTTACTGTCTCAGCAAAACAATATAAATGCTTTCTGGCCAAAAGAGCTGATGGTTTTCCTCCCATCACCCACCACCGCCTTCCACCAGATACAAAGCAGATGAAAAAGCAAGAAAGAAAATGAGAATGAAACTAGTCTGGAGCCCAATGGGCAAGATGCAAATTATCATGAAAAAAAATCACTGTCATTTTTCCTAAAGAGAAAATTGCATTGCTGCTCATACATTACCTGTGAAAAATAGAGGGCTTCAGCCTCCTGGGCTATCAAGCTGACATTTTTTGGGAGTACTAAATCTACCACCTTTATTAAGAGAGTTCTGCTTCAGCTGTGTATCTTTGATAAAGTCTCAGGGACACTCAAGGGTATGGCTTATCAGTAAAAGCAAGAGATCCCAAACTTGACTACCCAGAAAAAAATGAAAATGGTATACTTTGGAATATTATGAATCATAACACTTGGAATTAAAAAAAAGGGATGCATCAAAAAGTAAGCTGCACAGTAATTAATGTTTAAAAATAAAATAACATCAAAGAGGACTGTGGTGAGGTGGTGTAGCCTCCCTCTGAGCAAGAGGGGGAGTGGTCACTCCCTGTACCAGGGTGGGCAGAGGGAGGCCGGGCACCCCCTTCAAACTAGAAGTTGAGAGGCAGAACAGGAAGTATAAATGGCGGGGCCTCCAGCTCATCTGAGGGAGATCCAGGAAAAAAGCCAGAGGTGTCTTGCTGGCTGCAGGCCTCCAGCTCTGCCACCTAGCCGAGTGGTGCCCTGACCCTGAAGGAGACTGAGACCAGGACTGGAGGGGAGCTGCTGAAGTTGCCGGTGGCCAAATACCCTGACGAGGCAGAGGACCCCGGGACGATGAAGCCCCTCCCCGGATCATGGTAGGAAGTAGCCCAGGGAAAACAGACTTTATTCCATTTCTTGCTATGGGCATTTGCGTCAACATGTTTCAGTGGGAACCCTGCTGACTCAGTGATGGAGCTCTCTGCCATTGTTAGAGGCCTGAACAGGGAGCCGGTGTAGTAGGGTGGGCCCAGGTCTCCCTATCCCCTCCTTCCAACCCACCCCTGGGGTGGCAACCTTCCCACCATAGGCTGAATGACCTGTGTTTCCCTATAGCTCTGCCCTGCCTGAGGACTAGAGCCTGAGACTGCTTATTTTCTCAGCCTTTTCTGAGGGCCTGATCTCCCTAAACTGTTTGTTGCTTCACTCTACCTGAGGGCCTAAGCACCATAGATTGTTTATTTGCTCTCCCCAACCTACAGGTCAGTGATACTTAGTCTGCTTTGCTGCTTGGCCCCGCTAAAAGTGGCGATACCTCGACACTTGATTGGTTAATTCCCCTGCCAACAGACTGTGATCTGGGTGATGTAGTGACACGGTGTGGCCTCCTGCCAAGCCAGACCTCCACTTCACTACAAGAACATATCATGAGAAAGATAGTGACAAATGAGAAAAGCTAGAGGAGAAATCCTGGTCTTATTGAAATCAATGGCAATTGACTCAGATTGACTTGGAGTGGATTTCACCCAAAACTGAGGATGATGAATTCTAGTAAAAACAAACAAACAAACAAACAAAAAAGGCTTTTAGAGAAAGGCATTAAGAAATTTGTGAAAGCAGATTGTACAGAGTCTTAAGATAAAACCATCATTTTAAGGATTGGTATAGGCTAGTCCCTGCATCTGTTTCAAGCCACTCATAATTCTACAGCATAAATTTATCATTTTGACTTAGTTGAAAGCAGATCTCTTTCTAATATGTGTGGACCAGCAGTCTGTACAATATTTTGTATAATAACAGATATAATACATCACAAAGGTTTCCGTCATCTGGTATGTAATATTGGTGTGCTCTGTTGAACAGTTGCTGTATTTCATCTCAGATATGCTTGTATTTCAGTGGTGACTGAAGTGATTTCTATCCCTTATCTACTGTACATTACATGGTGTTGTGATGGGTTTTCATTCATGTTTGATTTCGGTGGCTGAAAAGTGCTATAGATGTGCAATTGCAAATATTAATTATTATAATCATAGCTAGGCAGCAATCTAGGTTTTAATAGACTAAATAATGTACAGATATTCTATGATGACTTCATCAGTGGACTTGTTTTCATCTTTCTTGTTTAAGGCAGTATTATTAACATAATTGTGATTTGCATCACAATATTAGGCCCTGCACCTGCCTTATGCAACACTTATGAAAACTTGTAACTTGGTTCATGTGAGATGTCCATTGTGTTCTGAGACACTTCATTAGGATCAGAGCAATGTAGGGTTGGAAGGGACCTCAAGAAGTCAAGTCCAGCCCCCCAGTGATGAGGTATGACCAAATAAACCTAGAACACCCTGACAGATATTTGTTAAGCCTGTTTTTAAAAACCTCCAATAACAGGGATTCCACAACCTCCCCTGGAAGCCTTTTCCAGAGTTTAACTATCCTTATCATTAGAAAGGGTTTTTTTTCTAATATCTAACTTTTATCTCCCTTGCTGCACATTGAGCCCATTACATCTTGTCATATCTTCAGTGGACATGGAGAACAATTGATCATAGTCTCCCTGTACAACCATTAACATAGTTGAAGACTATCAAGTTACCTCTCAATTTTCTTTTCTCAACACTAAATATGCCCAGTTTTTTTAACTCTTCCTCATAGGTCAGGTTTTCTAAGCCTTTTTATCATTTTTGTTGCTCTCCTCCGGACTTTCTGTAATTTGTCCACATCTTTCTTAAAGTGTGGGGTCCAGAACTGGTCACAGTACTCCAACTGAGGCCACACGAGTGCTGAGTAGAGGAGGGCAATTGTCTCCCATGTCTTACATACAACACTTCTGTAATAATATACCCCAGAATCATATTAGTCTGGTTTGCAACTGCATCACATTATTGACTCATATTCAGATTGTGAAGCACAATAAACCCCAGATCCTTTTTAGCAGTGCTACCATTTAGCCAGTTATTCCCCATTTTGTAGCTGTCTATTTGATTTTTTCTTCCCAAGTGCAACTTTTCTCCACTGAATTTCATCTTGAATTCAGACTAATTCTCCAATTTGTCAAGGTCATTTTAAATTCTAATCCTGTCCTCCAAAATGCTTGCAATCCATACTCTCCGCTCCATTATCCAAGTCATTAATTACAAATCAAATAGTACCAGATCAAGAACAGACCCTTGAAGGTCCCCCATTATGTCCTCCCAGGTTGATAGAGACTTATTCATAACTACTTTTGAGTATAGTCTTTCAAGCAGTTGTGAGTGTACCTTATAGTAATTTCATCTGGACTGAATTTCCCTAGTTTGCTTATGAGAATGTCATGTGGAACTATGTCAAAAGACTTAATAAAAATCAAAATACACCATATTGACTGCTATCCACCAAGCCAATAATCTTGTCAAAGAAGGAAATTAGATTGGTCTGGAATTATTTGTTCTTGACAAATCAGTGCTGACCATTCCTTACAAACTTATTATCCTTTTGGTGGAGCCAAATTGATTGTTTAATGATTTGTTCCAGTATCTTTCTGGTATCGAATTTAAGGTGACTGGTTTATAATTTCTCAGGTCCTCTTTGTTCCCCCTTTTAAATATAGGTACTATGTTTAGCCTTCTTCAATCCTCTGGAACCTTACCTATGACTTCTCAAAGACAATTGCTAATGGTTCTGAGATTGGTTCAGCTATTTCCTTAAGTACCATAGGAAGTATTTCATCAGGCCCTGAGGACTTAAATATATTTAATTTATCTAAAAATTATTTAACCTGTTTTTCCATATTTTGGCTTGTATTCCTTCTGTTGTTAATAGTAACAGTAACAGTAACAGTAACAGTAATTCCTTCTGTTAGTAATAGTAACTATTACTGTTGTGAATAGTAATAGTATCCGATCACAATTAACCATTTTAGTGAAGAATGAAGAAAAATAGGCATTAAACACCTCAGTCTTCTTTATGACATCATTTTTAGATCTCCTTCATCATTAAGTAGTGGACCTACACTTTCTTTTATTTTTCTCTTTCTCCTAAGGTATTTGTAGAGCGTCTTGTATCGTCTCTTATGCCCCTTGCTAGGTGTTATGGATTTTCTGCCTTAGCCTTTCTGATTTTGTCCCTATATGCATTTGTTATTTTTTTAATTCATCCTTAGCAATTTGTTCATTTTTCTAGTTTTTGTAGGATTCCTTTTCAATTTTCAGGTCATTAAAGAGCTCCTGATGGAGCCATATTGGCTTCTTATTATTCTTCCTATCTTTCCTTCGTATCGGGATAGTTTGCTGTTGGGATCTTTATACCGTCTCTTTGAGAAACTGCCAGCTCCCCTGAACAACTTTTACCTTTAGATTTTCTTTCAGTGGGATGCTACCTACCAGTTCTCTAAGTTTGTTAAGGTCTGCATTTTTTTAAGTCCACTGTGCTTATTGTGCTGCTCTCACTTCTTCCTTTCCTTAGAATCACGAGATCTATCGTTTCATGATCATTTTCACTCAAATTCCTTTCCATATTCAGCTTTGCAACCTGTTCCTCCTTGTTGGTCAGAATGAAATCTAAAATGGTCTTCCCCATGGTTACTTTCTTCACTTTCTGAAACAAAATGTTGTCCAAATACTTTCAAAGAACATATTGGAAATTCTGTTTTACCATATTATTTTCCAATAAATGTCTGGGTAGTTAAAGTCCCCCATTATTAGCAGGTCTTGTGTTTCAGATGTTTCTGTTGGATGAATCATTTATAGAACAAACATCTCCTTTTTCTGATTTGATGGTTGATAACAGGCTTCTACCATAATATAACGTCTATTTTTTTACCTCTTTTATCTTATCCAAAGACTTTCAACTGTCCTGCATCTGACCTTCTTCTGTACCTCAGAACAAGTGTATGTGTTCTTGATGTAGATGACAACTCCTCCTCCCTTTTTATCCTGCCTGAGTAAGCTATACCCTTCAATAACAATATTCCGGTCATGAGACTTATCCCATCAAGTTTCTGTGATGACAACTAAGGCATAATTTAGCTTATGTTTTAAGACTTCAAGTTCAAGTTCAAGTTTATTCCCCATACACCTTGCATTTGTGTATAGACATCTGTGATACTGAGTAGATTTCCTCTCTGATTTCCCTCTTGTTGCTCCTATGAACGTATTGTAATTTTCCATGTTTTCTCCCCATCAGAGGTGAACTTTTTCCCCGCTTCCTTCTTTGAACTTTCTGGAATGTTTTCGACAGAGCTCCAGGCAGGCAGCAAACCTCCCAGGACATCATATCAGGTTGGCAGATAGATTCCTGATTTTCCCAAGAAGGGATCCCTGACCACCATCGCCTTGCATCTCCTCCTTTTGGGTGCAATGGACATGAGCCTCTCAACCTTGGGGGCAGGTAGCTCCTCCTCAAAATCCATTGCAGTCTACCCCTTTTGCTAGCGGCATGCCCGATTCCTCACCTCGATGGACAGGGGACCTGGCCAGAGGGTGGAGCAATGTCTACTGCCTGAGATGTCCAGCAGCCAGTCTCCTCCCATAGAGCATCCTGAAGAGGAAGAGCTAATATTGGCAACACTCCATTTTCCTCCTATTGTGAATTCTTCCTTGTAGAGTACCTGCATGAATACATGAGTAAAGTTATGTGTGTGTATGCTGGATAGGTAAATGAATATTGTGTTGTTCTTGATTTTTGCTATGCAATAATCCTTTTTCTTATTTAAAAATTTCCTACAAATATGCCCTTTGTTTTTAAAATCACATACAAACTGTTCAATACCTTGGCCATGCCAAGCTATTTCCATAGTATTGATGTGATTGTTATATGCATGTTGGGACACTTAGATTGGTTGGTAAATCAAAATAAATAGTTACGGGTAACTGTCTTAAAAGACAGAATGTAGATAAATGCATCTTCACCAGAGGTAGCAACAAGGTAAGTGCTAGTGTTGACTGGGCTCAGGCATTTTTAACATTGCTCAAAGCAAGTTTTCATGACATGGAATGCAGTGTCACCATGGCTGGCATTTCTCAAACTACAGGTACACATTTTGCTACTATAGAGGCAGCTCCTCCACCCCCCCATAAAAAGCCACAACATTACATTCTGAAGGCTATGGAGTGGAAAACAACCAAATGAAAAATACAGAAGTACAAACAGCATCAGTTTTTTAGTCTGGAATCAACTAACTGTGGAAAATCCACAGGGAGACATTTATTCACAGATTTGGGACACCTATGGATTTCCTTTGTCCCTGGTTATCCTAATGTACTTCTCTTTGAAGGAAAATGTGGCTAAAAATATTACATGCTAGCTAAGTCTTATAGAAACAGATGTGGCATTGCTTTTGCACAGAACATCTCACAATTGACTGCATTGTCTGTAAACAATTAAACAGCCTGCTTATAGCCTGAAAGCATTAAAAATGTTTGGGGTGCTTTTTGGAGAGGGGAAGTATGGTGCATTATATATTACAAAAATATGGGCCAGAATCATCACTGATGTAGTTTTGAATTGTTTCATTGGCTTCAATGCAGCTACGCTGATTTATAGAAGCTAAGAATCTGACCCAATATATTTAGCCTGGGTTGGAGCTGAAATGTAGTAGGGGCTAGGTCTTGGTAAAAAGCATTGTCTTGAGGTTAAGACACTAGTCTAGGATTCAGAAGAACTGGATTAAATTCCTGGCTCTTCCAGACAGGTAATTTAATCTCCTTGGGTGAAATTTACTCCCTTGCAATAGTATAGCAACAGATTTATGCACCACTTAATTCCTATTTTGAGGACTTAAGTAGTTCATAGGCTTTGGGGTTATTCTCTGCATGGGAGTGAATTTTATCCTCTGTGTCCCAGTTCTTCCCCACCTGTAAAGTTGGAATAATATCTCTTCCCTGCACCTTAAACCCAACTGAAATTAGACCAAAGCATTACAACTCTCAGTAGACTAGACTACTACATGCCACAGACAGAGAATAGGTGGGACCAAGGTGCACCAGTGCTCAAGGTCCCCACAATGACAGGTAAATGATTAAGTGAGATATACCCTAGCAAGTGACCTGCACCCACACTCTGCAGAGGAAGATGAAAAAACCCCCACAAAAAACCCAAGGTCACTTCCAAACTATCCTGGGGAAAAATTCCTTCCAAACCCTGCATAGGACAATCAGCTAGACGTGAACATATGAGCAAGAACTAGCCAGCCAAATATCTGAGAGAGAATACTCGGTGCCAATTCAGAGCTCTAGCCCACCCCACCCAGTGTCCTATCACCAGATGTAGCCATCCTTTATACTTCAGAGGAAGGAGATTTAAATAAAAAACACCTCCCAGAATATACTGGGTGTGGGGGAGTCCCTTTCTTGCCGATGGCCAGCTGAAACCCTGAAGCATGAGTGTTAAGAACATAAGACATAAACCAGAAGTGATCACCAGGGGTGTTGAGTTCTGTCCCCCACCATCACGAGCAACCCTGTGATACAATTGAACTCATTAATTTGTCCAGCTCTGGAAAGCTACCTATGTGTTAAAATGATTTAATCAGAAACACAAAGCCTGATCAATCAGTTCTGGGCATGTCTGTAATATAAGGGTGAGTATGTAGTACTGAATACCTTCATTTTGCTTTAATATGCAAAATCACTGGTACTGTGCAGCTTATGAAATATACCTCACACACATACCTGTTAGCCTAAAGTAATGTAATGCAATGTATTTTCCCTTTCATGCAGCACCACTAATTGAACTATTGTGATTCTCACAAGTTTAAATAGTCTCTGTCTTCCCTGAGAACAATTCAAGGCCATCAGATAATATGGCAGCCATTCATTTTGCAAAAAAAACCCCAACACATGGGTAAGTATCAGAAAGATGGAAGATCTAGCACAAGAAGCACTCTTGACATTTCTTAAAACAATTCACAGGTCATTGCTGATATTGCCCTGAAATGAATGTGCTTCCTTTTTTTACTCTTTTCTCACTGACTTTCCTTTTACTTTGAAATCAATTTGACAAAAAGACTGCACTTTGCCAGGAATATAGTGTAACCTCCACCTGGAGTTTGCCAGCTCATGGAAACTGAGACTGAGCCTCTAATGGGTCCTACCAAAAGGATTACAACTAACATGGCTGCCTCCAGAGTCCTCTGACCTCATTTTGCTTTGAGTAAGGGATGGGGACAGAGAAACTCAAAAATCCTGCTGGAGCCAATAGGAAGGTTTCTACATGGAGCAATCTGGACAAGCAGGTAATGGGACCAAGGAGAAACCAGGGCTGCACAGCACTGAGAGAGGGGACAGCCTGACTTTACGCAAAGAAGAGAGAGTTTAGTTTCAGTTTTGGTCTGGAAAGTGGGAGGGACACAACACATCTCAGGAAATCCCTGCTAAACTCCCACTCCCTCCAAAGGGAGTTTTTGCATTGTTCTGAGACTAAGCTGTTTGGATAAGGCAGTTCAAGCACTATAGATACCAGTGTCCAGAGATAGCAAGAGAGAGAAAGATCCTGGCATCAGCTACCAATATTTAGCTGAAACCCTGAAAGGATTCCAGACAAAAAAATCAGTGAGCCTGGTTTGGGTCAGGAGAGGCTCCATCCAGGTATGAAAACTTTTGTTCAAGCCAACCAATGCCACAGCACTACTCTTCTTCTCAGGAAACCTTGACTTTGCATCTCAGGAGAATGCACATGAGGGAGAAAGTGAGAGGTGGCGTGGAGGAATTTTTGCATATTGAGACGTGGGGAAACGGTTTATTTGTAAATTCATTGGCAAAAATCTGTGTTAACACAGAATTAAGGTTGCTTCGCTGTATGTCATCCCCTTGCAGAATGCTGAGTTGAGCAAAACGAAAAAACTTCTGAAACCCAGGAAATGCACCGTTGAGGTTTCCCATGCAACCTTGACTCTGTCCTCTTTCAGCAATGCCCCATTACACCCCGTTAACACACATACCTTTACTCTGCCATCCTCATAGTTGATGAAATGTGCAATCTCTTCACCTCCTTTAAAACCCATTTACTCTAACTCATCAGAATCCATCTAACTCTATTAAATGACCAAAAAAAAGAAGAGTGGGGTGAAAGGTTGCCCATGCCACCATCCCTTTGTTCCCCTGGAACTGGCAGGAGCCAGTGGGAATTATTTACATGCAGTCAGTGCATTAGGTGTACCTACACTAAATGGTGAATGGGAAACTTTAACTGTGCATTTCCTAGTTTTCAGAAGTTTGAGTTTTGCTCAACTCCACATTCTGCAAGGGAATGGCATACCACCAAGCAACCTTAACTCTGCATTAACATACTCTTTTTTTCCAGTGAACTTCCCAGTTTTTTGAACAAAACAAGATATGTTGTTGGTAGGAATTAGACGTCACTTTGCAATTGTACCTATCATGGCCCACAATTTGCCTACCACGCCACCCTCCCACCCCTCATGCCTCTGACCTATTTACTAAGTACCCCCCTTAATATACAGGCCTCCAACCACAGGCAGGAAACACATCCCCCTGAAGTCTCCACTCCTTCATATCTAAAGTTTTTATTGCTGTTGCTTCCCCCACTCCTCTGACCAGACTCACATGCAGTGCCTGGCACAAAAGACAGCTATGTATACTTACATATATTCTTCCAGCTTTCTGTGTGTCAATTCATGTTTTTTTACCGCTACCTCTTTATCATTCATACTCAGTGCCCTTAGATGTGTGTCCAGGAGCATGTTCAAACCAAGTTAATGTGCTTGCCTGGGGGGCATGGGTAAGAACATGTGTTGACCTGCGACCTGCCCACCTTGTGGTGTGGATGCAACACTGATGCTATGACCGGCCCTCAAGACCACACAGTCCTCCACCATCATTCCCACAATCACCTGTTCCTATATTTTGCAGTCTTTCAGTCACCTCACTTCCCTCTCACTTTCTCCTTACAGACCGGATGCTACAAACTCTTTATATGTCCTTTCTCAGCATTTAATCCTTTTAACCCATGGACTGCTCCACTTCCACAACTGACTCGAGAATGCCTATCCCGCAGCTGGCTGGAGAACCACACCAGAGTGCCAGTTAACATCTGATGTGAGTATACCCAGACACTTTTAGAATAGACACTTTTATGTGACAATCTCAGAGAGGCTGACAGAGCAAGGCATCCATCTCACAGCAGGGCAGTGCAGGGAATGGATCAAATATCTGAAGACCCTTTACCCCAAGTCTCAAACAGCATGTCGGTACTGCATCCAGTAGATGCCTGCTGTGAGGAGTTTGGCAGGGTACTTGCCAGAGCCCCCCAGGACAGAGCTCTCCATCTCACATAATATCCTTCTGCAAGTGGAGAGTCTCACTGTGAAGCAAGAGGAAGGAGAGGTGGGTGCAGTATCAATTGGCACCACAGGACACTCGCAGTCCCAGGAGCATGCTGTGGAGTTTCAAGCCCTGAATCTGCCCATCAAGCAGGATGAATTGGAGAATGTTCTGGGCCAATTTTCTGAGGACCTGTTTGAGGATGGGCCCTGGGACCAATCTGGAAAGAGAGACCCTGGAAAAAAAGCAGAGGAGGACCAGGGCACTGATCCACAGCCCAGTATGAGTCAACCATCCAGGTTTTTTTATTATTGCCAGGTGGTTAATCTTTGGTTTGTTAGGGCAGGATTTCTGGGTTCTGACCAGTTATGGAGGATAACATTACATGCCCGGAGGTACATACTGGAATACACAAGAGATTCCCATGGGGCTCCCTCCCTCCCTCCCTCCCTCTCTGCATGCCCACCCCCTGCTCCCATCCACTATGGGTTTTCAAAGGTGGATGCCAAGCAAAGACGGAAAGAACAACAAACTTTCAAACTTTGCTCTCAATTACAGCTTTCAAAACTGTTAAAGGCTAACAGGCCAAGCAGGCCTGAGGTACATACTTTTACATGTACTGCTTTTTGTTGTATCTGTGACAGGGCAATTTCCTGCAATGTCCTTGAAAGACCTTATTGTATTAAGTTTATGTGTTGCTCTGGACTGGGAATGTGTGTAAGCTCTCTAGGGAGAAATGTGACAGATGTGAGACCTGGGAATTCAAAAGACTACACTGAAATTGTGCCAGATAAGTATGGACTTTTGGGACAGTAAGTGTATTTCTTGGTGAATTCCTAGGCAAATTCCCCAGTTCCGGTTATGCAAAATCCAGCCTTTTGTACCTACAACCTGAGGAGAGGTATCATTGTCTGCTGATTATCTGTTACAGAAGGCCAAGACCAAAGGCCCAAGCTTCATAAAGAAACAGCTGATCTGATTATTCTCTGTTCTGATGCTGGATCTAAGAGGGATGAACTTGCACCACGGGGAAAATCCAGTTATGTGTTTTGAAGGACTAAAACCTACCAGAGCCCTAGGTTGGATTTGTGGTGACCTTTGGTAAATTTTTAGCATGTGTATAGGTTTTACTGTTTTAATATGTTTTCACTGTAATACTTTCCCTTACTGTGCTTGCTTAGAAGGAGCCATGTGGTAATATATAACTGCAGACAAACACTGGTCACTTTGGATAATTAAGTCCAAAGCAGACTGCGAAGAGTTACAAAGGGATCTCACACAACTGGGTGACTGGGCAACAAAATGGCCGATGAAAATCAATATTGATAAATGCAAAGTAATATACATTGGAAAACATGATTCCAACTCTACACAAAATGATGGGATCTATATTATCAGTTACCACTAAAGAAAGAGAACTTGGAATCATTATACACAGTTCTCTGAAAAAACCTGCTCAATGGTCAGTGGCTGTAAAAAACCAGAATGTTAGGAACCAGTAGGAAAGGGATAAATAATAAAATAGAAAATATCATAATTCTATTGTATGAATCCATGGTATGCCCACACCTTAAATGCTGCATGGCAGTTCTGGTTGCCCCATCTCAAAAAAGATATATTAGAATTGGAAAAAGAACAGGGAGGGGTAGCAAAAATGATTTGCGGTATAGAACAACTTCCATATGAGGAGAGCTTAAAAGACTGGGACTATTCAGCTTGGAAAAGAGACAGCCCTTACTGATACAGTTATACTGACCTGACGCCTGATATAGACAGTACTATGTTGACAAGAGGGCTTCTCCTGTCAACATAGCTACTGCCTCTCAGGGAGGTGGAGTACTACACTGGCAGAGATGCTCTCCTGTCATGGTCAGTAGTGTCTTCATTAAGTGCTACAGCGCTGCAGCTGCACCAATGCAGCTGTGCCTCTGCAGTGCTGTAAGTGTAGACACACCCTAAGCAATTTAATAAGGCCCACCATGCCTGGGATAAATGCCAGGTATCTTCAAGACTTGAATTGTTATTTAGCAAGTAGATTTTTAAAAAAGTAACCCACAGTGAAACATACATTAAGACCAGCAGAACTCACTTTTACTCAGATGTGCCCTTTCTCTAAAGTGAGAGGGGCAAGCTCTAAAACCCACCATCTAACCCACCACGAGTAACATTAAGGGAAATAAGACTCCCTAATAAAGAACTTTAATAAAATGTAAACTTCTCTTGCCTCTCACTCCCTGGTTATTTTGTTTTGAAACAAGGATATAAAATAGAAATTAATGGCAATGCTTGCAACCTTGAGATAAAGTTGAAGGCTGAAGGGTAGAAACCTTCCAAGAAAAGTCTCTGAGGAGAGAGGCCTAATTATCTGATAGGAATAAATAGGACAACAGAATATCTATGTCCCAGTTCTTACTAATTTTAGAATTGAAAATGACGACAGAGATGCAGACTTATAGCATGTATTGCTGCTTAAACAGTATTCAGGCTATTGAAGAAAATGGTCTTAAAGACAAAGCAATATGAGATAAAATATAGGTCTATTTAAAAAAAACCAAACAAACCCTCTGAATGGGACTGAAGGACAGTGCCTGACAGGAGTCTGGGACATTTTATATGGCATGAGATACACAGCAAAGAAATTATCTGTTGTAAAAATTTAATTATGATTTAATTACAAGGCCCCCATTACCATAATATCTGAGTGTCTCACACTCTTTAATGTGTTTATGCTCACAATGTACTGCGTGAGGTAGGGAAGTGCTATTGTGCCCATTTTATAGATGGGGAATTGAGGCACAGAAAGTAAGGGGTAAATCTATGCTCAAGCTGGAGGTATAATTTCCATCTTGCATAGATGTACATGAGCCAGTTTTGATCAAGCTAGAATGCAAAAATTTGAAGAGTAGAGGTGGTAGTGAGATGGACTGGCTGACAAACTAAATACCTAGGGTTCTGGGAGGAAATGTACTCAGGGAAGCCAGACCATTCTGTCATGGCTACATTTCTATTGTTAGCATGCTTGTACATGTACATCTGCCTGAGCTGCAGCTTGCACCTCCCGCTTGAGTATAGGTGTACCTTGACTGACTTCCCAAGGTCACGCTGGCAATATGGGCAGAGAGGGGACTTTAATCCAGGTCTCTTAAATCCTAGGATGGGGCTTTAATTATTAGGCCATCCTTCATCTTCTTTATAGACTTCTTAGTTCAAAAGTAGAAATAACAGAAAATAGAAAAAATAGTTTCTAAAATAGAAAAGGCACAGGCTGCTGTTGAAATAGCAGGGAAGAGAATGAAGAGAGAACAGATAAAATTAAACAAACAATCCTCAAACTAAAACTTGAGTAATAGAAAAATGATTGGGAAGAACTTAATCCTGAACAGTGCCTACCTGGTTCAGGGGGATGAATCCTCTGGGAGAGGGATGAACCCTCCCCACAAGAAATCTAATTTAATATGTCTCAGGGATCACAAGAGTAAAATATACTGCCAAGAAATATAGAAATCTATCTATTGTAGATAGTTATAAAGCCTGCATTATAGTAGTATCTGAGCATCTCACAAATCATTGATCTATTTATTCTCACAACACACAGTGCCCCACAGGCAAGTCTCTTGTCTTGGAGAGGAAATTTGTGAATTGAGGATTTATAAGTCAAAGAGAACTAAAGAATCTAGTTCTTTCAAATTTATCTGAATCTTGTTATTTTTTCCTAAATATTCCTTCCTGATAAACCAGCTTTTTCATCAATCCGTTCCTTTACCTGCCTTCATAAAAGGGACGAGATCCCGACTTCTACCTCCTCTTTTGACTACCAGAATAGAAATGTTTGACCTTTGTTGGATAATATTAGTTTATTGAGCTTTCCTAAGTACAGCCTCTTACAACACTAGGGAAACTTCCTAACTGTTTTCTCCCTTCCTAACACTGGTTCAATTTTACTGGTGTTAGGGATCCCAGAGAGATTCTTAATTTGGTGTTAATTATATCTTTTCTGAGCAGAGTTACATGAGATGATGTTGAAAACAATGGCAGCAACCTGTCTACATTAGGGATCCAAAGATTAGTACCACCAGTGCAGAGGAATAGGTGACAGGAATAGCAGGATTAAAAAAAAAAAAAAAAAGGCCTTCTTGAAAGAGGGCTGTACTTTTAAAAACATCTCTTCAACTCAATGTCACGTTCCTGTTGACTTGCTAAAAGAACCTATTTCAAGCTGTTTTTAAATCAGCTGTTTACTTTTCTGTGACCCCAGTATACTTTATAGTCTCTGATTAGCAGTGACTTCTTCATCCTCTTGACACCTGCTCTTTGTTTATAAACCTTATTAAGCTCAAGATTTACCTTTCGAAGATTTCTTACTGCCGACAGCCTTCTTACGCTCTGCTACAAGCCAAACAAGTACTGTATGATCTCCTTTGGTAAATATACCTAATGCCCTTGCTTTTCTTGCTCTAAAATTCATGTTTGTACTTCTTAATCTCTCACTGTGCTGCTAAATCCAGCAATTCTTGAAATAACAGGATAGGGCCACTCTGCTGCTTTTTCAATTCTGCTACTACCATTTTTCTCTGCAAATACAGGTGGCTACAGCAAGTATAGAAAAGCACAAAAATACAGGTTTTTATTATGTGAGTATTCATTTGAGCAAATTGTTTTCACTAATATTTCATTGAAAATTTAGTACAAGGTTTATTTCTGCCACTTTTCCCCCCAGTTTTCCTCCAAATGTTGTGGTTTAAAAAAAGACAAATTTATAAATATGTAACAAGTTTAATATTAATATTTTCTCTGTTTATAATAAAAACATAAAATCTATCTAAGCTTGTAATAACAGGATATTAGGTCACACTTTAAGGTTCCATTTGTAAATAGTTTATAAAAGGTTAAAATATATGATTATAAATGTTATAAGTACGTTAAAACATGAGAAGTATGTGTTATAAGCATAACAGTAGAAGGTGTTACGGATGTTATAAAGCATGGTTCTAAGCAATCTATTGATCTGTGGGATTCTGTAACAATTGATTAACTGTATATAGAAACACCTATTAATCATGTATGAATGCTTTGGATTTTTTAATTAATTAATATAATTAATTAATATAAAGTGTGACTAAATATAGTATTCATGGGGGACTTCAACTATGGAGACATTTTTTGACTGATGAATATTCCATCTGTCTGTGTAGCTCAGTGTTTACTATAGAGTTCAAAGTTATAAAATTAAAATTCTTCAGTTGTGCTGAGTATTTCAATATCCAGATAGTAGAGCTATGAACCAGAAGGAAACAGCCTCACAAGGGGCCGGTGATAACCATGGGAGGAAGACTGAGAACTGCAGTTGCAGGCATTAGGACAGTGTGAAGGGTTCACACTGACTCTTGTTACTTTCACTACCTGTATGGCCCAGAGGATGTCACATGGGCCGCAGTTGTGCGCTGACTGAGTTGCAAGCGGCCCATGGGCTTCAGGTTGAGAACTACTGAATTAGACCTTGAGCAAGTGAGCAAGAACCAGCCAGCTAAGCACCTGAGAGAGACCTGTACCTCTTCAGAGTGCTGTCCCACCCCATCCAATGTCCCATATTCAGCCATGGCCATCTCTGATACTTCAGAAAAGAAGTCCCCTCCCTGAAAAAAGCACCTAAATTCAAGGGGGTGAGGGAGGAAACAATTCCCTTCCTGACCCCTACAGGTGAGTGGCTGAAGTCCTGAAGCATGATATTTTTAGAAATATAGACATAAATTGATAGGTACAACAAGGGCTGCCAAGCCCAGCTCAGGCAATCCAGCCATACAATCCCCCTCTGTTTTAAAACTAATTTGGTTATTTGCCCACTCACCCCTATAATTTTTTATTTTGTATTAGTTAGTATAGAGACCCCCACATTGATATTTCTATTCTTACCACTTCCAAATCCTCTTATGTGATTTGTCAGCATTTCAGAATTTGCCTTGCTTGAATACTGTCATCTTAAAGACCCTGTCTAGCCTTCTTTGAAAAATGTAGCTACCCATTCTTCCCCCACTCCCCAAGGAATAAAAAGCGATTTTGAAGAAAATTAGTTTATTTCCAATTTCTCCATATCTCATCTATACAACTTCTATAGTAGCAGACTGATTGTCCTCAGTTCTTTATTAAATTTTACTTAAACATCTAATTTGTTCTTCATTTGTTATCTTCAGTTTCCTTCTAGCATCCAGAGCTCTGACTTTACTCATTGGATATATAGGTTCTGCTCGTCTGATTAAGAGTTTGTTCAGTATTTGCATCTTTTTCTTTTAATTTCCAAATCTTTCTTAACTGTTGTGACATTTTGTTTTGTTTTGGACTTTTTTGTTCTAGACCTAGCCTGACAAGGATATTTTCATAAAGATTTCAGAGCAAGTTTGTACCTCCTTCTTGTTAAGGTTTATCATCATCATCAGGCTAACTGATTTGTGAACATCTTGGGGGGAGGGGAGGAAGATTGAGAAACATTTATGTATTTTAAATAGAGGTTTGAAAATGGATATTTTGTATTGCTTTAGCACTGAAATCATGTATAATTATTGCCAAAGAGTGTGCTTGCTCCTTTACATTTTATTTTTTGTAAATATATTATTTGTTCATAAGACCATAAAGTGCAATGATGTTCAATTTGTCCCTGTGCTTATGTTTGGGCCAACAGCTCCAAATTAAATTAAATAAATATCTTAGCTTTGTTGTCTCCATCTCAGGCTATGTCCTCACAGGGATAAAAAACCTATAGTTGGCCCAGATCAGCTAACTCAGGCTCAGCTTTGGGGCTGAAAAATCTCTTTGTAGACATTGGGTCTCAAGCTGGAGCCTGGGCTTTGGGATTCTGCGATGGTGGAGCCCCAAAGTCTACACAGCAATTTTTAGCCCTGTAGCCCAAGCCCCAGGAACCCAAACCAGCTGAGCCAGGCCAGCAATGGCTGTACCATAGGTCTCTTATGCCTGTGTAGGGGTACCCTCTGATGTGACAGCAGGGAATGGGATTTCTGAGGGAGGCAGCAAGACACAGTCCAGCTGTAAAGAGCAAAGCTTTACAGCTGCAAAGGGGAATGGAATGCAGAGCTGGAAGCCCTTACAACCAATTTAGGGGTGATGGTAGAAGGATCAAGCACCCATACTATCCCAAAGAACTGCAGTAACTCAGGAGGACATCAGCCCTAATTCTTCCTCTCCACACAGGTAGTAGGGATAGGACACAACCACACATGTCCCTCTCTTTTACACAGAGGCAGCAGGTAAGGGCAAAAAGAATAAGCAACCCAGCCGGTAATGTGACATGATGGGACACAGAGGCTGGAAGAATACACATCCCACATTCCATCACAAGAGGGGATTCAATGATGAAAAGGTTAAGAACCATTGAAATACATTTTGACACCCAGTTGTACACTTGTCTCTTCATATTTTCAATATGCTTACAGCTTTGCCCTTCTGCAATTTCTTCTTTTCATGGCTATGATTTATAGGTATGAACTCAAATTAAATTTGCATGGACATACCTTAATAATTTGAATGGTGTCCTAACAATGAAGTGCTTTTTTCCATAAAAAAGATTAAGTTTTATTAGAAAAGACTCCTTAATTTTAAATACCACTTGTCTCTGCTGATTTTGTGATTAAATCTATTTCCTACAATCATGTCATAAGAATGCAGAAACTGCTATGCTAGCATTAATCAGAGACCCATCTAATTCAGTATCTTACCTCAGAGAGTAATAAATATCAGAAGATACAGAAATCTCTAGCTGACAGTTATGGAATAATCTGTCTATGGATAAGACTTCCTCCTGACCCCATCCATTGGTGTTTGGTTTATACTTGAAAAAATAAAGGTTTTATAAACCTTTTAAAAATCTTATATAATACAACTTGAATGTTCTCATTATCCATATAAATGTTTTAAATGCTTTAAAATCCTACAAAGTTCTTTGCCTCATTGATACCTCATGAAAATAAGTATCACTAGTTAATTATGCATTCTGAAAATAATCCTTCTCTTTTCTCTTGGCAAGTGGAGCAGGCCCAAAATAAAATGCACTGCTGAAAGCCATTCTGATTCTCCACTACCTTGCTGCTTCACATTGCACAGCTCTAACTGACGAGGTGTAAGGCCATGGAGAAGGAAGCCCCTAGTCTGATAGTGATAAAGGCATAAACTACTAGGTTAAGACCAAAGCAGAGAGGAAAAACTCACAATTTTCTCCCTACATTGACCATCTAAAGGCAGCCAGGCATACTACAAGATCCTTACATTGCTCACCTTATTAAAGCAGAAGAGCACTCTCTGATGAGGAGGCAGATACAAACTCCATCTTGTTTCAACATTTCCACCAGCCAAACAGCATTATCTCCATCTTGTGTTGAAGTAAATGCAAGACGTAGATGTGAATGTCATCAGCATATTGATGCAATAGCAGTCCAGAGCACCTGGGTGTCTACCGCAGTAGCCTCCTCTAAACCTCATAAAGGAGCAGTGACACAATAAGGACACAATAAGTGATAGAAGAGAGTCCTCAGGGCAGAAGAACAATCACCTACCTTGGCCTTCTGGGTCCTCCCAGGCTTGATCTACACTACAGACTTATGTCGATATAACTGTGTCACTCAGGGGTTTGGATTTTCCACACCCTGACACAATGCATTTACACCAACCTAACCCCCGATGTAGACAGCGCTATGTTGATGGGAGGATTTCTCCTGAGCTGGTGAAGACTGGAACCATACAGACACCATTACCTTTTCATAGAATCATAGAATATTAGAGTTGGAAGGGACCTCAGGAGGTCATATAGTCCAACCCCCTGCAAAAAGCACAACGAACTTCAGCTATATCATCCCAGCCAGGGCTTTGTCAAGCCTCAGTTTAAAAATCTCTAAAGATGGAAATTCCACCACCACACAAGGAAATCCATTCCAGTGCTTCACCACCCTCCTAGAGAAAAACTTTTTCTAATATTCAACCTAGACCTCCCCCACTGCAACTTGAGACTTTTGCTCCTTGTTCTGTCATTTACTACCATTGAGAACAGCCTAGCTCCATCCTCTCTGAAACCCCCTTTCAGATAGTTAAAGGCTGCTATCAAATTCCCCCTCATTCTTCTCATTTGCAGACTAAACAAGACTAGTTCCCTCAGCCTCTCCTCATAAGTCTTGAGCTCCAGCCCCCTAATCATTTTTGTTGCCCTCCGCTGGACTCTTTCCAACTTGTTGTCCACATCCTTTTTGTAGTGGAGGGCCCAAAACTGGACACAATACTCCAAATGCGGCCTTACCAATGCCGAATAGAGGGGGATAATCACTTCCCCAATCTGCTGGCAATGCTCCTACTAATGCAGCCCAATATGCTATTAGCTTTCTTGGCAACCAGGGCACACTGTTGACTCATATACATTTTCTTATCCACTGTAACCCACAGGTCCTTTTCTGCAGAATTGCTGCCTAGTCTGTCGGTCCCCAGTCTGTAGCTGTGCATGGAATTTTTCCGTCCTAAGTGGAGGACTCTGCACTTCTCCTTGTTGAACATCATCAGATTTCTTTTGGCCCAATCCTCCAATTTGTCTAGGTCACTCTGTATCCTATCCGTACCTTCTAGTGTATCTACCACTCCGCCTAGCTTAGTGTCATCTGCAAACTTTCTGAGGGTGCGATCTACCCCATCCTCCAGATCATTAATAAAGATGTTGAACAAAACTGGCCCCAGGATGCAAATGCATTAGAATTGTTGGAAATTAATGTAGTGAGACCACATAATACATAAATATTAAAACATTGTTATAATGTCCTGAAAAGAAGTGTAGTTAATAATTCATGGAACAAGGGAATGTGCTGTTCAAATGCAGGGATATTTGGGCAACGGAAAACAGGACAAGGTGGAGATTTGGGGAAAACAGAAACAACCAGTCAATACCTCAAAGCATAGGGGTTATTTTTTATCTTATATTTTTTTCACTCAGGAAGCATTTCATTCTATCCCCATGGAAAACTCCCTTCAACTTTACTGGAACCAGGATTTCACCCCTTGTATCTTCTAGTAGCTGTTTTGAATATTGCTGGACAGGAAACAGTTTTCCTATCACATAGAATTTTCAAAGTTTCAACATTTTTTCATGCTGCAAATTGGGATGAAGTTAAAATCTCAAATATTAGAAGAAAATAAAAAAAATAGATCAGGTCAATGTAAACATTTTATTTTGATAATTTCAAAATGTTTTGTTTTTATTTTTGAACTTTATTTATTTATATTTTTACTTTTTTACTATAAATTAATTTAAATTTGTAACAATGTAATATCAAACTGAAAAATGGAACATTTTATTTACAAAATGTTGAAACAGGACATTTAATCAATTTCTAAACTTTGAAACAAAATTGAAGTGGGAAATTTGTTGTTCTTCTTAGCGTATGTGCAACATGCCTCAGTTGGCATGTGACCAGGATTTATCAGCGGATTTGGTCCACTGTTTGGATCATTAGCTTCCCCAGCCCGGGCCAGGTACTGATGGGGCATGCAACATAAATGCTGATCCATTGAAACTGACTCTTGCTTGTGAAAATTTTCATATTTGATGAACAAGCATTTTCTGATTGGAAAAAAAAAAGGCAAAAAATTCTCAACCAGCTCCAGTTCTCAATTAGATTTTTTCCTGTTTTTTATCCTTAAGATAAATATCCTGGTCACAGCTTAAAAGAATAAATTATAACATGCAATATACGTGGAAAGAAGTCCAAAAGGTGAAGGAAGTGTGTGTTTTTAAAAACAAACACAGAAAGCAATTAAATTGATTGGATATAAAAGAAAGGAACGAATACACAGAAAGGCTGTTTTCTGTTCAACAAATCTAAATTTTATGTCCTGGAGTTTTTCAAAATAAGAATAATACAGAAAAATACATGTATCAGAACAGAGAAACAATATTGTGTAATACAAATATAAAATATGCAACAGAATACACTGTATTCCTGATTTAAATGAAAAATAAAAACATACCTGAATTGTGGTAAATGTATGTAATAGTGAGGCAGCTTCATAGAAGTAGAGTCCAATATAGTGATATTGGGTCAATTTTCTTTGTATATACTTTGCATATACTTTTTTGGCCTATTTTTTTTTTAAATTGAAAAGTAATTTTAAATGCTTCAATTTTGGAGTACCCACTTCAAGAAAATAAGAATTCTTTAAAATGTCTCAACTGGGCATCTGAAATCACTTTTGAAGATGTAGTCCTTCCAAAGCAATAGATATCTGACAAAATATGCCACCAGTTATGCAACTATATAATTGCAGATTTGTTTTTCAAATGACTGGAATTATTCATTTGCTCATATTAAAACATATACATCCACAAAACTATCAGTGTACAGATCTGAACATCAGAACATTTACTAACAAGTCTAGCTATTCCTTCTGTCAGTTTCAAAGAAAACCTTTATAAAGATACAGTGATGCTCCTTGCAATCTAATGATCTGTGAGAAAAGAATGGAATGAAAGGGGAAGTAACTTTGACATGGTAAATGAGCCAATAGAGGAAAATAATGAGTGTTAGCTATGAAAAAAAGAAAGAAATTCATATCTGAAGATTATTACATTTAAGCAAAGAAAAGTCCTGACCCTTTTATTGTGAGGTTAGGAACACTGAAGAGCAGTGATAGACATGAACTGGCTGCAAGCTTTAGTGAACCTTGGATTCAGATCCAGATCTACACTTCCTGGCTTGGGTCCATCTCTGACAGGAGTAATCATAGGTCAGCCAAGATGTCCTAAAGCTTCTACTGTGAAATGCTCATTTTTTCATATTTATAATGTTTTCTCACATAAAAAGTTAACAGAATTGTAAAAAGAAAATCCATGTGAAGCATGCTTTTACATCCTGGATCCATCAATATCCTCAACTCAAGGCTGTTGTGTTAAATGACTGAAAAATCACTGCATTATCTGTATGCTGAAATACACAGGCAGAAATAGACTATATGGCAAATGATTCATTCTAAAGACTGTAAACGAGCAGAGAAAAATAGATATGTTCAGACCCTGGCACAGTAAGTGCCCATTGCTAGTTTCTTTAAGTGAGTTTCAAAAGAGCCAGTTATTCACTGACATGGTTTTGTCTTGAATTAAAAAAATCAGGTAATGGATATCAAGAGCACACAAATAAAAACACATGATAAGTATGACATTAAAGATGTGAGTGATGTGACAGTAACAAGTTACATCTTACAGTTATATCAGTAGATCTAATATGTCTGCAAGGAACCTACATTACATCCTCGTGAGCAGGTGATATTTCCACAATGAAACTTCCCCAAGCCAATCATCCACAAAACAAAAAGATATCACCTAACAGCTGACAGCTTTCATATCAAGTTCAACTTGAAACTAGCCAAAGATCTGATAAGGGTCATATCTGGGTCAACTCACCTCCAGATATTGACTACTGAAAACTGTCAAGACTGTGTTTTGGCAACAGGCACAATATTTTTTTGTCAGCAGTAGATTTTCAGAAGTACTTTTTCATGAAAGGAAAAAAGATGTATAAAACACACACTAGGATAGCACTGACCAGTGTTAGAGGAGAACTCTTTTATAAGCTGTTCAAGACGTACACACTCCAGGCCATTGTAAAGTTTTACCAAATAAAAATAAATCCAATGCTGTTTCAAGATCAGTGGGAGAGTAAGTCAGGATGTAAGGATTAAAGAACCAAAAACATGACTAATTTGTTTGTAAAAACTAGACAGCATGCCAGGAGTAGGCAGCAGCTTAGAGGAAGCTTTATAAAGTGAACAATGACACTTTCTAATAGTGGGCACACATTATCCTAGCACACAGTGGAGCTGCTGTTGGGATGGGATGGCTTTGCATTTTTTCTTACATGGTCCTAAGGGCAGCAATACAGCCCCCTAAAAACACATATTCAATATACATTACATACCTGCCCAGCATTTATTCATGTAACGTTAGCAATGCGCTCCACTCAGCAAAGGTTCTCTTGCTTATGTACATACTGATATTGTAGGCAGTTAGGAAAAGATATAGATCAGTTCCATAATAGATACAGAATAAGAGTCTCCACTACTGGGTCCCTTATTTCAGCTATCTTGGCATTTATCTAGAGGAGAAATTAAGCTTTGTGAACTATATTCATTCCCTAATTTAAAAAAGGCATACCCAAAATTCAGGCCTTTTTGTTGGTCATATCAGTCAATCAGAGGGGACTGGCATAACATTTATTTCTCCCCCCCACCACCAGATCTGTTTTGCAGATGTTCTACCAAATTAGTTCTAGCTGCACTGAATGGAGTTCAACGATACTGCAGGTATTATACTTCTTTCCTCACCATCTTGACAGAAACCAAATTTTATTACAGAAAATAGTTATTTTCCTCTATGCTCCTGATTCTAAAAGAATGGTATAAAGGCAGTTAAGTGCTCCTATTTACCCTTCTAATACAAGAGAAGGGTATTTGTCCAGCTGCACAAATAAGTGAGGAGCAAAATTCTTTCTCAACTCCAGCAGACAACACTACAGTAAGACTCATCATAACTTTGTAACTTTGCCATAACTTTCACCACCCTGTTACCTCTGTCTACGCCAGCCTTCTCAATCCCAACCCTCCCCAGCATTTATCCTATTAAACATATCTGTCATCATCAACACTATCATAGCTTAAATCAATAAATAACACTTTTTTAGCGATTAGGATACCTTATAGACTTTAAAGACAGAAAGGATCATTGTGATCATCTAGTTTGACATACTGCACATTTCAGGACACAGAACTTCATCCACCTGCTCCTGTAATACACCTCTGACCTCTGGCTGAGTTACTGAAGTCTTTAAATCATGACTTAAAGACATCAAGTTACAGATAATCCACCATTTACTCTAGTTTAAACCAGCAATTGACCTGATGCCCCACGCTGCAGAGGAAGGTGAAACAATCCCGGGATCTCTGCCAATCTGACCTGCAGGAAAATTCCTTCCTGATCCCAAATATGGTGATCAGTTAGACTCTGAGCATATGGGAAAGAGCCACCAACCAGACACCTGGGGAAGAATTCTTTGTAGCAACTCAGAGCCCTTCCCATCTTGTGCCCCATGTCCCCACTGGGGATTTTTGTTACTAGCAGTCACAGATGGGCCACATGCCATTGTAGGCAATCATATCAGACCATCCCCTCCATAAATGTATCAAACTGAGTCCTAAAACAAATTAGATTTTTTGCCCCCACTGCTCCCCTTCGAAGGCTACCAGAATGTCAGTCCTCTCATGGTTAGAAACCTTCATCTAATTTCAAGCCTAAATTTGTTGATGGCCATTTTATATCCATTTTTCATGTGTCAACACTAGTGCTTAACTCCTCTCCCTCCTGGTATTTATAATCATATTTCCTTTCATCCTTCATTTGGTAAGGCAAACAAACTAAGCTCCCTCAGTCCCCTCTTGTAAGGTAAATTTGCCACCAGAATTGCACTGAGTATTCCAGATTAGGACTCACCAGTGCCTTGTATAATGGTGATAATACTTCTCTATCTCTATTGGAAATAATTTACCTGATGCAACCTAGGATTGCATTAGCCTTTTTCGTGGCCAAATCACCATCCTGTGATCAACCAATACACACAGGTCTTTCTCCTCTGTTGCTTCCAACTAAGACGTCCCCAGTTTATAGCAAAAATTCTTCTTGAGAGTTCCTAGGTGCATGACCTTGTACTCTGCACTGTTAAATTTCACCCCATTTCTATTACTCTAGTTTTCAAAGTCCTCCAGATCTTGTAAGATAGTCCAGTCCTCCTCCGTATTGTCAATACCTCCCAACTTTGTGTCATCCACAGATTTTATTAGCACACTCCCTCTTTATGTGCCAAGCTAAGCAATTAAAATGTTAAGTAAGATTGGTCCCAAGACCAATCCCTGAGGAACTCCACTAGTAACCTCCAGCCTGGCAGTTTACCTTTTGTAAAACCATGTTGTATTTTTCCCAATTACCAGTAACCTCTACTTTCTCTACTTTCTCATTCAAAATTTGTTCCAAGATCTTACATACCACTGAAGTCAAACTAATGGGCCTGTAATTTGCCAGATCAATTTTTCCTCTTTCTTAAAAATAGGTACTATATTAGCAATTCTCCAGTTATAGGGTGTGACCCCCAAGGTTACAGATTCATTAAAAATCTTTTCTATTGGGCTTGTAATTTTATATGCCAGTTCCTTTACTATTCTTGGATAGTGATTATCTTCCCTCTTTACCCCTCAATTTGATTCTATTAAGCTGTTTGAGTTTGACTTCTACCTTGGATGTGGATAAGGGCTACTGTGTGTGTAGGAGGTGGATGAGTTCCTGCCTGCTGTGGTTTCTTAAACCTTCCTCTGAAGCAACTGGTGCTGGCCACTGTCAAGGATAGTACACTGGACTAAATGATCTTCATTAATCTAAATCTTAATTAATGATCTGGAGGATAGAGTGGATTGCACCATCAGGAAGTTTGCAGATGACAATAAGCTCGGGGGGGGGAGGGAGGAGTGATAGATATGTCAGAGGATAGGGATAGGATACAAAGTGACTTATCCAAATTGGAGGATTGGTCCAAAAGAAATCTGATGAGGTTCGACAAGGACAACTGCAGAGCCCTGCACTTATGGCAGAAGAATCCCATGCACTGCTACAGACTAGGAACTGACTAGCTAGGCAGCAGTTCTTCAGAAAAAGACCTGGGGGTTATAGTAGACAAAGAAGCTGGATATGAGTCAGCAGTGTGCCCTTATTGCCAAGAAGGCTAAACGCATATTCGGCTGCATTAGTAGAAGCATTGCCAACAGATTGAGGGAAGTGATTATTCCCCTCTATTCAGCACTGGCGAGGCCTCATTTGTAGTATTGTGTCCAGTTTTGTGCCCCCCACTACAGGAAGGATGTGGACAAATTGGAGGGAGTCCAGCGGAGGGCAATGAAAATGATTAGGGGACCGGAGCACATGACTTACAAGGAGAGGCTGAAGGAACTGGGCTTGTTTAGTCTGCAGAAGAGAAGAGCAAGGGGGGATTGGATAGCAGCCTTCAACTATCTGAAGGGGGGTTTCAGGGAGGATGGAGCTAAGCTATTCTCAGTGCTGACAGATGGCAGAACAAGGAACAATGGTCTCAAGTTGCAGTAGGAGAGGTTTAGGTTGGATATTAGAGAAAAAAAATTCACTACGAGGGCGGTGAAGTACTGGAATGAGTTACCTAGGGAGATGGTGGAATCTCCATACTTTGAGGTTTTTAAGACATGGCTTGATAAAGTCCTGGCTGGAATGATTTAGTTGGAGTTGGTCCTGCTTTGGACCGCCTGAAGTCCCTTCCAACCCTAATCTTCTATGATTCTATGAAAGGGACCTGGGGTCTGATCTAGTCAGGGCAATTTCTGTGGTCCTGTGTCCTATGTACCAGTACTGATCTTTTTTTAAACAACCAGAATCATATATGACTGAAATGCTTCAAGTGTGCTTAGGTATAATAAAGGTTGCATGTCTTGTGAGGTGTCTTTATTCCCTGGGTAGTGAACGCAAGCAGAGGTATGTGCCCAGAATGTCTACAAAATTATAATGCAGTGCAACTGATTCAGTTCTTAGCCCCTTGACTTTGGGTTACTCAGATTCCAAGCTATGAACCCTCATCTCCCCAAGGGACGGGAGAGCACTCAGTAATCTACTTCTTATGTCCAGTGTTGACTGACATAAAGCCACTTGGACATGTATAGCAGTGGGATCCAGTGAAAGCCTTGTGTTCCACTACCGTTAAAATATTTATACATTTGCTTTTGTGTGTGTTGTAAGTACGGGTACATCTTTCCAGTTCTGGTAGATATACACATGCTAGTTCTATTTGAGCTAGCATGCTTAAATTATTGGTGTGGTTATGGCAGCATGGGCAGTGGCTTGGGCTAGCCGAACAAGTACATACTTAAGACCTTGGATGGGATTGTGTTTGGATGGCTAGCATGAGTCAGCACTTGTGCTGCTATGACCACACTGCTATTTTTAGTGTGTTAGCTTGATCAGAGCTAGTGCACGCACATCTACCTTTATCATCTAAGCTTTTTGAACAAAAATCATGACTCAACAATCTATTAGAATTCTTTGGTGGGATCAACAAGCATGTGGACAAGGGTGATCCAGTGTATATAGTATACTTGAACTTTCAGAAAGGCTTTGACAAGGCCCCTCACTAAAGACTCTTAAGCAAAGTAAGCAGTCATGGGATGACAGGGAAGGTCCTGTCATAGTTCTGTAACTGGTTAAAAGACAGGAAACAAAGGGTAAGAATAAATGGTCAGTTTTCAGAATGGAGAGAGGTAAATAGCAGTATCCCCTAGGGATCGGTTCTGGGATCAGGGTGTTCGACATATTCATAAATTATTTGAAAAAGGGCTAAAGTGCGAGCTGGCAAAACTTGCAGACAATACAAAATTACTCAAGATAGTTAAGTCCAAAGCTGAAGAGTTACAAAGGAATCTCTCAAAATTGGGTGGCTGTGAAACGAAATGGCAGATGAAATGCAGTGTTGATAAATACAAATGGTCTAGGATGCAACCGCATGCCCTAGGTTTCCCTAGCCTCTGATTGGCAGAAGCTGTGACTGGATGACAGAGGACGGATCACTCAATGATTGTCTTTCTGTTCATTTCCTCTGAAGTACCTGGTATTGGCCACAGTCAGAAGACAGGATTCTGGGCAAGGTGGACCATTGGTCTCACCAAGTATGGCCATTCTTACATATCTAAGGTGGAAATTACATCTCCCAGCTACAGTGTAGATGTACCCTGGGATGATGGGTGATGGTGATGGGAGCACAGATTTCCTGGCCTCTGCAAATATAGTTTGTGAACTGTGATTTTTTGCATCACTGATGTAGAACAATGTATTCATTTTATATGGGTTTGTACTCACAGTCCTCTTCAAGGATCTGGTGATTTCCACTTTCAAATAATTGCAATTAATGTAATAATTAATAGATACAACAATATCTATGGTAATCTTTCCCTTCTCTATTTTTGAATTCAGTTTTCTCAGTCATTTGTGATCCAATAATATCAGCCAACAATGCCTACTCTGCACATTCCTGTACTGCTTTGTGAAATAGAAATGAGAGGTAAACAACCTGCAGTTAATTGTGGGCTCTGTCGATAGTGCCTGAAACTAACATTGTTTAATGCATCATTACTTTATTGAGGTCCATCAGTGGACTACAAACAGAATTGCATGGTTTAGATGACAATGATGGTTCCCTAACAAAACAGTATAGCATGATTTATTGAATACAATCCTTTAGAAAGAGGTCAATATAAAATTCTTACAAAAGAGATATTTTACCTCCAGAAATCTGTTATCATATGCTTTCAGTAATGAAGATATGTAAGTGCCATTGTAGAAAGGGGGCAGAGGAATGACCTAGCACCCTGTGATTGCATCATTGTTATCAATAGCACCCATTTCCAAGCTATATGTTCATTAATCTAGCAGTAGACCAGCCTCCCTTCTGTTGTAGTTGATGTGAAAAGTATACCCTGTCCTATATAATTAATTGCATCTCCCTCATTTTCTTTCATCCTCATGAGAAAAAGACAGACTATTGGTATCCTGTTTTTACAGGGTTATCACTTACCTTTCTGAAAGTGATATATTGCATGTAAGTGTCAGTGTCAAACACCCTGGGAATGAATAACAATTTAATTGCAGAGATACAGTATCTAGAAACTTTACATTTCTTAAATTTGTTAAAATGAAGGAGGAGCACACAGCTTTGGGTGTAACTCAATGTAAATAAAAAGGAATTAATTAAGGGTCCAGTCCAGCATTAGTTATACATCCGAAACTCCCTGTGATGGGGCACAGGGATGAAAGGGGTTAAAGTGGCCAGGCAGGCCAATTAACTGCACTGGTTGCACCTGGAGGAGGAACCAGAGAGCATGCCACTAATTAGAAGTAGACTCAGCTGGGCAGGAACAAGCAGGGCCAGTAGAAAGCATAGGAGCGGTGAGCATCAAGAAGGCTGCAGGAATGCATGGAAGGAGACTGCAATCCCTCCCTGAGTGAGCTGGGAGACTGACAAGCCAGAGAGGGAGGAAGCCAGATCCATAGGAAGAAACCGAGGGAAACAGCAGGACGGAGTTAGTGTGTGCTAACCTTGTTTGCTTCTTGTAGGATCCCTGGGCTGGAACCCAGTGTGGAGGGTGGGGCTAGGATCTCCTACTCACCACTGGGAAGCGGCAAGGTCGTTGGAGATACTAGCCAGCCAGTGGGTCTTGAGGGACTTTAAATTCCCTGAAAGGGGAGAACCTTACTGACCTAGCTGGAGGGCCAAGCCATTAAGAGGTGGTTGCAGATATGGGTGAGCGGGGCTGCAGAGCAGGACAGAACAGGGGAAAACACCACAGAAGGGAGAGCACAAGCCTGTCAGACTTGAGGGAGGCACTGCTAGCGGTGAGTGAACCCTCTGACACTCCCACTGAGGCACATTGGATGCATAATAAGTGCATACACCGTTCCCCATATAATTTGGTAGCAAATGGTTGCAAATGTATAAAAACCCAATAAACTACATAATGTGTGCAGGGAGAAAACGCCTATGCCACAATAGGTACTCCCAAATGGGCCAGTTAAGAGGGGTGGGATCAGCACCTGGGGACTATAAAGGACATGGGAGACCCTGTAGAGGCAGAAGACCCAGGAAAACAGAGGCAGCAGGAGTCAGGGACAGGAGAAAGCAGCTAGAACTAGAAGGTGCCTGGAGAAGGCTGAAGGCAACAGGCCAGCAAGAGGGTTTATCATCCCCAAGCCAGAAAGCGAGGGCTAGGGGGCTGAAGACTGCAGCAATAACAGCATCAACAAGAGGAAGATGCCTGCTGGCTCTGAGCTGTAGAGCTAGAGCCAAGAGGCAGAGATGTCTGAAGGAAGTTTAGCAGCAGAGGAGCTTACCTGTGGACATCTCCAGGGCTGAACAGCTGGATCCAGAAGAACCACAAGAGAGCCAGATGGAGTGAGAGATGCTCTCCTGATAAGAATGATCTCCCAGCAGAGACGGTGTGGTCGTTCCTGCTGGGAAGAGTGATGTTACACTCGATCTGGAGGAGCTGAAGTGGCTGTCCTGGTGGAGGGACAGAGAAAGACTGATAAGGTGCCTAGATGTGGCAGAAAACCTTGTCCTGTGGTATGCTGGGCATCGTGTCACAGGATTTTAAGAACTACATGCACTGGAGTGATACGTGGACTATGTTCAGGACTTTTGGTCTGGGCAGGTTGGACTATATTTTTACAATAAACCAGATCTAAGGAGGGGTATTGTTGAAGCAAGAGAACCTGAAGTGGAGTCTTTGAGTTACCTGAGAGGTGAAACTGAGGAATGTGCACTTGTGCTACAAGCCTGCTGCAAGAAGTTTTCTTCAGTTATGGAAGCTCTGTGACAGCACTGAAAGTATTTGGATTGATTTAATTGGTATAAACAGCATCAAAATTATTTTTGTGCACATGCAGATGTTTTAAGGTCTTCTGCTGGTGTAACTCTCTGGAGATATATAGCTTTACATCATTTGAGGCTCTCAGGCCTAGATCCACAAAGCACAGATTTAGGCACTACAATCCATAAAACCCCCTTTTGCTGCCACCTTACTCTGTAGGTACCTAAATTCACATGAGCATACATTTTCTGGGTAAAGGTTCCCTAGGTACCTAAATTTTTGTCTCTGAACATGCACACTACTGCCTCCCTCTAGGTTTCCAGATGCTTATCTCCAACCTAAGTACCAAGAGGATTCACAAAGCAGGAGAAAATAGGTGCTACTCTACCTATCTTGCCTATATGGCCTGAATAATAGCCATTCTTAGAGCATGCCTACCAGATTAGACACCATTAGAAATACATGAGGCAGTGAATAAGACCGAGTGGAAGACCGAGTGGAAGACCGAGGTTTAATTCTCCTCTCTGCCTGACAGGGAGAGAGAATTTCACCAAAGGTCTCTCGTACCTCTCAGGATTGTGCTCTAGCCACTGGGCTAAAAGATGTAAGATGGGGACCACCCCCGCCTTCTCCACCTGTTTTGTGTGGAATGAGGCAGGTGTCTTTTTTCATTCTCACACAAAAGGATGTAGGCATCCAACCACTTGACTCTAGAAAAGGGGTTCCCAGCTGTGGTTTGCAAGCAGAGATAGGTGCCTACCTGTACTCTGGATTTAGTCTAAATCCCTGAAGAGGATGAGGTTTAGGGCACACCCCTCTAATCAACATCTCCCGTTGGTTCACTTAGGTGGGTCCCCACCTAACATTCTGGCTTTTATGGATACCAGTCTTTGTATAGGCAGCCTAAATGCCTAACTCATGCTTTGCGGATTCCATTCAGTGGAAGAGCAAAGTTTTGGAACTGGGACGGGGGGTGCAATGGGTCATTGGTAATCCCAGCTTCAGTTATACCTATTGACTTGCTAATTTCAAACATATTGTCATACCCATGTATTTCACATGCTATCTGTGCTGTAGACGGTCTCACAGCAGCTGCAAGGAGGACTGGTGCTGGCTGCCCCACTGCCCACTCAGGTTGGCCCCATGGTGGGTTGTAGGGTAGGACCAAATCTCAGTGAGTTGAGTGGCATTTCAGCCTGGCACCAATCACATTTGGCCATGTGTCCCCTCCCTCATGAAGCATTGCTGTTATTTATTATTTGTATTATTGCAGCACCTAGGAGCTCCAGTCATGGATCAAAACCCCATTGAGCTAGGCATTGTATATGTTAGCACAACCAACTGTGATCATGTAAATAGTCTAGGACAACAGGACTAGTCATAATCTTAAATTATGTACGATGCTGAACTGGGGTGATATAGTTTAAGAACTGACTAGGAATTTAGGCCCTGATCCCACTCCCACTGGAGTCTGGGTCAGTGTTTCTATTGACTTCAATGGATGTTGGATTAAGACCTTAGAGTGAATTGGGTAGGCAAACTGCCTAGAGACAGTCAGGATTCTGAATATGAGAAAAATAAATTTTGAAATCAATGTTATTTGGCAGGAGCCAATTAAAAGTTTTGGAACAAGTGACATGTTCAGAAAAGCACATGCCTATATAAACACGAGCTGCTTCATAAGAAAAACACTAACACATTTGGACAAACTGAACCATAACAGAAGTTCTCCAAAATTAGAACAGGAAAGGTGAAGACTTTTGTTCATCAGCTTAATCCCAGCTCATGTCAAGCACCTATATATCAATATTCAAAAAACAAACACCAAGTATAACATCTTTAGAGCTGGTTAGAAAGCTTCTCTAGCGGAATGTTTGAAAAATCAATCTTTTTCATTTAAATAAAATGAAGAGATTTCACAGTGTTTTGTTTGTTTCAAAACTGAAACATTTAAAAATTTCTCACTGAAAAACTAGAATATTTCAAAAGAAAAGGCCATTTTTCATTAAAAACAAACAAACAAAAAACCCTAAAATATCAACCAGTTCTAATAATCTCAATTAGAAAACAATATTAATTAAAATAATGCAGCATTGGACTCATTTACTAGATCATTGATTAGAAGAATAATTATCCACAGAATGTCAATTTAGTCCAAGCTTTTGCATTAGGTCTATTCTTAAGTATCTCTACAATACAACAAAACAAAACATCACTTTCAGGTATTAGTCAATCAAAAACATTTATTTGGCCAAGTAAAATATCAAAAATAGATTACCAGAAGATCTGTTCCTGCAAGTCAAACACAACTATTATTTGGCTAATACTATTCTCTCTGTAGTTTATCTTGCAGCTGGTTACCATCTGCTGAAACAGATTGTGGTGGGTGACACTCTAATATGAGCTGTTCCATTATTTATTGATAGTAGTGTCAATTAACTGGAATATATTTTGTACCATTTAATTCATGTCTCGGATAGGGCCTCAGGCATCCTAGAAACAAAGATAATGCACTATGAGTATTGATTTAGGTACAGTGGGAGGTTTGTCATGGCTGAGCAAAAGTTCTTGATTGGTTGCATTTGTTTTGTAAACAAATCAAGTGTTTTCAATTATAACAGATTAGAATTTGTCTGATACTTATTATTTTTAGTATTTACAGTTATACAGCATTTCTTGCAAATAGGGCTTAGATGAAAATGACAATCAGATTCTAGAGCTTTTCTTTATCATAATTTAAAGTTGTCTGATTTCAATCTTCAGTGCATGCAGCCTTTTTCTGACATCAACTACAGACAGTATTACTATTTTTTTAAGTAGTGGGGAACGGGGTCTATGTCATACCATGCAGAGATGTAAGGGGCTTAAAGTAAAAAATGCACTGAAAACAGTAAAGGAAAAGTTGATCACAAAGTTAAGTGTATGCTACTCTTAGTTAAGTGGAAAATTGAATTGTTTATTCATCTAGTGGTGTGATCCTAGAAACAGTTGAAGGGCTGCTCTTGGATAGAAAATCATAAGAAAATGCATACAGCACAAGACATTCAGTAAGAAGGAGACTCCTACAGCAAAGACGAGAAGATATGTGGATTCAAAAAGAAGCATGCTAATTACATCTTAAGGCTAGAAGGCAAAGGTAAAGCAAAGCCAGAGAGATCAATGCCTTACATATCACTCTGCATACAGGTACAGGCTCATATGAGAAGGGTCAAATTAAGACACAAGTATTATAGATATGTGCTATGAGATCCAGGTCCTGTAGAGTCATGTCAGGACATCAGAATCTAAAAATTTTGAAAAGGTGACTCAGGTATAACTGACGTAGTGACATCTGCCTGAGTCTGTGGAAAGATTATAACTATAGCTGTGACCTGTCCCATCTGCCTTAACAGGTTGTCAACTATGAAACATGCTGCTCCGGGGGACTGTGAAAACATTACTCCAACAGAGAACTCTCTTAGCCACCAAGTTCTGCTGGGCTGGTGTCAGAGAGGCTCTCTCTACACACGGAATCCTTTGCTTAGAACAGTGGGTACTGAGTTTTCTCCTCTTCAGGACAGACCCAAACCCGCCCGTGCAAGTACAAAGAAGTGGGAAGTCCAAGTCTGCCCCAAAAGGAGTGGTTTTGGGTTCTCAACAGACAACTCTTATATGGATGCCCCTGCTATTATCCCCTGCAAGCAGGGGTGGAACCACAAATAGCGGTGGTGCTTTAGGGGGGGGTCACATGAACATGTGTTTTGGGTCTTAGATTGTCTTAAACCTACCTCTGAGCACAGGCTAGCACAAAGAATCTTTGCATAGAATCTTAAAACACATAGGGCTGGAAGGGAGCTTGAGATGTCATCTTGTCCATCCCTCCAAGTTCATCTCCCCATCTAGTCCATCCCCACAAGCTGAGGCAGGATTAAGTATACCTAGGCATCCCTGTCAGGTGTTTGTATATGTAGAGTAGCCCAGGAGATGAGGCAGGGATGCACACAGGAAAGCAGAAGAAGTGTGAAGAGTACAAATAGTTATCATAGGGATGTGTGAAAATGCTTCTCCATTAGCCAAGAAAACAAAAACAATGACTGAAGTAAGTCAAACTACATTGTTCTTGCCATACTACCCATTTGCCTTTTGTTAGCGTAGGTTCAAAGCCAGTGCCGAAGGTCCATGTAAATAGATTCACTAGAGGTATGGCTGGGCCTGAGTGCCTTAAGACTACTCATTTATCATTTTAATCCATTTGTGTTCATTTAATCTATTTGTATTTAATCTATTTGAGTTTGATTTCCATTCCCTTTAGCCATCAACATGTTCCTCCCGCTCACAGTTCCCCCTTAACTGCTATTTAGCTGAGAAGAAAACTGTGGGAGTTATATATTTTGCACAAACGCTTTTTGCAAAAATGTTGTCCTGATTGTTTTGGTCAAAACTCTGACTTTTGAAAATTTGTGACCAGCTCTGATAGCCTCAAACTCCATTAGCCCTTTGCTATGCATTACAGTAACTGAAGTTACACAGTCCATGCTGCTGTAATATGTGGCCCTAGATTTGGGCAGCCAAGTATTGCCATTAGAAAATTAATATTTACCAACAGTTTCCTTACAGTAATATATGAGACACCTCAAGATTTCCTTATGAGTAGAAATATCACAAAAACTGTGGTAACGCCTAAAAACTGGAGGAAAGAATATTGGAATAATTAGGATTTTTAAGTAATATTAAAAAAAAAAAAGTTGGATAATTGTAACTTATTAAACAGAACAGATCTCCCAAAGCCTCAGCTGGCACTGAGCGTAGTTGTGTGACAAAGGTGAATAGGAGTTATTTACATCTTGATATGAAGGGCAACAAAAGCTGTTTTACAGGCTTGCCTGAAAAGGTTAAGCTAACAGAGAGAGATAGTAAAATAAGGGAAAGGAGAGGGGCAGGATTGGAAATTCTCATAGGAGCATAAAAAACATCTCTTAGAAAGGTAAGATTAGCCTTATTACTGGTTGCGCAACAAACAGCTAGACAAATGTCCATACATTCCTGTCTCCTGAGATATATTCTTTGAAACATTCTCACAGACTCTCAGTTGGTCTCTTGATTTTTATGTCGACCTCAGCCTCACAATTATTTGTTTCTGAGCACACAAACTTATTGTACATCTTTGTGGCTGCTTCAGTGCTTTGGTCACACACTTTTTCTCAGTTCTGGGCCAACATTTTCTGCACGGGGGCTTCCTCTATCCCTAGCTACCATTAATTGTTTTCACTGCCAGGTACCAGGGTGTGTGAAATGGCTGTTTTTCCCCATGAAACTCTGGCCTCAGTCCCCTGCTTCCCTTTCATCTTACCTACCTGCTGTTCCAAAATACTTACGTAAGTCTACGCTGTGCACTCCTTATGGTGGGATGTAGCACACATACACTGCATGCCCCTTTGTCACAGGTATACATTATTCCTGAGGGAATTCTGCACTAAAAAATTTAAAATTCTGCACCCAATATTTTAAAATTCTGCATATTTTATTTGTCAATAAATAAATGTGGAGACTCCAGCATGGCAGTGAGGAGCACAGGCCACTGGCTGCACAGAGGTGAAAGATCATCCTGCAGTCCCCCTCGGCGGTGAGGCTTCACCTGACTCAGACACAGTGCAAGGGCTGGGCCTGTGCCAGGAACACCCCGGGACCATGCCCCTCCGCACCAGGCACACCAAGGGAGCAAGTGAGAGGGACAGAGTCTTCCAGACCCAGCTCTGGCCTCCAGTCCCAGTGCAGAGCAGGCAGGCTCAGTCCAGCAGGATCCAAGTGGGGAGGGGCTTAGTGTGTCGGGGATCCAGGTGTGGGGTGAGAGGGTTCTGTGTGAGGCAACCTGGGTGTGGGAGGCTCAGTGGGGGATTCGAGTCCAGGGGATTCTGGATGCACAGGGGCTTGCTGGGAGGTTCTGGGTGCAAGGGGAATGGGACTCTCCAGTGGGGCCCAGGTGAAGGTGGTTGGGGCTCAGCAGGGGAAGTCTGGGTGTAAGGGAACGAGGCTCAGTGGGGGTCTGGGAGCTGAGGGAGTGAGGCTCGGCGCGGTGGGGGTCTGGGTGAAGCTGGTTGAGGCTCAGTGGGGTGAGTGTCCAGGAGTGAGGGGCTTGTTGGGGTGGTCCCAGTGCAAGTGGAGTGGGGCTCATTGGGGTGGAGGTTTGAGTGCAGGGGACTCAGCAGGGATAGTCTGGATGCAGGGGTGGGGCTAAGAGTGCGGGTGGAGCAGCTTAGCGGGGTTTGGGCCAGAGGGGATGGGGCTTGGCGGGAGGGATCTTGGTGTGAGGGGCTCAGCAGAGGGTCTGGGTGCTGGGAGAATGGGGACTGGTGCGGTGGAGACATGGGTAGGGAGGACTCATTGGGGTGGTCCAGATGTAGGAGGGGTGAGACTCCTTGGGGTAGAAGTTTGGATGCAGAGGGCTCATTAGGGAGTGGTCAGGTTGTAGGGGCGGGATTCTGGATGCAGGGGGTGTGTTTTGGGTGGATCAGGGTTGTGTTTTGGGTTTGAGGGGCTCAGTGCGGGGATTCTGAGTGGGGAAGGTGAGGCTTAGTGTGGGAGTCTGGGCTTGGAAGGTTCTGGATGCACAAGGGTTGGGCAGATGGAGGAGCAGTTCCTCATACATTGATCCCTCCCTCCACGACTGAGGAGCGATGGGAGCAGGAAGTGTGGAGGGGGTGGAGTTTACTGCTGATGGGGGAGGTTTCTGTGAGTGGGTCTGACCCAGCCCTGGCTGCTCCTTGCAGGGGAAGAGGAGCTGAGCCCAGCACAGGATTAGGAGCCAATGGCCAGGGCATCTTCAGCCCCGCTTTGCCCCACCTCCAGTGATTTACCTCTCCACTCGCTGCTTCGGTTGCCTGAAACGACATATCCTTGTTGCTGGGGAGGGGCATGTGACCATTCTTGTGACTTCCTTTTGCTTCCCTGTCAGAAAGTAATTTTTCTGTGAGGAAGCAAAGAAATGTGTGTGGGACATGAATTCTGTGCTCACGCAGTGGTGAAGAATTCCCCCAGAAGTAATAAGTAGCAGGGTAGACAGTGAGGCACTGCTTAGGCAAGCAGAGTACCGACATTCCTGAACAGTTAGACTATCTACTCTACATGCTTCCCTACACACCCAAGCTATGCCTCAAATATACAGTGCTATTTTTAGCAGTGTAGTGTCCCGCTGCCTCCCACCTGCCAGAATCTTTCACCGCTACATATAGCTACCTACTGCAGTATGGAACACCCACTTTTCATTGTGGTTTATAGCTACACATATTCTACACACTGCTGCCAGTGGTGTGAAGTATAGACATACCTTTGGTTTTCTCCCACTGAGAAACATTCTCCTTCACTGGGTCACTGGACTCCTCTAGGTCCTTAACTTTCATGCATAATCATTCAGTGAGATGCTCCATCTCCCTGTTCAGGTCTGAAGCTTCCTTCCCTTCTCTGGTCTGGGACAGGGTCTTTATCTTCTTCTCCCATGCTTCCACCTCAGCAGTCACACTCTCCCATGAATTGTCCAGAGATTCTTCTCCTCAACTAGTGGTGGATTCAACTCTTTCCGCCTCTCTTCCAACATAGAGACTTCCTGTTGCCTCTGATCTATTTTTGCCAACAAACTTTCCTGCTCTGCCTGGGCTATTTCTGACCTGGACTTTTGTTTGTCTCTATCTACTCTCAGTTAAAGGGTTTTCTTTTGTCTCCTTTCCTTTGTTTCGTTGCTCTGAGGTGGCCCTTCTCATCATCCATCTATTTCACCCAGGCACTTAGAGCCCACTTCTGGCGCATTTTTTTCTGCAGTATCTCATATGCTTTCTGCATCTTTGACCCTAGATCCAGAGTCTTCCCCTAAGTTAATTGGCTGTTTCCAGGCAGCTACAACAAAAGACATGAGGCCTAGCATAAAGGCCAGGTATGAGGCCTGAACTAAAGTAATGGCCAAGCCCTGCTGTTATAAAGCAAAGTTAGCAGAAGTCAGGCTGTGAATACTGGCAGGCTCACAGTAACTGGGAAGAACAGAGCTGGTATTGCAAAAACACACATTCCTAAAGAAGTGCTAGACACAGAATACTTAGCAAGCACATGCCAGAAAGCTGGTACCAGAACATCCCGATACCAGGAATAGTACAAACTCACTCCTCAAAGATAACAAGGACACATTGACCCCTCTCTAAGGCCAGGATTACACTGAGATGGATAGAGATGTTTTGATCGACCCATCTGGTACAAGGTAAAAAGTGGTATCTTGCAACGTCAGGGGGTGGCAACTACACACGTCAAAGGGGCAATACGCAACTTGTTTGTATCAGTTGATAAACCAAGATATAAAAGGGAGCGTCTTTGTCTGGCCAAGTGAGGAACCGAAAGTCCAGCCATTTACTGAGCCAGTACCATTGTCATGGGCATACATGTATTAAGTGTATTTGTAGCATGTATAAGACACTTTTTACCAGGCTCAATTGTCAATAAACCTAGCCTGGTGCCTTTGTTACTGAAATGGATTTCTGGTCTTATTGGATATTCTAATCATGATTTGGTGTCTCAGTTATCTGCACAGAGCGGGGACAGCATACGCACTGGGATAACACCTGCAGCCAAGTCAGGCACTCAAAAGTTAGGCTTCATTTGGCTTCTGACCCAACCCTGCTCTGTTACACCACACCCTACCTCCCTATTCCCCTCTCCCTCTGTTCCTATCCACCCCCCATAATCCTGGTCTTGTCCCTCTCCTCCTGCACCTAATCTCCTATCCTCCTCCAGCTCTTACCTTCTTTTCCCTCTACTCCTGTCCAACCTCACTGTCCTATGGGTCCTGTCCCCTTTCCCCTTCTGCTCCTATGCACCCCTTCTTCCTCTGCCTCCTGCCCTGTTCTGCCCTGCCCTTCCCAGGCCTCTCCCCAATCATTCTCTCTGCTCCTATCATCCCCTCTGCTGTCTCCGTCTTCCACCTTTGCTGTCACCCCAACTCCTGTCCCTCATCATCCTCTGCTCCTATTTCCTCCCTCCCCCATTCCTCACACCTATGCCTTCCAGAGAGCCCTGGGCACCAGCAGCAACAGAGCACCGAGAACACAAAAGAGACTGTTCCTGCTTTCATTTCTTGTGCCCAGTGCCACATTGACCTGGAGGCACCAGGAGTACCCTATTGCAGCCCTTGGATGAAGCACGCTCAATGCAGATGGAATCTTTGGAGAATTCATCTGCCACACTCTAACAAATCTCTATTGATCATGTGCAAACTGAGATTTTTAATTTCTTCAGAAGTTTATAACCTGGCCACATTTGAGCAGATTTTCCCAGCAACAGCAAAAAGGCTAATCCCTGACACCAGGGCAACCCTTCCTCCCTCTGCCAAATTTTAAGTCCATGCTCCAAAGCACTAGAGCTTCTCAAAGAAAAGGTCATCAGAACTTAACATGGTCAAAACAAGGTATCTTACCCTAATCACATTCTCAGAAAGGCTTGAACAGTTTTAGTTCAAACTAAAAATTAAATACGTAAATAAATAATTGAATGAATAATAAAAATCAGCCTCAGGCAGACCCCTGGGATGGAAAACTTCACTCCAAATGGTTACAGTTTAGCAAAGTTATAAGCAACTGAAAACTTTTTGGCAACTTTAGAAATAGGTGGAACTATCAGCGTTGTGAAAAAACTGTTGATTGATATACTTGTGTTAATGTTACCAAATCAGTCTTATTTTGGGGGGATGGGGTGTATCTGGGGTTTAGGTAGCAAAGAGTAAGGGATTGTAGGAGTAAGTGAGAGTGAGGAATGCAAGAGGGGAATTGAAAGGGAGAAAGGTGAGGAGGGGAAAAAGTGATACAAGGAGAGTGACCAAACAGACTAAGAGAAGTGGAGAGGATAAAATTTACAGTTATAATATTACATGGGAATATATGTTTTCATACTGATTTTCTATTAACTGCCATTAATTTTTAAAAAATGCTTTCCTTATAGGCAACAAAATTGAACTGAGTTTGAATCCAAGTATAAAACAGAAAATCAAAAGAAAATTGAATGGGAGAAGACATTTCATCATATAGTTTATGTGCATTTATCATTCCACCCTCTCCAGGTTTGCCTTTGATCAGACTTCTCAGCTCCGTGTCACTTTACTCCTGATTCTACATATGCTCCCATTTATTGGACCCTTGCCTTTATTTAGTGTGTCTGCTGTTCTTTTATATGGTGCTTTCGCCTGCTCCTCACCCAGAATATATTTAACTGCGATTTTCAGCGTTGCGATGTATCCTGCTAACAATATTTTGGATGGAATTTGCTAACAGAAAAAAACGAAAACGAACCAAACAACAATATGTGTTCTGTTTTATTTTTTAATCTCCAGGGTCCTCAGACCACTAGAGTAATCTGCCATTGTGCATCAATAGGAATATTGACTAATTATGCAATTAACACAGTTGACATGACTACATTAAATACTAATGAAAGGTTTTTTTATTATTATTATCTTGAAGTGGGTTATGTTTGTCCTTCCTACAGGAAGCATCACCAGGGGATTATACAGCTGTGCCGTAGAGCATTGCAGCAGGCTCAGTCGGGAGAATTTTAAAGAGGAAAGAAGGAAGCTCTAAAAATCGTGACTTTAAATAGAATACTCAGTGTAATCCTCACTGATATTAACTTCCCTTCCTTTTTGTTGTATAGTAATTTCTGTAGTGGAAATGCCCATGAAAGAAAAGGAAGGAAATCTCCATGACAGTTTCCTCACAGAATCATTATTTTGTGGGGTAGCCTCCCAGCAGAATAAACTAAGATGCCTAGTCAGAAGCCTGATAGGTCTTCTGAAACACTAGCAGCAGATTAGAACCATCTCCTTGTGGACTCTAGGAACTTGGTACTATACTGCAGTTTCTCACACTCTGTATGATGTCCTGGGTCTTAAACCGAGCCCCAGCACTCCTCAGACACCTGCCACATCCTGGCCTCTATCCAATATCTGCTGTGATCTAGTGGGGGCTGAGCAGCAAGTTGGACTATAGCCTCAGCCAAGGCACCAACCACAGGAGCCTGGCTCCACCGATTGGTCCAACCATGCTATTTAAGACAAAAGGAGGCACATGATGTTTGTCTGAGTAACACGATGATTTCCTGTTGTAGCTCTCTCGAGCGCTGCTTGCGTCTGCCTCTTGCACCCAACCCTGGTTCCGATCCTAGTTCTTGCCTTCACTCCTGTTCCCATGGTGCTCCTGCTCTGTGTTTGATCCTTGTCTCTCTTCCAGTTCCTGACCTTACACCTTCCCTCCAATCATCAGTTACCAATTCTTGCTCCAGCTCTGGCCTCTGACTTCTGAAGCTGACTCTGGCTGGACCTTTGTCTCTGGCATTTGGTATCTGACCTTGGCTTTGACCCTCAGCTTTGATTCCTGGTTCTGACTCTGGCTTGACCCATGGCTCTGGTAATTGGGAATTGACACTGGTGGTGACCCTTGGCTTTGTTCCCCAACCTGGATGCCTGTTCTGTCCACTAGACCTGACTCCTTCTCTGACTGCTAGGCCATCCTGCCTACATCCTGGTCCATAACAGTGTGGCTCAAGTAGATTCAAGCTATAAGGGCTCCTGCAATATCTCTCAGGGGTCCCTCTTAAAAAGAGGATCCCTAATGCTCCAATCTCTATTGGGAGCAGGGAGGACAATGTGTGTCCCACTCCCGGCTCCCTCTTTGGCTCATCCACTCCTCCTCTGGTCTGCTAGTGGCTCAGCAAACATATTCCTTGGAATAGGTTAAGGCCTTGTACCTCATGAGGATACAACTTCAGCACCTCTAACATGCTGGGATGATCACGAGGCCCATATGAGATTACTGGTTCAGCACCTCTTAAACTGATGTCAATACACAAAGCTCTGAAGTTACTTAATTCAATACCTATAACTTATTGGGCTGATGTCAAGGAACAAAGCTGTGTGAGGCAAATGACAGAGAATTTCTAACTTGTTGGGCTCAGTGGGGTCACTCATTCATCAGCTCTAGATTGGTGGGATGATGTCAAGGTATGGACCTCTGGAGAGTTATTGCCTCAGCCACTCTAGCTTGATGCACTTATATCAAGGTCTTCATTTGCCATGAATTGAAAAACAAAACTAAATGTAGGAATGATAACTGGATCTTCTTCTTTGAGTGATGTCCCTGTGCGTGCTCCACTTTTGGTGTCGTTGCATCCTGCGCCATTGATTGGAGGTCTTTTAGCAGTACTCGTCCAGGTCACGCATGCACAGATTCTGTTTTGTGGTGCCGTTAGTGCGCCTTTGGCGCACCATGACCCAACTCCGTCAGTTCCTTCTCAACCTTCCACGGTCCGAGACGGAGTGTCAAGAGCCGAGAAATTTTTTCTCATTCTAGATAGAATAATAGTTAAAAAATTAGTTACTCAACTCAGGCTTCAGTCAGTTTTAATCAGTATTTAGTTAGTTTGTTAGTTTTTTGTTTAAAAAAAAAATATGACAATTTCAGTATTCTTTCTTTTCCTTTACGTTATTAGAATAGCGTTAGGGTTGATCATGTCTGGTTCACCAGGCTTCAAGAGGTGCACCCCATGTAGAGAGGCTATGCCTGTCTCAGATGGCCATTCACAATGTGTCTGTTGTCTAGAGGAAACCCGTGTGCCTCAAAAATGCACCCACTGCAGAAACTTGAAGGCAAGGGCGAGGAGAGATAGAGACCTTAGGTTAAAATTTATCCTCAGGGAAAAATCCCTCAGACCCTCCTCCGATCCGGGACCGGACAAACCTCCCTCTGACAACATGACACATGCTCCCAGAAAGAAAGACTCATCTCCGCTGGAGACCGTAGCATCAAAGAAAAGGCCTAAGAGGCTGTCTCCAAAAAGCAGTACTGATGAGGCGACTGATCCCTCAGGTACAAACCAGTCCGTGCTGCCCAAGCAATTGAAATATCCGGGCGAGGTGTCGAGGAGTAAACAAAAGCATTCCTCCTCTGACATGGCACTGAAAAGGGATTCAGCACTTAGAGCACATAAGCACCGCTCAACGGTGCCAACTACGGTACCGTCAGTGACTCCAGCTGTGAGCATGGCACCTGAAAAGGAGTCAGCACCAAGACAAATCACAGCACTAAGCTCAGCGCCCGACCCACAATGGCTCCAACAACTGCTGAGGCGCCGCAGCTGCTATGGGGCCGATGACAGACCTGGCACCAACAATAGCACTGCCTGTAAAGAGAATACATAAAGAACATCACTTAACATCTTCTCCACAATTAGATATAGAGCAATCTCCTATGCATTTCGCCCACAACGAGGCCCTTTCCCCAGTGCACTCTATTATTTCAGGAGACAGTGACCTAGAGAGAGCCCAATTTTCCTCAGAATACTCTTCACCCACTAGGCCATCAGTGGAGTCACATGGATATACACCCAAAGGGGTAATATGCAATATCCATGGTACAGACCACGATGGTTTCCTTCCTGTATGCCATACCAAATGCGATGGCACGATTGGGAAGCCTGCTCCACCTACTCTAGAGCATATGATAGACCTACCAGCTCCCATACAGGTAAAGTCAGGTCACCTAGTCAATCACATCCAACTACATCTGCTAAGGCAGTAAACAAGCACAAGCAACAGAGGCAAGTGGGGAACAGGAAACATCCCTCCCTATGCATGACTCATCTTCATCACCAGACAAAGCAGTCATTCCAACTACATCCACTCTTGTGGATGATCCCAAGCAGTTTAATAACTTGTTCAAGAGGGTCGTCCAAGAGCTGAAGATCCCACTGGAAGAGGTCACAGAGTCTCATCATAAACTACTAAAAATCCTGCAGACCACGACATCTTCAAAAATTGCACTCCTTGTGGATGAGGCGTTAATGGAGCCAGCCAACATCATATGGCAGAAGCCAGCTACAATTCCCCCCACTAACAAGAGGTACAATAGAAAAAACTAAATCCCAGCCAAAGGGATGGAATTTCTATTCACACACCCACCTACAAACTCATTAGTCAAGGATACTGCAAACCAGAGGGGAAAATAAACAAGCTATAAGTCAACCCCGCAGGACGAGGACTGGAAAAGGCTTGACGTCTTAGGAAGAAAAGTATACTCATCCTCTACCCTGCTGATGAGAATATCAAATTATTCGACATTACTCTCAAATTATGACCATACTATTTACGATAAAGTAGCCCAATTCACAAGTGTATTACCTGACAATAAAAGGAAACAATTCAAATATTTACTCACTGAGGAACAACTTGTAGCCAGGACTTCGCTACAAGCTTCATTGGATGTAGCAGATACAGTGGCTAGAACCACAGCCACAATCATAGTGATGTGCAGGGCTTCACACAGCGCTCTTCCCAGATATCTACAAACAAAAATAGAGGATCTCCCATTTGATAAGATCCAGCTTTTTTCAGAAAAAACTGATGAGATGTTACACTCAATGAAAGATTCTAGAGCCACACTATGGACCCTAGGAATTTATACACCTGCAACAAAAAGGAAGCAGTGTAGAATCCAACCTTATACCCGCAGGTATCAGCCTCACCACCAGTATAGGCAATATGAGTCACAGAGGGGAAAACAAAGAGGTCATAGATGTAGACAATCTCAACAAACAACTTCAGGAACTCAAACTGCACCATCCAAACAGCAGTTTTGAGTCTTTGGTCGAGAGTCTGAGAAATCCCACTCAGCACGCAGTATCAGAACCACCCATAACAAATTTTGAATGTCGCCTCAGACAATTCCATCTAAATTGGTCAATGATTACAACGGACAAATGGGTAACAGAGATCATCAACTTGGGATAGACTATCCCATTTATATCCATGCCCCCTCCCCACAACCTTTCCCCGTCCCTTTTCAGGAACCCAACTCATGTACAAGTTTTGCGCCAAGAAATAAACTACCTACTACAAATAGGGGCCATAGACATGTCCCGCCTCATCGCACAGGCAAGGGATTTTATTCCCAGTACTTTGTAGTACAGAAAAAGAACAGAGGGTGAAGACCCATTCTAGACCTGAGAGCACTAAACAAATTCGTGAGATGACAGAAGTTCAAGATGGCCTTACTATCTGTGATAAGACAACAGTGCAACGAGGGGACTGGTTCTCAGTCCTCGATCTCCAAGATGCCTATTTTCATGTTACGATCCACCCTGTGCACAAACGCGTCCTAAGATTTATGGTGTCAGGCAGCCATTATCAATACAAAGTGCTGCTGTTTGGCCTTTCTACAGCACCAAAGGTTTTTTCCAAAGTGCTTGCAGTTGTTTTACTGTGCACCTAAGAAGACAAGGCATTACAATCTTTCCATATCTGGATGACTGTTTAATAAGGGCAACCAGTGAAATTTCAGCGAGACATGCCACTGCACAAACCATAACACTATTCCACCAATTAGGACTCAAGATAAATACCGAAAAGTCTACTTTGAACCCAACACAAGAACTGGAATTTATTGGGACACGGCTCAATTCGATAACAGCCAAAGCATCATTACCAAGGCCCAGGTTTCAGGCCATCACAGACCTAATATCACGAGTGAGGATCATCCCAAGAATAACAGCACATCTTGCTCTTCAGTTTTTGAGGCACATGGCAACCATGACATTTGTGGTCCAATACGCCAGGTTATATATGCGAGCCTTTCCGTCTTGGTTAGCAACGGTTTACAGACAAAACAAACATGGCCTCAACAAACCGCTGACAGTGCCAAAGATTTGATTCCTGGTGTACAGAAAGACAGATCACGGCGACATCCTCATCTGTACTGATCATCCTAGAACTAAAAAAATCGAGGCTATCAATCAGTTCTTTAAAGGTTCACCTGGCAGCACTTTCAGTATTCTGTGACCATATCAATTAAACTATGATCTTCGATCACACCATGGTAAAATAGTTCTTAGCGGGGTTACAGAGAGTATTCCCTGTCATACGTTCCCCAATAACTCCATGGGACTTAAATTTGGTATTAAGAGCTATTATGAGAGCACCGTTTGAACCGCTGGCACCATGCTCATTGTTATATATGTCCATGAAAGTCTTATTTTTGGTTGCTATCACATCAGCCAGACATGTAGGGGAGATCAGCTCACTTATGGCAAATCCCCCATACACAATATTTCATAAAGATAAGGTCACTCTTAGACCCCATCCAAAGTTTCTGCTAAAGATTATCTTAGACTTCCATATTAACCAATCCATTCATTTACCTACTTTCTATCCCAAACCGCATGCAAATCCACAGGAAGCCACACTCCACACACTGGATGTCAGATGGGCTTTATCATTCTACCTAGAAAGAACAAAAACATTCAGGAAATTGAATAAACTGTTTATTTCATTTGCTGAACATACAAAGGGCAAAGCCATGTCCAGCCAAAGGCTATCCAAGTGTATCCATACATGTTACCAACAAAAAGACCTACAGACTCCATCAGGTACAAGAACTCATTCGACCAGAGCAATTTCCATTACCACGGTATTCCTAAATAATGTCCCTCTCACGGATATAAACAAGACAGCCACATGGACTTCAGTCCACACGTTCACCAGACATTACGCAATAGACCAGGCATCCTCCAGAGATGCCACAATAAGCCTATGTGTACTTTCATCCATACACCAAAATCCCTTCACCGATTGATGGTCACTGCTGCATAGTCACCTAAAGTGGAGCCCCCACAGGGACATCACTCAAAGAAGAAGGAATGGTTACTCACCTAGTGCAGTAACTGATGTTCTTTGAGATGTGTGTCCCTGTGGGTGCTCCACTATCCACCCCTCACCCTCTACTTCAGAGTTCAATAAAGAGACTACACAGTAGACAAGGAACTGAAGGGGTCGGTTCACATGCATGTCAAAGGTGCGCTGAAGGCACCACAAGATGAAATATGCAAACGCATGACCTGGACGAGTACAACTAAAAGAGCTCCAATCAAGGGCACGGGACATGACGACACCAAAAGTGGAGCATCCACAGGGACACACGTTTCAAAGAACATCAGTTACTGCACTAGGTGAGTAACCATTCCTTTCAGACAGAGGTGTGGCAATAGCTTACACTGCATATAGCAGTCTGCTGAACTGGTCCAACTATTCATTTTCTTTAACACTGTAGTTTTTGGAAAAGGCAACAGGTTAACAAGGATTAAAGAACAAGAATGAATATCACATATCTATGGGCGAAGAAGGGTGATACTTCATGTTAATTGCTGAATATGTAAGTGTTACTAGGCCCAGGGGAAGTAAGAAAAAGCAGATGCACTTCTTCCTTGTTGCACACCTGGGATATTTACATGTAAAGAAAGATAAATAACCACTTGCTGATCCTGTGATTTTTTTCCCCCTTATTGCTAGAAAATTCATTTTGTGGGGTTCGTATGGGGTGGGAGTGGAAAAGTGAAAAACACAATTAAAAACCACACAGACAAAACCTTCAGGGAGGCTTTTTTTGTTAAATGAAACTGAAAACAAATCCATTCTGATGCAATACCTAAGCCTATTTATTCCTCAATCATAAATCGCCATATATTGTCCAAAAAGGGCGGGGGAAGAATTACAATCCTGTAAGTAAATTCCCAAAACAATAGTTATGGCTCCAGCATACAAATTAGTTAGGCCTCCGACTTTTTTGTATCTGCCCCTACAAAATGATACTTTTACTAATATATTTTCTTTTTCAGCCCATAACTTATGACAAACTCATTCCAGATGCTCTAAAAGCTAATATAGTCGATGCTGATAGGTATAAAGATAGGATACCACATCTTAAATTCTGAATTAAACTGCCCCATTTTGCATGTGTCTTTATTTCCATGGAGTCCCATCATTATGATGCAATAAACTATGACACAACATTTTTCACAATAAAACCTAGTTCAGGTTAGAGTTTAATTTTCAACTGTAAAGCTAGAAGGAGAGATTCTTTCTTATCAGCCATGTTTCAGTCGTTTTTTTCCTATGTGTTAGCTAAACAATAAAATTTGCATAGTTTCTCTGAATTGTGTGGGGTTTTTTTGTGAGATTCTAGTTGTTAGCTGTTAATTAGATCAAGCCCAATTTCACCTGAAACTAAAACAATATTGTCATCAGCCTATAATCTGCCATGTCCCTTTCAAATTATCCCTCTCTTCCAATTTGTACAAATGTACCACTTTGCATGTGAGTCACAAAGCAAAAGAAGCCCTTTATTTTATATCCACATTAGTTCAATGCTGTGTATTTAGTGGAGTAGCTCAGGGGTTTATCTTTCAGCTCTATACTTCTATTTGCTTGCATGTTTCTATTTAAAAAAAAAGATATATATACATTCAGGGGAAAGCGAGCAAGGTATTTAGACTACAGAGGTGGTCATATCAGCTGTGTGGTGCACTGGTGTGTCATCAAAAATTGCTGTGTATCCAGGTCAGAGATTGCAATCAAAATCTTATATATTGTAGAAGGAACACCCCTGGCGTTTGCATGCTGTTAAGCTGCCCCTTTGCTTACAGTTCTATGTTTGGAGGTGGGTCCCTATTATATGTATGATGACATTGCCCACATGTGCAATCCTTTTGGCAGCTGGTTCTAAAGCTTATGTTGGATATCACATGACCTCCCACTATCTCCCTACATTTTATTAGTAGGAATATCTCCCTAATTCCCTTGACGGACCATTACAATGACCTTGCTGTTAATCCAAACATAAGAACTTTGTTTTTATTCATAGAGAATGTTAAAACTCTCCGCCATGGGTGCTGGAAGAACTGCAAAAGTGTGTGTGTGGGGTCAAGCCATCCCTCTCTTACCCATATTATGTTTGCCCTTCTCCTGTCCCCTGGGTCCTCAACTGTTCTTAATGAGTTCTTGAAGATAATCACTAAGATTCTGAGATTGCTTCAGCAGTTTCTTACATACTCTAGGGTGAATTTCTTCAGGCCCTGCTAACCTCAGTGAATCTAACTTTCTTTAACATGTTCTTTCCTTATTCTAGCTTGTGTTCTTTCCCCCTTGTTGCTAATATTAATAGTGTAATATGGTCAGAATTAATTTTTAGTGAAGACTGAAGCAAAATAGGCATTAAGCACCTCAGCCTTCTTGATGACATGCATCATTAGCTTTTCTTACCTGCTAAGTAGGTGGACTGTGGTGGGGCAGGAAGCCCACTCCAGCAGAGAAGGGGTTAATAGAGCCCTGGAGAGGCTGAGGGGGTAGCAGCCAGTCAGGGCCAGGCAGGCCCATATAAGAAGGGCTGCCAGCCAGAGGGAGGGGGCAATCACCCTCAGGAGCTCAGAGGGAGAAGGCTGGCTGACCGGCAGGGTGAGGAGGAGCTGACTGACCTCTGGGTGAAGAGGAGCTGACCTGCAGGGGAGGAGCAGCTGCTGGGACCTGGAGTAAGCGCTGGACAGAGACAGCAGGACTGACTCCAGACAGGGAGCAGCTGGGCCCTGAAGTAAGGGCCTGACTCTGGGCTGCTGTGGCCACTGATATAAGTGGCTAAGGACTATTGAATTCCCTCCCCCTCATGGAAGGGGGAAGGAGCAGAGATGGGGACACAGCCAGAGGGCTCTGCCATGAAATGGACGTTGGAGCTGCGGGGAAACGTGGGTCCGGAAGCGGCGAAAGGATGCGTGACGCACCACCGGAGAGGGCGCAGCAGCCACCAGAGTGATTCCCAGGGATGGCCTGCAGGAGGTGCTGTTGTGGTGAGCAGGGACCCACACATTTCTTCATCTTTCTCTTGCCTCGAATATATTTATAGAAGCTCTGCATATTGCCTATTATGTCTCTTACTAGGTGTAACTCATTTTGTGTCTTAATCTTTCTGATTTTGTTGCTACATGCTTGTGCCATTCTTCTCTGTTCATCCTTATCAGGATTCTTTTTTATTTTCAGATAATTAAAGTGCTCCTGATGAAGCCATATTGGCCTCCTACTATTTGTCCCATCTTTCCTTCATATCGGAATAGTTTGCTGTTTGTGCCTTTAAATATTGTCTCTTTGAGGAAATTGCCAGCTCTCCTGAACTCCCATTTCCCCTTGATTTTCTTCCCATGGTACCTTACCTACCAGTTCTGAGTTTGTTAAAGTCTCCTTTTTTGATGTTCATTGTCCCTTTTTCTGCTGATTTCACTCCTTCCTCTCCTTAGAATCACAAAATCTAACATTTCATGATCACTTTCACCCAAATTGGCTTTCACCTTCAGATTTCCAACCTGTTTCCTGTTGGTCAGAATCAAGTCTAAAATGGTGTTCCCCCCGTTAATTCTGCCACCTCCTGAAACAAGAAGTTGTTGCCAATACAGTCCAAGAATTTATTGGAGACTTTGTGTTTTCACATATTACTTTTCCAACTGATGTCTGGGTAGTTAAAGTCTCCCATTACTAGCAGGTTTTGTGCTTTGGATATTTCTTTTGTTTGTTCTAGAAATGCCTCATGTATCTCCTCCCCCTGATTTGGTGGTCTATAGTAGACCCCTGTTAGGACCCTATTTTAGTCTCCCTTTTGTCTTCACCCAGATATTTTTTTTCAACTGGATCTCAAAACAAGTAAATACATTCTTGCTATATAAAGCAACAACTCTTCCCTTTTTCCTCCTGCTGTTCTTCCTGAACCAATGTTCCAGTCACAATATTTATCCCACCAAGTTTCTGTGATGACAATTATAAAATAATTTAGCTTGTATATTAAGACTTTCAGTTCTTCCTGTTTATGCTTTATACTCTTTGCATTTGTGTATGGAATGTTCATACCACCTATTGCAAAAATTCAGGAAAAACCTCAGATGGCCTCGGATTAAGTGTAGGCAGTAAAAAGGGATCCATATAGGATGTGGAATAAACTATAGAAGTATAAGACACCTTTAGGGAGTTGTACAGGTACAGCTATTTTGGTTTTTAAAAAAATCACAGTATAGAAATAAAAAAAAACAGAGTAAACCAGACCTTCCATTGGTGTAAATTGAATAACTCCTTTGAAGTGAATGGCATTACATTGTTGTAAAACTAATGTAACTAAGGGGAGAATCGGGCCCATTAATTTTTACTTGTGCTTTAGAAAGCATAGATACAGAGGGTTAAACAGAGCTCATTCTTTCCATCCTCAATCCTCCAAATGTTCGAATCGGGGGACGTAGAAGGGAGGGTGGAAAACAGGATACTAGACCTTAACAGTCCATCTCTAGGAAACACACAGGATTGAAAAACCAATTGGAGCAGAGACACAGCCCCAGTATAGGCAGTCAGTATCTGTGGCTGCTGTATACCAGCTATTCACATATCCCTAGTTTCTATTCAGCGGCACAAGAAGAATCTGGAGCCAATCAAGCTTTCCAGCCTTCTACATCTTTGGCACCAAGGAGCACTAGGCCCAAGCAGTTTCCTCCACCAGAGAATCATAGATGATTAGGGTTGGAAGGGACCTCAGGAGGTCATCTAGTCCCACCCCCTGCTCAAAGCAGGACCAACCCCAACTAAATAATTCCAGCCAGGGCTTTGTCAAACCGGGCCTTAAAAACCTCTAAGGATGGAGATTCCCCCAGCTCCCGAGGTAGCCCATACCAGTGCTTTACCACCTTCCTAGTGAAAATGTTTTTCCTAATATCCAATCTAAACCTCCCCCACTGCAACTTGAGACCATTGCTCCTTGTCCTGTCATCTACCACCACTGAGAACAGCCTAGCTCCATCATCCGTGGAACCCCGCTTCAGGTAGTTGAAGGTTGCTATCAAATCCCACCTCACTCTTCTCTTCTGAAGACTAAAGAAGCCAAGTTCCTTCAGCCTCTCCTCATAAATCATGTGCTCCAGCCCCCTAATCATTTTTGTTGCCCTCCGCTGGACTCTCTCCAATTTGTCCACATCCTTCCTGTAGTGGGGGGCACAAAACTGGGCACAATGCTCCAAATGAGGCCTCACCAATGCCAAATAGAGGGGAATAATCAATTCTTTTGATCTGCTGGCAATGCTCCTACTAATGCAGCCCAATATGCCTTTAGCCTTCTTGGCAATAAGGGAACGCTGCTGACTCATATCCAGCTTCTTGTCTACTAAAACCCCCAGGTCCTTTTCTGCAGAACTGCTGCCTAGCTAGTCGGTCTCCAGTCTGTAGTTGTGCATGAGATTCTTCCATCCTAAGTGGAGTTCTCTGCACTTGTCCTTGTTGAACCTCATCAGATTTCTTTTGGCCCAATCTTCCAGTATGTGTAGGTCACTGTATCCTATCTCTACCCTCCAGCATATCTACCACTCCTCCCAGTTTAGTGTCATCTGAAAACTCAGGCTATGTTTACACTGACAGCGGCAAAGTCACTACCGTCAGATCGACTTACCTGGATCGACTGAGTGGTCGACCAGTGAAGACCTGCTCAGTCGATCCAGAAGTCGATGCAGTAAATCCGCCCCCGCAAGTGGCGTGCAGCGCAGTGCAGTGAAGACGATGCGCAGAAGAGAAGCACAGCAGTCAACGGGAGTTACGCAAGTTTTCTGCATAGTTTGCGTAACTCCCGTCGTCTGCCGCCGAATCGCCAGGGTAAGTGTAGACCAAGCCTTATTGAGGGTGCAATCCACTCCATCCTCCAGATCATTAATGAAGATGTTGCCTTTGATGAAGATGTTGCCATATAGCCTCTAGCACTTACCTACGCTCTATGTGTGATGGGTACAGCAGCAAGAAGCCTTCAGAATATTTAAACAATCAAACCCTTCTAATGTCACACCCTCCATTCTAATTCTAGCTTTCCCAGGAAGCCCAGCAATTCCAACACCTAATTGATTCTGCCAGTTTATGCAAATTATAATTCCACCAATTGCTTCCCTGTGCCAATCTCCCAATTATCAACATCCTGATCCTCATCCCCATTTCTCCTCCTCCATAACTGTCGACCCCACCCCTCATGTGCTCCATCTTCCCTCCATCTTCTCTTTTTCTCTTAAATTCCCTCCTTCCACAACCATGCATTTCTGATCAATTTGTGCCCTAACCCTTTACAGCAATAAAGGTTCAGCATAAACAGTTCATGTGATACTTCACATCTTAACATGTATATATTTAATTATCATTAAGCTTACTCATGATCTTGTAGCTTCTTTGTTTTGCATTTTGTCTGGTCACTGCTTCGACTTTGATCCTCCAAAAACCTCTTCTTATTAGGAATTCTTTGCAATGTCAGACTCTTTGGCCATGGCCATTTTATGTTTGGAGAGCACCCAGAACATTTTTGGGTGTTCAGTAAAACACACTAAGCAATAACATTAATAGTAATAATTTAGATTGCTCCTTTGACTATACTCATGTTTTTACCTTTCACCATTTGGGCTGGATGAAAAAAAAATTATAGGAATTGCAAGTGGGTTGGGTTTTTGTTTTTTTTTTATTTACCAGTTGGAGAATAGCTCTTTTATCTGTTAAAATTTCTTGCTGCTTGGCAAGAAAGAAAAGAGTTGTACATCACAGCCGAGGAGGAAGAATAATTGGAGTAAAAATTCAAAGAGTAAATGTAGCCTTCTTTAAGTTAGAGCTTTGATCTGATTCATACCAAAGTAATTGTGATGCTGTATGATTAAAGATGGCCATTTATATCATTGATATTACCACAGTTATACAATTGCAACAAATCTTGCACAAAGTATGTCACATAAGGTATCAATACAAAAGCTATGATTTGCTAATTTGCTAATTTGTTTATATGTATGTCATCTGTGTATCCAAAGTTATGAATATTGGCTATGTACTTGTATCTTAAATGTTTGTTCCTGGGTGACACCGATAGAATTTACATTAGGGCTACATAGCTATGCCTTGATGGCCCATCAAGGACACTCCATTCGCACAATGAGCCATTGAAGAAACTCCTCCCATCCAGATAGCTCTTCCTGAGGATGTCTCAGACAGCGAGGAACCGATGACCACCTCCTGTCATTCAGCAAACCATGTGATCCTGGACTGCATCTTGGGCCAGTAGCGTTCCAGGCACCTGGGCTGTGGGCTTTGTTTAGGACCGAAAATTTCCAGGCACGTAGCAGAGGATATAAGACCTCTGACACACCTCCTCTTTGCCTCTTTCCTTCTCTAATTCTCTGGACTATGGATTTACAACTAAAAGGAGCATCTTGAAGTCTAGACTAAGGACCTTCCAATCTTTTGGAAGTTACCAGGGAGTTGTTTGAAAGCTATTAATCTATTCCATCACTGCTACAAACCTGATATAAGCACTTTGCAACCATTTGTATATGATCTATTAACCATTTATAACTCTCTTCTTTTCTTAATAAATCTTTAGTTAGTTTACTAAGGATTGGCTGACAGTATGATATTTGGATAAGATCTGAGATTTATATTGATCTGGGGATGTCTGATCATTTGGGATTAGAAAGTACATCACATATGGTCAAATGTGTTTTCAATAACCTCTCACTAGACTGGATTGGGTTGTCTGGATGGGAGCCAAGGGCTGGAATGCCTAAAGGGGACTGTATTTGGCTTCTTGTTAATCAGTGTGGTACTGCAGAAGTTCTTTTGTTACTGGCTTCATTAATCTAATTATAGAATAAACCACCAGTTTTGGGGATTATCTGCCCTATTTCTCGCAGTCTGCCTTGAGTGTGGCATTCTCAGTGTGGTCTATCCCAGGCACATGGTCACAATAATAAGCAGTGTTTACACTTTTAATGGAGAGAAGGCCAAGGGAGGGAAGTTTCAGAGGCATTAGAGAGAATCATCAGGAATATACAACATTTGCAAAAATTTCTATAGCTCATTTTTTTCCTTTTGATTCTCCTTTGTCTTTTGGCTAGGAGCAACTTAACAAGGGTTTTCTATTTGTTTTTCATTCTTTAATAGAAGTGGGAAAACATGAGAATCTTACATTCAAAATGGTTCGAACATTGTCAATTCAGATAAAAGCTTCAATTTTCTGAGACAGCACTGCAATGTCGGATCCAGTGTGGAATCAAAAATCCTGACCCCATTTTGTAGTTATGCTTCCATGGAGGAAATGCCAGAAGAACTCTCCTAACTCATGAGAAAGTCTATTGTTGGAAAATTTGATCTTGATTCTTGTCTCACTGATGCAATTCCATGCCAACTTCAGTGGAGTTACTCCTGATTTACAGTACCATCAAGGAGAATCACAGCCTTCATGTTGAATTTTTTCACTCGGGCACAGAGTAAATCATCCTAAGTGTATGGAGCAATGGCATTTTACACCAGCTTGAGGATCTGTCTGAGGATGTTTGGGTTTGGGTAAGCATGGGTAAGTTCTCAGAAAGCGTTAAAGACTAGATTCACTGATATGCTATTATTACTTGGCACTCATCCACCAATACAAAGCAACTTTAAATTTAATTTGACTGCTACCTTAGCAAATCAGTTAATTCAATAATTTTGCTTTGCTGGATTGGCAAAAAAAAAAAAAAAAAAGCATCCAGAGTGTATTAGTGAATGTAGCTTCCAGGATTTTGTGTACTTAATTTACCAAACCAAACTGAATCTCTGAACTTATTGAGGTTCACTCCTGACGGTTTTAACTTAGATTGTAAGTTCTTCAAAGCGGGATTTGAATTTGATTTGCCTATAAAGTGACATACAAATCTATAATGTTTTAAGTGAATAATAAATAATACTAATATTCACAGGCTATTTGGTTTTGCTGTCAATGGAGATTTTGATACACCACTGAAATTATTACGATATATTTTGAGATAAAACTTTCCAACACAGCAGTTATATTTCTTGCTTCTATTTTTTTAAAAAAAAATCTGTCTCGGTTATCTGGAATTATGGAAATATGTAATGTTTATTTCACTGCAGCTTGGGGAAGAGACTGCTAAAAGGATTCTTTTCTTTAAGTTTTTACAAATAACAGGACAGATTTTTTACACCAGTATACATCCAAAATAACTTCATTGCAGTAAGTGCAGCTACAATGGACCAGATCATTGGCTGGTGTAATTCTATATTGAGTTACCCCAGCTGAAGGTCTGGTTCATTAGATCTATATTGCAGTAAATGAGAGGAAAAAGTCTCTGTGTAATTTAGATACTGTTCTCATTTACACTCCTGTAAAACTGGAGTAACACCATTGTCCTAAATGGAGATACTTTACTTTACATCAGTTAACTTTAAGCTGAACCTGAATCAGTGTTGGTATGTGTGTGCACATTCTGTGTCCTTTTTCTGGCAGAATGTTTCCTATCTCAGAGCTATAGACTAACTATTATGGTTCCAGCAATGCAGGGCAGCAGTATCCCCTAAGTCAAGGGAAACTGGATACTTGAGCTGGGACAACCACCAGTGAAACCTATCTTAAGTAACCACCAATCAGGTCAAATAAAAACAATTGCTTAGTAGAGGTTTATTGTTAACCGAAGGTTGACTAAAATTCAGAGGATATATTATAATAGTTATTTAATACAGAGTTGGTCCTAAATAGAGACATCTGAATAGCTGGAATATGAATAGTGTAACACCCAACTGGGTGAAGAATAGCTACAGTTTAAGAAAACAATTTTGAGGGCTTTATAAAAGGTACTATGCCTCCTCAAATTAATTTTAGAGATTGTTTATATGATAAAATGCACTGCAATGTTTGTGCCTCATAAGGTTAACCATAAGAACAACCTAACATGGAACCATCATAAGTGTCGTCCATTTAATAGATAATCAGAAGGAAATATGATTTCTTCATTATGTATTTTCCCATCATAATGCATTATATGAAGCGAAGATGATGAAACCTTTTAGTCAATTACGAAAAAAAATACTTTTTCCAAATCTTTCCTTTTCATATTACGAACTAATGATACCTTTTTTCTACTACTGCCATATATCACACGTACACGTGTCTGTTTAATTTAGCGCCAATGTTCAAGCCCAGTCTCACCCTTGTATTGAATCTTCCAGTATGAAATAGGAAAGCCCCAAATTAGTTTTGGTTAATGAGGAAGCCAATTTGCTGTTTAATGTAAATAAATGTAGCATATTGTGTATCTTTCTGCTAGTGAAAGACACATTAAAGAAAATTGGTTATGGTTATGAATGTGTCTGCTCTCCAAATGAATGCTCATGCAAACATTTATCATGACACTCCTGTAGCTGCAAATGGTACTTAAAAAAATAACTCTTTAATGTATATGATGAGGACTAAAACAGCATAAAAAGCAACTAAAGATTCATCATGCCCTTTTGAGTATCTCTTTCATCCTTTAATATTCTCATGGAAATTTATACAGCAACATAGTTGTAAATTTGTAAATGTCCAGAGCATTACATAATTGTACCTGAAAGTGCCCCAAAATCTTAATGTTCAGGAAAATAAAAAATGTAGCACTCTATAGATTTTAAACCCTAAGCTGATACCTAATGTGCCACGTTTATCTAGCAAAGTGCACATACAGCACTAACTAAAAGGCTGAGTATATTCTGTTCCATTGTTGTCAATGAAGTTTCAGTAGAATGAAGCAGTGTAACAAGTGATTTGGAGGAACATGGAAAGTTAAATTTAAAACATGGAATACTTATAAATATAAAAAACTCCGTAAAACCAGGAGATCATTGTGGGAATGAAACTCCCTAAAACTGCTATTCTCTCATTTTATATTTAGAGTGTTGGGGCTGGGACTGTCTTTTTGTTTTGTTTTATACAGAGTGCAGGATAATGAGATCTGTGTCCAGATGGGCAGTGTGAGCTAGTAGATAGAGCACCGGGATAGGGGTTTTATTCCCATTCCTGCCATTGACACTGAAGGGTTGCCAATCCTCATAATTTAGAATGAGGACTGGACCCGATGACCCAGAATGTCACTACCAGTCCCGTGTTCCATGACTAAGGCTTCTAAGTGCAATCGTAATATAGATAGTAAGAAGTATTAATGGATTGTGTATAGGATGTTCTCACTTATAAATAGTGCCTTGTGGTTATTTAATGTTGTCAGTAGTTAACTCATTTCCATATTGAGTTACAGAGTTGATTTCACTGTTCATTGTGCTCCACTAAATCATCCCCTCCCCCCTCGCCCGATATTTCGGGTATTACATATTGACTCTTTTGTGTGTGTGTTCTAAGAATCCTTATCAGATGAATGGATTTCAAAATCCATATATACATGTTTCTTTAAAGCAAACAAAAACATACTTCAAGACTTGCTGGTATTCTGTACTTAATATTGATTTGAGTTCATTGCTTGCATAATTTATTTAATGTAAGAAAAGAAAGCAAATTATGCACCATAAATAACTTGTCAAACAATGTACTATAAAATGTCACTCAGCAGTCTCAATGCAAGCTGCTGAATCAGAATTTTCAAAGAAAGCCCTGACTCTGCTTACTTTATGGAAAATAAATTGGTGAATAAAACATTAAAATAAGAGTCAAATTCTGAATATCTCCTTCTCTGCTAAAACAGGCATTTGTTTAGCTGTAATTTCCAGATACAAAACTTAAAGCTGTGTTTTAAATAATTAAAAGACAAATATAAAATTGATACTTTCCACTTCCCATTAGTATAATCAGTGCTGGCAGAATTTAACAGTAGAATGTTTTATTAAACAGGTTACTTTTTCTAGCATAAATAAATGCATAAATTGTAGGGTTTTTTCTACAGAAAAACATCACTAATATGTTGTATACCTTGGGGAACCAAAAACAAGACAAAGTAAAGATGTCCATAAAGCTATTAACTGTTCAGAATCCAACACCACTGGTTTGAGTTCCTGATGGATTTGATGTAGATAGTGGGAAGATGTGGTGATTATTCATGAGTCAATATAAAAAGGTTTAGTGGTTCAATTTTAGTTTGGATGAGTACTCTAAGCTTGCTGGGCCTGATTCTTCTCCCACTTATAATGGAATAAATCAGAATTCATTCCATTAAAGTCAATAAATGGAGAGAAAAATCAGGTTTTCTGTGTTTATCCAAACCTTAATTGAACCAGAGTTACTGAACCTCTTAGATCTGCAAGAGTGGGCTGGAAAATGGATGAGAATAGACGTTTCCATGGCACTTTATTTCTGATCTTAAACAGAAGTGGGAATTGCAAACATGAAAGATAACTGGAGTGAAGGGGGAAGATGAAGAAATATATGTAGACTTTTTTAAACCTAAATAATGGACAATTTTTTGGTCAGGTTTTGCACAAAAGTTTGAATTAGTTCCTATTACAACAATGCAGTTCACGTGGCCCTGGTATTCACTTTCTGCAATTGTTTGTTTAATATCATTAATCAGTTGGGCTAGTCCAGTGGCCTGGACTGGTGGTGTAACAGTCAAGGGGGCAACTTTCATCAGTCAAAAAAGACACTTAATTTGTATTTCTATTTGTCTCTGTCTGGTGTTTTGGGATACCTCTCAGATTACTTGTATGCAGTATTGTTGTAGCCATATTGGTCCCCGGATATTAGAGAGACAAGGTGGTTGAGGTAATATTTTTATTGGACCAACTTCTGCTGGTGAGAGAGTCAAGCTTACACAGAGCTCTTCTTCAGGTCTGCAAAACTAATTCAGAGTGTCACTGCTAAATACAAGGTGGAACAAATTGCTTTGCATAAGTAGTTAACACGTTTCTATGCTACACAATCTGTTCCACCTTGTCTTTAGCAGTGACACTTTGAATTAGTTTCCCAGACCTGAAGAAGAGTTCTGTGTGGCTTGAAATCTTTTATTCGATCAACTTCTGTTGGTGAGAGGAACCAGTTATTACTTGACCCACCTTGTCTCTCTGATTACTTGGCCATTGTTCTATGAATTCTCATGCTTGCTTAAAGTTTTGTGTGATTACTAGCCCCTTGTTTGCAAGCAGTGGGCCTTGGTTTTAAGTTTCTATTATAAATGAGGTGTTAGGTGGGGAACATTTTTAGTTTCGGACCAGAGAAGTGTGGCAGATACCAAACACTAACATGTACAGTGAAAGTGAACAATCCCCTCACTTGGAAATGTATTTAAAAGAAGTATTAGTAATAGCTACCTTCAGCCATCAGGAAAACATGTGTCTTCAGTAATCTGTTGGGAAAAAGATAACAATTTCCTAAGCTGCAATGCAGGAGGGCAACTAACAGCAGTGTTCTTCTCCTGAGGGTGCAGGAAACTATTTGCTTACAAAAGGTCATGAGATATGTTGATCTCCAGTAGGGAATGTGTGACAGCATGGCAGAACTTCCTAGGAATTGGGGACCCTTATCAACTATTTAGCTTGGGGTGAGTCCTCCACCTCCCTCTGGCTGGTGACTCATAGACAGTCTCTCCAAACCCTGTTGTCACCCAACCCAGCAGCTGGTGGCACCAGGCACCCAACTTAGTTCAATGAATGCTTTCCAGCCACTCAAGAACCAATAAGAGAGAAACTCCATCTGGGTCATCAGCTCAGGACCACGCTGTTTACCCTGGTAAAAAAGCCTGACCTGTGGAGATTATTATCCAGTCCGCCCATCCCTCAAGGTACACCAGCTTTTGCTATTGAGCAGTGTGTCTAAACACTTCACTCAGAGACATACTGGTTAAGATAAAACATTTAACAAGTTTATTAACTACAAAAATAGATTTTAAGTGATTATAAGTGGCACGTGTAAAGAGATTAAAAGAAATTACCAAATGAAATAAACATAAAATTACAGTCTAAATTCTGTACACTAATAAGTTCTTGAATTAATAATGGCTCACCCTTGTTAACCAGTGCAAACAGGTTCTTAGATGCAGACTAGGAAACCTTCCCTGCCTGGGACTCGACTCCCCTCCCCCTTTTCAAATAACTTTTGTCTTTCAGATGACCCTTCAGGTGTTCAGTTGAATGGGAGTGAAGCCCAGTGATGTCATGCTCCTCCTTTTATAGTCTGTTTCAACTTGCTAGAACATGTGACGTGGCAGCTGCTTCTCATAGGTCAAGCAGTCTCAGTGCATCCTACAGGGAAGCCTTCACTGTAAGCAATTCCTGGTAGTGGATTATTTCTTTGATGTCCCGTTAGCACAGCTGGCCACTTCATTGTTGTACCTGAAAAGCTGGTTTAAGTGGTTCCCACCTCCCAACATGTCCTAGTAGCGTTTACAACAATATTTTATAACTGCACATACTATGGTAGCACATACAATTCAACAGGATATTAATGTTTAGCAGATCAAGACTTTTAAAATAATACCAAACAAGGCATATTTTGTACAAAATGTATCAGAATTATAGGACATTGGTGAATATGGGGGTGTTTGGGGTGTTGTTTTCAGACAAAGATGTCACAGAGTGGACAGGGAAACTTATTTTCAATAATTTCCCAGTGAGACTGCTCTAAGTCTTAGCAATCTCCCCTGTGCAGAAGCTCATTTCTGAAGCTCCATTTTGGTATCTCTTTAGTCTGCATTAAGCTGAGCTTGCACTTCATCTTCCAATTTTTGCTAATTCTTAAAAAAGTAGTACATTGTATGGGTCAAATCTTGCTTATCTCCTCACGAAAATAGACTCATATATATTAATGTACATTGTATATAAGCAATTAAAAGTTTTGATTTGTAAAGACCTTTGTGTTTAGCACGAGCCAGAATCCAATACTACATATCCAGTTTTTCAACAGATTCTCTTAAAGTCCCATTTGCCTGACTGGGCCACATGTTCTGAATGGCTAAGTCTAGCAGTGGTACAGTTGATTCTGGCAACACAGAATCTGGCTCAGTGTCATGATCACAAGGAGTATTAAGATCCTGGTGCTAGCAGCTCCGCCAGCTTTGAGACTGACAACTAAGACATTAATACTCATATCAAAAACCAGATTTGGCCAGATGGCACATCATAGGCATCAGACCTTAGGTGGATGGTGACCAAGAATGCTGCCATTTTGCTTCCCTAATTCTGGGTTTCTCTAGGGGCCCCCAGAACAAGTCAGAATACAAAAGCAACTCCCCCTACTGACCTATCCTTGGCACATTTTCACACTGGGGACAATGCAGGAGGATGATGTAGGTCTGCCTATGTCAACCTTATGCTGTGCTTGAAATAGGGGATTCTGCAGGAGGCAGTCCTTCCATAGCGGCATAAAATAAATGACAGAATCTGTTTCATTGAGTCGGATCCCTATAAATGATCATTTAGGCTTAAATCCACAAAGGGACTTAAGGCATTGCAATGCTGAGCACTGAGGCACCTAACTTTTAGGCACCCAGCCATTCAGAGGAATCCACAAACTTAAATTTCTTATACCATACGTGCCTAAGAATGGGATCCACAAAAGCCAGCATGCCTGTCAGGGAGCTGCCTAAGCGAGCAAATAGCACACCATGGAGAGCAGTGTGTCCTAAGCACCCCTCTCAGAGAATCTGGCACATAGGTACAGGTCAGAGGAAGGAGCCCATCTCTGATTATGATCCACAGCCGGGAACCCTCTCCTGGAGTCAGGTACTTAAATTGTTTCTTGCCAGAGCGTACACCTAAATCCACACAAAACAGTTGAGGAGAAGAAGGCCTACCTTATAACCTTTAGCCTGGAGGTTAGAACAGTCACCTGAAATCACGTATTCAAATCCCTTCTCACCAGGCAGAAGGGAGAATTGAATTGGGGTCTCCCACATCCTGGGTGCATTTCTGATCCACAGGGATAAAGGTAATAAAGAAGACGGTCTTTCCACCTTTCCTCTCTCACATCTGTTTTGTGTGGAGGTACATGTAATCTAGAAACAATTACTGGATCAGGACCAACAGGCGAGATAGGAAGGAGAATGCCTATTTTCAGCTGGTTTGAGGACCTTGCTGGAGCTTATTTGTGAGATTGGCATCCAGGCATCTAGATTGAGGTATTGTGCAGGTGCCCAGTGGCAGAAACTTAGGCACCTGAGGGAATTTTATCACAAAAATTTAGGCACTGATGCCTTTTAGTTGCCTCTCAGGTTAGGCAACAGCTGAGCAGGGATTTTGAAGGTTTCAGTTGCACCTGAATTTTGGATGTGAACCTTAGATCTTTCAGAATGACAGGGGTATGCAGTAGGAAAGTATGAAGTGGAAATCTGACCAGTTCACATGGCTACACCAGGGCTTTGTAAGGGAACCTAGCAGAGTGCCAGTTATATTGTCCCTTGTCTGCTCAATACTTTATTTCTGTCTTTACTGTAGTGAAGTTTGCTTAAGTGAAGCTCTACTTTTACTGACAATTCCCTGGTTTGCAAGTCAACAGGAACACTTTTTCATCTACTTAATATAAAAGAGCATTAATAATAATACCTAGTTCTTATGTACGCTTTTCATCAGAACATCTCAGAGTGCTTTACAAACAAGGTAAAAATGGGAAAACTGAAACATAGAACCATTAAGTGACTTGCAGTGGCAGTCCCAGAAATAAAACCCAGATCTCCTAAATCCCAGTCAAGAGCTCTGTCCTATAGGCCACAAAAGCAGCACTTTGGCTAACATTTCTACAGTCACTTTATTGAGAAATTTTAAAAGACAAAGTGTTACCTGCATAACATAGATTGAGGTACAGGATAAATGACAGTGAAGAGGGAGAATATGACAGTGGCTAGCTCCTCCCCCAAAATCAAAGCAAGGTGATATTATAAACCTGCTCTTAAAGAAGGGTTCATCTACCCTGTCTTACTAATGCTCAGAATGCAGAGCAACTTTTCTGTTAATGGCAAGCAAACAGAGAAGTTAGATAAAAAACATCAAATTCTCTTGCTGGAAGGTCACAATGAAACACTACTTTATTTCCTAGAATTCAGAATAATAACACAAGAGTGAGCAAAAGAGAAAGCAGGCTGCTCCCTAAACTTGCTATCGATTGGCTGGTTGCAGACTGACTGCTTCTAGATCCAGATCACACTCCCTCCAGAGTCCCCATGTCCACAAGCAGGAGCAGGGAAAACTCTGAAAAGCTTGTAATTTCAGTACAGTTTTCAATGCCCCACAGTAACCTCTTAAAGATGTTCAGAGGTGGAAGATGGCAAAATATTTAAAATGTTCTAAAATGTCCTGCACTTGCGTATTCCCTTTGTGTGTGCTTTCTGTGTAGGTATTATTAAAATGAAATTCTTTGAACAAAAGTCTTAGAAGTCTGAGTCAGTGAGTGTTTGAAGTTGATGAGGAAGACCAGCTGATATATTGCAACTGCTTGTGTGGAAGGTTGAAGTCCTCATGTTGAAAAGGTATAAATACAAAACTGTCAAACAAAGAGGCCTATTCTTGAGCTGAGAGAGGCCACAGCTGGAGTGAGAGAACAAAGCACCCGACAGAAGGTGGAAAGCGGGGTATGGACTGTGTTCAGTGTTCAGCACTGAGGAGAGGAGACTGGTGAATTAATTACTGTTAGCGGACTAAGGTAAAGAAAATCCAATAAACAGACCAATTAAAACAACAAATAAAAAAAGCTTCTAACTTAGAGTGAAAGATAAAAAAAACCCTTCAATCTAGTAGTCAGTCATAGAGTAAACTAAGGAAATGGAAAAGCAGGCACAGATAGGTTTGATTGGGGTTACTCAGTTATTGGGTAGTGGGACTACCCATGGAGAAGAGCACATACAATCACAAAGAAGAGAATATACAATCACTTGCATTGTGGTCAAGTGGCATCCAAGTAACTCATGGTCCTGAGAGCTCCTGGGCCACAGTCGCAGAACAGATGGAACAAACTGAGGTGAAATTATTTAGAATAACATATGAGGGCATTGTAGAATCGGGCCTACTGAGAACTAGCTGTGCTTTGGTCCCCCTGTTGAGAAAAAATTGGTCTCATGTCAGGACGGAACCAACAAAGTGATATGAGGAGACATACGCCGTTAGTAGACACCTACTTCTAACATGAGTAGAAGTCTGAGAATTCCTTATGCACCAAGGAGATCCCTTCAAGAGATGTAGGTACAGTTAATGGACATATTCAGGCTGCAGTAACAGGGGATATGATCATTTAAAAGAGTAGTAGCTTGGTTTGTGGCGACTGTGAGCACCACAGAATGATTTGCCTACTGAGTAGCAAATGTAAACACACATACTGTGATCAGGACTGGAGACCACTTGTGCTAGGTATAGGAAAAACACATGGAAAGTCATCAATTAAGGAAACAGAATCCATACCACATAACTTTGGTAACTAGTCACACTGACCAAAACATGAATTCTAAATATCAAATTCTCTAAAATGTTTTCATTACAAATGTTTTTGAAAGGCTACAGATACAAATCGGTCTCCAAATGCTTGTTGTTCAATTATTTTAAAATATGGGGGGGAAAATGAAAATCATCATAAAATCACGTTATTCTCAAAAAGAAATGGAACCAAATCTGACAAATTAATTATTTGCACCAAATAGATCATCTCTGCTATATAGATTTGGGTTTAATTTCCAAGTTATTGTTCTCTGTATGGACAAAATAACAATAACAACAAGAACAAGAATGATAATTAGTCTTGAGACAGACTGATCCTTTGTGCAAAGTAACTTTCATTGATGGATTTACACCAAAAGTTAAACTGGCCCTGTGTTTCCTACATGTACCAGCACATCTCACTAATTAGATAATTACTTGTTTTCAGTAAAAAATTATAATTGTTTTGCAAGGAAAAAAAAAAGTGATTCTGTAATGATCATGTATACACTAAATGTCCAGGTGCTATATCTCAGTTAATGATTTCTCTCTCTCTCTCTATCACCCATCCAGTAGCTTTTGTTTCTTTCTCATTTACAGAGTTGTCAGAAAAGTATAGATTAGGTCAGACCTGGCAGAAATGGAAAACAGATCTGCGGGACTGTATAATAAAGAATGTGGTGTTCTTCCTTGCTTTATAGTCAGGTTACTTCGAACAACAGTTTGAGGATAAGTAGAAAGAGCATCAGATTTTATCCTATCCCTAGACACCACCTGAATTTGCATCACACATTTCAAATATTCTCACTAGCAAAGTGATGTAACCTTCAGAGTAACTTCTTTCCACCCTATGATAAAAATAACTTTAAGAGCTGTTAATCTCTGCATGCTAAGAGGGAGGAACTCTAATGTCCTTTTAACTAGCTCAATCAGTAGTGCACTAATATTTTACAAGTATATACTGCTGATGCCAGTGTTTCACATGATTGCCTTAGAAAAATCAGGTTGTGTACTATTCCTTTTCCATTTCAAAGCTCAGTTGCAAGCTGAAGAGTGCATACACAAATCCCACTAATTACTGTGAGTGTTGACAGTATTTCTTTTCAGATGCAGCTCATTCAGAACACAGAATTGGAAATTTCACACTATAAGAGTCTTTGTTTTATTTCCATGTTTAGGACTACAAAAATTTTTTATTAACGTCATCACATTTTTAAAGGATGTTTTAAAATTTATTCCTAAAATCATGTGTGTGAACTTAGTGCTCATGAAAGGTATGTGATTGGCAACCATGATCAAAATCCTCAGTTTATTTACTGAACAGGTAAAGTTACAGTTCCCCATGCTATCTCACCTAAGGTCCTGCCCATGAACAACTCTTTACTGGGGTTCTGTCTATTGGCTAAAGACATCGTTTCTGTCCATCCAGCTGGGCCCTGGTGTATACAGACTACTATTAAACTCAAGAAACCACCCTTGAGGGTAGGAAACTTCTTACCTCCACTTCCACCCTGTAATGTGCCTCTAGAGAAATGCGTTCTCTCCTGGCATGGCCTATACTGAACCAAAATCAGGGCAATAATTAATAATGTTAAGATTTAAATACATTAAAACTACTGTTAAGAGCTGCATGTAGAAGCCATTTGCAGTGAATAACAACAAAAAAAAGTTGTATTGGTCTTATAAAATTTAGGAGCAATGTGCCACATTCTTGAATGCCATCTCCTGGCACCTTATCTATTTACATATACACTCCAGAGTACTCCAGTAACAATCACCATAGCCCTACCCACCAAGGCTCACTGTAATACAAAACTGAATAGTGAGTGCCTGTGTTTCTTCATGTTTGTAATGGCATAAACAGCATTTGTTAAGCAGTATCTGGGAAGGGTGGAAGTATAGCATTGTTGTCAACTCTCATGATTTTATCATGGATCTCATGATATTTAGTGTTTTTTCTTAAAGTTCCAGCTGTTGGAGTTGGGTGATTAAATGAGAATTTCAGATTTCATTTTAAAAAAGAGTTACCAGCCCTGATAGTTGCAGAGAAAAGTTTTAAAATATTACCTGAATGCACCCTAAAGTTTCAGAAACAAGAAGTTAAACTAAAAAAACAAAAATTTTATTATTAAAAAATAAACAACTCCCACCCCCTATGATTTTTGGGGGTCTGACTTATGATTTTTGAAGATCTGAGGTAAGCAATCGTGGTTATGTGTCATGACCTACAAATCTGCCATGTCATTCGCCACATTTCCACATAAGGGCTAACACAAGTGGATTTTTTTTAATGTAAAACCCCTTCAAGATTACAGTTAAGCAATCATCAAGATGGGGTATTTATTTAGGTAATTCAGTCTCAATGAATTGTATCCAGTTGTAGCCAATTGTTCCTGTACACCCACTTTCCAGATATCAGGGATTGCTTTTACCATTGTAGCCAACTACTAGCTAGACAGTCCCTTTCAAGGACCTTAGCCATCTAACCAATGTAAGAGATTATCCCAACTGAGATTTTCTTTGACTTGTGCTTGAGATAACAGAGAATCTTTGTGAAAAAACAGCATGGTGGATCATGCATCCAGAGTGACAAGAAGGTCCCATTTCTCTGTGTATGGTGCATATGGTACCAGACCTGTCAAAAAAAAGCAGTGCTGATCCGTTAGAACCTTGCACAGCATACAGCCTTCACGTCTACTCCCCCAGAGGCTCCCAAGTGTCTGATGGAACACTTAGTAATGTGACAGAGCCATGGGCACCAGCATTGCTAGCCTATAAACAAGCAAAGCAATTTTTCATCTCTTTTCTTGTTCTAATCCTGTGTTGCTGAAGTTCAAACAATGGATAGTGCACAACAGCGGGAAACTGTAACATTGTTTACCATTGTTTTGACATCTGGATTGAACTAATAGCTTTTGATGGCCTGACTCTTTCGAAGCAGGAGATCCTTGTTTTAAAACAGAATCTGTCTGAAGCTCCTTCCTCTCTCTCTCTCTCTCTCTGTAAAAAAACAAAACAAAACAGAAAAAGGAGACCAAGTTCTGGATTTGACCAGAGGAAAATGGCTCAAGAGGAGATACCTCTAATATCTTCAGATTGTTGAGATAATTGTCTTTTAGGGTGAAATTCACCATGAAGAGAGGGTTAGCACAAGGTCACACACCAAGTAAGTCCCAATAAGCCTTCTAATTAGAGTTTAAGAAGGAATTAAGCGGAACATAGGCTTTCTGCTGGACCTCTGCACAGGGGTAAATTTCACCCACAGCGATTACTCCTAGTATGTATTTGATTCTGCCCTCATAAAGGCAGTCTGTGGTGTAATCTGAGGACGGTGCTATATGCCTAGCATATCCCAGGGATCACCTGATCCATCACCCGCTTGTTTATGGAAAGGGACTCCAAAGCCTTGGCAAATTTTAGGCTGAAAATATTTAAACAAATGAAATTAAAATTCTTGACCCATGCAGGTGTTGATGGACAGAAAAAAAATATCACCTGCTGGATTTTTTGGATTTGTAGGGTGTCATCAGCAAAAGGAGAAAAGCAGAGGAGGAAGAATGAAAAAGAAGCGCAACAAAGAAATTGCCTTCAACAGTTTTAGTCATAGCCACATATGGGGTAAACGATGATGGAAACATAAACACCAGTTGTCCCAAGACCACAAAAGAGAACTCCAATGCACTCCATCTTTCATCAGCAGCAAGCTATGTATAAGAGAAATAATTGTCATTTCTTTCCTTCCCAAAATGACGGCTTCTATTCATTCCATATTCACAGCCCATCTTATTTAGTATTGTGAAGACAGTGACAAAAACCAACACTACATGCAACCCATTAGCTGCAAGCAAGCAATATAATTGCACTTTTATGTATCTTTTTGGACTAATTTACACAGTTTGCACAATTATAATAATATTATTCTTTATTACTCTTCTCCTAAAAATCCAGTTCTGTGGTAAAATTTATCAGAATATAAAGTCAGGGAAGCATCTATGCTAAGCAAATACTGAATTTTATTACATATAGCAATGATTGCCTGATATTACAGTGCTCAAATTAATGAAGCAAATTAAGCAACGGTATGTGACATAAGCATAGAAACATGGACAGTTCTCTCCTCTTCTTCCTCCCCTTCCCAGGTAGCTGTAGGAGTGAAATGTCAAAACAGAGCACCCCTTATGCAACACAACCACCAAGAATAGTCACAGGGCTCACACAGGGCTTGGTAAATGATCAACGTGTAGCCTCAGCAGCCCATGTAGCATTCTTCCTTCCATTCACAGATGTTGTGGAGCATACAGCAAAGAGCAATGTCTATTGTGATGTACTCAGGTCCATGTAATTTCACTTCAGTAGGCATTTCCATCTTACTTACAGTCTCACAAAGCCACAGTCAATTTCCATTCTGACACAAATGAGGTGCTAGTTGAATTCCCATCCGTTGACATTTTCACAGTCTGGGTATAACTTGGTCAGCCAGAGTATAAACATTAATCTTGGAACAGCGCTATCATCCCTGGTTTTGAGCTGGGGCTTAGGCATGAGATAGACACCTGACTGAGGCTTCAGTGTCCATGGTCAGAGACAGAAACATAGGTGCCCATGGAACTTTTACAGTGAAAATGTAGGCACTGAATGAGCTAATGCACCTATGGGGATAGGTGGCAACCAAGCAGGTGTTTTTGGATCACAGTGATGCCAAAAACTGGAATTTAGGCAGCTAAAACTGAGGTTTTAGGTACCAAGTCCTTTTGTGGATCTGCCCTTGAGATATTTTTCCAGATATTATCCTCAGTCCATATCCAGCTGCTACTTGTAATCACTCAGACTGAACCAGAAAAAGGATAGCGAGTATCTTGAATTTTGTAAGTATACTAAATCACCTTTAAATCAGACTTTAGTATATTCACCTTTATTCAGCAATACATTTATCTGGTGGATTTTCAGAGACACTCAGCCCTGGTCTACACCTAAAATGTAGATTGATCTAGTTCACCCCCAGGGATGTGAATTCAGAACCCTGAGTGCCATAGTTAAACCAAAGTCGATGGAAAAATTCTTCCATCAACCTAGCTACTGCCTCTCGGGAAAATGGATTTCCTATACAGACAGAAAAACCCCTTCCATCCATGTAGGAAGCATCTACACTAGGATGCTACAGCAGCGACAGCTGCAGGTCTGCAATTGTGGCACCTGTAGTGTAGACATATCCTCAGCATTGGCCTAATTTTGCTCCCATTGAAGTCAGTGGAAGTTTTACCACTCACTGCAGTGGGATCAGAATTGGACCAACATGGCACATTTGAAAATCTTACCCTTAGTGAATTCAGTGTTATCATTGCAATTCATTGTTTCATTTATTCATTCATTCATTGTTATTCATTGCAATCTTAGTATTGAAATGTAACATATCTCAGAATGCTTGGGTTCAAAATGCACTGCTAGAATACAATTTTTTTTAAAGGGATCACTTATACTATGCTTGTGTCATTCACTGTTCTTATAAAGTTAGAGGAAAACTAGCAGTACCATGTCACTTCAGAACGCAAGTGCAGAGCAATGTGACATTAATGTGATATATCATAGGCCTTTCATTTCACTAAGAGCCAGCTGTTCAGTTATTCACTTTCTTCACGTTCACAAGCCGGTAACCCTTACATTCCAAGTGTATAGTGCACTCAGGAGAATACTCACTGATAGTTGAATATTTACTGAAAATAGCATCATAGTAAATGCCTGCCTGCTTTAATTAAACATAAACAGAAGGAGTTAATAAGGGACTTTTTTATATGCTTGTGTATGAAGCAAGAAATGGAAACTGGAAGAAAAGTGAAAGCCTAAGCTCATGCACCCAGTTTCTGGGCTGTTAAAGGAAACTGGTTAATGATGCAGGGTGTGAATTCATGAGAACTCCATTTTTTTCATGGTATTAGATTTTATTGCAGTGGTTGCAGAAAATAAAATGAGAGCCGATTCAGGTCAAAGCTCTAAATATTACTGTCCTCATCATATTTTGTACATATGTAGCATATTTCATTTGATCTCAATGTACTTTACAAGCATTAATTAACTAAGTCTCATCACATACCTGTGAAGTAGGCAATTTAACCCATTTTACAGACGAGTAAACCGTATCATAAATATGTTAAGACCAATCATTGTAAAAGGAACTGTGAGTGTGGAGCACATATGAAAATCAGGCCACTTATTTAAAGACCTAAATATGGACTTAAGTGTCTGTATTTAGGTATCTGTGTTTGAAAAGTCGATCCTAAGGAACTTGCCCAATATCATCCTACGGGTAAGAAACACCGCTGGGACTAGAACCCAGGAGTCCTGATTTAACCACTTGCTATAAATTTCTATTTTAAGCTTCTGTCATCCTAATAAAGTCCACGTTTAATTATCCCTTCTTAGAGACTTTGTTGTTTTCAGATTTCTTCAACTATATGCTATACATCTGGAATCATTTATATTGTCCACTGAACCTGTTTGTTACAATCAGACATGCACTGTATTCAAGGTTTGTTTCATGCATACCTTTTACATTCATAGAATGGAAACCAAGGCTTTTGAAATGGAACCATAAGATTGAAATGAGCTAAATGAATGTAGGCTTTTCTGCTGCAATTACTGGCATGAACGAAGTATGGGAATTTGCGTAGCTTCAACTTCCAGTCATTGGATCATGTTGTACCTTTCTCTGCTAGATTGAAGAGCCCATTATTAAATATTTGTTCCCCAACCAGGTACTAATAGACTGTAATCTAGTCACCCTTTAACTGTCTCTTTCTTAAACTAAATAGATTGTGCTCCTTCAGTCTATCAATATAAGGTATGTTTTCTAATCCTTGTCAGGGACTACATTCACATGGCTGAATTCACTATTATATCTTTTTCTCACTATTGATATAAAAATTAAATGGGGGAAAATAACTATTGTGAAATGGTAAATAGTGTGACCAAATGTCCAAAACATGGAAAAGTTGATTACTCTGATTATTTTTTCAAAAATAAAATTCTAAACAGATATTATTGTACTCAAGAATATCAACATAAAGCATGACTCACAGGAGAGAGAGAGGAAAATAATGTTGCTGTTATGAGGATTGGCAAGAACTTTCCAAGTTATCAGATATATTGTACCTAAAATTAAAAATAAAAATAATAACAAATCCCACGAAACAAAACAAAAAAACAACAATAAAACAAAAACATACAGAAAATTATTTTTGACTTAACATACTGTATGCCAGATCCTGTCTACGACCATGGAATATTACATCTCCTTTCTGATCTTCTGGAGTTAGTTTCTGTCACTTTATCACAATGAAATGAATCCAAAAGTGTCATTCTAAGGAAATGGTGAAATGCTACTGGCACAATATATGCAGATTGGCCGAGTGAATTAGCAATGGGCAGGAATCCGCTCCTACAGAAAATAATTGAACTTTTACTATTGCCTGTGATGGGATTTAAAATCAGGCCCTAAGAAACAGTCTGCTCCTTCTTTCCTTACCCAGACAAAAATCTTAAAGAAATAACAGAAAGACAAGCCAAAATGTGGCGGTAGATGGATAAATTAAATGAAAGGAGAACAATCTCAGTTACCCATCTCATCAAACAGAAGATAGAAATGATTGACTTCTTAAATTTAAGAACCGCATTAAGAGCAATATATTCTTCTCTCATGGACACTGAATATCTTTATTACATATTCTACACTTGTATATGTGGAAAATCCATTGAAATTCATGCAAGTTCTGGGAACTGCACTATATGCAGTAGACAGTAGAACCTTGAGAACAACTGGGGAGAAGTTTGTTGTAAATATAACATCCAAATTCCCAATCTAGCACAGACTTTAACCCAATGACACAATTCACACATACATAAATGTTTGAAGTATCAGGAGTCTAGATAAATCATTTAATAGACTTAAAATGGTTTCTTTCTTTCTTAAGTTCTTAAGTTCTTAGGCATGTGCTTAACCTGAAGCACTAACGGCCACATTGAGTTTAAAGGGACAAAACATGCATAAATTAAAGCATGTGTATTGCATAGTGTTTTTAGGTATATAGCTGAATAATTTTCACCTTATAAAAATAATTATGTTTGTGTTCTCAATGTAGGCCTCATCCCACCACTTAGGCACTGGGATTTGATAAAATTAATGTTGCTGGGATGAAAGTCATCCATGTGAAAGCAACCAGCACAATCTCTATGCACCACTGCAGTCACACTTTTTGAGGGTTTTACGTGAGATAAAATGGTGTGTAGGCCGCAGGCTGGCCTTTTCCATGGGATTGAATTTTATCACTGGGATATAAGAAAAGATGCTTTTGTATAATAACATAGTACAGCCATTGGAATTATTAAACAAAATACACATTCACTCCATCAACTTTCAACAAACAGGAGAAGAATAATTCTTTGGAAAAAAGTAAAAAAAGACAGGAAAAAAGTATCATTTCCATTTGTTTGTTCAGTGCTGAAGTTGCATTGGGCAGTGTATAACAAACAAAAATAAAGACAGTTCCCTATAGAGCTTGCCGTCCAAAAGCCCAATTCTGCATAGGAATTCATTAATACATACATACTGTGAGCTGCAATGGAATCCCATTAACTTTACTCGGTGAGAAGGATGTAGGGGTTCCAGTGGATCCCTATGCAGGATTGTGATCATAAGGCCCATTCCTTCAAACATTTACTACCATTGACTTCAAAGAAGGAAAGCAAAATATGGTGACAATTCAGTATTTTGTTTCTTCTGAGTCCTCAGTCCTGCAAATACATCCATGCATGCGGACCTCTGCATCATCCAGATGCAGTTGCAGGAGTGAGACTTTGTTACTACAAACTGTCTTCTTGAATGTGTCATGGGGGAAAGAACATATGCATAAACCTATTTTTATACTTTAAAGCTCATTTTACAAACCAAGAAGAGAAGAAAATGTGCTTTTGACTAGAAAGAAAAAAATGTGTGACATTATCTTGCTTCACTGGAATAGGGATGCATAAATGGTGTTCTGAAAGACTTTAATGGAAAGAGCTAATATGAATGGTTGTTTTTATTACTAATAGGCAAGCAGACCTGTTAACATATAGCAGATGAAAAATGAAATCCTGAAAAGCTGTTTAGGTCTACAGATTGGGATAATTCCCTAAGGAAATTAAATAGTTCTTGGTGGAAAATTGAGTTATATTTTCTTAATCAATCTTCTCTTTTTGCAACTATTCTTAGAATGTTAGCACATAAACAAAAAGACCCTCTCACCCATACCTAAACAAACCCACTGCACTTTTAGACTAAAGTTTAGTCCAAACTTTAATATCATGTGCTTATTTTAAAAGCATATCTAAGTCTAAGGCCCCAATCCATCAGGTTGTTCAGTGCATGCAGATCTCTATAAATTCAGCACAGGAGTGAGAACCAGGAATTCCTGGGTTTTGTTCCTAACTCTGCTACAGCATTGTTATGTGACCTTGAGCAGCTCATGTAGCTTCTCTATAACTCAATTCAATAGCACCAACTGTGTGTGTGTGTGTGGGGGGGGAGGCGAGGGCAGCTAAAAGGGCTGATGAGAGCAATTTGCCCACAATCTTTTTGTGCTTGCTCAAAGTTCCATAGGTCATGGCACTGTGGGATGGTGGGGTGGGGTATGTCCCGACAACTTTCAAGCAATGGTCATGTACTATATCAGTACGGCTGCTACCTGAGTGGGTCAGAGCATCCCTTTGGATGTGTGGTCACATGCCAATGAAATTTGACCCAGACACCACTGCTTCAATGAGGAATATAATACTGCCTCACAGGGGTACTGTAGGATTACTCAATTACCATTTGTAAAATGATCTGAAGTATTAAAGTTGAAAAATACTATAACAGTCCCAACCATCATTATTCTTATAAAACTGGTACTGCAAGGTGCTCAAATGTTTACTAATCAGACCCAAGTAAAGCCAAAGGGAGTAGAATGTGCTTAAAACCATTCAGGAACTGTTCAGCACCTTGCATTCAGGGCACCGAAAAGAACAAGCATCTGCCTGAAAATGAGCTTCTAAGTGTGTTACCAATGAGTTAAGATAGCCAAATGCTCTTAGTCAATTGGCCAGGTGGCTCCGGTACCGGACTAGGAACCAGGAGACCTATGCTCAGTTCTTTTTCTTCTAGACAAGAATAGACAAGAAGTAGGATGTCAGTAACTGTGATTTATTAGTGACTCTTGAGTGCCTTAGTACACTGTAGATAGTGTCACATGGAGTTTATTAAGAGAGGTCTCTCCAGTTTTCTCTTTTTACTGGTAAATGCCTTTTCCACCAAAATGAGTTGACAGATTTCATTTTTCCAATTAAAAAAATATATTTTTTTTATTACACAGATAATTTTAATAGCAAAAAACAGAGCAAAATTTTTTGAACAAAATATTTCATTTGTTTTGATTTTTATGTGAAACACACTTTATTTTTAACCATTTTTAGTGCCACATTGTTATCTCCCAAATCACTAATACATTATGAAAAAAAAATTGTTTGATTTTTTTCCCCAAGCAGGCAGATGTGCAATCTGACACCTATTGTCAGCCTTTCATAGTTGATTACTTTTGGTTGCATTGTCAATTGTCCATAAAATTGTGCACAGACTCTTCAGTCAGGGCCACTTTTCAATATGAGTCCCTTTGACCATATTCAGATGTGAAGATTTTGGATAGCTATTCACTGTTCATACAGCCAAGGCATGTGCAAAATGGAATTCCATGGTTTGAGCCTGTCATGCTTTAGGTAATGGCAGGAAACACCACTCTGTTACTATGGCTCCATGAGGAGATGCTATGTTGATTAGTGGTGAACTGTCTTGCCATCACAACTAGTTAAGTTATTCTCTGAACCCTACATTGCTCTGAAAGACTTCTGGACAATCTTAGCGGAAAATAAAAGGGTGATTTAGCACCTGACACGGCAACCGTCATCAGCTTTCAGAGAGGGCACTAAGTCAAGTACTGACATTTTAGCTTAGCATTAAGCAAGAGTTCCTTGAAATGGGTCCAATGATATGTCATGGCTCAGTCTATAGATTCCCTAACAGTGATTGTCCCACTCCCTATTTCCTGCCCTTTCTTAAGAGCGACACATTTTCTGGTCTGTCATCATAACAACAAAAGTTCACTGGGAAATGGGGTGGTGAGGGGAGTTGCTGCACCATAGTTTTTTTAAATAGGAGGAGACAATAACAAGAACACAAGAATCACCATACCAGAATGTTCTGTCTAGTCAAGTATTCTGTCACAATTATTCAGTAATATTTCTACTGCATATAGTTAATGATTGACTAAGGGATAATATCACTTCTAAAGTTCCATCTTATTTTGCTGATTATTAATTATTATTATTATTATTATTATTAATAAAATATTTCTCTTACCTTAGAACCTACAGGACTTGTTGGCATCCGGATGTGCTGGAGAGAGAGAGACAGAAATGACCAGTTTGGAAGAGGTAACAGTCCAATGTAATTCTGAATGATACTTTTAATATAGATGTTACAAAACAGGGAAAAATCATAATTTTTTCAATTGTTCCTCTTTTTCCAAAAAAAAAAAAAAAAAGACAAAATATGAAAAATATCAGCTGCCTTTAGTACTTCTTAATACTCACACAAATGATTAATGTGTTTTAATCCTATTAAGCTCTTTGCCTCACTGGTATCTTGTGCCAGCCTGTTTAAAACACATTTGTATTCATCTCTTTTAAATTGGTTGCTTTTTAATTTCATGGGACAACACCTTCTTCCGCCATTTAGGAGTTCCCAACTGATCTTGTCTATAACGTTCATTATTTTGTATGCATTATTTTAAATGCGTCTGTCATACATAATATACCTTTTATTCATCTTCTCTAGTCCCAATTTTTTTCAGTCTTTCTTCATATATGGAAGTATTTTCAGACCTTTGATGACATCTATTTCCTTCTCTGAACCTTTTCTATTCCTGCTATTTACTTTAGGCCAGTCATTCTGGAAGCCAGACAAAACATCATGTATCTGACTAATATAATTCATAACTCAAAATTCATAGCATGCAAAAACTTCAGTGTACAAGTTTGACAAAAATATGGGGATTTCAACAAAAATGAATGAGCCAATTTAGGGGTACATTGGTGCTTCATCTAATGATTCCATACAATAGGGAGGAAGAGGCAATATGGAGGCATCCTAGACACTTCCCTTCCCAACATAAGGGCTGCCCAGAAAAGGAACCCCTGTGTTTCCTCTATAAGCAACTGAGGGTATGTCTTCACTTACGGAGGCAAATTTGCCGCCATTAGATCGATTTATCCGGATCAATTGAGCGGAAGTGAAGACCTGCTCAGTTGATCCGGAAGTTGATTTAGTAAAACCACCTGCCAAAAACGGTAGCACTGCATCGACGGGTATGCATTTCCTGTCAGTGCAGTGTAGTGGAGAAGGCATGCGGAAGAGGATCTAGGAAGTCGACATAAGTTACGCATGCTACTCTACATAGCTTGCGTAACTCCCACCAACTGCTGCCAAAGTTTCCATAAGTATAGACAAGGCCTGACTTTTAAGTAATGGGGCAGGAGGAAAAGAGGTGTAGCTGTGTCAGCTAGTGAAGTATGCTGCACCCTTTACAAGGGTGTCCAAGAACTTCCTCTGTGTTTCTCCAGTTTGTATGGCAAAGACACTTGTTAATGATCCTAGATATTTCTCTTATTTCTTATCTGGTTACTTTTCTTGGAGGTACCATTTTTCCCAATTAGGGCTGGTTCACACTTACCGTGCGATTTGGCGGCAGTCGATGGGAGTTACGCAAACTACACCAAATAGTTTGCGTAACTCATGTTGATTGCTCTGCTTCCCTTCTGTGTGCTGTTTTCATTGAACTGAGCGTTCCCATTGGCTCAGCGCTATGCTACTTAAGGGGGTGGACTTACTCAGTTGACTTCCTGATCGATTGAGCGGGTCTCGCTGACCGCTCAATCGATCCAGAAAGATCGATATGGTGGTGACGAATTTGCCGACGTTAGTATAAACGTAGCCTTAGTCTTCACTTCATGGTATGTTCACTTGTCTTCTGTTACAAATTTTCATTATTTATTTATTATTTGTATTGCAGTAGTGCCTAAAAGCCCTGGCCACAGGACTAAAAAATGTTGTCAGGATGTTTAAAACTCTTTGTTTTTATTAATACTTGTTTGATTACAGTACCTAAAACAATGAGGGGAAAGGATTTCTTTGTTAAAGATTCAACATGTCTGTCACTTCAGCTAAGGTGCAGAAACTCAACATTCCTAAAATTACTAAGATTTTTTTTTTAAATGGAGAGAAAAAACACCATGTTTTTCGAAGGAAAAAAAAAACATGGAGAACAACAAACAAGCTGTGGGGGCCTTCATTATACTTCATAAGCAGCCCCACTCTCCCCCCCCCCCCCGAAAGAAGAAAAAAGGAGCACAAATACATCTTTTTTTTTCCTTTCCGCTCACCTCTTGCTTTAGTATTCCCCTGATTTTGAATGCTGATTTTAAAGACTAAACATGATTTCAGCACTGGATTTTATTTCTTTAATTTAGTTCATTATGGAATAGATATATAAACTGGTAATTTATGGCCGTTATTTCATATTATATCATTTTGAAGTGCAGTTTCATCTATATTTGTCCAGGAAAAAAGATTTAGATTCATGCTATATTTTATATATTTTTCTATTTACACCAACCTTTGTTTACAGAAATTAAAAGGACTTTTAATTACAAACAAGCCCCCCCCACACTAAAAAAAATGGGAATATCACTAGTCACTGGGGGTTCACTCCTGCAAATATTTATGCATGTGAGTGACTTTACTTCTGCGAGTAATCCCATTGGGATTAAAATTACTCTCAGGTATAAATTTTTGCAGAATCAGATCCTATACAAAGTTAGTAGAATGACGTTCAGGCACATTGATGTTACTAAATTTTTACAGTAAATGAGAATTATTGAGTCATTTGTGATGTTCATTGCATAAATGGTATTAAAAATAATAGTTAGCTTTACCACTTAACCAATAACTTTTTATCTACTCAAGAAACAATTGTTTTTTTACAATGATGCTTTAGAAAACAGAAATATTATAAAAATGAAAAAAGAGCACCCTGCCTAGATAAATGTACAAATATGATTAGCTGGCATTTCAGCAAAGCTGAAAATTTATTTTGCCTTTCTTTCTTCTTTTGAATTTTCCCAAAGTTGTTAATCATGGTCACACATTTTCCTATTCATGCTGAGAGCGCACAGCATGCATTGGACTGGTGTTGTCAGCAGGCAGCAGCATCACATAAATTATGATTAGCTCAGACCAGAGGGATCTGACTGTAAAGAAGCGCTTAACCCACCTACTGCATCAGAGAATTTAGCAATGTGAGTCCAAATTTATCCAGTACTCAACGTTGTGAGTAGTGTTACTTTCTGTCTCTTAAGATTATAATAAAAATATATAACATCATAAACAAAATTAATTTGCATTTTTGGGCCCTGATCCAGCAAAGAATTCAAGCACATAGAGTCATAGATTTTAAGGCCAGAAGGGACCATTAGATCATCTAGTCTGACCTCCTGTGGAAGATATGCTGCAGAATTTCACCCAGTCACCCTCTGTAGAGCCCAATAACTTGTATTTGACCAAAGCATATCTTCCCAAAAGGCATCCAGTTTTGATCTGAAGACATCAAGTGATGGAGAATCCGTTTCAGTCCTTAGTAGTTTGTTCTAACTGTTGAACATCCTCACTTTTAAAAACTTGTGCCTTATTTCTAATGCAAATATCTCTGGTTTCAGCTTGTAGCCATTAATTTTTGTTATGCCTTTCTCCACTTGATAAAAGAACTCTTTAAAACCCAGTATTTTTTCACCATGAAAATATTTATACACTGTAATCAAGTAACCTCTCAATTTTCTTTTGGATGAATAGATTGAGCTCTTTAAGTCTCTCTCATTTTCTCCAGCCCTTTACTCATTTTTGTGACTCATTTCTATACTTTTTCCAATTTTTCAACACCCTGTTAAAAATGTAGACACTACAACTAGATACAGTAGTCCAGTATTGGTCTCTTCAATAATGATATTGTAGACAAAATAAAAAAGTGTCTCAATTATAAGTAATATGAGATAACGTTAAACATGTGAGTATTCCCATATACCTCAGTAAGGCTTCTCACATGATTAAAGTTAAACATGTACTTAAGTGCTTTGTTGAAAAGGAATGGAATTATTCATGTGCTTAAAGTCAAGCCTGTCTTAAGTGCTCTGCTGAATCCAGGTCTTAATGCTAAGCTACTAGAATTTCATAACTAATGCTGCAAGGATTTTGTTAGTATTTTTGAACATGGCAAACAGTTAAAAGAACATGGATTGCCCCTCACTGTAAATCCATAATAATGATTATTGTTGAATCACTGAATTATATAAATAAGAGATGGAAAAAACCATTTAGACCAGATAAACCATCCTTCCAGCAATACAGGATTGTTCTCAACCATATATTTTCTAATGATTTTGCAGTCCAAAAACTGAATTGTGTACGCAAGGATGGGAAATGAAGGCAAGGGAAAACTAAAACCTAAATAAGTTACTGAGTTTGAAGATGACTGGGCAAGAAATAGTTGCAACTTGAATCACAATGCTGCTCAAATCATGCATGATAAAAACACAAGAAAATGGCGGCATGAGAGTTAAAGGGTATTGATAATATGTTACTCACAACAATAAGAAGTGACTGAGTACTGCTATCAATAATACCTACTGCCTGCATGAACTTTTTAAATTATCTTTAATTTCTTATACATTAATTACCTTCTCTTTGTTTCTGTTGAATTATGGTCCAGTTTGTTGATGTCATCCATGGCTTTCCTTGCTAGCACATGTCAAAATTAAGAGTTCCATTGTGAGACATCATGGCCCTGGGCCCATGGGTCCCCAGGCAGTGCTCAGGCTGTGGCCGCCACCCAGCAGCTCACTGGAACCAGTGGAGAAGTGGGCTGGTGAAGCTCTAGCTCATAAAGGTCTGCCCACCTCCCAAAAGCTCCTGATTGTGGGAAACATCCTGCCCTACCAATTGGCTAGGATGCAATACTTCAGCCAGAAAGAGGCAAAGGAAGTTATCTTAGCAACTAGGTGAATCCCTGGCCGGCTATTACCATGGACTTTTGTCTAATTGCCTGACTCCTGAACCTGGCCTGTTCCTTTTTCCTGGCTCCCAGCCTGTTCCTGGTTCCTGCACTCCTTATCCCAGATCCCCAACTGTTCCCCAATTCCTGTTTTCCTGCCTTGCTCCTGGTCCCTCCGCCTACGCTGACTTTGAACCCTGTTTTGGCACTGTCTCCAGCTCTGACCTTTGGCTTAGCAATGACTCTGATCATGGTTCCTAGTTCCTGACTGTAACCATTAGACTTGACTGCCCATTCCTGGTCCCTACATCCATTCTTTCCCTACATCCATTCTTTATCAATAACAGAGCAAATACATGGTCCTAGTGGACACCCAAAATCAATATTACACATCATAGCTTGAATGCAAGAGGCAGAATAAATTGGAATCTAGAGGGATTCAGACTTTATTATACTTTAGAATAGTTCAGAATACTGTGCCTGTTAGTAATATGCAATTTGACTGTGAGGATTGCACTAGCATGCACATTGCTTTTTAAAGCGAGGCGTTATAATCTCAGCAAAAATTTGCATCTCACATTACTTAGAATGAATTGGATATTTGATTCGGTCTATAATTTGTGTTTGTGGTACAGTTTATCAGTTTTATTTGTATTAAAATGATAATTGAATCCTGCCTCCACCACACAAAATATAAAGCCAGTGTCTGTTCTCACATTAGGATTGTGATGTCAGCTCTCATAACGAGTCCTACTATATTTGTCTGGGACAAAAGGCTAACAGCAGTTACAAAGGCAGAGTTAAGGTGGTTCCCACTTTTCCCTTCAGCTGTGCCCCCCTAACTCCCAAAAGTAACACTTTTCTAAGAAAAGAAGACACTTTCATCACCTTCCCTGTTGCCTCATCTGCCACCAAAACTGGGTCTTCTCATAGAGGTGTCAGCCTCACCTCTTCCACCTGGTGTCTCCATCCAACTTTGCTAGGAAGGGGGGAAATCTCGCACTTGGCACCTCCATTTCCTGCCATGAAACAGGCCCTAAGCAAAGGAAACATGCTGCCATCAGTCTCCTGAGAATACATTCATAAAAAATTAAAGTTGTGAGAAGTTAATTAATTTTTCTCAAAAGTATTGAGCAGGTGGGGCTCACACTCCTCCATTGTTAACATCTGCTCTTGCTGCACTAACTAGTGATATCCTAAGCCTGGTTTTGACTCTTCTTCTCCCTGTAGGATCATGGTACCGCCACTGAGAACTGACATCACAGTTCAACTAAGAATATAATTACTCCATAAAATAAAATAACCCTAGTGAATGAACACTCAGACTCAGAGATGTAATCTGGCTGCTTTGTGTTGCTCCAGTCATGCGAAACAGCTGCAAACTTGGTTTCAGTAAGCTGAATTTATGGCAGATATTTGTTGCCAGAGTAGCACAAAGATATTGAAGAAAATCAGTGAATCCAGCCCTGGGAACCATTATGAAACAAGAATGGACTAGAATATGAATATATGTTATTTTCAAGTTGAACCACAGTTTCTGTAGATACTACATCTGGACAATGTGGACACCTATAATATGATATCAGAACCTAACATCTCAAAAAAAGCATTCATTTCAGAGAGATAAACTTGATAAATATAATCACAGTGCACATTCATACATCTTATTCTGCTAATTGATAACCATCTTAACTCATGCCGTGCAAGAGTAAACATCACTCTATCATCTCACAGAGCATTTTGCTCTTATTAGTTTTGATTGTGTGATTTTTGACTGACTTGGTGTTCAGTGAGAATTAGACTCTAAGAGACCGATTTTCAAAGGTATTAGGTATCTAAAGATGCAGATAAATGCCTAGTGGGATTTTGAAAAGTACCTAAGCAATTTATATGCATAACTCCCACAAATCCTACTAGGCAACTGTCTGCATCTTTAGGTGCCTAAACATCTTTCAAAATCTGCCCAAAGTGTCTCCTTACACAACTAGTACATATTAGAGTTGGTCAAAAATGGGGAAAAAAAATTTCATTAAAATTTCCACAACACAATTTGTTTCTTTATTTATTGAAAAATATCTAAATTTTTCAAGCAGCTCAAGTTCACATATCTAAATGTATTTTATAGTAGAGGCATAAATGCACCATGGAAAAAAATAATACTGTACTTCTCATAACAACCTTCAGCCTTATCATATATGTGCCTCTGTTTGTGGAGTTGGACAACATACTTAGTTGTGGGATGGGAAATAAGGTTGCCTTTCCTCCCACATATCCAACGTACGTTGTAGTCACATCAGCTGGACTCAACACCCACTGAAGTCAATAGAATTCTTTCCTTTATCTGCAGTTAGCTTTGGTTCAGAGCCACAATTCACAATCTCACATGTTCTACATATTTCATGTACTTTGCTTGAAGTACAATGTATGTAATTCAAATTGCAGTCTGGCTGTTTTGCTTCAAGTTACAGCCCTACTTCCACTTTTCATATTTCCTTTAGTTTTTGGAACAATTCCAGTCAACAATTTGTTAGTATTCACTGGATAACTGTGTTAAATAACTGCATTTTAGAAACAAGATGTGATTATTTCCATGAGTGTGTTAAGAAATTTACCACTGGCATTTTAGGTCACTCTGAGAAGAACTGAATGAGGCAACCACAAGACTGAAAATATTTGGGTTTCTGGAACTAGCTGGAAATTGGAATGATCTGGTATTTAAAACCTTTGGGTACATTAGTTATATAAGACTTTCAGTTATAGTGACATTATTTTCACAATTACTAAACTCAGAAGTGTTATTTCTAGGATGGAAATAATTGAAAATATCATGACCATGTCTCAAAGCTTGTCTGATTTTAGGAAGATGCTTCCATTATAGAAGGTACCTAAATTTGTTAAACTGAGCCTATCAGTATTGTTGTAAGGATCTTTGTATGTTTAGACATGCCACATTATTTTTCACATCTGAAATAGTCACTTGTGTCTTTAAGATGACATCAAGGAAGACAAAAGTTTGAGTTTCTTCCCTTTAAATAAAGTTACCTTTATGAAATTGTTGATAATTTCACTTGAAGCCTTTCCCAAGGAAGTAGTCAGTTCTCCCAGACATGGCACAATTAGTGACTTTCCAGCTCGCTCTGAGATTCTTCAATGGCATGAAGGAAGCTCTTTAAAGTAGGGAATTTTGACATTTTGAACCTCCATTCAATGTCTACCCATCTTTCAGCCCAAGCATAGGGATGCTTTGTAACCCAAGACCACCTCATTGACACAGGAGTTTGTACCCATCAGATCTTCCTACTCCCCAAGTCTTTGACTTCTGATGCTGGATTGTGACATAGGTCACTGCACGTTCAAAGACTCTCTTGACTGCCTCCTTCCACCTCAGGAGGATTTCCTTTAATCCAAAAGGCCAGAAAGACTTCCGGAAGCTTTTCTTGGAGGACATCCTCTGTTACAAAGATACACATAACTGTCCACAACAGGTAAGGAAAACTATAAACACATGCACAGCAAGTGTGTGCATGATAGATTGCATGGCTAAATCAAATGCCATGATGGGAAAATCTAATGGTACTAGAAATACAATTCTTTCTAGACTTACCCATTCTAGAAAACGTGGATATGGGTGGAGAGAGGAGTAGAGTGTGAGGCCAGTGATGTACACTGAATGGGTAAGAGATGTGGGAGACTCACAAAAAGGAAAGAGTATGAGTGGAAATAGGGTAAGATGTTTGTGGAGAGTGGAGGGAAATAAAGGAGGGAAAAGGTGAGAGAGAGTGAAAGAATGTGGGGGGCGGGGGGCAAAAGATATTGAGAAAAGGGATAAAAAGTTAAACCAATTGGAAAGGAACAACAAACAGGACTCAGCAGAAAAGATAAAGAGAGAGAGAGAAGAGGGAAAGGGACATAGGAAAGTGAATAGTGAGAGGGCACATGGGATAGGTGACATAAAATGATAAAAGGTACTGAGAACACAAAATGAAATGAAAAGAAAAGAGAAAAGAAGCATAAGACGGAAGGAGATTGAGAGAAAGGTATAAGGAATGGAAGGGAAAAGAAAAGCAGAAATAGAGAAACAGCTTTATGGTTAATACTTTTAATTTAAAATGTACTTATTCATATTCCTACTTTTCAGTGTCTTTGAAAGTGACTCAAAGATATGATTTACAGAGATTTATTGTGATTAATATTTTATTCATTCTTTAGAAGTAATTAAAACCAGATGATTAACGAAAGAAAACTGACACGGGATACACAAATCTCCTCACGACAGAATACTTATCATAGAAATCCACTAACACCATAAAAATGAAAGAAAAAAATAGAATATAACTAACCTTAGCTAGGTCAAATACCCATAAGTACAAAGTTTGGGGCCAATCCTGAAAACACTTAAGAATATAAATACAGTAACGTTATTTTCTATATAAGTGAGTTATTCCATAGAAGTCAATGGGAATGTTTCCATGAGTAAAGTTACACACATGCCTATGTGTTTGCAGGACTGGGATTTTTGGGTTTTGGCCTACAAAGTGATGAGCTGAACAGCAGCCAATTTACCATTCAAAGATATCTTAAAACAAGAAAATCTGTTCATCATCAACAGTCAGAATTTTTTTCACATTAACTCAAAGAGAGCTTCACCTTGTTCACTTAAGTGAGCTTCTTACTGGATATGCCTAATTGTGATAGTAGAAAAATATTGATGTGCATATAATTGGGGAAAAAATAAGCTTGTTTGTGAGTTTGTATTTCTTCCCTTTAATCTTAGTGTAAATATAACATCACCATGAAAGCCTAAGGACAAATATGTAGGGTACAATGCCAATATTCTTCTCCGATTTTGGGCAGATCTACAAACATCAGAAAAACAAAAATAAATTTTATGTCACCCTGATTCAGAGATATTTAAAAAAAAAAAAATATCACCAGCACTTTTCTTTTAGGTATCTATGGACATCAAATACTTTGGGTGCTAGTAAACCTAAACCCAGCCCTAAGTGCAAATCCCCAGACTCATGCATCCTCTTAAATACAGTTCACTTTACTTTTACTGATGGCAACTTTTTTATTTGGCTATATTGATATAATCATACTTTCCAATTTCCTGTTGGTGCTGATGTGTTTGCCCTTTGCATGTCCTGATTTGTGGGGAGTTCATCTCTGAGAATAAGATTGGAAGTGATTTTGCTTATTTTCTTTAACATATTGAATGTTAAATGAAACTTTCTTATATTTCTTATATTTCAGGGGGTGTCTGCACAAGGCTTTTTTGCCTAAAAAAAAAATCCCTCTATTGCTATCACCCATTCAGTTCCACGGGTGGGATAAATGGTGGGAGCACTAGTATAGAAAAAGCTGGACATTGCCCCATGACGCTCTTGGGGCTACTGCTGCTCAAAACAGGTTTAGCTGACACAATAGTTAAAACACCAGTGGCTCCTTGTATCCTAGTAGTGCTATCAGCAGTGGAACTGAAAGGTGATAATAACAGTGGGATATTTGTGTAGACAGGACCTCTAAACAGTACTTGGTGAATAGTTTGTTCAAATGCTACTTAGAATCAATAAAAAAGTGATCAACATTGACCCTGAAATACCTACTAGAACTTATCTTTGAATGTAAGATTGAGATGTTGCTTTTCTGCACTGGTGCAATTTGAGAAGTTTGTGTTTTTTTCATAAAATTTTACAGTACATAGTCTGTATAACATCTACTTTTATTTGCACAGCAAGGTTAAAAGGAAGTGTGCCCAAACTGATCCTAATAGTAATAATTTTATAATGCTGCTCTAGTATTTGTTAAAGTGTGAAAGAGCACTTTTGCCCTCTGTGATCCCTGTGTAACATCACATGTAAATCAGGTCATCTGTAACACCTCTGCAACCCATTGTCTTCAACTTATTTGTAGAGCTGGTTAAAAAAAGCCAATTGTTCTTTCATTGGAAACATTGAAAAAATGGTCTTTTTCAACATTTCTCTTGATTTCCCTCCCCAGCTTTTCAGTGAAAAAACATAATTGAAAACCAGAAGACTTTGGTTTCAGGAATCTGTTTTTGGTAGGTGTTCTGCTTTTGGTAACAACTAGTTTTCATTTTTTTTAAAAAAGGCTTTGGGGTTTTTTGGGGGGGAGGGAAGGTTTTTTTATTGTAAAACCAAATTTTTTAATCCAAATTATAATTTTATGCCAAAAAAATAACATTGTCAAAAAGCCATTTTTAATGGAAAAAAATGTTGCAATTGAAAAAATGTGACCACATCTTAATTGGAATTTACTAGTCAGTTAGTGATGATGACAAAATAAAATAGCTTCCTCTCCCGTGGTGGTGCTGATCCAGTAGGTTTAACAAGAATATAAAATGGCAAAAGCTTGTTCTTGTTACTAAAGTAAGCATTTATGATTTGGCACAAACAGCATTGAGAGGATCTGCTTGAAAAGAAGATGCCAATTCTACAGAATCAGTTTATAAACCTCACTTTAAAATGGGGCAAGGAAGTGATGTTCATGCATTAAAGAAGTAGCATGTGCTACTCTCCATGGTAATGTGCCTTTCCCTTTCCCTTTCTCTTACAGTGAAGTAGGTTCTCTATAAATGGCCTAAATAAACTTGGGGAATCAGGCTGGTTCTTGATTGTGGAAATGGCTTGTTTTAGGTTATTTTATAATTTGAATTGTCTCTGCCTGTAGTAGATTATTTTTACTTAAATCCAAGCAGCTGTTATTAAATTACAGTCTCTGCTTTCCAAGCCCACTGTGGGAAAGGAAAACTAGCTCTATTTAACCATGTATCTGACGATGTAGTGATCTGAATACAAAAAATGAAAAACCTTTGGCAATTCTTAGTTTTACAACAGGGAGCCTGTGCTAGCCAGTCAGGTTGCTGGATGGATCCTTTATTTGTTGATTAAAGTTAAAGACAATGCTTCAACCAGTCACAATTTAACTTATATAAAAAAGTACAGCATACTTCTGTGGACACATTCGTCTTTCACTAGCTATAGTATATAAAAAAGCCTGCTCTCAAAACCAATCTGATTTTAGTTAATGGATTCCATAAAGGTAAAATATACCCAGGTACACAGAACCCGCACAAATCAACATTATTTAGACCCTTCAGAGGGTGTTTCGTTTGCTTTCTCTGTATATGGGCAGTAGTGGAAAGGCCACAAGATCACATGGACTCCAAGACCAATATCCCCACACAGAGGATGTTGAACAGCAGTGGCTTATATTCCAGCTCATAGGAATATGGTTGCAGCCTGACTGCCACCTATTTTAAGATGCCTGCACAATTCTGGAAAGTTTGAAGATCATATGCTTTACTGCCCAAAGGCTATTTTGTGGGGAAAATTTTAGCCATTTCACTATGTGTAAAATTTACAAAAGTGCCTACATCATTTAGGACCCTAAATCTCACTGATCATCAGACAGACTTAGGCTCCCAAGGCCCAGATTTTTACAGGTTATTTAGGTGTTGATCGGCTAAGTGTTGCAAGGCTTAAGTGACGTAGATGGCTAAAAAGTTACATAGGCACTTAAGTTCCACAGAATTTCACCGGGGTCCTCAACAGAGTTGGGAAGAGAAAGGCAGACGTGACTGCTCCAGAATCTTCCCTTTCCCTTGCCTCCTCAACTCCCTGAACCCAAAAAGCACATGCCAATTCTGCTTGGATGGGGAAGAAACAGCAGGGGAGGAGAAAAAGTTATCTTCTCCCTGCAGCCCATTGACTGCGCTGCCCTCCAACTGAAGTATCGTTTGAACCGTGTTTTCAAGATACTGTAGGGATCACTGCTTGCCAGTTTGTGGGATCAGGAAGAAATTCTTGCCTCAAGGCAAGATTGACAAGGTGCTTGATTTTTTGTTTTGTTTTTGTTTTTATTTTTTTATTTTTTTTTTTACATTCTTTACAGTGTCCTGAGGGTTGGGTTTTAGGTTAATAAAGAGTAGGGACAGCAAATCAAAAGTTATGTGTTTAGTAAATAAAGGTCATAATTTTGTCACAACTTGTGTCTGGGGCCCAGTGTGGATGTGAATCTGGAGGGATCCAACTTCCAGAGGTAAACATGAGACCCAGGATATAACTGCTAGACCCTGTTAGCCTGTAGGAAGAAAGGGAGACCCTGAGTCTTTGCAGACTGAGGTACCCTCAGGTTTAGCCTCATTCCCCCTCACTGGGAGAGCATGAGAGGATTCAGTGCTGGACTAAAAGTGATAGTAAAAATTACAACCTGTCACTTTAAAATCCATCTCTGTGTCTGTATTTCATATTCCAGCATCTCCTGAGTAATAACTAGGGAGTGAAAAACTTATGAAAAAAATACAGAAAATAAGTTATTTTGAGTAGCTACCTTGCAACTTTACACAAGCTTAAAACTGATTCACCAGCAATAGTTTAAACCTCAAAGCTTAATTAATTGTACAGAACCACTATTTTGTCTTCTGTGCAACTCCTCTCAAATGTTCATGCTGGAAAGTTACCTTTTCCTTTATGAACAGTGGAAAATTTTTTTTGATGTAGCAAATGAATTTAATGGAAAACCTAGGTCCCATTTGTCTTTCAGATGCATGTTTGCCCAATTTCTATTTGAAGAAAATTTATTTAAAAGATGCTATAATAAGTGTAACATCTTGTTCTTTTACAGTGTCATAAGTACTCAGCCCTGAGACTGATGCAGATGTTATTATCATCAGTCTACATAGATAGTAATGTCAGGGCAATGGGGTAATGCGCTCTACAGGGATGTGATTGCTAAAGCGCACTAATGTGTTGCATGTAAATTTGTCCATGTAGACCCCACTGGTGCACAGAAATGGTTCCCTAGTGCGCATTAATGGTGTACTGTTACAAACAGCACTATGTTACAGCACACCAGCAGGGTCTACATGGACCAGTTAATGTGCAACATGCTAATGTGCTGTTAAAAAATCACACCTCCATAGAACACATTACCCCACCTTGTAGGCAAATCCTTAAACTCTTCCATGATATTGTAACTGTTTGTAAAGTACCCTTGTAAGTGAGGAGAGATTTTTCTTCATCTGACTAGTTACATACATGTCAACTTTTTAAAGTGTATGGAAAGAAATAATCATGAATGAGATTTTTCTGTGATCTCATTAAATATATGAACAAACAAAGAAACCAAAATAGCAAAGAACCAGGGGGAGTGGATGGCTCAGGAAATTCTTAAGGGTACATGGAACCTTTCACTGATAATTTGCTGTTTCAAATTTTAATGATCAGAGTGTATTACCAGTGCTACCTCTTGGCTATCTGGCGAGCTTTGTCCAATTCCAGTGAATTAATGTTGCATAGAAAACATCACAAAAATTGACAACCTCAGGCTCTAATTCAGGAAGCCTTTATGCATGTGGCTAAAGTTAATCATGAGGAGTACCCAAATTTTAAATACAGATAACTCAATAAACCAACAACAATTCCCTGATTAAAAAATCAGGCAATGCTTTTCGGTGAGGGCCATTTCCATGACAAATTTCTACATTAATTTCCAACCTGTTTGTTCTTTTAGAGCTGTTAAAACGAAGGCAAGGTGTTTTTTTTTTTAAAAAAGTGATTTTTGCTGTTGTGTGTTTTTACTCTCCTCTTACTCACAACCAGCTGAATCATTTTCTAATCAAGGTTGGCAAATAAATTCAATTATAGGATGAGGGGAATTTCTGCCAGGAAGGCAACATTTGAAAAAGTTTAGTGCAACTGAAAATAGGAGAGTGTTATGGAAACAGCATCCCACTATACATACAAATATGTTTAGTTAATCATGTAGCATGACTTTCTATGACATTGGATATTCATCCCTGTGGAGAGGGCCAAATTGAGGTCTATAGATGGTACCATTTTCCCTTTAAATAAATTATAAGTGGGACTATCTGGAGCATGGGCCTTGAGATGACCCTCCGTATACAGATGAATTTCCCCCATAAGCAGTGAGTTTAAAACTGGAAGCATTGTTTCAGGTGAATTCAGGCACTAGCTCTTGAAACAGATTGCTCTTGAGACATTAAGCCATTCTTTTTGCTTTGCTTGTAATCATTAAAATTCCACTTCAACAAAACGCCAAGAAGTGTCACATTATTTCACAATAAATCCCTGGCAAATATGTGTCAGCACTGCTTAATTATCAGCAACAGCAAGGGGTTTTCCCATTGGGATGCATTTGTATTTGGAGTCCTTTTTCTAACTAAACTCCCACTGATCTCAGTTAGAGTTTGCTGGTGAAAAGACAGAGTAAACACTGAGTAAGGACATCAGTATTTGCCCTCATGAGACTGAAAAGTCACTGGTGGATAATCAGCTTGCTTTGGTTTTCAGAAGTCCGGGCGTTCTGAAGTATCATGTAAGGCTTTTCATGGAGTTTAGCCTACACAGATTCTCTGCTGAGGACTGTCTTGGAGTATTTTTTTTATGCAATATGCTTTTCATTTTATAGAGAGTTACTCTTAAAATTAAATAAAATAAAAGCTATTTAGACATTCAGTTCCAGCTTCCATTACAATACAAAATAGTACAATCTGTGGAAACTACCGTGCCAACTCCCCTTTGGCTTTTGGATAGTGATCTAACCATTTTACTGCTTTGTGACTAGTTTGGCTAAGCAGCATTCTGTTATTTGCCTCAAAGCAAAGTAACCTATAACATAAAAAGTTAAGTATTTTTAAACAAACACACACACACAGGAGAACAGGTAACCAACCATGAGAAACAGGTGTTTCAGAGACACCTCAGCATGAATATGCAATGATCCAGGACTGACACGCTTGAAAAATAAAGCAAGCATGATTCGACACACAGTCATACTGGTAGGTCATCTTGTTCTAATGTGTAAATACTCAGAGACAACAATGGGAAATAACAACTCATGGGATCACAAACTGTCACACCTTTATTAGAGCCAATCACCAGCAAAGATGATGTGTCAGAACAACATCTTGCAACTAGTCTCTCCTGAAAGCTGTCATGGCTCTGATAATCTCCTAATTTCTATCACATAGATTTGTAGGTTGCTTTTTCTTTAGGGTATTTAAGTGTTGTGTATTTAATTTTCAGAGGTTGATATGTATTCATTAGACCATTCATAATCTGTAGTAAAATATGCATAATAAACTATGAATAGATATGACTATTTAAAGAAGCCATTTATAATCATTCATACAAGTCTTATTATAATGTCTAATATTTGTAAGGTCTTTTTCTTGGACAAGTTAGAAAAATTGAATAAAACAAATCCATCATATTTGTATCTGCACATTGAGTTGTTTACAGTGACTATTTAATAAACTATTTGTAATAAAATGCACGATCCAGAGGAGGAGGATGACTGTAGTCTAATGCTCTTGCAAAATCAAACAGTAAAGTCAAAACTCTCTGTACTACCTTCATTTTAATCATCTTCAGTTTGAATACCTGCTGCTGTACTTGGATTAAAGCACCGAGGCATCCCATTTAAGTAAAAACAAAGATATATAGGCTACAAATTAGTTAAAGACTTGCCAGTGACAGAACATCAGGTGAGCCCACTTCAGTCCTCCGCCTTCAGAAGCTGTTGTATTCTTATCTCCCACCAGTGGCATATCGAGGGGGGGAGCAGGGGGTGGCTATGTCCCCAGGTGCTGGCCGGGGGGAGGCACCATCTGGGCCCTCCTTGAAGGAGTCGCCCCCCCACTGTCGCAGGCCGTCAGGGACCACTGGGCTTTAACATCCCTGGTGGCAGCGCCAACCCCAACTCAGGCCTGCTGGGAGAGTAAATGTTCTCCAGGCCCCTCTGGCCCCATGCTGGACACAAGGAGGGAGCTGTGGGGACCCTGGTGATGCAGTGGCCAGTCAGCCAAAGGTGGGGCTCCGGGGCAGAGCCTGTCACCCCCCGCTCCACCGCCACCAGGCAGCCCGGGGTCATCTGTCCCGTCACCCCCACTCCCAATGCACCCACCGCCACCACAGAAGGGGAGTGGGAAAGGGGAGAGTGGGGAAAGGGCCCGCAGACCCCCCTGTGGGGCGCTGCCACTGCCGCTGATGCGGGAGGCCGTAGATATAAATGTTGGCCCCTGGGCACCGGAGTCTCGCGGAGACTCACGGTATGCCACTGTCTCCCACTAAAACAGTAGATAATTTGGATGGGACTAGTTCAGCACTTTGATCTAAATGACTTGCTCTTGTACTCTGATCCACACATTGGAGTAGGCCATTTGGTCAGGAACAGTAAAGGCTTATATGAATTGCCCAGACCTGCTCGCTTTGCTCAGCTCTCCCTATACTGCAGTTCCGATCACTTCTGTTTTTCCTGATTCCTAAGAACAGTGATGGCGGTAGCCTTGTTAATTGATTTCCCCCCCTAACTTTTTTACTTCTGATGTCTGTTAACAATGGGAAAGAGACACCACACAAATGTTGGTAAAATAGCTACTGCAAAATACTTTTACAATGTTATTTGGAAATAACCAAACAGTCTCCAATTGTACCATATTTAGGATCAAATACAAAAACAAAATTCTGAAGTAATCAATTAGTATGTATTTATGTATAAGCTTTTGTGTATTTCTATCTCCTTTGTTAAATTCCAAGAGCCTAAGTAGATTAAAATACATCAATCAGAAAATAGTACTAAAATATCAGGCCTTATTCAGCATTGCCTTCCACCTTATGCAGTTATTTATGTCAGTGAAAATTGAGTGCAATATAGGTGCAAAATACTACCAAATAAAAATGGTGGAGATTTACTTCTACTTAACACTAGTGTAAAATAACCACACAAGGTACAGGGCAATGCTGAATCAGACCGGGTTGTATATTGATCCTTCATGTGTACTTCTACAAACTTGAACTTTAGCACTACTATTTTCTGTAGAGAAAGGCCACAAGTACAGCTGAAAGGAAAAAAATAGTGTGCAATCATATGACTAAATTCCATATCTTAATGAATACATGGAAGGAGGCTGAATTAAGGTTACACTGGCAACCCTATTTTTGGCATTTTGTGACTATGAGGGCTTGACTTTCCAACCTTAATAATGTTCCTTTTACATAATTTTTTTGCGTTTAATTTCCTACATGTTTTAAAAAAAGAAACTGAAATTAAACAGGAATTCCAGCATGTGGCATCATATTGACACCCATGCGGGTCATCATCTGGATTGCAAAACCTTTAAATTAAAAGCTCAGATCTTCACCACTTGAGCTAATGAAATAACTGAGAGCAGTAGAAGGTTGTCATCCTCTATGTAGACCTGCACTAGAAATGGGTGGGATACATATATTCCCAGTGGGTTTCATAGATATTTATTGACAGCAGAGGAATAGTGAGACTCAAGAATCTTGGGTTCCATTCCAGGCTCTGGAGGAGAATGTGCTCTAGCGGACACAGACCCTTTTGTTCCATCCCCTCCAACCTGTCTTTGTTGTAATACTTTCTCTTCCTTACCCCAGCTCCTTATCCCACTACCATTATCCTCACCCAATTTCTACTTCTCATGCTTCTCATCCCAGCCCAGTCTCTGCACAGCCAGTCCCTGCCTCCATTGCTCCAGGTTATTTGTCCTAATCTATTCCCCCCTTCAACTCCCTGCAAGGCCTGGATATATATATATATAGGGTCTCTGCTCTCAATGTAGATATCTGGACCAATATGGCTCACAGCAGTCCAGAGATGCAATTTCAGGGAAAGTCCTGCTTAGCCCTAGCCTGAAGCATGCTAAGTACAGACAAAATGTACCAGTTAAATTTTTTGATGTCTCAACTGACTTTGTGCAAACAGTGATTTTTTCGTAGGTTTATACACAGGTCAAATTTGAGCAGATTGTCATTGGAATGGAAAAAGGCACATCCATGACCCCTTGCCAAATTTCAAATCCCTGTTATTAAGCATGGGATGCTAGAATTTTTAACATGCACAAAACAATGTCTTTACCCGTAGCCTCATTCTTGGGAACAGCTGAACATTTTGGCGGAAATTAAAAAAAAAAAAAAGACTCAGTCTGAGGCAGACACTCAGCCTTGAAAATTTCAGAAATGTTAAGAAATGTAATAACGGGCCACCAGGCCCACCTATAAAATATAGTGTATGTGCTGTACACATCTACTAGATTGAGGTGGAGGTGATGTCATGAAGAGAAAAAATATGGGGAAAAAAATCTCTGTGTCTTTAAAAATCAGTTTGATCCAATCTGAGACCACGAACAGTAAAATGCCCTTAATCAGAAACATATGGTTATTGCATGATATCCCTAAAGGGCAGAGCTAAAGCTTTTTTGGTGCCTTAACTGTTCATTTTTATAGTAACATGTTTGGATTTCTTTTAAGGGTAACAAACCTATTTTTCCTGGGTTTATAATACTTGGTTTTGTGGTACTCATAATATCCATGTGATATTTTTCATCCTTACATTTTTTATATTTACTGTCAATATTGACGCCATCTTGTCTGTGGAGGTGTTACTTTTGCAGTACTTAAAAGTTGTGAAGGGTGTTATATGAGATTAATGAACTAGTTCTGAAACCTGTCATAAATATATGAATGCACAAAAGTGTAAGGAACCCACAACAGTTGAATCAAGGAGGTGTAGAGGAGCTAGTTGGAAAATGCTGGGAAATGTCCAAGAAAGTTTTTGAAAATGTGCATTTTTTTTTTCACTTAAATTTTTCATTGTAAATTTCAGACCTGCTTTACTGCTTGAGGTTCCTTCATTTTGCCTTTCTGTTCCCCACCCAAGTTTCTTAAAATAACTAGAGAAAGCTTTTTGCTCTTGTAATGGGGCCATCCTTCAAAAATTCAACAAACATCTGTTGTCATTGTCAAAAATAGTTGGTTCTTTTGCAAAAAATGTTTTTTTCCAATATATATTTTATAATAGATGTAGAGTTTCATTTGTCAAAAAATATCAATAAATAAAAGATTTTGATTCCCATTTTAAGGTTTTCAAACTAAAAATTGAAAAAATATGCAATAATATTGAGAAAAAAGAAGAATAGTTTAGTTTTGAAACAATAGAAAGCTTTGAAATTTTTAACAAAAATAAAAATAGTTTTTCATTTTTAAACTAATTCTAAAAAGTGACAGTGTTTAGTTAATGGCCCCTTATATTATTGATACTGCTACCCGTTTAGAACCTGAGCTCCAGTTTACCAAGGGTTTTGGTCTGGATACAGTCATTGGGTTACATATGGAACCTTTTTAAAAATTCATCAATGGCATAATATTGGATAGAACTGTGAGAGAGGAAAAGGTATAGGGTTTTTGATTTGCCATGTCATTAGGCTGACATATTGCAAATGAAATGTAATGTAGACAAATTGGAAGTGACACACACAGAGCACAGTACCTCCAAATAGGAACAGAATGAAAGGGATTAAGATGGATCATGAAGCGAACAAATGGACATTTTAAAAGCAAATAGCACATTAAAGATTTGATGAGATGTATTAGCCCGGACCCTTCTCCCCTTTATTCCTAATTGGAGATTTTCCCATTACACATTTAAATGAGGCACAACGTGGCAAACGTAGAGCCATTCCATGGAGGTATACATGGCACCGCTGTGCTAGCACCATATGGTGGGGGAACAATGGCAAATCCATGTTGCATCAGATTTTCTGCCTTATCCTGCTTCTTGAATTCTTCCTACGTCTCCTCCATCGCCCAATGTGCAGTAACACTCAGGGAGCCCTTGTGGATCTAGGTTTCGTGCTACAGAGGGAATGTACAACCCTGACAAATCCAATACCTTGCTTGTTTCACAAAAGTGCATTGTTTTTACTGCTAGTGGGTCCTCCACATGATTGAAGTGGTGAAAGCTAGATTTGCCGCTATGGCCATAGTCCTGAAAGGTTTTGAGCCCCTATTCCAGGGGTGCTCTGCATTGCTGGCTGCCATTTACTGATCCATCATACCCTTTAATTTACAAATGATCTATGCCTGAAGGCCTCTGGAGTCTAAAAAAGACATAAATGAAATTGTAGCAATCCTTGCTGAGCACTTCCTACTGAACATTCAGCAGGGTGCTTTACAGGACCCAAACACTGTTGGAGCTGGGCCAAGTTTAGAGACTATCTCACTCTCTCTCTCTCTGGCACTGGGGTTTTAGGCACATAATCCAGGTGCAGACGCCATGTCTGACACCCCTCTTGGCAATGGAAACTCCACAATCCAATTGCAAAGGCACTGAATCCAGTGACAGACCACCCACGCTTCCCCATTAGCTACTGCATGCTCCCAGGATTCCACCAAAGCTATGGACCCTCTGGATTCCCCCTTTGAGGACTACATGGCAGTGAAAACAAGTGACACAAAGACTCTCCAAAGGAATTTCTAAACACACACATTATTCTTGGACAGCACAAAGGATTTATGGATCTATGCAAAAGCAACAAAATCCGTATGCTTCAGTTTCCTCACCACTCTAAGAGCCCTTTGGGATTTGGAGGGTGTGTTTTCAGGGAATCCATGATTCTTCTTCTCCTGCTCAGTCTTTCCTGCTTCTGGTCCTGCTCTGCTTTTCTCTCACCCCCTGACCTCTGCTGGACCAGTCCTCTTTGTTAGGTAACTACCCTAAGATGCTTCAAGTCCCTGGACAGGTGATTCATTGTTTGCTTACAAGCCTACATGGGAGAATGGATTCCTCCTGTGATGTTCAATTCATTGGTTTAGAGATCTTCCATTTGAATGGAAAATTATACAGGTTAATGACTCTTGATTGCTTTCCATTGTTAGCGCTCTGCTAGGTGCAAGAATTTCACCTGATACCTCCTGGTGTTTTCAGCTCAAGAGGGAGATTAAAAGACAATAGTGAAGTTATAGTTCAATCTGGCATTCAGTCAAAATGGCATTCACAAAACAAAACGGCCTTTGTAGTTTGATATAGATCTATACAAACATACACTAATCCATCAAAGACATTTTTATATGATATTGTGTTTATTTGGCGTTTAGCTTTTTTTCCCCAATAGTAATTATAAACTGCATATTCTTCAGCGTTTAGGTCCCAATTCTTTAAAGTACTTAAGCACTTTCTTAAGTTTCAGTATGCGCTAAAATGCTTCCCTGAACCAGGGACTTATTACTACATAAATTTTCACAAGGAACATCACTTAATTTATTTGAATAATAAGGATAGGTGTTTAAAAGTAAAGAGTTTATGGGGCTTATATCAGCCACTCAGTCTCAGTCAAAGGGCCTGCACAGAAAGAATTATCTTCTCCCAGTGAGGTGCATTGCTATCAAGCTGCAGGGAGGTCCCAAAAAAGGCCAAGGAGAATACATGAGTTGATGGGAGGTCAGGTTATGGAGCCACTGGTTTACTTAAATAAATATCGGATTGATTCATTTTTGTATTTTGGCATTTCATGACACAGTGTAAGGCTAGGTCTACGCTGACGGCAGCAAAGTTGCCGCCGTCGGATTGACTTATCTGGATCGACTGAGCAGTCAGTGAAGTTGACGTTATTAATCCACCTCCACAAGTGGCGTAGCGCTGCGTCGATGGGAATGCGGTTCCCGTCGGCGCAGTGCAGTGAAGACGGCACGCAGAAGAGAAGCACAGCAATCGACGGGAGTTACACAAGTTATTTGCGTACTTTGCGTAACTCCCATCGACTGTCACTGAATCACGGAGGTAAGTGTAGACCAAGCCTAAGTATTTCTATTCTTTGACTAGTTGGAAATGTCTCTTTTTATATTATTAGGATCCGAGGAACGCTCACCTTAGGCGAATAGTCCCATTGATTTCAGTAGGAAATTATTCATATGCGTAAGGCGAGATGACTTTGGGCCAAAATGGTAGGATATCAGGGAACATTTAGAATGACCTGCATGACATACTTTTGACTTCCCCACTCGTGATTAATGTGGCCATGCTAAATTTATGACTGTAAAATCACTATGTATCTCTCCTTTCTCCCTCTGTGTGTATGTGTGTGTGAGTGAGAAAGAAATTAAGACATTGGTCCTAAATTCTCTTAAAACTGAGTTCTGTATTAGCTTGAATTCACATCCGCTCTTTTTGACCCCCACAATAGTAAATAGCAATATCATGTCACTAATAAAAACTGTTAGTGTGAGTTTTAATATACTTTTAATTATGAGTTACAGGAAGCACTAAAGGAAGAGAGTTATCACAGAGAGATGTATCTTGAGGGCTAAGTAAAATATCTCTATAAATATCTGCTATTTTCACTAATACTTTGCAGAAATGAATAAACCAGTCCAAAATATTGCAGTAGAAAAACAATACTTAATGCCTTAATAAACTAGAATTCTGAGCTGATTGATGTACAGTATAGTGTAAAACGTCACCTCTTCTAGGCACCTGTAAATGTATTTTTATAGATCAGGGATGGCCAAGCCGTGGTCGAGAACTGCATGCAGCGTCTTTATAATTAAAGTGTGGCTCGTGGAGCTCCCTATGCCCCCCCTCCAACTGCCAGACTGGGTGGGGAACTCAGAGCTTCTGTCCTGTAGCAGGATGGCAGGGCTAAACGATTCTGCCCAGCTGGGTGTGGAGTTTCAGGGAGTCAGTAAGTTTGGCCACCCATTACATAAAAAATAAAACACAGGATATAATTTCTCTCTTATTCATTGTAGTTGAATGTTATCTCAATCCACAAGGCCCTGCAGACTATTTCAGTGAAATAGAAAGATTAGTTTGTGTGTAGAAATCAGTGGAAAGACTCTCATTACCTCCAATAGCCTTTTGCATCAGACTCTGAGTCCGCATGTTCTTGAACATCATTGGACAGCACAACAAATGTGTTCCTCTATCTGGATGAAAGTCACTCCAGTGCTGAGGGCTCGCACGAGACCCTTTGCATCATTGAAATCCCATTTATGCACTTAACTTTTGGCTTAACTGACGCATAGGTCCTTGGGAGAATTTTACCCTTTACGTTCTTCAGAGCATTTGCACAGTTATATCCCAGAACTGCCTCTTGCCTCTGAGAAACTTTGTGCAGATTGTGATTCACTTTCTTGTTCATTTTTAATGCGCTCACATTTTTTTCTGTGTATGTGCTTCAAAGTTGGAGAAATATGCTCCATTGTTGTTCCCCTCTGACAGTCTGATGAAAAGCTTTCAACAAAATTCTGAAAGCTTTTACCACTCAGAGAAAAACTCCACTTTTCAAAAATTTGATTGTGGCTACCGTATGTGCTATGTGTCAATGTTCTTTAGTCATTTGCTTTACTGTAGCAGATTTTTAAATAGCTCAGTTTTGCTCCCATTTTTATTAGTGTATTAAAATTTTAATCTCATACTTTATCTTTCTTTCTTGATGGTGCTATCTTGTTTGAAAATGTCTTTTTCCAGAATACATTAAGATAGGAGATCCATTCTTAGCTTTGTTAATACTTGGAAACTATAAAGAAAAAAATGTAGAAATGTTGTCATTGACAAACTAGATTTCTACTAAGTGCCTTCAACTTAGCTTTACTGTCAATTTAATTCAGTTTCTTTTTTCAACCTTATCTAGAAACTCCTGCCATAAGGTCTTGGTTTTGTCAGCAGATACACAGAAAAGTATAGATTCCCAAGCTGCTCAGCAGTTCATTTACTGTTTATTTTAGACACTTTGGACGGCAGCCTCTCAGTAGTGATGCGTGACCTTTCTACAAAGTTGCTATACTTACCAGAGTTGATTTAATTGCAGAGATGAACTTTAACTTCTAAAGAGTCTTAATACACTTGTTTGATGCTCTCGTTAGCTTTCTTGTCCTTTATCTATTACAAAATATTCTATTAAAGTTCAAAGCTTGCTAGATGTTTGGTGTTTTGATCTGAAAAAAGTGCAAGGTATTGTTTAATGTAATGCAGTCTTACATTTTTTTTCCTTCTGAGACCATTTGATGATATTGTTATGATGCATTCAGGGCCTCTGTTAGTCAGATATAAAGGAAGAATATAAAAAAATAAACATAGATTTCTTGATATGAGAAAAGGTCACTCTTCCAATGTCTTTTGCTGTGGTACACAAAGACAAATATTGTAAGATCCAATAAACAAGGTTCTACCTCTTTTTTGTGTACCTATATGTTCAAAAACACTTCTTGGCTAAAATAAATAACATCTGTCAATAAACAGAATGGGAGAGCAACAACATGTTCCCAGGATATTTGTCACTTTGGACTCCATGTCTACTCAGTCAGTAAGCATAATCAATGTCTGCACAAGATGCTTAATCATCAACAGCGTGAGCTTTCTACTTGAATTGATTAATCTAAGACTAGAACCAAAGGAGCTAAACAGACTTCATGTTCAGGCACTTAGGGTATGTCTACATTGCAATAAAAGCCCCGTGTTATGGCCACGGCTGACCCAGGTCAGTTGATTCAGGTTCACTGCAGGACTAAAAATTGCGGTGTAGACGTTCTGACTGCGGTTGAATCCTGGGCTCTGAAATCCCATAAGGGGGGTAGATCTCAGAGCTCGAGGTCCAGCCCAACGAGGAACATCTCTACTGCTGTTTTTAGCCCCACAGACTGAGTTCAGTGAGCATGAGTCAATTGACCTGGGGTCTGAAATTTGGTGCCATGGAGTTTTTATTGTAGTGTAGAGGTACCCTAAGATTTGATTCAAAGCCTATTAAGTCAAAAGGAAACCTTCCATTGGCCTCCTTAAGTTTTGGATCCAGGCCCTCATAGAATATATAAATAAACAAATCAAACAACAATCCACCAAAAGCTCTCTAGTCCCCTTCTTTCCTGTATAATCGAATAGACAGGAAAGGGATACTCAGTGTGTTACATAAAATATTAATGGTATTCTGACAACATACTGTATGTCATGACATTTAATTATGTATTTTGATTTTTTGTATTATCTTGTTCATACTAGTGGTATAACAAAAGCTGAAGCTATAAAGCTTGAATGCTTGGCTGAAAGCATATACTAGAGACAATAGACGTTTAAAAATATTGTTTTTGTTTCCTCCTTTATGAAAATTTGTGACTCAAGCTCCAGCTGAAAAGCATGGTCTGATGCTATTCATTAGTATAAAAACATTAAATTATCATCGCTCCCATCAGGATGTCCCTGTTAATCTACTGACATTGATTGTGCAATGAACAGTCTTTCAACATGGCAAATAATGAATTATACTGTATGCTGCCAGCAGTTCCAGTGGGTCTCCTTCAACTCTTGGTTTTCCTGATCATAGCAATATGTTACACACAGGAATCATTGTATTTGACATTTTACATGAGTAAACTAAGAATTGACTTGGAGTTAACGTTTTGGGATTTTGCTGAATACTTCTCTTGAATTCAGTTTCTATATATGAATTGTGATTTATTTTGTAAGTGTATTTTTGTTTGGTTTGTTTGGTTTTTAGATTCTTAACCTATTCTTTTTTTCTAGAGCAATATTTTTAACTGTATTCATTTGTGTTTGCAGAATATGTGATTGTGTGTAAGTAGTCCCTCTTGAATCCTATTGTTCTCAGCATTCAGGGTAATTTCTGAATGCTATGGTAATATTTTCTGTCCTGGAAGTGTGTAAATCTTCATAACAAAATAAAAAAAAAAGTGGCCATAGCTCTTACTTCTTAGTATTAGGCTTGAAATGCTTTAAACATTCACTGTCTTTTAGGTTCACAGCACATTTGGCCTGACTATGGGCCTTCTGCATCTTACATCACTCTCCTCTCCATGTGAATCAAACAAGAATCAAATGTCCTTGAAAAAGCCAATTTTGGTAAAACAATGGACCTCTGTGATAAATCTGACAAACAGAATACTATGAAACAAAATTGTGAGAAAAGGACATTTGGTGCCAAACTTAAAATACACACTGCAGCAGAAGTTGGTCAGCTTGAAAAGTAATTTATCTGAAAGTCTTTTTGCCAGCTCAGATTTGAGTTCAAATTCCAGCAAAGGGATTAGTTTTGACCCTACAAAGGATATATAGACTGTGTCTTAAGACAGATAGGAAAGTCACCTGCTTACAAGGGGTTTATGTTATCTAGCCATTCTTCACCCTTTATACAATAAATTTATAAATAGCTGAGAAAAGGAGTTCCATAACATGACATTTTTCCATAGTGTTCCCTGTTGATGGAATCCAAAGCAGTGATAAAGTTATCACTTCTGGAAAGTAATTCCTTTACCAATAAACACAGTTTATTCTCAGTTTGGATGAAATAGGATTTTTTAAAATTTATAACAATTAATATTATCCAATGTCATTTCTGAAGTACTGCAATAATACACAATAATAAACACTTGCCAGGATTTTCTTGGTATATCTCACCTAATGATTTCCCTGCCATTGGGGGCTCAGGCACTGATGCACTCCAGTCCTTCCTACTCTGTCTGTGACATATAAGAGTTTAATCTCCTGTGGGTTATAATACTCTGGTCTAATTTGAGTTGTTGGGTTTAGTGTGCAGGTGCTGGGTGGTACTGGTGTACCTGGGATATATAGACAGTCAGACTTGATGATCACAGGATCCCTTGCAGCCGTAAACTTTATGATTCTAAAATGACTGTGGTGTTGATTATCTGAGGAAGGAAATATATTTGAAAATGGTTCTCTTATAGATTAGATAAGCAGCATCCAGCTAAAGCTGTTATTGATATTTAAAGAAACAAACACTTTTGCCATTTAGAATTATTACAAAGCAGGATTTTTTATACCAAAAATATTTGCATTTGGTGCAGGTGACAAGATGTGGGAAGAAGGAGCCATTAAATCATCCTTTTTCTCTCTGATTCTGGGCTAGCTGGGCGCTGTAATAGCCCTTGCTATAATTTAGAGCCACCTCAGGGTTGTTCTACATTACCCTGGCTGCAGCCAGAGGAGGAACCAAGGAACCTGTTCTATTTTGTAAAGTGTAGATAGTGATATACTGAAAGAATAATTAAAGCTGGTGTCCTTCCCATCACAGTACAGTCCTAAACGATTCATGTCCATAGAGCAACTTCAAAAGAGAATCTTTCCATAAATCAAAATTTTCTGTACTTTAGTTTTAATGGGAAAGGTTATGGGCACAATATCACCTACCACTGTGTGACCTGTCTCAACACACACAACCCCTCCCTTGAGGATGAAAAATGTAGAGGTCAGTTGCCTCTGCACCACTCTTTCTGCCTTCTCTGGACCATAATACCTTTCTTCACTAATCCAAGGAATTAAGATGGGGGCAAATGGAGATTGGGTCACTTTGAATGGGAGAAGGTGGGCCAGAGGCAAGGCTGGGGACTCACTATCCTTCCTTCTCTTTCCATAGACATTACCTAGGTCTGTGTCATCTTTTGCACCAAGTTCACTTCATGGTGGGGACTGGGCATCTCATGAGCAGTTGCAACTAGGGTGTCACACTGTCTGGAGTTGCTCACAATTGTGAGTGCCTACCTGAGGACAGAGTGTCAGAAAACAGGGCTGACACCCAAACTGGTGGTGTATTTTATAGTTCGATTTCACCCAGCCAGTAACAAATGTGAAATCCTAGGTCACTATACTAGTCTTACCACAGAGTCACAGACAGTCCTCTCAGACTCTCCAGTCTATCTTGCCAGTCTTTCTTGTCCAGATAAACTGGACTTTTTGTTAATTGTCACTTAACCCAAAAAATCACACCACATCAGTTTTTTCTCAGTCCCAAGATTGGTCACTCACACCATATCAATTGGTACTCCAGATCTTATACCAAAGTCAGTGCTGGCCCCCAGTTCTATAGTAAACTAACAAGATTTATTAGTGACTAAAAAAAGAATGAGTTTTATTGAGAGGTTAAAGCAGGTAAAATATGTTTACAGGTGAATCACAGTTTGTAACGCCAAATGGTGGCCATTATGTTATAAACTGCCAGTTTCTCAATAGTCTTTCAGTGTACTACAATTGTGTCTGGGGATCTTCAGTTTGCATCTGGTACGCCTCCCTGTAAGAGTCCAAACAGTTCACAGATGAGGGATCTTTCTTTGAATCCATTCTTATATCTTCTTTTCACAGAAGACAAGCTGACAATGTCTCTACCCACATGGGTTTTTCCTTTGATGATGGTGAGTGATGAATGATAAGTATTCTTAGTCTTTTGACCTCCAACCATCATACATAATGGCCACTTTCTTTGAAATTAGCATTTTCTTCTAAAGTCCTTCATTAGTATTTCACAAGATTTCGTTGATGGTTTACTTAGTTATTGGGGTATACACAATGCTATTACATTATAACAGGAACAGATAAGTGAAAACAAGACAAGTAACATTCCCTAGTTTTCATGAACTTTAAACACTTGAATACACTCTTACATTTACACTCATTTTGATCTATACTAATACACAAGATAATTGACCTGAATACACTCTAGCATGACCTGGTCTGCCAGTGTCACACAGAGGAATTCCTGGTAGTGCAGCAATATTAGAAGAACACTGCCAGGATCCAGGACCAAAGCCACCAGGACAGAAAGTTGGTAGAGTGGCATTAGGCCTCCATGCAGATGGCCCTGAGTGCCCACTGATCACTTGGGATCTGCATGGGGCTTAGAGATGTGTTTCATAATCTGTTTCATGACAGTGGGGCAAATCCCTCCATGCATCAAGTATCTTCAGAGGAACTCTGAGGCTCCACCTTATCTGTGGAAATTTTTTTCCTCTCTAAATGTCCTCTCCTGTGAGTGATCCAGCATTACTGTTTGTTTTTCTTCCTCTGGTGTAGCAATTCTGAACCGTATCGGTCACCTAGGTAGTATAACAGGGAATACCAGAATTACCTTGCGTGCATTTTATTGCTAGGTATCATTATCATCAGAATTCCACTTCTTTTAACAGAACTGGATAACTACAAACCAGTGACGAGCAAAAGATATTGCAGAGTTGTGACTCATCCGTCATGCAATTTTCTTATGTGCATATTCTGCATTACATATGCAAATCAAAACAACAGCAAAGAAACATTTCCATGGTATCATCATTTTACCCCACTGCAAGATGTTTGGCTTGAAATTAACTCTGCACAGCGCCAGGCCATAGGACTAGATACAAATACAAATACTGCCTGCTCAAACTCCCCTTGAAATCAGTGGAAGAACTCACCACTGATTTCAATAGGAGTTGGATCAAGCCCTTAATGAACAGCAAACATTTCACAGCATTCTGAATTCAGAATTTCCTTTCAAAATGGAGACAAATAGGTTGCAGGATAATAGCAGATAGGGCCAAGTATGGGATGATGATGGTCAAAGTGATGTGGGAAAGGCCTATGTTAATCATGGGTAATAGGCGTTCAGCTAGGGGAAAGGCCAGAATTTGCTAAATGCCATTGCTTTCTCTGGGATTTGTGTGTGAAGAGTGTTTGTACAGAGACAATTTTGTTCAATTAAAATCTGAATATCAGTGTGATATTTATTACGTTTTATGCTATGAAACAAAAAACATTCTTACTCATCTGAGGTCATTTTTTCTAGGTCATCAGTTTTTCCTATAAACTAAAAGCTTTTGTTTAAATACTGTATTTCATTTTAACCTTTACAATATTATTTTGAATCAGGATCTTGAAGATGACATTAGCCTCATGCAACCTAATGCAGGGCAGGCTATTCCCTGACTGAATGTCAATCATCTGGCAAAGATTTTTAAAGGTCAGTGACCTGATGTTATCGATTTGTTCCTCATTGATAACTCCTTATTGAAGACCAGCCAAAAAAAGGAAGAAAAGGATTATGTGGCCTGAAGACTGGGGAGGGAAGGAGCCTTTCTGCGGCAGACGATTGATCATGGAGATAAAGGTTTCTCCAACATTTTCCATTATAGGCATCGTTTCATGACCCCTCCCGCCCCCTCAAAAGAGCCTTTCTTACCCAATGACAAACAAAGATATTACTAATGCTGGTCAAAATATTTTCAACTAAATGTCATTGAAAAATGGAGTTTAATTAGAAATGAAAGTTTTTACTGAAAGGTTTTGTTCTTGACTACTTTATATATATATATATATATATATATATATATATATATATATATATATATATATATATATAATAAAATTTAAAAAGGAAACCTCTAAAAGATGTAATTAAATTTTTTTGCTCAACTTTCCATTCTGAAAATCCTTAGTTTTACTTTTTCCTTATTGGAAAAAGAAGCTGGGAGAGGGAGAAGGGTAACTTTTTCTCTCACTCATTTATTTTTTCTCACAACTTTTTTTTTTTTTTTTTTTTTTAAAGTGAAGGGGGTGAAGCCCTTTTCTTGCACTTTTTACCTTTTTTTTCCAATGGAAAAGTGGTACCATCTCTCACGTTTAAAAACATTTTTTTACCTTAGCTGCTCACCAATTCCTCACACTCTCCCCCACACTTTTTCAGGGGAGAAAAAAAAAGAGGAAACTTTAAAGAGAAAAAGAAAGGGAGAAAAAAAATCTAAATTTTTTTTTCAAAACAAAAATTTTGCCTTTTCATTTTGGATTTTTAATTAAAAACAAAATAAAAGGGAGTGAGATTCAGACAAAATGAAAACTCTGCATTTCAAAATACTTTCTGGGAATAAAAATCCTCCCGTAATTTCAACCATCTTGGGCTAGATTTTGGCTGCGGGGATGCGGCTGATTTTCTGATTTCATGGTGATACATACTTTAAATTACATTAAAGGCCACCTAAAATATTATTTTAGTGCTCCTCTTTAGGTTATAAATATCACTGATTGGATGTATTTGGAAGAGGTTCTGAGAAGTTTTCATCTCAAATGAAAAAATAAACATAATTTTGGTTGAAATTCATCTACAATTTTTTTTTTTAAGAGGGTAGGTTGTACAACTCTTCACCAACTGAAAATTTAAATACATAAAATAAAATAAAAATGATTAGGCAGACTAAGAGGATCTCTCATACTGGGAAAGGACATTCTACTTAAAAGCCAAACTCCCACACCAAGGGCAACATTTTCAGACAAATCTTATTTTCACTGAAAAATGCACATTTGGGTCAACTGATACATTTTGCCAATTTGTGTCGAATTCCCCAAATTGTCCCGATGAACTCCTCTTCCGTTCGGTCTCCTCTCTCCTCCCTCTTACCCCACAAAATCCAACCTTCCAAACATTTAGTTTCAATGTTTTCTGAACTAAATGTTTCAACGTTTTGAACAAAATGATTTGTTGCTTGGAATTTCACTTCAATTTTATAATTAAAAAAATAACAAAAAGCCCCTTAAAATTAAACATTTTGTTTGACCTATTTTTTATTTTTTCAGTTCTGCCACCAAACTGAAAATTCCATTATCCAGACAGCTCTTCCTCCACCCCCGTCTGCAAAAATAATACAGGCAAATACAACACCAACCATAAAATCACCTCTGCAGCTTTGCTTGCGGAGGAGAAGAGTTCAAAGAGATAAGTTCCTGTCCTCCTGAACTCTGCCAGTCTGAGTTTTGTGACAATCTACTTCCTCACCTTCAGTAACAGAACCAATGGGAGTTACAGCAGCAAAACAGTACCCCAAGTAGTACCAGCCCTTACCTCCCTCCCCACATCCGAATTGGGAAGATTGAGGGCTGGGGGGGAGGGGGGAGATGTCAAAGAATCCAGAATAGCAAACAGCTCTTGGGAAACATCATGATAGCAGTTCTCTTTCTTTTATACTGTAGGGTTTCCAATTGGAGTGTGTCTGTTGACTCCAGCTGTGACAGGAGAGCATAGTGAGAGAAGTTGTATCTCAAATAGGCAGGTCCCTGGCCATTTATTAACCTGTTCTCCAATGCACTTATTTCTAAGATTCTTTGTGTACCCAATGGCTTGACTTACTCTTCTTCATATGACTTCATTGCCTCCTATCTCCAATCTGGCTTTGTTCATTCCACTGGTTTATATTTCTTTCCTCATAAAGAATCATTACAGACTGCTTGAATCTCTGCATCTCCCTCCAGGTGAAATTTCTGTTGCTCAGTATGTTCTGTTTGAATTCTGCCATCAAAATCCTATTGAACCCAGGGAGTGAATCTAGCTCAAAGATTGTAAACCCTTCAGAGCATGGAATTTGTCTTCAGTGTTTTTAAAGTACCTCACATATCAGTGGTGTTAATAAATAACAATAATCTACAACAGAAAGTGTTCAAGAGCCTCTGAAGCATGCAAAACTCAAAAGTGCACAGATATATTCATGTAGCTTAGGCCCATAATCAGCACAATTCCTTCTTTATTTCTCTCTGCCATTATGTTTTTGGATTAGTGTGATTATACAGCAGTAAACAATCATGTAAAACATTTTCTACCCTGCTTAGCAAGTGATGCTTCCTAAACTTTATTGGTAAAATGCAGACAACCAATGAAATTTGTACAACTCATTTTTATCTAAAGAAGGGTTTACCTGCAACTAGATTAATTAAATTCCATGTTGTAGCTGTGCTAAATCTGGAAAATGCTACAAATTATAGCAATTCCCACCAATTTGGAAACCCATAAGAACCAGTCATATGCAAAGAATCAAAGCAACTTTCCTATGTTTACAATAGTTCCTCATACTAATCTATCTGTACCCAGTGTAATATTGAAAAACAATATGTTTTACAACAATCTGTAACATTTCCCTTGCTGATGATAATCCTGCCTTTGAAGTTCTCTAGCAGATTGGAAACAAGGTAATACTACTGCTGGCCACTTTACAATGACAGCTGGGTGAAGTCATTGTAAACACTGAAGATCACTTTCCATATGGCAAGAATTTCCAACTGCTTATTTGATGATCACCAGCATACTCTCATTAGTACCCAAAGCTGAATAACCTTATTGCATGTGATTGCTTGTTTAGAAATTATTTTGTGTTAGATGGCCCAGTAGTATATTACATCTAAAGATGGGTCCAAGTCATACCAGTTGGATCCAGATGTGGATTTTGAAAACCAAAGTTGGGAGGTTTGGAATCTGGATTTTTTCCTATCCCTATATAGAGACAGGAGCCAAATATAAAAATCACATCCAAATCCAAGTGCAGTTTTCAAATCCTAAATTTGAGATCCAGCTTTTTATACTGGCCCATGAAGAATTATATCAAATTCTAGCCAACACTTATAGGCTGGAATTTTAAAATAAATATATGTAATCCCCCTTTTCACACTGGCTTAGTACTTGGATGATGTATGAACAGGAGAGGGGAGTTTTGGAGCAATTCCAAAGTTTCTGTGTCCTGGGCTCCTTTCACAGTGTTGCTGATAGGTACCCGTTGTGCTAAAAAATAAAGCTACTTGGCAGTGCCTCCAGTGAAACAAAAGGTTAACCACTCTAAGGCAATGGCTACCACACTGAACTCACAAATAATTCAAACAAAAAAGCAAACAAATTAAAAACTAACTAGATACTTCATGCAAGGATTTGATTAAAGAGAAATATGCAATCAACAAAAACATTAAATGGTTCAAGTGATTAGAGATATTAATAATGCATTTGAATTACTAAAGGCCATGCCAGCAAGCACACTCAGTCACATGACCACACATTCCCAAATGCTCCTAAATAAAAGTTCCCCCTCACATCAGTTCCATCTGTCCCCAATGTCTCAGGTACTGAGATGGTGCACATGCAGAGAGTAAAGAGATGCTGTTGGAACACATTTTATTATACTGAGAATGGGCAGTGCAGGTGCTGATGAACCAGGTAGATGAAAGCCCTGTCAAAGATGCAATGTTCCTTAAGGGTTTAATCTTGCACCATAAGTATCTATCTAACTATACTACATGGCACTCACTCAGGTTTCTCTTCTGGCTGAGTGGTCAGGAGACTGATGCGGATAAATCATTCTTCCCTGGTGATTGCTGCAGAGGGACTAGCCGCCCTTTCTCATCTGGAATGGGGCTGAGAGGCTTTAAAGTCTTTCAATCCATAGGTTCAGTTGTGAGCAAGATGGGTCTCTAGATCCAAAATCCCAGATTTGGTGTCAGCTGACTGCAGGGCAGACAGGCTGCAGGTGATGGGAGGCGAGAAGGTCTATCTCCTCCTATTGCTGACAGGCTTGTGGCAGGAGAAATGGACTGTCCCCTTCCAAGGCTTTTCTGCAGGCTGAGGTCATAGACAGGCCAGCTGCTGAAGTGCTGTGCAGGCCAGCTGTAGGAAACTTTCTAGCCCCCAGCTGGTCTATTTATAGCCTCCCTCCAGATTTCCCCAGGCATCTGGGTCAGCCACTGATTGCAGTCTGCATGGCTGTCTCCTGCTTTCTGATTGGCTTCTGGGAACAGCTGCTGTCTCCCCTCCTCCCTTTGATTGAGGGAGAATGGTTGCCAGGGTGACTGGGAGATCACACCCCATCCCCTTTCCTCCTGCTGCTGGGGAAGTCAACAGTGCAGGAGTCTGCTACAGACCCCAGGGGGCTCTGAAAGGGGACTGTCTTCTCTTGGGGCACAGATCCCTTGCTAAAGGGGTGAGGACTGGGGATTTTGAAAAAAAGTATAGTAAATAGACTAATTTTTCTTTGTCTAAATTAAATCCCTGGTCTCTACAAATCCTTATTGTGCATTGATTTTAATCAAATCATGCTTGTCAATTGTGGGACTGATTCAAAGCCCATTAAAATGAATTGAAGTCTTTCCATTGACGTCTATGGGTTTTGATTCAGGTCCTTAATGTTTAGTACCTGAAATATATGAAATTATTAGTTAAGACTTTTTTTTTTGCTTTTAACTGTATGTAAAAAATGCAAGGGGACAGCTAGAGAAATTATTGCTATTTAAAAAAATGTTTTGTTTTTTAAGTGCTTAGAACATGGAAGAGAGTCACAGAGTTTAAGGCCAAAAGGGACCACCAGATCATCTAGTCTCATCTCCTGTAGATCATAGACCACCAACACCATCCAGCAACCATATATTAAACCAAACAATCAAAATTAGACCAAAGGATTACAGCCCACAAGGGACTAGAATATAAGGTGCCATGGGTAAGGATTAGGAGGGACCAAAGTGCACCAGTAAGGGCAGGGAAATGATTGAAATATAACCAAATAATGCTGGCAAGTCACTCACAACCCAGATTAACTCATTGGGTTTGAAGCTGATTTGCACCCCTATAATGGTGCAAAAATGTTGGAACATACTTTTGAATCTGTCCTTTTATTCAGAGACAATTCTACGTATACAATCTTTCCTGTATTTCTTTCCTTCCTCTAGGGATATTGCATGTAAAAGAATTCTCAGAAATCAAACCTCTCAATTTGTTTCATCATAATAACTTGCTGTGGAAATTACCGTGATGTTACAAACAGAGAATTATGACATGAAGTTGGAAATTGTATACAAGAAGAACTAAGAAAGAAAGATCCTGCAACTGTCTGAATAATAAAAAGCAAGGAAAGATAAATCAGAAAATATAAAACCAATTGTAGAAAAAAATTTCTAAACAGAATGTTTACAGAGGTTTTCCTGAGTCTTTGGAAATTCAGTGGAATTCTACTGACCATGAAACAAACAAACAAAAAATAAAAGATCAAACAGTATGATTTGCTGCTAACAAAATGGCATTCTAAGAATATCACCAACCATGCTAATGTGAAAGATTGTAAAGAATTTGTGCAATGTGATGAATATAGGTTGGAAAAGGAAATTCTGAAAATCTGGAACACAGCTCTGCAGTGTGGATGTTTTTCCCCAGAGACTGTTATGACTTTGCCCCTTTATTGATGTTATTAAATACTTGAATGTTGATTAATCTATTATAAAAGTTGCATTGTAATATAAATACTGAGAAGGTGGGCACTGCTGAAAAATAATAATTTCTTTAGCAAATAGATTTTTTTTTCCAAACACCATCCAGTTTTTAGATGAAATAGTACATATACCAAGCCTCAAAACTGTCAATAATGGGGAAGTATGATAAACATTTATGTTCTTGTAATATTTACAAGAATAAAAGATAACATTTTTTTTTTAAAGTGAAAGGAAATTTAAAAGATGTTATATTTGTTAAAAATAACATTAATGACAGTGTCAACGTTTTTTTCAAAAGACATCATTTTTGGAAAAAGGCCATTTTTCTACCAAAAAACTCCCCAACCCTTGTATATAAATATCAGGACTCTTCCTATAAAATCAGAATATCTGGTCATCTTAAAGCCATATAATGGGCGGAGTATCTTTACAACAAGCAAACCAGTGTTGAAAAAAGTTTATGGAGTGGCTGGTATGATAAGATTGCCTACAATGGTATATACTAGATCTGCTAGTAGCAAAATTCCACAATGGGACACTAGATGGGGACGGCTTTGAGTTACTACAGATAATTTTTTTCCTGGTGAGTGGCTGGTTGGTCTTGCTGAAATGCTTAGGATCCAAATGACCACCATATTTGGACTCAGGAAGGAATTTTCCTCTGGGTCAGATTGGCAGAGACCCTGGCGGGATTTTGTCCTCTGCAGCATAGGCCACAGGTTACTTGCAGGTTAAAGTAGTGGAAATGGTGGATTCTCTACAACTTGAAGTCTTTTTTGATGTTCAAATCTATCACGATTTGAGGCATTCAGTAAGCCAGCCAAAGGTTAGGGGTTTGTTACAAGAGTGGATGGACAAGGTTCTGTGTCCTGCAGTGTGCAGGCGGTCAGACTAGATTATCATGATGGTTGTTTCTGGCTTTTGAGTCTATGAGTCTAAGATAAACCTTTTATCATCAACAGAACTATTTTTCAGAGACCTTTTGTCGTAAACAGAACTATATATTACACTGAGGTAACAAACTTTCTACTACTCTGTATAGCTGCATCCTGTGACTGCTCTGTCCTGGGCTTCTTTGTTTCTGGCCCCAGAATGAAGAGTTCCCAGAAAATCCAAGGACTGCATGAAAAATGTACAGGAAATGTGACATCTCTACACTCCCTTCAGGACTTACTCTATAGCACAATGTTAAGTAAGGCAAAAGATCAACTAATAGAAAACAAAAATTTAACAAGTTTAAAATAACAAAGCGTGTCAGCTAATTTCAGAGATCAAGTTAAACTTCCAGACACTTATTCTACTGTCATTACAAAAGATAATGACAAATTACACACCATCTTCTTATAATAAAACTTGGATAAAAAGTAAAAATCTGAGCATATTTATATTGGAATTTGAAGCAAGATTTGAAATTGAGATGATGTTAGGGATTTATATGGCATGTCTCACAAATGTTGCTGGTTGTTATCACATAAGGCCTTGTCTATGACCACTATTCATCAACTCTAAAAGTTCCCACTCATATGTACATATATATTTGTATGGGACAACTCCCAGCTGTACCTGTACTCCTACCCTTCACCCTCTGGTAACCATGTAAGGCCTACACTGTAACTACCAGTTTTCACCAGTATAGCTACATAAATGGCTAAAAACTTAATGTAAACAAGACCTATGACTTCAACCACACCTTCTCTGGTTCTGCTGCACTGGTAGGTGGGTGGGACAGGATTCAAAGAGCTTTCTGCAGGCGTCCATATTGTAGGCAGGATGGCACATGGCAGGTGAAGCTTGATTTTGGGCCAGTGGATCCATAGCTGTACAGGTTCACAGGCTGTGCGTCAGTGGTGGACAAAAAGGAGGGATCAGTTTCCAAATTGGAAGCCAGACAGAGACTGTCAACACAAGTCTCAAGTCCCAAGTTACTTTTGACTTGTGTTGGATTTGAAATAGAAATCTATGGATGAAGGGAGCTGTATTTTTCTCTAATACCTTTTTTCATGCCATCCCCTATGTGTAGAATAACCTCCCATAAGCTAAATGACCTCTTTTGCCCTTCAATTTCCTCTGTAAAATTCACCTATTCTGCAAAGCCTTCCTGTGTTGAAATCCTGATGAATGTCTCTCTATCATCTTTTATTATAATATCTATTATTATATGCATCATTTTTACCTGATATAGACTATATTCTTTAAGGTGGATCTTTCTCATTATATATCACATGCATAGTACTACGTAAGTAGTATACAATATTCATTTCCTTCATTTCCATGAACCATCCAACAAGACTACAAAGAAGGATATTAAAGAAAATAAAAATGCAACAGCTCTGATTTCAATAAATCCAAAATATTAAAAAGAAATGTTTTTATTTCCATTACTTTATTCCTCATTTCTATTAATTTACCTTTTATGTGTCATTCCACCCTTGTCTATTTTCTGTCTTTTTAAGGCTATTATTTCGTCCTTTACTTTCATAACACTTGTTTCTGTGTGGAGGGGATTGATGTTCAAGATGAAGTCACTTTAGGTAAACAAGGAGAACATCTTTACTCCATGTCTCATGAATTTATCAATTGAAATGACAATTCTATTGGAAAATCAATATATAGCAAGCAAGAGACCTTTGAGATTTTCAGGTAAACTCAGGAAAACAGACCACTTCACAATCCCAAGCTTAACTGAGCAGGCTGCAATATGAGAGATTTCAATTATATCTTGCAAAGTAGACTCTTCCCATTCCCTAATCCATGTACTCCTTTCCACATTTTCCTTCTATCAGTCAAATAACCACCAAAAGAAATCACAAATGATAGTAGAAACTAACTACACTTTCCATCTTTGGCAGTTGTTCCTATGTTTTCTTCTATTTCTGAAAAGTTCAAACTTGTAGTGTATCTAAATCTTTAATGCTCCAGACCATCTGGAGTGCTATTTGGCAGGCTTGCAAGTATTTGCTGAACAGTGTCACTTGAAAAAGTAGTCTCATAAAATATTATATACTTTTAAAAAATGAGTTTAAATAATAAATAGTTACCCAACATGAAATATAATGGTGATATACATAGGTGGGGCCAATACTGGAGGACAACATGATTACCAAGGCAATTCACTTTCCAGAAGTTCTCAAAGCTAGAAACTATCATTATAAAGTGACTCCACCAGGAGATCATAGAGGAAATTACATGGAATTCTGTAGGTACGAAACAGCGTGTGCTTAGCCTCCTGGATCTTCCATGTTCTTGGTAAAACAGGATTGGCATAGCTGATCAAGCCAATGTTCCCTCTTGTCCAATAACCCATCTCTGACACTGGTCAATATCAGATGCTCCAGAGAAAGGTCTAAAAGCCTGTAATGGAAAATCCAGGGATCTTCAGATACATAGAACACTATGTCCACTGTATCCACAGCCTACTTTCACTACCAGTATTAGTAGGTTATTTTCATTTTCCTGTCTCCATCATGAAAACTTGACTTCAATAATGAATATTTTAATATGATACAAAGTGTCTACTATTCTAGAAGTTCCCACCCTCTTTTCCTACTTTTCATCAAGTTGTGTTTTCTGGTCAGCTGAGCTTCTAGTTTTCGGCTTATTTACTTTATTTACCAGGTTAATTTTTCTTGTTCAGTGTTAGGCCCCAACTCTGCAAACAATTATACTTTACCTGATATTATATACAAGTAGTCCCATCAGGTTAAGCACATACATAACTGTTTGCAAAACTAGGGCCTAGTTAATTACTTTTTGTTTAAGCTACGGACACATCACATGAGGATTGTATTTCACATTGTATTTTACATATGCCTTGTGCTTTGAACAGGTGTATTTTGTAAAACCATTATAATAAATAAATAGATATGCAAGTATGAACATATTTGGCACTCAGATATGTATTTACAAAACAATTGCCTCTGATTTTTCTGTTGGGGGAAATCCATGTCCTGATAGATATTGCTAGTAAATAAATACAAATGTTACTAATACTAAATACAAATACTACTAATACTATACTGATGATATAACCTACTTTGGGAAGACACTTTACAAGTAAGGAGCACCATTTTCTATTACTTAATGCAACAGCTTTTTCTGTTTGCAGAAATTGTTTATGAAAAAGGAGGGCAAGAACTGACAATATATGTATTTGTGTAAAGTAGGAGGTGTCAATCTTTAATTTTCCCAATTTTGTGTTTCATTTTATTGTGTGAATGCAAGCCACCAATGGATTCTTTTGTGTTGTATTTTATTGATTTTTATTATGTACTCATTCTGTCTATTGGTGTATTTTTCCCATTCTTATATTTGATTTTTGAAACTGTGCTCCAACCTTATTTATTTGTCAATATATTCCTCTAAAATATTAACTATTTCTTTCTTTCCAACTGTACATGCAGAAATACTCTGATTCCCTTCTAAGAACCATTCTTTCCATTATGGGATTCTTTTCATTGACTTCAATAGGATTCAGATCAGGCTCTGAAATATCTATGGCCAAATTTCCTTTTATTGTAACATCACAATTTATTGTAAGCTTTGTTAGAGAACAAGATACAGAATCAATACTGCCTGGTAAACTGATCCTGAAATGTGAACACGTTATTCACTCTAAATCAAAACTAAGCTTATATACATATAAAATCCTACATTAACGGACAATGCAACCTTAACCCTGACACTTTGTGCATATAAAATTTTACAATAAAAATTTTAAATTTTAAATACCTGATCACAGACTCATATTATTTCTCAACATATACATTATTATATTTTCCCCACATGTTTAGAAATATATTGGTAGTTTCTTGTAATATTTTGTCATTAATGTATACCTACCGTAATTTTATTGTCGGAATAGTCTAGTCTATCCATACTGACGGAGGCCTGCAGTGGGAGTCAGCAGCAGGCCCACAAATTCGGTCAGATTGCAAGATCAGGGAAAGCTGTTTACCTTTTAAGTTTTCTTCTCACAATTAACTGTTATTCTAATTGAGTTTTGAATTTATATATGTGCTAGTGATTTTACACTTCTATTTAGCGTTATATACTTAATATATAGCATGTTGAATATGTACAACTTACTGGCTACTTTTTTCATAAACTATTTAATGAACTCTGGCATACACACAATAAGCATTATATTAAGTGTTCATTTAACTAAGGACTACATTATAATGCAGGGTGCACAAGCAAAAGGGGGAAAGAGTTAAAGGTGTTTGTGCAGCTTTCACTTTGTCCAAAAACCATTATCTTAGAATGTTCAACCACGCAACCTTCCTGTATTGCTTATATAGGCATTTTTAAAATAGAATTTACTGGGGCTATTTTTTCAAAGAACAAGAATTGAAAAAAAAATCTTAAAAAGCAGTTTAATTTTACTGGACTTTGACTTTCCCCTTTTTTGGCTAGTAACTAATTAGAAATAATAGATTTAAATGCAATAATCTGGAATTGTTGGGTTAGACATCACTAAAATGCCTGGCCCCCACAGCAGAAAATCCCTTCTCTTAGCACCTTCTGAATTCCTTAGGAAACAGTCTCTCTCCTGTGATCCTCTAAGAGCTCTGCAGCTGGGGAAGAGCCTTTGACCGGGATCCCCAAAGGGACGCAACACCTAACTTTTAGGCACCTAGAAAATCACAGGAACAACACTGTGATCCACAAAGCCTACTATCCATGTACAATGAATGGGATGGGATAGGCAATTCAGAAGGGATCCACAAAAGCTAGCACTCTAGGTGGAAGCCTTCTAAACTAACCACTGAAAGATGCTGACAAGAGGGATGTGTCCTAAGACCCACTCTTGTCATAGAGTTATGTGCCTCAGTCTGGGCTGCAGAGAAATGCCTATTTCTGCTTGTGGTCCACAGCTGGGAATCCTCTCCCGGAGTCACATGGCTTTGGCATCGACATTGTTTCTTGCACGAATGACTTAGTCACCTGCTTTGGTCCACACACAACTGCTGGGGGAAAGGAAGAGGAGACCTCCCTTATAAGCTTTAGTCCAGTGATGAGGGTACTCACCTGGGATGTGGGAGAAAGGATTTGAACAAGGGTCTCCCCCCTCTCAGGTGCATGCTCTAAGTACTGGGCTATGGGATAGTCTGATGTTGGGCTTGCTGAATTTCTCTTGTTGAAGCTATTCCACTTTAATTAAACAATTCAATCATTAAATATTAATTGGTCGAGAATCATTCTATAAGGGGAACTGAAGCAGGGTCTCCACAGTCTGGGAGAATGTCCTAATCACTGGACTGAAGGTTATAAGGGAAGCCAATGCCGCCGCCTCCTGATCGATCTGTGCAGAGTTAGACAGCCTCTGAGCATGAGATCAGGCCCTGCAGGTAAAACAGGCAAAGGAAACCCTGTCTTCTCTAAGTTTGTGGATTGCACTGGGGTTTACGTGTGAGAGAGGGGAGAGGCTCCTAGAGTGAGGTCACACTGCACATGCCCAGAGGCAGAAATCTAGGTGCCTTGGGATCTTTTATAGCAAAAATCTGAGGCATCTACACATGGTTAGTCTGCAGCCTTGATTGTGTGTTATGGATCATGATAGTGCTTAAATCTGTACTTTAGCTGCCTAAGTCCCTTTGTGGATCTGGGCCTTTGTGCCTTCCTCAGTTGTAGTGTTCCTAAGATACATCGGGGCAGCTCCCTTTAGCACAGCTATCTGAGGGTTGGTGTACACTGGGAGCTTACACTAGCATAGCTATGTCTCTCAGGGATATGAAAAATCCACCCGGCTGAGAGACATAGATATGCCTACCTAACCCTCAGTGCAGACAGCACTAGGTCAACAGAAGACCCTCCCACCCCTTGAATGGTGCTAGAACTTGGGCTCCAGCCTGAGCCCGAATGTTTACGCTACGTTTTACAGATTTGCAGTCCAAACCCCATGAGCCCAAATCAGCTGACATGGTCCAACCACAGGTTTTTAATTGCTGTGTACACATACCTATAGACTCACACTGAAGTGAATGGAAGTCCATGCACATACATCCAGTTGCTTGATCTGACCCTTATTTCATTCAAACTTTCTTTAAAGAAAGTATCAGATGAACTCTGTCCACAACTCTTTTTGTTCCAATTGTCCTGTCAGCTGGAACTTTTTGTTTTCCCTGCAATCCCATGCCCTAGTCCAAACCCAAACCCAATTCAGCAATGGATTATATCATATTTATTTTCTCTCCAATAATATTTTTTAAAAAACCATTTGGCTTTCCAAGAGTTATTTCCTTCTCACAGAAATCCGTGTTATCCCTTCAGATCTCCCATAGCACCAATCTATTTTTCTTTCTTCCCTGAATACGATATTTCCTATTCACCCCCATAAGGCAATCATATTAGATGAAAGCTTTATCTTAATATTTCTGCCTCTAAACATGTAGTTGGCTTTGAAGTCCAATGACAGTTGCAATCTGCCACAAAATATGTCCTACTATTTTCATGTAAGCTTAGGAGACATTATGAATATTAAAGACAAATTGGATATGGTTTATCATAATGGATTTATTCAATTCTAACAATTAATCTTGTTAATCAGCCTTCAATTATTGTAGCTAGAGAGGGATTTGTTATATATTCTGGGTGTAATGAATTATGATGATGATGATGATGATGATTATTGTTATTGTTGTTGTTTTCAAAACGTATTTTCAAACTAGATTGTCATAACCATTTTGGAGAAAATATGAAGCTATTCATATACCTTTGGGACCTGGAAAAAACATTCACTACAAATTCTGAATAAACTCAGAACATAGCCCTTTCTTCATAGTTCTTCACAAGAAGAATTTGATGACTTCATGAAAGAGAAACTTGCCTGTGTGCTTTAACAAAGATCACAGTAAATTTCCTTATCCGCACCTCACAGTCCTCTTTCATAGGTACTGTACTCTAGCTACTTTGTGGGCCAGAGTCACTACAGTGGGTGTAGACCCTGAGCAGGACTCTTAGCAGTGGGTAGTCTGTCTGAATGGGAACCGTGGTGACACAAAATATCAGCTAAATTTTCTCCACAAGGGGCATTCAGGCAGCCAACACAGATACTTGAAGGTCTGTAGCAGGCAGGGCAATCTGCTGATTCAGTGCACTGCTACTACACATTTTTTTTCTCATGCTTTGTAAGCCCATTGTTTAATTAAATGTTTCAATTACTGTTTATCATTTTCAAAATAAGAAATATTTGTAAATTAATTTTTGATCCGCTTAGTCACATGGTGAATTTTGAAAAAAATACTTCAACTTTTTAAAAAAAAATCATTGTTGAAAATGATTGCAAAACCATAAAAAGATAAATGCTCAGAAATAAAAAAAATTAATACATATATTTGATTAAAATGTATTGAACATTTTTCATGTGATTTTTTTTCTCCAAAAATAATTATTAGAAAATTCTCTATCAGGTCTGACAGTTAATTGTATTCATAGAATATGAAAATGATTTTGTGACATAGAAAAATGAGCCAAGTTCACTGTAGCTGCTTTGTAATGAACCATATACTGTATGAAGCAGCCATAATCCTGGCCAGATACGCCACTTTTCATGTCAGGAGTGCATGCATCTGATGAGATGATTCTATTTATTCACCTGTTGAGTACATTTTAATCCAACTCTTTTCTCTTCTCATCCCATACTTATGAAGATATAGAGCAAGAGCTTCAGTTGCTGTAAATCATGTAGTTCCATTGATTACAGTGGAGCTATTTCAATTCACACCAGATAAAGATCTGGTCAACATCAGCACTAGCACTAAAAGGAAATGAAGACACAGAGCAAGCAGCAGCAGTAGCAGCATTGCTAATATCTCTTAGCAGAAAAGGAAATGTTCTGGAGTGCACAGCCTTCTATCTACCAGTGAAGTTAGGAAGGTTACCTCAGATGATTGTATGCAGTGTAGTTGTAGCCATGTCAGTCACAGGATAGAAGAAAGACAAGGTGGGAGAGGTATTACACCTCAAATGATTGGAATTTTATTTCTGCTAGCAAGAAAAATCCACACCATGCTACCTGTGGTTTATGTAAAAAGGATATGAGTATAAATAAGGTGCTTGTAAAACTGAGCTCGACTCCTAAGCTGTTCCATATGAGTTCCCTTCCAGCAATTCTATCCCACATTTTCCCACATTTCAGAAATGGTAGCGTGTGATACGGGAGATCAGTCAGGGGAATATGAAGGTAATAATGTGAAAAACTGAATTGCGCTCTCAGATGCACTCTTTGCATTACAGATTATGTGATACATTTGCAAAAGTATTGCAGCATCCACACTTTCCTTGTTCCAAATTTTGTTTCCTTTACAGTAATAAAACCCATCAGAAGTAATGAGTATAATAATGTTGTGACGACTACACCCTTGAACGGTTCTCTAGCTCTGCACCAGATATTCAACTAGTGTAGAATGGCACAGCTGCATGGAGGTCAATGGACTTAAATGAAGTCGGTGGAGTATGCCAGTTTACACCACCTGTGGGTCTGATTCTCTGTCCTTTATACTTAACTTATGAGACATATATTAGAACCAGTGAGCAATATTTCTCCCAGCATTGTTACAAAAAATATTCAACAAGGAATGAATCTTGCCAGTGGTGTTGCTACAGTGCTGCAAGTGGTACAGTCATGCCAAGGCCCAACCATTATTAAAGTGTATGTCTACACTGCAATGTAAGCGCAGGCTCATACTCAGGCTTTAGCCCAAGCCCAAGCCCAACTTCCATTTATACACAAATTTCTCAGGGTATGTCTACGCTGCAATTAAACAACCATGGTTGACCTGTGTCAGCTGATGCAGGCTCCCAGGGCTCGAGCTATGGGGCTATTTAATTGCAGTGTAGATGTTCAGGCTCGGGCTGGAGCCTGGGCTCTGGGACCCTCCCACATTGCAGGGTCCAGCCCGACCCTGAATGCCTACACCACAATTAAACAGCCCCACAGCCTGAGCCTGGGAGTCTGAGTCAGCAGACTTGGGCCAGCCACAGGTGTTTAATTGCAGTGTAGATATACACTCAGACCCTGGCTCAGACGTAGGAACCTAGAATCCTGTAGGGGGGGAATGTCCGAGCCTGAGTCAAGCCAGAATCCAAGATTTGAGCCCTATTGCTTTGCAGTGTAGAGATAGCGCCGCCTCCCTTCCCCCGACCCCTGTGATTTGGGTCCTGGGAGTCCACCAAAAGCATCCCACAATCCCATGGACCAACTTCCATTGACCTTTCTATCCCCAGGCTCTCCAGTCCACTCTAGGGAAATGGAAACAACACCCTTGCTGTACTGGTGAGTCAGAGTTTAACCCTTCCATTGTCTTCTGAACACTGAGCATCAAACAAACCATCAGAGAGCTTTCTGCATTTGCAATGGAGACTGAACAGAAGCCTTTTGTAAAGTGCAGTGCCTGATGGTCACGGGAGCACAGTCAGATTTTGGTAAGTTTCTGGTGCTAGGCAAGCAAAACAGTGGACATTAGTAAGAGTACCAGACATTACCACACATAGCAAGGAGGCCAACAGCTTTGCAAATTTGCTGGAGTGATGACCAGTGCAGGAAGTGGATTAAGTGGCTCCAAAGTGAGTTCTAGAAAACCAGGAACCAGAACCGCCTCTTGGGCAACTCACTGATGTTGTGCCCATGTTATGAGGAATGTGAGCAGGTCCTGAGCCTGCACTGACCAACGGTGGTGCATGATGACCTAGTCAGCTGGGATGATACCCTGCTGGCCCCAGAATCAAGCAAGGGGATTGATGGGAGCTAGCAGCGGCAACGAATGTGGACAGTGAAATGACTTTGTTGCTGAAACCAGTCCCAGGGGGGACTTCTGCAGGAGCAGCAGCAACAAGTCCTAGGGCCGTACTTGGAGGAGTTGTTCAATGTCCTCCCCGCCAGAGGAACAGCCCATCACAGAGCCTGCAGCAGATACAGAAGCTGCCCTTGAGCCTGGTAAATTTCTGGCTCTATTTCAAGATTTATAAATATAAGAATGGGAGGGATTTCTGTTCTATGAATCAATGCAAAAATATTAGAAGCCCTCACTAGCAGCGTGTATCCACTAATGGAGTGTGTGTGTGTGTGTTGGGGAGGTGGAGGTGGGATGTGTTCCATTTACAAATCTAGTCTATTTCAGTTAAAGGCAGTCCATGCAGTCCCTAGGTGACAAATCATTTGTGCCAAATTCAACTGGGGTATGAAATTTTATCCAGAAATATACCGAGGAAAGGAGGGGAAGGAAGATGGCTTGGATTCCCATGTGTTTTCGTGCATCCATGACAGGCTAAGCAATGTGGATGCTAGCACAGTGTCCTGTTGATTCCCTCATGAATTCTGACCCAATCCTGGGCTCTGATAGCTGCAGACTTGTTCTGTAAAAAGGAATTCCACATAGATCGTCACATTTCGGGGAAAGACATATTTCCAGGGCTACCTTGGTAGCTCATCAGCCCACCCCACTCATAGATATGCTGTTCAGTCACTATATGTTTGAGTACTTTGGTTTCATACATTACAGGCTTTCCACCAGCAGCTTGGAATAACATTTCCCTTTGCCAGTTGGGTACCACAAGAACTGTTATATACATCAAAAGGTGGAAGGCCTGAAATGATAGAAAAAGGTTTTGTAGCATGGGCCCTGTTGGCTTCTCGACATCCAAGTACTTTTGCAAATTTTAGAAAACAAAAAAGAGCTTTGAATTTTTAACTTACCATTGACTCTGCACTTCTTTCACTGTGATTAGCCTGGCTGTGTCCAGGGAGCTTCTGTGGTCTAAATCATCTTTCTCACAATATACTGAAGTTCAGTTTGGAAAAGTAATATTTTGTGTCCTTGAAATTCCACAGATATCTTTTATGTGCTCCTGCAATGAGCTAGTTGAGACAATAAACCTTTGTGTCCTGTCCTATTCCAGGCCCCTTGACCTTTACTGGCTGCATTACCTCCACAAGTCACCCACACTGTGGCAAAACTTGGGCCAATGTGCCTTAATAGAAATTTCGAAGAGGAAGTATTTCTATGATGAACTTTATGATTGAAGTTATGGACAAGGCCAACAAGCAGGTCCAGTACCATGAGAGGGACTTAATGGCTGGAGAAAAGACATGCTGAGAGGCAAGAGGAAAAGTCTGAGACTGGCCACACAGCACTGCTTGAGGACTGGGTTTCAGTGTGGGAGCAGGCATTTATTTTACAGGTTCTGGGAAAGGAACAGCAGTCAGGGGAGGAGGCTAGAGCTCAGCAGAAATCATTGTTTGAGCAGCTGATATAACTAATGACTGCAAGAGTACTGGATGCATCATCCACACCACAGACTGCGTGGTACCCTGAAGTCCAGAAACAGCTTAGAAAACTTCATGGCTGGGTGGCCTATGCATTTAGACCCCATGAGCATCTGGGCAAGGCAACTTTACCCCATGCAGTTCTCCATCTTGACCCCCTCTCCATGGATGCCTCTACTACTGTCCCCCAGCACCAAGTGCTCAGCAAATGGGAGAAGACGAGAAAAGAGGACAGGGGAGGGAGGGCAGGAGGCTGCAAGAGTACGGGATTTCACTCTTGTACGTGGTTTAATTGTTTGCACCTGTTCATGCACTGTTTATAAGCCAGGCCCCAGAGTGTTTGAAATGCCAGAGGGGAAAGGAGTTGGAGGGGGAGAGAAAGAGCAGAGGTGTTGCCTCTTTCCCTGAGCCCTGAGCAGCTCCAGCGATGGCTGGCCCAGACAAGGCCCTGTATGATGGTGGGAGATTCTTGTGCACGTTGTAAATAAACCACTGGTGACGGAAAGTTTGAGGGTCTCCAAGTCCTTTGTGATCCAGAGGGGCACCAAAGAGAGGGACAGCGAGCGGATGCCATGCTACAATTCCTCAGTACAGGTAACTGCGTCAATCCATACTTCAGTCACTTGCTTACAACATGCCACTCTGTGAATCACCCCATTTCATAAGTTGTCATGCCATTCATAAGTACATTTCATGGCAATCAACCCGGCCCCCCCCTTCAAGCACTATAACCCCCACAATCACATCTTACAGGTACTATTTCCCCTCTTCCATTGGCTCATGCAATGTGATGTGGGAGTACAGAGCATCCCTGACTTCTGTTGCCTGGATGCACCCAGCTCCAGCTCTGGCTTCACAAAGGTTGTGAAGAGCACAGCAAGCCACAATAATGCAGACAGCATTGGTGACACCAGAATCCAAATGGGTCCGTAAACATCTCCAATGGGATTTCAATCTGTCAAAAACACATTCAACAGTCATTCTGCATCTGTTAAGTGTGTAATTAAACGATCTTTTTGCCAGGGCCTCTGACATTAGGGTACGGTTTCATAAGCCCAGGCAAAAGGAAGTATATAAAGTCCCTCAGAATAATGGTGGGGATAGTAATTCCTCTTATGACAATATCATTTGGTAGGAATAGTGTCCTAGCCTGTCCAAGAATGTAGATTCTTGATCGGCAAAAAATTCTGGCACCAGGAACTTTTCCAGTTCTATCCATGTAGACATTCATAAATCATCTTCTGTGGTCCACAAGGGCCTGCATAACAATGGAGTAATAATCTTTGCAGTTTATGTAGTCATGTGCTCCTTGAGGAGGACAAGCTATGAGCACACGAGTCCCATCAATGGTCCCAGCACAGTTTGGCATCTCCATTCGCTCAGAGACAGCAGTTACTTCAGGACTATCTTTTATGCCCCCTCTCCCCCACACCTCAGTGTAAACTACATGTTTGATTGCATCAGAAACCTCGGCTACCACTTTACCCACAGTCACATTTCCAACACCAAACTAATTGGCAACAGACCTGTAGCAGTCTGGGGTAGCCAGCTTCCAGGTGGTTATAGCAAACCATTTCTGGACTAGGAGGGTTGGGGACAAGCTACTCAGAAAGCTTCGGAAATGTAGCTTTCTTTATGTGAAAGTTCTGGACCCACTGCTGGTCACCGCAGGTCTGCATGATGAAGTTATCCCACCAATCTGTGCTTGTGTCCTGTTCCAGAAGTGCCAGTGTCCTGTTCCAGAAGTGCCAGTCTATGCAGGTGGTCTCAATAGCTATACCAAGTGTCATGAACAGCATCAGCCAGTGAGAGTGTGCCATGTCTGTGTTCTCCTCATCCTGATCCATCATAAGCTCTGTCAGGTGCCCTTGGTGGGTCAAAAATGCTGCTGAAATGTCCACCATCCTCTCACGGAAGTTCTGCCCATTTTCTGATGCAGCAATGAAAGCACAAGCAAGTTAAAATCTTCAGAAGGCACCTCCTCCATGTTGCTGGTTCCAGAAGCTGGGTGTGCATGGATCAAAATGACTCCTTGGCAAGCTGTGTTGGCAGGCTATTCAAATTTCCTGTAATATGCAGGGTGGACACTCAAGTTTTCCCCAAGTGCACCATGGTCAAAGGGCTAGATAGGCCACATTTTGGAAGGGTGCTAGGGAGCATGGTGTATGGTTGATGCAGTGTGGACAGCAGAGCCACAAGTTTGAGCCTGGGTTAGAAAATTCTTAATGTAGGGTGTGACGGGATGCCTGCCCCTCACTTCCAGGAAAGGGTTAAGAGGTCCCTTGGAAAAGCAGTGACTAGGAAGAAGCTGCGTGGCAGCCAGTCTGTGTCCAGGAGGCCAGGCTATAAGGAGCAACAAGAGCAGAACAAGGACAGTGCCTCCCAGGAGTTCAAAAGGAAAGACTGGCAGTACCCTGGACAGAGCAGTGGCTGGCTGCTAGGAATCAGCAGAGCAAAAGGCCTTGAAGCAAGTGTGGAGAAGGTGCTGGGCAAGTGGCCCAGGGAAAGCTATGGAGGAGATGCGGGAGAAGTAGTGAAAGGCTGCCACACCTAGAGTCCCCGGGTCCCTCCTTCAGTCCCTGATAGCCATAGCACTGGTGGCAGGCCTGCAGTGGCCACTGTGGGAAGTGGCCTAGAACGGACTGCAGAATCCCCCGGAAGCGGGGGAGCACAGACTGTGATTTGAGCAGAGGGCCAAGTCACGAGAGCGAGGGTTGAGCGGAGACAGGCACGAGACACTGCAGAGAAAGAGGCCTCTGTTCGGCTGAGGGCTGATTCCACAGATAACCAGCAGGAGGCGCCAAGGCGGGGAGTCACACCGTGCTACATGGGTTTACAATCAGTGCAGATGCTCAAGCCCTGGGTTCTCTAACCCACGGTCAGATGACTTGAGTCCCACCAACCCTGGACTTACATTACAATATAGACATACCCACAGAGCCCAGGCTTTGGCTGCTGATGCTAGCAGGACTGGTGAGGCTGGCTCTGCACTGCAGGGCACCTGGTCACCTGCTCCCTGGGCCACCCTGCACCCCGTCCCCCAGCAAGTGACGTGGGGTGTACATGCTGGGCTGCCACTGCTAGCCATTCCCAGCAGTGAGCTGCCCCTTCAGGCACTAGTTCAGGGCCATGGCACCTGCTCCCGGAGATTGGACAGCACCAAGTACAGCGCCAGGACCAAGCAGGGCACAGGTGAGGGGAGCCAAGGGAGCAGATGCCTACGTGGAGCCCAGGGGACAGGTGAGGAGGAGACCATAGAAGCCTGAGGGCAAGTAAGGGGGGGTCAGGTGTGGACGATGGGAATAGGGATCCGGGGGGGAAGGCAGGTGAGGGGGCACCTACGGCAGAAAGTGTGTGAGGAGTTGAGGTGAAAGGGAACCTGGGGGAAGTGAGGGAAGCACATTCTGGGGCATAGGTGGGCTGACAGAGTGGCGGTTTGGGCTGGATTAGTAGGGGTGGGGGAGCAGAAGGTGCTGGTGGTGGGGAAGGGGGAGCAGAGTGCAAGGATATGATGTGGCACATCAGGACAATGGGTCATGAAGGGGGAAGTGGGGACCGGAGCTGCCATCTCAAATACTGGGTGGTTGGGGTGGTGGGGATCCCTTCCCAGTGACTAGACTCAGCCAAACCATCCTCAGGTGTGATGAATCACCACCCTAGAGCCTTCTACCTCCTGCTGGGGTGCATCAGTGCCGAGTACTGACTCTGTGCCCAGAGGATGCTCAAACTGAATGAGAGAGGCTTCTTCCCCATCTCAGAGTATTGGTACCTAGTACAGCGTGAGGGATAGAAACCATGTCTCAGGCAGAAGAAACCAGTGGTGATGATGCTAAAGGATACTGACCTGTTCCTGTAATGATCTTATGAGGAACTGTGCTAGGGATGCTAATACAACATTTTCTCATTTAAAAAACTCTCATTTGATTTTTGAGAAACTTTTTCCTTCTAATTCAGCTCCTAGGACTCTGTGAGGAGGGAGGGCCCCAGAGCTTGGGCTCCAGCCTGAGCCCAGACGTCTACACAGCAGTGAAACAGGCCCACAGCCCAAGCCCCACTGTGGGTGTCTAGTTGCTGTGCAGACATACCCCCATCGGCTAGCTTAGGCAGCTCCCCAGTTTATATGCTGGCTTTTTGGACACCATTTTAGGATCGTATCTCTCCCCATACATTATTTAGGGAGCCTGGGCATCTGATTCCAGCTTTGTGGATTGCAGTGTTGGTCCTGTGATTTTTCCAGGCACCGAACAGTTAAGCATCCCAATGCCTGAGTCCACTGGTGAATTAGGGCTTGCTCCTTACTCCTAGTGTAGGATCAAAATTGGTAGTAACTCACTACCTTTATTGTATAATACCAGTATGTTTCAAGACAATGAAAGGTTACCATTCCTCAAGCATTATGCAGCCATTACATAAATAGACTCCATAAACAAAGGCAACTGTTATCAATTCTTTTCAAAATGTATGATTGATACTTGGATGATATTGCAGCCAGGATTTAGAGCTCATGTGTGTTGATTTTGTGTTTCTCCTCCTCTACCCCTCAACCTCCAATTTTATGCAAAATAAGAATAGGAGGGGACATGAATTCCTCAGGGAACCTGGGGATGTTATATACATCCTTCATCTCTTGTTCATTCGTATTTATCCAGCAGCTTCTGAAAGCTGTTAACTAGCACTTAGTGACCTACATGAAGAGTAGGTGACTTAAGCCAAGCTACTAATGGGAAATGTTCTCATTACAAAACCCATCATCATAATGGATGTCACTTGATATCTTTGCTGGCAGTCTCAGTAGAGACTGAATGGCCATGGAGACTGAATTACCGCCTGACCCCTCCAGAGCAGCGTGGAAGAATATCAGTGAGGGGAAGTTTGCTCTTACCACTGACAGGTCTGTACCCGTTTTGTGGATAGATGTTAACCATCACTAATGCTGTAAAGTAAGTGCGGTTACTATTCTATTCTACTCAGGTTCTTATACAATCTCATCACCACAATAGTGCATTAAGCGACATGACTAGCATCTGTGACATAAGGCTTGTTTTCTTATGGTGAGTTGGTGTCTGTAAGGTCAAGTCCCATCTCAACATATAGCTCATAGATGAGCAGATTGCAGAGCTCTAATAAATGATCAGCAGATTTCAATGGGCCTACACACACTAGTAAGCATTACGTGTAATAGGGAGTGTTTAGAGGATTGGGTCCTTAAAGTGTTCCCAGTCCTGATGTCAGCATTGGGATGACAGGGTGGATACTGTAAAATGGATTAAATATCAATTTAGTCTGCTAGAATTTGTGTGCATTACAATATATTATACTTGTCTTACATTTGTCTTTACAAGTGCTTACAGGGTTAATTTAGGAGCTTGAGGAATGGGCTGCACCAATCAAATGACACTTTAGTTGTAATTGTTAGTTCACTGTGAAATAGAATGTATTGATCACTATGGGTTTTTTTTATTCTGCTTGCTTTAATTTGAAAGTGAAATTGCAACATTTAGCAGGCTAGTTAATTAATTAGTATCAAGCTGACTGCCAGTAACAGTTTGTTTACTTTAAGTACTAATTAAACTGACAATGAATTACCCATTTTTCTTGTTGAAATGGTTGTTCATGGCACAATTTAAGCTCTGGTGGAAAGCTGGTAATTCTTGGAGCAAAAAAGAACAGTTTTTAGGATTAATATTCCTAAAGATGATATCTTGTCATGGACTGTACAGTGTTTTAACCATACTGAAATATTTTTTTCTAGACTGCTGCACTATCTTATCATGGACTCTAGTTTTGTCCACCTGTCAATGAAATTCATTTAGACTTCATAAAGACAGCTCATGTTGTCATGACAACTGTTATGCTCTGCAAATACACAGGTTTTGCTTTGTATCTGAAAAGAATCTCAGCAGTTTGACTCATATTTGAGATTTATTAACTGCTAAGAGTGGAAGAATGGGTTTCAAGGTCCTTCCTGTGTATTATATCACCTGTCCATTTTTTTATTATTATTATTATCTTTGTCAATTAGAGAGCTTTTCATGCTGCTTCATATTAAAGAGAGATTAGAAGTAATAGTTTAGCTTCCTGCTGGGAAGAGTAAGGGTAGGTATCCTGTAGTGTGAACGCTAGGTTTTGATGGCAGTACATGGAAATGGCGGTCCTACTGCTCATGTTCAACCATTCACAGAGAAAAGGAAATTGGGAGCTGCATCTTTACAGTTTCAAATGTATGCGGCCATTCCCCATGAGGTATAAAAAACTGTGCAAGTTGGACTGCCATCTACATTGAAGAAATGCATCAACCATTGGCTAAAGTGCTCAAGGAGCTTCAGCAAGGAAACTTTGTTGTGAAGATATCAAGTTGGAAGCTCAACCAAGTGAACCCTGATCAGAGACAAGGGTGGCTTAATGGCATAGAAAAGAACAGAGGTGGAATTATAAGCATCACCAAAACTCACTCAGCCATCAGCAGATGGGCCTTGTCTTACAACCTGAGAACCCATAATTACAGCAGATACCAGAGCCATGTTCCATTTGGCTTGGATAATCAACTTAATCACAATGTCAAGAAAAACAAGTAAGCAACATGATAATGAAGATGAGGATGCATTGTTATGAACACTTCAAAGCTTCAAGGTTTGCTATGGGGAAGAACGAACCACTTAATTACAAAACATTTCATAAAAAGATCTGGGTACTGAAGTCATACAACATACACTTCTGAATGCACAGATCCTAAGTCAAGTTTAGTTGGACAGTTTTGTTCAGAAATGGCTTATGACATGAGAAAGAGCGAGCCTAGATATGTATACATTCATGATCAACTGCCAGAAAAATAATGCTCTGATTTTTTCTGTGATATATGAGGTCGGGAAAGAGGACAAAGGAAAGTCCTCAACCATGAAGGCAGACATAAATATTCTTCAGCAAATAATCACAGAGTATGAAGCCAGCAAGACTGTGAGTTCACAGGAAAAAATTGAAACGTGAGTTAATGCCTGTTCCTTTGGAATGAGAACAGAAAAATAGCAGTCTAAGAACTGGCACAAAAGCAATACTAGGTGATATAATGACAGCTCATGTCTACTGCCCACCAACAATTACCCCATTTAGAGAAGTTGTCTTTTGATAGATGCACAAGCTTTGGTACAAGCCACAGGAAGCCATCCAGAGGAAAACCATATGGAAACCTTTCAGACACATTTGTAAAAACAGTACTTCAAACTGGATAAGACTTTCACAGCATAGACATTGTGTTTGACCGGCACTACAAGGAACACAATGCAAAAAATGCTCAGGTGACAAAAGACCCACCCAAAGAGTGGTGGTAGGTAGATATGTACCTTCTCCAAATAACTTGATGAATTTCATTGTGCTTCCAGAAAATAAGGTTGACCTTCCAATATATTTATCTGAGCAACTAATGACACAATCACTACTTGTTAAAATCATCATTCTAGCTGGTGGCTTTCAGCATGAGGTTAAAGTATGGTGGCTGATAGCAGCAGTTGACTCTAATCAGCGGGATGTTAGGAAGAAGCAGCCAGAAAGAATGATTTCTACATTGGGTCCACAGTGACACCAAGAGTGTGGTTTTTGCAGCTGGAGACACTAATATGTTTATTCTTTTTATGATTTTGTAGGCTGGTTTGGATGAAAGCTGGCATATCAAAAGAACCAAAGTATTTTCTCGCATTCTGCCAAATGTGGAAAATTGAAATTGGGATCCACTGTTTTGGAAACACTGCTCCCGTTTCATGCCTTGAATGATTGTGATGCTCTCTCTTTTCTTGCTGGATACAGCAAGAACACCACCTGGGAAGTTGCTCAGCAACACCATCAGTTTCTAACACATCTAGGACAGAGTGACCTGGACTCTGAGAAGGTGAAAAGTGCAGAAGAGTTTATTTGTAAGGTGTATGGATTGCCAGAGGTCCATAGCAATGACAAAGCATGTGTCACTTTGTTCATACACTTGTGATAATCAGAAGTCCTACCCCCCAAAATTGATATTCTTTTCTTCCACATACATAGAACTTATTACCAGGCATTAATCTGGAGATGGGCCTACTCCAAATCCAGTATTCTGGAAACAGTAGGATGGAGGTTTGGTGCCAGCAATACCATCAGACTTCACATGTGCAATTTTCTGTCACTGAATAGCAGGGCACAGAACTCAGCAGTGCAGGTGAAGGACAGCACCATTCATTTGTACAGGAGCCTGTAAAAGTAGAGAAATGGAACAAAGTTGTGTCAATGTATCTGGCACTTGGTGCTTAAGTATAGTATTACCAAATGAGTAGATGTGTTATAATAAGTGATCTAATGCAATGTTAATTCAATCAGCCATTGTACACCAAAGATTCTTGAAATAGTACAACATGAACATATGTGCTTAACTTGTATGCATTCAAATGTTTACTTAATGTTTACTCCGGAAAATATTTTCACTGGTTTTAAAAATAGGTTGTTTCAAATAGTTAAATCAGCTTGCAGACTTTTGTTTCCAGGTGCTAATGTGCAAGTTATAAAAGCCATGTAAATATGCTCTTTCATGGTTGTATAATATATTAAAATATTTCTAGTACCTCTTGCAAATGACAAACTAAAATTCAATAGCTTTATAAAAAGCTTGTGCATATAATTTGATCACTTTTATTACATCCTACAGCTCATTAAACTGCAACTGAAGTAAGTTAATCCTAAATGAAAAGGAAATAAAGATTTATACTTCAGCTATTTCCATGTGCTATTTGTTCTCTTTGTAACCGTCAACATACTGCTTGGTATAAACCATATTTGGATTCAGCACAGTCTAATTATCTTAAAAAGACTTTTACCAATGTTTAACAAAACATGCTTTATGGTTCATTTCTCTGAAAACCCAACTAGTCTATAGGGCAAGGAGGTGTATGGTGAGGTACTGAAGGGAGCAGTGTTAGGAACAGAATTATTTTAAAATTTCATAGATTATATGGAAAAGGCAGTAAGCAGTGATTAAATGCATAGGTGTCATAGACACTAATTTCAGAGGCATTGTGGTCAACAGGCAGGACAGAAACAGGCAAAGATTTTTAAGGCCAGTGGGGCAAATTAGATCATCTAGTCTGACCACCTGCCTAACACAGGCCATAACATTTCAACAGGTTTTCTCTATCAAGCTCATAACTTTTGTCTAAGCTACAGCATATCTATCTATCTAAGACTTCATTGTACTGTACCTGAAACATACTGTGACATAATATACCACTGTTTCCACACCCTGCACTGTTGTAATAATGTTTCTACACAGTATGTGTTGTAAGGTATCATTTGAAAACTCATATTTTTCCGGTCAATAGTATCCTGATAAACTATGTGTGGAAACATTGTATGTGAAGTTATAAGATTCTACTGTACAGTGTTAAGCACTGCATTATTTGCATTTAAGCAGTAAACAGAGTCATGAAGCAGGAAGGGGAGACAAAGGAAGCTCAAACAGGTGAAGAAAAAAGCAGCAGGCATCATCATTCCACATAGACTTTTTATCTCCTGGTTCACAGCATGAAACGTTTTTTCAAAAGGGAGACAAACTATCAAAAGAAGGAGCAAACACCCCCTGGGACTCCCTCTCCCTCCCTGCCCATCAGTTCTCTACACCTGAAGCACCAAGAAAAACTTCATTGGCTACTGAGAGAAAGGGTTCTGACTTAAAGAGTTTGGTCGGTAAGACTGCTGAAAGTCTATGGTGAGAAACTTCGCTGGAATCTGTTATAGTTTGTGAGTTAGGCTAGAAGTGTTTTAACTTTATTTTCTTGTCTCCATTTCTGACTTATGCATTATTACTTGTACTCACTTAAAATCTCTCTTTATAGTTCACAAACTTGTTTTGTTTTATCTGATACAGTCTGTTTAAATTGAAGTGCTTGGGAAACTCCATTTGGGGTGGCAAGTTGTGTGCATGTTATTTCTATTAAAGAAATAACAGGCTTTATAAAACTTGTATCGCCCGGAAGAGGGCTGGGCAGTATAGGGCATACATTTCTGGGGGAAAATCTAAGACTGGGAATGTATTGGGGTCACCCTTCAGTATAACAAGGCTAGTAAGAGTCAAGGTCTGGCTGGTTGCCTGCAGCACACACACAGACATAGCTGGGAGTGACTTCTATGCTGGAGGCTATTTGTGAGCAGTCCAGGCTGGAGGCTACAACAGCAAAGCACTGTAAAAGGCATCCCAGGTTAGAGGGTGGGGGTGCCACAGCTACTCATTAGACTCAATTGTACTCTGATGTGTCACATACCCTCTTGCACCTTGATATAAAGAGATCATCACTGCTTAAGTGACTTATAGTATTAAGAAAAGCAACATTATAAAAAGCAAAAGTATATTATATGTTCTTCATCCTGTGTCAGATGCAGTTGGAACTAAAGAAGTAGGAATGTGTATGGCCCCACTCTTCCACATATTTTATGTGCCACCCTCTGTGTCCATTCACAGAAAATGATAGTCTTTTACAGCTCCTAGCTGTGGATTATGGCTTAAGCTGTAGTGACTCATGCAGTTGCTTGTGGAAATTTCCTGGTGTCCAGTCCCTGGGATTGGACAGGATGGTGGCCATCATGGAAATAGGGGCTCATCTAGGATTTCAACTGCTCTGGGCCCCAGATGCTTAGGACAAGCTTTCTCTGTCCAGAGGAAACTTATATTTATGTAACCCATTGGTTACCTATGCCTGATCCACAGAAGATGGGAGTTATAGGTACATGCATGACACTTCAGCTCAAGCTGTAGAGATTCACAATTTTAGCTCTAGCGTTTCCTGGTGTCATCCAAGATGGCAGCTGTCACATTGACATGCTGCAATAGACAGTGATTTAAATTGGAAGAGACACATGCTGTATCCTTTGAAAAAGTCAGAAACAAATATAAAGACCATTTTTACTTTTACTTTTATGGAATGTGCATACCTTGACTGCCTTAATTTAATCTATTCTATTTTGACTCAATTGAGATAGAGATTCATGGGAGCTATTAATATGTAAATGAGGTATTTATTGTGAAAAGTGCAAACTCTAAGAAAGTTTAAGTCTTAAAGGGACTTATAAAGAGAATTAATCTTCTATAGTAAAGTCCAAAGAGCTTTTTTTTTTTTTTTTTTTTTTTAAGTGTATTTTTGGAAGTAAGCTACATACGAAAATTCTTCTGCAAACTGTTGAGTTTCACTGTGGTGTTTCTCTTTCATTTCAGCTTTCTTTATAAAAATAGTGTTAAATTTCAGCTATCTGCTGTCTTTAGTGGATACAGTTTGTGCCTGCAGAAGATATTAAATTTTTACATCCACAATGAATTGCAGACATAAATATTAGCACTTAGACTGATAACTCTTTGATACGTGCTTGAGTTTGTGGCTACTGTCCATGTTTAAGCCCATATTTTGGAAGTACAAAGTTTGAACCCACATTTTTATAGTATTCAATTTAAGTAGACAAAGCCAGAACAAGATCTGGTGGCTCAAAGCTGAAATCAGGAAAACAAATCAATCTGGAAATTGGAACGGGAAAAAAAGGATAATTACCATAAAATAGGACAGCCGATGGCCCGTGTTAAGCAGGAGGTCAGACTAAAGTACTATGATGGTCTTTCTCCTGTCCTTAACCTCTGTGGGTTCACTGCAGGGCTCCTCAAAGATAAGCTGCCTGTAGCTATTGGGCGTGGCTGCTGAGGATCTATCAGAACTGTTGTATGCTCTGCTTACCCCCTCTGGTATGCCTCCTTCCTGTCCCAAATTCCATCATGCCCCATACACCAATGGGGGGAGGAGTGGTGTGGAGAAAGTTATTTGTCTTGTACAACCTGAATATTCCCCTGGGGTAAGACAGGGTTTTTGCATTTCCTTCTATAACTAGCCTGGAGTCATGTTCTGTAAAAGAAGTATTAGAGGCCCATCATAAGTGACCTTTGGCCACATTTCCTATGCATTGGTATAAATGCTGGGAAGTAGCTTCAGTGCCTGTATTGCTACAGGGGTGATACTGTACAATTATTCGAAAAAGGCACTATAAGTCCTGTAAATCCATTTAAATGAGTTTGTCAAATTGATACTTCTCACTCCATTGTTACATTTTGAAAGTGTTTTACCAGGTATTACAGACACTATAATTTACACCATATGAAGGAGAGATAAGAAAACTAGCAGTCCAAAGCAATAGTTATTGTCACATCCACTTCTAATTTCTGATATGACAAACCCTTGAATTATTTTTAGATACAATTTATGCTCAATTATAATATTCTCTATGTATAATATGTATGTATGTATAATATTCTCTATGTATAATACTCTATGTATTTTCCTCCTTAACTTTTTTCATACTGTAGTCTTACTCCAATGTGCTCAATTCTTCCCTGACTTATAACCTCTGCAACCTTATTACTTTGGTGAGCTTGGAACCATTTTAGGAGTCCATAAATGTTATATACTTGAATAGTATCTTGATTGTTGCAAGGAGTCATAGGACACATCAGTAATTTTCTTTTGTTACTCCTTTGTTCAGTGTTTGCTCTAGATCGGTAAGAATGTCAACCAATCATAATACAAAATCAAGCCATTCTTATCGGATGTCTCTGTGATCCACCTCTGACAAGATGGAGATTAGCTTTCTCCGGCTCTCCAACTTCTTCTGTACTGTATACAAATTGAATTAATATTCATTGTGGGATTCACAAGGAGAACTTCAAACTTTAGATTCTTAAAAACCCCACTCAGCTGCCAGCTAAGGTGCCTACATTTCCCTGATGCCTAAATTTGTACTGGGAAAGTCCCCTGGGCACCTAAATTTCTGCCAGTGGGTTTGTGCACCGCCATCTCAGTGCTGCTAGCACCAAACAGCTCAGTACCTAACACATGCCTAAGCCCCAGTGGGATTCATAGACTAAGCATTCCCCATGTACCTTGCCTGTGGGACCCAATATGGTAGGTGTGTCTTCAGTCAACCTCTGAGCATGTCTACCAGATCGTGCGCCCCTCCCCGAAAAGGAGGTGGTGGTGGTGGCAGTCACCCTTTATCACTTTTAGCCCAGGGGTCAGACAATTAATCTACAATAAGGGACACCCAGGTTCAACCCTCACCTATACCTGACGGAGAGTAGGAATTCAATCCTAACTCTCTTACCTCTCAGGGGAGTGCCCTCACCACTGGACCATGGGATATTTGAGGGTGGGAACCTCTTAATCTCTCCTGTTGAAAATGTTCCACTTTTTAGAAACTACTAAAATAGCCTTTGGAGCAGGGACTACACCCTGTTCTCTCACATCATAGTGATCCAACCACTCGGCTAAAAGTTATAAGAGAAGGAAAGGGAGTGGGGCACAGGTGGGACAGCACTACCTCCTCCTCAGATTTTCTTGAAAAATGACTGGCCTGGCTTAACTCCATGAGATGGTTCAAAATTGTGAATCTCAAATGCAGGGAGGTAACTAATTCCCTTTGAGGTTCCGGGCTTAGGCCATAGCCTCTCCTTTGAATTTCTTATTGGTTAGCTTAGGCAGCTCCTTGTTCAGCATGCTGGCTTTTGTGACTCCTATTCTTAGGCATCCCTAAGGCTCCCTTGTACAGGGAGACTGGGAGCCTAACTTGGGGTTGTGAATTCCACCATGCAGCAGAGTGCCTAAAAGTTAGGTACTGCAATGTTCAGCCTAAAACTCCCTTCAGAATCTCAACCTCAGTCTAACATGCAGGATTGTCACATCTAAAAGAAGTAGTGGCTGATCCAATTAATGGGAATCTTTCTAATGACTTTGGTGGGCATTATTCAGGCTTTTATTGAATTCATAACTTAATCAATGGATGTATATCTTGACAAAACACCCACCGCACAACACATTGTTTTTAGGAAGGCATCACTCTGCTTTCCCCTTTCTCTTGGTTTCCCCATCTGTAAAATGGTGATGATCATTTCATTGATGTTACTGAAGAAATTATCAAGCATAAATACTGTGAATGTGGTATCTGAAATACTTCCCCTGATGGAAAATGCCTTGAATTCTGAAAATTATTGAGGTTTGCTAACTGAAAATACTTAGTTATTTAAGGCAATAGGCAATACTATAAACCTCATGCCTATGTCTGCCTAGCAGTGAGAATGGTGAGGATTAATTAGTAAATGTGCAGTAGCTTTAAGAAACAAATCATTTTATAACAAATTGCTAAATTAGAATGATTAAGTATTTTTTTGAAAAAAAGCGTTATGACCTAGATTATTATTAGTGAATATAGCACCTGCATCTTTCTAATGAGAGAGACAGCCAGAGAGAGAGAGAGAGAGAGAGAAGTATTCTAAACAAAACCAGATCTGATCAAGAGTAAGTAGGATGAACACATAATAGTCTTGTTTGATTTTTCTCTCTCCCTTTTTAATACAGTTCAGTCATGAACAAAAAAAGAGTGTTAACTTGCTTTCATTTCTTACTGGTAAATTGAGTTTACAGTAAGCTTTTGAGCTTCTAGTTGGTTTCTTCTTTTTGCTATTGTCCAAGAATTTAGAAGAGAATGAAGGCAGTTTTTCACCCCCAACCAGAAAGGTCATAAATGAAATGGAATGCAGCAATGCTGACAACAAACACTTTGGAGATGTATCGGAGGCCTGTTAAGGACTGTTTGCTCTTGGGTGAAGGATTGGCTATTAAATCTGAAAATGGTTGCAAGCTAAATAAACACCATCTAGTAGGGTCAGTACTCTAAAGTTTAAAGTCATGCAATAGAAAGAACAGAAATGCTCTAGGTAGACTGGTAATGTACTGTATGTCTAAATCTGACTGAACAGGTTGGGAAGCACTAATATGAAATGGCATTAACAAGAATGGCAATTTTCAATAGTTTTTCAGCAGAGCTAAAGTAAAAAGAATAGAGAGGGAAAAATACACTTTTCTTATGTTCAAAATAAAGTGAAAATAAAATGCTACTCTTCTGTACTGGCTCACAAAGATTATATCTGGTAAATAAATGGTATACCTCAAAGCAAGTTGATAGTTTAAGGGGGCTGGCACTGGGATATGGAGGACCAAATTGTCAGTCTGTCCAAGATCACTGCTGTGACACAAAGGGGATTTAAGCTTTTTTAAGGCAGCAGTTACAGATTCTCTGTCATAGCAGCCACAGGACACCCTCCTCTCCCTGCACTGATGTACAAGCTATTCCAGGGTGGGCTGAGAGGGGAGAGAATGGGGGTGGGACTGGAGTGTAATACACTTGGGTGAGCCTGGCTGACAAAATGGATCCAGAAGAATTGCCGTCAGCTGGTACAAATTAGAACTGCTCTGAGGTTGCTCTAACTTGTAACAGGACGAGGTCCGGCTGCTGTTAGGAGTCAAGATGATTGAGATGGTAAAGTCCTGTAAAGCCAAACATTCCCACCTGTGACACCAACTGGGGGAGGGTGTGAATTTCCCCCCTCAAAAAAAATAAAATAAAAGAAAGAAAGGTTTTTTCACTTGCTCAAAGTTCCATAGGCTGAAGAGCTCAGGGCCAATTTTCAGTGAGTGGTGTTGCAACCTGATGCCTGGATTGTCTATTCCTGTAGACTGAAGTCCAGGGGAGTCAGACAAAAATTTGACTCCTGTTGGCACTGGCTCATGCACAGTGTGGGTAAGAGACAGAGGAGATTCCCTGGCTTAGGGACACTTGGGGGTCCCTGCAGAAGGAGGGGGTGAATGGTGTCCATGCTGGCTGGGTGTGTATGTGACACAGGCCAGAATTTCTACCCTCCCTCCAAAATAATTTAATTGGCACCATTTATTGCGCACCCTCCCTATGTTTGCTGAGTGCAGTTCTATACCACAAATCATTTGACTCAGGTCATTTGTGACAGAACTTTTTCTGGTGGCTATTCAGAGAGGTTGCACAAATACCTAATCAACTATCATGTTTGACCAAAGCACACAGGTGGAGCAGTGTGGGAAGACTTGCCTTGGAACTATCTTGGCTTGTGTGATACACAGACTTTATTTCACAGGTCAATCAGACACCTTTCATCAACACTTATGGGGGGAGGGGGGGAGCCACAAATGTCACATATCTATTTATCTAATGTATTTATTGTTGAAAGAGAGCAATACCAATGCACAATTATTAATAACTTATCTGAATAAATTAATTGTGAGCTTTCTCTGTTTCAGGCTGTTCGGAGAGAAATCAGGGACTGCATTCCCAATTGGAATTAATAATTCCCATTTCACTGATTTATTGCCACTAAAATGAGAGTCATTCTTCTCCTTATACCAGACCTCGAGGACCCTCCAGGGGCACCACACTCTGGAAGGAATTTATGAATACTCCCACTGCTATTCTGATTAGTGCTATAAATAATGCAGGGTATTCAATGATAAATATTTGAAATGAATGTTTTATATTCTCTCAACCTGACCTTCCAAAGCACTTTTGAAAGTCAAATCTTTGTCTGGCCTGAGTTCCTGAGGGGGGAAAATATCTGATTGATAAAGTCAGCAACAAATAATGTTCTTTTTAAACTAACTCTCTCTCTAAGACAAGTGTATGATTAATTTGCTTTCATATCTAGATCAATGATGCCAGGTTATTATCCAATTACACTGGCTTCTGTTTGCTTACTTTATCACTAGGGTATGCTCAGTGAGCAAATTAATGATAAATAGAAATTTTATTTTCTTTCACTTTTGCTCAGGGGTTTAGAATTAGATAACTGTGATAGATTGGACAGTTGGCACCATATCTGACCTTTGTTTTATTTTCATATGTTATAACATATAACATCACTGCCATCCTATTAGGATATGTTTACAGTGCAGAAAAATTAAGAAAAAAGCCTAATATTCAACTTTTTAAAAATAATCTAAAAACAAATAGTAGTTGATGCTTTAAACAGCTTAAAGGATGAAATTTTCTGGGGTTTTTTTTCCTTGGATTAGTTTCCATTTGCTTTTACTAGATTAAAAACAACTGATTATAGCTCATAAAGGATTTCCTCCCAACTTCTCTTCCTAAATATCCTAACCTTTCAGCATTGTCAGATTGTGATACTGCAGCAAGATGGAATGCTTGAATTATCTGAGTGTGTTTATTTTTTTCTTCAGTGATGCCTCATGTGTTTTCCTGTAAATTTTCATACAGTTAATGTTTCGATTCCTGGATCTAGACCTATAAATGCCAAATTTTTTTAAGGATTTTCTTCTACGATATACTTTGTCTTTTATTGAGCTGGGTGGGATGATTACTTATTGCTTCTAATGATGTCAGAGATATTAATCTTTCCTTCAGATCCAGTACTGATACTGCCTTAGGATACTAAGGAGTTCTCTTTAAAGTTTATTAATATGCATACCATTTGTCACCTCATTTATTTCAGTAGGTTCTTGCAAGATAACATTCAGAGATTCCTGGAAATTGAAACAGTCCTTTCTTGCTCCAGACTTTATTAAGCTGTTCATTTTGTACCCATACTGTAATCAACAGAACCCCTAATTTTAGTGCAGTAGCACTGGCAAGCATTTTATTAAGTAAATGGTTTTGTTCCTTTTCTGTTTCTTCATAAAGTCTATGTTTAAGAGTAATTTTTTTATTGTATTGTCCATTCTGTTGACAGATTATGATTCCTTTTATGTAGCTGATTTTCCTTTGTATGTGATTATAGGAATTATTCTACTTACCTCTCAAACCGATCAATTCTTACTTATATATATCATTTTTATGTGCTTATAATAGTATGTTTTCTCTTTCTACTGTAACCATGAGAAATGTATTTAATGCTACTCAGGGATATATTTTCATGGGTTTTGTAACTGTAATTGTGTAAACAGCAATATTGAAATAGGCTCTTGAGACTGAAAATGAATCTTTAAAGTGTCTGCAAGGATGCATTCCAAGGCAGGAGCAAATCCAGGACGACAGATCCAGTAGGAACAGATAGTCATTAGCACAGTGGTTCCCAACCTTTTTGGCTTAAGGGCCACAGATATCATTTTTACAACCCTAAAGGGCTACCAGTCTCCATCAGCAGCCCTCCCCTCCTCTCCCCTGCCACTTTAGCCAGATGGAAAGAGTTCAGCGAGGATGTCCTCGCTGATCTACCGTTCCCCTGGCTGCAGCAAGGAAACCACACATGTCCTGTAGCCTCGTGTGCTTCACCTGGGTCCCTAGGCAGTGGCTCCCTTCTGCAGCCAGGGGGATGGAAGATCAGTGCTCCCCTACCTCTGGCTCCAGCAGGGATCCCAGCACCTAGGGACCCAGGCAGAGCGCTTTGCTCCCCGCTACAGCCAGGGGGAGGGTAGCGCTGATCTCCCATCCCCTTGGCTGCAGCAAGGAGCCTAAACTGGTCTTGTAGCCCGGCAGCAATGTGCTCCACCTCAGTCCTCAGGCAGTGGCTTCCTTCTGCAACCAGCAGGAGGGGATATTTGAAAGATCCCGCGGGCCAGTGGCTAGTGGGCCTAAACCATGCCAATAATGCCCAATCTTACAGATTATAGATACAGTACAATCACCCACTGCCACTGTGGGGATGAAGCTGCTCCAGCCCTAGCAGTATTCCCTGCAGAACCTGGGCTGTAGCCATCAAAGGCCCTGGGTTCTCAGTGAAGATTTTACACCTTTACATGTCTAAATTAGATTGGCCCCATAGAGGAAAGGTCTGAGGAACATATTCCCCAATTCTTTGCTTTGCTTTCTTCTTTAAGCCCAGTAATAGGTAAAGGACATGGGTTTGAGCTGAGGTATTTGGTGAGAGGGTTATGTTAGGGAGGAGCCAGTGTGAGACAGGAAAATGATTGTGAGTGTCGGGATGGGATCTCTAAGCTGTGTGTGTATTGGAAGCACTGGAGGAGGGTAGCAGTGCTGGGGGTTCTGACTAGTGGGAAGTTTGCTAGGCAGAGTTGGAGGATGAGAATTTGTGAGATGGTTTTGAGCTAATGGGGGAGTGTGTTTTCTAAGCCCTGTGAATCTGGGTAAGAGGGAACAGTAGTTTGGAGCCTACAGGATTTCTGAATAGTGAGATTGTCAGGTGGGGAAAGGGATTGTAAGCAGAGAGATTGAGTCAATGGCATGTAGGAGATTTGGAGGAGGCCTTGATCCCAGAGTGGGATAGGTTTTCAGGGTTGAATGGAGGAGAAGTGGGAAATAGGTGAATTGGTGAGTGAGCTCTTGGAATGTGAGGGAGAAATATGGTAGATTGTTGGGGGTGGTGAGTGGATGAAGAGGGTGAATTGGATGTGTGTGTGTGAATAAGTGTACATGGTGGGAGGTGAAGAGAAACAATAGGAGAAATATCAGGGAAAAAAGTCAGATTGGATTGGGGAGGGAACAGGAGGGTGAGGGGGAACTGATGACACAGCACCACTAGGACAGGAAGGAAACAGTAAAGGGAGTTGCAGGGGGATAAGGATTGTTTTTTTCTGTCCCTGCCCTTAATATATAACATGTCTCAGTTTTACATTCTAAAAGGAAGTGGGTAGTTCAAGAGGGGTCTTCTTTTTTGTCCCACTTCTAGGCTAGCCTTCTTCATTTCTAACAAACCTCTTTTGCATAACCCTCAACCCCCCCACTGGTCTCTAAGGGTTTTTACTGTGAAAATTTGAGTGAGGTGGAGCCCTCTGTGACTGGCCACCACACCGTTTCTTCTTTGCAACCATAACCACTGATTTTGTAGATCCTTTGGGCCTTGAGAACTCCTATAGTTGAACCCACAGGGATGCAGTACTTTTAAAGTGACAGCACTGCAGACAGGAAGGAGGGGGGGCTGGAGGTGAAGATAATGCAGAAATGGTCAGCTTCTAAGCAAAGAGGCCAATATTTTCAAACACGAGTCTTCAAAGTTACATTTCTAAATAAAGCTGGACAAATAATGGATTTTTCTGTTTGCTGATAATTTAAATAAAATAAAATAAAATAAAATAAAATAAAATAAAATATAAAAAGTGGGGGTTTATGGTCAATCAAAACATGCCACATTGACCTGACTTGACATTTTTTGTTCCAGTTTTGGCATTTTGACAAAAGTGAAGGAGAACTAAATTCATAAAACATCTGGAGGCATGAAGGTCTTCTGAAAGATAGCTATTCCTGAATAACTCCATATGTGGATGCTTTGTTCCCCATAATAAAACTGCCTGGGTTAATTTAGTGTAATCCATTTTGCACTTTAAATTCACACCATAGCATAATCCAAATTCGTTTTCAAGTGCAGACAAGCCGTACTAAAAGCTTCAGTTTCAACAAAATCGAAAATGTAAACTTCTTCCTATTTACAGTCAGTCTGAGCTTTGCAAGAAAGAGTACTAAATTGATAAAAGCAACTTCTTTTTGTGCATCTGAATAACTAAAATGCTAATCACAATGGGTTCCTGGACCATGACTGGGGCTCCTAGATGTTACTACAATAAAAATAAATAAAAATTAATAACACAGCTTCATAAGAAAAAATATAAAGCTTTGGTTTTTTTTAAATCCTAAACATGATCCATTTCTCCTATTTCTCCATACTTCAAACATCAGCCTATCTTTGTCAGCTGAAGTGAATTTAGCAATGTTCAGTGCAAAGAAAAAAGAAGCTGGAAACAAATTAAATGCAATGCAGAATGCTTTAATGATCTTCAAAGATGGCTCATAATCCCTTCCTCAAATTATTTCAAACAATAAAGGAAGTTTATCACTGAGATCTGAGCCTCTAAGTGATCAGAAAGAACCATCACTCTAGCACTGCATGATTTAATATTATATGCACAAAACTCAAGTATTCCTCAAAGAACTATGCTATCCCTAATCAAAGCATCCACAAGGGTGCTTTCCAATATCGTTCAAAATTCATTATTTCTCCCCTCCTTCTTAAAAAAAACAAAACCACATTCCCTTCTGAAGAGGTAGTTTTTGAGTGCTATGTTTTTGAGGGTGCTTACAATTAGATCTGAGCAAAAATCAGAATTTCCATCCACTTGGAAATTCCAATAATTCAACACTGAATACAAATGAAGAATAATAATAAGAAAAGATGGCAAAAGTACACTCTAATCCACAAACATATTGATGGGACTACTCATGTGCACAAAGTTAAGCACGTATGTAAGTGTTTGCAGGGTTAGGTCCTCGTGTCAAAAGTCAAGAGTGGAATCTAGTTTTCTTGTTTCTATATATGATGATTGATCCACTATCCCATAGTGTTTCCAAATAAGTCAACCCATTGAACATCTCTGCCTTAGGTAATTCATCTGAAAAATGTGATGGACACATCATACCAATTAAATTAACTAGTTACTGTTCCTTAATCATTTTGAAGATAAATTCTATAAGGGCTAGTATTGTTAATTATATTTACTATTATTTATTTCCTATCTCTTTGATGGGATAGTAACATCATCTGAAATACACTATTTAGGATGGGTAATATAAACACTTGCCTAATCCAAAAGTATCTGTCACTTTGAATAAGGCGTATTAGGAGGAGGCACATTTCTCCTAATATATGGTCTTAAATCACTGAGTAAAGTGATCTGAAAGTACAGAGTTCTCAGGAATACAAGAAATATGCAAAAACTCTTTATGATTTACACTTAGCAGTTTTCTTCAACAGACACATAAACGTGCCATATCAACTAGTAATAGGTAAACTTCAAATGATTTGCATTTCACTTTGGTTTGATTGAATCCCAATTTTTAAAATGTCTCAGAGGGAAACTTTAAATCCATCATTAAACTCGGGGTTCATATAAATGAATATTTGTTTGGATACAGGACAGGTGGAAATCTGGGGTCAGAAAATTGGGTTTACTTACACAGGCAAAGGTTCAAATGCTCAGAGAAATTCCTGAACACAAATCTGCAAAACTGAGCTGACAGTATTTTTTGCTTCTGTCCTAGTCTGTTATAATGCAAATCTTCTGAGCTGCATTTTAACAATTGCTTTTGTTCCTACCTAGAATTAAGAAACTTAAATTTATAATTATTGTTTACAAAAATAACCAAACTCTCTTTCTCCTTTCAATAGGTATATAATTTGATTTTGGAATTTGGATTGGTTCTTTTTACTGTACTTGTTTGAACATTTTTTTAAACTCAGCAGTATCAGTACAAATGGTTTTTCCAATAGTTTAAAATCTGCTCTTTAATCAAACTAATTCCATCAGTTATGTCCGTTTTTGGGCCTTACAATTTGTATAACAAGAAGCTCAATTTTATGCAATTAGAATTAAATAGACTTCAGAGTTCTGAACATGTTTTCAAAAACTGATGGCTGAACATATATATATATAAATCTGCCTTAGAATGTATGTTTTCAAAGGAAAGGAGAAAGGGCATTGTTACACAGGTTGTGAATGATATATTGAGACACCCTTTGTATGTATCAATAATTCATATAAGTTCTATTACTTGCTTACCCTCTCTTTTATTTTTATTTTATTTTATTTTATTTTTTGTCTGTGCCTCAACAGTATGTGAGCTACCAATCTGGAGAGAAAACATAGAAGCTCTACTCAAGAGAAAAAAATTACTGTCACCCTGATATAAACATCCAAGTGTAAATTAATACGTTAAAATGAACATAATGAAACACATGTGAATAGCAACAACAACAACAAAAATCCTCTTCACATCAGCATAACTGTCACTTATAAGAGATGTGCCATCTTAACCCTGACTGACACAATTCTTCAAAGAAATGTCAGGATCTGCCAATTTCCTCCACAAGAGACTCAAGTGATCAGGCCCTGACCTCTGTGCATGAACAAAAATGTTAAGCTTTTCTTAGGTACAGTATTTTTTACAATATGTACAATAAATAAATATAAAATATAATACAAACTCCTCTACATCATGCAAACAGTGGGGTGGGAGGGAGGGAAGGGCACACATTGGTTAGTCAGCTCTTCAAACAAGTTATTTCTCTTCCCTTATACGGATTTATCATTTAAGGCCCTGGGCCTGCCATGGGTTCCACCCACAAGGAGCCCTGGCTATGGCAGCATTTTGATACACGTCACAGAACATTTGAATATCTTTGTTCTAACAGTGACACTATTTTGCTGCCATTTTATTAACTTTCTAAATTGTTCTTTTTTACTGATGCATTAAACTCCTTCTGACCCTTAATAGCGAGTCTCTGATCAAGAGTAACATTTTATTCAGTTTGAAAATGATGCTTATTTTCTTCCATTATTTTCTACTTTGAAAGGTGCATGTGACTATTACTGGCATAATTTTTCCGCATGGTGTGATTGTACATTCACTCTAAGTGCACTGCATTATAGGACGCTGATGAATCATATAGAAAACTGCCTATTTCTTCTATTTCCATATCTAACCCACGTGGCTGTGTAAGCAATGGTAAATACTAGAAAGTAAGAACACTGAGAATGCATTACTGGGTCAGGATCAGGGATCTATGTGTCAGGTGTCCTGCATTCAGGAATAGTCTGTGCTTCAGAGAAAGACAAAATTTCCCATTAAGTAATGTTGTATTTATGTCTGCACAGGGAAATCTTCCTGCCACCTACGGGCAATCAGCTTATTCCAGGAAGCATGATTTCCCTTATCATTATCTTCCATAGTTACAGATGTTATTTATGGTTGTAAAAATTAGTCTGCCCTTTTAAAACTCCAGTTGCAATATTTGTCTTTCTCCTGCAGCAAAATAAAAATAAAAATAATAAAATGCAGTGGTTGACTAGATGCTGACTTGTACTGATATTTGACAACACAATCAACTCTCTTACCCACTACTAGGCAGACACTGTAGACCAAAAAGCCAGAAGAATAAAATACAGGGAAAAAAATGTGCAGCTCTTGATCCAGGTGCAGCATGGACACATTATGCCCTGAGAGCTGGCTATAATGCTTCAAATCCAAATGCGTAGGCATCGCTAGCAAAAAAACAACAACAAACAAAAAAATCAAAAGCATTGCAGGGATGATCTACTAAACTATTCCAGAGGGGTAGCCATGTTAGTCTGTATACAGCAAAAACAACAAGAGTCCTGTAGCACCTTAAAGACTAACAAATTTCTGAAGGCATAAGCTATCATGGGCTGCAAACCACTTTGTCAGATGCTTATCCCCGCAGAAATTTGTTAGTCTTTAAGGTGCTACAGGACTCTTGTTGTTTCTACTGAACTGTTTAAGGGAAGATGCACATAATTTCCTAACTATCAACCCATCATGACATTAATACTTCCATCTCCTGTTCACTTTCTCTCCTTCCTATTGGTACCTATACTTCCTAGCATGATTGCGACAGGGACAAAAACATGTTCAAGTCTTTTCACCTCACAGTTGTTCTTAGCTGGGGGCAGATGTCACTGAGAATAGCTCATGAGTGAAAGAACAGGAAGCTATTTCAGCATCTTGGAAAGTGCTACTGAGCAGAACAAATGTATCTAGCACTGCTCAGGACCTTGCATGACCATAAAATATGGGGAAAGGAGACCCACATGCTCCATTATAAATACCACCTTTGTCTGTCAGGGTTATGTTAACCAGCTATTGGTTTACTCGATCCTTAATGACACTCATAGTCAGTTTCCATAGAAAAAAAGTGTTTGTTTTAATTCCCAAGAACCCTTTTATTGCTTTTCTTAAATCTAAGCCTCCTGTCAGTGACTTTCCTCTTTTCAGGAATAGTTTTATTTTTGAGGATACATCACCTATCCATGTCAATCTCTTTCTTTCACAATTCATTTCCTTTAAAGAACTGTGAAGAATACCATCTAGTATTGGTGATATACTGCAGTTGATCTCAAGTTGTACAGCTGTATCAACAGTCACTGGTTAAGAAAAAAAGGCAATACAGAAAACAGTGGCATACATTTTTCTTCACTAAGTACTCCAGCCAACTTAGATTTATATACCACTTTGACAGAAAGGATTTTCCAATGCTATTTCCACTGCTGCAAACATATCTGAAAGGAAGATATATAGTACCAACACAAGGAAGATGTACAGTTTTGAGGGTTTTTTTATACTGACCAAGTGTTTACATTCAGAATACAGAAATGTTAAACAATCTAATTAGCCTAAGCAATGCTTAAGTTCTCTTTGACCCTGGAACTGGAGGGTTTATCCAACAGGCTAATAAAAGAATTCATCATAAAAGAAAGTGATCACATTTTAGAGAGAGACTTCATGCAGTTTAATGGGGATCACTAAAACTCGTTGCAACCAGTGGTTTATTTTGCACATGTGGCTAATTGATATGAAGATGGAACAGTGCATAAAATCAACTTGAGAACTGATATGAAACATGATGGTGATGAAAAAATGATTTTGATGCTAATTAGATGTTTATATTATTCTCCCAAACTCCAATCTCTGTGTTAAAGAAAGGTTAACTATTTTGATAAAGAAATCCAAAAGGTGATTTTTGATTCTTTAATAGCTAGCATTTAGAAGTTAAGATATTAAAAAAAAATAAACATTATGATCAAAAAAAGAAAAAACCTCATTAATGGGTTTAAAGAAAAATAAATACAAATTAGTATTGTTTTCTTAGTAAATGATGGATTTATCAAACTGTGTAACTTTGCTCCAGGGCAACAACAAAAGGGCTTCTGAAAGCCAAAAGACTAACATCTAGAGGGAGAGTCTTTAGGAGTAAGAAGAAGTCTGGAAGAGGAAAATATATAAAATAGCAGAGAAAAAGCAATCCCATAGAATGATGGGTCCAGTATGGGTTCACCAAAAAAGATAGAAGTAATAGGTGTGTGGTGGGTAGAGAAGTATTGGTTATGTAGTGAGAAAACAGTTGGACAAAGACAATGGATGGTCCATGATCTTTGCATCAGAGCAAGTCCCAGCCATGGTTTTCAGTCATTAAGTTATGCTCAAGTGAGAAATTGATTTTCCAAGAAGCCAGTGATTATATTTAGCATTTCACATAAGACATATTGTTTATTTAGTCCTTTGAAAGATGCCAAGTGGCATTTTGTGCAAAAGCTTGAATTGAAAGTTTGTAGACAGACTCCTCTATACAAACAAGCCAACGCAGAACTTTCTGACCCCTCCATAGCTGAATTCTTTACTTTCCACCTGTGACTAATAGCTGTGTCATGGAGCCCATTCTTTCCTCCAGCTGGGCTTCTGATGCTGCATCCCCCATCTTGGGGTTTTCTAAGAGCAGATGGAAGATGAACATCTTTGCAGGTTGTTTGTGCTTGCCCAGAATGATTGTACAGCTTCTACTCTAGTTATGGTATGCAATGTATACTATTTCCCATCTTTGCCTTGTATATTTTAGGTTTAGATTTTGCAGGATGTTTATTTGTTTGGAAAGTTCCATGTGTATGTAGCCCAGAAAATAAATGTCTTTAATTAATAAACTAATAAATAAATTACACAGTTCATCATGTAGGAAGGCAGAAATTCCCCAGTTCCCTTTCTCACTGTAAGTAGGATGAGGACCACAGCTATGGAAACCCAAAGGTAAGAGCAGTCTTCATAATATGGAGCATAACTTGACTCTGATTCAACTAATTCCTGCATCTTTTCTCAAGAATGAACAAGGATATCACCCAGACAGCTGAATTAAACACATTTACTATGTGACTTCATGATTGAGTTTGTCATATCTATTATTTATTACTAAAGAAGTCCACTAAAGATAAAATGGCCAATTTTTAAAAAAATTGCCCAGTGATACTGGGTGTTGATATTTTTGGATGGCCTGACTTGAAACCCCTTGAAATGACCTGATTTTCAAAAAGTATTAAGCACATCCTGAACAATTAGGTCTCTTGAAAGTGTCTCAAGTCAGGTACCCAAATCACTAGTAATTTTTTAAAATGTCTCACGTCAGGTACCCAAATCACAAGTTACTTTTGAAAGTCTAGGGTTCTGATTTTTAGAAATGACCTCCAATGTTGTGAATGCAATTTTGCACTCACAAATTACTAGTATAAATTAGAGTATTTACATCCCTAACCGCCTCACTTCATGGACACGATCAGATATTTGGATGAATAAATACTGCGAGGTATGCTCCCAATTATCTGTGAGTGCAAAATTGTGGATGCACTTAGTGTATTTCCAAATGCAAAACTGTCCCCATTAAAAAAGAAGGCTGGACTACTAAGGACCTTTGAATATCAGTACCTTTAATTCAGATTCTACCCTCTGCTGTATGTGTGGAGATCTCACTAGGAATTGCAGTCATGTATCCCTAGTACAGAATTGATTTCCTAAGGGGCAATACCTGCACTAGGAGTTTCCTGTCATCACTCTCCTGCTCCCGTTGCCATTTGCCAATCACCACAGGGCTTATGTGAATATGGAAGATGCCTGTGCAGGAATTATTTTATCATCGAGCACACCAGTGTCCACACAGTGCTTGACAAAATGAGGATTATAATCCAACGGCATGGACACCAAGATGACTGGGGACCTTCATTCTGCTGCATCCTTCATCCGCCTTCACAGCCGTTGAGAGAAATCCGCCTGCTCTGCCATTGAGTACTGGGGGGAGAGGGATTGGATCGTTATTTGTCTGTAACCTCACCTTTGACCTTGCCACCTTGTGTGACCCTGCAAGGAGTGTGAGACTCCCAACAGCATCACTCTAAGGATAATGCTGCCCCACTCAAGCTGCCCTACCACATCAAGGTTACGATCCACTGGGGCAGGCAAAACCTGCACATCCACAGAGGAATCACAAACTACTATCATGGCATGAATGCGGGGAGTGGGAGGAGGACGCAAAACCTCGATCGAGGCTAGCTTGTGTTCCACTAGTGTTTTATGTCCTGTTATGGGAGAATTCCATCCCCTGGTAACCATGGAGGTGCCCTATGCCAAGCTCTTGTGCCTGGCGTGGGGCAGGAGAAAAAAATGACTTTCCCCTTGCTACAGACTGTATACAAGTACAATAAACTAGAAAACATGAAGGTAACTAATAGCAAGTTACTGGAGTTCTGTTTAAGTTCACAGTAAGCAACTAAAGAGTTGTGATAATCAATGCAATACTCTGCATCTGTCACTCCCTAATAAAGGAAAGTTGATATTCTAACCTGAAATTTTCCTATACTATTTTTTCTTTAGTTTTTTGTAGAACTGTAGACATAGTTCATACATTTAAACAGTAATGTTTTTTTCCTAAAGTGAGTGTAACTGTCTCCCTCAACCCTCACAAACATTTTTACTACAAAACCGGGTTTCTTTTTAAAGGAGACAATATGAACATGAGTAGAACAGAGGCAATACTTCAAAAATGAGGAGAAATGGATTGAACTCTGCTCCTCTCATGCTAGAATTGTCAGTTTTAGCATGATGATGCAATCCCCCGGGGAAGAACAAATATAAATTTAATGCTGAATATACCAAAATGGGCCCTTTTTATGAGTTTTATCTTTGCATTTTTGTTCTTTTCTGCTCTGTTGAACAGTAGCACAAGGAAATTAACATAGTGGCACTGGAGAGGCCACATACTGTACTCATGTCAAATTGAGAAACCTGCAGGAGTCTTGTCTGTGCGATAAAGATGAAAGTTTTTCATGGTTGCATCCCTCTTACTTAGGGGATCTAACTCCTATTTATGTTTTTTTCTGCAGCGATTATGTTTGGATTAGGCAAGGTAATACACTGCTGTGAAACACTAATGGAAGCCTCACTGAGCAGGGAGTCAGCAATGCCTGCTACAGCTAAGCTCCACAGAGCACACAAATAGTCCAGACAGTGTGAAGGGCTCAACAGTCTCCTCTGTTTTGCTGTCCTTGATGAAGCACTGCTTAAAGTGATTGAGAGAACCATGGCCAAGGGTGCAAATCCACAAAGGGATATAGACATTGCAATGACTGTCTTTTAGGCAACTTGAGTAAAATCACTGGAATCCAGAAAGGCTGAGTTTGGTGATGAAGAATGGGATCCACAAAAGCCAGCATGCTAGGTGGGTAGCTAGACAACAGTAGAGGGAAGTGTCCTGAGTCCTGCTCCCTTGCAGAGAGTTAGCCATCTAAGTTCAGGCTGGAGGGGTGGTTCCTGTCTCTGCTTGGGATGCACAGCTGGGAACCTTTTCCTGGAGTTAGGCATCAATGCTGTTTCTCACAAGAACAGCGGTGGCACATGCCTAACTCCGCACAAAATGGCTATTGGTGGAGGCCTCCCTGATAACCTTTAGTTTATTGGTTAGGGAAATGGAGTTAGGCACACTTGTAAAACACCTACAGATTGGGCTCTGCAGGTGAGATACGCCCCCGCAGGATCCTCAGACAAGATGAAGATAAACTTTGCCCCACTTTGGTGTGAGATAAACACCCTGCCACTTACACTGAAGCATTGTGAGCCTACCCAGTGACAAAATCTCAGGCAGCTAGGGGACTTTTACAGTGAAAATGTAGATGCCTTCAAAGTTAGGCAGCACCTGAGCAGAAATGTTGAGGATCTCAGTGGCACCTAAATTTTGGATTAAGGCACCTAAAGTCGAAGTTAGGTGCCTAAGTCCTTTTGTGGATCTGGCCAAGAAGCCTAGTTATAGCCTGACAACTTTAGCTGTACCAATATGTTTGATTACACTCTGCAATGACAGTTTATCCTTGCTCAAACTTCATCATACAGGAAACTGAGATAGTGACAAACCTACAGTAAAACAATATGATAATTGGTCTGGTTGGAAAAAAAATCAATTTCACAAGAAATGCTGAGGTTATGGCATTTGTTTCCATTCCAATACAGAATGAAACCAAGACCTTTATTTATTTTTTTAAAAAGCTTCAGACATCCAGAATAGTCAGTTGAATACGGCATTCACCTACAACATGAATGACCCAGATTCAAGTCCCTGCTCTGCCTCAGTTAGAGCATGGACGTGAACCTGAGTTTCCAACAGCCCACATGAGTGCCCTAAGCACTAAACCATTGGCTATTCTGAGGCAGAGTTCTGTCTCTGACCAGAAATTCCATCCTGGATCTGAGAACGTGTCCTCATGAAAGTTTAATCAAAAGAGGTATATTTCCACAAAAATGTGGGTTTCATCAGTTTGGCCATGTTTTGAGGGGAAAAAATTGTCAAAACATTCCTGGCCAGATCTACTGGAGAGTATCAATACCAGCTTCATGTCCGAGTTTAGTTTCAATTTTTTTTTAAAATATAAAACCAAATCTTTTCTAGAGATGTACAAAATCTTCATTTCAGTGTGCAGAGGATTTTGAAAACTTTGGGCCAAGTCCTTCTAACTGCTACAGAAGCCAGAGAAGCCTTAGGATAACTCCCTCTGGTGATGCAGCATAGGGCCGGTGCACATTGCCTTCAGCTGTCCCCCTTCTCCTACATGGACACAATCCCTTATGCAGGGTTGTTGGATGTGTGAGGGGGCATATGAGAAGAGGAAGGAATGTAAATGAGAGTAAAAATGATCCAGTGCTAGGTCGTTAATGTGGGATGTAGGACATCCAAGTTCAATTCTCTGCTCCACCAGATTTTATGTGACCTTGGGTCTGAATGCCCAAAAAAGTTAGACTCTTAACTTGATTTCATATTCCTTTGGAGTACTCAGCTAGTCTCTTTGTGCCTCAGTTCCTAATCTGTAAGATAGGGATCATACACTGCTCTACCTTACAGAAATGTCATGAGGATGAATACCTGTGATCATTAAGATACTACAGTGACGGAGGCCATCTAAGCAGCTTAGACAGATAGTTAGGTAGACCTGCCATGAAATAGAGTCCTTTTGTCAGGGACTGCACAGAGACGTGGAATCTGGGAGGTGCAAAGGTTCCTTTAACTCAGGTTTGGTCTACACTTACCCCAGCAATTTGGTGGCAGTTGATGGGAGTTACGCAAACTACTCAGAAAACGTGCGTAACTCCCGTCGACTGCTGTGCTTTTATTCTGCGCGCTGTCTTCACTGCACTGCGCCGATGGGAATCGCTTTCCCATTGATACAGCACTACGCCACTTGCGGGGGTGGATTAATAGCATTGACTTCTGCATTGAGTGAGCGGGTCTTCACTGACTGCTCAGTCGATCCAGATAAGTCGATCTGACGGCGCTGATTTTGCTGCCGTCAGTGTAGACATAGCCTCAGTCTCAAGCTGTATCTTTTGTACTGTGTTTCCCCAAGAGACACAACACAGGATCTGGATCCAGATCTTTATTTTCAGTTTTGATCTTGGTGGGCTTATACAATAGAAAGTGTAGCTCTGAGTTTTGTGGATCATTTTGACCCATAATGGACAGGGAAACTCATCTGAAACTGTTGTGCTGAATTCATATTAAAAACAGGTAAAACCTCTCAGTTTAGATGCAAAAGCATACCTTAGCCCATGTCCACCAATATTTGGCCCAGGTTCACTCGAAGTTAAAGATCCTTAATAAACAGTTAAATGAACCTGGGCTGAGCTTCAAGTTAGTAACAAAACCTGGTGTAACTGACTTTATTATGGAAATTTCACAGTTCTAATCATTTCCCTTGAATTCATGATCTATCCTATTCATACCAATCAAATGAAAGAGAGAAGAAAAAAAAAGACACGAAAATGTAATATTCTAGCACAAAAGAATTGAATTAGTGATCTGAAATGTTAAAGGACCTGCCCAACTTTAGTGTATGTCTTTTGGTTTTGTTCTTAAATTGGGACACTGACACTGGGATTTCCCTGAATCCCAATAGCAATTACTTAAATGTAGCATTAGGCTTCTGTTCCAGAAGAGTCAGCAATTTTTCATCCATTCCTTTGCTCTTATCTGTCATGCCAGCTACCGTTTTCTATCTTTCTTCCTACTGGGTAATCTGGATTTTGTTTTCTTACAGGGTTTTTATAAAAAGTGAATAGACAGTTCATGAATATCTACAATTCCTGTAGTTTGATTTCACTTTCCAGCTGACAGCACCCACAGGCTGCCACTTTTGGCATGCACCCTTGGCATGCACTTGACTTCACTACAAAAGAAAATTTTGACACAAAATAATAGAAGGGACTAAGATGTTGTGGGGGGAGAGGGGCATGATACTATGCTGTAGCGTTCAGTGCTTTACTCCTATCATTCATGCTCCTGATCTGCCATTGTTAACAGCCCTCACTTCTGGTAAAATGAGGAGATTCCTTTCTGCTGGAGGGGAAGATTTTTAAAAGCACTGTGATGTGAGAATCAGGAATAGTGACCAAGACAATTAGCAACAGGTACTGCAAATTTCTTTGGTCCTCCCTCCCCCTGCCCCAAATAAAATAAAATTCTCTCCACATCCCCATTTCAGTAATGGTGCAGCAGAGGAGGTATTCCCCTTCTGTGTGAGTGCTGGGGAACAGGGAGAAGCATGGAGATAGGGGAAACACCTTCCTAACCCCCACTCCCAAAATGAAGTTGCTTTCAGGGAGGAGCAGGAATTGGTTAAGTTGAGAATGCTGGTAGTTCAGGGAATGACAATCTCTAAGCACTCAGGGCTGGTAACATAGCAGTCTGAGGTGCATGTATTGTAAAGCCATGAAACAGCTACTGGCTAAAAATAGCCTTTGAACAAAGAAATGAGATAAACATTACTTAAATAATGTGAATTGATCATATCTATTGTATCCAGGAATCAAGAAAAGGGGCCAAAAAACTGAAAAGATGTCTAAGTAAATATGACTTGGATATAATTTGAAAGCCCTTATCACCAGAAACATCCCTCAAATAATTTTGTTCTTAAGGATAGCTAAACTGGTTCTAGTTAATAAACTCCCCGCTCTTTCCAGAACTATTGCCCCCGAACTGGAACCAAACCTGAAATGGTCCTGAACGAAATGAAACTTTTGAAAAGTTTTTCCATCCGTAGTTTTCAGTGTGTGTGTGTGTGTGTGTGTGTGTGTTTTTTGTTTTTAATATTTATGTGCCAACTGAGTCTGGAAGTGGAAGGGTCAGAATACAGCAAAGGCACATGCATGGAAATAAAAAGTACTATCTGTCTCTTAAGTAAATCTCTTTTCTCAAGATATCTTATCCAATTATGGAGAGTCAATAACCATCTATATATTTGAATGCTCAACCTACCCAACTCAAACCACAAAGCCTAAAAAGGTTCATCCATCACTATCCCTTCCCCCCCCCCAAGAAGTTGACTTAGTGATTAATACACCTTATTCTATTTAATGGGAGAAGTAAACCAGGGTATGTGTGCCAAAAACTGTGGTTTTCAGTAAAGTAAATGAAGTACTGAGGGCCTGATTCAAAATCCAGTGTGAGTCTTTCCATTAACTTCCATGGGATTTGAATCAAGGCCCTCTAACTTCTAAGGTGCTACTTGTTTTGACTTCAACAGAGGGCATTTTTAGCATCTCATAGGATCAGAACATTAAGCATTTACTAGTACCTGTTTATAGAAATTGCCTCAGAGTTATATATCAGACTTCTCAAAACTTTGGCCTTTCTCCTGAAAGTAATTTGATATAAGGTAACTGTTTCTATATGGCAGCAATGTGCTGAACATCCAAAGAAAGCCCTTTCAGAACATATTTTCTTCCCTTTGACCTTTTACCTCTTTTGCTCGGTAATTAGGTTAAGTGACTCCATTCCAAATATTAAAAATGTAATATGTTTTGTTCATTTATTAAAGGGAGGATGTTACATTAAATACAATTCTCCTCATTTTCATTCAACTGTCTATTCTGTGAAATCCAACTGGCTGACTCAGAGCAGTTTAAGTATGGTTTGTAAAACATTACACAGTCTCTCCAATATCCTTTGTACCTCAAAAAAAACATAATGATGGAGCTCATTGAAATGCAAGAAAGCAAAGTTATTTAGCTCACTTTCTGCATATAAACTTTTTTGGAACTTTATCTTAGAATATGGAAGGTGTTAGAAATGTAAAACTGGATTAAACCAGAGACTAAATTAATTTCCAGGATTAAACTCACTGAAGTAACCTGGAAATGTTTGAAGGAAATTGTTCAGCCACTCCACAAAGTAAATTAAACAAGGAGTAGCACAGAAGCATAATTTGCTAAAGCCTTTTCGTTGTGTAAGTAAAAGAGGACTTTTCCCCCTCCACAATGCATTATAAGGCCTTTTTGAAATTCTGACCGTATAGTTTTCTTTACCATTGATTTGTCCTGTTAAGATGCCAGCGTAATTTTATTGATTTGTGGAATAAAGCTGCTTACAAAATTAATAGTCTAGGCTTTGCACTTTGGTTTTTATTTATTTATTATCACTACAATGGGAATAAGTATCATCTATGCTTCTCCTCTTTAAGACAGGATTATTATTAATTTGCATCTGGAATGTAAAAACAAACCTTTTTAATAAGCTTGCCAAGTAAAAGTAATATATCAACCCACTTATTTATCAACACCTAATTCTTAATTGTTTGGAACATACTGTACAGTTATATATTGAGATGTAATCTAGACGTAGCTTACAAAGTGCGTTAGAGGTGCGCTAATGGGAAATATTGCACCTAGGGCCTCTTTTACAGAAGTGCTGAGCATCCACAATTCTAACCGAAGATGACAAACTTTTTAGATACTGTGAAGGGAAAAGAAGATGGGGTCTCTGTTTCTACTGAGAACTGATTTTAGAAATGGCTGTAAAAAGCCTGAGATGAAAAATGTCTTTTTAGCAGTTATTTAATTTTAGAATGTTCTGAAGTTATAAAATAGTTAAGAGGCCTAGACACCAGCAGGGATGGAATGCAGAGAAAGACCTTGTAACTTAGATAAGGAAAGTTGAAAATACTCAGCTAGAAATATTCCTAGATAACATTTTTTTAATATGTATTAACAGGGAAACTATGACGTATAAAGACTTTTTTTGTGTGAGCCTATAAAAACTGTTAGGTTTTTATGTTAAGAGTTGCCCCTTACATCTGAAGGGACCACCTTCTTTACGTAAAGAATAAACTCTGACTTTGCTAATCTGTTGTTTGTCTTATTCTGGACTATCCGCTGGGCAATGGACTTGTAAGTAAGGACCCCTGAGTTTGGGTTCTTCCACAATACTCAGCACTTTCAATAACATGGTCATCACTGCCTTATTTACCATGGGATGTTCAACAATACAGAGTTTTAAACTGTTCAGCTGATAAGAAAATAATTGAAAACTGCTTCCCTCTGCTTCAAGCTGGAAGTGGCCAGAGTTTCCGAGTTTGTATCTGAAGGAGCCATGTGGAGCTGAAGGTCTCTTTGGCTCCTTTTGTGGAATGATCATCGTAGATATTAAAGTGCTGTTGTGGCCTCCTCTTCTAAACCACCTTGATGTATGGTTACTTGAGTAGGTTAGACTTTGCTAGGCTGAATCGAGAAAATGGGTTTGGCTACAGCTTTTTCTGCTCCAGCCAGAGAAGTACAAAATCTATCCTATCTACAGTAAACTAGCAATCAATTTATCAGACCATCCTTGTGCATTTGGAAAATTACAGGACCCTCCTTCTCACCTCAGCTTACTTCAATTATTCTGCTTTTTACAGTCTCCTAAAGAGCTGGGCCATAGTGATTGCTACCTTCTACTGTATTGCTCTCAAAACAGAATCAGGCTCACAAAACCTACACTTATTCTTCTAGACATCAGGATTTAGGTGTGACCAAACTGTCCACATTTGGGGTCTTCATAACACCTTTACTTTCCTTTTCTGACACATCAGCAGTAAATTACAGAGTATAGTTGGTTGTTTCCCCTTTGTGCTGAGTGGGAGCCCAACATTTTCCACTTGGAAGCAGGGGCTGCACGAAATACATAGCTGACCCATCCTAAACACTTCAATGATAGCTTTGATCTGGTATTAGGAAGTTCCTGGGGTCTGTTTTCATGGTTTATTCTTGTTTGGCATTTAAAAATGACACTGGGGGTATGTCTACACTACAAGCAGTACAGTAGTAGAGATGCAGCTCTGCAGCAGTGCCACTGTAGTGTAGACACTACAGCAACAAAAGGTTTTTTCCCCACTGTTGTTGTAGAACAGATCAACCCCTTTTGAGAGGTGGTAGCTAAGTCAACAAAAGAATTCTTCTGTCATCCTAGCTGTGTCTAGAGTGGGGGATCGGTTGACCTAACTACGTAGCACAAGGCATGAAATCTTTCAAAGCCCTGAGCAGTATATCTAGGTCGACCTAAGTTTTAGGTGTAGACCAGGCCTATATGAGCCTCCCTATAGATTTTCTATAGTTTGGGAAAAATGATCCTTGAAAGAAGGAGAAAAATAGGCCAGTTTGTGTGGGGACTATCATATGAGAAACAGTTTCTTTTAAGGCTGGAGACAATTGGGATGGTGCACAATAATTGCCTTTCCCTGCAACTATCTGATCCATGTGTGTGACCCTGTTGTGGAGAATGAAACAGAGAAATCATCTTGCTACAAAGGAAGATGTCAGGTAGGGCTCAGGTGGTTTTGGCCTCCTTCATGTTATGAACCATCATAAGGACAGTTGTCTGGTGTTGAGTCCATACTGAATATGAAGCAGTTGCCTAGCATCAGTTCCTCCTTCGTCAGTTCTAGGAAGTCTGTGAGATGTGACATATTGGTTAGAAATGCCATAGTAGAAGCCACATAAGGAAAAAATAAACCACACATCTGTTCTTCAGATCATTAAATGAAAAAAAAACATTAGTGAATACTAGAAGACCCTTATTTAAAGGGGTTGCTATGATCTTCTGTAGCTGACCAAAGATGTAAATTCAGTATGGTCAAAACTTGAAAATTTTCAATTAAAAAAAATTATTTGTGGAGCTCACAAGTGATCAATTAAAATTTTCAACAAAATTAATGTAAAAATAAATTTTAAAAGTCTCAAAAATGACAAATGCAAGTACTCCACTTAGGAAGGAACAATCAGTTGCACACGTACAAAATGGGAAATGATTGCCTAGGAAGGAGTACTTCGGAAAGACACCTGGTGGTCATTGTGGACCACAAGCTAAATATGAGTCAACGGTGTAATGCTGTTGCAAAAAAAGCTAACATGATTCTGGGATGTATTAGCAGGAGTGTTGTAAGTAAGACATGAATAGTAATTCTTTCACGCCACTCTGTGCTGATTTGGCCTCAACTGGAGTATTGTGTCCAGTTCTGGGTGCCACATTTCAGGAAAGATGTGGACAAACTAGAGAAAGTCCAAAGAAGAGCAACAAAAATGATTAAAGGTCTAGAAAACATGACCTATGAGGCAAGGCTGAAAGAACTGGATTTGTTTAGCCTGGAGAAGAGAAGACTGAGAGGGCACATGATAACAGCTTTCAAGTACATCAAAGGTTGTTACAAAGAGGAGGGAGAAAAAATGTTCTTCTTAATCTCTGAGAACAGGACAAGAAGCAATGGATTTAAACTGCAGCAAGGGAGGTTTAGGTTGCACATTAGGAAAAACTTCCCAACTGTCAGGGTGGTTAATCACTGGAGTAAATTGACTACGGAGGTTGTGGAGATTTTTAAGAGCAGGTTAGACAATTACTTGTCAGGGATGGTCTAGATATTACTTAGTCCTGCCGTGAGTGCAGGGGACTGCACTAGAAGACCTCTCAAGGTCCCTTCCAGCCCTATGATTCTATGAAAATAGTCAGCCTCCTTTTTTCCTAGTTATATTTTAATTATCAGTAGAATGAAATAATATGGCTTTATCTCCTGATGTATAAAAACATTCACAGAAAAATTCACACCATGTTTCTTTGTCTTACTGCTTATTCCATTACCATTCTAATAGCTATACGTCACTGGTAATCCATTACTAGTTGTATGTTGCCATGGGGAACTAACTATGGAGCGTTGTAGCATAATTTGTGAATCTGAGTAACATCACACTGTTAGTAATACTAGGTTATAGCTCCAGTCCAGGCTTATGTAGTCACTCTCAGAAGACTGTGTCTCAAAAGACTTAACCAAACAGATCATAAATAAGGAAAAAATATGTTTCACTGAGGGTCCCTCAACATTTGTTTGCAAACAGACTTTTTTGAGATAGTTCTTTCTAAGTATTCCATATGCATGGAAGAAAGCAGCAGCTTTGTAATAGTAGCAGAAAGTTTATGAAGACCCGAGGTGAAATCCTGGTTCCAGTGAAGTCAGTAGCATTGATTTTAATGGGGCCAGGAGTTTACTGTAGGTAGTGATTCTGACACAGTGAAATATCAGTATGCCAACTTGAAAGTGTATCAGTCAGCAACACCATTAGTTAGGTCAGGGGGTCAGGAAGTCAGCAGAAGAGTATTTCAATATGCCAGTAGCTCAGGTATCATTCTAAATAAAAATAGAGACAGTTCAGAGCAACAGTAGAATGAGAGGTTCTTGACAATTTATGGTAATATTTTAAATCTGCTCCTCCCTAGAATTTGTACTATATATCATTAGCCTAACATTTAGGAAGTAGGCAAACAATGAATGTTTATTTTTCTAAATGGTAATTAAGAAGCAAGCTAACTCTAGTTTTATTGAGAAAAAACAATATTAAGTGTTTCATATGTAATATCAAATGATTTCATTCAGAATAAAATAATACAAACTCCTGTTGGAACAAAACAACTGTTTAGCTATTCTCAGCAAGAAAGCACTTTCCAGGAACAGCATGAGGACTTTTGAAAACCCCTAAAGCCATTAGAAGAATTAACTGATGTGGTTTACAGCTAATGAAGTCACCACAGCATTGCCCAAGAAGGATATATGGGAGAGGGATATAAATATATCCATTAAAGATGTGAGAGTTCACAGAAAAAATCATTAATGCACACTTCAGATTGACCCTATACTAAATTGTAAAGTCTACATATACATGTACTACCGTGGTTCTGATGAATAAGATCATCCCTGAGAATGCATGGATTGCCCTTGGTACCACACATATGGAATCCTCTCTCTGTGTCTCTCTCAAGTGGTATTGTTTCCAGTTACAGGTTTGAATTTGTTTGCATACTCTGCATGATCAAAACAACTAAATAGGTCTAACATGCCACTTACTGAGAATAACTGGGCAACTGGACAAAAATTATAATCTTTGTAAAGCCTAAGTGTTAGCGAAGCAAAGCATTACATTGCTATAGATGAGAAAACATCATACACTCTTCCTAGATGGTGACATATTACTGTGGAAATTTCAAAAGCTAAGAAGGAAAGGAAGATAAAATTCATAGAGTTTTGCAAATCTTTATTGCATTTATGAGTTTGGATTAGCTATTAACTAAGAGGATATTTTAACTATGTAACTGCCCCAAGCTTGTATTTTAATAAAGAAATAATCTTAAACTAACATATATATATAGTACATGCAAATTAACTTATTGCAAGTCTTATGTCATAATAAAAATAGAGGAGGTATCTATTGTGGCTTTGGCCACCAGTTTTGTGTTAGAGGAAGAAGAATGTGTAGCACCTGAGAAGCAGTTGATAGAGGCAGTTGGACTAGGGAACAGAGGCAAATAGAAAGCCTCCATGCATCCAGTTTGTCACTGAGGCTAGCAAACAGAACAAGAACATGATCTCAGCCCAGGTCTCTCTCCCAGAGGCTATTTTGGGAGAAAAGAAATAGAGGAAAGGGCAGGTAGATGCATATAGATGCTGAATAGAATGCCAGCAAATAACCCAAATAGATTCAGCAAAAGATTTAATCAATGAACAAACTGTCACACATGCCATGTTCATCTATATTGCTGTTTTTGGCACTCCCAGAAATGCCACTTCTGAAACCTGCACTTGAAAGAATGAATATCTCTGGATAACGCTAACGTGTTGATTTTAGAACATGATGTGATTCCTAAAGAAGAGGGATGATACAAAGATGGTTATTTCAATCCTAGCTTTCCTGTGTATAACAGTCCACTGGAAACATTGCATGAAAATTATAGTTTCCATTCTAAAATAAGAGAGAGGTTAAAATTTGAACCATTTTTCTGAGTGTCCCTGTTTTGTGGGACAATATTTGAGAGATACCTGCCCCCTCAAAGAAACAGATGAATGCATGAAACTTAAAATGTTGTGGGTTTAAATCCTCTGTTGAATTAACTTTATATACCCTCACTTATGTGAATCTTTGTTTATGATGTAATTAATTTGCAGCAGTAAAAGTGTGGATATTCCAAATTCACATGGAGTGTAGTTAACTCTGGAACAAAAATGAGTGACTTGACTCAAAAATGCAGTACAGCTACTTTTCTGGAAAAACCATAAAATATACTAAAGTATACTAAATCCTTTCACAAGAGATGACACTTGGAGATATCTGCTAACTTTTCCCCTAAACTGTCCAAGCCATTCATATTCCTTTCAGACTGGGAAGATGTGTGCATATATGGATAGCAGTAGTTGAGGCTCCTGGTCTCTGTTGGACAGAGATGGAGAGTGATATGGGAATTTAAGAAGCCAGGATTTGTACGTAGGGCCAGGAACAATGGCACTCAAAACTCATGTGAGCTAATTGAAAGAACTAATGTCTGTTTTTTATTTTCCCCCTTCCTGTTACTGTTTGTGATGTGCTGTAGCAGATAAGCAATATCAAAATAAAATGTGTTATTAGTTTTGGCCAAAAGAATTGGAATAATAACTAACAATGAGAGAGGAAAAAGATTCAGGCTGAGACTATTTAGTAGACCTTTTTGTTGTTTTTATGCCTTTAAATGGTCAGAACAGGAATTCTAAGTGAGATCGAAGAGCTGGCTGAGCATTTTGCTTTAGCAAGAGTTAGTAGGAAAAGCAAGTTAACGCCCATTGCATTAGACCAATAAGTTTCTGTAGTCTGACATGTGATGTAGGAGTGCATCCAATGCTGGGTGATCCAACATTTAAGCTGTCATCATAGTTTATTATCTATGAAAAATATATTTTGATTTGGACAACTAAAGCTCTCCTAAAATAGTAAAGTGGTCCAGTAATTTCAAATCACCTTAAACTACATGAGTCCAGAACTCTGATCACTTTCAAACTCAAGCACTTATAAAAATTTCTTAAATGCCCCAATAATTTAAAACCTTTCTATGCTGCATATTTGAACTACACTAGTTCCAAAGTAAAGTGCATTTTAAAATGTGAAAGATTTTTTTCTCTACTTTTAAAATGCTTTATACCATGTTGCTGCACAGAATATCCACAGCCAGCAGCAAAATATTTCAAGAGATTGGGAGGAAGGGGGAAAGCCCATTCTGGGACTGATCTGTAATCTGAAATATGTAAGCCTATGAAGTTTGCATTATTGTAAGACAGTGAGATCACTTTCTTAGTTAGAGTAGTCTACATAGAATAATTAGTAGTTCAAATGATCAATAAACCATGAGAGCAAAATTTAAATGGTTACCGTAGTTGGACAATCAGAAGTTTGAAATAGCCTTACTGTCAGTTACTCATACTTTTTTAACAATGTGTGCACGAAGCTGTAGTCTGAAGCTTCTTTTAGAAGTTTGAACTTCTTTTGATGTTTGGGTACTTGAGCCATATGCTTCTGCTATATCCTTTTACTTTTGGAGGTAAAATTGACTCTTGGTAAACTTGGTTGATGAAGTGCCATAGACTATGTCTATATTGCCACCAAATTCAGGTAGGAAGTCGACAGGAGATACGCAAGCTAACTTCTACTTATCATGGTGTCTTCAGTTCACTGCGCCAATGGGAAATGCCCTCCCATCGACGCAGCAATACTCACCTGGCGGAGGTGGATTAATAGCATCGATTTCCGGGTCGATTGAGCAGGTCTTCGCTTCCGCTCAATTGATCTGGATAAATCGATCTGACGACGGCGATCAAGTGTACCAAGAGTCAAATTTACCATCAGTCTAGACATAGCCATAGTCTGCATAAGTGGTCATAGTCCACTTCCTAGTGGACAGCTATTCACATCCAAGGCAAATACCTCAAGCTTTTGTAAACGGAAAGATGATAATGGTTGGTGGACTGAAGTGGGAGTTTTGACAGTTGGACATGAGTTTCCCCCTAAGTGGTGAACAGGAAAATCAATAGTATTTCCTCACTAAAGCTATCTGAAAGTCAAAAATAAATAAAATTTCAGGGTCGGGTGCATTCCTGGGTAAGATGTGGAATAGAGGAGGTTGAAGAAGGTTGAAGTTATAACCCTGACCACCGAGGGTGTCCCTAAACTCTAGTTGGTGTATTTTAGGGTATATATACACCCAGCAAAAAAGTGTGTGTTCTGCACTCAGGTTAGCTAACCTGCTTTAGCTAACTTAGGTTAGCAGCTCAAGTTCAGCCCGGCCTCCCCTATAGGTTAACCTGAGTTAAGTATACACCCTATTCTGCAGTGCAGACATATCCTTACAACAGCTTTCACTAAGGAAAGGTTTGACCTGGGGCCTTCATACAAGCAGAATGTGTGTCTTATGTTGGACATAGGGCAATTCCAATTCTGTAATATCTCTTGTATTCTGACTGACCTCCTAAAAAAAGGAGGTGAAATTTTTTATGATGTCATAAAATATTGTTATGGTATGGAAGCCAGACCTGCACTCTGTTCCAGATGGAACAAAAATCAGTGTTGGGGGCCACCATGTATTTATGGCTGTAAAAGTATAGCAGAATGAAGATACCTTCTTTACTCTAAAGAACTTATAGTCTCAAGATATTGTGGTGTTATATTCTAAGTACTGCTTTAATATTTTGGATATTAACTATAAGCCACAATTTCTGCTAGCCAATATATTTTACTTTAAGAAAAATAGAATGCTAACTTTATAACAACTTTAAGCCTTTGTTTTGGTCAAGGAAAAGAAACTGAAGAAATCAAAAGACAAGCAACTTCAAAACAATCCAGAGTCATTTAGCATACATATAATAATTTCATTTTTCAACTCACTCTTGGAAATGTTTGATATACACAGCATGAAAAGAATATTCTCACATGCCTTAAAGGTTATTCCCCATTATTCTGGTTTATTTTGAGATTGGTATGCTATTTCATTTTAATTAATATCCTTTTTAGAGTTGAGTAGCCTCCGTTTCCATTTGCATTAGAAGTTGTATGGATTTATTATATTTAGATGCAACTCTTTCCTCCATTTGGGGTATTGTTTCTTCTTTGTGCTGTACTCATTATAAATTATATAACACAGCAGAGATAAAATCATGCATCTGTAGTCATTTACAGTGACCTGTCAAAATGTGTTTGTGCCAACTCCACCAACGCTAGAAATAATTTTTAAAATTGCCTCCTGGATAATTCATGTTACACAGACAAAGTACACCACATGTTTACTTTAGATAGTTTGACAAACTGTACTAAAGCAAACAATGCCAATGAGAAATACAATATATCTCAAAGGGAACTACATAAGTATTGAATCAAATATTATCCGTTCATTGTTTTATAAAAGTTAAAGTTGTGGACAGCAATTTTGGGTTGTATGCTCCATATGAAATTTATCAGAGTTGTCAATCTCTGTGGGATGCTGGAAATTGCCAGAGTTGAAAGAGTGTTTATTCATAGGAGCTCTTTTAATTATATAACTCAAACACAATATTGATGGGCACGCATAAGTGTGCCAAAATAATCAGTGAGGTTTTGTTATGCAACCACTCACGTGAGGATAATAAGAAAACAATGAAATTGTTTGGGGTGGAAATTGTGAGAAAGCTGACATTGTTTCCTGATTGGCAAATAAAGATTGCCACATCTACTATTCATATCTCTGACTGGAAACGAGAAAGATATTTCCTCAAGGGATCAGGAATCATAAAAGACTAAAAAAGAGAAAGGTGAGAGATGACTTGATCTTTAAATGCCTAATGAGAAGCTTTTTGGAAGCAGAGGGCCTTTTAATTTAGTAAAGTTGTAAGATCCAATGGCTGGAAGCTGAAGTTAGACAAATTCAGACTAGAGATAAAGGCACACAATTTAACAGTGAGTGTAATTTCAGTCAAGACTGGATGTCTTTAAAATATATACTGTAGCTCACACAGAAGTTATGAGTGTGATGCAGTGATCTCTGGATGAAATTCTTTGGCCTGTGTTATGCTAGAGGTCAGAGAATATAATTGTAATGGTCCCTCCTGGCTTTAAAATAATGAATCGTCACATCAAAAAGTGATGACAAAAAACTGTGACCTTGGAGAGATCAGAAAATTGTCTTAGTTGCCATTGCACTATGCAGCAACCTGCCACTGGATCAGGAATGGGCAGTAATGGTAAATTCAGGGGATAGAGCTACAGACTGCATTTGGGTTTTATCTCCAACAGATATCTAAGGAGTCTGTCACTTTTACTTTTTGGCATCACTGGTGTAGCTTTTCATGCTCTTAAAGCAGAATTAAATTGTGCAATCACTTTACCCATCCCATGGCTCCTCATCTCAACAGAAGGGGCAGGTTACTCATACTCCAGCCCTGAAGATACATACACATTATTCCTACTCCCAGCACTATTCAAAAGATAATTTGAAGAATGTGGGGGTACGGTGTGTGTATATGTGTATCTGAAGAAAGAAAAAGAGATTAAGAAAACATTGGGCAGTGGCAGGAAGGACCAGGGAATGGAGACTGAGGAGTAGAACAAAGACAATAAGTAGGAAAAGGGTCAGAGAAATTAAGATGGAAATAAAGAAATGAAAAACAGATAAGACGACAAGAATGAAGAAACAACAAAAAGGGAAATAAAATGCTGCTGTCCCTATATATTTTATTTTATTTTGGAAGTGGGATATGACAGAGAGAGATATGTCAGTATGAAATTGTGTACTACATTTTGTTTTGTGACTTCCCTTTTTGTATCATGTCCCACATTTTGTGACCTAACTGTCATTTTGTGTTTTCAATCTTATAAAGCCAGCCTGACCTTGACAAAGGCAGCCTATTCTATACACTGCCCACCGAGGAAGGGGTGAGGGACACCCCAAAAAGGACTATCCATGAAAGCACTATCACATTTAAATGACTCTCAATGACTGGCTCCTGTCAAAATACAATATTTTTCAATGTCCCCAGACTGGGGAATTCCAACCCCTAGCCAGGCAAGTTCTATGTGAAGAAAACTAGAGTCAAACTATATTTAAGATGAATGTTCTCTGAGAAGAGGGGGCATCCTCTGCCGTGTGCTGGAAGACCAGGATGGATAGAGAGAAGACAAGATGGACTCTTCTTAACTTAAGACACAGACCAGACATTGGAGTGACAAGAGTTAAGTCACACTGGGGTTAGGCCAGGAGTTGGCAGTGCGTGCTTCAGAACTATTTGTTAGTTTGACATATCTGTAATTCTGGTGCTTTAAGAAGTAAAAGTCTAAAAATTCACATGTCACAACTCTGACATTTAAAATTAGCAACCCCTAGTTCTGCCCTAACATTTTATGCAACCTCACAATGTAGCTGACTAAGAATGATTTCATGTCACTGCATCTGCCTCTAACTATAACGGCAGCTGTAATGGAAATGGAAGTGTTGCTTCTTCCGCTGCTTCCACTTACCGATAGAATCAGGCCCCTTCCTCGGTACTCCATAAAATTGTAATTGGATGGATAAGGATGGTAGCCCTCCACAACATCTCCCTAAAGAAGAGCAGCATTCAAATAGCAGTCTCATTAAACTCTCAACTACTTAATTCCACCAAGCTGTGGCAATGACAGTTAGGCTACTACATCCCCAAAGGCAGCACACAACTAGTATTGGGTCACCATAGCACAAAAGGTTAGATGACGTGGGTCTGTGCAAACCATTTCCATCCAGATCCAGCAAAATTCCACAGACCTGGCCTGATGATCACTGGAACCCAAAATCCACCTTCATTTCAATTGGAATTTGTCTTTTCATACTGCCCTATGTTGATACTGGATGCTTAGTGATCAGTGTGGATACCAGTGAGACACGGTATGTCCGATTTGCAGATCAATAAGGTTTAATGTGCAAGGTTTTCTATAGATATACTTGTTGAATAGAAAACCTAAAATTAACTACAATATATCATACTCACTAAGCCTGGAGAGCTAAGCAGTCATTCAGAACGCTATATACAGGAATGGCTTTCTTCAGGGGCCCCTCCAGGGAGTCAGTAGCCTCTGGTCTGACCTGCAGCACCTCCCGCGGAGTCAGGTGTTGATGGAGTGTGTCCCTTTGTCTAAGTAGTGACTTATTATACCCTTTCATAAACAACTTTCACCTAATTGCCTCTCTATTCATTATCATATATGCTAATTACCTATATTGGGTTTTCACCCTTAACTACATTCCATTCTCACCATGATAATTGGGGTTGTCAAAACAACATCTGGTGATAGGAGGGGCAGTGTAAAAATATGGCCCTTGGCAATAAAAAAGTGTACCCCCAGATGTTCAAGGATAACTTGTTCCCATCACCGTTATCTATGTGCAGCTGCAAGCATACGTGTTGTGTATTTTTTCTCGTTATGTGACATGGTATGCAGAAACTGAGACATCTGCAAGGTTACTCAGTAGTCCTATTCATCTCTGCCAACAGGATGTCACTGTACAGGGATCAGAATAGCCAAGCAAGTAACTAAAGCTATGCTAGGCCTGTAGCACAATGGTCAGGCAACCCAAATTGCACTGGGCCTCCAACACCCTATACTGATTCTGTATTTTCTCATTGTATCTCATGATACATTCAGTTCTGTCTCCAATAGGGATGCTTGAAATTGGAGATCTTTGAACCCCTCATTTCCCTTTAGCATTATTGGTTTAAGATTATTTTTCCCCAGATGCCAAGTTTGTGTTTTCCCAGGTTTCATCCCATTTTTAAATTTTCTGCCCTTATTTCTGACTTTTTTGAGGTTCCTTTCTATTAGTCTGACATCCTCCCTGGAGGTTTTATCATCTGCAGGTTTAATGAATGTAGTGTTTCTTTTTTTTCTTCCATATCTTTAAGGAAGTTGTTAAATAAAGTGAGGTTTTAGCCTTAGTCCCTTCATCATCCCATCACATACCTCCCCTCAGTGAGAAAAAACAAGAATTGCCATCCTGGATCACACCAGTGGTCCATCTACTTCAGTATCCGGTAAGTAACCCTGGCTTGTACAAGATGCTTCAGAGAAAGATGAAAGAATCCCTGTAGTTGATGATTATGAGAACCTGCCCCTGAGGAAATTTTCCTCCAATTCCGTAGTTCAATACTTTGCAATATTATCAGTACTGTACTTCTTGTTTATGGTGCTTCATCCCATTTTCTCTGTATTAATTTATATAGCACAAGTATCAAGGTGTTTTACAATAAGATCAGAGTAAATACCAAATTGCAAACATTATCAACTAAACTATATTATACCACCATCAAAATAGCCAGTAATAAATCAAGAGACAATGCTATAAAATTATTCTAAAAGAATTAAAGGGGCAATTTTGCCCTTGTTTTAGATGGCCACAGACAACCAAAAGTGCTGCATCCTGGCCATTCCTCCCCTATTTTGAAGTCCTGGGAATCCCACCTATGACATTTACATACAGTAGGGGAGAATCTATTTTTTTTTAATTATCATAGCATCTAGGAGCCCCAATCATGGACCTGGACCCTGATATGTTAGGCATTGTACAAACAGAAAAAAAAGACAGTTCCTGTCTCAATGAGCTTCCAATATAGGCAACAGCTGTTTTCTAAAGCTTACTTACTGGGACATGGTGCATTTATGCCAGGATACACAGCAATGGAGAAAGGAACAAACAGAGGATAGGAGAGTGGACATTGAGAGGAAAGATAGTGCCAATACCAATGAGAGTAACACATTAAATGATACTGGCAGTAAAATGACTGTACCTAATTGGGTGAAGAATCTGTGGGAAGCTGAGCAGAAACAACTAAACTATCTGTACACCAATGCAAGGAGCCTGGGTAATAGAATGAAGAACTAGAACTATTGGTACAGGAAATGAAAACAGATATAGGGATAACAGAAACATGGTGAAATAGTAGTCATGGCTGGAGTACAGGTACTGATGTGAATGTTCTGTTCAGTCAGGAAAGACAGAAATAAAGATAAAGGTGGTGGAGTAGAGTTGTATATTAATGATGGGGTAGATTGTAAAGAAATTAGAAATGATGGAATGGAAAAAACAGAAACAGGGTCAAAAATCACTTTGGGGAAGAAAGATACCAGAAGCTTCACTAATATAGTACTTGGGGTCCGCTACAGTCCCCCCAGGTTTCGACTGGGATATGGGTAGAGACCTCTTTTAATATTTTTAGTGAAATAAATACCCCTTGGATTTGGGTGATTATGGGAGACTTTAACTTTAACAGATAAAGCTTGGAGGACATAATACTTCTAATAATGGAAGGGCCCAGATATTCCTGATAGATTTCTTCACTAAATAGTCACTGAACCAACACAATGTGATGCCATTTTAGATTTAGTATGGATAAATAGTGAGAACCTCATAGAAGAACTGGTTGTAGGGGACAACCTTGGTTTGAGTGATCATGAGCTAATTCAGTTTAAACTAAATGGAAGGATAAACATAAGTAGATCTTCAACTAGAGTCTTTGATTTCAAAAGAGGAAACTTTAAAAAAAATAAGGAAATTAGTTGGGGAAGTGGACTGGACTGAAGAACTCAAGGATTTGAATATGGAGGGAGGCTTTGTCAACAAAGAGTTACTTTGTCAATGTTGCAGAAGCTATCCAAATCCTGTATCCCAGCATGGGGAAGAAATTCGTAGAGAAGGGTTGTGGACCAAACTAGATGAGCAAGCATCTCAAACAGGTTTTTAAGAGAAAACAAAAAGTGTACAAGGAATGGAAGATGAGATAGATAACCTCTTGAAGGTCAGAAAGTGTGATGATAAAGTGAGAACTGCCAAAAGTCAAGCAGAACTGGACCTTGCAAAGGAAATTAAAACCAATAGTAAAAGATTCTATAGCCATATAAATAAAAAGAAAACCAGGAAAGAAGAAGTGGGATTGCTAAACACTGAGGATGGGATGGGGATTAAAGATAATTTAGGGATGGTCAACAGCTAAAACAATACTTTGCCTCAGTTTTCAATAAGGGTAACGAGGAGTTTAGGGGTAGTGAAGGATGGCTAACGGAAATGAGGATATGGAAATTAGAAATAACCATGTCTGAAGTGGAAGTCAAACTCAAACAGTTTAATGGGACCAAATCAGCGGGCCCACATAATCTTCATTCAAGAATATTAAAGGAACTAGCACATGAAATTGCAGTACTAATAGTAAGGATTTTTAATGTACTGTAAACTCAGGAGTTGTACCCAATGACTGTAGAATTGCTTATATAGTACCTATTTTTAAGAAAGGGGAAAAAAAGTGATAAGGAAACTACAGGCCCATTTGTTTGACTTCATTGTAAGCAATGTCTTGGAACATATTTTGAAAGAAAAAGTAGTTAAGGACATAGAGGTTAATTGTAATTGGGATAAAATACATGATGGTTTTAAAAAAGGTGATTCTGCCAGACCAACGTGATCTCTTTCTTTGAGAAGAGAACTGATTTTTTAGACAAAGGATATGCAGTAGATCAACTCTACCTAGATTTCTGTAAGGCATTTGATACAGTTCCACATGAGAAATTATTAATTAATTTGGAGAAGTTGGGGATTAATATGAGAACTAAAAGTTGGATAAGGAAGAGGTTAAAAGGGAGACTACAATGGGTCATACTGAAAGATGAATGGTCAGGCTGAATGGAGGTTACTTGTGGAGTTCCTCAGGGATCAGTCTTGGGGCCAATCTTATTTAACATTTTCATTCAGGACTTTGGCACAAAAATGGGGCATGTGCTAGCAAATTTGAGAATGACACAAAGTTGAGAGGTATTGCTAATACAGAGGAGAACCAGAGTACCATACAAGAAAAGCTTAATTACCTTGAAAACTGGCGTAATAGATCTGGGATGAAATGTAATAGTGCAAAATGCAAAGTCATGCACTCAGGAACTGTGACAGAGCTTGCTCCACTCTGGTTCTCCAAGGGTTAACTCTACCCTATGGGCCAAGGAGGCCAGGCCCCCTCAACCCTGCTGGGAATGCTTCAGCTGAAGACTGGGTGGAACAGGGATCCAAGCAGTTCAGTTGAGGCTGGCTGGTCAAGGGAGAGGATGCAACTGCCAGCTCTCTCCAAAGAGCTGTAACAGGTTCTGAACCCAGAGCTAATGCACACAGAGCCCCAGATGGATTTCAGGCTATCGGACAAACTCAGAGAAGGTACCGAACTGCCAGGAATTGCACAAGCTGAGGACCCTGGCAATCATGAATCATCGCCTCAGAAGACAGGGTAGGAAGTAGCCCATGGGACTTAAATGTTGCTACAGTGAAAGAATCAGGGAAGCAGTCAGTGTGTTTTGCTGAGTTGGTGGAGAGTAGGCCACATTATTCCACAGAGGTGGGTGATTTTATTGACTCTGACCATTAGGCCACACTTCCCTGACCAAAAGGGCCGCTTTATTTACTCTGGTCCTTAGGCCTTATTGCCCTGTGGACCATGGCCATCCTACTGACTCTGGACACTAGGCCTTCCTACCCTGCAAACCAGGGCCAACATTTTGTCCCTGGATATTGGGCCACACTGCCCTGAAGGAAGGGACAGCCAAATTGACTCTGGCCATTAGGCCATACAGTTCTGAGAGAGCCATTAAGCTGCACCCCCTGAGGCTAAGGGCCTCAGGGTACACAGCCATGGGGCTATAGCAACCGCTACCCACCCCAAATGGGGGACAGGTATGCTTGTCCCATGACAGGGACTAACGAGGAATTTTTGCTATAAACTGGGATTGTATCACTTGGAAGTAATTGAGGAGGAGAAAGACCTGAGTGTATTGGCTGATCACAGGATGACTATGAGCTGCCAATGTGATGCAACCAAGAAAAAGGCTAATGCAGTCCTAAAATGCATCAGGTGAGGTATTTCCAGTAGAGACAAGGAAATGTTAGTACCATTATACAAGGCACTAGTGAGACCTCATCTGGAATGCTGCATGCAGTTTTGGTTTCCCATGTTTAAGAAAGATTAATTCAAACTGGAACAGGTGCAGAGAAGGGCCTCTAGGATGATCAGAAGAATGGAAAACCTACCTTATGAGAGTAGACTCGAGGTTGGTTTGTTTAGTCTAACCAAATGAAAGGCGAGATATGATTGCTTTCTGTACATACATCAGAGGAATACATACCAGGGAGGAAGAGGAGTTATTTAAGTTAAGTGCCATTGTTGACACAAGACGAAATGGATATAAACTGCCATCAACAAGTTTAGGCTTGAAATTTGCTGAAGGTTTCTAACCATCATAGGAGTGAAGTTCTGGAACAGCCTTCCAAGGAGAACAGTGGGGGCAAAAAACCTAACTGGCTTCAAGAATGAGCTTGATAAATTTATGGAGTGGATGATATGATGAGATTACCTGCAGTGGCATGTGGTTCATCTGTGATTGTTAGTAGCAAATATCCCCAGCGGTCAAAGATGGGACACTAGAAGAGGAGTACTCTGAGTTACTACAGAGAATTCTTTCCAGGTGTCTGGCTGACCACCATATTTGTGGTTGGAAAGATATTTTCCCCGTGGTCAGATTGGCAGAGATCCAGTGTTTATTTTCCACTTTCCTCTGCTGCATGCGGGACAGGTGACTTGTTGGTTTAAACTAGTGCAAATGGTGGATTCTCTCTATCTTGAAGCCTTTACATCATGATTTGAGGTCTTCAGTAACTCAGTCAGAGGTTATGGGTCTATTCCAGGAGGTTCTGTGTCTTGAAATGTGCAAGAGATCAGATTAGATGATCATGATAGAATCTTCTGGCCTTAAAAGTCTATGAATCTAATCACTGAGGAAGACACACCTTCTGTGACTTTTACCTCCCAGGAAAAGCTAAGGAAAAAATCAGACAATGGTAGCACTGCCTTGGGAGTGGGGTTATGTAGTCAGTGGTGTGACAGACTTTCATCTGACATGTCCCAGGACTTTCACCGTTGTGTCCTATTTATCCTGATCCATGAGGATCCATGATGTTTACACATTCCTCTACACTCTGAGGCTGCATAACTTTAAAGGAGAAGGTGCAGAAAAAAACTCAGAGGATAATCTTATGGAAATTACACAAGTTTTTGTCCCTCTCTTTCTGGATTTACCACAGATGGAGGATGTGTGGCCTTTAGCTTTGATTTAAATGAGATGAGATAGACAGAAGTGATGAGGGGGCAAATTTTAACTAACAGGAGCCAAATGAGCAAAACCGCAATACTTTTATACACCACAGAATGTGGGATAAAGAACAGATACATTGGAAAACAGATGACAGGAAGAAAATTAAACATTAACCAAGATACAAAAACAAGGAGATGATTGATGAGACCTGGATATTGACAATTTAACCCTTCATCAAAGGCATTTTCCAGGCTGCTAGCCAAATGAATATTTAGGAAGATGAGTATGCTGTGTAGACAATGTTTTCAAAATTGCATAGTGCAGATCTGCAAATTGTTTGCTGAAATTAGATACATAGCTGGGCATTTACACTCATAAATACCTGATGAGATCACACAATTGTGGTAAAGTGCATGAATTTGAGCCTTATTTGTGTACGCATTTTACATACACAGTTGCTCAGGCACAGTTTTGAAATCTGGCCCTATATTTTCCACAATCACTGAACTGTTAGATGTCAAATTCAACTAGGTAACTAAAGGTTCAATTGGCTTTAATGGGAGTGTTGTCTGAGTATGGACTACAGAAGAAGGTTGAGAATTTCAAAGCTGAGTATGGAATTTTTGTGCATATCTCCTGTTGAGTCTCAACACAAGATCCTAATGTATCAGCAAACATGTTCAATACATTTTAGCCAAATAGTAGAGAGGAAAGGGTTGGTGGCATTTACAGCAATCAAGGCAGGAAATGATTAATGCTGCTGGAGATATAGGTAGATATTTTATAGATATTAAATAAATGAAGTGCACATGATCTGGCAATTGAATTAATATAGGAAGCAAGTGATAAATCAGAGTAAGAAAAATCTAAATTCCTCAAAATTAAATACATATAGTGCATGAAGTACACTAGTACTGATAATTCTTAGTCTATTGGTAACCAGAGTAAAAAACTGATTACCTGAGCCTAAAAACACCACAGCCAGATGGCTTTATATGGCTATCTATCATTTTTGTTTTTTGTAGGTCAGTTTGAGCTTTAATCTTTGAAAGTTATATAATTTATAGTAAAATTATACACAAAAAATCCACCTTAAAGGAGAGTTAAGATTGCAAAGTCAAGCACTGGAAAGACAGGACATGCCACAGGCAACCTTAATTTGGCTCCTTTTTTGTATGCATTATGATACAAGTTGTAATTACATGATCATAACCTATTTTTTCTACATGATCCTACCTCATTCAGTGCACAGGATGGACAGTGCCTAGTCAATACCAGGTCTCCCACAAAATCCTGTATCCTTGTCAGCTCTAAGTCCCCACCCCTCCCAGTCCTTTCCCCCTACCCATTGGTTCCCAGTTGCAGTCTCCTTGCCCAGCCAGTCCCTCCTTCTCCACCTCATTCCTCATCCCATCTCAGTGTTCCCTCATATTCACTGTGTGATGCTGGCTGGATTGGGGGGGGGGGGGGACATTTAGTATATTATTTAACATCAGTATGTCAAGATCATAATAATTTATATGAGAGATGCCATGTCAAGTACCATTAGAAAGGTTATAATGTGCTAAATAAGATGATAATGTTTATGTTCATGTGTCATATGTGTAATGGAAGTTATGGATATGTTTGTATCTACATTTCAATTTGTACTGTGTTTCTGGGTGACACTCCAGACAGGATGGCTGCAGCACTAGCTTGTTTAATGGCCCATTAAAGGAATTCACAGGTACAATGGGCCCAGGAGGAGAAGTCAGGGATATACCTGATGAGTCACCAGGACTTACTCATGTGACCCTGGACTCCATCTTATTCCTGTAAATTTCCACAAGCAGCATGGCAAAGGCAAAAGGACATAAAAGGTAGCTGCACTACATCCATTTTGTCTTCAGTCTTCACCTACCTCTGGATCAACTCATCTACAACTAAACTGAACTTAAGCTGTGAAACAAAGGCACAAGACCCATCCAGGCACTGGATGTACACCAGAGGGACTATACAAGCCTGCAAACTCCACAATTCTACTAAAAACCTGATATATATGGACTTTCCAATTATTTGTATGTACGTGATTGCTTGGATCATTTAACATTTCTCTTATAGTTTGTTTCTTTCCTTTTATAATAAACCTTTAGTTTTAGTTACTAAAGGATTGCCTGGCAGTGTGGTACTTTGGGTAAGATCCAAACATATATTGATCTGGTACTGTGGCTAACCCTTTGGGGTCAGGAGAAACCTTTTTGGTGAAGAGCATAAAGTTTTAAATAACTGATCTTTTTACTGAATCTAGTGGCCGATTGGGAGCCAAAGACTAAAATACAGTAAAGGGGGCTGTGTATATTTTTATTTTAGCTTCTTGATAACCAGCATGGGGAATCAGAAGCACAGTTTGTGGCTGGTTGGGATGTCTGACTTCAGTGTCACCCACCAATATTGGAAGAATCTGCTCTCCTTTTATAGCCTGCCCTGACCTTGGCATTTTCAGGTGGCTACCCTGGGCATGGATGGGTCACACACTGGCTCATTTCCTTTGTCAGCTTCAAGTCAGTCTTCTCTGTTCCCCCTGGTTCACAGTCTCCTTGCCCAGTCAGTCCTAACATCCTACCCACTTCCAACTCTCAGTCCCTGCCTTCCAAACACCAGTCTCATTCTGTACCTCCAGGCTTCTAGTCACACTCTATTCCTCCAGTAGGTGAATCAGACAGTTTCTGCCTTCCCAATGCCTAGACCCAGCCAAGGGGATTGTTGGGGGTTGGAGGACAGAGGGTCATTGTTTCTCCTGTGCTCTCAATCTTCATGCTCTTGGTTCTGATGCCCAGTCCCAATCCCAGCAAGGCCTGCAGCAACCCAGAGCTGCAACTGCAGGGAGAGTCCTGCTTAACATATACAATCTTAGGAGATTTTAGCTGTGAAGCTCTAGCAAGTCTCTGCTGAGCATGTGCAAACTGAAGTTTTACAAAGGCTTATAATTTGACCTTGTTTCAGAGGATTTTGAAGGGGCAGCAGAAGGCACATCCCCGACATAATGGCTTCCTCTTGCCAAATTTCAAGGATCTGCTCCAAAGCTCCCAGAATTTAACATGGACAAAACAATGAAACCACAGTGAAAGCCCCTGTCCAGCTGCCAGCATGCACATCTCTTTTCCCTGCCCCTTTTCCATGGAGTTGTGCTTCATATGGTCAGTGTTGTAGTTCTGGACCTGGCTGATGCAGCACTGAGGTACTCTTCCTCTTCAGCCTCCACGTTGAGGCCACCCTCTTTCTCTTGGCCTCCATGTTGCTGGGTCATGTGCGCGCTGAGCAGACACAGGAGGAACCTGCTGCCTTGCTATTAGTGCACATGCATATGATAATAGTGAAGTCTTTTTACCTTTTCCAGCTCTTACTGACAGCAAGAGAGAACACTGGGCGGGAGGAGGAGCGGGTCAGAATGACAGGCCCTCAATTATCCAAACTCCCAATTATTCAAATAAAATCCATGTCCCCCATGCTTTTTGGATAAAAGTGAGTGTACAGTACAATGAAGTTCAGGCACAAAAATTAACTGAAATTCAGGATTTCGCCATCAAACCAGACCAAATTTACTTCTCTGTTCTGTTTCTGGCATGAGTGTCTATGCAACGTACATAGTTCTTATGCATCTTATTGGGTACTGTACCTGACAGACCATACTTTTAACGCTGAAATTTAGTATAGGTACAGTATGTGTACCCTATTTATTGCAAGCAACTCTCTGTAACATACACAATCTTCATTTCCATAGGTTTATATAACTGGTAATTTAAATTACATCAGGTTGAAGTTTGGCAATACTATATCATTTATCAGTCTATGTGCAATTTCTCAAAAAAAAAAATCTGTTAATTTTTTTTTGGTTGTATATCAGTAAAATAAGTTAATTTTTGGTCTAATAGGCAGGTGACTTGTGATATGAAATGACTAAAAAGAGTGTTAATTTTACTAACACCTATGATATGAGCAGTCTTTTGGAAACTGGAGATGTGCTCGGCCAAAAGGAACTTGGTTACGTGTGCCCAGGAGTATTTTGATTTCCATATTTTCTTATGAGACAAAAGTTTCAGAATGGAACTTTCTTATGTGCTCCACCCCTTTCCAAGTATATCTACTTTTTCATTTATATATCATATTGCACATAAAGGTCTCCAGTACACACACAATTATGTATATCATTTGCTCCATAGACTATTTCCTGACTATTTGTTCACCTTCTTCTAGCTTAGCTTAGATGCAACTCTGTATTTATTCAATAATTATTTATGACAGCTACTGATTGCTTGCTATCAATATGCACACATATGCTATAGCACATGTTCATAGTCTGCCTCTGAATATTGCATGCAGTCAGCAGTACACTTGCCTTTCTCACACAATTATAAACCAACAAAGTACGCATTTTTCTTTGGCCATCAGTAAATAATTAATTAATTTTTATCTATAACATGCAACATATGGGAAGATGCTGAGAGATAATGATTGGATCCAAAGCCTATTGAAGTCAATAGCAAAGCTCTTGTAGTAAGGCTCCTATTGACTTCAGTGGGCTTTGGATCAGACCTAAGATTTTATAGACGTATACAGGGGAGCCATCCTTACATTTGCTAGTAGGTTTTGACTCAGGTCTTTCTGCTGTTGAAGATAATGGCAGAACTTTTATTGACTTCTATGGATGGCAGTCAAGCCCTTTGTATACATGATAATAAATCCTTGATGTACATTCCAGAAGTTTTTAGGTCTATTCCATTCAGCATCATCCTTCCTTTCCTGCAAGGAAGCGGTGGAAGAGAAGGCAGAAACTCTCTCATGCTCCCAAATGTAGCAACTGTGATAGGCTGAATAATAAGAACCCTTCTAAGCCTTGATCTCAATTCTCCTGGGGAAAGCAAAAAGGAAAAATATCTTTTTCAACATTCTAGATGTGTCCCAGAATTTGATAGTTAGCACTTAAGACTTGATTCTGTGTCATTGAAGTCAAGAGGAGTTTTGACTCAGTTGATAATAGGATCAGATCCTCACATATCAAGCTGATAGGTACCCCCGAAAAAGTAGAGCGAGAGATGGGAAGTGGAGGCATGATCATACAATTGAACTCTGATCCATAAATCATACTGTAAGGTATTTTGGTTTTAATAATAATCATGTTCAATGTCAGACTGGAGTTTCATTCTTTTGATTTTTTTTTTTTTTTGGTGCACTTTCTGGAAAGTTTTGAGGACAAGACCACCACTTTATTTTTTTAATCTCCCAGATCCTAGAGTAATTTTAGCAATGCATATGCACTACTAAGCATGAAAACCTATTCTCTTTCATATGTCTATAGGCATGTCTCTGACTGTGTCTGGTAGTTTAAAGGTTCTAAAATATTTGCTGTTGCTTGAAGCATATTAAACCTTCATCTAGAAAAGACTAAACTGACTCTCATTTGCATGTTGCAAGGTGAAAGAGAACTCCATATTGACTTTTTTTGGCAAACAACTGATGTATATAAATGGAATCTATACAGCTATAGACATTTGTTTTCTAAACTGGTTACTGATGGAATTCATAAACACTAATACCACACCAGTCAATGAAGGATTCATTTCACTATTTATCTGAGGTCTCTTTCTATTATTGTGTTGAAATAAGATTGCCTAGCATTCTGTCATGCAGGTTTAAAAATAGCTGAAACGCAACCAACAAGAGACAGGTGCTAAATCTAAAACCTGATTAATAAAGAGAGGAGGAAAAAAGACAGATTGCAAGAGCACTGCTTGGAAAATACTATAATCATTTCATGGACTGGTATTTCAGATCTTATTGTGAAAAATGCTTTCAGAGGACTATGAGGAAGTCCATTAAACATACCTTTAATAACAATTATGTTTAATAACCATTATGTTTCTTATTGAATGGCATGTGGTTATGGTGATCCTTTATACTTAAAATCTTGTTCATATGATTAATATTCATGTAACACATGGAGAAGTTAGATTAATAATTTGTGTATATTGTTAGATTTTTAGCATATTATTTATCTTTGTAAAAAGGACTATAGCACTTGGATCTAATGTGATATACTTAGACACTTTGCTGTGTTTATTAGTAGTCTCCATACTACTTAATCAGAGTTATTTGTCAAGGGTTACATTTTTAAATGGATTTACACCACTATATCAGGCTGATGCATCTGTAACAACAGGATTAAAGTGGCTTTTTCACAAACCGAGTATTCCAAGGAAGGTGGCACAAACATGAACTCAAGACTGCAAAAACGTTGTGCCTGTCAGTGACTGCAGATGTGGACAAAAAAAGGCTTCTACCCTGGCACTTTCAATAGAGGGCACTAAGGCACAGGTGACCAGCTGTCCTGCATTGCATTATAAAACGAGTCCTATTACAAAGAACATCCAGCTTCAAAGCAGCATCCAGCTGGCAACAGTTTGAGGCTGTTTGGCAATCCAACAGCAACCTACACACCGGGGCCAGGTTTTGCTTACAGAGAAAGAAGGCAGGAGGAAAAGGAGGCCCACAGACTCTGTGCACAACAGAAAGTCCATCTTTGTCCTCCCAATGCAGGTGATAGGAATTAATTCAGGGAAGTCCTATTTGACTTAGAGCATATCTTTTAGAAAAACATGCAGTCTTGATTTAAAATTTGCAAGTGAGGGAGAATCCACCACAACACACAGTAAGTAATTCCAATTGTTAAATACTCTCACTGTTAAAAACGTATGTTAAAATCTTATTTCCTGTCTCAATTTGTCTAGCTTCAATTTACAGCCTTTGGGTCATGTTATATTGTTCTCTACTAGTTTGAATGCCCCTTTATCAAATATTTGTTCCCCACGTAGCTATTTACAGACTGTAATCAAGCCACCCCTTAACCTTCTTTTTCTTAAGGAGATTGAGCTCCTGGTGTTTATCTCTATAAGGCATGGGGTTTTTTGTAATCCTTTAATCATTCTTGTAGTTCTTCTCTCTGAACCTCTCTAATTTATCAACATCTTTCTTGAAGTGTGAACACAAGAGCTAGACAATATTCCAACAGTGGCTGCACAACTGCCAAATACACAGGGGTAATATAACCTTCCTGCTTGAGACTCTCCGGTTTATACAACCAAAGTTCACATTAGTCCTTTCGGCCACAGTGTCACACTGGGAGCTCAAGTTTAGCTGATTATCCATTATGACCCACAACTCTTTGTCAGAGTCGTTGCTTCCCAGGATAGAATTCCCCAGCCTATTAATGTGACATATATTCTTTGTTTCTAGTTGCAGGATTTTACATTTGACTGTATTAATATGCATATTGTTTGCTCGCACCCATCTTGCCAAGGAACCCAGATTGTTCTGAATCAGTAACCTGCCTCTTTCATTATTTACTGCTCCCCTGATCTGTGTGTCATTTGCAAAATTTATCAGTGACAATTTTATCCTCTCTTCCAGATCAGTGATGAAATGTCAAATAGCGCAGGGCCTAGAAACACCGGCTCGATGATATTCCCTGCTTAGGAGTGCATTTTGGGGCCTGCCAGCCATTTAACATTTTAATCCATTTAGTCTCTATTAGGCTCCTTTTTGGACCCTACATATGCCTCACAGAACAAGGTAGGCTACAGGAGCTTGCACAGGTTCTATTCTATCAATATACATGTCACATGAGAGGTAAAAAGCCTCATCTTAGATATAATGGCACAGAACCAGGGGCCACCATCAGTCTTGCAGTCTCCTGAGATCTGACCTTTCAGAGAAGTGTGAGGTGGCTGACTACTGACTAAATAATGGTGAACAACTATATTAGTAGTGTAATCTGGGAAACAACCGAGGACATTTATTTGGAAACAATGTATTTCAGGAATGGTGCTTATAACCTTAAGAAGCTCTGATTATTATTCCTATTCCTGGATTCCTTTGAGAAAATTTATAATTCTTCGTACTAAACCATAAGGATGCTGTCTCCTATGCAAAGAAATTAAACTGTCTCATGTCCTGGCAGCCTGTTCCTTTTCCCGAGGATATGGTTAATGGAAATTGGTGCAAATACGTCCCCATCTGCAAAAGGGAAGCAGGAGAGATCACACATGCTACTAAGAAAAATAGTTAGCCTAATTTTCATGTGGTTCCTAAAAATACTCCCTCTCTAGCTGAAAATAAACATGCATCAATGGACTAGCAATGACTAGAGCATGATTTTCAATGTACGTACATTGCTGGTGCACTTCCCTTGTTTCATAGAGGCTACAAACAAATCATGCATCACTCTAGTACACACTGCAGGACACTTAGAGCAGAAGACATTATTATGAGACTAGCCAGGTAATGAAATACTGTATTCATCTAAGACTTTGGCAAGTATCAAATCACAACTGAAACATAACTGGTCAAATAGTCACCTAATCATCACTGTATGTTCATACGTGTTGAACATTATAGACTGGGTTTGTGATGTTGGTGCTGCAATATTTAAGATGATGGCTTTGTTTTACCCTTGCTTCCTGACACCTCCTATTAGTAAGTTGAGTATTTATCTGGAGGCTAGTATTTAGCTGTAATTTACAAACATGCAGCTTCCAGAGATTTTATTTGAAGTTGTCATTTCATGTCTGAGGGGAGCTATTAATCACAGTTTAGAATGACAATTTTTTTTAATAGTAGAACTGGGTTTAGAATATATTATGATCACAGGGACAGTTTCATAGTCGCTCAATATCCCAAGGAGACTTCCATTATTCTTTAATATAAACAGGCCAATGGACTTGTCCAGTCAACAGCCTGCTTCCAAGTTCAGTATGCTTTCTGTTCTACATAGTGCTATTGGATTATAATCTTAAATGCAGTAAAATACAAAATTTTTATTTCCAACCACTGTCATTTTATCATTATATTGTCCATATGCCATCATGTAGGTTGAGCTACATGTTGTGCTGATGTGTATTAACTATGAACCAGGGTATAGGAAACTGTACATAAGGGCTTGTTTACACTTGAAATGCTATCGCTGCAGCACTTCAGTGTAAACACTACTTATGCCGACAGGTGCGGTTCTCCCATTGATATAAAGTAATCCACCTCCCTGAGAGGCAGTAGATATGTTGACTGAAAAATTCCTCTGTTGACCTAGTGCTGCCTATACTGAGGGTTAGGACATCTTAAATATGTCACTCACAGGTGTGGATTTTTCACATCCCTGAGCAATAAAGGTAAGCTGATTTAATTTTCTAGTATAGACCAGGCCTAAATTTCCCATAACCATTACAATAATTTTTAAAAATATTACCTTCTTCCTGGTTCTATGTCTGTGCTATGTTTATTACTTAATGTTTGTTAAGTTCTTGGACATCCTTCTACTAAAGCTATTATAAAGCAGGGAGGGAGGTTAGGGGGAGTGCTACTCTTCTCAACTCTGCACATGTGAGAGAATAATTAGATGCAGACATAAAACCACTCGCAGAAGATTGTGAAGATCTTCATGCAATCATCTTTCCTCCTTCCTGTGTGGTTTTGATCACTGGTGAAATAGATAAAACATGGATATTTAGATTATCATAATTGAGTTTCAGAGTTGACACCCTATTGTGATATATGGGAATAGTTCCCACCTCCCATACAGCTATTTTTCAGACTGACTGCAGATTCAGCCATCACTACATCCATTTAGACTCTGCTTAAATCTAAAGATTGAGGGATAGTGTATTCAGAAACTCTGCACTGATTTAACTAAAATTTTGAATTAGGAACATGGTAATATAGGGATTGCACAGTATCCTGTCTCTGGCAGTGGCCAGAACCAGGTGCTTCAGAAGAACGTAAAAGGAACCTTGCATTATTCAGAGGTAGGATAATCTCACCCCACCCACCCACTAGATCTCATCATACCTAATTCCAAATAATTAGCAATTGGGTTAACCCTGAAACATGAGGTTTGATTATCTCACCCAGAAGTTACATTAGTATAAATTGTTATAAGTCTGGATATTCTTTTTATGCATATAAATGTCAAATGTTTCTGAACATTGCATTGGTTTTGGATTCAAGGACATCCTGTGGTAATTTAATTACCATAATTATAATCCAAAAAATATCCTGTTGCCAGTTTCTTTACTTGTGTAGATTGGCATCCAAGAATCTCTTGTTCCTTTACTATAGAAAAATAACCTTCTGTAAAACTGATTGTAACAGTCTCCAAGATTCAGATACAGAATTTGCACTGGTATAAGTAAATACCCCTTTAACTTATGTAATGTTAGTGAGTCATTTAAATTCCCATACTTTCAACAAAATTATAAAGTAAATGAGTTTCCCTAAACTGAAGGATTGATGTTTTTATTAATTCCTCCTGCAATCTGAGATTAAAACTATAGATACCTTTACAAAGCTTTTGCAGATTCCTATGCCATTTTACAATTACACTGCAAATTTAGAAAGATCTATTTATTAATGGATGGATATGTACTCAATAGCTATTTGTAGAAACAATGCATGCGTAGAGAAGAAGTAAATGAGAAAATATAGTTTTCATCCAGTTATGATAGAACAAATACTGCTGAAAGATACAATCAATACAAGGTCTAAACACGAGTGGAAGGTAATTTACTAAACATGATGAACTAAATTTACTAATTTACTAAACATGTATGATGAACATACCTGTATAGTGCTCAGTATATTTCCAAGAAGGCCGTTACATTGCATTGCTGTATCAATATTCTTATATTTTCAGGACAAATACTAATTGTTGTAATATGACAAAGAATATAACCAAATTGCTACCATGTATTAACCGATATCCTGCATGGACATCAAATTAAGATAAGGAACTATAGAAAAATCTTTAATACATGAAATAAAATAAAAACCCAAACTAAAATAAAATAATCATCATAATAAAAATTATAATAATAATGTTGCTTCTTCCCAGTCTTCAGCATTAATCTGCCACAAGTACATGCTCAACTAAGTACAATCCTGCAGCTAAACACTCTGGCCCAGTTCAGCAAATGACTTAAGGACACACTTCATATTAAGAATGCAAGCACCTCCATTGATGATGAAGGAAGCTATGCCATCTCTATGCCTGCTGGAAGCTCCCCCACACCCTGGGAATACCCAGCAAGGAAGGCATGGGGAAGGAAACTAGCACACAAGGAAACTGTAATAGGGTGGCCTGCCCCTTTAAAGGCTGGAGGTCCGAATCTGGCCAGCCCTGTACACCTCGCCCAATTTGCCACACCTGAAATGGGGTTGGTTGGGGAGGGGAAGTTAATTAGTAAAACCATCTGGTCATGCAAGATGTAATTATCTAAGGCCCACTACCTCCTGAGCAACCTCTTGTGGCATGAAGTTGCTCTGCAGGTACCCTGCCACCGTTTCTCCAACTCATGGCCCCTTAAATCAAACTTCCAAATAAGTCTTCTCTCGTTCAGCCAGACCCTCCTTGGAGAGCTCCGATTTATTAAAACAACAAAATCAATCCCAACAAACGTCTCAGATCTTTATCATGTCCATACTACCAGTCTTTCCTGCTAGTGACATCGCAGGCCTCCCTTGCCTGAAGCCTTTTCCCTAAAGAATCAGGCTCCTCTGCTGTGGCTGACTGGCTCCGAGCAGCCATTCCTTCCCTGGCCAGACATCTGCTTAAGCCTCTCACTCCACCTTCCCCATGCATGTTTGCAGCATTTCCAACGTCAAGAGATCAAAACAATAATGAGTTGGACCCTCCCAGCTCATGAGATTTTCTTTTAAATCATATGATTTTGGGGGAACAAAGATGATATTGTGGGGTTTTTTAAATCTGCCTTTTGACTTTTTATTTTAACTCTGCATGCTCATCCCCAGAGCATGTTTGTGACTATTAGAGTTGCCCAGGCTCCCAAATTGGGTAAGGTGATTTGGCTCCCACTGCAGGAACTCCACATCTTCCCATCCCTTGCTCAGCAACCAGTTTTGTCCTCCAGAACCCCCATCACTTTGTCCCCTACAGCCCCCACCAGCCCACCCACCCTACTATCAGTTCAGTCCCCATCCCCATCAGACCCCACCCTCCTCTGTTCAACCCCCTTCAACTCAGCTCCCACTTCCCAGCCTCACCCTCTGCTCCTCCTGGGGTTCTTCAGCTCCCCTTCCAATTGGGGAGATGGGATTGTTCCATGGGCTCTTCATTCCTCCTCCCCTTTCCCAGGCCTGGTTCTGTATCGGGGACAGGAGGGAAGCAGAGGTGCCATCTGTTATGTTTGGATACTTGGAAGTTACTTGCACTCAGAGAGAAACCAGCAGACAGGGACACAGGGAGATGTAAACACACCCAGATTGGGTTTATTCTCCTACTTTTAGACCAGACAGAACTGGCTGAGCTATCGCATAATATTCTAGCTCTGTTAGCTATGGCAAGCTAGGCAGGACACAAAATACACCACACCATTTTGTCTGTGTTTCTTGCAGGAGGGGAAGAACACAGAAATCCAAGCACTCGCTAAAAAAAAAGGAAAGTTGCTCAGACTATGCTTTTGTATGTTTGTCCCCTTACAACTTCCTGTTGTTCTTCATAGGAAAATCCCCTCTTTGGTCCCCATCTGGTTCTACTAATTACTCCCCCTGCCACATCCCAGGTGTGGCAGGCAGAGTGAACTGGAAGGGGCTAGCATGCTTCAGGCCTCTAACCCTTAAAGGGGTGCGGAATGAATTACACAAACAATTCACTGATACCCAAAGAAAGGAGATTTGGCAAGCTAAAATAAAGTGTTAACCCAAATGAAGGCTCTCTCAACAGGCCAGCATCCATTAGTATTAATTAGAATGATGGGGTGTACATCATACTTTATACCCACTTCAGATGTGAAGACACATTCTTGAGGAAATGGCCCAGACTATCATACCTCAGAGGGTGTCTCAACATCAATATTTGATTAATGCATCTTCAGGTTTTGACTCAAATGAAAGGGAGTAGTCGACTTTTTGCAGGTTTGGTAGGTTGAAAACCCTATTCCCTACAACAGTGGAGCTTGTGAGTTCTTTAAAGGAAGCCTTAGCGTTTTTCTATGTCTTAGAGCTTTCATAAATATTTGATCTATTTTTAAATATATATAATCAGATGTTACTGGAGTACCATACTTCACAACAGAATCAGCACAGTACTGATTTTAATAATTAGCTCTTCACTACATGAAAAGTGTAAGAAACTTCCATCTCTCTTTCTAAGGAAAAGGGCAAACTATCTGCTGCTTTCAGTGATTATACTTTAAAAGTTCATGTTCTGAATGAGTATCATTTTGAGATATTTCCCATACTTTATATGGGGAATACAAATGGAACGGGTAATATCTCTACAAATAACACTAACTTCTACATGCAACCTCTGGGTTGAAGTCATGATGGTCTGAAGTCAGCCATCATATAAACATATTTCCTATTTTTTTATTTTGTATGAGAAATTCCACTGGGAGAAAAAAGTTTGTAAACAGAAGTGAGATACTGGAATTACTTTAGCATTACCAGTGAATAAGGCTGGTTTTATGGTTAAACTACAAGAATTCAAATCCTAGATCTGGCAGCTTTCCTACGTGGGCAAATTATTCTATTTGTCTGCCACAGTTTCCCACTATGTAAAATGGAGATAGTTACCTCATCAGTTAGAGAGTTTTGATATATCTAAGACTCTTTGAGATCTTCAGATAGAAGGTCTTATGGAAATACCAAATCTTACTATTTATGGCATCACCCATTTAATTTGAAATCTAGACAAGTTAGAGAAGTTTAACTATTTTAAGAGCAGGGACAGAAGAATTGGGATCGGAAAGACTTAGCATGGTTTTATTAGCATATAACCTAAGGTTGCTTTTGTTTTATCCTATTATCTTCCATATCCAGCACATTCATGTCTCCCCTCATTTGAGCCATAAGGTATTCCACTACCATAATGAACAATAGAGAGGACAGTGGACATCATTTTCTCCATAGCAAAAAGAATTGAAGCTGTACCATTAATAACTACTGAAAACATTGAGCAATTGTATAATAATTGTATCCATGAACTGAATTCCTCATTAAAGCCAAAGACATGTAATTTGTGAAAGAAGTAAGGACAATCAAAATCGAATATTTTTTCTGCAAGGGAAAGCATAACCACAGGAACATCTCATTTCTGTGCCTCAGGGTGGCAGTTTAGAAGCTTTCTCATGCCTTCAATAGAGGAATTAAGAATAAGACCTTAAGAAGATCTTATCTGTTCTGGATGCACCAGATAAGATAGATGATTTTCCAAATATTTAGTTAATATTTATGCCTGAAGGTTTCAGACAGGGCTAATCAGTGAAGTGGATCTATAGCAGCACACTCTAAAATTAGAGATTCCCTTTCAGAGAATGATTGAAATAACAATAATAAAAATAAATAAATAAAAAAGAGGGGCAGGTCTAATCTCCAAAATTTATGTCCATGGCTTAACTGAAAATCAAATTCCACCCCAAATTCCACCAACGGACTAATTCCATTATAATCAGTGAAGTTACTCTGGATTTACACTAACATGACAAGCAGAATTTCATCCTGAATTTCTCCAGAAGGAGATTAAACACGTTAGGCTACATCCTGCATTCAGTTATACTGGATTTACACCAATTTGACTATTGATTTCAGGAGAGCTACTCATCATTCAAACCTGGATAAAGGAGATTAAAACACAGGACAAACTAATTGTGAAGCACATTAAAAATATGGAAACAATCATATGTAATTGTGTAATTAAAGATTGTAGCTTAATGTATATGCTCAAAGGGGCCAAAATAAGTTTGTCCTTTCCTTACTTTGAAGTGTTTGACTTTGCAACCTTAATGATGTTCTTTTAATGCAAGGAGTGTAGTGTGTTTGCTAGTTTGGTTGTTTTACGTGGGTGTGTATTTTCTTTGCTTTTTAAAAAAAAAGCAAACTGAAAAAAATAAAATATCATGTTGACACTCGCATGGGTCATCGGCATAGCTGGAACCTCTAGATCCACCACATAGACCTCTGCCATTTCAGCTAAAGGAGTAAGTGATGAGTAATATGTTGTCATCCTCTTTGTGGACTAGCACTGGAGGAGGATGATGTATGCACTTTGCCAGTGGGTTTCACAAATATTTGCTGACAGCAAAGGAATAGCGAGACTCAGGAATCTTGGGTTCCATTCCAAGCTGTGCAAATGCATGTGGGCTGGTGGGCACAGACTTTTCAGCCTGTTCCCCTCAAGTGTGACCCCTTCTGTCTCAACCTCTCTGTGCCCCATTTTGTGCCCCAAAATAGCACCCTGGAACTCCCATATTCACCACTGTGATAGGACTATGAGATAAGTGCAATGCATGCCTTGTGAGGTATGATTTAAAAAGGTTTGGTGTGTTGAACATTAATATCCTGTTGAATTATATGTGAACTTATAAAGTATTGATCTATGTTTGTTACTGAAATATGTGGTAAGTGGGAAACTCCCACAGCTAGTCTTTCAGTGGCAACAAAGGAGCAACTAACAAGACGGATTTACATCAGGACCAGCCAGATGTGTGTTCATGGCCTATCAAGAACTCCTCAGAGAGGGCACATACACAGTGGGGGCTATCTAACCCCCACATCACAGCAAGGATTTTTCTAGCACGTGGAGAGAAAGTATAAGTGAGTGTCGATGATATCATCACTTGGCTTTTCTCCTCCCCCTTCTCAACACCTGAAAGATCATTTGGAAGACAAAGACTTTGAACTGAGAAGATTGGTCCCAGGCTGAGAAGGGAATTCAGCCTCTGTATCAAGAACTGTAAATTGCCTGGAATATCCAGTGGGGTGAGAAAAGCCATTTGATTCAAAGCTTGCTTAGTCTGTTAAAGTTTAGCATTTAGATTGTGTTTCTATTTTTATTTCTTATGTAACCAAGCTTGACATCTATACCTTATGTTTATTTCATTTGGTAACTTCTTTTGATCTCTTTACTCTTGCCACTTATAATCACTTAATCTATCTTTCTGTAATTAATACACTTATTTTAATGTTTATCCTTACCAGTGAGTTTGTCTAAAGTGCTTGGGGAAATCTGCTCAGATTACAAAGGCTGGTGCATGTCCACTTTCCTTTGATGAAGCGGTGAACTAATTAATGAGCTTGAACTGTTCAAGAGAAGGTCTAGAGCAGTGTGAAATGGTGTATTTATAGGATGGAAGGCTGGGGGCTTGGGAGATTTGCTGGTGTTTCCCTGTGTATAGTTCATGAGTGTTTTGGAGAGCATTCATGTTGGGTGTGCTTCTGCATGTGTGATAACAGAACCTGCAAGGGTTTGCTGCTTGTCACTGGCAAAGCACTGTGAGAGCCCAGGCTAGAGAATCCAGGCGGCACAGTGGTCCCACAGTTCCAGGTTGTATCCCGGGGACCCCACCACACCCTCCAAATTGTACTTATCCATGTACCTCTTCTCCACATTTGGCTCCTTGACCAAGTCCCATTCCCCTCACCTAGCCAGCCCCAGTGTCTACTCCTTAGGTTTGTCAATCCAGTCCCACTGTCCTTGCCCAATAAATCTCAATCCACCCATCCATACTCTTCATCCAAGTCACCCCCTCTCCCAGGTCCAGTCTCCTTCTCAAGATAGTCCATTTTCTCCCCTCTTGTCTCCTAATCCAATCTGTCCCTCTCCCCCATTCTGGACTCTGGTTGCTCTTCCTTCTGCCCCTGTTCCATATCCCCAGAGGCTCCTAGTTCCAATCTCTCTCTACAGGCTCCTCAACCAATCTCTATGCCCCCATGGTTCCTTGTGCCAGTTCTTCTGAACACCCCAGGTCCTCATCAGATCTATCTCCCCCTTCCCTCTACTTCCTTCTCCCCTCAATCCCACTGGTTTACAATCCCAGTCTCTTTACCTAGCCATTCCTAGTCTTCTCCCAGATTCTCATATGATCTCAGCTTCTTCTCCCAGCTTCTCATATGATTTGCCCAACAAATACCTTCTGATTCCCATTCCCCGATCCCCATTTTTTTCCCTGATTCCGAGTCACAGTCTCTTTGCCCAGTCAGTCACAGTTCCCTCTCCCCAACTCAGCTTCCAGGCCCAGACTTCTTGTGCAGCCAACTCCCACTCCCAGTTTCTGTCTCATCTCCTTTAGAGGATCCAGTCTCAATTTCACTCCCTGAGGCTTCTTGTCCACACTTACTCACCATTCCCCCTGCAGATTCTGTTCTTGTCCCTTCTGAACTCAGATCCGGAATCTTCCTCGTCAAGTTACTTGAGTGTGCAGGGGGGGGGGGTCATTCAGAGTACAGGAGAGGCAGGTTACCTGGTCTCAGTTCAGGTGCCCTGACAGAGACCCAGATGACCTGGATTAGCCCAGAGCTGCAACTGTAGAGGAAGTCCTGCTGAGCTCCAACCTAGAGAATACCAGTGCACACGGAATCTTCAGGGAATTTATTTGCTAAAATCTGAGTATGTGTGAACTGCAATTTTTCAAATACTTATAACTGGCCAAGTTTGGATGTTTTTTATGGCAACAGCAAAAAGCAAATTCCTGATGCCAGTTTGATGCTCCTGCCAAGTTAAATTCCCTGCTCCAAAACATAAGGGAGTTATGTCATTTCAAAGAAAAGGTCTCCAGAATGTTTTAACATGGACAAAACAATGTATTTTCCCCAACTAGCATTCCTGGAAATAACTGAGCCTTGTTGGCTGAATTAAAAAAACAATCAAAATAAATAAAATAAAAACTGCTTGAGACAGACACCTGACATGGAAAATTTCAGCCCAGCTGGTTAAAGTTTGGTAAAGTTGTAAGCAACTGAAAAGAGGTCTTATAATAGGTAGTGTCAGACAATCTTAACAATAGGCAGTGCTACCATCATCAAAAAAATAATTAAGCTTGTGTCTGAACTCCTTCTAGTTTGGCCATAACTTTCTGGTAGTATGGTGACAGAAATTAATTCAATATTCCAAGTCTGATTGCACTGGAACCATATAGACAAAGACTGATATGATACCATTGTCTATTCAGCTTGATGTTTATTGGGCTTTGTTACTGCCATTTCACGTTACAAATCTGTATGTAAGCTGCTTACCATAGGTTTTTGCTTTTCAGGTATATCCCTCTCATGCCATATCTGTATTTCAGATTTAGTCACCCACAATTCCATTGGCTCCTCATAAGATGAGGTGAATCTTATCCCTTTCCCTCTCTCTTCCTAGCCCCCACGCCATGTTTTGCCCATGGTCTTAAGCTCTCTAGCTCCTTTTGCATTATATATTTTTCCTCACTGATATTTTCATTTCCTCTCAATTTAGCAACATTCTTGAATTTTTTCAACATGCTGTTTAATCATTTCTCCAAATCATTAAGGAAATTATTAAACAGTTCTAACTTTGAAAGAAAACATCTTCAAAAAAAGAGCTACATGAATGATTTGTGATCTGAAAAAACAAACCTTGCTTTGTGAGACGAAAATAGCTAAATCTATTTTATTTATGAAAGAGAAGGTTAAAAGATGACTTGCTCATGGTCAATAATTATCTGTTCAGAGAGAAGAGAGCTGATATTAGAGGGTGTCATGGGGTTGTCACCCACCTCTCATGAGTGCTCCCCTGGTTGAGTGCGTGCCTGCAATTTTTCACTTTTTGGAACGGGGTGGCACCCGCCTCTCACGAGCACCCCCATTTGGTCAACAGTTTCTTCAAACTCCGGCCAACTCACACACACTGAACAAACCTCCTTCCGGGGTACACAGTCTTTACCTTCTCCCAGTCCTGGTATGGGACCGTACCTCCAGGTTTTCCTCCCTGGAGACACTATCTACTGCAGCTCTCCCTGGGCTCAGTCCTTGCTGAGTCCCAGCAGCTGGTGAGGAGCCCTTGGTCCCTGCCCATAATGAGCTGTCCATGGTCCTGCTGTTCTTTCATTCAGTCTGGAACCTGGTCCTCTCTTCTCCAGTTCCAAGCAGCAGTTGACTGACCCTGTCTCTGCTACTTCTTTTTATATGGCCTCCTGCAGCCCATCTGATTGGCTGCTTCTCCTGAAGACACTCTAGGCTGCTTGGAGGACTTTCCTTCTACTCCTCTCTGGGACTGAGTGTGTCAGGGCGCAGCGGCCTCCACCAGGCAACCTCTGGGCCCAATATACCCTGTCTCAGAAGCTCCTTACACAAGCAGACAAAGGCAAAGCAAGATACGAAAGCTAGAAGTTGAAGCTATAAATAAATAAAAGTAGAAATAAGCAAAATGTTAACAGTGAGGATAATTAAATAATTGGAAAAGCTTACCAAGGTATATGTGTGATGTCATGCAGAACCCCTGGGGTACAGCATAGGAGCTGTAGAACCGCTGGTATCCTTATCAACTGTTTAACTTGGAGTGAACCCTCCATCTCACTCTGGCTCGTGACCCACAAACAGCCTCTCCAGACCCTGTAGTCACCCAACCCAACAGCAGGTGGCACCAGACACCCAACATAATTCAATTAATGGTTTCCAGCCACTTAGGAACCAACAACAGAGAAATTCCAGCTGGCGCCTCAGCCCAGGACCATAGGACTACATCATCTACCCTGGTCAAAAAGCCTGACCAGTGGAGATTATTATCCAGTCCGCTCTTCCCTCAGCTTTTGTTACTGAGCAGTTTGTCTAAACACTTCACTCAGTGATACACTGATTAAGATAAAACATTAAATAAGTTTATTAACTACAGAAAAATAGAATTTAAATGATTATAAGTGGCAAGAATAAAGAAATCAAAAGAAGTTACTTAAATGAAATAAACATAAGGTCACAGCCTAAATTCTACCCACTAACAAGCTCTTGAATTAGCAATGTCTCATCCTTGTTAGCTGGAACAAGCAGTTTCTTGAATCCAGGCTGAGCAACCTTCCCTAGTTGGGACTCCCCTCCCCATTTTCTCTTTTTTCTTCCAGATGACCCTTCAGATGTTCAGTTGAATGGGAGTGGAGCCAAGTGATGATGTCATGCTCCTTCTTTTATAGTCTGTTTATAGATGAAGTCTCCAGGGATGGGGGTTGAGAGAGAGGATCCTCCCTGATGGGCCATTAGCACATCTGGCTGCTTCATTGCTGTACCTGAATAGGTGGTTTAGATGTTTCCCACCTCACAACATGTTCTAGTAGCATTTACAACAATATTTTGTAACTTCACATGCTATAGTAGAACATACAATCCAACAGGATATTTTAGATGAAGACTTTTATAATGATACCAAACAAGGCATACTTTGTACAGAACATATCATAATTATATGACATTGGTGAATATAGGCGGTTTTGGGGTGTTGTTTTCTATGTGTGATAGATTCTCCCTATTTAAATTAAGATTGTCTTTCTAAAAGATATGCTCTAGTTTAACCATAAGTAATTGGTCTGGATGCAAGAATTACTGGGTGAAATTATATGGATTGAGTTATGCAAGAGTTCAGACTAGATAATTGTAGAAAACCTCACAAGAAAACCCTCTACCCTTCCCCATTTTTATCATGACTTTAATAGAGCAATTTGTAGGGGGGGTCACAACTACACTTGCACATAGGCAGCTGCCACAAATAGGATCTAAATTTGTAACTATAAAAAATCAAGTTTGTCTGGCAGTATTTTTTCTTTATAAACTCATGTTGCTTACTTGCTCACATTTCTCTTTTCCTCCAAAGATCTGATATTTTTTCTTAATATTTTCTCTATTATTGTGCTAAGGATAGATAGATATTGTATTTTAATTACCAGGATCACTCTTCCTTCTAATTTTGTAAGTCAGTGCTACATGTACTTGCTCTAGTTTTCAGGTAGCTCCCCAGGTCTCATGACTATTCAAAAATAATTGTAAGTAGTTCTGTAGGTTTGTTAACCAATTCTCTCAACAGCAAAGGATCCACATAACCCTGAATGTTTCATTTGCACAGGTTCACATTTCCCAAATAGGTCTTTGACTGCTCTTTATTTCCTGGTTGTTCCTAGTTGTTCATAATTTCCAGAGTGGATAATCTGTTTTATCTCATTTATTGAAAAAATAAGCTTTCAATATCTTTCGTTAGGTGTGAATTAACTGAACTTCCTTGAAAGAGTTTTTGATCTGCTACCCTCAATATACTGCATTATACTTAGATGCAACAAAACTACGTGTGCCTGTTTAACATTCAATATAAGCGTACAGATATGTACCTGTGTATTTATCTATTCATACTCTATATAAACATTTTATATATAAAGAGATTTTAAATAAATGAGTGTCTCATTAATGAATAAAGCCTGATTGGTTCAGCCTGTTTGATGTTCATTCTAGTGGGAGAAAAAATATTATTAGCTTATTAACATAGTTGGAGTAATGTATCCTGATACATAGAGTGAAATGCATCCTGACACTAGTCCAGTCACATTGGCAGGTATGGTTTGTAATTAGAGAAATGTGAATAACGGATTTTTCAGTTTGCTGAAATTCTAAATTAAAAAGAAATGAGTTGAACCAATTTTTTTTTTAATTTTTAGTGAATCAAAAAGTAAAGAAAAAAATATTTGCAAAAAGGAAATAAAAATGGTTCATTTTGACAACATCAGAAATGTTTTTCCCCCCCCAACTATTTTTATTGTTGTTAAATTATGATTCAAGGAAATTTCGAAATAAAAAGGCATTTGGAACCAAAATTCAATATGAAATGTTTCAATGTTTTCAGATTTTTTTTTCCCAACTGAAACAATTTGGCAAAACTAATCTGAAATTTGGTGTTGCTGAATCTGCATGTTTTGAGAAAAAAATGTGAGTCAAAATATTTTTGCCCAGTTCTACTTGCACTTATTGCCAGTTCTTAATCAATTTGCAGTTAAGATTTCTCCAGATCTTACAGTCCTTAAAATACAAAACCCACATTGATGGGAGTTTTACATGTATAAGGACTGCATGATTGGTCTGTTATGGGATAACTATCAAAGAGTTGCAGTTCCCTGAAAAATACAAACTGAATCAATTTACTCTTTCTCCTTTTCTGGAGCTCAATTAAAACTATAGTTCTCCTCCTCCTTGCTCTCCTTTGTATATCCTCATATTTTGCCATTTTTATCTCCTTTCTACTGTATGACAGTGAAATATGACTATATTGCTGATGAGAGAATAAATTGTGCAACTCAAGGCATACAACAGGTACTTTCTTCAGGCACTGAGCATCTGACCTACATTTTTAAATACCAGGCAGGTCAAATTACCCTATTACCTTCTGGGTATTTGAAATGTAACTAGGCAGCTAAGGTACAGTAGTACTAGCCTATATTCCTGACCTCTGTCTTTCAAGCTTTTAATGTTCTTAGTTTCTGAATGTTGTCTTGCAGTTTTAATTATTTGCTGCTGTTAGATTTATCTTTATGAAACGATACATACATTATTTATGTGATTATGATTTCCTACAGGCACAGGTAATTGAATAATAAAGTTCCTGGTAATTGAATTATGAAGTTTCTTCTCTACATGGGTCAAGGGCTATAAAACAGGATTGTTTTCCCCTAAAAATGTTGGGGAAAATTAACTTTTTTGGTTTCTCTCTACTTCCTTTTGCCTAGCAATCATTTTAGTGATATTTTGGGCATGTAAGTAGCAGCTGACTGTTTTAATAGGAAGCTATATTATAGTGGGTTGGGCACAGGGCTGTGCATCAGAGGACTTGGTTGTGTGATTTGCAGTGTGAACTTCAGCATATTATTTAACTGCACTGTATGCCTCAGTTTCCTAATCTGTGAAATTGCAATATCCACTCACCTTTACAAAACGCTTGAAATTTATGCATAAAAATGCTATATAAATGCAAAGATTTCTAAATAATAATATATGATTGTTTTGAGTTTGCAATTTTGGTTGCCTTGCGTATAAATATGCCTGGGGAACTAGATGCATGATTTTGACAAGACACCATGGTGTCAGAAAAATTTGAACCGGACTACCTGTAACTTGGGAGTTATGTATTTGCAGCCCTGCAGATTTCATTTACATCATTAATGATAGTGGCACTACAAATCACAATAAGGATATTTCAAACATCTAGTGCTATATGAATGAATGCAGTGCCTGGTTATTTTGTTAGTATAATATCATCCCCTAATTTATTTCATTATTTTTATTCCTCTCTACTGCATGCCTTTACAAAGTTTTCCTAACACAATTCTAATGCAAAGTACAGTATGCATGTTCAAAGAAGTTTTCAAAATCCAACTTGAATAATGCAAAACACTGAATTTGTTTAGAAATTAATTGTATTCTTTGCAGTAAAAAACCTCATGCAGAACTGAACATCTGCTACAAGTAAAAAGCAGTCACTGGGGCAATCACCTTTTTATTAATCCTGTAAGTTGAGAGGCTCTTCTAGATAATGTTTTGGAGTAGTCAATATCACTGTATGGAAAGACTGAACTGATACCATAATAAAGAACTATAACTATTGATCATTCACTCATGCATTATTATATATATATATATATTTGATTACAATATTTTTTTCTCGATATCCAATGTCCAAAACTGCATTTGAAACATTTTCCACCAGCCATATCCAATCTGCAAAGCATTTTGCCATCTATAGATATGTACAGAGCTTTATCTTCTTGAGTGTACTTGCAGCAGTAACCCTGTCTTCTTCAGATTTGAGACCAGATCCAACCATTGAAATACCAGTTTTGGAAAAGCTTGGTTTAAAGATGCTTTTTGCAAAAAATGTGAAATAAAAGTAAAAGGATACCAAGTTAGCTACCAAATTCTAACAGATTGTCCATATCATATACTTACCTTCATTGTGTCCCTATCAACCACACATAATGTCTTCTGATAGTCCAGAAACCTCTTAGGACTTGGGTCAATGGCCCGAGTCCCACCGTGGTGCAGGTTGTAGCCCACTCTTTTTCCAGTGCGGATATAACTGAAGCCTTGGTCATCAGACTTGTGTCTGTAGAGTCCACCAATGCTATTTCACAATCTCCTAGGCCTTTGTGTCCCAATCATTCCACCCCCAGTCTTCCCACTCAGTTCCCAGAACTGGAAGCAACCTCCTGGTTCAAATACAGCTGCTTGGCATTAACTCTTCATTTACTTGCAGGCTGCTCAGCTGGAAATAAGTTAACCTTATAATGTGCTAGCTATGGCCAGCACAGAGAAGAAAGCCCACATCAAGTACTCAGCTAGCTGGCCAGAGGAACTCTGCTAAAACTGTGGTGTGAAGAGAGCAAGACATTTCATTTCAGCAAGAGCTCAAGAATTGAGCACGGTCCACCAGACCTCCAGCAATGCTGGGAGTAATGTAAGTGGCTCAAAACTGATGATTACTTAGCCAGGGATGACAACCACACCTCAGGGAACTCCCCGTTTACCTGCTTCTTCTATGAGGCATTTGATTGGGTGTTGGGAACTGTGGCAAGCACACAGTCCACGGTGCTGCATGACAAACCGCTGGGTAGAGTTGACAAGTTTATAACTTCACAGTAAGATGTACTGTTGGAGAGCCCGCAGCCACCAGATCAAGAAGTTGAAGTAACTCTGGAGTTGACACCAGTCATGAATCAGGCTATGCGGCCAGAACAGCTACAGAACACTCCCAGTCTATATTCAGAGGACCTGTTTGGGAATAACCCAGGGGAGCAGCCCACAGCTGAACCAGTAGCAGTTGAAGTGACAGAGCTGGAGCTGGAGCTTGGTATGTTTTGGCCACCGTAATTTGTGTTATTGATAGTATGAATGGGAGGGGTGTCCAGGTTATGTCAAATTAAAGTATTACTACAAGCTGTGGGTTGTAGTGTGTTTCCATTTAGGGCAGAAGCCATGCTATTTCCCTAGCAGCCCTCTCTCCCAACTGACACCATGTGGGATTCAAAATGGATACCAGGAAACAATCCGTTAGTATGAAATGTTGACTAGATACATGCTTACTGTTAGAATGATGGATTAGAGGTATTAGACTTGTGAACCTTATCTTCACTTCCCTGAAAGTACAACACAGCTTAGACCATCCTTCAGGCATAGCTTATGTTCTGGGCTGCCTGTACTGTCAGCTGAAATGGGAGCAGAAGATATAGTTAGCATTATGAGTCCAAGTGGTATTTAGTCCCTGGTGCCTATATTATGAGTCTATATAACAGAGGATGTACTTAGTCCAGGATTGCTAGCTGAGTCTGTGCAGGAATGCAGGCTGTATGTGGCTTCATCCCAAAACAGCATCTTATTGATTTTGCCATGAGTTTTCATCCATTCCTGGGGAGGTGCTGCATGTGAACTTCTCAGATGTTCAGTTGCATTCTGGGACACAACTTACTTATTAGGGCTGCCTTCATAGCTCTCAAGTCCATCCATTCCTAGATATGCTGGTCAGTGACTGGACACCAAAAAAATCTCCGTAACATAGATGGATGACTCCCCACTGCTGGTCTAAAATAAAAGCTCATTCTTCCACTCAGGCATTTCCAGAATAATGATGGCCTCTAGAGCTTGTCCTGATGGAAAGGATTATAAAACTATAGATGGTAATAAAATACTTTATAGGAATCCCTCCCTCCTTGGCGGAAAATTTCACTTGCGGTCATTGGAACTTTTTATTTCTGAATGGAACATTTCATTAACACTGAAGGAATTAATACTCCTGCTAATGCAGTCTGGGATGTATTAACTAGAGCATTGTAAGCAAGACATGAGACGTAACTCTTCCGATATACTCCATGCTGCTTGGGTCTTAATTGGAGTATTATGTCCAGTTCTGGGCGCAACATTTCAGGAAAGATGTGGACAAATTGGAGAATCTCCAGAGAAGAGCAACAAAAATGATTAAAAGTTTAGGAAACATGACCTCTGAGGGAAGATTGAAAAAACTGGGTTTCTTTAATCTGGAGAAGAGAAGGCTGAGAGGGGACATGATAACAGTTTTCAAGTACATACAAGTTCTTACAAGGAGGAAGGAGAAAAATTGTTCTTGTTAACCTCTGCAAACCGGACAAGAGGCAATGGTCTTAAGTTGCAACAAAGGCAATTTAGGTTGGACATTAGGAAAAACATCTTAACTGTCAGGATAGTTAAGCACTTCTGTCACAGTAGTTAAGCAATGGAAATAATTGCCTGGGGAGGTTGAGTGATTTCCATCATTGGAGATTTTTAAGAGCAGGTTGGGATAGTCTGTACCACCGGTGGTACGCCGAAGAAGGCTGGGTGGTACGCGAGTCGTACTGTGCTGCCGAATCCGCTGCCGCCAGAAGGGCCCTCGCACCCACCCTTGCGAAACTGTGCCACTGAAAAGGGGAAACGGCGGAAGGGTTTCGGCAGGGTACTTGGGAAAAAAAAGGTTGAGAACCGCTGGTCTAGATAATGCTTGGTCCTGCCTTGAATGCAGGCAACTGGACTAGAAGATTGCTCAATGTCCCTTTAAGTCCTATGATTCTATGAATAGTATTCACTGAGGAGAGAGAGAGAGATTTTGTCACCATGTAATGTATATGGAATATATTTTTGATTTGTGCACCCAACTCTCATTAACACTATTCAGTGGCATTAGCATATTCTGCAGTACTTCATGTTTAGACAACTGTTTTGTAAGTCTAAAATTTACACTCTTTATGAACCAGGAGCCAACTAAAAATTTAGCTGCTAGACAAATGAATGTATGTTAGACTAACCAAACACAGAAGTCAAATATGTGTGCTTTAGGGAATGTCTGTCACTCAATCCAGGTACCTTGACACTCAGCTGAGCAAAAGGCATTGAAGTGCAAATAGGGGTTACAGATGTCCTCCGTGTAAACATCAAGCTGAATGTAGACTGTACCATAAACATTTTTAAGAGACTCCTGGGGAAATCCTAGTCCAACTGAAGTCAGTGGCAAAATCTCATTAACTTCAGTGGCCCCAGGATTTCACCCTGGAAGTCTTTAGGATCTGTGCTCTCTCTCTCGCTGATACACACACTCCATTCTCCCTTTTTACAGTAACTTTCTAGCTTTCTATAGCTCACATCTGTGATCAGTTTTGGCTTCTTTTGTAGATTAGTTCAGTACCACCACAAACTGCATGCACCATTCCAAATTTTTTAAAATACATAAATTCAATCAAGTAACACATTTTTAGATTGAAAGTAGATCAACATGTTCTGTTTAACTGTGAATTTTTACAAACAATTCCAACTGTTCTAATTAAAAAAAAAGTTACATTATTCACTTCATTGGCTGACAAAGATCAAAAAGGCATATGATAGGTAACAGACTAAAACAAATATTATAAGCTTTGGAATATTTTTACAGAGCCAATCCTGTTATTATTTTATAGAAAAAAGCATATTGATACTAGAACTGGTCAAACAATTTTCAGCAGAACAGTTTTCCTTTATTCACATATAAATGTGCCTTTATATTTTAAGAATCATGATGACACTTTAACAAAATTAAGTTTAAAATAATAATTATTATTCATCATGTGTGGCAGTGCCTAGGGACTAACTGAGAACAGGGCCCCATTGCAAATACAAACATAGAATAAGAGACATTGCCTGCCCAAAGAACTTACAGTCTAAAAAGAGAAGGTAGACAAGGGATGGGAAAAGGGATATAAGATACAAGCAGCGTGAACAGTGGGGGGCAGCAAACATCTTATTAATTTTGTGATTTTAATTTTGTTATTTAATCCTTTGACAGAAAGTCAAAGGAAAGGAGGTGATTAGAGATTATGTGGGATGGGGTGGAGGGGTAAAAGCAAATAGCCAAAAAGCACAGTGGACAATGTTCAGAGTTAAAACTGCAGAAAGCAGACTGAAGGCATGATCAGTGTCCTTCTGTCACTGCTTGAGCAGCGGCTGTGCCAGCTTCTATGTCCAGTTGACTCCTCCCTGTAATGTCTTTCCTAAAGGCTATACGGCTGGAAGAAAGAAGGGACAAAACATAGATCCTAGTGCTCTTCAGTGGTGTCTCCCCTGCATAGTTCTTCATATGGGAACTAATGGGGAAGATGGGTTGCATCAGCTGGGCCCCATGTTACCTCTTTCCCTCACAAATGAAGAAATACCTGTTTGAACTGAGTTGTGAAGCATTCCCCCTCCCCCCAGCTTCAGTCGCTAGCTAGCTTTCCCATACAGTTTCTTTCCCAAAGACTGTTATTTCCCCCAAATCAGGGAGATTCATTGTAATAACTTTATTAGAGTAACACTTTAATGAATATTGGACACGACTCAAAACACAGTATAATTAAATTAACCATGGACTTTTACTGTATCTGAAAGTGCGGATGAAAATAAACTGGTGAATATATGATTATAGGATACAGCAAGAGAGTTAGGGAAAATAAAAGGCTAATTGTTTTTTCAATGTTACAATGAGTATTGTGCTATAGTAGGATTACCTGTTCTTATGCTGCATAAATTGTAAAATAATTATTTAATCTACACTGTATATGCTGTTCAAGTAATGTGCAGGATAAATGATGTTAGGCAGTATTCCTTTTATTTTTATTTGTACTGGTAAATCAATACTTCATTGCTTTATTAATAAAAATACAAGGGCAAGTTCTGTACTCCCTGACATTCATGGAACTCTTGATTTCAGGAGGGTTGCAGAGCTGTAACTGAAGGAAGAATATGACTTAGATATTGTGATTAACCTAGTGTTGTTGAGAGCAAATAGGAATTCTGTCTTTCAGGAATGACCTTTACATGCCTAGTAAGGAAAGAGTGACATGCTTTGGTAGGGATCATGTGTTCCGTCATGGAAATGGATGCATTCCTCACACAAAATCCCAACCCCAAGTACTTAAACCATGGAACAGTGAGGATGATACCATCTTATCCTTACCGCATCCTCCTATGTAGAAGAAAAATATTTTCCAACTCAGTTTAAGGCTGTCTGGTTGGTTAACTCATTTCTACATCTTTATGAGAAACCAAACTCCAAATTTTTCTGAATGCATTAAAATAGGGTGGGTGCATGCATGTGCACACAGATGGGGTCTTTGGCTCAAAAGAATGTGACTTTAATATTCAAGCTATTGCCATTTGATTAATTCATTATCTTTTTCCCTTTTTGACATGTTCTGTGTTTTCTAAAGAATTGTTCTGTATCACAGCAGCATTTTATTGGATACAATACTGTTATGATAAAATAGATAATTTAAAAGAGAAGACATTATTTTATATTATTTCTAATGTTAAATGATGGATGATGAAATTGACCCATGTACAGAGGGACTGCACACAGTCCATATAACACCAGACCCTTATTTTGAAAGTTTCTATCTATGGTAGTTGCATAGTCCCTGTCACCATAGTGTCTGAGCACATTGCCATCTTTAATATATTTATCCTCAGAATGCCCTGTGAGGTAAGGAAGTTCTATTATTCCCATTTTTTTATGGGTAGGAAATTGAGGCATATGCAGACTAAGGGACTTGCCCAACATAATACATGTTAAGTGTTTGATGGAACAGGGACTTGAACCCATGTCTCCCAAATTGTAGGCCCTAGCCACTAGGTCACCCTTCTTCTCATCCAGCCTCTGCTCCAGTGGTGAATAGGCCTTTTACCTCTAAACAGAAGTGAATTTTATCCAACTAGATTAAATGCAGTTTGGGGTGATAGTCCTTTGTAGATTACAAATAATTAAATATATTTTAACCCATGCACAAATCTTGGAGCCGTCCATTAGATTGATTTTGATTTCATTTATCCTGCTTTAAATCAGGAGAAATGCCACTGAAGTAAAGATTAGAATGAGGCCCTCAGCTCTCTCTATATTAATCACTTGTATACAAAATAGATATTCATATGGTAGGAGGGTAGGCTGTTTAATAGATTAGATCATATGATGAATCATACAGTGAATGGGTATGACAGTACTTGATTTTTCTTCATTTTCTTAAAATTGTTTTTAATTGTTCATAAAGATGAAGAACAACAGCCTAACATGAAACCATCAAAGGCTGAAATTTATAATGGTGAGAAGACGCATTGTGGCCTGTAATATTTCTTTATATGAATGTGTATTTCTAATACTGTATGTTTTCAATTCCCTTTGGAGATGCGGGAAGTCTAATGAGCATTCAGAGCTTGGCTGTGCTTATGAACCACTGAAAAATGAGAAAAAATTATGAGTGTCATATCAAAATAATGGTATGAATCACAAGTTGTTGAATCAGTGACATCTCATCTGGTAAGCAATTAGCTTAATTAGCAGAATCCCTGAAAGTATTCTAAATATTATATTGTTTGAAATCAACACATTTATTTACAGAGAGGTCATGGAGATACCATGGTCTAACAACTTGCTTCCTGGGTGGTTCACTTGGGGATAATTGGGAGGGAACAAAGGTCATGGCTTTTACAAACCCCTGGAATCTGCAAGTTGTTAAGCAAATTGGTTTAGTAATTTTGCCATGTTGTAGCTATCTGTGTATCCTGATAAACCCAGTGAACCTGACCCTGCCATGGGTGTCATTGGGGCACTGTGCAGGCATAGCAACCTGCCTGCAAACAGTCCCACTGTTGGGTCAGGGTCTATAACTGAAATACTCAAAGGAGTTAAAACAGTGAGTCTGAACCAGCTCAGACTTACTCCTGTTTCACAGTGACTTAAATGGAGTTACTTTTTATTTCCATCTTTGGAAATTAGATTAGAAATAAACTGAGAGAGTGCAAGTGTTCCATATTGGTCTTCAGGTAGATATTTGAATTCCAGATGAAATTCTGATATTGGGACACATTAAGTTTTCAAACACCTATTAAGATCCTAATAGTCAAAAAGAGGTATCATTAGGCTGCCTCCTGCCATCTCATTCATGACTAGTTCAGATACTCTCCAAGCACAACTTGGGGGGAATAGACACTGTCCTGCTAACCTAGCTACTTCACTGGCCACATTTTAACCCTTCTCCATCCAATTCATGTTAAACCCTCATTTCACTGTTCCTCTTCACTCACTCTCCACTCAGACATGAGTTCAGAAAACTAGGAAGACTGTTTTAGATGCACCAATACTAGTCTCATAATTTAAGATTATATGATGGTAGTGTCCAGAGACAAGAATAGGAATAGGCCTTATAGTGCTAGGCTCCGTACAAAACATATACATACACATGATCTCTGCCCTGAAGACCTTACAATGTAAAGGAAGCTACTTATCTCATTCCTCACTTCTCTAGTCTATATAACTATCATTTCACATCTGTAGTAGTAAGAGAAAGACCTTGAAACATTAGGCCTGGTGGAAGATCTGAGGCCTGAACCAAAGTCAGACTGTAGGAAACAGCGTCTGCTTGCCCACTTACAAGTCTACTGACTGATAAAGGAACTTGGCAGAAACACAGCATTGTTAAATGTATTGGCATTCCTAAGAAGCAGGAACAGGAACACAGTATTGTTGAAAACAATAGTATTCCTAACTCCCCCAATACATGCTAACTGCAGAAACAAAATCCTGAGAGACAGTATAAGTGCTCCCCAAACAGAAATACATTATAGGGAGACAGTACAGGATCTTCCCAAGACACAGAGGTATACAAACACAAACATGTGAGACACTACAGAGACACCCTGACCTTAAGATAGAGGAGACAGGATGATGGATGAAGATGTTGTGCTTGATTTGGATGCAAGGTATGAAGCAATAGCTGACATCAGAGATGCAATGTGAAACTTGTTTGTATCAGGGTATAAGAAGAGGGGCATCTTTGTCCGGCCTAGAGAATAATGAAAAGTCCCTCCTTTAACTGAGCCGGTCCATTGTAATGAGCATACATGTCCTAGTATACCTGTCACTCCTATAGGGCACTAGCATCTTGATTTGCTTACAATAAACCTGGCTGAGTGCCTTCGCCACCTAACTGAGTCTATGGTTATTCCTTGACAGTGCTAAAATCTACTGATTCAGCTAGCTGCAGAAGCTGACAGTATCCAGAGGGGAACTCATACCAGCACGCACATCTGACTGACAACACCATCAAAGAGGCAGATGTGACTAGGTGGAGCCATTGAGCTTCATTCCGCTCTCACATTCAGCAGGTCTGTGCTGGTGTAACACCATTGTAACAGAGTGACTTGCCCCATAAACTGAAAAGCCAGAGGCTAAACCAACTCTGATTACAGGATAAGTAGGGTGGCCAACTTTCTAATTTGTTTAAACTGAAAACTGAGTGTCAGAACGCCACCCTCCCTTACCCATGCACCCCTACCCCTGCTCTGCCTCTTCCCCTGAGATTCGGAGAGCCCATCCCTTCCCTTGAGACCCGCCCCCACTCTTTTTCCCTTCCCCCACCATCACTCACAGCTCTCTCCAACTCCCTCCTCCTGCCAGCTGAGCAGGGCTCTAAGAGTGGGATGGTGACTAGGGCAGGACGGGGGAAGGAGACCCTTGCTCCAGTGTGTGTGGGGAGATAACTGGAGGAGGGCAGGGGAGGGAGATCCATGCTTTGGGGGAGTGAGTGGGGCAGGACGAGGGAGGCCAATTACTGTGGGTAACTGGACTTCTAATGTCTTGTCAACACTGTTGACCTGACACTGACAGGTCCCCTTTTCCATCAGACTTTCTGGTCGAAAACAGGACACCTGGTAACCCTATGATGAGCCCCTCTGAGATGAAACAAGTGACTCCCGTACAATAGGAGCAGGAAGCTGCAGTGAAAAGGGGAAGCTCTGGAAACTGCAGCTATGTTTGCAGACACTACGGGGAGCAAGCAGGCTCCTGTAGGGGCCTGAGTCAGAAAGGGAAGAGCTCAAAAAGCAAGAGAGAGAGTGAGGAAAGTTCTCAAGGCAGGGCAGCCTGAGAGACACTGCACTGGCCCTGCTTTAAGGACCTGTGCAGAATGACAACCTCCAGGCAGGAGAGCTGTGCCCATCTGAAACGGGATGAAGGCTGAGTTTGTGGTCTAATTTTGAAAAACAGTGTTATTTTGGAATATCAGGAGAGAGACTTTGAAGTGGGGTTGGGGCCTAGACGGACAGTACGTACCTGAGAACTTCATAAATTAGACCCCAAGAGGGGATTGTATGAACTACCTTTAAAGTGAGGGAGTTCTTACAGGTTCCTGAAGATGGAGAAAACAAAGGCAAGATGGTGTAGAGTGACCTCTGGCCACCAGAGGTGCTTGGGAGGCAGCACCCTGGGTTAGACTCCTGAATTATACTAATGTGAGACTAATAGCAGACTTGCTGTCTTAGATTTCTGGGAAAACATATAAACCAAATATAACTCCAGAATAAGGTCTTTAACCTTTTCAGGACACACCAGCCCAAATTAGTTTTCGAAAACAAAAATACTGAGCATTTTATACAATAAAAGGAAAATCTTTTTACAATAGATTTTAATTGCTGCAATGTCTTTATAGAGAACTGGAAAAACAATTTTTAATTATAATTAGAGGTTCAGCACTGATATTCCCAAACACCTGTTTCATCAAAAGTCAATGCTACATCTGCAATGCATTTTTTCCATAATGTGTTGTAACAGCAATAGTAAGTTTCTAATAAAATAGGATAGGGAAACAATATCTGAATCGTATGTTCTCCTTTGTGAGAATAAGCTTGACTAACTATTAGTATTGGTATTTATTATCACATAATGCTACAATACCAATCAGTTCAAGGGACTGAAAGTGAAAACTGTAATAAAAAATACATTGTAGATGGCCAGTACATTGTTTTCACTTTATATTTGAACTGATCTTCTTCTCATATGTCAAGCCAGTTTTCTTCCTCTATAGAGAATGCATTGAAATGTAGACAGATAATTTGTAAACACTGTCTTCATTTCAGCTGCAAATCCCAGTCACCTAGTTAGGGCCAACACAGAGGACTGAGCAACAACATTTGAATCTGTATCGTGTTTTGGATGCAAACGTTCTCAAAGTTCTAAAATGCCTGGATATGGATTATGAGTTCATAACTTCATTGAATCCATCTCTTTTTCTACAAAGAGGCTATGCCTGGTGTCTAAAATCTATGATAAAGAAAGCACTCTAGTTTTATTGTTATTGGAGTGAGGCAAGCAAAAAACCTCAAAGAAAAAGCAAAACATGCTGATCTTGTATAATAGTGAATCAGTTAATTCCCCATTTTATCAGGCTGCTGTTTGTAAGTATTTCTTCTGATGTAAAGGAAAAATAAATCTGGAATATATAAAAGTTAATGAACAGGCAGGTCAATGTTTTTTTGTCAGGGAGGGGATTTCAACATTTAAAAATATAAACAAGATATTGACTGCTACCCTTTGGACTTTTGAAATGACTTTTTTCTGTGAAAGATATTAAGAAAAACCAACAGTGCTCACTTTCTGATGAGGAAAACTGATACTATGCTGTTTAGAGGGACAAAGTGGCTGAGGTAATATCTTTTATTGGACCAACTTCTGTTGGTGAATAGACAAGCTTTTGAGCTGTTTAGTCATTTAATAAATAATCACATCTGAAAGGCAAGAAAGAAACAAAACTTGCTTTAATCTTGTTGGATGAAGCATATTTGCGACTTCCAAGTTTCAGAAAGCATAAAACTCTGAGAATACTTAGCTTCAAAATAGTGTGATTTAAAATGACTTTTCTCGAAATATGAATAAACTTTTTGTTGTACAACTGTAACTGGGAAATCAAACATTTTCACTGATAAATGTATTTCAAATTCAAGGAAAATACCAAAACAAAACAATCCATATATCTAATGAAAGTCTTATTCTGTCTCTTATGTTACATAAGTTGTGCAAAGAATGAGAGAACAACCCAGCCAGAGAATAACAGTATTTACTAATTATGCACATCACGCAAGGATATGGGGAGGAGGAGGAGGTGTGGAGGGCTCAAAAGCCATTTAAAGGGATTCTAGCCAATTTATAAACACTATGGACCAGATCCACAAAGGCGCTTAGGTCCCTAAATTCCCATTTTGGCTCCACTGTGAGGTACAAAACTCCCACCAAATGCTGTAGGTACCTAAACTCATGCAATTCCTAAGTTGTCAGTGTAAAAGTTCTCTCAGAATCTAAGTTTCTACCTCTGAGCATGCACACTGCTGCCTCACTATAGGCATCCAGATGCCAGTCTCCCAAATAAGGTCCAGAAGGCAGGAAAAGAAGGCTGTTTGTCTACCTAAATTGTGAGCAGGGCCCAATCCAACAGGCACTCAGAAGTGCCTACCAGATTAGGTCCTATTCAAAATCTGATCAGACAAGGCGATGGTGGTGATACCCATCTTATAACTTTTAGCCCAGTGGTTGGAGCACTCAATGGTGGCACCTGCTCTCACCTTGCACCTTTTATCCCAGTGTAAAGACTCAGGTTCAATTCCCCCCTCTCTGCCAGAGGGGAAGAAAGGATTTAAATAGGGGTCTCTCACCTTTCAGGAGAGTGCTTTAACCATTGAGATATAGGATATGCTAATGTGGGGCTCTCTATATCTCTTATTGAAGATATTCCACTGAATAATGAAAGACTGAACCTAGGTCTCCCACCTGTGGGGGCCCTAACCACAGTGCTACAACATCATTCCCACTCTCTCTCTGCCTGGCCTAATGACTATTTTAGTATCTATCTACAGTAGAGTAGTCCTTAGGCCAGAAAGAGTGAGAATGACTGTAATCCAGTGGTTAAGGCCCACACTTGGGAGACCAAGGATCCAGTCTCCCTGCTCCAATCATTATTTATCCACAATGGAAAAACTTTTCGGCATTTCCTATGATTTTCCTTTTTTCTTTTAAGTTTTTCATAATGGAAAAAAATGCCTACACTTCTCCAGTAAGACAGACATATTCACAGATGTTGAAATTTGGAAGTACAGTGGAGAATGATACATGTTAATGGCACTATTAGTGGGTGATAAAGTCAGGCCACAATGGGCATCATTGTAAAACCACTGAAATCAGTGGCAAAAATTCCATTGACTTGAATAGATCAGAGCTAGATCTATTCTAGATCTGGCTACAGGGCTTTTTTTGTCAATAGGAACAATAAACGGTGGCACTACAGCTTAATGCATGATCTCAATTTATGCATAGAGAAGAGAGTTCAGCACATTTATATTGAACTTTATTCAAAACTTACAAAATAGTTTATGGGATTGGGTTAAAGGGGGCAAGTCTATGTTACATAGTATTCTTGGAGCTCTATTGTCAGAGATAGTTCCTGGTTTTGTGGTCAGAATTTTGTGACCATAAATAACAGCAGCTATATTTTGCACTAGGGTGACCCTATAAAATTGGGACATCTGCTCATCATATTTTGCACTCTTACATGACTAAATATATTAGCTCCTGCTAATTAGGGCAATAGAGGGATTTGGATCACTGTTAAAGACAAGATACTGGACTAAGATGAATCTTGGGATTATCCCATTATGTCAATTCTTATGTTCTTATGCAATAAAAAAATATCCACCATGGCAACTTCACAAGTGGTAGTACTACTGTAGACAAGGCACCATTGGCAACCAGAATTTTTACCATCCTGCCATTTAGATCTACTCTGAAGAGGGGTTGATACTGTCATAAAAATGCAGCTGGTTGCAGGAGACGTATAATCCAACTATTTCTGCAACTGGTGAAGCTTAACTGGTGTTAGCAATGATGGAAAAGAATACTAATGTACACACACTTCTTTTTACCTGTTCACTTTTCATGGTTATATTTTCTCCTCCCTTTTGGACTGTGTTCTGCTCCAGGGCTCTGCAGACAGCTCTCACTGTTCAATTTGGTTTTATTATCAGTAAAATTCTTTCCACAAACAATGAACTCGGCAGCATTTCTTGCCAGTGGCACACTTCAGAAACTATTCTTGTTACCGCCCGAGGTCCCTGTCTAAGACAGATCAGAGTTCTTCATCATTTTCTTTTCTGTAATTTGTTCTGTCTTTCTGTTTCATTCAGTTATGAGACATACTCATCCCTTGATATGACTCCTGGAACTGGGTGTGACATCTCATGTGACACAGTGTAATAGCTGACCAACAAAAAAAAAGTTTGCATAGATTTCAAAACTTTCATGTTTCTTAAATAGATGTATGGAAATAATTCACACACACAAATACACAATTTGCTAAATGTTTTCAGTGAGGCATTTACCAAGGTTATAAATAATAAAAAGGTTGAGAAATAGGTACTGTACTACTATCAGGCTGCCTCATATCAGTACTGGACAGTCCAATGAAAAGATTGTCAGGTGAAATGGTTTGGTAGAAACGACATATCAGCAGGAAGATTTGGGGAGTCCCAAGCTTGTATGGATATTAAAATAAGTCAGTGCAGAACATTTCCTTTCCTTCAAGGTCAAGCCTTACAGAGATTTTGAAATATCAGAAATCCAGATACAAATACAAAATATCAAAAGCTGTTCCTTAGTAGATGACATCTTTCCTCCTAGAATCAGAAATACATTCTGAGCCTAAGGAAACTATGAAGTTAAACAAGACAAAAACATGCACTGACTTTTTGAAAATATGCACCTGGAATTATTTATATTACATAGAACGTAGGAGCCTTACTCATGGACCCCATTGTGCTAGGTGCTGTATAAACACAGAACAAAAAGATGGCCTCTGCCCCCAAGGAGTTTACGTATTAAATCCCTGAATTTCCCAGTACGCTGCTCTTACATTAGTACTGAATTTGTCCCTGGCTTTCTTAACAAAACAAAACATGTAAAGGTGACAATAACTCTAAAAAACATTCTTTAATTCACTAAATTAATTTTGTCTTTTATTTCCCTTCCCTAGAACGTGACTTTGTATATTACAGGTTCTTTGTGTTTTCCTTTCTCATTTCCTCCAGATGGAGATAGTAAAGTATATGTTCATACATTATGACTTAATTTTATTATCATCCTTTGTGCTTGGTTAAGAAAGCTCTTTGCTGTAAACCGGTGCACACCCAAAAGATTTAAGCAGAAGAGAATTAAACCCGGGGTAGGAGTTTCACTAATATGTTAAGTTCAAACTGTTTCAAATGTGTTTGCCAATGGGGAGTGCAGCTGCATGTCCCATAGTATAAACTTACAAAAAAACAAAAATATTAAAAAGATCATGTACACCACCCACATGAAATGCAGCATATGGGTTTTATCATGCTTTATCTTATACATATACAGAAGTACCAAGTTGTCTGGTAAAATAACAGCATCAGCTTGCTGAACACAGCTATGATTCTATCATATTAGATGTGGTGAGTTACTTAGAGGAGGGAATGTGAGATGCTATTGTTTAACTACTGCGCAAGAGATTGCACTCTGTTTAAGTCCCTAAAACAACCCAGAGCACACAAACTGCATTCATTTAGCGTTCCAAGTTACAGATTTCTCTTATGAAACAATGTACTGCATGGCATTATAACCTTGACCAGCTTCCCATGTAGAAACCTGGTTACAGACTGCATACTGAAAGCAGGATAATTCATTCAGATACCTGCATTGCAGAGAGCAATCGTTTACTCCTCTGAAATCCTACAGCATTTTATGCTACCACCCAGCCACGCAGTAAGCCAATTGTCAGAGGATCGTATAATTCATTTCTCATGCCATACGCCAGAGATAGACAATTACTGTCAGTGCTCAATGCTGCAGTTTTTATCATCTTCTAGAACAAAAGATGCACTTTCTTTTTGAGAGAGAGGGGAAGGCAGAGAGCGCTTTGTCAGCTTTTTTGGCCATGAACCTTAAAAAATTCACTCAGTTTAACAGCCTTAATATCTTTGCAGCACTATAAATAAGGATCTGTTTTCCCAAGGTAGACAATGTATCTAAAGCAGATACCAAAAAAAGAAGGAAAAGAGGGAGAAAGCAAACAAAGGTAGTTCAAATTAGGCAAGCATCAGCCTGACCCCTCTGACATTGAGACCGGCAGCTTGCTATAAATTATCATTCCTGTGAAGAGGAGAGTTGTATCTGATAGATGCCAGGGTAATTTAGAGAGAGAAATTGCATGGCATCCTCTTTAGCTGCACAGGTGACCTTACTGCATACGAAATACAATGATTCCAACAGCAACCTGTCTTATTATGTTATTATTATTATGTAAGGACAAACTTAGCACGCTAGCTACTGGCAGCTGTTTACTGGCATCAAACGATGCTGTGAGTGAAATTCACAGCAAGAGTGACTTCCTGGGTTTAATTTTCTCTATTAAAAGTTATCTGCTTTTTCGATAGCTGAAATCCCTTGTGTTTTCTTTACATGAAAAACAAACATCCTTCACATCCTCTCCCCTTTTTGTACAGCTTTACCTGTCTGTACAACATTAAGGCCAATGTGCCAGGGATGTTCATTTTTATGTTCATTTCAACTTTCCTCCCATGGGCTTCTTTGCTTGCTTTCCTGTGTTGATGCCCCTTAGTGCAACAGGGCTTCAATACTGCTGCAGGCTCTCTAGCATTACAGTCCTGCAAATGTCAAATGTTGTTCCAATGAAGCCCTGCCGGCTCAGTGGTATTCATTTGCTTGGAACTTCTCTCTCTGGACTCTTTCTAGCTTTCTCTTCTCTTCCCCATCCCCCCTCAAGTGTCTATTCCTTGGCATCTTTCCCAACCCTGTATTAGTCATGCTAGAAACTGAACCACAGTATTCTCAACTGAGATGGGTCCACAAGCTGTCCAAGAATTCTTATGTGGCCAACCGACCATAAAGCTTCGATAATTTTGCTACAAATATTCTGCTTATGGATGATAAATCAGTAATTATACATGTCAAGCAGCTTTTCTGGCGTTATAGTGAAGATTGCTGCAAAGTTTGTTCCTGATGTAAACAAGAAACTTAAGGTTAGTGTTAAAACTTGTTGGGCTCCATGGACTTAGAAATGGCAAGCTTTTGTGAAGCCAGTACTTTAAATGTTTAAATGCAAGCTGTAACAGACTAAGCTTTCTTAGTAGCATTAAATCCTGGGCAGTATCTATAGTAATTGCAGTATATGTCTGTCTGTATTCTAGCTGGTCAGAAAATGGAAGAAAAACAAAAAGATATGACAATTTTCTGTTCGTCATTGAAAAAAACAAGGAATTTTATGTGGAATACAAAAATGTCTGGAAATGTAAATGCTAAAATCATGCCAATTAAAACTTTATGACACAACATTTTGTATTCCTTCCTCTACCACTATCCTCGTATATATATATATATGAGAGAGAAAGAGTGACTCACATGGATAGTTATATCTGGATGTCTGATTTATCATTTTGTATTAACCCCTCTGAATTTTCTTTTCTTTTCTGTACAGTGAAGACATAAACTCCTGAATGCACTGTATTTTAAAATCCATTTGGATAAACCACAGATGACTGAGAGTGGGCAAACTGAATATTTCTTTGTTTATACATGGAGTAGGAGGAATCACCAGAGACATGCTAATAAAAGCCATTTAAAAGGTTTTATTGCAGCATCATTAAATCAATTTAACAAGCAAGGGAAGAAAAAAAAGGTCTTTTCTTGTCATGGGGAAGGAAAGAGTTTGTTACGGGGTGACCTAGTCAGTTTTACAGAATCAATGGAAGAGAAGGACCTTTGGGGAGTGTTATGCCAGGCACCGCTGCTCACAGCTGCCTGCAGGTTCTGGATACCAGGTGATGAATAAAAACACACCCACACCAGGTAGGTACACTCATCTTTAATCACGGCTTACGCTCCAAACAGCAACAAGAGACTCTAGGGCAAGCTGCAGAGCGGGCTGCTAGGGGATTTTGCCTTGCAATCCAAGTGGATTCATGGCCGAGTCTCGTTGCGCAGTTTGTGTTTCAAGCTTTTGTACAGCAGTCTCTAGGGAACAGCAAGTATTGGCAAATTTACAGCACGTGACCTCGCTTCCTAACTTTCCTCCTCTTTTGGCACCACAGACAAATTCACACAACCTTGCACAGCCTGTTTACCAGGCCGAGTAGTGCCTCTTATCAAACCGGTTCTGACCAGACCCGTCAAGCCCCTATCCCTGTCCAACACGTCACAAATATCTTCCGCGGCCTTCAGGGATAACAAAAGAGATTTGAGCTCTGGGATTCCGTAGGGCCAGCATGGTAATGGACAAAGTCTTTTGTGTGAATTGAGTCATACTAGGAAGAGCCTTTGGTGTCTGAGGAGTCCATGAGTTTGTAACTATCATGACATAGAAGACTTAGAAACATCAGGGCTGATATTAACTTCCATTTAAAAAAAATACTTTTGCTCCTTTCCTTGTTAAAATACCCTTGGTAAAATAAGATAACCAAAACCATTTGTGAGCTTCTGTTCTAATCTGTTCAGGTGCTTATCCCACACCCATCACCTTGGTATCTGTTCCGTACAATGATGCACTAAGTGATGTGACTAGTATGTGTCATGTGAGGTTCAATCTCCAGGCTTCTCACCAGGAAGAACTTTGCATGTGGGTTTTAAGAAATTATGTGCTGTTATGAATAAAGTCCAGGTCAAGAAATATGCCAGCACATGGAAGAGAGAGTAGTGAGGCTGGATTTCATTCTTACTTCCTCTGGGAGTGAGTTACAAGAAGGTTCTGTCTCCTGCATAGATGAGCTTGAAAGACTCATAAGTAAAGGATGCAGGAACAGTGCGAGGCGAGTATGGAGCCAGTGGGGACATATTTTTTGATGGGAGACAGACATTGTGGCGGGCCTGAGAGGAAAGATGGTCCAGGGGTTAGAACCTAGGATTTGGGAGACAGCATTCAGTTCCCTGCTCTTTAACAGACTTCCTATGTGCCCTTGGGCAGGTCACTGAGGGCCAGATTTTTAAAGGTTATTAGACATCTAGTGAGATTTGAAAAGCATGGAGGCACTTAGCACTTATTGAAATCAGTGGGACTTAGGTGTCTAGAGGCATTTGAAGATTGCATTGGATGCCTAAATACCTTTACCTGGCTCTTAATCTGTCTGTCTCAACTCCCCATCTGTAAATATGGGGATAATGCCTTGCCTCACAGGGGCATTGGGAGGATAAATGCACTAAAGACTGTGAGGGGCTCAGATATGATGGTGATAGGGGACATATAAGTACCCATCATTGATTGATAGATGGCTTTAAGGGGGTGGGAAAGACAGAAATGAAGACGCACCAACATCCCCACTGCAGAGCTCTGACCTCCTCCTTTCACCCCATTCTTTCCTGAACTGTTCCAACACTCCCCCCTTACTACTCCAACCCCTTATTTACCACAACTGCTCAGACTACCCTACCACTGCTCCAACTTCTCTTGCATTCCTATTGCTCCTCAATAGTGAATGAGAAATGAGAGGTTGGGGTAGGGTAGACTATAAGGAGCCTTGAAAGTATATTTGGTGCAATAGAGATGGGGGAGCCAATCGAGGGATGCAAAGAGATAGATGACATGATCAGAGTAGTTAATTTCCCTACAGTACTTGGCAAAATACTTTCATGTTCCTCTTAACTGATTTGGCTAGCACAAAAGGAAATGGTCTCAGGACATGAACTCAGATCTCTCACATGATCAACCCATTGTGTCATATTTGAAAACTATTTTGTATCATTATTGGATTGATTCAATCTGGAAAAAGTGTATTTTAAAGCACTGAAAAATGATGGCAATAATCTTATATGTTTTATGTTCCTTTCATTGCATGACGCTTTACAGACAAGAGCCCAAATCCTGACCTCAACAGCACCTGCAACATGGAGAAGTCAGCTGGTCTGCAGGACCACATCTACCTCCCTAGCTGTAGATGGGTCTGCAGAGTCTGTTTTGGAAGTGGAGGAGAAGGACCTACATCTGAAGAGACAACATTGTGACCATCCAGCCTCTCTCCATTCTTATGGGAGAAGCTAGGCCTTTGAAGATGACATCAAGAAAAGCAATGCTTTCCAGTGTACCAAGATGAGTTTGTGGGAGTCTCTACCAGACTGAGTGACAGGTGGGGAGACAGAATTTGTTGTACATTCCAAGACAGTAATGCTGGTTAACAGCTCCAAAAAAGAGTGGATTCTGGGAAATAACACTTCAGGTTATGAACCCTGTCCTCTATTGACCAGAGAAGAGAGTATAGAGAAAAGGATTCTCTGCTTAATTTCCCCTTCCATGAGGAATATTTCTATCCTTTTTGAAGCAGATGGACCCCAACCCAGGTACCTCTATACTATCAGAAGGTCCTAGCACAGTATTTTCTAACTTACTCCTGTGTTCTCAGCAACCTCAGGAGAAGGCAAGGAGAGAGACATTGATTTGCACTTGCTGCTTAATGGTGCTAGGAGCAGCAGGACATTCTGCCCCTCTTACTCTCAGCTATGGAGCAGCAGTTAGTCCATAGGAAGCACAGACAAGACTTCTTATTGTTTAAGGACAAATAATAGTGTGGTGCCTCACAACTCGTATATCTCTGGGGAATGTCACAACGATCTTATCAAGATTCTTTTATTTTGATATGGGTGCAGTGAGAGGAGGTAACTATATACAGCATAGCTCGTCTAATTAAGGAGTATTCCATAACTACTATTCAGATCAACTAGTGTCTTTAATACTGAAAAGATGCTGTGATAGCTAGAAAGAGTCACTTTTGTCCCTATTACCAAGGTTTCTTCTTATCAAATGAAACAAAGTTTTTCTTTCATCTATGAATAATGATATTTGAAGTGCCTGTTTCATGTACAAACGCTCTCTCTCTCTGAATAATTTTTTATGAAACATACAATGTGTTGTAATAGAATTCAGCCACAACATAATGTAACGAACTTCTGGCTCATTAATGGGAACTGCCTTGACAATGATTCATAGATCCCAAAGCCAGAAGGAACCATTCTGATCATCTAGCCTGACCTCCTGTACAACACAGGCCAGAGAACTTCCCCCAAAATAATTCCTAGAGCAGAACTTTTAGAAAAACATCCAATCTTGATTTAAAAATTGTTAGTGATGAAGACTCCACCATGGACCTTTGCTAAATTCTTCCAATGGTTAAATACTTTCACTGTTAAAAATGTACACCTTATTTCCAGTCTGAATTTGTCTAGTTACAATTTCCAGCCATTGAATCAGGTTATATCTTTCTCTGCAAGACTAAAGAGCCTGTTGTTAAATATTTGTTCCCCATGTAGATACTTACAGGCCATAGTTAAGTCATCTTCTCTTTCTTAAGCTAAATAGATTGATGTCCTTGAATCTATCACTATAAGGCATATGTTTAATCCTTTAATCATTTCTGTAGCTCTTCTCTGAACCTTCTCCTATTTATCAACACCTTTTTTAATTGTGAGCACCAGAACTGAACACAGTATTCTAGCAGCAGTCATACAAGTGCCAAATACAGATGTAAAATAACCTCTCTACTCCTACTCGAGAGTCCTATATTTAGGCATCCAAGGATTGCATTAGCCATTTTTGCCATAGTGTTGTACTAGGAGCTCATGTTCACCTAATTATCCACCACAACACTCAAATCTTTTTTCAAAGTCACTGCTTCCAGGGCAGAATCCTCTACTGTGTAGTTATAGCTTATATTTTTTGTTCCTGGCTGTATACATTTATCTTTAGCCATATTAAAAGCATATTGTTTGCCTTAGCCCAGCTCACCAAGCGATGCAGATGGCTCTGTATCAGTGATGTGTTGTCTTCATTATTCACCACTCAACAAATTTTTGAGTCATCTGTGAACTTTATTAGTGATGATTTTATGGGTTTTTTTTCGGGCCATTGATAAAAATGTTAAGTAGTGTAGTGTTAAGAGCAAATTCTTTTAAAACTCCACTAGAAACACTCCTGTTTGGTGATGATTCCCCATTCACAAATATATTCTGAGATCTATCAGATATCCAGCTTCCAATCCATTTAATGTGTGCCATGTCAATTTTATATCTTTCTAGTTTTTTAATCAAAATATCATGTAGTACCAAATCAAATACCCTTAAGAAGACTGAGTATATTACATCAACATTAATACTTTTATCACCCAAACTTTGAATATCATCAAATAAATCAAGTTAGTTTGACAGAATCTATTTTCCATAAATCCATGTTGATTGGCATTAATTATATAATCCTCCTTTAATTCATTATTAATTAAGTACTTATCAACTTCTCCATTATCTTATCCAGAATCAATGTCAGGCTGATAAACTTATAATTACCTAGATCATCCCTTTTACCCTTTTTAAATATTGGCACAATATTAGCATTCTTTAAATCTTCTGGAAATATGTCGGTATTCAGAGAGATTTTTTGAAAAATCAACATGAAGAGTCCAGAGAGACCCTCAGCCAGCTCTTTTAAAACTCTTGGATGTAAATTATCTGGATCTCCTGATTTATGAATATTTAACTTTAGTAACTGCTGTTTAACAACCTCCTGAGCTTCTAGTGTAAACCCCTTTGCACCTCTGAGAGTGCAAACGTAGTAGGTATGGGGTGGGCTTTACCTCCTAAGGTCCTGGATCATTCTGCCAATGTGGGTCTCCCTGCTGAACTCATGACTCCCCACCACCAGTGATCTGGGTTACTTGAACTCCTAACACCAATGATGGTGCCTCATGGGAAAAAAAAGTGTACCTCTCCCTAACAATTTATACAGTATTCCTTTCAAATATAAGTATACAGTTCTCAAACAACTCCAATAAGCTTTATAAAACAATAATAATAAAAATGCCAGGTGTCCTTGATTCTACTTATTATGGCAACCCTCTAATACAGTGGACTCCAAGCTTTTGGGGTCATGCCCCCCACCCCTTACCTGGTTGGTGCTGCCCAGGACCCGCAATTGGGAGCCACTGGGACCCAGACCATGGCTGGGAGCTGGAGCTGGCCAAAAGCAGGACCCGGAACCTGAGTGCAGGGCCTGGGTGAGGGGTGAGGGATGAGGCCAGGAGTGGGGCTCGGGGTGCAGGGCCCAGGGTTGCAGCCCAGGGTCGGGGACCGGAGCAGAGAGGGGCAAGAGTGGGGCTGGGTAGCACTTCCTCTCTTCCCCCGTGGGAGCTGGCCCAGGCCCCACTTTGCCCTCCCAAGATTCCTCCATACACCGTGACCCACATTTTGGGGGCCTCTGCTCTAATATGTTTGTCCCAAATTCAGGTACCTGTCAATGGTGCACTCGTAGATGTTTCAGGCACTGTGGTCCAGTGTCTTTCTTGTCTGAGGTGTACAATGATCTGCAGAGCAGTCTGGATCTCAGAAATAGCTTTCAGCTCCAAGGGATGGTTTGAATCCTTCTCACACTGGATAATAATCATAGATACAAGCTGTACGCTTTTCCTCTTGGCTGAGGTAACTTTCAAAAACTAGGCTGTAGGCTGTGGCAGATGAGATAGCCAGTTGAACTGCTTGTTGGAAGGATTGACAGGTTGAGGGATAGGTCCATCAATGGCAATTATCCTGGATGGGCAAGAATACAACATCATGCTCTGAATGTCCCTAGCCTCTGTTTTCCCAAAGCTGAGAATGGACAACAGAGGATGTATCACTTCATGATTGCCCTTTCTGTTCATTCCCTCTGAAGCAACTGGCATTGTCTACTGTCAGAAGACAGGATACTGGACTAGATGGACCATTGATCTGACCCAATATGACTGTTCTTATGTTCTTATTTTTTAGATCTGTGATCAGTTCCTCTTTTTCTGTCAAGACAAAGTCTAATATAGATTTTCCTGTGTTGGTTGCAACACTTTTTAAGTTAGGAAATTGTCATCTATAATATTTAGAAATTCCAAGGATGTTTTAGTACTGGCAGTATGAGACCATTAGCATATGTCACTCATATTAAAGTCTCACGTGATCATGAATCTTTTTTTCCCTAAACATTATAGACAGGTTTGTAAGAAGCTGTTTATACTGTTCCCTAGTGTGATTTGGTGGCCTGTAGCAGACATGAAGTGTACCATCTTGTGCTTACCTGTTAGGACATTGATCCATAAGCATTCAAGATCATTTCTTTCCAAGATATCAGTGACTCAGAAACAGATAATGCCATTTTTAACAAAGAATGTTACTCCCCCTCCGCTTTTGCCCATTCAATCCTTCCTAAATAGGTTATAACCATTGATTTTAACATTTCAATTATGGGAATCACCCCACCAGGTTTCAGTAATGCCAACTAGATTAAATTTATGCTCATAAGTGAACAACTCTAATTCCTTTTGTGTGTTGCTCAGGCTCCTCTCATTAGCGTATTGACAATTAAAGAATGTCTTCTCTTTATATTCTTTGTTTACTTGATTAATTCTGTTTTCAGCATGCTCATACCTTCCCTCTTTTTACCTCCCCCTTTTGTTATTAGTTTAACATCCTCCTGATTACTGTAGTTTACTCTCCCCAAAAAGATTGGTCTCCTTCTACTGAGGTGGAGACCATCAAACTATACAGCCTCTCTTCCCATAGAAGGGGAACCAAACTTCCACAAACCAAAACCCTCCATACTACACCACTTATCTAGCCAACAATACACTTCCAGAATCTTATGTCTTTAGTCTTCCTTTGCACATGGGACAGAAAGGATCTCGGAGAATATTGCTTGCACTTTCTTCTTCAGCATGCTTTTGAGTTCCCTGAAGTAATTTGCCATCTGCAAGATATCCCACAACACACTGTCAATAGTGCTGATATGAACCATCACTGATGGCTCCTTTCCCACCAATTTCAAAAGCCTACCCAGTTTTAGAGCGACATCTTATATCCTGGCTCCGGGAAGATAACATAACATCAGATTATCACCTGTTCCTAGCTGAAAGTTCTGGAAATTAACTGGAGAAAAAAAAAAAAAAAGAATTGTCCCATAGGTAGGCTATGATTGATAAGTAGTAAATTGTAAATGGAATATTGGGGTCTCCCATGTATAATTCTCACTTCCAAGACAAAGCTTCTCAGCTAATATGATGTGGTTAAGGGGACAACAGGAGGAAAAACACATTTAATTAATGAAATTTGTAGTGGGACAAATTCATCTCTGGTGTAAATCTACTGATATCAGGGAAGGATGTGTCCCATTACTATTATTATTTTTATTATGGTAGCACCCACAATGTGCCAGGGGCTGTTCAAACACACAGAGCTGTGGAACTAATTCTTTGTCTTCTGTTGGAACGGAGCAGTGTTGTTGTGATTGTTTTGTTGTTTGTTTGTTCATGGTTTTGTTTTGTTTTTTAAACAGGACTGTGCTATTCCATGGACATTCCCCTGCAGGACAGGACTCCTGGACTGTAGGAAGACAGTCCTTGAGCTGAAAAGCTAACAATATTTTCCCTCTGTTTCTTTAAATATTTCATGTCTAGTGATCACAGAGGACGGTGCTAAGGCCCTAGCCATACACTAATATTCCAGCCACCCCTCTATTTCTTCAGACTGCCACTATAATTTATAAGGAAGAGTTAAAAATAATGATAAACATAAAAGACAAAAAATTAATTTACTAAATAGCTAGTGCCAAGGACTGTACATGGAGATATTTTATGAACCGTGAAAAAGACTCATAATTTTTAGTAGCTGAAAATACGTATGTTAATTTTTTTCTAATGAGAATGTTTCTAATTTCTATTGCAATTACTTCTTAGTTAAAATATGGAGTATCATTAGGCGTATACCCACTGTCAGATGGATAGCAACTACACTTCCCAGCTTGAATTTATCACAGCAGAAATTGACAATAGAAATCCAAAAGGATCAGTTAAGCGGGGACTCACCTTGTGCTTTTCATTGACTATTAGAATAGCAGAGCCACTGCCACTGTGTAATAACTGTTGTTAAATAACAGAAGAGATGCATAAATGCCCATTAAATGTCTTAACAGTCTGAGTCAAATTCTCAACTTCTGTAGGAATTCTGAGCAAATGGGCTTTGCAGAAAACATCCTGTCGGGACTTTCCACCCTCCCCGCCCCACAAAGCAAGGTCACAGAGCATCTACAAAGGCCTTCTAACAAATGCTACCTCAACCACAGAGCTACAGCAGAGTGTGTAGCCCTGCATCCTTCGTCTGCACAGTTTCTTCTTTTAACCTTATCCATAGTCACAGACATTCTGATCATGTTTTGCCCCTTCCTCACCTCATCCCCAACATCTTCTTCCACCATGGTGTGAAGAGTATAGGAAGTCTGAGACTCTAGCCACCCCTGTATTCAAATCCCTACTACTGCAATAATATTTGTACAAAATGTTCCTTGTCAGGTATCATGTGAAAGTTAATAATACACTGGTTGTTAATGTCATTGTAAAATGTATGTCTTAAAGGTATATGTGAAGCTATGAATTACCTCTGTATTACATTATTGTAACATGTTTAAGACAACCTAGCCTAGGTAATGGTGATAAACAGGACTGTCCTAGACAAAGCAATGTGGGTTTACCTCAATTTACACTTTATCCATAAACAAATCCATCAAGATAAACCAGAAGGGATTATCCTGGTCCTGAATTCGAGAAACAGAGAATTAACATGGCTTCTGCATCCCAGAGAGAGACACAGCAGACTGAATCCCTAGGAGGACATCCTGACTTGTAAGAGAAAGACATTCCTTTAGCTATATAAAGAACAGAGATTCCATCTTTATCCTTCATCTTAAGGAGACAAAGAAACCAAGCAATTTGATCTCTGTGTTGGATCCTGGCCAGGGTGGCCAGTGAAAAGCTGGAAAGGAGACTGGAGGTAAAAGAAAGCATCTTGAACAAAGACTGTATCTTGCCAGATTAAGTTTTAGATTTTTAGATGCATGTTTTCACTTTTATTTGCTTATAACCATCTGTACCTTAACCTTTTTTGTACTTGTTATCACTTAATCCATGTTCTTCTCTTAATAAACTTGTTTTACCTTTTTCTATAAACCAACTGATTGCCATGTTTGAGAGGAAGTGTGTATTTTCCAAGTTAAACTAATGAACTGTGATGTAGTGATCTTTTAACAGGGCAGCAAAATCAATATCTTCTGTGAATGGACAGTGGTAGAGGCTGTGAATTACAGAGAAATACCTCTGAGAAACTTGGGAGTTGGATATCATTGATTGTTACCTGCTAGGTGAGGTTTGGGCTAAGATAGCTTTGAGGAGTTTGCTGGTAAGGAAGACAGACTGGTGTTGCAGGGAACTGACACAGAGTCGAACACCAGCAAAAGCTCACCTTTGCTGAGGCAGAGACGTAGCACAATGGTTCACAGCTCGGGTATCCCCAACAGTGTGTTATACAGTCAACTTTCTTTGTTGAAATATTTGTCAACCAAATATATATATACATATTTGTATAAAAAAACATTTCCACAGGAAATGTTTTCTTTTTGATGGGCGGGGGTGTGGGAGTGTGAAAAAACTAAACAAAAACTGTTTGTTTTTCAGCAACTGATATTATTTTAAATTTATGTTTTTGTGAAAAAAACAATTTTGGGGAGACAATTGGGCAAAAATATTCATTCATTTTTTTCTGTCAGACAGGGTGATTTGTTTTGTTTTCAGCTGCCACAAGAATTTTGTAGAAGCATTTTGACAAAAAGGGAAAAAAAACCACGTTCTTTGGGAACTTTTCTTCCTCATGAAAAATTTCAGCCAGCTTTAGTTGAGAGAGCAGCTTGCCACCAGTGTGCTACAAAACTCAGACTACACAGAGTGTCTGCTTGGGCTTTCCCTTCCACTGCACATATGGCTTTCCATGTCCAAAGAGCTGAACATGCACTACTAGGACCTACTACATACACTTTTACAAAACATGGCAGAATCGATTTCCAAAGGTTCAAGTACTATTCACATTTATGTTTTCCTCTAACTGAATGTGAGTGAAACTAAGAATCAAGTTGAGATGAACCAAAAAATTCAGTCAGAATTGACATCTAGTAGATAGTTTTCCATAAGTCACAATGTGTGAGGTTCAGGGTTGCCACCTCTCTAATTGCTGGTAATCGGATTTCCAGGGCCCTGCCTCTTCCCCCCAAGGCCCTGCCCCATCATTCACTCCTCTGCCCTCTTCTGTTGCTTGGTGGATCATTTCCAACTCCCTTCCCTCTCCATAGCTAGGCTCCCTCTGCTCTGTGGCTGGGATGGGAGCTGCTGCAGCCTGACAAGGAGCTTGCCTGCACATAGGAGGCAGACCTATCTGAGCAGGGGCTGGTGTACGTTAATGACCCAGTGCATCTCCCCTCCCACGGTATCTGGACTTTTGGTATCTAGTCAGTACATCTGACCATAGACTGCCAGGTCTCCTTTTTTACTGGATTTTCTGGTAAAAAACTGGGCACCTGGCAACCCTAAATGGCACCCAGATATAGAAGTCAAAAAACGGACTGTCTGGGTGAAACCCTGGGTAAAACTGGATGGGTGGCAACCCTAGTGAGGTTCCCATCAAAACCAGACGTAAATGATACTTCAAGTATATTTTTCACTGGATATCCAAAATAAATATGTGCATTTCAAGTTCCAGTAAAGACTTGGTTTCATTAAGCAAGTATAATAACATTCCCAGCAACAAATTATATGAAGAAAGAAATATAATTTCTTGATACTTTAGATGATATGGTGATTAGAATTTTTTTATTTGAAGTCTTTATTAATAAGTCAGTTGTGGTACTGGTTGGATTGGGAGAGAGGGGGCATTTGTCATATTGGTTAACATCAATATGTCAAAATCATAATAATTCATGTGAGATATGCCATGTCAGGTACTGTTAGAAAGGATGTAATGTGCTGAGAAAGATGGCAATACTTATGTTCATGTGTTATATCTGTAATGGGAGTTATGGACATATTTGATGTACCTATGTTTCAAACTATGCTGTATAAGACATACTCCAGATAGGATGGCGGCAGGACAATAGCCTGCTTAATGGCCCATAAGACACTCACGGATGCAAGGGGCCCAGGAAGAAACTAAAGGCATGCCTGAAGATTCACCAGGATTGGCCCATGTGACTCTGAACTCCATTTTAGTTCTTGTAACATTCCACAAGACAGCATGGCCAAGGCCAGAGGGTAGATAAGGCCAAGACACAGAAACCATTTTGTCTTTGTTCCTGTTCAGCTACAGCCATATACCTGCCTCTGGATCAATTCATTTTGCAACTAAACCAAAGGACTTAGACCCATCTGGGTGTTGGATGTATACCAGAGGAACTGTACAAGCCTGCAAACTCCACAATTCTTCTAGAGACCTGATGTATATGGACTTTCAATCATTTGTACGTACCTGATTGCTCTAATCCTTTAACATTTCTTTTATGGTTTATTTCTTTCTTTTTACAATAAACCTTTAGTTTTAGTTACTAAAGGATTGGCTGGCAGCGTGATATTTTGGGTAAGATCCAAACTTACATTGATCTGGTACTGTGGCTGACCCTTTGGGGTCAGAGGAAACCTTTTTAGTAAAGAGCATAGAGTTTAAATAACTGATCTCTGTACTGGACCTAGTGCTGATTTAGGAGCCAGGAGCTGAAATGCAGTAAAGGGGGCTGTGTGTATTTGTATACTGGCTTTTGTGGGGATTCAGAAGCGCAGTTTGTGGCTGTTTGGGAAGTCTGACTTCAGTGTCACCCACCAGAGCTGGGAGAATCTGCTCTCCATTTGCAGCCTGCCCTGACCCTGAGCATGGGAAGGGTCACACCAGTTATCAAGAAACAATGCAATTTTTTATTCATGTGGTATGAGTTTCTGGCTTTAAATCCTTTAAAGTTTTCTAGGTCAAATGTAGACTCATCTCAAATCATTTACTCTCATGGTAACAGTAAAAAAGTTTTTGGAGTTTGATAATTTTTAAGTATAGTAAATAATGCAGCAATTTCATAACTTTAGCATCCTTTTTTGCTGAGTTAAAAATTATTCACTATTAAACCAATACATTTGATTCTATCTAATGCTTCTAAAAGCATATTTTTCTTTATATATTCTTTTTCCAGGGAGTGTTACAAAACCAGGACTTTAATCTAAACTGGAACAAAGTGGTTCATACCATACTGCAAAAGCTACAATTGAAAAAACACCACCAAATATCGTTTATCAAAAAAGGCTTTGTTGTTTCAGTTAAAAAAAAAGGAAATTGTTTATGAATTTGAAATACAATTTAAGTTAGAAGATACAAATTTAAAATACAACTATGCTGTGTCAGATGAAAAAATATTTAAAGTATAATAATAATTTTAAATCCTTGTCTGAAATTCCTTGTATACCCTAAATTCCCACTTCTGGCATTGGGGATTTAGGTTGTAGAAGGAATGCAGGACTGGGCACAATCCTTGCACACTCAAATAATGATGAGATACAATTTAAAGAATCAGACCTTCAATGTTATCTGCCAGTGCAGACCCCTATTCCTGGATGGATTTTTTTTTTTTAAATATATATACAATTTGCCCTTTGAAAAGCTCTTATGTCTCTATGGTTTGCAATACAGACTTGACATTTGGCAGAGTCAAGTCCGTGGGTTAGAATGTGCCTGTGCAAATCCACTTGGATTTGGCTGTACTATAAAGTGTCAGAAATCACCATTTTAATCTGTAATCTGTGTTATGCTCAGCAGAGTTTGCTGGAAGCTTCCTGCTAAAAAACTGAACTTTCTCTCTGCACTGAGCGTGCCCCTTCAGTATCAGTGAACCTTCAGCCTAAGAATATTCCTCAACATCTTTCTTCACCATGTTGAATCAGCCAGATGAAACCAGAGGCACAACCAGTGGTGGGATATGTCCTTCCCAGCATTTTTCCTGCCAGGTGGTGTTCCCTCAACCTGCCTGCCCACTATGCCCGATGCTGCATATGATATGCGTTATGATAAAGTCTTTAGTTATGTGATCACATATTATTTTATACTCAAATTCATAGATTCGAGAAAATTAATGACAAATTAATAATATGTTACATATGGAAAAAATACAATACCTTAACTTTTTCACACAGATGAAAAGGAGACTCGATAAGAGTAACTGATAACTCGATAACTGAAAGTATCTAAACTTGTCTAATGTGCAATTTATTAGCATACAACACAAGCTTGAAATAAAACAAAATTGAAATTGAATTATAGGCCCTGATGTTGTCATTGGTAGTGCACTGGCTTATTTCTTCACATTATCAATTGCAGGATAAATGTGCAAGGCCTTATTTTGTAAAGACTTACCCTCAGCCTTGACTTTAGTGTTAGCAGTCCCAAGCATGTGTAAATATCTTAGGAGAGGGACATATCATAGTCTAAAGAAGTTTTCCATAAGGCTATGCTTTTTATAATTTATATTTGGTGATTAGCTAATATAGAAAGTGGCAACATATCGGTACTGACAATGTATATGTTATATAAATATATAAATATAAACTCTGGAAATATATGCTACAGGTAGAAATGTCTGAAACACAACTATGTTGAACTCAAGTCAAATTATTTCAGGTATTTGATATCCCCATCCAATACTTGTGGTGGATCCTATACTGGAGATGACTGAATCATTTGCAAAGAATAATTTATGTAACACATATAGCTTCTTTTTTTATATTGTTTTGCTATCTCCAGACCATTTCAGTTTCTTCACATTTGTTATTCAAATACAGTCAATTAATACATTGGGATTTTTTTTAACTCTTTGCAAATATTAAAAACTGAAAGTTTGGTGCTTCACTAGGATTTTTCATAAACAGGGCCAGATTCTCACCTGGCATAAATTAGCATGGACTGCAATGGATCTATGCCAGTTAATACCAACTGAGGATCTGGTCCAAAGGTCCCAGATTGGGTGAACATAAAAATGTTTCTGCTGTGAATAGTTGCAGGTGCAAATGCATTATTTTTATTTGTATCGTGGTAACATGCATGGGCTTTGATCAGGGATAGGCATTGTGGAGAAGATTTTCAAAAGCCCAAATGAGGTTTAGGTGTCTAACTCCTATCAGAAGGATATTGGTGTTAGGCACTTAACTGCTTGAAAACCTCCTTTGGCATACACAGGATTAAAACAAAAAAGATGGTCACTGCTGGAAAAAGTTTATATTCCCAGCATATGAGTGCCATTGGGTAGATGCAACAAATAGAATAAAGGCAGTGGCATGGTTTCAATGGTGCTGGTGCCAGTGCCAACAAGCTTATGGGGGCCCAACCCACTATCGAACTCAGGCATCTCGGACTTCAGTTGTTACTGCTGCTGCTGGTCGCGGTCAGTCGATGTAGATCATTGTAGTAGTGGACATATGTCTGCTGGCCTTCAAACAAGCCTCCAGCCTCTCTGCTCTTCATCAGAAGCAAGCTCCCCACTAGACCAGGACACATCAACTAAAAGTGGCACCAGACCTTGCCAGAAAAATAGATGAAAAACTTGCAGACATATCTCCCCCGCTCCAAATGATCAACACCCCTCACAATATATCTCTCAAGATCTATGGATCTTACATATGCCTATCAAAACTTGTGGTATACCTCATCTAGTGCACCAACTGCCCCAAGAGCAGCTCTGAGGGTGAAACCAGACAATCACTTCAATCTCGCATGAACTCACACAGGAAAATGATAAAAGCCAAGAACAGCATATCACCTGTGAGTGAACACTTTTCACAAAGCAATAATTCTATATCTCACCTATCAGTTCTAATCCTCAAAGAAAACCTGCACAAAACTTTCAAAAGATGATCCTGGGAGCTTAACTTCATAACTTTGCTAGACATTAAAAATCATGTATTGAATACATACACGGGCTTTATGGCTTATTAAAACAATCTATAACTCACTAACAACCCCCTGCTGCTTTCCTCTCCCTCCCTCCCTTCCTTCTCTGTGAATGGAGGGATGTTAATGGGTCATTTCACCTTGAATGGTCCCTTGAAATATGTCTTAACTACTTATGCTAAACAATCTGTTTTACCTTCTATTTAGCTGTGACACTCTGAGTATGTTTCCCAAACCTGAAGAAAAGTTCTGTGTGAGCTTGAAACTTGTCTCTCTCAACTACAGAACTTGGTTCAATACAAGATATTACCTCACCCACTTTGTCTCTCTTCTATTTCTTAACATTTTGACTTTGTTTACATAAATAGCTTAGCAGTTCAATTTGAAGCTCCTTTCCCCCCCACCCTCTTTTCCTGAAACTGTATTTAAATAATTTAAATCTAGGCAGGAGCTGAGGAACTAGAGGGCTGGATTGGGACTTGGGGGGATCTAGAGGGAGGATGAATTTAAAATCAGGAAGGGGGTACCTAACTTATTCTTACACCAGGGCTCTCTGGGGCTTTGCTCACCACTGAATAAAGGAGAAGAGATTAATAGGAAAACTTTCCTGTTTACTATAATAAGCAACAGTCACAAATGTATAATACTTCCCTATGACTGAAATTTCCAGTCAGTCTTACACTTTTAATACACATAGTTACCTTGTAGAGGGCTGAGATGAGGAGAAATCCTGAGAAAACCAAGGTTACACCTTTTAGAAGTCTTAATATTATGCAAAAGGTATGTAAATTTCTTCAGATCGTTACTAGTAAGGTGAATTGATAGAACAGCTCTATATTTCAAGTTCTAAATACATTTCTTTCTTTTGGAAGATCAAGACCATACAGTTAACAGTCATTACAATCCCATCCTGCCAAGCATGCTGTTTCATTTCAATATTGTCGGTCTGAAGCAAACTGCTGAATTGCCTAGTCTACCTTGAAGATATATTTATCTATGGATAGTCTATTTTGAAAGGGTTTTTTTAGCTGTTAAAAATGAAAGCTTAACTTGTAAGTATCTTCCAAGAAATGGAAACTGCAGGGTAAAAATTGGCTTGGCAGGTTAGCAGCTGGGATAATTTGGAGAATTCTCTCTCAGTTCTGACAACACTGTGGTGTGAGTGAAGACATTTGGAGTAATATACTTACGATGATTTAAACAAGACTGTAGGCTACAAAACTCATGAATGTGAAAAATATTGCTTCCATGGCAACACATCATTAAAATCTTTTATGAGGAATAGGGACTCGGGGGTAGGATTAGTTTCTTTTATGTCAATAGCTAAATCCAATAATTAAGGGTTTTGGAACAATAATATTTTAATAACTTTCTACTAAATTTACAAAAGATAACACTGAACTGTTTATTTAACTGTATTTATAAAACACAGGCAATTAATTTATAGACAGTTGATTATTAGCAAGATATTAGAAAAACTGTTCTCATTAATAACAGAACTTTGATATTTCCTCACGTGATTTCCTGTTTTCCAGATATCTTTATCATTTATTCAAAATATGCTGAAATGAGACACCACTAACCATAAAAACTTCATATAAATTAGATTAACTACATTTTTGCCATGTTATGATATTGGATTTTAATAATATTCAATTGTCTAGTACTAATTGGGTACCTGATCACTGTTACCCAAAATTCTTTCCTCTGTACAAAAATCCATAGGAGTATTTTAGATGCATTACATTTTAAATGCCACTTTTGTACTATATCCTGTTTCCATCAGCATCTGGTGGGAATCTGAGAAATTGTATCTGACATAATTATTATGATTTGTGTAGTAAGAATGGAAATTTCTTGTACTTAATGGTATGAGAATTTTTGCAGGTATAGTAATGAATGTCATCTTCATAAGCTCCCTCTAAAAGGAGTAGTTATCCTTACATTATACATCTCAGAGATATTCTCATGTGATTAGATATTAGGATAAAATCTTGTACTATTTTTTATTAGGACCACATTTCAGGTTTTAATACACTCAAGGTCATTTTGAATGCCAAGTTTTCAGGAGGTTCCATAGTTACCGCAGCCCAAAGTACATCTCAGATATGCATGAATTATTACATATTCTCGGACTTCAGATGCATGCTATTCACTCCATGAGTGACTAACAAGAAAGCCCTGAGTGGCATTAGAATAAAATACAACATCAGCATATTAAAAACAAACAAAAATTAGAGTAGGAATCTTCAGAGACCTATTAGATTCTACCACCAGGCAAGTTGCTGTGAGGAAGCACTGGTCTTTCACAGATTTTCTAATATTTCTTCAATGGGACCTGTGGATCAGAGTGGTTGGATATGGAGCTACTCTTCAAAAATATGTCTTCTGGCTGTTGCCTGTGGGAGGGGAGAGGGTAAAGGAGAAGACTGCAGAAAAAAAAAAGTAGCATTTTTTAGAGTCTATCTTTTTAAATGTTCAGTTCATTTAGGTGTCTAAATAGGAAGTAACCAGGTTTTCAGAGATGCTCAGCAGTTTCCACTGGGAGAACCATTCTCAGTGGAAGTCATTGAATCCTGAATTCACATTAAAATCTGACCCCAAGTTTCCACTGGAAGTGAGTGTAATTATGACTATTAAAAATATGGCACCCACAGTATCATAGTCTTATTCTCCTTTTGGAAAAGATCTGAATGTAGTCAATTGTATTTCACAACATGTATCAGAATGTTCTAACTATGCTGAAGTAGTTTATATAAACTTGCCCCATAACTCTTTTCGTTCCTCCCCATTTCTTATCATTCTTTTCCTCCTTATTGTATCCTGTGTCAAGTCAATAGCTGTACCTAAAAATACCCTTCCTCACTGATAATCTCAAATATCTTGTTATGTACATTGTGCATATTCTTCTCTCCATCAGATCGTCTTGCTTCTTTATCTTTGTAACTTCTTGTTTTATTCTATTTCCTCCCATGTCCCATTGTTGTATCCCTCAGTTTTGCTATATAGCTATTCCAGTTGGTTCTTTTATCCTCTAGAATCTTCCAAGCATTTCTTCAATTCTAGCTGTGTTTGTAGCAACCCATATCTCTGTCTATATATTTGTACAGTATTGATCTACTTCCTCCCACCTAACATACCCATCTCGTCTTTCCTGTGTGCATTCACTATAGATAAAGCTGTCATTTCTGTGACTTTATATTTTCTGTACTTTGACATGTAGCAAAAATACCTTATTTTCTCTGTTGAATCGTTCACTTTTTTTAATTCCTGTCTTCAAAAATTAAATTCATTTGCGTTATGCCTCATGATGTTTAAATGATAACATCAAAGTAATGCATTTACCTAATTTTGCTATGCATCATCCTCAGACTGCAGATCAGAAGACTGGTAGTATAGAAAGTCTCTCCTTAAATAAAGAAACCTTTGCTCTAGTCACTCAGGTTTCAAATTATTACACAACAACCCGACAGATGTATTATATTAATTAACAACATAGTTCAGGGGAAACAGAATGCACTAATCCCTTTAAAAATTATTTATGCATGGCAAAATTACAGCGCTCAGAAGAAATGAGAACAATATGGTAGTTTAAATCTTATTCCTTGTTGTAAGGAAACGATAAACTGTTGCAAATTAGTTAAAAAAAAACAACTTTTATTCAGTTTAATGATTTTGCATTAAGTAAATATGTAAGCACAGAAATATAAAAAAGAAAATAATGGACCCAGACTTACAGTTGTCACTCCAAATTCAATCCTACAGCATATACTCACCCTAGTATTGCTTACTCATGGGCGTAGTCCAATGTGAAGTCAATAACATTACTAACATGTTCAAAGATGACGTACATGAATCAGGACCTGCAGCATTAAATCCAGAATGAAACCTGGAGAACTAAATTTGGGTGAATAATGGATATTTTGGTTCGCTGTCAATTCTGAAAAAAAAAAAACCAGTTTTCTTTTGGGTAGAGTGCACAGTCTTTGCTGTGAACTTCATGTACTGTATCCTGGCTTAAGTGAGTTCTGGAACAGAAGCAGCTAGTGTTGTCTCTTAAAAGGGGTATGCTTATTGGAAAAGTGGGCGAGGCTTCCAAGAAAGGGTGTTCTACAGATGCCTGTCCAATATGGAGTTTGGGTTACCTCAGGCAAGAATTTTAATCAGCTCAAAGGATGTTTTATTTACAGCATGGATTCTGAGTGTCAGGACTGAGCACTTTTAGCTCAGCCTGAGGACTAGAACAGTGTGGTTAGGCACCCAGTGCGTAGCTGAAAACTTATGGTAAACTCAAATTGCTGACATACCAAAACCATGGAATGTTATTCATGGGTTTCAGGTGGGCATCTGTAGCTCCACATGTGCCAATCAATTGCTACTTATTTTCTCAAGTGTCGCAATCCAGGTTTCCTGGGCCTCACTGCTGCATAGGCCTGACTCCTACGTGGACTATTGGCCGGAAAGAGCGAAAACACAAGAGCAACCTGCCTCAGTCATTGGCCATGCCTAAACAACTACAAAGTGAATTGTATATGTAGGTGTGTTTCTTGGCCTGTACCACTATTTGGAAAGCATCATTTCATCCTGAACATTCTATTCATTTGTTTTCACTGCTAATAGTAGTATGACCTCTTCTATTATTGTTCTACACGTACATGTATATTCTACGTGTGTAGCTGTTTTGCATACTATACTTTGCAGGAAGGAGGAACCAAGGTTAAAAAAAATAATGTTAAATATTTACTAATAGCCTGTGTCGATTACATACAATTCCACCCCACCCCTCCTTAAAATACACGTAGCTTAAAAGTATAATATTTAGGTTGCAAAGCTAAGTCTTTGAAAGTTAGGAAATACCAGATTTATAGTTGCTCGTATAGCCTTAATTTCTGCCCCCTTGTGCACTGAATGAGGCTACAAAACAGTGGAGAGTTTCTGAAATGAAAGGGTCTTATATAGTGGAAAGTGTTAGGCAGCCTAAATACAGGTTTCACTGCCAATCTCCTTATAATTATTATTGTTGGTAAAAAGTGTAGTAAGAAAAATAGTATACACAGATAATGGAAATAAAATTAACCTGGATAATACAGAAATCTATTGCTTATAAGGTTCTATGGGAGAATTTTTTTGTCATGAGCCAACTTGATCATGCCTGCTCAGTTACTCCATCAATGTTTAGACAAGAATTCCCTCAAAACAGAGGTAGTGTGTAGCACGTCTTAAAGGTGGGACTAAACAGTAACTGTTGGATGTATCAGTATGGTTCTCATCCAGATACATTTTTTTCCATTTATGAGGATTTGATAGGTGGTTAGGGAATAAAAAATGTCTTGCAAAATCTACCATACTACAAGGTCACACTGTCAGTATCATGGACAAACATAGCAGCATCCTATTGTAAAGAAATGGCTGTCAAAGCATCTCAGGCATAAGTACAGATGCACAGCAAAGCTCATTATCAGAATACATAGAGTAAACAGAGGAAACAATCATCTGAGCAAAACAACAACAGCAAAAAGATTGTATCACTTAGTCTGCAATGAACTGAAAGCTATAGAAGCACAAATTCTGTGAGAGATGGTTTGCAGATGAATGAAGGTTGAGATGTTTAAGCATGCCCTTTGTGTTATCATCTCTGACGAGAGAATATGGGATTTGCTAACTGATATTTTCTTTCACTTGTAAAGTTCAAATATGTTACATCAATCTTTCAAAGATGTATTCATTTGCTCAATTTTATTCCTGTTGGCAATTCAACTGAAATTAATAGGTAGAGATGGTCAATTTTTTTTTTCCATTAACACATTTGAACAGAAAATGCCTTTTTAGACAAAATAGATTTTGGGGGGGTTAATTTTGGGGAGTTTTTTCTTTAAAAAACCAAAACGAAAACAAAACCACAAATATTAGACCATGAAAATGTTTCAGTTTTTGGCAACTTGAAGACTGAGTTTTTTAAGTTTGTTTTAAAATGAAAATTTTCAGGATCTTCTTTTTTCAACAAAAAACTAATAATTTGAAGAAAGTTTTTTAAAAAAATGAAAGAATGTATGTTTTTTAGTAATTGCCGACCAGCTACATCAGTGAGAGTACTCACTTGCCTAAAGTTCAGCTGGTGGAGTACCATGCAATGTTTCAGTTGGCTGGGCATAGATAATTGTTTCTGCAGTTGGGAAAGGGTGGGGAGGACAGGCAAAAGTAGGCTGATGTGTTTGGGTCTGAGACCAAAAATTAATTCCTTAATCCTGTCAGTTACAACACCAATTCATCATTTTGATTTGCTATGTCCCTTTCCCCCCAAAACACTTTTGAGAACTCAAAAGAGGGAGTTTGAGCAAACCTTCATGAGGCATTGGTGTGGGAACTATTAGCTTACCTGGTGTCTCTGGTGAGTAGTGTAGGACATGTTGGCTGGATGGCTCAAATATGGGTCCTTTGGGGATCCACCTGGGCCAGATGTTTTGGGGGTGGCTAGTGATAGTGGCTTCTCCTCATCTATAGAGAACAATGACCATGGTGACTGCTCTGAAAGGGGTACCCTAGCAGTGTAGGGGTTGCCACAGATGCTAGTGCAGACACTCATTCTGGCAGTGGCCACCCACAGCCATATGGTTCTGATGCCAATGCTGGTCTCCCAGTGGGATTTTCTTGTTATTTGTCAGGACTTCATCATTGCCTTCAGCAGGGCCCTCCAAGTATATCAGATCTGAGTTGGCGATCACAGAGGCAGTCTCCTGAGGTGTTGTAATCTTCCTTTCCGGTGACTGCACCTCAGTCTAATAAATGTAATCTGAGGTATCCTCGTTCACCTGAATGGGAGAATTTGGCTCTCCTTGTGGTCACACAGTGGAGAGAGAACACAATAATGTCTGATCCTGCTCCACTGGAGTGCTACCAAATCTGACCTATCACTCCCCTGCTGCTGACACGAAGCTGAACAATGTGTGGCCTTGCAGACAACACTACTGTCAAACCTGACCCTCTCTGCACCTCAGTTCTCCATCTGTAAAATGGGCTAATAGTACTTCCCTATCTTACAGAGGTGTTGTGAGCATAAATATATTAAAGACTGAGATATGCTGAGATGATACAGTAATGGGGGGGAGGGATTTACAAGTACTTAAGATAGACAGACAGTTGATGTTCTGTCCCAAAAGTTTTAATGAATTATGGAAGACTAAATTAATCTGTTTTATTTCCCTGAGTGTTTTATTTCATATTTATTAAAATATTATCCATATTAAAAAAGTAAATATTGCCCAAAATAAATATAAATGTGAAACTGGTATAAAAATAATTTGAGAAACATAGCAAAATAATGCATATTGTGTATTTAGCTTCACATTCTGAAAACTTTCATAGATGGTTAGATAATGGCTGTTCTCTATATCAGTAATACACTGTATAAAAAGCCTCCTTGCAAATCGTATATTACAAGTATTAACAGCTTAGTATGACAGGCTGATGGATGATACAGAGGTTTAAGGTTCTTCTACTGTGCTGTAGTTATACCATTCACATTCTCTGTAACCTGGAACTTCAGTCTGCAAAAGTAGGACACAAATGTGTAATTATTTAAGAAAGTCAGATTTACTATGTACCATGATCAATATTAAAGAAGTGAAAGCTCAGAAACCAGTACTTCTACCAGAAGCTGACAATTGCTGATATAAATGTATGCTTTAACTTTGTCAGATTAAATCATCTAATTACCATTGACTATTTTAATCTTGAGATTGGTGGTGGGTAAATATTGAATTTGTGAATTCAAATTATCTCTGCATAATTTAGATACCACATTATCAAAGAAAATAATTTGTTATAAGACAGAATATCGGAACAAAAAATAGGTTTGTAATGGCTCCCGTAGGACTACTCATATGCTTCCAGTTAGGTTTGTTCTCATGCTGTCACATGAAGGCCACCAAATGCATTATGTGACTCCATCATCTTCTGTCCTGTGACAAATCTAGCATGTTACAGGGCAAGATGCCTGTGAGGTGTCTGTTGATACCATCCAGTCATCATGTTTTAGGTATTCTGGAGGGAGTCGGGGAGGGGGTTCCATCCTGCTTTCATAAGGTTAAAGTCGGAGATAATCCGTGCAGGGAAGTTGGTAGGTATTCAGAGCTGATGACTGGAGACCCGTTTTTCTCACAAATACAAAATAACTCAAAATAAAAACAAAACAAAACAAAACAAAAAAAGACCAAAAAAAAAAAAGACCAAAAAATCATTATAGGGCTTGGAGCTCACTCCATTGGTCTCTGAGACCACCGGCATCATCGCTGATGACAGTGAGCTAGCAACTGCTATACAGCAGCCACAGCACCCTAGAACCGCTATCTACCTCATCTTTGGTGAAGGAGTGATGAGCCACTTCTGCTGCTTACTTACAGTGCACATGACCCCAAGGTCAGAGGACTTCTGGTTGAGAAAAAGGGTTGAAGCAGAGAGCCGGGGAGAAAGAAGCACCCCGGCGTCCAAGTTCTACTCTTCCCGCTCATCATCCCATGGGGTGATGCTGAATGATAGCAGGGCAGGGGCACTGGAGACTGAGCCCCACCCCCTAGCAGAAGCCGGGCACAGGGCTCATCTCAGCAGCCTGAGTTCCTGTAAGAGCCCACAGAACCCCATACCTGCAGATGGACTATCCTAGCCCCTGACAATAGCCCCATGGGTGGTGGCCCCAGTCCAGATTTCCTCATCCAGAATGGTATTTGGGTACCAGACAGGGTGTGGCTTCTCTCTCTCTTCACACACACACACACACACACACACACACACACAGTGCAGTGGCATAAGCTGATGGATAAAATGAAACAACACACCATTCCTGACAAAAAATACTGTTAAAAATTATAAGAACTAAAAATAATTTAATGGGGCTCTACAGCTAAATATACCACTTTAGGAAGGGTTGGGCAACCACTTAAGAGAGTGGGACACGTTTAATTAGAAAACCCCACAAATGGACCAAGACCCCATTGTGCTAGTAGGGACATAGAACAAAAAGACAGTCCTCTACTCCCAAAGAATTTACAATCTACTCTGTTATGTAAGATGCTTAAATGCTTTGCTGAATAGGTGGCCAAATATACCAAACCAGTAACAGAAACGGTGTAGGCATTTAGACCCTGATCCTGCAAAATATAGTGTGTGTGCAGACTTCTCTGCTAAACCTATTTGAAGTCCCTGGGGTTCTTTACAACTGCAGAGGTCCAAATTGTTCGTTCTAAATTGCATTTGGAGGGTTTAAAATTGTAATTTTTGCAAGGAAATAATAATTGATAATATTGAGAACAGTTAAAAAAGAGCAGTAAGCAGAACAATCTGTGCATGTCTTTTGTTGTCAAACTATGAAATTTTGATCATTTGAATTTCAGAGATGGCTTGAACTGCAGAGAGTCCCAGAAGAGGAATATATATCTTGGCAATTTGAAATAAACTGGTTGAAATAATACAGACATAACAGAAAGTGATAATATATTGCACATATAGAGTATTTTATTTTTCTTTACTGATTTTATACATGCACAATGTTTCCTTAATAATTTATACATTCACGTGCACCATGGCTGAAATTTCTCTCAGAATGGAACAAGGGCTATTAAATCCAATTTAAACCCTATTTTGAAGGTTTAAAATGGGTTTAAATGGTACATAGGCCTTGTGCTGTCTCTCTGCAGAGATATGTTTTTCACTCCATATACTTTTATTCAGACACACAGCCCTTTGTCTTTGAGCATCTGAACACAGGACTTTGGCAAGCCATCTGTCACCTGCAGATCTCTAACTTTAAAATGGCTTTAGTAAAACTCTAAACAGACTGGAGGCTTTATGTTGAGTGAAAACATCCCCAATTAAAATTTCACATATTCTAACCAGTTCAATGTCCTGTGAGATACACAGACCTAAATATCAGTGTGCATAATTTGTACGGGCGACAGAGTCGTTGCTGAAAATTTGCCTCTATTTAGACTATCTTTCTTCCTCCCATCCCCCTAAAAAGTATCAAACTATAAATATGTGATTTCAGAGTGTCATGTTTTCATGTATTTTGTCTTTTTAAATCTATTGTTAAAAAAATTTACAGATCCTGTAAACATCCTGTTTTTCATATCGTGTTTATTCCTATCAGAAATAAGACATTTGCTTCCCTGAGTCATTTGCAGTGAAATATAACCCACTGCTTTGTCTCTCCATGGGCACATCCATATTAATGTAGTACCTCCAAAGATATCTAATCACAACAGTGTAGATAATTCTGCCTTGGTAGTTGAGCACTATTTCCATTCAGATTAATTTAGCCTTTTAATTCTCCTGAGAAAACAATCACATTGAAGTCTAACTCCTGAGTAGTTTATTAGTGTTTAAACCACAGGTGCGCCAAATCTTTTTACTCTGCCACAGAGAGATCTTTGAACACCCTCATATTCATTTCAGTTTCAGTAATTGGTTTGTAATAGTAGACTTGGCTAAAATATTAACAAAATCTTGAAAGCAATCCAAAAATCCAATTTCTGCTATTTATTTTATGATGTTGCTTAAAAAGAACCCACTGAATTCTAAACCTAAGTGATTGTGGATATAAGACATTTATGTAATTTTGCTATAACATCAAAAGTTATATGTATAGGAGGGTCTTGTGCTGGAAAGACATTATGTCATAATGCTTTTCTTTCCCCTTACTTATCTTGTTGGATAACCTTTTGCAATGTTTTTGTGGGATGTCACAGACTCAGAGGTGGCAGCACCTCAGACTTAGTTTCACTGTGCTTATATACATAGAGATGGTAGTTAAATTATAATATTAATTTTATCCACCAAAGGCTACTGGAATGCATAGCAGCATTTGGCAGGCTTTGTACTAGGTAAAAAGTGAGGGTAACTTTGCCCTTGCTAGTGCTATTTTCTTTAAAGCTGCAGACATAGCCGAATAGAAGAACACCTTTTATTTTTTCTTATTGATAAAAAGGAATTGTAAAATAATATGTAAATTCCTGAAAACTTGTCAGTGTAAGATCCCTAAATAAGATCCCTAAGTATTTTGTACATTCTCCCTTCTCATTGAACTCTGGGACAAATTTTCAATCCCAACTTCTAGCTGCATCCAAATTTGTGTGAGCAACTGACTATTCCCTAGAAAAGGGTGCACAATTGTGGCACTGGAAGCCATTTGCCAAATGACTATTTTTATGTGGACAGTGGATGCATGTCCCTTTTTGCAGAAACAGTGGGCTACACTAGCAAAAATGGGCATGTAAAATGGAGGGCCAGATCTGAAAATTGGGTACTTCATTCTGATTTAGTCAGGCTTCTAGGTGAGAGCAACTGGCCCAATTGGCCCAGTGTTTTGTAGCATAGGTTTTCACGGGAGAATGTCATCCGAGAACACCACATATCTGCAACATATACTACTTAGAGAAGGAGTTGTATCTAGCTGGAATCCTTACTGGCATCCATCAATTGTTCTAGCTGGAAACCTTGCTCTCCTCTCTTTTTATAAAGCAAGATTACATACACAGTTAGTATTACTATTATTAGTGGTAGCAATATTATAGATGTGCATAAGCATTCATTCAGGGATTAGGACCTCACTGTGCTAGGCACTGCACAAACACTCATTAAAAAGACAATCAATGTCCAGAACATCTTACAATTTAGATTACAACAGATCCTCAATAAGTGAGGGGCAGGAAGAGTTTCAATAAAACAAGTATATCTCAACACAATAAGCTTCAGTCATGGCTCACCACCTGCTGGCACAGTGGCAAGGTATTGTACAAAGCTTGTCAGAGATGAGTTTTAAGAAAAGGCAGGGAGAATAAGGTGGTGGCCAAGCAAATAATCAGGGACTTTTTCTTAAGTACACAAAGCAACATGTGGGAAAAGCTGACTGGTGGGTGGTGACAGCATTATAAAATATTGCTGGCAAGAAAACAAGAATTTTGTTTCACTAAAAAGTTCAAGGTTTTGATACTTGTTTTTGTCCCACATTGGATTACACATTGGGTTACAGCTAAGCTCCAGCTCTTGTCGTTAGTCTTTCAAAAAGAGTGAAGCATCCTTGTAGCAATTGTATAAATAGAGACTAAAACCTTGACATCACCTAACTACCAGTTCTATAATTTATTACAAAACTCTCAAAAATATATATACATTACTGCAGAGAAAGGAGAGTAGCACAATGGGATTTGGCCAACCTTACATTCAAATGACGTTTTCAAAGGTGCTAAAAGGGCTCTAGCCAATAACACATGGATGTGAAGAAGCACTCCTACACTCTTAAATACAACGTGAAAATGTCAGAAGGGAACTGTGAAACACAAACCAACAATGAGTTATAGAGTTTTATTGAGACAAGTGACAAATATATTTCTCCAAGAAAGAGACAGAAAAAGAAATCATACAACACTGGCCTTTTACTGAAATAAAGCAAGTTTGTAAATGTTCTTTGGAGACTCTGGGGGGAAAAAAAGTATTCCCAATATTCTGGTAACATTATTTATATTTCAGAGCAAAAACTCTGTTAAGCTCAAAGACTATATGTCTTCCAAATGATGTTAAAGAAGAATGATGGTTAAGGCAGAAGACTAGGATTCATGAGATCAAGTTTCATTTCCCTGATCTACTACAGACTTCCAGTGGTATCTTGAGCAAGCCTCTTACACCCAGATTTTCAAAGGTATTACTTTGCACAGTGTTGCAATAACTAATTGATTTAGGAGCCTACGTTTCATTGAAAGTCAATGGGACTTGTAAGTCATTTCTGAAAAAGAGACTTAGGTAGAGCCGGGGGGGGCTAGTGCCTTAGTTATGGTATTTGCTGACCTCACACTGGTGGTGTGAGAATAAATACATTATCTATTGTGAAGTGATTAGATACAGCAGGGGTCAGGATGGCAGAGATAACACAAATAAATAACTGGATTTAATTTTGAGATACCAGTATTTTATGCTTGTTGTTTAATTACAACAATGTTTTAGTTATCCCAGAAACAAATATTATAAACCTCCGAACGTAGATGATGACTGGAATAAATTCAAAGACATTAAGGCATGGAAATGCACCTTAAGGGCACATAAAACAACTATAATAAGGATCTGAAGAAAAAATACTATGGAAAAATTCCTAATCTTTAAAAATGATTTTAATTTAATCTGGGACCACAAACAAGTGATTTAATCATAATTTTATGATTATAACGCTATAGGACAGAATTAAGGTTATTTGCGTGCCTTAAGTGTGCATTTACAATCCAGAAAATCTCACTAATGGTCCCACGTCTTCCTAGACAAAGAAGTTGATGTCAAACATATTCCAATGGCACTTGAATTCTGCTAGTTTCCTCTACCTTTCACATTCAGGCTTCTGAGTACCATTCCAAATAGACATTGTGCTGGGAGTAGTGGTGGAAAATCTCTTCTTCACCATGCACAGAAGACGAAAGTCCATGCCAAAACATTAGCAGCCAAACACAAAGTGGTGCTGAATTACTAATGATGTGGTAAAGGGGAAGTCCTAAACCACCCACAAGACCTATTATAAAAGAAGACGAAGGTAATTCATGCACAGCAGCAGTCCTGATGCCAGTTTTGGTCTTGTGGTTCGATCTTCCAACTTCAGGATCATTTGGTCTGCTTTGCAGATCCCAGTGAATACCCTTCTCTGCACCCTCGTGTCTACTGCTCCACTGTGTCTACTGCCAGCGCTCTTCATCTCAGTGCAAATGGGACAAGTGCAGAGAATGGTATGAGAGAAGCCTTATAGTATCAGCTCTCTGTTACCCATCTTCTTCTGTAGTTTAGAATTAATCCTGACCTCTCCACACTAGGTAAAGGGAATACACAATAAGGACCGTTCTCACTAATTCCCACATCAAAGACCCAATCTATCAGAAGTTCCTCTCATTCCCCTACCAAGAACCTCCCTTCCTTCCCGCCACCTACAGTAGTACAAACCCTGAACCTTCTCTTCTTTATATCACAATTCAAGATGCTAATCCTTGCACAGGCCTTTACCTAATATTGGCAGCTGTTGAATATCTCAGTTACATTTCTTACACAGAGAATCAAGCTTCAGTAACATATGCACTGAAGAAAACAGTGTAAAAAGGAAAAGGAAAGAATACAATCCTTTTGGATGGCATTTATATTTTTAAACGAGTCTTATGGTGCCTAAATTCTCCATTGATAGGCACATTATGAACACCTTAAACAGAGAGGGATAATTACTGGATTTCAACATTTATAGAAAACTGGTACACTGTGCATTTGATTTATGTATTATAGTGACAATTTTCTGTAACTGTAGAAATTTGGTAATTACCGTTAAAACCATTCATTATCTATTTTTGAACTTTAATAAATGGTAAAGCCATTTATTCATTAACATTTGGAAAATGAAAAATATCTACCCATTATCCCTTTGATGAATCCACTCCAAAGGATCATTTTTCTCTGCATGTTGATTCCAGGCTTATTTTATTCTTGAAGTAGGGCTCCTAATCTCCATAAAAGAGGAAAATGAGTTTTGCAGATCAATGCTAGTATCTAGGGATTTGTCCTAACAGATAGAGGTGACATTGGTGTTCCATAGCCCTGATCAGCTAGCTACTAGTGAAACACAGGGCACTTTATCTTGCATCAGGCAGCTGTTATCTTGGGGTCTAAACCATTAGCCACAATGTGTCCAGACACTCACAGGATTGGTTCCATAATTTAAGTAGCATTGACTATGAGCTGAATAATCAGGGAGATAAGGTTATTCGGAACTATAGGACAGACAACTTTTTTTAATACTAAATAGCTAAATTTCTATGTAGGCACCCAACACTCTGGTATCTGAGTGCCTGCTCAGGATTTAGGTCTCAATTCAGCAAGGTACCCAAGCACATACCTAACTTTAAGCATGTGAGTAGTATATTTGTGTGAATAACTGATATTTTTGGTTCACTGGAAGTTCTGAAAACAAAACAAAAAAACATTTCAGGTGAACTCAAAACCAAAATTTCCCAAAATTTTGATCAAATCAAAAAGTTTTAAAAATCATTTTTGGTCAAACAAAATGTTGCACTTGATCTGAAATGAAACATTTCACTTTGATCTCTGGCATCTGTAGACATTTTTAAAAAGCAACATAAATAAAGCAACATAAATAAAGAGCTAGAATCACAAGGGGAGTTAGGTGCCGTTTACAAAACAAAGGAGAATTGGCAGTTTCACACTTATAACCAAAAGCCCAGGGGTTAGGGCAGTCATGTGGAGTGGAAATCTTTCCTTGGACAAGGATTTGAACCCAGGTCTCCTACATGACCATCTTAACCACTAGCCTATTAACTTTTCTGGGATCAGTCTCTCAAGCCATCCTACTGAAGCTGTTTCACGTGTTATCCAAGGTTTTCAGAACCCACAGAAGTGGTAACTTAACTATTTCACTGTAGGCAGTTTCAAGAATAAGTCAACAGGAACACAGCATTTTCATTTGATAAAGATTAATACAAACAGGCATGCTCTTATCTAAAACTAGTATTTATTAGATTTAAGCAGACACAGACATAAGCAATAGGTTTAGAACATCCCAAATAATTATGTAGAATCTGGGGCAGTACTGAGTAATTGCAGCAGATCAGCATTGGCCTGATGCTTCCCCACCAGGGAATAAAGGTGTCAGGAAAACTCTCTCCCGATAGCTTCAGAGAACTGCTCCGAAGTACGCTGTATTATCTAGTCCTCTTATACTAACTATCACAAAACACGTAGATCATAGTGACCACCTACTGGGTCATCACCTCTCCTAACTGCTTATTAACAACACATTCCTAACAAATTTAGCCATAATAAGCTTCTGTATCAAAGATGCCTACATTCAAGGTTCCTTTCCTTCCTGTCCACTTGTTTTCTTTCAGTCTCAGATTGTTGACTCTTTTTTCTCCCATCCTCCCATTCTGATTAGCAGAAACTTCCAGCATGCACTGACCTTGCCTCTAGAAGCCCTGCTTCTTCAAATTAACCCTTAACTATGAGGTGTTCTATTTTATTAATTCATGGTGGCTGAATGCACACAATATGTCTGTTACAAGCTTGATCAACTTCTGGGGTAAAACACTCCTCAAATCCAGGGTAACACACCGTGTATAAATAAATAGTCATTGGAGAAGGGACTTGTACTGTGATCACTTCCTCCGTGGTTTTGTGAATGGCAGCTAAGTCCCATTGTGAATCTAACCTGAAATACTGAAACATTTCATTCTGAAAAATGTCAGAATGAACCATTTCAATCTTTCCATTTCTTTTTCTTTGACTGAAACAATTAGGTGAAATTGATATGAATTCACAAATTGTTTCAGTCAACCCAAACCTGCATTTTTTGGCAAAAAAGGTTTGGCTGAAAATTTTCATCTGTGCTCCATTGAGAATGACTATCCATATGCTTAGAAGTTAGGCACATAACCAAATACCTTGCTGAAACAGGGCCTAAAACAATAATAATAATATATCCCAATTATCTATCTATCCCTGTCTTCCCAGAAGCAGTTGGAATAGAATTTTTTTCTGTTATTTTCAGTGTTTTGTGTGAGTAATTGAGAAAGAGGCATTTTCTGTTGGACATTTCAGCTGAAACAAGAAGTGGTGCATTTAGTTCCAATGCAGTGAGGTTAATGGATGTTTCTATATTTTCTAGTGGTGAGTTCCATACTCTAGTTACAAGTTTTGCCATAGCTGTATCCGTTGCACTCGCAAGTCTATATAACAGTTGGCAATTTTATAGATCTAGTAGAATGTAGCAGCCATGGGAGATCATGGTCAATTTAATGGAAGGCTTTCAATAAAAGGACAGAGATCTTTACCCGGGTACTGTATATAAAGGACAGAAATCAGAGCAAGAGGGTCATGAATTAATGGATAACCACGGACAGATGTGTATCTCACAGCACAGGGCATAAAAGAGGTTATTTTGCTGCAGTTGCTGTAGCATATATAATATACTTTAGTTTCTATATGTGGTATCTATTATTCATATATGTATTTAAAAATAATCAAGACTGATATAAATAAAGGCTCTGACTAAGGCAAGGAAATTCAGAGGTACAATTTTTACTTCATTCCTAACTCAATCTACTATGCATAAATATAGAAAAATATGAAAAAATGAAATTATGTCTACTGTGTAAGATTTTCAGAGCAGGGACCACTTTTGGAAACTGTAAAACAATAAATAGTTATATATGATTAATAGTCAATAAGTAGTGTGCTTTAGACATGGTGCATCATAATTTAGTCATAGCCAGACCAGAATGGATTATGATAATCTGTGAAACAGATCTATTACTGCATTCATATAATCCAGAATCTGTATGAAATATCATTGTTTTGTTACTGCACAACCTCCCCGCAAAATTGTTACTTAGATTGAAGCCAAACGGACAAATGCACAATATATTCCAAAACACCTTTTCTCACATTTGCAAATTTGCATTTTAAAAGTTATTGAATATATTGGCATATTTAGAAAGAAACTTGAAAGTACACATTTGTTAATCTAGTTATATATATTTTTACAAAAAATTAAACAAAGACAGCTGATTGTAATTTGCATGCCAAGCTTCCGTCAGGAGTGCAGTTTTACAGTGAAGTACAACAATTTCTTGACTGGAAACTGACCCCACTTCAAATAAAGTGGTGATAGTGGACATAAGCATAATCCTTATATATCAATATCATTGGTTCTGTTTCACTCTAAGAGGGGAAAAAAAAGTGTCTTTATAGAAGCCTCAAGCATTGTTCAATATTTTGACACTGTAGACTATTCAGCTGATCTATTTTAATTCATCTCCTATGACTGTGTCAAGCAGGTCTCTAGTTAAAAAACAGAGCAATCTGCTGATGCGAAAATAATTTACTTCAGATTTACAGGTAATAATGTCCATGGTTTTAAGTTGATTGACTGAAAGTGACATTATTCAAAATATGTCAGGAAACAATCAAATAGATCAACAGAAACCTCATTATATTAATGTTACCTATTTTTCTCAGATATGACTAGAGCTGAGTGAATTTTTTCAGACAAATAATTTATTCACTGAAAAATGCAGTTTCAATCAACCTGAAACTATTAGTATATCTGACACAAATTTGCCAAATAGTTTTACCCAGGGGGGAATTTCAGGAGGGTGGGGGAGGGGTACAGAAAGGGACAGGAGAGAAGTTCAGTCTACATTAACAAAACCAGGAATGGGAATGAAGTGGCAGTGGTACTGATACTACCTAGCTTATAAAACTTTTACTGCATGTGTCCTAGATGTGGGAGACCTGGGGCTCTAATTCCGCACTGAAGTAGGGATTTGCACTCAGGTCTTCCACATCCCACCCAAGTGTCCTAACCACCAGGCTATAAACCCTCTCTCAAGGGCTCCTGTTGAAGCTGTTCTTTTGGTATAAAAAGGATATGAATGGGCTCAGAGACTTGAACATATTTTGTTTGACCCAAAATACGTTTTCTCAATTTGTCATTTTTTCAGGCTTTTTGGATTTGGTTTGGTTCTAACCAATTATTTCCCCAGAACTGCCAGTGAACAAAACAATCAGTTAAATACACGCCCCCCCCTCCAGACCTGATAAAACCAGAATCCACTATCATATCATACAAAGTAACAAACCTCCCTATAATTCATCCTCAAACTGTTTGCCAAATTACCACCCACGCCAGTGCTAACACACTCAAGGCCAAACCTTGCCGATGACAGTATTTTATTTTTTAGGTGAAATTATTATAAGGTTTTTAAAAAGAAAAGCTTTTGGACCAACAGTATTTAGGAGGATTTGTCTAATTCTAACAGAAACGGATTGTTTATGCTAGAGAACACTCAGGTCTTATCCAAGCAGGTTGATTTAACCCTTAATCTCATTCATAAACCAGAAATCAGCACTGAAGAGTTATAACTATTCACCAGGGAATAATTTAAAGCTAGCTATGGATCTGCTGATCCCATCTGCAGCATGAGTGAAAGTAGTGAGTATTCCTTTTTAATCAACTTCATAAGATATCTCAGTGTAATTACAATAACTGGTAAGAGTGAGAGACACTCAAGATTGATATTTCAATTGTACCACTGAGTCATAACACAGTTATATAGTACCTACGAAAAGCTCCTCTAAGCTACCATATCTTAGAGACAAAACAATAGATGTCTGTCTTAGGGACACATTCAAAGCTAATTGTGTGATTCTCTACATTTTTATACACTCAATGTATGGTCACCAAGCCTTCATTCACTGCTTCCAGTAGCTGAATAAAGCTAACAACTTTTAGAGCCAGTGGTGGTACTGATTCAAAGGAAGAGGGCCACCTACTGAATGTTCTATCTTATCTACTTTTCAGAGTAAATCTAAACATGTTATTTTCAGTTAAATATGCAGGAGTGAACTAGTTCACCCACAATAAGACATTTCCTCCATCCCTTCCAAATCTTTACACATATATCGTGCCGACACATTTGAAGACATGCCTACAAGGAAGAGAACATATACAACTTCAAAGGCCAAATTCCACCCTCAGATATGCTTGTGAAACTCCCAGAACTTGAGTGGGATTTGCACATACATGCCTAATGCCAGTCTACATGAGAAGTAGAGCCTTAATTTTATAACCTGCCCGACAATCACATTTGACTTGATTACAACAGCAGACATAATGGAGTTGAATCCACACAACAGGCTTTCCCTCCTTGCACTCCCACCTCCCCCCAAATGCACTGTACCTTTGCATTAACTCTGTTTGAACACCCACACCTACTGTGCTGTCTAACCATAGTTGTGTAAATGCCTTCTATATATAGGCACAGTTAAATGTTCACTCAATCCAACCAAAAATAAAGAAGTTGCACCCAATTGGTTTCGGGGAAACAACCATTTTCCACTGGCAGGGGTGAAACATTGTAGCTTCAACAATTACTAAGAAAGTATTAAGCAGAGCTAGTCAAAATTTAGAATTTTCATTTCATGGCAAATTTTGATCTGGAACTAACTCACTTTTTGTAAAAATTTCCCTCATAACAGAATTTCCATAACATTTTTCATTTCAGAAACACTGACACATGAGACTTCCTGTTTTGTCACAACATTTTTGACTTTAGCTCTAGTACTAACTAAAGAAATGTGGACAAAAACTATTTATAGCCAGCCAGGACACTAATCAGTCACAAGCTCAGTTAAAAATAGAGAACATGTAGCATTGTTATCATTGTGTGTCTGTATTGTGGTGGCGTCTTGGAGCACCCAATCATGCATCAGGGTACCACTATGTACACTTAACAAAAAGATGGCTTCTGCCCTGAACATTTTATAATCTAAGAAGCTCTCTTCAGGAATTAGTGCTGGAATAAGTAAGTAAAGACAGAGTAAGCATCCTGACAAAACAAGCTCTGACTCTCAGGTAGAAGTAAGTCCATTATTTTATATAATAATAGATTTTAATGTCAGCAGGAACATTGTGATCATCTAGTCTGACCACCTGTGTAACACAGGTCATAGGATTTCCCTGAGTTAATTCTTGACTCAAGTCCAATAGCAATGGTTGGACTAGAGTATATCTTTTAGGGAAAAAAAATGACCAGTGATGGAGAATCCTCCACAGCCTTGGTAAATTGTTCCACTGATTAATCACCTTCACTGTTAAATATATGTGCCTTATTTCTAAATCTAAAGGTGTCTAGCTTCAACTTCTAGCCACTGAATCTTGTTATACTTTTGTCTGCACAATTGAAGAGCCATTTATTTTCAAATTTCTGTTCTGTGTCGGTACAAATTGCCTGTGATCAAGTCATCCCTTAACCTTCTCTTTGATAAGCTAAATAAATTGAGCTCCTTGAGTCTCTCACTATAAGACACGTTTTCCAATCCTTTTAATCCTTTCAGAATCACTACAAGACAACAAAAATAAAATAGAGGGAGGAGACTTAACAGTTATTATTAGGTTAGGTTTTCAGTACCTACATTTAGTAGCAATATTTTTTCCAGAAGGAGGACTTTCATTTTGATCATCACTTCTGAAAGTGATAGGAGAAACCTCCCAATCTTTAAAAAGACTGTGCTAGCCCATTTTTGCTTCCCCCCCTTAGTAACTACTACGAAAAAAAATGCATGAAATGCTTGTGATGTTAGTTCATTAATCTCAAGATACTTAAATACAGAAGAGACACACAAGTGTATAATTAGTAATTGAGAAGTTATTTTAGCAGCTGCATGTTTATACTTAAAAGACCTTTGAAAATGAAAGATTTAACAAGGTATGATTAGATGGCAAGGACTAGTCATGAATGTAGAAGATACAAGATTCTGATAAATTGGACAAGCATTCCAACTTCTGGATATTTATCCAAATCAAACTAAGGTAAAAGGGGTAAAAAAACCACTTTATGTTTCTCCCACTTCTGGGCATTAGATAGTGAGCAAGAGTCACAACACAGAATTTGCCTTCAGACAAATTTAATTTAATGGCTGACTGCCTGCAGTCCTTAGGGAACCTTCTAGCACTTGGGGACTACTGGTGCATAGAGATGCCCTGGCCAAGCCCATTTCTCCCCTGGGATGAGAGCTGCATAAAAACACTAGTCTGCTTTACCCCACCCAATGATTCACTTTACACAATGGGAATTATCAGAGGGCTAGATCCATTGCCTTTATGGCTGTATATATCCCAAGCAAGTTGTAGTACGGCCAAGAATCTGGCCCATTATTTTTTTCATTCAGTTTTCACAGTCAGCAACATTATTTTCCATTGGTCTTGATGGTGAGGTGCTTTTCCTTCAAAAACAATGGACAGAGAAGCTGCACTGGATTAAATTTTTGTAAAAGTTCAACAAACTTTTCAGCTTTTGTGATATTATGCTTTGACTGTTAACTTTTTCAAATACATAAGACTTCACATTTTATTGCAATTCCATAGAATTCTCTATCTGCCAAGAGGGAGAAAGAGAATTTACATTTGATGCCATTTCTTCTTAGCAGGTTCAATGACAAGATCTGAATAAAGTAGAATTTTGTTATAAGTGAGAAACCATTTATGTAGCTGTGTGACAATGCTTATTCAGAGGCACTGGTAAAAACTGAATTTGCATGCTATCAAGAGGAGACTGTGAAAAGGAGGAGAAAAGAAATATTAAAGAAACTCAATAGAATATTAATGTTGCACTGTATGTGTGCCATTATGGAATGGTAAAATTCTGTAGGCTTACAGCTGTACAACAGGACATATAAACCTCTATGATGCCTGGGGTCCACTCTCACACACCCCACTGTAAGTCAATTGACTTCTATGGAGTTAGTTCTGATTTACACCTGATTTACTAGTGTAAATCATATCAGTCTCCTTTTGAACATTAAATACATACATAAGAAACTAACAGACAGCATTTGTCCTCAGAAAGTTAATATTTTTTTTAGCTATATAAGAAAGGCAAGCCCTCCCCTTCAGCCCTCCCCACACATTATTTTGATTCTCATATTTGAGACACTGTAATTCAGTTAACAGAAGCATTTTGTTAACAAATCCCTTATATATTAGCACATAAGTAGGCTTGGAGGGATTCGACTTTTATCAGTAATACCAATGAACGTCAATTACATTGCACACACAGAAACCTACAAAAATATTTCTATTGACAATAATTGAAATTTACAGATAGGCAAAATAAGAAAAATCTGCTTAAGAACTAAGAGTTTGATTTAAAGATATTTACTTTGCATATTTTGACACAGAAGGTTGACAATGTGTGTTTCAATGGTTATAAAGCTAAACTTTTTGAAGCTCAGGGCCTACGTCCAGTGGTCTGAGCTCTGCAGACTAAAAATAAGTACATTCTAAGGCTTTGAAAGCATATTTAAAGTTAATAACCATATATTAACTTCTGTCCCTCTCCTCTTTCATATTCCCTCTTTTTCCACCCTACCATCTCCAAATTAAATCAATCATAGAGACTTCCAAAAAAGCTCCAGTTTGTAAAATACTTGAAAGCTTTACAAAGAGATTCAGAATATCAGATTTTTTTTTTAAAGTTGCCCTAGCCTTTGCTTTAGTTAGTTTTCTTACTTAAACTAATTTACCTGTACAGCTGAGGAAGGATCACGAAGGTTTCATTTGAAATGAGTTTCTTTTTATGAATATTTTTAGCAACTTTTCTTAAAATTAGAGTTTCACAATAGGGTGATTCTTATTAAATCAAATCTCAGAGACTGTTTCTGTATAATGCTAAGCACTCAAAAGGATTTCTTTATCTGGTTTGAACAGCTCTTAGCCACCAAATGACAACAACAAAAAGGTTCTACTTCAAGCATATATTAAAGGTCTGAAAGTCAACTGTGATTCACCTCTAATTTCACTGCCAAAAAATTACCAGCTGAATTCAAAATTCTAATGTCATACTTGGGTCATGAGAAGCAAGTGTCATTTGACAAGACTGTATATATCCAACTGGCCTGGCTTAAAAAATGTCCATGCATTTGCAAGATAAACATCAACAACCACCAAAAATTTTTAAAAAGCTGAAATATAAGCTATTTTTCAAGCTTTGAATATTTTATTTGTAAAAGAAAAAAGAAAAAAAGATTAAATGGCTGTAGGAAATTGTTACTCTCTTTCCCCCTGTGAATTTAGAAAAGATAGTTTATCTAATCAAGCTGTCCAGGCTGGATAAAACATTTTTTTTCTTTGAAAGGAACCTATTGTTCTTGTCATTTTTTCACATTTAAGAGACCTGCAGCTGAAAGTAGGGGAAAAAAAATGTTTACAAAAGTACTTCAAAATGCCAAGACAGGTTTAATTAAAGTGAATTCCCTTCTGGGGGTGAAACTAATAGCTTCCAGAAATATTGCAGACATGAATTAAAAACATTTGTAATGATAAAAAAATAACTGGCACAAATGAATCTTTTGCATATGCCAAGAAGGCTATCTGCATAAGAATGGCTTGGTAAAATCACATTTAAATGAATTGTTTTGCTACTTGGATTAAAAATAAAACAGGAAAAAGCAATTTGGTTTGTCCCTGATAGCTTTCTAAATTGCATACAGGGCTATCATGGAGTTCCATAAGGCAATTCATTGTCTTTGAGAAATAAAGGTGTGTCATTCAGATAGTGGATAATCAGTTCTGAAAACTGAATTCCCTACACAGGAAGTCTTTTTGCCTAGATAGTTTGTTTTGTATATTACTATTTGCTCTAGAACAGTATCCTTCTCTAATTTCAAAGGGAATCACAGAAGCAAGTGTCTTGTCTATAGTGTGTGGATGTCTATGGATTTTTATTAGGCCCGTCATCGTAGTATCTGTAGACTTCATGCACTTAACATCAACACAACAATTTCTGATTCTCCCCATTTCTCCAGACAGAGAGATATCTACCCAAGCTTTTTGTTGCTTTTGTATCACCAGCAAACTGTGTTATGGAATATCCTTAATCATTGCCTCTTGCGCTACTGGTGCCACTGTGAGGGGAATTCATGTGGGCAATTTACTTCCCCAAGATACTATGCATAGATTTCTGTTTTTAATATTATTATTAGTCATATTATTATTGAAGAAATGTTTTAAAAAATTCAAACAAGCTCTAATTTGTATTTTACACAATGGTTTAACATGTTCTTTCTCCCTGCTTTTTGCGTTACTGTCTTATTGTGATATTCAATTTTATCTAGATGGACCGTTATAGCTGGTTAACTAAATGTTTAGGTTTCCCCAACTGTAGTGGGATAAACATCCGGCTCAGGGCTAATTTACTGTACAAGTTTTCATATAGTTTTAATGCTTTACAAAGGTAAGGCATGACTGCCTGTCAAGTATCATTGTTTGGGTCCTCTCATGTTGTGAGTAGCTGTTTAGGGTTTTTGTATTTGTATGAATATCATTTTCCAAACATACTGTGAGCACATTACTAAAGAATCTATAAATAGAGCAAATAAGAGGAACTCCTATAATGAATGACCCAAGCCAGCAAAAATGTACATACATTTTTGTTTATTTTGCGATTACTCACAAGTATAAAGTTCAACACAAGCATAAATGTTTGCAGGACAAGAGACTACTGCCTACCATGTTGACTAATATTGTCTCATTGGTTACTTATATTCCCCCATCTGTCTGTATCCATCTGTTGTCACTTGTCTTATACTTAGATTGTAGGCCCCTTCGGGCAGGGACCAACTTTTTGTTCTGTGTTTGAACAGCACCTAGAGTAATCAGGGGCGTGAGCAACAGGGGGCAAGCTGGGGCATGCCGGCCCCCCAATCAGCATGGGCAGAGAATTCTTCTGGGGCCGCCTCGGAAAGCCAGCTCCTCCAGCAGCTGGAGGGCACAGAAACTGCCCCTTCAAAAGCAGCCACATTTTTATTCCTGAGAGGGCCCTTGAGAGTGATACGGTCCTGGTCTATGACTATGGTAACACAAACAATATAAAATAAGGCTTTGTTTACATCTTAATAATATAAAATGCTCTTCAACATTTGTACAGCTGCATTTACAATCCTCTTTTGATCAGACTTAATAAAGACAATCAGCTAATCCTGAAACATGACCCTAGATTTTTTATTACCCCATAAGCAATTGTTGTTTAAAAGGCGATATATAAAGGTAATGAGTGAATTTCCATGTCAATTCTTTTTGTAAATTCCCTCATGTAGATGAAATCCTGTTTTTGTTTCATTTTCCACTTATACCAAAGTTCCACTAATCATAAATGTAATAGTTTTGCTTTCCTTCCCTGTGCTTTTTCACAGACTTTTTCTTCAAAATTTCTTCCTGAACAAGATTTAAAATGTGTAATACAATATTTTACAGTAAACTCTGTACTTTATCTTTTCTGTACTGTAGATAAGAACCTAAAATGTAACATTTGAGCCCTCAAGCCTGCTCTCCTATCTGACAGTATCTACAGAAGTAAGGACAGGCTTGTTATTGCCAATACAGCAGGCTCTGTTGTGTTAGTTTCCTTACATGATACCATTTTGACTGCTATGAAATTGCTTCAAAATGGTACCAATTTATATAATACCAGAAGAAGAAATGCTTTAGACTCAGTAAAGGCAATTTCATCCATTAAGACCTCCCTTCCTCCCTCTGTCTTGCACTCTCTCTCTCGCTCTCTCAAAAAAAACCCTCAAACACTTCAGTCCCCAAAGGATAACAATCTAATTGTTTCTAATAGACGCCAACATCTTAGCCTTATTGATCTATCCTTTAAGGTTATGCTATACATTTGTGCTTCACTGCAGAAACAAAATTATATTTCTAGGATCTGTTTGGAGTTTCTTCTCTGATATCCATGTCATTTATTCTTTCTCAAAGCCATATTCTCTGCACAGCTAGACCTTCTAAATGCTAAACTTTCACACCCTGGCTTATTACAGCACCTCTTGTGATTGGGGCAGAAGTAATGTGTTTAAGATTTAGGTGGTTGGTGATTTGTAGCCTTACATGCAAAGGGCAAACATACCTCCTGTTGATTTCATACAGATACATATGGTGGGGGTATATGGCTATACCTCTCTTTGAACATGGGTAGAAGCCAGGAGTTAACTGGATGACACACCCTTTCTGGAATTCAATTACTTATTACTTCATATTTTTATTGCACAACCAGAGGTGCTCTATCAGGGCTATTAAGCATCACCACTAGTTTGTGTCAGGGATTTTTGACATTTTTCTCTTTATTTTTGTATTGAAAATCACCCAAGCCTTTTCTCTAGTTTAACGACAATATGACTGTGTCCGCCAACAAAATTTTTAGGCATTATGTTCCATTTTTTCTTTTTTGCAACTATTTTATTTGCTTGGGTCTAAAATGAGCTGATTTTCTTGTTTCAAAGCATTTCTCAACAGGATAGCCAACTTGTTTAAGGATAAATGTGGCTTTCCGGTGTTCTTGCCAGAGGATGACATGGCTGGCAAGAAATGTAGGGAGTTAAGGTTGTTTCTGACACAATGTAAAGCACCAATGTGAATGGGGGTGATTGCGTATGCTAATGAGGAAATTAACCATGCACCCAATTTGTCTAGACTTACATTTTGTGCCTCTACCAGCTAAAAATAATTAGTTTTGTTAGCACATGCAACAATCAACAATTCCAATTAGAGAATGACTTGTGCTGCATCTTATTGACTGTGCACACTTGTAGGAACCAAACAAGTCATGATTCAGTCTGCTATCTGCTGGTCAACAACACACACACACACACAAACAAATGATCTGTGTCTGCTCTGCCGATTGAAGTAGCATAGTGGAAGCTTAGGGACATTTTGCAAACTTAAGCAAGTGTTAAAAATCATGAGTAAGGCTTCAAAAAACATGAGATCTAAAAAGTAAGTATATAAATTTGTGGTTCTTTTCATTTGCCTTTTAATTTTTTAAGATTTTGGGTGCATTTGGGTTACTTTTTCAAGTTTTGTTCTTCAGCCATGAGCACTAGAACTTACATTTTAAAACAAATAAATAAGATGAGATTCTCACATAATCATATGATTCCAGGTGCTGGAGCTTTAAAAAAGCACCAACTATCACAAGACTCCTGATCAAATTGTGAGAGCTGGTAAACACTAGCAACTGAGCTGCAATATTGTTGATTGAATATTGTTTGATTATTAATCATACTCCTTAAAATGTCACACAAAGATTTGTCAGTGATGAGGTTTTTGTACTACTGATTGATGTGTAATATCAGCTTTTAAATTCCTCCAGTTTAATCATTTTAATTTGTAAAAGGATTGATTTATGTTCAGCAATGGAAAGTACAGCTCCCAATAGCCTCATCTGGAATTTTCCACTCATGGCAGTATGGTGAAACTGAGACAAAGACAAGGTATCAGTATATTTTGATTTTCAGGACACTATTTTCTAGAATACCACAGATTTATAGGACATGAGAGTTACTTGGGAAGAAAGAGTGTGGTGCCTGTCAAAAGCCCATGGCATCCTATGAGGTTTTAAATTAAAGGGCCATGGTATGTAATTTGAAACTGTATACAGCTGGACATTTTCAAGTGACTGTTTTATATGGTATACTTGGAAAGTTTGTTTATTCTTCTCTGCCTCACAGCTCTCAGGCAAAACTCTGGAATTTCAGATTTCATATTCTATTAGTATTTTCCATGGACTGCATGAGAAGATATGTCATAAAAAAAAAGTAGCTTGTCCTCTGGAAACAATGTTTAGGAAGAAATCACCATTTGATTCTACAGCTGTGTCAGTACAAAAAGAATGCATAGAAATCTCCGGAAGAAACCAAGACCCACAACATTGACACTACATGACATCCCAACATCATCAGTTTATCAAGACTACACCTAACTGAAGCTGAATGATCTGGACTCTTCAAGGGACTGAACTTCTAGTTCCCCACAAAATCTGATTCCATACTAACAAGTGGAGAACTAGAGAATTCTTTCACTGACTCAGTCTCAAAGAATCATCCACAAATACCACATTCCCACCAACAATCATAAGAAAAAAATAATCCTTTTACTGGACACCCCGCAGTAGATGAAGTCACCTGCTTGTTCATTGCATTGATTGCTTCAAGAAAAAAACTGGGGGTATGTCTACACGGCCAGCAACTTGGGGATCAATCCCGAAAGTGCTCTCCAGTCGATGCGATTAAACCACCTCCCCAAAAGAAATAAGGCTGCATCGACCCGAGGACGTCTCTGGTCGACGCAGCACAGTGAAGACACCGCAGTACGGCAACGTAAGTAAGTCGACGGGGGATATGCAAGCTGTAGATGCCTTTTAAAAACAGTTAAATGACAAGGCAGCAGGTGCAAGAGGTGCGGTCAGGGTGCAGTGTCTCTTCCTCCCCCTCCCTTTTCCAACAATCCGCTTGCAATAAGGAAATAGGCTGCCATTGCTACTGCAAGTGTTAATGAAAAGACAGTGTATAAATATTGGACAGTCTTGTTGTGGAAGAAGAAAAAAAGGGAGCCTTCTGAAGTCTGAAGACCGACCTCATCCTGTACTAAAGAAGGTACAGAGCAGAAGACTCACTCTGAAGTGGAACCTTGACTGGCCATCAAGCTCCATCTGGAGATTGTAACACTGGTTGGTGAGCAGCTTCACTGCTGTATTCATTTATCTGATCTATGCTTAGCAATTGTAAAACTATAGGTTAATAAAGTGTAGTCTCTTTATCAGACGGACGTGCCATCCTCTCATGAAACCCGTTAACTCCTTTCTGAACCTTGTTAGGTCAGTGAGCTCCCAGGGGAAGAACTGACAGTTGTCCTCAGGGAGCCCTCTGGATTGGGAAACTGAGGAAGGTTTTCCCTTAGGAAGCCTCCAGAGTTGGGGAAACTGAGGAAAACCACCTGAGCCTGTATTCAGTGAGCTCTAAGGGGAAGGTATCATTAAACAATTATAATCCATACTCGATGGGGACACCATCCCAAAAGAAATATTTCTTGAACCCTCTCTTCTGGCCTTAAAACAACCCCCAAACTCTCCAAGATCATGAAAGGCAAGGTTCCCACAGACCAGGACCAACTCAAAGCAGCACCAGACCTGCCATAACAATAGATGCAGAACCTGCAGATATATCTCCACTGCTACAATCAACACCCCCAACAACACACCTTTCAAGATCCATGGATCCTAAACATGCATATCACAACATATGGTATATCTCATTCAGAGAAATAAATGTCCCTGTAACAACTACGTGGGTGAAACCAGATAATCACTGAACTCTTGAATGAACTCATACAGGAAAATGATCAAAGACAAAAACACCCTATTTCCCATGAGTGAATACTTGTCACAAAACAATCACTCCATATCGGACTTCTCAGTCCTTGTCCTCAAAGAAAACCTGTACCACAGCATCAAAAGATGAACCTGCGAGCTTAGATGTATAACTTTGCTAAATGCTAAAAATCATGGTCTTAATAAAGACACTTAATAAAGAATTATGCCTTATTACAAAAATCTGTAACCCTCTAATCCCGCCTTTTTGTCTTATGACTGAAAAGGTTTTAACTTGTCACTTCACCTTGGATGCTCTCTTATGATAAGTGTAACTACCTAGCCAAACAATTTATTCCACCTTATATTTAGCTGTGGAACTCTGAGCGCCTTTCCTAGACCTGAAGAAGAGCTCTGTGTATGTTGAAAGCTGGTCTCTCTCACCAACAGAAACTGGTCCAATAAAAGATATTACCTCACCCATCTTGTCTCCTTGATTTCTCATTGTTGTTTGTTCTCTAATTCCTTGGGTATTTATAATAAACTATCCAAATCATTGAAAGAAAAAAAGAATGACTATAAGAACTGATTTCACTTATTATACATTAAAACAAAGCACCACTGTAGTCTTGTAACCTCTGAACTTAGGTAGCATCAAAACTGTACAGATTCGCAATGGAAGTGAAAGGGAGATACCAACACCATTACGCACCAAAGTGACGGGCAGACTTTCTTTATTTTATTCACTATTAACAGTGATTTATATTTTGCTTGGATAAAAATCCCTTCCCCCCCTCCCCCCCCAAAAAAGTCAACCTGATGTGGGTTCAATTATCCAAACTTTAGAGCGTTCTCTTCTCTCATCCCCCACAATCACCATTACAAGTGTTGCTGTTTCTTCTCACACAGCTTCTCTCCCAGAAACAGTTCCTATTCCCCCTTTTACCTACTATTGTCTTTTCTAACACTATGCAACCTCTTTTTCTCCCCCTGCCTAAGGCCATACCCATTTTTGTGTGGTCTGGAGGGATGCTTTTTTCATGACCTGCATGCAGTCTGTTCCTCCTCTCATTTTTATTGGTGGGGGAGGGTAGGCAGTAGAACTCCTTCCTCCAATTCCCAAATGCCCCCAGTGTTGCATTTTGGGGGCCTCTGTGTCAATCTACATAAAACTTGGAGGCAAGAGCACAGATTGCAAGAGGGAGGAGTTTCAACAAGGCACCCAGAAGTCAGGCTGGAACAGGGCTGGACTGCTAGCTGCTATTGCCTCATTTCTATAAATAGTTCTCTAATAAAGAGCCAATGAAGTTTTACAAGCATGAAGTCCTTTCAAGTTATTACCCAGCACGTGGTACATGAAACAGCCTCAGCTTTCAGCCCTCACAGTGCAGAGCACAGAGACCCTGAAAAACTCCACTAGCCACTGCTGTCCCATTAACAGAGACAGCACTACAGTGTGTCATACAATTCTTTCTAAAATCTCTTTTCCCCAAAACAGGAACTTTCAGGCTCAGATTAACCTTCTTGCCCATTCTTTTTATTTCCCCCTTCCAAGCAATGAGGACATATTTTTGTTGTAATGTGCTTATAATTTTTACTGTCTTTGAAGGTTCTCAAAAGAGAATCCTTTAATCTTTAGACACATCTTCTTGGACTTGTATTTAAATGTGCTGCATCTTGACATTTTGCATTTTAAATTACTTTTCCATGCTATTTAGATGATTTTAATGATGTTTCCACATTCAAAAAATGAGAAGTCCACAGGGCATGAAGTTCCTTTCCTCCTCTCACCCCAATTTTATTATCGGGACTTATTTAACTGGCTTTTGCCATAATGGAAAAGAAGCATATACAAAAGAGTACTTCAAATACATCAAAAAGATGCTGCTATGTAAAACCATGAAAGCTATTGCACATTTTGATCCCCTAGGCAGGGCAGTGTCTTCCTAGAGCAACTAGCACAACAGGGCCCAGAACCTGATAGAAGCCTATGGTCCATAATATAAATAAGCGCTAAGAAAATAAGGACATGTAATAACGACACGGCGGGGGACACACCAACGGACGCGGTGAGTGCTAAAGCATCGGACCTAATGAGGGACGCACCACTTTGTATGGACTTATTTGCTCTCTTTGTTAAACACCCCCAAAAGTAACCCACAGGCATACTTAGTAACATTCCCCCATTCCCATATATCCCCTTGTATCTCTTAGCACCCACACCATCACCCCCCATCCAGGACCCCGCAGCTTATCCCTTGTTATTCTCCCCAGACTTCCTATCACTCCCTGTGCTCCCAATAACCTGCATATTGTCCCTGGATGTTTTATAACTTTGCCCCTTTAACTCAATGGGTTACCTGTTTGTTATTTTTTTGAAACATTTACTCAATAAAAAAAACTTTATCATATGGCATTGGGAAATCTTGCCTTCTGATGGGTCAGTAGCCATAGTGATCTCAGGGATTTGGACTACTTTTGTTTATAAGCAAATGTTAATGTTCTCCTGTAAGTAGTGATCATTTGCTACACAGATAAGTAATGTTCTAGCCACATTGACATTTTCAACAATTTAACTGAAATACATTTTAAAATTAGTTTAAGGTTTCTCCATTCTGCCACTTTTGTCTCTCTCCCTGATTCCCTCCATATGCTCAGATCCTTCTCTCCCTGGCACCCTAATCCCAACCCTTCCCTCTCTGGTATCCTTCCTCACTTTTTGATACCAATCTTTGTTTCCATGTTTGTCCCTGGTGTTGGTGTCCCTCCTCAAAAGTTTCTTATCTGGATCCCTCCTCTTTTTATTTCTATCCATCCATCCTGTGGAAAAGGATCACATTGGCTCCCAAGTCCCACAGCAGCATCCCTGCTGTAAGCAACAGAGAGATGCTAAGATGAATGACACCATTCCTCTTCTGAAAACCAGCATTTTATTAATTCTTCAAAGTGATGCTCCTCTGCTGAGAGTCTCCCAGAACTATACAGCAGCTTTCAGCAGAGATTTAATGGCAGGGCCAATATGCGACACTAAAAATAAATAAATAAATAAAAAATAATAATAAAGAGAGCTTGCTAAAGAAGGCGCTGTGAGGAAAAGGGAGTCCAGGGGAATCAAGATACACTAAGAATAAAGCAGGAAACATGTATAAGATATGGCAATGAACCACTAATATTCACCAATGCCCCATCATATGCTTAGTCAAAGGCATTTCAGAAGTAATTGCTACATTTCAGAGCTGAAGGTAAATATTGTTTGAATATTTATCAAACCCCATGAAACTTATTTCATGGAACACATTAAGAAAGCATCCAGTAGAAACCCATTCATTTTATTTTCCCCATGTCTCATAGATAAGATTCTATATTTCCTGCATACACCGTGCACAATCTACGGGCGTTGTAACACCATAAAGAGTGCAAGATTGGTGCAAAGAGCTTCCTTCAAATATTTTGGCCCCTTCCTGTGCTAAGATATGTCAGATAACTCTCTTTTTATTTGAAATGTCGCTCTAGTCCAATCATTTTCTGCCTGTATCCATTCTGTTTGCATTAATATGAAATCCTGTAACTGAGGCTTTTTTCCTCTCCTTTGTTTAAATATTTTAGTAACAAGTTGCCAGTTTCATACACTGTTCCCTTGTCAAATTTATTTATATTTTTGTCTGATAAATTTAAGCAATAATACCTGATGAGAGGAATCCTCATGGGATCTGAGACATAATGGGTCCCAAAGCTAATCTGACTGCTCTATTTATGATAGCTACTCATGATAGCTCTCCTCAATATCAGATGTTATTGTTACTATGCTGCATTTGAAATGATCTTCCTCTGATGTCTGGCTGAGTTTTTCTTTTCATTCCTTTTTCCGACTACCATTTGGTAATGTCTTCTGGAATTTATAATTAGGGTGCATGAGTTTGAAAATTTGTCATATTGTATAATATAAGATTTGGACCCATTTTTTTGTTGATTGTGTGTCAGGCTTTTTATTTCTTTATTTACAATGCTTAAGATTTGGTCTTCTTCTGTAGCTATCCAATCAGAGCTGTTTTATTATTATACAGAAGTTTTTCCAGAGCTTTAGTTGCTAAACAATGAATCCAGAATGTAATGAATCCATCCCACTAAAAATGAAAGAGAAATTTAGGGGCTCTGATCCACAGAAGAAAATCCAAAATAATATTCCTGAAATCTTGTTAAATTAATATGTTTTAACCTATAAATTCCTAAATATCTTGGGACCTGGTTACCTGTGAAGGCATGTGTATCCCAGTGACATTCTGCCACAACTGAGATCAACAGAGACACTCAAGTTATGACACCCTCAGTGTAAACAACAGGGGGCTTCTGGCAGGTGTTCTCTGTAAGGAGAGCTCTGTTTTGGAACATGCTCCCTGCCAGAACCTAGCTCTGTTAACTTTCCAGGAATTCAGCAAAGCCTTTCTTTTTGCTTCTCTTCTATAAGCCTGTTGAGGAAGATGGTAGGCTGGGGTGGATGTATTTACGGGCAGAACTTTTTTGTGTGTGTGGTTTTTAACCTCTGGGATAGGCGCCCAGCATCCTTGAGTTGGATGGTTGCCACTACCTGTACTTTAGAAATTTGAAGAAATAAATAAAATTAAAATAATGGGGGCAATGACTGATATCAGTATGACAGTGAAACGAAAACCTTAATTGGACATCAAGGAATAAAAGGGCAAATGCAGCACAGGAACAATGATACCTATGAGGTAATGTCATGGTAATTTCTCTGGATTGAAACATGGTGTGCCAAAGAGCAAAATTTAACTCTGAGTATGTTCACAGGAGATGTAGTCTCCTTTAATCCCATAAACTTACAACAGAAAATGAGAGTTTCATATAAACAAGAATTTATTTCTCGAATGAGGCTGAATGCTGACAAGCCCTAGTGTGAAAGCACACAGCTGCCTTACATAACCGCTGCAACAGAACAGTGATGCAGCATCCTCATACAGTGACCCCTACACGTTACAGACGTAAATTCATTCTAACAAACAACCTAGAATATTCTCATCACAATATATTAAAAATGTAAATTTACTGAAGTGACAAAGAATACTACAAGGTAACCTAAATAGTGATTTCCATTGCTATCTAGCCTGCCTCACAGCCAAAATGAGAGTCATTCCTTATTGTTAGTTCACTAGTGTCCAGTCAGTTTTAAGACTCTGTAAGCAGGTATTCCACCACTTCTCCTGGGGTGCTATTTCACAGATGAATAGATCTCATTTTCAGGAAACTTTTCCTCAAAACATTTGCTGCAGAGATGGCAGAAGCTCAACATGAATGGGTGTCAGAGGTGCTTTGCATTTGGAGTGGGGAAGTCAGAAGCAGTGGGACAGAGATAGGAGGGGTGTCAAGGATAGTAGAGGGAGAGGAGTGGGTGCTCCGCATGGGGATCTCATCTATTGAGACTTGGCAGGGGTGGGGATTTTATACTGGCTCCTAGGCCTGATCCTAGGTGCTTCAGCAGCTGCTCCAAACCCCTCCAGGTCTTGTTCTCTCCTCTGCCCCTCTCCTCTATGCGTCTGAGAGCTTACAAAGGATGACACAGGGCAGAAACATTGATTAACCCTCCCCCCCACACACAATATTGCACACTGTGTCACACTTCTCCCGCAGCTCCGCTGATTTTGCTGTCTTTCAGTTTCGGCCTATTTCTCATAGCTATTTTTCCTTGTACTGTCCTAAAGGATACCTCATCCCCCTCCTTAATCCTGTACCTCTGCCACTGACAGAATATTTTCCACCTCTCCTTCCTTCTATTATTTTAGATACTAAGGTTCTGATTCACCAGTCTGCCACTCCAGTTTTATGAATCCATTGATTCTACCAGATTTCCTTTCAAACGACACAGAGTCTCGTCTCTTTCACCAACAGAAGTTGGCCCAATAAAAGATATTACCTCACCCACATTGTCTCGCTAATATCCTGGGTCCAACACAACTACAACAATGCTGCAAACCACACATTTTCATAGTGAGAGTCCTCCTTCATTGTGGAATCTCAGACATGTAATGAACCTTGCCATCTATTAAATACAAGGCCTGAAATTCTTATAATAGTCAACTTGCCTACCTTCCAGAAGCTGCTAGGGAACTAGCCTCAAGGAAACTAAGCCCCTGCTGTTTCTACACTCCACCCACTCCCTGACCTTCAACATCCAGGGATCATTGAATCCATCCACTTGCTAAGCCCCTACCTTTCATCACCATTTCCCCTGCCTTGATGGGCTCCTAGAAAGTTCTAAAACTTTGTTCACTAAGAGGAGTAATACAAATCTTGAAGTTCTCATCAGTACCCTTTTAAAATTTTGGAGTAACTAAGATTTTCATTCTAATATTGAAATTAGAGCCTATTGTTTCTAATATCTCACCCTTTTAACTATGTGTGCTCAAATATTTTAAAGTGATGTGGAAATTAAAAAACAAACAAACAAACAAAAAAAACCCACCACCTCTTTCCTCTCCACACTTCAAAACCTGATTTTTTTTTTTAAAGAGAGGGCAAAACCCTGGATATTTTTCTGGACAGAAACACAACCAACCTCCAAGTCTGTCCACAGAATTCTGAATTTTATTCACACAGATTTTATAGCTCCCATTGATGTTCATTGGATTAATGATAATTAATATTCAGGATGGGAGATTCCAGATAAAATAAAGTTTTTGACCTGGTCCAAAACTAACTACAGAAAAAATGTCTGACTTCAAAAAGTCAAAAATCAGTTGCAATAGAACTGACAAAAGTATCCCACTGAGATCCAAAAGGATGTGAATCCCCCTCTTTCCTGCAATGAATGCACTCAAACTTACTTGCCCTGCTCCCTTTCCCTGGCATTCATAGAAATAGTCTTTACCAATTCCTATTCATGAATCTTTCCTCCTCTTTTTATGCAATCTGTCGTATCTGCAGTATTACCATTGGTATAGATTTTTTTGAAAGACCATATAGGAGAGTCTTTGCAGTGGGATGTTTAAAGATGTGATTGTGGTACCATAAAGTACAGCAACTGTGTCACAGATAGCAGACATCCAAAAGGCAAATCCCAAAGGACATACCAAACAGATGTCTGAAACTGTTATGTTTTAATAGCCAAGATGACTGCTACAGTTATTCATTTGGTTACTGCAGCTACATTTGGAGTAATGTAATTTTACAGGTTAATATCTTTTCTGCAAGGTTCAAGGCACTTGTTCTGGTATCTACTTCTATTCTTTCCTCTTAGCTACCTAGCATTCCATTCCATTACATGAAAACCAGAGAGATTGGATTTATAACAAGTAGCACAGGTCACAATACCTATAGAAAAGGTTGCCGAGCACTTTCCATAGATTGTAAACTCTTTGGGGTAGGGATCTATTCTTGTTCTTTGTCTGTACAGCACCTAGCATAATGGGGTTCTGGTCCATGACCAGGACCCAAATTCAATAGGAACACAGATAAAGAAAGAAAGAAAGAAAAAAACGATGTTGCTTTTTTCAGTGGCTTTTAACTGTGCCAAATATAAATCATTCAGGCTGAAATTTCCTTCCAGGTATCTGCTTCTGGCTGACTTTAAAAAAAAAAAAAAAAAAAAAAGTTTCAGGTAACATGGTTCAGCCAATTTTGAGATGATTTAGGGAAAGATATTTTGTTTTGACCATGTTTTAAAAACAAAAACAAAAATCATTTTTTCATTGAGAGGATCCAGTTTCTCCAAGCTTTGCAGAAGGGACCTGAAATTTGGTGAGTGTATGTGTCATGCTGGTGTCAGGAATATGCCTGTTGCTGTCCCTATGAAAATTCATCCAAATTTGGGCAAGTTTTGAGCTTTTAAAACATTTCACACATACTCAGTAGAAACTTGTGAGATCTTGGCAGCTAAATCCTTGAAGAGTCTGTCTGCACTGAGTTTGCTTCATCCTTCCAATGCTGCAATGTGTGCAGTAAATAATACCGGCATCACACATTGACTGATGGACATAAAAGGAAATATGGAACAGCTGACCATTCCTTGAACACCATCCATCCTGTGCACTGAATGAGACAGGAATCCCATGTATCATAATGCATATGCATAAAGGGGGACAAAGGCTGCCCATGGAAACTTTAATTCAGGCATTTCATACTTTTGAGTGCTTCATATTGCAAATTTAACATTTTAATGTAGTTTAATAAATATACATTGCATCTCTAGGAATCTGTGAAATGATGCCTTATTTAATATGTTGTACTTTCCTCAAATTTATTTCACATGCTAAAATGCACTGCTTGGAATTAATTATGTGTAATAGTTACCATAATCTGATTACATTTCTCTAATAACTATAGGTGGAAACCTTGTCTCAGTGGGGTGGGAAGTATGATCACACCAGCCGGGAGTGACCAGCCCCTGAGAGGGAGAGAAAAGAGCTTGTAGAGATTCCAGATATGCTGGAGCCTAGTCCCTTCTTCTGCCTCAAAGTCAACATGGTATTTTACCTACCTACAAGAGATGCTTGGTCAGTCAGGGATGGATTAAGGAAGCTGATTGGGTCTCATGATCCCTCCGCCCTCAATGTAAAACCTTCCTAGGTGTCTGGCGGCCATCTCACCATGCCTGCTGTCCCATCTGCCCTCCCTCTTATCATTCAGGTTACGGGTATACCCAGTTTCCAGGATGCTGTGGGTCTGCCCAATTGCCTGTTAAGGGGATTAGGAAGGAATATTTTTTCCCATTGGGCCAAATTAACAGGAGTCCCAAGTGTTTTCTGTCTTCTTCACAGCATTGTGGAGGTAATAAGGAAATGTGTAGTTTGTTACAATTTGCAACCAGCACCCCCATAGAAAAAGGCTAAAAAAACCCAGTTCCTGATGTAAATCAGACCTGGGACATGGCGGATCTTTGCCTGTAAGGAGAAGGGGTGAACTGAAGTCTTCAGAGGCTGAGGTCCTCCTGATACCCTCCCCCAGTGAGGGAGATAAAGGGTGAGAGGATTCAGAGGAGAGCTGACTTCCAGCAATTAGGCTGAAAAGGGACTAACGTGAGTTATTGGTTTTGTATATGGAGCTCTGAAACCTTGCATTGGACCCACTATGTGCCCAGTATGTGAAAGGGGGTAGGCGGGTAGCACCCCCTCCCCCACTGTTAACTTACTGAAATTTCAGTCTGATACTTAAATCCATCCTTATGTCTTTTATTCACTTTCAGGTTCTGATTATTTTTTTTTACCAGGCATTAGTTGTCTAGGTACTCTGCTGAAAATTGATGCCATATATACATGTTGATTTGTTCAAGCAGAAAGAAGAACTGAAGGGATTGGTTGTTTTGGGTTTTGTTTCAGTTATAAAAGTTTCCAGCACTGGAGAAACAGGAATTGTGCAAAATTTAGCACAAATAAGTCCTTGATTTACACTCAATACATTTAAAAATACATTGAAAAGGCTGGAGTTATTATGGAGAGAGGGAGATAAAGGGAATTAGAGTGAAGTGTATAAAGCTATGAAGGGTGTACTGAAACCTAATCAATCTCTCTCCTTTTTATGATCCTAAAATATGAGAAAAAGGATACACTATTTAAATATGAAGGACAGTAGCACAGAACAAATAAAAGGATATACATCTTTATACAGTGCAGAGTTAGACCATGGAACTCATTGCTAGGGGAGTGTAGGCCACGGAAGATGTTTGTGATGCGTGGGTTAGAAATAGGGGCTTGACAGGTCTGGTCAGGACTGGTTTGATAAGCAGCGCTACTCGGCCTGGTAAACAGGCTGTGCAAGGCCGTGTGAATTTGTCTGTGGTGCCAAAAGAGGAGGAAAGTTAGGAAACAAGGTCACGTGCAATAAATTTTCCAATGCTAGCTGTATCTTAGAGCTGATATGTTATGCTGCAGATAAAAGCTTGAAATGCAAATTGCACAATGAGACTCGGCCAGGAATCCATTTGGATTGCAAGGCAAAAATCCCCCGGCAGCCCGCTCCACAGTGCGCCCTAGAGTCTCCCGTTGCTGTTTGGAGCGTAAGGCATGATTGAAGATAAGTGGGCGTGTTTTTATTCCTCACCTGGTATCCAGAACCTGCAGGCAGCTGTGAGCAGCGGTGCCTGGCATAACAGGGAGTCATGGAGAAAAATAGTATGAGCTAAGCCCCTGAACCTGCAAAACACTTTAGCATTTGCTTAAATTTAAGCATGTGTTGATAAATGGTATAGTCAGTTGCTTAACCACACTTTGGTTTGCGATGAAATATATTCAAGAGACCAAATAACCAATGCCAGTCAGATTTATTGCTATAAGTTAATAATATAGTACAGGAAAAAGGCTCAATACGATACCAGTCTCTGGGAAACCATCTCATGAAGCATTGTGCCATTCACCTTACACAGAAGGTAGTCCTAAAGTTACAAATTTCAGCGGGTATTATTTCTATGATGATTTTACACATTACACATCTGTTTATACATCGCTAAAATCCAAACAACCAGTTTGTAGCAGTTCCCTGATTTGTTGTTCTGTTCCTTCCTTACCTTTGTTTTGCATAGTAATAATCCAGGTAGTGGTACATGGAGGTACTTCCCTAGCTTGTACTAAAACATAAGACAAATGTATTTTGATTTTGACAAGTTTCCTATCTGCTTATTCCATCGCTTATTTCAGCTAATATAAGGTATTATGGGACACAACATAAAATTAGAGTAAAAGAATAGGCCAATTTAGCCAATATAACTACTATACTATTTTTGCTTAACGCACAGATGGTTCAGATAATACATATTATTAATATGATATATATATACATACACCCACACACATCAGCATGTAGTAATCAACTCATGTGAGTAGCCTCAGATCTCCCATATGCTTAGATGATTTGTTGAATCAGGGCCTAAACCCTGACATGTGCTGAGCACGAATAATTTCCACTTACTTTCATGATTTGGCTCTATGTTGGCTGTCATGAAGGATTAATTATAAAACTTGGGGGAAGGGGGAAGCTTTTCAAAGTCCCAGATGGGAATTAGGCACTAATAGAATGTGGGTGCTAATTTGCAGTTGCCCTCTGTGCCTTTTAAAACATTCCCCCTTTTTGCCTAAAATTAGTTGTCTGAATTAAAGTGACCTGACTTTCAGAAGTGCTGAGTACTCACAACTATCCGTGAAGTCAGCTGGAGCTGGGAGAGTTCAGCACCTCTAAAAATCAAGCCCCAATATTTGATTTCTAAACACAGATTTAAGGAGCGAATTCTAGGCACCCAAAATTTGAAAAGAAAATAGTTTTATAATCAGTAACAACTTTTACAGTTATATAACCTTATACACATGTAAAAAAATTAGACTAGTATGTGACAAGATAACTAAGGGGGGGACTGATTAGTTGTTTTTTTTACTAAGCCTTTTACAGTTTTGAGTGCCAAGTTTCCCTCTATTTAGTCTATAGACCAGTGGCTCTCAAACTTTTTGTGTTGGCGACCTCTCTCACACATCAAGCCTCTGAGTGCAACCCCCCTTTTAAATTAAAAATACATTTTTTAAATACTTAACATTATTTTGAATACTAAATTTATAATCGTATTTAAAATGAATTTACCTTGGATCAGTTTTTCAATAAAAAGAAAAATTTCTGCAGACAGACACTTTCCACACAACAAAAACAATCGATTTGTTGAAAATCCGAACTTTTTTAAATAACCAGGTTTCAATAGAAATTCTGACCAGCCCCACTAATAAGATTTCTTGTGTGTTCTCATTAGTTTTTTAATCAGAATCAGATATAGATTCTGATATTCAGATTATTTTTAGGTGCCATACTTTAAGCGTCTGAATTTTGACATCAATATTTATTTTTTACAAACTAGTTACGTGGAGGAGATAACGGAAACCTGCAGAAACAGATGAAGGAAAAAGTCAACGGGTTTAAAATCCAGCCAGTGAATACCCGAATTCAGATACTGAGTGAAATCACAAGTGAACATTAGCTTATTGGTGTCACGTTAGTCCAAATCTTTTCACACTACGAAAATAAACAACTTAAGATCATTCAGCCTGGTTAGAATTTTGATAATTCTTGTGAGAGGTGTACAACAGAAAGAAGCTAATTGGCAGACCCAAAAGAGGAAGCTTACACAGAGACTTCCCCATATAATATAATACTAACAGTCTAATTTTCAAGAGCTTTGACCACCAGCTCCTACATTTCCCCCACAAATCACTTTTGCTCTTTCTTCCATCTTCCATCAAACACATGAGAGAACATCCCATTCAAAAAGCAACACATTATACTTGAAACCCCTCCTTAATACTTGCCTCTTGTGGTATGTGTTGAAACTTGCCAGCTGATAACACATTGTCAGATGGTGAGCTGTGGGTACAGCGATTGATTAGTTTATTAAATCTGTGACCTGTGGATGCAGCTAGATTGGGATTTCCAAAAGTTCCTAAGGGAGTTAGGTACCCAAATCCCATAGAAATTCACTGTGAGTTGGGCACTGTGATAGGGTGTCCAGCCCACATAGGACTGGAAGGGGGTAAGGTAGCCAGGTAGGCATGTTTATTCCACAGGCTACACCTGGAGGAAGAGGCAGGGAGCAGGGAATTGATTGCATGCAAGCTCAACTGGGCAGGAACATGTGGGGTCTGTAAAGCCAGGAAGCTGGCAACAGACAGGCGCTGCAGGGAAAGGCTGTGGTCACTCCCTGGCAACAGGGAGGAGGAACTTGGAGCTGGTATACCTAGAGAAAGTGTGGGAACCAGAAGAATAGAAGCAGTCCAGGGAAGGAGAAGTGAGAGCTGAGAAAGTAAAGCCCAGAACTACTTAAGATTACAGCCTATTGATTAAACTGAACATTATGTTTGAAAAAATGCCCATATTCAGCTCTTTTTCCACAAACAGGCTCTATAATAATGTGTTGTGGCTATCTATATTGCCCTGCATGAAAAATTAAATCAATCTCATCCTTTTACACTACTAAACCTTGAGCAAAATGTTCAGCACTCAGTGTTCAGATAGGAAGGTCAATCCATACAAAACTCCATGTGTCCTGGAGGGAGCATTCAATATGCTGCTGCTATGCCATTCTTTTACTGTCTTATAGATAGGAGGGTGCATTAGAGACTTCCTTATATGTTGCACATAGTCATCTAACCTGTTTCCTGCAAATCATCAATCAGTTAGTTACTCAATTTAAATACTCTAGAATATCTGATACCTGGAGGAAGGTTATGGGAATAGTTAGGGTGAAAATGGAAGCCCACTTGAATTAGCTGTGTGAGAGTTTGGGCAACTGAACATGAATTTTTCATAGTCAGTTCAGTGGAAGTAGTATCACAATAGAAGAGTTTTGGTTTTTTTTATTACATAGGGAACTGATCACCTAAGGAGAATTGTCTCTTAGAGATGTAGTATTTTCAAAAATGCATAAGTAACTTTTTCAGAGCACAAGTCCTGCTCAGTTTCATTGGGACTAATATCCTAGTATTCTGGGATTTATTTCCCCAGAACGTAACAAAAGGAAGAGCTCGAATGTAGGTTTGAATTCTTAAAAGTTGATGATCTTTGCTAACAGTCGCAAAGCCCAAACTGCAAATCTCAGAGTTTGTTCACTCCCTAGTTCAGGCCTTGTCTATATAAAAAAAGTTCTGCTGGTATAGCTATATGATATAGCTATACCAGCAAATCCTCCTATTGTAGAAGTTGCTTACACCAGCATAAGAGTGCTTCTGATGGCATAGCTCACAATGGTTGCCCAAGAGACATAAGTAATACCAGTATAAAAACTCTTTGATTTGCAAAAATGAGTCTGTACTAAAGCTCATACCAACATAGCTATGTCAGTTAAAAAAAAAATCCCCCCAACTGACATACACAGGTATACATTTTTAGGGTAGACCAAACCTTAGACTTTTCCTCTCGATGAGAAAATGTTGCACTTGTTCATCCAATTAATTTGATCTGCCACACCTGAATCTCAAGCAATAAAAAACACCCTACATCAGCAAATACAAAAAGATTTATATAATTTCACACATAATTATCTCCCTGGCTTGCTGATGTGAGGCTAATCACAAAGAGAAATTAGTTACAGAATTTTTCAAGAAATTATGTTAATTTGTAGTTTTGTTTGATAAGCACTTCTCAGTTTTGTTTGTTTTAAATAATTACCCTAAATTCCAATTGCTAGGTGGATGACTTCAAACTTAAAATATTTCCCTCAACATTACAAATCTTACTTTCATTTTATGTTTTATGGTCCTATCTCATTGTGTGTGTGTTGAACAAGAATAAGGAGAAACTAAATGTGAAACTATTCCACTTGAGTAACACTGATTGTGTGGTTTGCCTCTTTTAAAGCCATTTTTATTGCAATATAATTAACATCTTGTGCTTACATTGTTCTTTGGATTACAGCAGGATCTGATGGGCTCAGATATGATCTCGGCACAATTATAATAGGTACTATACCTACAGAGAGTAAGAAACAGTCCCCACCCTGAAGAACTTACAGTCTAAACAGACAATGGTGGGAAGCAAGGTTGCTATCCATACAGTTTTCACCTGGACAGTCTGAGTTTTGGCTTCTGTGTCCAGGTGCCATTTGACAAGCCCTGATGTCTGTTAGGCAACCCTAAGTGGAAGGAAAGAGGCAGTGCAGCCACCACCTCTGGGCTCAGGCTGCTGGTGCAGCTTGCACCAGCACGTGGCATGTAGGGTGTGGCCTTGGGGAGAAGAGGTGGAGAAGGGGGCAGAGATGATGAAAGAGGTGGAGAAGATTAGGGCCCTGGGAGGAAGAGGAGGGGCGGAAGCTCTGGGGTTTGGTTACCAGCCATTAGGAAGGTAGCAACCCTACAGGCACAGGGGGGTGAAGTGACCTGCCCAGAGTTGCACAACAAATAGTGATAGAGCCAGGAATCAAACCCAGGTACCCTGAAATCCAGCATCATGCTGTCTCCCCTAAGGAAGAGCTTGGTCCTACACATTATAAAGTGAAGAGTGTGGTGTATATAAGTGCAAGGTAAAAACTGGTGGACAGGATAAGGAGAAGAAGGGAACCCAATCCTGTGTTAATGAGAGCAATCCTCCATGCAAATAAGTTTCACATTTGTCTAGTAACATTAACAAGATCTAAAAGGATTAAGTGTTGCCAGGCATCTCACTAGCATACTGAGGTTTGTACTTGTTAGACAACATTTTTTGCTCTATGGGCATGCAGGTGACTTGAAATTTACATCTCCCAAGGACAGAGCATTATAGCTAGTGGTTAATATTATTTGCACCACATGTAGCTCACAATACCCCGGTGCACTGCACCATACAAGGATCTGTAGATTCGAGGCTACTATGCTTTTCATCCAAGGATCTCAAAGCATTTTTCAAACATTAAGGTCCATAGAGTAAATTGCCATAGTCCCATTGATTTATTACACTGAGACCAAAGTATCATAACACCCTCTATAGAGAAGGGCAAATTTGGGCACTGAATTGTAAAATGACTTGTCTAAGTTTCCATCAGCATGTCAGTGACTCTGACGAGGAAAAAAAAAAAAAAAAAGAGAAACTTATCCACCCTACTAACTGTGATATATACAACTTTAATCCACTATGACTTTGTATCTGTAAATGACCATTTAGATCTAGAACATTTTGTTTAACAGAAGTTTGAGAGATGGTCAGTTGAATTCAGGTGAAAGTTAATCTTAGTGTGGACTGAATGCTTCTATCACAAGAGTATCACCCTGTGATAGCCTTGAGACTTTGTAATTAGTTCTCTCTCTCTCCCTCCTTTCCCCCCCCTCTTTTACCAAGATAAAGCCATAAAGCCATATAACTGTTTTCCTGAATCAGGTCCTTAGCCTTATGAAGCAGCATGATGTTTTAAGTGTTACATCTCCGTATTCCCAATATATCTATTTCTATCCTTTTTTTCCCCCTAAATCTGTACCCAATGTTGAATTTAAGCCTTGAAGCTACTAAAAAGAAAAACAACAAGTTCAATGTGTGCTATCAAATGTTCATTAGGACTCTTCCTACCTAACTTCCTACACAAAGATCCTCACAAATAACTAGATTATTCTCATAGTTGGTGTAGTTTGTTGTCATTCCATTGGCTTCAAACAGAGCCATGCTGACTCTCACCTGCTAAGAATCTGGCTCAAGATTTCTGAGAACTTTTTCTCATTGTGGCAAATCCACTTATCAGCCCCAGCCAAGGTATCTCCGATATGTGCAAAAGAAAACCGTGGGATGAGGTCAAAGGATTCCTCCCCCGGGCGGCACAGAGGAAGTGAAATTTGAATCCTCCAGCAAGGATACTCTTCTGACTGACCTAGGCCTAGTCTACGCTGTCAGCAAAATTTGGCATCAGTCAACAGACGTTATGCAAGCTATGCAGAATAGCTTCTGTAACTTCCCATCGTCTTTGTAACTTCAATTTAACATGCCATCTCCACTGCACCGTGCCAATGGGAAATGTGTACCCATCAATGCAGCGCTACGTCTTTTTCGGAGGTGGTTTTAGTAGATTGACTTCCGGATAGATTGAGCAGGTCTTCACTTCTGCTCAATTGATCTGGAAAGATCGATCTGACGACAGCAGTGTAGACATACCCCTAGTGTTCTCTCCATTAAAGAGTGTGGATCTGGCCCTTTCCCCCAAACGTCATTTGCAAACTACTCCCCAGAGAGCTCCATAGAACTGCTCAGGGATGTATACCCTCTCCATGACCTCTTCAAGTCTTGGTTCCTCCCGTCCCTAGTTCCATCTCATTCAGAGAGGTACTCAAACGATTAGACCCTGGGTTGGTGCTAGATTGAACCTACCTAATCTGGCTGCCAGCAGAGTCAGTTAAATAATTCTGCATTTTAAGTATGGTCATAATATCTGGAATAATATGGTCATAAAACCAGGAAGACTCTGCATCTCTAGGTACATTTCTAAAAGCTGTCACTACATTACAATATGATTAAATTATTTAATAAATATGGAATAAAAAACACTGCATTTCTCATCTGATGTAATGATTGCTCAGATAAAATGAAGACACTAACAGGTCACATTACCAGATTGCATCTGATCTGTAAATTACAAAGAAGGCAAACATTTTAATTGGTCCCAGTACATAAACAGAGTCATTAAAGTTCAGAAGGAGCCATCACATTATCTAGTCTGATCTCCTGCACAACACAGGCCACCAAACCCACAGCAGTTACCCCTGCGTTGAGCCCAGGAAAAATCCCAAAGAACACACACACACACACAAAAGAATCACAGTTAAATGTTAAAATGAATTTTAGATGTTTAGCCTAGTCTAGCAGAATGGGGAAAAAATTACTTGTGGTATAAAGAGAAACCCAAATCTGCATGCCTGTGGCTATGATGCTTTAATTCAGAACTTAAAATAACCACTCAGCTCCATTGTCGTGGTTAAGCATGTTATTGTGATATCAATTTAGTGTGAAAGAGGCTTATGAACTTTTAAGAACTGAATGTATTTTGCAAGAAAACACTTTAAAAAGACAAATGAAAGAGTAATTCCTTTGTTCTAAAGCTTAATATCTTGTGCTTGTGAAATACATTTGTAAAATGCATTTTTAGTTAGTCAGTAAAATGCCGAAGAACAGAGAGAAAAATGTATTCAGTTTGCAGTTTCCTTCTTTTTAAAGAGTTGCTGACTTGTCTAAAACAGAAACTTTTTAGAAGAGAGTCTTTTTATGTATAAATACACTGAGCTGCTAGGTATTTGAGTTAGATTTAAATTAATGATCATATTAAGTCATGAGGAAAATGGTACCATGTGTAGGACTCCTACTTGTTAAAATGTATACTAGTGAAGTACTGTAATATTGATCTCCAAATTAAGGTAGGTATAGAATCAAACCCTAAACTAGTATCAGATGTACAATATCCCATCCTAGACTAGAACAGGAACAATGTCAAGCAAGGGATAATATTAAGTCTGGAGCCTCACCTATCGGGGGGAAAAAGCAGGGCATAAGACATTCAAACTACAACTCCAACGAAGCAGTGAATCAGCAGAGAGAGATGCAATGTAACAATGTTTTGGATCCTTTTGACAAACCAAAACAAAAATATTTTGATATTCTCAAATAAAAATGTTTTCTTTAGATAAAAAATATTTTCTCTCTTCCAAATAGAATTTTTTTCAGAACATTCTGTTCCTTAAAAAAAAAAAAAAAAAAAAAATCAACTTTTTATCCCAATTCAGGGCAGAAACTAATGTTGAAACATTGAAATTTCTTCTAAGACAGATATTCCAGTTTCTACTCAGCTCTGTGTGTATGTACAGCATCAAGCATGAAGAAACTCTGATCTTACTTGAGGCAGCTACTTGCAACCATAATGTTAATAATAATAAATTATGATGATACTAATAGGTCACATCATTAGCAGAACGGAAACATAATAGGAGATGAGGTGTGAGTGAAGAGTGGAACTGTGAAGAACTTTTAAGGTAAGGATAAGAAATTCAAATTATATGGAAGTGAAGCCAATGGAAGAATTCCGGAGGGAATAAGGTACGGTGATATGGCTATTTTGAGGAACAAAAGATAATTTTGGTAGCTTTATTTTTTGATTGAGTCAAGAGGGGTATGGTGGTTACTAGTGAGGCTTTAGAACATGACTTAAATAACCAAAATGGGAGATGAGCAGAGCCCATGGTAGTATTTTTGCTAATGAGACCAAAATGAAGGTTGCATATTTTTAATGTTGTCAAGAAAGAAATGGTAAGGCTCCTGGATGTGAGCAGAGAACAATAGGGAGGAGCTGATACCTAGGTTTTCAACCTGGAAGTTACCAGGGATATGGTTGTTTTCAATACTAATCATGAATGGAAAGAGGAAGGGGCTTAAAAGGAAATTTAAGGCCCAAGCATTTTTAGCTTTAGTTGCCTGTGAGCTATTTCAGGAGGAAATGTCAGACACATACTGAGAGGGGAAAATAGGCACAAAGACCCGCAAATCAGATTCCAGAGAATCTGAGATATAATTAGTGGAGAGGAAGTCAGGGCAATGGCTCTAATTGGCTTGATCAATGACTTTGAAGAGTAAGATGGAAAGAATAGGTAGGCTCAGGGGGATCTTTTATTTTGTTTTGTTTTTATAAAGGTAGGAAACTGGAGCATGTTTGTATTTGGAAAGGAAGGATATGAGGGAGAGGCTGACTGTTAGGCAAAAGGACATGAGGGAAGAAAATGGAGGTGAAAAGTAAGGGAGAAGGAAAGGGTATAGTAATTCCCATATTACTACGATGACAGTTTCAACTTTTTAAAATGATAATAATCTGCTGCCAGTAAACATACACCCATGGAACAACATTCTGATCTCAGTTACACCTGTATAAACATGGAGTAAATTCACTAACTGAAGTAGAGTTGCTCTGGGGTTACATTGGTGCAGCTGAGATCACAAGTACTAACTTTTTAATCTCACCTGTTACGTGTTCAAATTGCTAAGTAGATATCATTTTCAAGGAACTTTTTTCTCTCGTCTATTTGAGAATAGCTACCACAACAAACGTGCCTCCAAAATCTATCAAAATCAAAATAAAAAACATCTGTACTATTAAAAGTTAGACATTATTACTTCAATTACATCTTCCTGTAGAGGCTGTCCTCATTTAATAGTTGCATTCTCATATGCCAAGTCAGAGGGAGAAAAGTGATAGCTTCTACAAAACTGAGAGACTTCCAAATGAAAATATATGGCACCTGAATAGCCGTTGTCTGTTTATCCCCAAAAAGATAATTATCTATCCATTATCCCTACAAAATATACTCAGATGAAAACATTTAGTAATAAAATCTTATCTGATTAAACATTTAGGAATCAGGAAAAAAATCATTGTTTGTTATCAATTTATGTAGCAAATATTTGTTCTAACAGGAATTATTTGTGCAGGTAAGGAGCAGTGTATATTGAAATTCTGTATCTGCACTCTTGGGTTGTTTAACAATATTGGGGCTTGCTTCATTTCCTGAAGCCCAGCAGAGAAGGGAACCTTACCCAGAAGATGGCTTAGTAAAGCAAGTCAACTGTTCTGCCTGGTGTTGGCTGACAGAGACCAAAAATTGATGAATGTTAATGAAATGCACTCTCTCAGCTCATGTCCTGGGCACCCTTTGCAAGTGCTATTCCTATGGAGCACCAACTATTTGTTAAAGCACATGGCCAGCCTTAGACCAAATGGCACCCAGGTGAGGAGCGTCTTTGGTGACAGTGCCTGTCCATTTGTTAAACTTTTGAATATCTTATTTTTTATTTAAAACAACAAGAGTCCTCTGGCACTTTAAAAACTAACAAATTTAATTTCTGCAGGCATAAGCTTTCGTGGGCTGTAACTCACTTCATCAGATATAAGGAATAGAAATCAAATAGGAGGTATATATATGCATATCCAAGGGTAAAGAACAACAATGGGGAAGGTAGATATAAGCAAATAAAAACATAATTTCCTCTAAGTTTATAGAAACTTTTTAATTTTAAGAAGTTCTCAATTTCTTCTATACTGGGACAATCACTACTGCATAAAGCCCCTTCTATGTTGTTCTGTTCCAGATATTTTCCCATAAAATTTGCCCCTTGCTGCAAACTAGATTTCAATTGAGCTTTTCACTTCCTATACTAAGCTCCTGAAGGCTTTTTCAGGGGCATCTTTTATTTTCTACAGGAGAAAACAGACAGTATTAGGGAGGACAAAAGTCTCTATTCCACAGTCTTAGAAAGTCAAACATTACTTGTTAAGCATGACAAAACAAGTAACAGTATTTCTTTTATACTGTTGCGTAGATAGGGGTTCGATAGATATCTCATGTCTCATTAAATATATCCTTTATTAGTCACTATTGAACTCTTTGAGTCCTAAAACACAAGTATGTTTTCACAATAAAACAAGGTTCACAATGTCACATCTGGGCTCTCACTTCACTTGAGTTCATTCTTATATCTCACTAACTGATGACACCCTACCCTTTATACCCTGCAAGAGCATTGCTGACAACATTCTAGGAGGTTTGAGGAAAATAAGGAACCTTTCAGAACCTTTGAGAGCTACGAGGTCCAGAACATTCTAGGAGGTTAGTGAAAAATGAATCCACATACAGAATTCCTGAAACATTTTACTTCAAACATTCTATTTTCCTTTTCCTCACTAACAACAAAAACAGCACCCTGAGCCCAGCAATCCCCCAAACCCAGCACCCAGGCTGTCACCTGCCTCTAAATCCAGCCCTTTTAATGCTACTTCTTACTCTCCCATTGGAAACTGCAGGAAAAGGTGTCAATAATTGGGATCTGGGTGGTCATGCCCCGGGGTTAGAGCAGGAGTCAACTCCAGGGGTTAGCACTGGAGTCAGTAATCAGGCATCAGATCTAGAATCAGGGACAAAGGTAAGGATTGGATTACCTGAACTAAGACAAGGCAGGGGCAAGCTGGTGCTAAGGTCAGAGCAAGGCTGGGAACAAGCACACACAGGAGCTATCACATCCATGAACAAATGCTTTGAGTAGCTACTGAATTCCTGCTGCTGCTAGGCTTAGAAGCCCATCTGCTGACTCTTCCTACCAATCAGGTGGTGTAGCTAATCAGGCAGCCTACTACAGGACAGCTGTGTTCATTAGGTTGCTGAGGAACTGGCTCTGCTGCAGGCCCTGATTTTTGACCAAAGGTGGCAGTCGTACCACAGTCTATCTTCTCTGGCGGTGCCCAGCTGCACCATGAATGGAAAAGGATGCAAATTAATCTACTCTGCACACAAAAGAGTGATTCAAGCCCTGGGAGTGTACTGTTATTTATGCTTTTGGAAACCAGTTTGGATTATACATCTGTACTGGAATTTTCTACATGAAAAATGAGTACAATATATAAAAGTTGTCACAAAGATATTAAAAACAATAGTATTTTGTTCATCTCTTGCGTTCTGTTGCTGGATATAAATACTGCAAATGGAACGAGATGGGAAGAAGAAAAAGCAACAAGATGACTGTTTTTATTATTATTTGTTTCCTTAATGTTTGGCAATACACCCATCCACAAATTGTCATATATTGGTATGGTATTTTCTGTGCATTACTGCACACTGTTAAATACCTCCGTTTATTATCATAAGTGATAAATCTAGAGAAGCATCAGTAAACATTTCTGAGAATATTAGCTATTACAAATAAGCCATTTAAATCTGCAAGTTCCACAGCATCACCACTGCCATAGACGGGTTGCTTCTCATTTCCTAGTAAATAAAAGGATGCTTTCTTTGCAGCTGTAGATTTGTCTTTGTGTAAGTATTCCTCCATTACAGATGCCAATTGATTTTGTCTGATTACTGTCTCTGCAGTTGATAAGAATCCTGCATAACTCATCTTTTATTGTTACTGTAGGTGGTAAACTCAAATTACTTTTTGCTGCTATGGTAACCCGGTTTTATAAAAGTGCCCCATTTTCCCCTTTCTTACTAAATTTGCTCACCATGGAGGAGGAGGAAGAGAAGGAAATTAATAACAGAAAGAAAGCCTAAGCTTCCAATAAAATGAAAACTGAAGATAAAAATATGATTCTTACATATTAAAAAGTACAATTTCAGGACTGAATCATGAAAATCCTCAGGCAAATCTCCCATTGACTTCAGTATTAAAGATTTAAATTAGCTTATATTTAAAAAGAAAGTGACGCTACTGCAATAGTTTAGTGGTATGTTGGATTTCCATCCAAGCTATCAAGAAGAGTGTGACGCATACCATGTAAACCTAGCACAGGCATAAAAGGATTAAAGCTGTCTGAAAGTGCTAGTAACCTTGCTGACTACACCTGGGAAGGGTGTGGCCAAGTGAAGGGGATGGATTTAAAAAGTACACATGATCATTTCAGAGGAGGGGCCTGATAGAAGGGTAGAAGAGTGGGGACAATCTGCTTCTGAGGTGAGCCTGAAGGAAGATCAGGAGCTGCTGAAGGACAATGGCCTGCCTGAAACCCTGGGAAGGCAGAAAACTAGCCTAGACTGTGAGGTGGAGTGATGCACAGGACCTTGCGGACAGATGTAAGACATTGTATTATTGCTGAGGCTTGCCTGTGAGGGAGAGGGGCAGTCTGCTGAGCCCAAGACTGAAGATTGTCTTTATTTTTCTGTTGGACTCTGTTCTTCCACCATTTTGGGATCACAATGTGACTGGACCAGAGAGCAGAGTCATGAGAAGAGGCAGACCACTGGAGGACCAGAGCAGCTGTTGGCGGGGGTGCCAGAAAGAGAAAGAGATATGCTGTGCTCAACCATGAGGGGCACTTTTTTACAAAGAATATAAGTGAAAAAAAGGATTTGAAGCAGGAAAATTCATGTTAAGATTGATCAATGTCTTAACAAAAGAGAAAAACCACATACATTTTCAAGGATTTTAGATACTGATCACTGAAAATAGGAAGCTGAAGGGAAAGCAAGAGGGATTTTTTTTTTTTGTTTTATATACATTTTTCTGTTTTATTGATATAATATGACATTTATACTCTTATGCAAGTGAAAAAAAAGACAAGCTATATATTACATTTAAAAAAAATTACATTAAAAGAATATTAAAGGTTGCAAAATTAGGCACCCAGAATTTAGGTTGCATGCTGCCTACAATGCCAAGTTTTAATTAATAGTAGAACCTATGTAGCACACAATTAAGAATGGAGTCCTTCCCTGTCCTCTGCCAATATCCTTTAACCTTCACAATCAAGTTTCATAATAAGATATGTCAGACAATTGTAGATATCTTCTCCTAAGCTTTGGAAAGTGTAAACCTCCATGCCAGTTTCACTAGATTTTCTCAGCAGTTTTCAACACCACTGGCTATAAGTTGGCGGTGGCACACACACAAATGAGTCATAGTACAGGGTGGCCTGACTATGCTGCAGCCATTCATTTCTCTGAAACAGTTTCCAGAATGTCATGGTAATCACCAGCCCTTCCTCTCAAAGGAAGGGCTCCCATTGACTTCAATGGGCTTTGGGATCAGACTCTGTCTCTTTACTTGTGGAATTCTACTAAAATCAATATTTTCAGCTATCTGCTGCAACACATGCAAGACTGTGAGACACCAAGAGTAGCAGCAGTGTGTAGATGATGTGCTGTTATACATCTACTTCAGGGGGGATTTATATGAGATATTAGAAAAATCTTTCTAATTATAAAGATAGTTAAGGCCTGGCATAGGCTTCCAAAGGAGGTTGTGGAATCCACATCATTGGAGGATTTTAAGAACAAGTTAGACAAACACCTGGGAGGGATGGTCTAGGTTTGCTTGGGCCTGCCTCGGCACAGCAGGATGGACTAGGTGAGATTTTGAGGTCCCTTCCATTCCTACATTTTTATAATGCTTTGATTCTTAATTGGTTCAGCATGGTTCAGTACTAATGTGAGATGTCCTCAAGAAGTAAGCAGAAGGATGAACAGGAACTTGTCACACTGTCTGGAAATGAAAGTGATTGCTGCATGGAGGCTACAACTCATACAGCAATAGCAGCCTTCCCATGTTAGGAATAAAGGCTGATGTGTGCTTAACACCCAGTCCTCAAAGCATTCTACCGGCTCTCTCTCCATTCACTTCTGGACTACAATGGAAACTTGGCCCTAATCACAAAGATTGGTTGTTTTAGAGATTGTATCATCATCCAAGATTATGAGGTACTCAGGTATTATGGTAATGGGGGCCAAATGAGTATTAAAAACATGAGATTGATTTGTGACCCTCATCCTGCAGTCTTATTAGGGAAACACTCTCACTGAATTCCACTCCTTTCTTCTTCTCATTCTATCCTAGAACTATGTGAAACTTTGTAGTTTTAGTTTAAAGGCATTTAATGTGAACCATTTTGTGGTTTCAGTTCATACAGGTCTCTATCCTTTGAGTTCTGTTTTGAATATACCCACTAGAGGTGAGTGGAACATTTGACAAAATTTATTCCATCCAATATGAAATGTGTCATGGATACCTATGAGTTTTGACACACATGTCATCAGGAACATTTTTCAAGTGAGGGTAAGAGAAAGAGGGAGACAGACAGACCCTCACCATCCCCCCCCCAGAATAGCCAAGTGGTTAGGGCCCTCATCTGGGATTGGAAGATTGAAGTATACTATTTTTTCTTCACATTGTTACAAGCATCTATACGGAAATTGATCTCCATAGTTTCTGGGCACCTTTTTACAAGGCTTAAATTGAATCATTGTCATTTGAAATAATAGTAACAATCTACAAATTACATATGCTCTGCAGGGCTAACAAAATTATCTACAGGGCAGGAGCAGCAAAACAAGGACCCCCATTTTTTCACCATCATCTTTTAAAATCTGTTAGGAAGAGATCACTTCTAATGGAAATAATTCAGTCTTCATGCTCATTACTAGTTAGAATCTCTGCTGAGACTGCCGATAAGCATTTCAATTCCATTTTGATGGTCACTTTTCCAATATAGATACCTTTTGTCAGGAACTGTACTGAGACCACAAACTCAGTTTTATGTAAACAACTCAGGCACTATCAGATGATAATGAATTTCAAATGCATAGCCTGGACTGGATTTCAGCACATGATTTGAATGCCATTCACAGTATATTTCTTATAACCTGAATTAGCCAATCCCATAAACTCTTTTCATCTTAAAAAAATTGTGGACTGAGTACTCCCATATGCTGAATAATATTTCATCTTTTTTTTCCCTTCCCCTGCATCAACATAAGTGGGAGCATATTCAACCACCACAGCCCTCATGTCACCCCAAGGTTGGACTGTTTAATTGGTATTCTGGATTTTCAGAATAATTTTCACTGGGGGAATTACACAGAATATTTGGAGCACACACTACTTCAGGACTTTAAGGCCCTAACAATAAATAATAAAATAATAATAGATTAATCATTAATAACCCAATACTACCACAACTGAACCTAAATGTGGTTAATGAGAATACTGAAGTCCAAGAATGAGATAAAATCATTATGAAACCAAGAAAACTGCTCAAACTGTGACACGGTGTCATATGCAATTCTTATTGAGGAAAATGGAAATTTTCCCAATGTAAGTCAAAGCAAGACTTGTCACAGAGTGCTAAAACTTTCAGGTCTTTCAACTTTTTTTTTTCTGGCCTAGGAAATCAGGTATTAAAATCAAGTGCAATATTAGATCTAGTAAACCTTCTCAGAAGATTCCACTTATGGAAATAACGAGAGTTCTGTTGCACTTTAAAGACTAACAAATTTAATGTTTGTAGGCACAAGTTTTCGTGAGACTCAGCTCACTTCGTCAGATGCAGAGGTAGAATGATACAGTAAATAGGAAACATAGATATACAAGTGCATAGAGAACAATGGGGGAGGTGGATGAAAACTGGGTACTTCAGGGTTAATGACAGTCATTGAGTAGGAGGTGAGAATGGGTGAGCAAAGCAATTACCTCTTGTTATGAGAGAGCCATTCCAAATCTCTGTTTAAACCCAATTTGAATGTGTCAAGTTTGCAGATCATTTCTAACTCAGCAGTTTCTCTTTGAAGTCTGTTTTTGGAGTTTTTTTGGAGAAGTACGGCAACTTTCAGGTTGGGGGGACAGACCCATCCTGGCTTACAGACAGCCCCCCAACCTGAAGCAAATACTCACCAGCAACCATACACCCTACAAAAAGTCCAACCCAGGAACCTATCTCCGCAACAAACCCCGTTGTCAGCTCTGCCCACACATCGACTCTAGTGACAACATCACTGGTCCTAACCACATCAGCCACACCATAAGGGGCTCATTCACCTGTACATCCACTAATGTTGTATATGCCATCATGTGCCAGCAATGCCTCTCTTCCATGTACATTGGCCAAACTGGACTATCACTGCACAAAAGGATAAACTGACACAAATCAGATATAAAAAATAATAACATCCATAAACCAGTGGGAGAACACTTTAATCTCTCAGGGCACATTGTCACTAACCTGAAAGTCACCGTACTTCTCCAAAAAAACTCCAAAAACAGACTTCAAAGAGAAACTGCTGAGTTAGAAATGATCTGCATACTTGACACATTCAAACTGGGTTTAAACAGAGATTTGGAATGGCTCTCTCATAACAAGAGGTAATTGCTTTGCTCACCCATTCTCGCCTCCTACTTAATGACTGTCATTAACCCTGAAGTACCCAGTTTTCATCCACCTCCCCCATTGTTCTCTATGCACTTGTATATCTATGTTTCCTATTTACTGTATCATTCTACCTCTGCATCTGACAAAGTGAGCTAAGTCTCACAAAAGCTTATGCCTACAAAAATTAAATTTGTTAGTCTTTAAAGTGCCACGGAACTCTTGTTGTTTTTGCTGTATACAGACTAACATGGCTTCCCCTCTGGAACTTATGAAAATGTTACTTCTTTGATGAAGTCTACGTGAAATCTGAAGTTGGATCCTCCATTGAAAATTACTAGCATGAGTGTTATTACACATTAATTTTTTAAGTTTTATGTGTTCCTAAATAGCAGCTTTACCTGCCGTTGTCCCTATTTGATTTTCATGAATACTTCAAGATGACCAAGGGAAATAGAACCAGGTATATAAGAGCTTCATTAAAACAAATAATGCTTTATCAAGGAAAAAGCATTCACAATTTTTTTTATTTTGCCTGAGCCAAGTGTCAGTGACAAATTACTTACATGAAAATCAGATTTTTTTTTGTTCAGTTTAATATTGCCCTTTTCCTTACAACGCTATGCATTCATACATAAATTCCCAATCCTGCAGAGACTTATTATACATGTGTATGTTTCACTGAATCAATAGAACTAACGATGTGCTTCAGTTTAAATACAAATCTCCTTTTTTGTAAAATTTATAGTAAATATAATACTTCCTATTTTATTTCTTAACATTTCTTATGATAAACATAATTAACATATATTCACACACATGAACAGATAAAAATGTAGTGAAGAATGTTGGGGAAAATAACCACATTTGGGTTTGTTTATTAACTAGAGGCTCTGACATCCATGTTGGCTCAGATTTCAAACATCATGGCTAACTGGTCAAGATAAATATTTTTGTAATCACTACTTTTAGAGAATTTGTCTTCTGTATACTCATTTCCTAGATTCTGCAGTCACCTCAGACTCAAAAAACATGCAAACAAAATCTTAAATCAAATTAAACCAAATGTGTTTATTTAATAAAACAAGGGTTCAATATCAAAAGTTTGTTCTTCTATGTCTAATTTCCCATTTTCTTGTGTGTGATGTTGCCTGTCTCAGAGCTACAGACAAGCTGAAATATACATGTAGAACTATCTGCTCATAATTTCATACTGGCATAGAAAGTGAGACCTGCTGACTCCCAGGGTAAAACTGTTGCTGTAGTTTGTAGATGGAAACAGCTGGTACCACCATTTAACACAATCAGGATTTACGTTTAAGGTACACTTTGCATTATATTAGGTTTCAGTAACTACATTTCATCATGTGACCGTCTGTTTTTATAGTTGCAATTTTGCTCTTCCCTTGGTGATATTACTCAGAGAAACTGAAATGAGTCATGCTGTGTATTGTGTAGATTCAGAAAATGTCTCTGCTGAACAGAAAGGAAACAAATGCCTAAGGAACAAATAGGCACAAGCAAGAAATCCAAAGGTATTAGCATCTTCTCATTTTTTGTTTCACTAGTTTGGTGAGTTATGTGTCAGTAAATTATACCATAATTAGAGATAGGCAGGAAGTTGTTGAAATGAAATTTTTCATGATTTTGAAAATTTTCCTATTCTGCATCAGGATGAAACAGACTTTTCAAAGTTTTTTTCTTATTAATGTAAAGAAAGAGACACTCCTTTCTGCCCCCCTAATAGCGGAACATCCAATAGCCTAGTGGCTGGGCATTCAAAAGGAAGTTCTGGGTTCATGTCCTGGCCCCAAAAGAGGCACAGCAAGGATTTGCTGAAACTGGATTTCCCACATCCCAGGTAAATGCTCTAAACACCAAGCTATTGGCTTTTCTAGGATGGGTCTGTCTGGCTGTCTCAATGGTTTTTAGACCCAAAATTTCATCCTGGACCCTTTCCTGTTTAAATTTTCATTGAAACTCGTATACTCCTGTGAAAAGTTTGGGTTTCTACCAATCAGCATTTTCTAAGGAAAAACCATTTTAACAGAAGATTCCCTAACCATAACTAGCTCTAACCATAACACAGTGAAAGCTCTGATCCTGCCTTCCTTATGTATCCTAAATTCCCACTGATATCGCTGCAGACACTGTGCAAAGCACAATATAAAATCAAGGCCTTAGACTGTAAGCAATCTGGGGCAAGGATCATATATATTTTATTGTATATATGCACACTGCCTAGCACTATGGAGCCCCTGTCCCTGATTGAGGCCTTTAGGTGCTAACACAATGTAACTATTTAATGACGGTAATAATAGTAAGTTACAGCATACTATGAAAAATGCTGTTCTTGGAATATTTCTAGGCTGACCTGTATTAGGATATAGAAGAAATCTCATAAGTCTAGCAGCCCTTTCGTATAGACAAAAGAGGTGTGGAATAAAATTTTGAATTACTCAGTGCTTATTTAAACAAAACCTCCAAATACTAGAGGTTCACCTGTCAATACAAACTCTTCAGTTTAGCCTATTTTAAGAGCTGTCCTGTGACTAGAAACAATTATGTGACATATGTCTGGGGATGAGTGGTAAATATAAGATCTGCATTAAAAGTGGGCAACTACTTTTACTTTTTGCACTACATTTTTCCAAAGGGGTACAACAGAAATGCCTTACCTTCAACAGTCTAAATTCCCACTCAGTGGGATTATTCATGCTCTTAAAATTAGTCACATGTAAAATTACTTTCCTGATTGGGACCTAAAATAATCAAATGCCTGTAGAATGATTCAACATTTAAAAACATAACACAGCTTAATTCTGCATTTATAAATACAAACGCTAAGGAAGCTTACAGTAAAGTTTATGAAAGATCACAAAAGGTAAAATTGTAGCCTTACCTACATAAAACCATTTAATTCTGACTTGTGGAACTTATAATGGTCTTAGACAGAAGCACACCCATAACTGATTGAATCTAATTATAATAAAGAACATAACCTTTTAGACAATCAAGATAATTACACTAATCAGTGCATTGCAACTGTATTCTATATTTCTTTCACAGCATATGTAGAATCTTTTGTAAGAAATTTTCTTAAACCTTCTCCTTGCAGAACTGCATCCCTATCATTAACAACAATTGTGTTTCTCTTTTGCTTTATATATAGTAATATTCCATCACATTCTCGATTTATCAGTCTAGCTATTAAAGTAGCCCCCTATAATTTAATTTACTGAAATCAGTTATACAGAACCTTGTTTCATACCGAATTACATTTACTAAAGTGCTTTCCTCTGTTATAGCACTAACATCAGTATCATGCACTAAATTATACTAAATAGACTACAAACAGCAGGCTCTTTAATATGGATGCAGTATGTACAAGGACATGTTTCAGAATGCAGTTTCATAATAAAGACTGATCAGTATGTTGTATACAGACCTTGGGTTGGCTCCTGTTGATATAAGGGGAAGTTTTGACTTCACTGGGAATAGGATGAGGCAATGAGTATTAAGAAATGAGTGGTATGTGAATTCAGAGAAGTTTGGACCATGGCATTTAGCAAAGAGTACTATAAATTCAGAATTCACAGAACTTGAACGGAATACAACTCAACTTCCATTTAGATGCATATGTCATGACTCAAGAGCTAATTTCAAAAAATATTAACAAAAAAATATCAGCATTGAGTGTTGGCAGGATGATCCTGAAAACTTCCTAAAGAAAATGTGACAATCTTCAGTATTAATGATTCAGAACAGGACAGCTTAGAAGAATCTTACCACAGTTTTGTATTGTTACTGAAGTGTGGATCTCCTACTTTCTAGTGTGGACAATTTCTCAAAGTGAAGATCCTCTGGGTGATCATCTTCCCAGCCAGCTTCCCAAACCTTATTTTACACCTACTTTGTAGTGAATATATTTATTATTTATGCTGAAGTAGTGTTAGGAGCCCCAGTCATGAACCAGGACCTCGTACTTGGTATTGTGCAAACACAGAACAAAGATTTGCACCAGAGAGCTTACAATCTAAGGTGATGTTTAACAATAATAGAGGAAGAAGGAGTGACAAAACCTGCTGTAACATGATTTTTAGTTGCTTTGTATTTAAGCTGTTTATGTCTTTTTCCTGAGTGCTGGAATTTATATTTTCTGATAATGAAATGCCTATTATTGTCTGTATCCCTTCTGTCACCCAGTTCTATTGTCTTTCATTTTGCAGCTGTTTTCCATTCTTCTTGTATGTTTGCTACCTCTCTGGTGTAGTGCCATCTCACATAAAAAGCAATTTTCAATGTTCAAATAACTTTATAGATAGAAAAATTATAAATGTTAAGAGCACAAATCAACTGAAAGCCACGCGTTGCTGAATTGGGACTTATGGGTTGGTGCACTAATTTCCCATCCCACAAAACAAAATAGTCAGGCAGCCTTCAGTCAGTTGTGATCCCCCCAGCATCATCTTTATCAGAAATTATAAACAGTCCAAGCAGAACAAAAGCAACAGTAGCAAAACAAAGACAGCAACTGCCATCAACAGCCTCCTCATAATAGACCTCTGGGCAAGGCTTCAGCTAGGATGCAACTGCGCACACCCCTGCCCTGGCTGCCTCCCAGGCATCTCTTTATATTTCTTCTGCTCCCTCTGATAACTGGATACTGCATTAACCATTTTGGATCTGGGCTAGCAAGTGCCCTTGTACCCTGTCTCCCCTGTCCCCATGACAGAAGGCATACTACATGGAATTTACACCTGTCCCTACATTTCCATGTGCTGCCCCAGGTCTGCGGCACACCACAAAAGAAAATGGCTGCAATGCTAGATACCAGCATGTGGTCTGAAGCGGTTATCTTTTATAGCCTGCAGCCTTTTAGGGGGGGCATGATCCATGAGCAGGATTAAGGGTGCTCCTGGGAGATAATATCAACTGTGAGACATTCCTTTTCTATCATTAGATTGTTCTTTTCCCATGGGATAAGCTTCCTACTGAGAAATAGGATAGGGTGTTCTCCATCCTCCACCCCCTGGAATAGAACCATCCCAAAGCCCACCTTAGAGGCATCAGTTTATATAATGAATTCTTTCATAAAATTCAGACACAGCAATACTGGTTTACTGCACAAGATGTGCTTGATTGTGCTAAATGCATCTGCGCAAGCTGGAGTCTATTGGATCTTTTGGGGAACTTTGTTCTTTAGAAGGCCCATTATGGGGGCTGTTACAGTGTAAAACCTGAGGACAAAGAGCCTATAGTGCACAACTATCCCCAGGAACATCTTAACCTGCCTTTTGGTTCTAGGGATTGTGCACTTTAGCAGGGCTTTCACTTTGTTGACTAAAGGCTGGATTCTCCCATTTCCCAGAATATACTCCAAGTGTTTTGTTTTGGTGCTAACCACCTGGCATTTTATAGGGTTAGCCCTGAGGCCGGCTTCCCTTAGATATTGCAAGATGTTCCCATGTACTAGAATAGATGACAAAAACATTGTTGAGATGAGCTGTAGCATGATGCTGATGAGGCCGTAATACCCTGTGTGTATGCTGCTGGAATGTGACAGCGACCCCATGGAGTCAAAACAGAAGGGTTTTAAATGAAATAGGCCAAAAGAGGTGGAAAAGGCCAAAATATTTGGTGCCAAAATATTTGCCAGTATTCTTTAGTAAGTACAAGCATAGTTATGAAGCAGGTCCTACCCTCTCCAATATTTCATCTACTCGAGGCATGGGATTTGCATTGAACCTCAAAATGGCATTAATTATAAACATAAAACAAACCCTGTTGTCTGGTTTAGGCACTAGAAAAACTGGGCTATGCCATTCACTGTGAGGCTCCTCAAGAACCCCTAGTTCTAGCACACTCTTTAGCTCCCTCTTGACTGCCTCCTGCATCCATTCAGGGATCTGGAAGCTTCCCCTCTGTATACTGGCATCTGGGATAATTTGTATGCAGCACTCTGTGAGGTGAGTCCTCCCAGGCTTGGTGGTGAAGACATCACTCAAGCTGTGGATTAGCTTGAAGGCTTGCTCTCTCTGCAAGCCAGTGGCACCGTCTCCCAGAGTTACAGCAGGACAGACCCTTGCATCTGGTACCTGATACAAATGGGGAATTCTCGCTAGACTGGGTGGATAAACATGGCCTCTCAGCTTTTTCAGGGCTTTAGTAAATTCAAATGGTAGATATGGGTGCCAGGCATCTTCCTTACTATCTGAATCTCATAATCTACCTTCCCGAACTAGTACAATAACTCAAAGGGCTCCTGCCATTTAGCTAAAAGTTTGTTTTCACAGCTATGTAACTAGATGCAGTCCCCTGGTTGATACAACCTCAGTCTCGCAATCCTATTATAGCTCCTGTGAGTGTTCCATAGCCTGCTGGACAAAGGACCTTATGAAGTCAAGCCTTTCCCATAGGTTTAGGACATGCTGCACACCATTCTCAGCCTCGGTCCCTTGATCTTGCCACGCTTCCTGCGCAAGGTCCAGAATTCTATGGAGCCATCTTCCATATAGCCTCTCAAAAGGGGAGAACTCCATAGAAGATTGGGGTACCTCACTGATCGTAAACAGTAGATACAGCAGTAGTTTGTCCCTTTGCAGGATTCAGCTGTGACAAACTTGCGCAGAATTTCCTTTGTGGTCCAATTAAAACATTCCACTGGCACTTCATTTGGGGGCTGATGGACTCAGAGTTTTATGAATTTTATGTCATGCAGGGAGCAAATTTCTTTCAGTAATCTTGAACATGAATTTGGTGTCCTGATTGGTCAGAATCACCCCAGGGATACCTACCTGAAAGAGCACTTTTAGCAACTCTTTAGAGGATAACTGGGCTGACATTGACTGCAAGGGAATAGATGTGGCCACAGTTCACAATGACTAAAATATAGCTGCACCCACAGACAGTCAGTTTGAGGGCCCCAACTTAATCTACGCAACTACATTCAAACGGGGTGTCTACCAAGAGAAGAGAAACCAAGGGAGCTGTTATGTTGAATTCCTTTTTATTGCTTGTATTCAGAGAGAGAAATTAGCACAGGGTCACAGGATATGCAACACAGGGAGTATCTTTATTGAACTAACACTAAAAACAGCCAGGACTGGCTGAGCTATCCCCTAATAGTCTAACTCTATTGTTATGGCAATGAGCTAAGCTCTGTTGCTATGGCAACCTAGGCCATTGGACAAGACACAAAATACTCAACACATTCCTCCCCCCTTAATGAAAATGCCCATTTAACAGAACAATCACTAAACTAGGGAATAATGGTAGATTGCCTCATTTCCTGGCTAAACCCTGGGGATTACTCTGCCTCATAACGTGGGCTTGCCCTAGCTAAAGATCCTGCCGTTGAGGAGGCCTTCTCTCTCTAGGAAGATTTCCGTGGACTTCTGGTGTTCTTGCATTGGAAGGTGTTATTGATGTGGGTTTAACAATGGGCTCAGGACTCATAGCTCGAATAGGTGAGGATGTTGTATATGCTCAAACAGGTGAGGGGGCTCCATCTGCTGCAGAGGTGGATGGAGACAGGTAGTCAGGAATGGGTGACTCTTGATTCGATGATATATCACCTGTAATAATGAAGTCAGGAAGTTCAACTGGAGATGTGTCCTTGGGGCATGCTGATCTACATGCTGCCGCCAGGTGAGATCATCTGCATCTGAACAGGTCTTGTTTGGGCAATGACTGTAGCAGGGACCCATTTAGCTTCAGAAGCATAGTTCCAAGCTAGAACAGGCTGTCCAGAACTAAAAGTTCGGTCTTTTGCGCTGTGTGCACGTCTGATGACTTGGTTTTGCTGTTGACATTGCACAACTTGTCATGCACAAAGAAAGTGTGCAGCTGTTGTCCGTTTATTAGAAAAGCCAGGGACACTTTGGTCATAGCTTGAGTTGTGTTTTTGTAGGATGGTAAGAAGGTGTCCAGATGCTTTTGAATGGATGAGTGTCCGCCTCAGATCTTAAAGCTTGTTTTATGGTCTGCAAAACCTTTCAGCTAATCCATTGATGGATGGATCATACAATACTGAAGTGATGTGATGTATCCCATTTGCTTTCATAACATTTTTAATCCTAAGAGACGAACTGTGGGTCATTGTCGCTCACAAGTTGTTCTGGCACACCAAAACGACTAAAGATTTCATGCAGTTTCTGAATAGTACTTTCAGCAGTAGTGGATGGCATTACAGAGACTTCTGGCCATTTAGAGTGAGCGTCTACAACAACCAGGAACAAATGGGCCAGCAAAATCAATGTCAATACACTGCCACAGGTCTTCAGGCCAATCCCATGGGTGTAGGGGAGCCAACTGAGGCGCGTTCCTCACTCTGACATAAACTACAAACTCTTCTCTTCTCCTTAATGGCACTGTCCAAGACAGGACATCAAAAGTAGCTTTGTGCAATTTCTTTCATGTGCACTATTCCACAGTTACCTGAATGTAGCTGGTCTAACATCTATGATTTTAGTAATGGTGGAATAATGACATGCATCCCCCACAACAAGCAACCAGAATAGACCTTGTTTTGGCCAAGGAGTTTATGGAATGGTTTTAATAGTGTTGCTAACTGTGGAATAAACATTTTATAGTAGTTTAATAGTCCAAAAAAAGAGCGAAGTTGGCTTATGTTTTGAGGAGGTGGAGCTTTCACAATAGCCTTGACTTTTGCAGGAGCCTTATGAAGGCCAGTAGCATTTAACAGAGGGCTGGAAGAATTTACATTTGTTTTTGCAGACTTGTAGGCCATACTTTTTTAGTTTTTGAAGGGCAGCCTTCAAGTTTTTAAGGTGATTCTCCTTATTTTTGCTAGTGACCAGGATGTTGTTAAGATAGCACTGGACTCCTGGCAAGCCACATAAGATCTGGTCCTTAGCCCTCTGGAACATAGCTGGAGCAGACGTTATTTTGAAGGGCAAGCAACAGTATTGGTACAGCCCTTTATATATCATGATAGTTAACAGCTATTGGAACTTTTTACTGACATGCATCTGGAAATATGCCTGTTTTAGTTTAATCTTGCTGAACTTTTGTCCACCAGCCAAGCCAGTGGAAAGGTAATCGATGCAGGAAAGAGGATATTGTTCTGCACACAACACCGGGTTAACAGTGATTTTAAAATCCCCACATATCTGAATGGAGCCATTATTGTTTTAATACTGGAACGACTGGGGTTGCCCATTGGCTGTGGGTAACTGGTACTAGGACTCCATTTTTGACCAGGTGCTCCAGGTCCACTTCAACCTTTGGCCTGATGGCACATGGCACAGTTTTGGCTTTTAGACATTTGGTTGGCTGTCAGGCTTAATGTTAATTAGGCAAGACACAAAATACACAACAGGAGCCATTTAGATAGGTTTGGGACCCACCGACTGGCACTCAGGATAAGAGTTGTAGTAGTCCTTGATCTCTTGATATACCTGTGACGAGAAGAAATGAGTCAATATTCATTCCTGGGTTTTTTCCACCTGTAGGTGGTCAGACCTAAGCATTTTGTGGGCCAGACTGAGGACTTCATGCTTAAAGGGCCTGGGACCAGTAGTCGTGACCAGGACATCCTTGTTCGAAGTTATTTGACCATCCAAACTAGGACATCTCCCTCCAGCTCAAAGTGAGAGCAATATGCATCCCAGAATTGATCACTCCAGCCCTGTTCATGCTGGCCAGTTTCCTATATAGGTAGCTAAACATCTCATTGTTTTGGTGTGCCTGAACAGAGTTACTGGAATTGGTGAGAGACTGATAGTCCACAGGTAGCAACCCTTGGGTGGATATGTCAGGGCTGTCCAAACTGCACTGGGTGGCCATGCATTTTCCTGGTCTTTCCAGGTCTGGCTGTGGGTCCATAGAGCCCTGGGGACCCTGCATGGCTGCCGGTGATGGTATCTGGGAGTTTGACCCCTTCAGGGGTACCTCTTGGAGGTCCAAGACACATTGGATGGCAGCAGATATTTGGGCCCATCTCCCCAGGCCCTTGAATGTCAGTAGAGTTTGCTTCAAGGCAAGGTGACTCTCTTTACATATTTTCTGGGACTGAGTATTAGGGCCAAAGAGCTCAGGGTCAGTAAATAGATAATTTTCTTCACTCACTGAATAACTATATGGAAAGCTAGGTTTGTAATAGTGGTAGAGGAGATATATAATGCTCTATAGTCATTCTGAGCAATTAAATGAGTTGAACTATTAGGAAAACAGTTTATCTATCCTTAACAATGTGAAAAAATAGCTAGTTTGGGGCATTTATCCACAGTAGAGAAACAACATAAGAACCCAGTTATCCCAAGGGCTCCCAGTTGGGCTGAGTGGAAAGAAATCTGCAGCATACTTCCCCATCGGCTGGAATCACAGCTTGTCATATAAGCCAGCAGAGCTATGTCAAAAATGATGTCTCATTTTCTAACTGCAGTTCAGTTTTAAAAGCCACTCATAAGAGCTTATGTTTTGGATATTTCTTGTACATATGGGATGTCAGTGAAAAATATGTAACTTCCAGTTGATTGCAGAGCTTTATCTCGCCTTACAAGAATGACTTATAAACAAATGCTTTAAATATCTGCTCTGAGTAGCAATTTCTTTTTATTTATACAACATTCAAGTGATTTATGAATGCATATCTAATTTATTAGCCAAGCTGCTGATTTACAAGCCATGAAACTGATTTTCAGTCTTGGCAGTGATTTATGAGTTATCTACAACAGAGTGAAAAGATATGCAACTAATATGTTAATTTATGCTTCACACTTTAAATAAAAAAACCCCAGATTTGCTAATCCCTTGTTGAAGTGTAAAGTAATGATTGATTTGCACACTAGTTTGCAACAGAAATGCTCTATTTGTTTTTTGGATTAAATTCAGCCCTGTGTAGGAGGCCTTCCAGAGTATTTAATCCTGATGCTATGGTCATGATGGGATGGGTGTTGTCATGGTAGTGCAGGAGGCAGAGTGGTCATGTTATGGAAGGGGGTCTCAATTATACGCTGGTGTGAAGGTCAGTTATGTCAGGAATCCTATAGATGAACCACAGTATCTGTGCCTCTCAAATATCCACTGCTTCAGCACAACATGCAAATATTGTGCAGGGGCTGCAGCTCCTTTCTCTGCCTCTCTGCTGGAGCAATACATGAAGGGGGACTTCACTACAGCCTTGTGAGCTGATCTCCTGTCAGATTTCCTTCCCCGTACTTCATCTGTATGATGTCAGATTAGTCTGGGTTTTATTTAGAGGAAGTGAATGTAGACCTTACCAATGATCCTAGGTTTTTGCAGTGTAAAGCATGCACAAAACTCTCCAATATGAGAAAATGGACTCAGTGGCTCTGCAGATATCAGACAGAAATCTTTCACATTTTTTTCTTTAATGCAACAGGAAGCTATGAAGAGTGGAGTGGGAGATTAACAGCATCTCAGTGCAGGAGGACAAGGGGCTCACATGTATATGGTAGTGAGTTTCAGCTGGGCTAAGCAATACAGTGTACCCCAACTTAAATCCTGTATCTAAAAGGTGCATGTAAGGTATCAATAGAAAGCTAATAACATAGTGATCATTAATATTATTGTGTGGTATAGCTTCAGATTCAAAATTACAAACTTATTGGGAATTATGTTCTTAAAATGTGTCTGCCAGAGAAGGCTGAAATTACCCCACCATAGACAAAGGTATGTGGTTCTGCCCCATTGATTGTTCTATCAAGATACTTTAAGAGACAATGAAAATTCATTTACATAGAAACCATCAAGCCAACAAGGGAGGAGATAACCACTCACCATCAAGGCAAGAAGTAGACTGCAGGAACACATCAATTCATTGCATTTTAGCAAACACACGTGGGGGAAGAAACCAGCATGGAATTTCCTTCACCAGCAGACTCCATGTCTCCTTCCTCACAGCTTGAATAAACTTTACTTTGCATGGTAACCTTCAAAAGATTCACTGGACTATTAAAGAGAAGGGCAAAGAATCCAAGTTATTGTTTCTTTAAGAAAACAAAGGAACCAAGCATGTTGTACTTTATGGGATACCCTGACCAGAGGTGTGGGCAGACATCTTGCTGAAAAATAGGAAACTATCTTAAACAAAGGATGTAGTTTTTTTGTTAAGTCTTAGCTTCTAGTAAGTATTTTTCTTTTATTTGTTTACCACCATTTCTAACATCATCCTTCATACTTGAACTCACTTGAAATATCATCTCCTTTTGTTAATAAACTTGTTTATTTACCAAACAAATCCAGTTCTGTGTTTGAACTGAAGCAAAAATTAACTCCATTTTAAGTGATAAGCTCTGCATTTTATCTCTTTAGAGGAGCAGATGAATCTTATTCATCTTCTGAATTGCCCAGTGCATTGTAGAGCCCATGGTTTTGGAAAATTTCAGGACTGCAGGATGTTGGACTCAGCTTGCCAGGTGTAACCAAGGCTGGTGGAGGCCAGAGTGTGGCTACTGTGTAATAAGCAGGCTGCTGGAGTTACTAAGTTGCTGGTTTAGGTTGGCTTTTCACACAGACTCTCTGTGCATCCAGACAAAGGTGCTACTGCAGCAGAGCATTTTAAGGCACTCAGCATTACAGGGCAAGTGATGACACAACCCCTCACTGGACTGGACTGCACCCCATAATGCATATAAATTAATATGGAGGAGACAGAAGTGAGAGTTGTTAAAAAAAGAGGGAAACATAACAGCTAGCTCCAAATTCTGGCAGGAGCTTTTAATTGTGATCCCTACAGTTGGTCACAGACTGTAGCACTAAGGTCACACAGATTAATGATGATACAATAGATACATCTCAGTAATTACATTCACTAAGACCAAGTTCATGATGGATCCCTTTTATTCCAAATAAAGTTGTTTTCCTTCAAGTTCTTTTCTTTTCTTTTTAAATGGACAGAGAATACATTTAAAATCGAAGTACAGCACAAACTTTAAGCACTTAGAATCATAGAAGATTAGGGTTGGAAGGACTTCAGGAGGTCATCTAGTCCGACACCATGCTCAAAGCAGGACCAAACCCAACTAAATCATCCCAGCCAGGGCTTTATCAAACCAGATCTTAAAAGACTCTACAGATGGAGATTCATCCACCTCCCTAGGTAACCCATTCCAGTGCTTCACCATCCTCCTAGTGAAAAAGGTTTTCCTAATATCCAACCAAGACCTCCCCCACTGCAATTTGAGATCATTGATCCTTGTTCAGTCTTCTGACACCACTGAGAACAGCCTAGCTCCATCCTCTTTCAAACCGCCCTTCAGGTAGTTGATGACTGCTATCCAATCCCCCCACTCGTCTCTTCTGCAGACTAAATAAGCCCAGTTCCCTCAGTCTCTCCTCATAAGTCATGATACCTCAGCCCCCTAATCATTTCTGTTGCCTCTGCTGAACTCTCTCCAATTTGTCCATATCCTTTCTGTAGTGGGGGGGCCTAAAACTGGACACAATACTCCAGATGTGGCCTCACCAGTGCCGAACAGAGAGGAATAATCACTTCCTTCGATCTGCTGGCAATGCTCCTACTAATGCAGCCCAATATGTCATTAGCTTCCTTGGCAACAAGGGCACAATCTTGACTCATATCCAGCTTGTCTACTGTAACCCCCAGGTCCTTTTCTGCAGAACTGCTACTGAGCCAGTCGGTCTCTTGTCTATTGCAGTGCAAGGGATTCTTCTGTTCTAAGTTCAGGGCTCTAACCAATCCCTACTCTCCAGAGTATCTACCATTCCCCCAGCTTAGTGTCATCTGTGAACTTGCAGAGGGTGCAATCCATCTCTCATCCAGATCATTAATGAAGATGTTGAACAAAACTGGCCCCAGGATGAACCCCTGGGGCACTTCACTTGATAGCGGCTTCCAGCTAGACATAGAGCTGTTGATCACTACCCATTGAGACTGACGATCCAACCAGCTTTCTATCCACCTTATAGTTCATTCATTCAACTCATTTTTCTTTAACTTGCTGGCAAGATTACCATATACAAATTTTTGCTAAAGTCAAGGTATATCACATCCACTGCTTTCCCCACATCCACAGAGCCATTCATCTCACCATAGAAGGTAATCAATTTGGACAGGCATGACTTACCCTTGGTGAATCCCTGCTGATTGCTCCTGATCACCTTCCTCTTCTCCAAGTGCTTCAAAATGGGTTTGTTGAGGATCTGCTCAATGATTTTTCTGGGGACTGAGGTGAGGCTGACTGGTCTGTAGCTCCCTGGATCCTCCTTTTTTAAAGATGGGTACTATATTTGCATTTTTCTAATTGCCCAGGGCCTCACCATACCACCACAAGTTTTCAAAGATAATGGTCAATGGCTCTGCAATCACATCAGCCAACACATTCAGCACTCTGGAATGGTATAGCAGCCAGCTCCATGGATTTGTGCATGTCCAGCTTTTCCATATAGTCCTGAATCTACTCTTTCACCATTGAGGGCTGCTCACCTCCTCCCCAACACTGTGCTGCCCAGTGCAGTAGTCTGAGAGCTGACTTTATCTGTGAAGACAGAGGCAAAAAAAGCATTTGAGTATTTATTCATTAGAAGTCTATTTGATATCCATTTCAGTAGTATTGGCTATAATATGTATGTTTTATGAAGTTCATACAGTGAACCAGATTCTGAGCCAGTGGAAATTGGCTTAGTTTCATTTACTTCACGAGAGCAATGCCAATTTACATCAGTTTAGGATTTGGCCTTCGATAGATAGATAGATAGATAGATAGAGTGATTACCCTATGTTTCCATAGACATTAAACATAATTGTTTTAAAAAACAAATTTACTGTCAAAGAAAAGTGTTAACAGCATTTGCATGGTAGATTCTAACTGGTTCAGAGACTGCAAAACCATTAATCAAAGGTTTGTTTCTTTTTTATATTGTAGTTTCTATAAACCCATATCATGGAGATCAGGGCCAGGCTACTAACAGACAGTGAAGACCCAAAGCTGTAGTAGTGCCACACTGTCTGAACCGCTCCTACCTGCACTGCAGAGACCATGCTCTGTACTACCCAGGGGGTATATGGCTTCTGCTCAGCTCTCCCTAGTTGTGAACCCCCTTGCAAAAACTACACAGAACTGCACTGGTTTCACTGAGCATGGGATCATGCAGTTGGTCCTTTAGAAGGTAGATAATTTGATGATTTATAGTATGAGTCATAGCATATATAAATCACATGTATGATAATTAGATGCATTATTTATAAATCAGTGCAGAACTTACTCTAGTGAGCCATAAGATGACTTATTTTACTTTTACATTTTGTGACCTTTGAGGACTTTTCTTCCTGCCAAGGGGTAATTAGATCAGCCTTGTCATGTGAAGACAGTGTTCAGGGTTACCTAATTGGCTCCAAAGTTCTGCTTTCTAAAAATAGTATTTTCCTTTTATTTATTCTAAACTTTCCACTGGACTTTTTTTTTTTTTTTTTTTTTATTTAAGCAAGCTGATAGTTGTACCTGTAGTCCAAAAGAGTTTAAAGTCAGAAAAGAAAAGAAAGAGAGAACAGAGACAGTCCCTACCACCACCCTCTAATCTACTATGTTGATCATTTTCAGCCCTCCATAATCTCTAAGCAACAGCTGTAACAAGGACACTGGAATAACAAAAGGTTAAGGGAATAATAAAAGCAGTAAATGAAAAACAGATAAATCCAAATTCAGTAACAGGCAGAACACAGAGTGAAAGTTAATATACAATGACAAAAGACTTGGACGCTAAGTCATGATAAGGAACAATTAAAGTGAAGAATGATAATAAATGAATTGAAAAAGACAGACAAACAAACACACACACACAAAAAAGACAGCTAAGGTATAGGTATAACAATAATGGCTTGATCTGCAGAACTCTCAGCACGCATAACTGCCTGCTGAATTCGGTGTTGAGCACCCGTTTCTGAAAACCAGGCCACAAAGTCCTTAAACACAATACACTAAATGGAGTAATAGATAAACAGGTTAAACCTGTGAGGACTGCACATTTCAGATCTAGATAGGGATGAGGGCAGGGTTTTCCTGTATTTATAATACAGTAAAGATACAGTATGTAGGACAGAGATGTCAAACACCTGGTCTGCAGGCCAGATCTTGTTTCATGATGCAGCCAAGATGATATATTCAAATTCTTCAGAATCTCAGCTTTTAAGTAAGTATTTTGGCCTCATGTCTGCAAGGATAACCTTCCAAATGTGAACAGAGTGTTTCCAATTTGCTTATGTCTGTCTGAGGTTGTAGATACTATGAATTCTCTGTCTTCTGTGAATCTGAATGGGGTATCAACTTTAAAGGCCACGTATGACCCCTCTGTATCAGCATGAAGTATTTAATCACTGAACATTTTAGTGGCTTAAAGAAGGGGAAGAGGTCAGGAATGGAGCACACTGGGATAGGAATTGGTAGCTACTTCAAGGAAGGAAATACACAGGGAAAGAAACAGGAGACTCACAAAGACAAGAAAGATACAGAGAAAGGAGGATGGTGGGGTTTTTTTTCTAAATACCCCTTGCTACTTATTCAAAAGTTAAGTTCCATTCTCTATGTGGTCATGAAAAAACATGAATGCATTTATCATCACTTCTTATGGCAGGCTGTTTAATGCATAACTTTCCTCCTCAATAATTCAATATCTGTTAGAGGGATAGTCACTAATTTATCACAATGTCCATCATTACAACAAACTGGTCACAGATGAAATCGCAGAGGTCACATTGCTGCACTCAGAGTCAAAATATTCTTCCCAGACTCATTAACACTCAACAGGAAGCATAATGGATTGTTCTATATCTCAGTAGTCAACTAGGAAACCTGGTATTAGAAATAAGGTAAAAGAAGTCACCTCAACAGTCGGATACTTTAAAACTTTCTGATTTCTGGAACTTCAAATCATGTAGCTCAGCGATACTCAGACTGAGGCTTGCTAGCCACAAATGGCTCTTTAATATATCTCCTGCAGCTCTTTGCAGCACATGATATTAAAACACAGTCTGATTTAATTATTCACCAACCTAAGTTATTAACCAATCAGGATGTTTTTACTATGTTTTTAACCAATTGTTGTTGATAAACTAATAATACTTGGTCAGTCATTTTGTCATGAGAATAATATACATATAAAAACTAAATATTTCCCGTGTCATACTATTTAAATATGAATATATAGTACTATAATAAATGAAACAATGAATTCACACTAATGTGGCTCTTCTGAGTAATGCTGATCACTAATTTGGCTCCTAAACTACTCGGGTCTGAATATCACTGATGTAGCTAAAAGAAAATCCATCCTCCTACAGAACCCATATACTTTTTGCATGATACTTGGCAACAAGATTATTTTCCTAAAATATTTATGAAATATCAGCAATGTGGCAATGTAAGTAGAAAAAAAAATGTCAGCTTTCTAGGGTGAATGTCAGCTTCACAAAGTGGGTGAGGTAATATCTTTTATTGGACCAACTTCTTCTGGTGAGAGAGACAAGCTTTCTTAAGAAGAGCTCTGTGTAAGCTCAAAAGCTTGTCTCTCTCACTAACAAAAGTTGGTCCAATAAAAGATATTACCTCAGCCGCCTTGTTTCTCTAATATCCTGGGACCAACACAGCCATGACAACACTGCATACTATTTTCTAGGGCTTACATCCTGCAAAGGATTACATGTATCCTTAGCTTCACCCAGTGAATAGTCACAACAACATACATACAACATACATTTCACAATCACCTTCTTCTTGCAGAGATCTGATATTAGGTGACAAAATAATTAAGACCTCTAGACTATAATATTTTAAAAGAGTAACATATCCTGGTTAAAATGGAAATTTCCCTATTTTTATTTTTTTTTCCTTATAGGCACGCTGCTCTTTTTTAGTATTGTATCACTTCGGCCTTTTCTTCTTTCATCCCTTGTCCTCTGACCCTTCTCTTTTCCTCACAGCCAACAACAGAATTACCTAAAGAATTTTAATCATTTGGATTTTTTCTGAAGTTGAAAATTAAAGCTTTGATCGAATACTATGTGGTCAAAACACAACTTGCTCAAAAACTTATTGTTTTCCAATTAAACCCAAGAAACCAATTACAATGTAATGCATCATGTCAGGTTGAATATCTCATACATATAGACATGCCTGACCAATGAATACGAAAATTAGAGCTATCACAAAATGTTCACCAGAGAGTAGAGTTCTGCCAAATAATGTAACCTCCGATCAACAAAGTGACAAATTCGACCTGCAGTGGCAAGAAAGTTTGCTTATGTAATAACTCTTACCATGGATTGACTAAGGACATGAGACTTGGGACATTCCACTCCAACAAGCACAGGTTTCCTCCACTTCAATTAAGCTCCATTAGTTGACAGTTTTGGTAGTCTCTTATATCCTCTACGTCAGTGTTTCTCAAATAGTGTTCCGCGGAACCCTGGGATTCCACGGGCTGAGTTGAAGGGTTCCGCGAAAAAGCGGAACTGTGCTGCCGAAATTAAGAGAAATCGCGCGCCGCCGAAAAGCTGGCAGCGCGCCACCGAACGGCTGTTAGCACGCTGTCGAACAGCTGATGGCGCCACCGAAAACTGCCTATACCGTGCCGCCAAAAAGGGGAAGATTTCCTGGACTTGTCGGTGGAGGGTATGGCATGGCCGCGCAAGGGTTACGCGGTGAAATATAATTGAGAAACACTGCTCTATGTCAATCATCCAGCCACTAGAGAAGGAGACATGACAAACTTAGCCATTGTGTTAAACATTCCCAGTATCAGAAGTTGTTCATACCATGTGTCTAAGATCCACAGGAGTTCAAATCCCCATCGCACTATGCTTGTACTGCTCATGGATATTAGACTAAAATCTTATTTCACTTCAATCACAGTATAAGATTAAATTAGAACCTTTCACTTATATGATTCAAGCGATTTTCTTTATCCTTCTATATGTCAGCAAAGATGTCATACATATAGCCCATTGTAATAGTCTGGAACAAAACCCTTAAGACTCAGATAAATTAAAAAGAAGAAGTAAAAGCAGAAAGTGATGAAAAGCTGGGATTTGTGGTTACAAGTAATACTTGTATGCACACGTATGTTACACATTTTGGAAGACCAGTGAATGTTTAGTTAGTGAAATTTAATGCTTTTGATATTTCCACATATAATGATATAGCCACTGGGAACTATCCAGCAGAACAGAATGCTGTATTAACTTTTAAAAATAGTAGAACTACTACATAGTACTAAAGGCTTATGCCATCTCTTATCCCCAGGGCCCTCTTGAAAGAAAATATACTTACAGGAAATTACTTTTAGTTAAGATATAATGGCATTGAGATACTTTGGTGACAGTTGCCAATATAAGAAGCTGGAAAAGTAAAAGTTATTGAAGAAAGGTTTGTGGGAGGATGCACAGATTATTATGATCTTTCTCAGTCTAATTTTAGCTGTGGCTTTTTATTTCCAAATGGTGATGGAAAAGAATAGGAAGTTTTATAGTGAGTCTCTTCAGATGATAAACAGAAATTTAGCGACCTTTGTATAAGCTGTAGTCTACCGAGAAAGATGAGTGCCAGCAGAATGATCTCAACTGGTCCCAATCCAGATAATTATTGATTATTGCAGTGTTGAACAATGAACAATCTTTTTAAATTCTTCCCCTTATTTTCTCTTCTTTCTGGAGGCGCAACATGTCATGCTATTGTGCAGACAGGTGCAACACAGAGGTGCATGCATAGTTTCAAAAGGAGGAACAAGTGATTTCTTACAGGAACCATCCCAGGACTAGGCCCAGTATGTAGAGACTGCTAATGATACTCCTCTGACATTCCTCCAAAACCTAGCACTGTCTCCATACACAGAGTCAAACACCTGTGTGCCTGCCAGTGACTCTATCACAGAACAGCTGTTTTACTTAGGGTGTAGTGAAAGAAGTGGTTAGTGGAGAAAAGTTCCAAAATACATTTAAAGCAAATGTCTTCTCTTTCCAACATTCTCATGATCATATCTCTCTTCTCTTGCATTAGATTTTTTTCTTTGTCCCAATTGTTTCCTACATTTACATTGTCTATTGATTTTCAAGATCTTTGTTTTAAAAGCTGTGAGATAATTTTGGATGCATGCAGCTCCCTGGTTTTGTTTTGTTTTTCCTGTTCTTGCAGTTGGCACCATATTTCTGTGTGATCTTTTGCCATTATATACAAATATTGGATTCTGTAAACTGTCTTTCTCTCCCTCAATTCTTTTATAAGGCACTGATATCAAATTAATCTGATGATTCTTTTCTGCAAGGAGACTACCATAAATGGATTGAAACATATCAACATCTCACTTATCTTTCTTTTCTTGGCTTCTGCTATTGTTGCTATAGCAAGTGATGACAAAAAATGTGCAAGTAGTCTTTTTCTGGTGGAAGACTACTCCTTTTATGCCCCAATATTTGATGTTTGTTTTTCAAGCAATGTTTGTTGTATTTTTGCAGCTGTGCTATTAACATCACACTGTTGTTCCTTTGCTATCTGCCATGATGCTACTCAGATGTGCATGAAATATAGCCCTGAACACAATAGGAGAGGAGCAACCTCAAGAATGAGGCCGGTGCATACAACTACAGAAAGATATGTTACTGCCCCTATGTCTTGACCTTCACTATTTATAGAGAAAACTTATCAATTTTTTCCTTCCAGATAATGATGAGTGATTTTGGTTTCTTTTAGAATTGAACAGTAAATAAAACATAGCAATAGGAAAAAAGCAATATAACACTTGACTGGCTTCCTTCATTCACATATATAATTTCATATCATATATTAACCTGTATATTAATTAAACTAAAGTATCCAAATTAATTTGTGTGATCAGCTCTATCAAGCTCATCCTCTCAGGTCCTGCCTCATTCACATCTGCTTATCTAAAAACTTATAACAAACACAGAAATATCATTCTTTGACTTGTTTGTGAGGGCCACACACAAAAGTCTCACACCAATTTAAATGATGAAAAATTTCATATTCACAGTTTGTAGGTACATGAAAGATGTTATAGAAAGTCACCTTGAATGCATTCTTTTTTTGGCAAAAACAATAATTCAGTGTCCACAAGTAAAAATCAAACTAATTTGATTGTGCAAATAGTTAAAGGTCTCTGCCAAAATTATAACATTTTGTCCATTGCATATTTGCAAAAATACACATTAATTCCGCCCCCTAGAACCCAGCTACAAAGTTATGGGAGACCACATTGATCTGGGTAACTGTCTGATTTCACACAGCAAAAAAAATCTGAGGTGAAATCCTGACTCCACTGAAGTCAATGAATGGGCATTTTGCCTTAGACTTCAGTTGGGCCAGAATTGCAACCACAACAGTTGTTGCCCTACTTATGGCTCCTAATATCTTGGTGTCTCAGCTTAGCTCTTCAGCCTTGGTTTGACCATGCAGTGGAAGATATTTGGAATGATAAGCTGTTTATGGGGATAGAAGCATTAAATAAAGACTTCTCCTGTTCTGCAGACTCATTAAGTATTATTCCATAATATGTCATATATATAGCACAAGACATGAATGATGCTTTACAGAGTTGCTGAAGACAAAGTATCTGCTCTGCCCTCTGGTATCTTGGGATGTTAGTTCCTAAAGTCAGTGATATAAGCTCAAAGAAACAAGAAACTGAGACAACACAGTGTGACAGATACAGATAACAACAACCAGCCAACTCTGAAAATATTGAACTGAAGTGGTCAAAAAGAAAGAAAGAAAGAATATAATCCATTTTTCCTCATCACTTCAAAACTTGATTTTTTCTATGCAGCTCAACAGACACAATATTGTGAAAAAGTGTCATAATGTTTTGACAACTTTCCATATCGCAAAATAATTTATCAATATTTTGCCAACAATATTTTACAAAATCAAAACATTCCTCCAATTTTGTCAATGTTTCACAAACTTGAAAAGGCAAGTTTGCAGAAAAATCATTTTGTTATGAAGCGATTGTTCCACTCCAATCTGTGCTCATCAATTTTGTTTAGTAAAAAGATCACTAAGATACACCCATTAATTTAAAAGTATCACAGATGTGTTCTTAAAAATGTTCTCAGTTTATAGTTTTATTATATATTTAATTGTTTAAATATTTTTGAAAAAAAATTATCACCATGTTCACAATGGACAATCTTTGAAAGCTCTTTGCCATCTAGTCTGAAATGACCTCTTGATGCATCATCTTAAAGCCATCCATGTAGAACTTATTCTTGAAATGCATTATTAGTCTTCTTTCTATTTCCCAGATATTTTATTGTAATATTAGGTCATGGCAAGTAAGAACTGTCTTGTTTCAAGTTCCTGCAAAGTAATGAGAACATACATACATACCAACCGTTTTGGGCCAGTCCAAGTTTTTCATGTGATATCCGAGGCCTTGAGAACATCTTTCAAGAAAACTGAAACGCGCTATATTTTTTCATTTTAGTCTAAACACTCAGGTTTTTTTATACCTATTAAGATATTTTTTCAAGAGATATTGCTACCCTATATATACAATGTTCTGCATACCCTTTCTCACTGTCTGTACACAGAGAGAATGTGTCTTTAATCAGCCATTGTTCAAGATCATTCTTGTGAATGTTCCTTCTGCACTTTCATAAGGACCTGATCTTGAGCTCACACACAATGTACACTGAAGTCGATCGGCACATCTTCAATGTGATCTCACAGAATGGGAGAAGAGACAATGTAAAAGACTGAGCACCCATTGCCCCTCTAAATAACTGTCTAAAGACTATGTACTGCATGACTTACTTCAGTTTCTCAGTTATTGACAAAGTAAATAATTGTTTTTAGTAGTTAGTGTCACTGAATTAGCTAAACTTGTCTTGGTGAAGCAACCACTGCATAGGTTAAAACTGTGTTACAGGACCCAAGCACAATTTTTTTTGGGTCCAGTACAAACTTGTAACATGGGCCCCCCCACACACATATACCACAATCCTTCATTGCATACATACAATCTCATGAGCCATGAAAATGATTTTCCTCATGGTAATGGGGGTTGAATCTTGGGCCAGACCCCCCAGGACCTCCAGGCCCCAGTAAAGTGTACCCTTCCCCCAGCCATGTGGGGGTCCTGCTGTGCTAAAAGAGATAAAACCCATCCTCTCCCCCTCAGGAGTGAGATGAGAGAGACATTATTTCTGCTACAGATAACCCCACCCTCTCTTCTTGTTTTAGTGGTTATTTCAATTTAGCCTATTCCTTTTTCATCTTCCCTATACATATGCCCTCCTGCTTCTCCCACAAAAATAAAAATACTATGCATAATTAATTTGTTGTATGATGCACTCTACAATATTCCTTTGCTCTTTAATAAGGGTTCTTACATAATAGCAGTCCATGCAATCATTTTCAATTACCTATCTTTGAAAACCAATTTTCACTGAAAGTTTCTGTTTCCATAATGTTCAATCATCCACATCTCTCCCTCTGTCTCTCTCTCGTTTAAATCAAGTAGACTATAGAAAATGAACTCAAGGCAAACCTGCTAGACTCAGGAAGAGATAAATTCACTCATGCTTTATCTGATGTTCAGAATATCTGAAATGTACTCTACAAAAATACCTTTTATATTTAAAAAATTGCAGCCATTCAAAATACTTTTTCTCCACCTGTAAAGGAGTGAATGCACTTTCACAACAACCATTACATATGCATTAACTCAATGTAACTCACCCAGCTAAGTGCGAATTCTTCTACCTGAGCAGTATTGTCTGTTAGACTAACATTTTCTATGATGCTTAGCATGCTAGATAAATCAGACCACAGTTTCTTCCTGGTATGCCATAATGGTTCATTGGGATAACAATAGAATGTGGCAATACAGTTACTGAGGGACTTGCAGAGATATAACTAAAAATCTCTGGAGGAAGAGATTTTTAGTAGTTCACTTAAGCATGTTAATGATAACTCCACACAGCATCCTGACCTCCTCAAATGGAGGAGGCTAGATGGCTCAAGGTATTGGAAATGAGACTGCAACTGCTAAGTCATGCGTTATAATTTGATCCAGGATACTAGTGACTAAACACTATTATCCCTTCATAACTGCATTATCCATCTGTATACAAGGAGCAGGTATTCTCAGTACCGTCTTTAATAAACAGATAAAAAGCAATCACAATTGGCACAAATTCCTGGCTTGCTGACACTACCCATAAAGGTGTATAAAGAGGAGCTTCCAAGATATGTTTTCCCTATTCCCATGCAGGGGTTCAAAAACTTCTGCAGCACTTCCTCTCTTTCTCCCAGAACCCACTACAAGACCTGAGATCCATTCATATTTAGGAGTCATGGGTGTGCTATATGAATCATCCTCCAACAATCAGCCAAGAATCCACATATCCCAGAATATACTTTGTTATGCTACTCCACTTTTTCACTATGAAACACACCACTGAACACACCTGGAAGGAGCATTGGCTAGGTCTGAGAACCACTGTGGATAGGCTTAGTCTACAGGGTATGTTGAGGATGAACCCCTTTCCTAGTTCTGTGGGGCCTGGGAAAATCCAACTCCAGAAACAGAATGTTCTGCTTTAGCAGCCTCCTGGAATTTTCCTTCCCCTGGTCTTGCATGAGGTTTTCCAGGTGAGAGGGTGTTTCCCACCCCCACTCACAAGGTAAGGGTAAAGGCACATTGTCATGGTGGCATGAGTCACCATGCAGTGTCTGTGCGGTACAATTCTGGGAACGGAGGACTTTATGCCTCCACTTTGTAAGTTACGTACCTGTCATGAACACTAAATTCTCAACTTGTATCCTATACTAAAACACTATGGGCCAGATCCTCAACCAGAGCAAATTAGTGTGGGGACTCCATGGAACTACGCTGATTTATACCAACTCAGGGTCTGTCCCAATGTTCTTATAATTATGTGTTTTTTATATTATATATTTATTTTATATTATATTCTTTTAAATCAGTCCTTAGAATTATTAAGAAGAAAGATTAGCAGACTATGGAAATAGACATATGCACTGATATCACACTAGCAAAATGTATGAATAGGACAATTTGTAATATGGTATAATTCATTACCCTGCAATATATTAATAATCCACAATAACATTTGAAATAATACGATAAACCTAATGGACAAGTAATAAAGAGATCTATTTTCCTTCCATATAAATCAATGCAAACCGCCCACTGATTGCAATTTGACCAAGACTGGACCCATAGAACATAACAATTAATTAACCAAAAACATTTCTTGTATCAATATAAAATCATTCCAAGAAGATACACAAAGTTCCAAAAACAATTCATTTTGGTTCAAAAATCAGTAGCATAAAATATAGTATTGGCAGTAACAAAGCAACCAAACTTAGAAAAAAAGGTTACTGTTTTTGATTATCAAAGCAACAACTTTTTAAAAATTGAAAACCCTTCTTAGAAGGATGTATTATCAGTGGTTCTGTCCAAGCTGCTCTTAGGCAGAAGAAAAATGGTACTACAAAAGTTATGTAGTTTAAAAACATTATCTTATTCTTGAGTGTTAAGGTTAATTATAATCCAGGGTCTCTCTGGATGTTAATGTGGATGCTTTAAGGAGTGAAAAGGCAGATAGCTCTCCTACGACTAAAAAGCATCCAGTATCCAATATAGAAATCATCTACAAAACTCTTACTCTACTCTATTATTTCTAAGGGTGATGTTTTTCCTGTGTCTAGATAGGAGGAACAACTGCAGCACTCAATTCTCTTCTTTCATACACTGGTTTTACACTTATTAACTCCATTCATGTCAATGAAATTATTCCTGATTTATGACAGTCTGAGAGGAGTATGGTACTTGTTATAGGCCTGATCCAAAGCCCATTGAAGTCCTATGGAGTTTCCATTAACCTCAGCTGGCTTTGGAAAAGGCCCAAAGTCTCCATGACAGTGTATATAACGGACCAGATCCTCAGCATATGTCCGCTGATTTCAGTGGAGCTATGTTGATTTAAACAAGATGAGGATGAGGCCTTGTGGTTCACTGATATTCTGAATTGAGACACAGAATGCCTCATAGCTACTCCTGCAGCAGATAAAGAATAAATCAAAGAAAGGTAATCATACAATCTCCTTCTCAGTTATATAGCTACATACACTACAAAGATCACATATGAGGGGAGAGTACATAAACCTAAACATACACTGATTTTTTGCTAAAGGAACATGCAAAAACATATCATGATGCAATGTACAGTTTTTTTTCTGTAATTCATTGAGTACAACTACCAAAGAAGCTTGAGTCCCATCTTCATGTTCATGGTGAACTTAGAGTATAGAAAAGAGTAATTCATGTGGCTAACTACACCAGTTTGAATAGTTTTGCACCTTAAGAGAGATTCAGCAAATTTTACAAAATTACAGCAAAAACTGCTTGTCACTTGGATAGCTTGACAAAGTTTTTCTCCACATAAAAAACAGCACTTTTGCTAATAACTTCAACAAATTTTGTGAATATGAATTAAAGAAATTTCCAAAATAAGTAGAATTCTACCAAGTTGAGCAACATTTCTGGTCTGCAATGTTGTTAAAATTCACCAGTGTTTTCAGAGTGTTTCCATTTTGACTTCACAAATTCAAAACTGAAAGTTACATCTAGGTTCTTTGCTCTTTCCATAATGAAATAAATAATAGTAGTAGCAGATATTTGTATTAATTTTAAAAATAACAGCTGCACTCTCTAACTATGGGGAATAGTCTAAAAAAATCTCAAGCCTTAGGAAACACATTTTTTCAGGTATCATAAGGACATTCAAGTGAATGAAGATAGACATAGGGATAGATTCCAAGTGTAAGGCCACAACTATATGAAAACTTACCATTGGAGGTGGCCCCATCTGTCCATCTCCTCGTATCTTTCATATAGGTGGGTCCAGTGGTGGTTTACAGGTCAGCTATCATTTAGCCTCTAACTCAGGGTAAATTCTCCATTGCCTTACCTCAATGATTCAGCTTACTGTGCTGAATCCTCTCACTCTTCCCTCTGCGAAGGGGACATACAGGAACCCCAGTTTGCAAAGACTTCAGTTATCCCTTTTTTCATAGACCTGAAGTCCACCAGAAAAATCCCATGTCTCTTATTTTCTCAGCTCTGGCCCTTTGGCCTTTTATCCACACTGGACACCACCCTCAAGTTGAGATGAACAATCATTCTTAGAATTCCTAGCATTAAATTCCTAAATCCTATACCTATTTAATCTGTATATCTATTATGTTATAAGGAAGGCAAACCCCTCCCCCCGCACTATGTCCCAGTCATTTTGGTGTCAATAGAAAACATTTATTCCTGACCCCTTAGATAGGCAATCATCAGACATACAACAACCTGAAAACCCAGTTCCTGTACTAAATAACTACTTGGAGGGATGGTGGGATCAGCTAAAAATGAAAAATACTGGGCCAGAATTTAAACAAAGGATTGTGGGAAGCAAGAGCCACTCAAGCTTGCATCTTTCTGGCTGGCAAATGGCACTCGAGGAGAAGGGGCATTTCCCTGTGTATACTCCCCCTTTATCCTAAAGCTGTCCAGCATCTTGTGGATCCAATCAACTTTCCCATCCATTAAATGAGTGGGTGGCATTTGGGAAGATGTTATTTACTCCTGTATACATTGATTGCCATTAAAAAAGTTATTATTTAACAAGAGTTGCTATACCATTTTCCCCTTTCCAGCACTATATATCTGATGGCTCCAAAGCTCACACAATAATGGCTGTAAAGTAAGTTTGGTCAAACTTGGCTAGAAAGATCTGCTTTCATCCATTCTTCTATGTAAAGGCAGTCCTAGGGGGCTAATCTTATCTTTAAAATTGGTAGCAAAACCTTGATATGGAGGGATTGGATGGAGAGAGGATTTACGACTTTGTAACAGCAAACTGACAATGACAATTTGAACCATTTGTAGATCTTCAGAAACAATTAAACTTACCCTGTTCTGGAATAAGAAATATCTCCAATTAAAGCATTTACTTACAAATATATTTGGACCAGGTATTTTGGGAGCTCCAGAACTTTTGGAGGAAACTCCAGGAAACTTCCTGGATTTACTCAGCCAGTTCCCTTTTCTGACCCCAAGAATACCTACCAAAGACTGATAATTTGAGAGGTGTTTAGAATAGAGATTTAGATACACTGCGATCTCTGACCCATAGAATACAATTGCATCTAATGTTTAAAAAGCAACTATAGACCTGAGACTATGGTTTATTCATGAACACCCTTTTTTTAATCTATTGGTTCTCACATAGGCTAATGATGATGGGCCTTATAAACGCTGACTGCTGTTGGAAGTGTAACTCCCTTGATGCTGCATTAGCTCATATGTTTTGGGCCTCCCATAAAGTATCAGCAGATGGTACTCAAAAATAGGTTTTGCAGAAGTTTGTTGCAACTGTGCACTGCAAATATCTTACTTTGAGCAGTTCTTTACATGAGCTCTTAACATATTCCTTTCAGAACCTATCACTGCACCAGAATCAGCCTGAGGGGTTGCAACAGAATGATATAAGATGTCCCTCTCAAGAGGAACTAAGAGTGCTTTCTCTGAAGTCCTCCCAGCCTTCAGAACAAATGAGAAAAGAACTAAGGTGAAGACTTAAAACTGTATCCCACCACTTTTGAGAAGTGTTTTGCTAACACTAGACAGGCCAGACAAATGTATACTTTTAAAACTTTTCTACTGCGATGTATTGACATTACTGCTCCAACATTTTAAAATAAAGAACATTATATGAGAAATGTGTAAAATAAAAAAATATAAGTAAAAAGCTTCATAAGTAATTTGTTTTAATTATTCTAGCTGTCCCCTGACAATTCTGTGTATTCTTAAGCCTGAGTACAGATAATATGTTATTGTTTTAGCTCTGTAGCAAAAATGATCCATTATTTTCCAGGATCACCAGAAATATACGGCTAATGGGGCAGAACAGTGTGTACCTGGAAATCTGGCTTATGGAAAATAGAGGAATATTTTGAAATAGAGCTTTTTTAATTTAAACGAATGCTAAAAATGAAACACAAGAATATGTCCTTTATCACTAGGAATAAAGTGTTAATGCAGGAGAGACAGAGAGGAGAAAATACATCTGATGTACAATTTAATAACTCCTGGGGAATCACTGATGAAAACAAATTCATAGCACACCTAGTTTATATCGAAGGTGGTACTAATGGGTTGAAAGTGTTAGTATGTTTTTTTATCTTTGTAGCTTACTTGAAGGGACAGTTGTTAAAGACATCCAGAAAAATATATATTAGAAGTTGTATGAAATTAATAAGGACCAGATAACTAAAATAAGATTTCAATTGGATTCCTAATTTTCTGAGGACAGTTACAACCACAGAAGGGCAGCAGAGAAAGTGCAAAGGGTTTATGGTGATAGACAGAGCCTCCTTATTAAAAACCGTTTAACTATGGGACAGAAAATTGAATTCTAGCAATGGAAGAATAATTCTAATTCAACACACTCAGTGAGGACTTCTAAACACTCAGATGGGTAAAGCCTCTGAATTGTGATTAACTGATTAAAAAGCAAAGATGGAAATTGGAAATAAAGGAAAGAATTCATGCTGTTATTTTTAAATTAAAGCTAATCTAATTTAAAATAATTATACTTTGTATTTTAGTGTTCACAATTTACTGTTGCCACATAATTTAATAAAATAACATTATTCATTTTTTTAAAATGTAGTGCTTTATATATTAGTTGAGCAGTTTGTTCTCTCCAGAAGTTTTGAAAAAATATCATTCAAATAACTGAGAGATTTAGACTGCTACATACTTTTGTAATAAAAATAAAATAAGTAAATTAATATATGGGAAGAAATAAAAAAGAGAAATATAAAACAACAAAAACAACTTTTTAAAATGAGGTAGAAAATGAATGGAAAATTTGTAAAAGCCATTGTGATAATTTGTCATTCTGTAATTATCTCCAGACTGGAGAGCAAGGACCGTTTCAATAACTTTCAGGTAAAAGAGAGCATTTTTAAATCACATATAATTAGTGTACTTATAAGAAATGTGAGACTTTGTCTTATCACTGCACAATTCCCTTTGATTTTGAGTTTCATATTTATTTGTATTTTAAATAATAATATTAATAATAAAATCAAGACTCTGGATACACCAACATCATTAATAACACAAAGTCCCAGCAGCATTAAATAATAACTTCAGTAGAAACTTAGCCAGAAACACACGTACAGAAACTCAGTTCCATCTCTTCATCATCACAGGAAAAACACTCCCAGCCTTTTCCAAAATCCTTAGAAAACAGGTGTCTTTTGCACCATGCACATGTACAACAGTGGCAGGCTAACAGTCCTTTTAATACCATCTCTCCATAAGAACTGAGTAAGAGCTTGCACCTGTGGGAAGAAAACCCTACATGTTCTGGGTTCTACCAACTGCGAGTATTTATTATTTGTATGATTGAAATGCCCAGGAGCCCTAGTCATGGACTCATGGTGCTGGTCCAAGGGAGACCAGATATCAAGTATGAAAAATCGGGATGGGGGTGGTGGGCAAGAGGCACCAATATAAAATAAAGCCTGAATATTGGGACTGTCCCTATAAAATTGGGATATCTGGTCACCCTAGCTAGGCATTGTGGAAACACAGAACAAAAACATGGTTCCAGCTCCAAAGAGCTTAAAATCCAAGTATGACATTTTTAGTGTTACTTTTACACAGCTATTTTTGATGTACATATCTCTGGTAAATTTTCAAGATAAGGAAAGAAGCTGAGATGTATATGTGATAGATGTGGCAGGTGAAGTATTATCAGAGACTGAGGTGATCTGTTGAAACTAAATAATATTATGAATAGTCTACAGAGGATATATTGAGAACTTCTGTTTTCTGTCTCATAACATAAAATAGAGACTTTCAATAAAATTCAATACAATTAAAAGGTGGCATTTTGTTGTGGAATTAAAAGATGGCATTTTGTTTCATGAGATGTGCAGGGGCAGGTTTTCATTCGGTTTCAGTACAGAAATAAGAAATTGAAATCACTGAATTTTCTGCACAACAGAAAACCCAGTTCCCACCCAGCTCAAACTCGAGAGTGAGATGATGCTTGGAAGTGCAGTCACCAGCTGCTAATGTAACTTGGAGCATACTGCTTACTATTCACATTACAGAAAACAGCACCCACCCCAAAATAAACAGCAGCAGCATTATGAGCTCATCATCCTTGCTTGCCATGAATCAAACATTAAGGGCTTGTTTACACTTAAAATGCTACAGCTGTGCTGCTGTAGCACTTTAGTGTAAATACTACCTATACTGACAGGAAGGATTCTCCTTTTGGTAATCCACTTCCAGGAGAAATGGTAGCTAGGTCATACAAAGAATTATTCCAGTGACGTAGCGCTATCTATATCAGGGGTTAGTCAGTATAGCAACACCTGTCAGGGTTGTGGAGTGTTCACAACCCTGAGAGATGTAGCTATACCAGTATAAAATGCTAATGTAGACAAGCCCTAGCTCCTTCTCTAAAGGATCATTGTATCCAGACTCATAAAATCATAGAATCATAGAGTTGGAAGGGACCTCAGGAGGTCATCTAGTCCAACCCCTGCTCAAAGCAGGACTAACCTCAGTTAAATAATCCCAGCCAGGGTTTTGTCAAGCCGCAGCTTAAAAACCTCTAAAGATGGAGATTCCACCACCTCCCTAGGTAACTCATTCCAGTGCTTCACCACCCTGCTAGTGAAAAACTTTTTCCTCTTGTGCAACCTAGACCTCCCCCACTGCAACTTGAGACCGTTGCTCCTTGGTCTGTCGTCTGCCATCACTGAGAACAGCCTAGCTCCATCCTCCCTGGAACCCCCTTTCAGGTAGTTAAAGGCTGCTATAAAATGCCCCCTCATTCTTCTCTTCTGCAGGCTAAACAAGCCTAGTTCCCTCAGCCTCTCCTCATACGTCTTGTGCTCCAGCCCCCTAATCATTTTTGTTGCCCTCCGCTGGACTCCCTCTAACTTCTCCACATCCTTTTTGTAGTGGGGGGCCCAAAACTGGACACAATACTCCAAATGCGGCCTCATCAATGCCGAATAGAGGGGAATAATCACTTCCCGCGATCTGCTGGCAATGCTCCTACTAATGCAGCCCAATATGTTATTAACCTTCTTGACAACCAGGGCACACTGCTAGCTCATATCCAGCTTTCTATCCACTGTAACCCCCAGGTCCTTTTCTGCAGAACTGCTGCCTAGCTTGTCGGTCCACAGTCTGTAGCTGTGCATCAGATTCTTCCATCCTAAGTGCAGGACTCTGCACTTGTTCTTGTTGAACCTCATCAGATTTCTTTTGGTCCAATCCTCCAGTTTGTTTATGTCCTTCTGTATCCTATCCCTACCTTTCCAGGGTATCTACCACTCCCCCCAGTTTAGAGTCATCTGCAAACATCTTCCAGATCATTAATGAAGATGTTGAACAAAACCGGCCTCAGGACCGACCCCTGGGGCACTCCACTTGTGACCGGCTGCCAGCTAGACATGGAGCCATTGATCACTACTCGTTGAGCCCTATGCTCTAGCCAGTTCTCGATCCATTTTATAGTCCATTCATGATTGACTCATTCTGTATCTGTTGCCTAAAGAGCAACATAAGGGAGAGAATGGGCAAATGAAATGCACTAGCACTTTTCAGCCTTTTATAGACATCTGACCTACCTCAGGATACCAAAACTTGAGTATGTTCTTATTAACATAAGATTTCATGTGGCTGGTCAGTCTCACCTCAGTCCACAGAAAAATCATGGAGCAGGTCCTTAAGGAATCCATTTTGAGGCACTTGGAAGAGAGGAAGGTGATCAAGAACAGTCAGCATGGATTCACCAAGGGCCAGTCAAGTCTGACCAACCTGACTGCCTTCTAAAATGAGATGACTGGCTCTGTGGATGTGGGGAAAGCAGTGGACATGATATACCTTGACTTTAGCAAAGCTTTTGATATGGTCTCCCACTGTATTCTTATCAACAAGTTAAAGAAGTATAGTTTGGATTAATGGACTATAAACTAGATAGAAAGCTGGCTAGATCATCGGGCTCAACGGGTAGTGAACAACAGCTCGATGTCTAGCTGGCAGCTGGTAACAAATGGAATGCCCCAGGAGTCGGTGCTGGAGCTGGTATTGTTCAACATCTTGATCTGGAAGATGGGGTGGACTGCACCCTCAGCAAGTTTACAGATTACACTAAGCTAGAGGGAGTGGAGGGCAGGGCTAGAATATAGAGTGACTTAGACAAATTTGAAGTTTAGGCCAAAAGAAATCTGATGAGGTTCAACAAGGAAAAGTGCAGAGTCCTGCACTTAGGATGGAAGAATCCCATGCACTGCTACTGACTGGGGACTGACTGGTTAAGCAGCAATTCTGCAGAAAAGAATCTAAGGGTTACAGTGGACAAGAAACTGGATATGAGTCAACAGTGTGCCCTTATTGCCAAGAAGACTAATGGTATATGGTCTGCATTAGTAGGAGCATTGCCAGCAGATCGAGGGAAGTGATTATTCCCTTCTATTCAGCACTGGTGAGGCCACATTTGGAGTACTTTGTCCAGTGTTGTGCCCCCCTTTACAGAAAAGATGTGAACAAATTGGAGGGCAACTAAAATGATTGGGGGCTGAAGCATATGACTTATGAGGAGAGGCTGAAGAAACTAAGCTTGTTTAGTCTGAAGAAGAGAATGAGTGGCGATTTGATAGCAGCCTTTAACTACCTGAAAGGGGGTTCCAGAGAGAATGAAATTAGACTGTTCTCAGTGGTAGTAGATGACAGAACTAAAAGCAATGGTCTCAAGTTGCAGTGTGGGAGGTCTAGGTTGGATATTAGCAAAAACATTTTCACTAGGAGGGTGGTGAAGCACTGGAATGGGTTCCCTAGGGAGGTGGTGGAATTTTCATCCTTAAAGGTTTTTAAGGTGCAGCTTCACAAAGCCCTGACTGGGATGGTTTAGTTGAGGTTGGTCCTACTTTGAGCTAGGGGTTGGACTAGAAGACCTCCTGAGCTCCGTTCCAACCCTAATCTTCTATGATTCTATGATTAAAACAACTTAAATCCTACATAGCATAGCCAGAACAGCATAACACAAATGACCTGAACAAAGTGGAAGAATAATCTTGTGGTTAAAGCACTACACTAGGAAATCTGGGTTTATTTCCCTGCTCTGCCACAGACATGAAATAAGAATGTTTGTTCTTTCCTAGATATGATCCTAGCATTTACATTAAACTTGGAAAAACGGATATTTAGCATGCCCTGTATCATCCATGTGTGAGCCTTACATTTTTATCAATAGGGGGCACAGTTCTGTATTCCTTGCACACTCTGTTTTATTAAAGATGTTAGGGCACTCAAAGCCTGTATTCCTTGCACACCCATAACTCACACTGATTTCACTGGGAATTTAGGGCATACAAAGAATGAAGGAAGAATTGAGCAATGTCATCATATATGAGTTGAAAAATACTATACAAGTTGGATTTTCAGATGTGTTTTAAGGATTTTTTTGAAGTGGATTTCTTTTTCTGCCTCTTTCAGTAGAAAGCAGTAGAATGTTTACACATTTTGAAAATACTGATGTCTTTTCCTAGAGACAGGTGTGTATATGGTGTGTGGATATCCTGCCATTGAGACGAATTCATATTAGTCAAATAATTATTCTAAAAAATGCAGGCTTTGTGAGTGTCTTGTATTTCCATAGGATATGAAACTGATGGAATATTTCAAGATGAAAACTTTCAAGTGAAGTAGAAAGCAAGAAATCCACTGCATCTGGCCAAGAGAGAGAGGGAGCAATAAGTCTTTTTTCTTTATTCTTTGTACAAGGACCACCAAGAATCTTAGTTCTTATCCTCCTTGAATGTAAGTTCTGGGAGTATCTAGTATCACCACCAGTGCTAACTCCCCCAAAGTGGTAGGCAGGGATGGAATCCTGCTCTCTTCTTCTCTGGATGGTAAACCAGATTGGCCTGTAGGCAGCTCATGCTGATCTCCATTAAAGAGCATCATAGTCTTTACTTCACTCATACTCCTGGAGAAATTCTGCTAAGACCCCTTGATCACACTCCTAACAAAGAGCCCAATCTTTCCAATACTTATACAAGTGCTTCAGTTTACTCACATATTATTCACAAGCTGAGAGTTATGTTTGTGCATAAACATCTGCAGGATTGGGGCCAAAGTTTGTGGGAAAAGGCTACCATATAGACCTTACTGTCAAGTTCTTCTATTCCAAATCCATGTTTTTGCTGAAAGGGTCAAAAGTCCGAAGGTCATGTAAATCCCATTGCAATCAGTCTTTACAGATTTAATTTAAAAATGAGTGGAAAAATAAAGTGAAGATTCATTCAAGAAATGGGAGCTGGACTGCCTGAAGTGCATTAATTCACCTGAAGGATTATTTACAATTAAATAGGTAAGGACAAATTGCTAACCACAACTTGATATATATCTATTTTAAAAATATGCATCAAAAGCCAGCCAATATGAGCATTAATGAACAGATTTTCTGCATTAACAAACAGTGCCTTAGGAAAATATTATCCACTAATCAATTGTCCGAAAGCATAACACTAAAGAACAAGGACAATCTGAATCTAATTATGAAATAACACCACCAACATAAATCTAATGACTGGCATATTGCATAGGATTTTCAATTCCCACATTAAAATAGAATAACAAAACACCAGATGATGTCCTAATGCTCATGTGACTTCTCAGACTAGCAAATCAATAATATATATTTACTGTCAGTTAGAAAATGATACCATCACTCAGGATCAATAGTTTTTTTACAGTTATTCGCAATGGGATTAATCAAGGAATAAACTAATATTTATTGTAAAGGTGGCAAAATCTGGTCCCCTGTTTACTGGTCTATATGTCAATTAGACAAATCCTGCATTTGGGATAAAATAAAAGGCTTTATTTCTTGAACTGATCAAAACCCAGCCTGACACAGAGAGTTTTAAGGTTAATACCTTTTTAATTTTTTTTTTCTTATAACAGGTGCTGGTTTAACAGCTGTAAAGAACAAAAACTTGTATTTATTAACAAAACAGGATCAGCACTGTCAACAATTATACAGCATGTCTTATACCACTCATTATATGTCTTAAAGCTAGAGATATTCTTCACTTCGCTTTAGCAGCACAGTTATCACTCAAAATTTTTAGTATATAAAATTGTTATTTTTGAATAAAGGATGTGCTCTATGAGAACCTCCATGATGTTATAGTTATTTGGATGTCAGGAAAATGAAAGAATAAGTATAAAAGAGTTTGAACGAAAGCTGAAGGGGTGATGTACATTGATTTACAAATATCCACATAGTTATCATGGCATGTCAAAATAATTGTTAATTCATGTCTGACCCTACGCAAAATACATAAGCTAACACTTCCTAACTCTTATTATTTTTACAAAGTGAAACAAATGCAGTTATGCTCCTGGCGAACAAAAGTAAAATTAAAATGTTGTTTCTTTTCCAAATTATAGACTTTTGTTGCTTAAAAACAAAACCACCAACAACACTGGGCATTGAAAGAATTATACGAATACTTAACTTTGTCAATAGCCCATTTATGCACTATTGTTTACTGAATTAGAGACTCTCATTCTGTGAAAGTATGATGGACAAAAGAATAATAAGGGTAAGTATTGATTCGACCACACAGTTGCACAAGTGGAGAAGAGCATACAAGGAGTTGCCTCCATCTTGAACCCAATTCCAGACATCATCCAAAACCTTGATTAAAGTGCTGGTGGCATGCAAGGACTTTGGAAATCTAGTACTAAATCTAGTCACACAGGAAACATTAAAAGGAGCTGAATGGGGTACGGCAAAGATGAAACTACGGCCTGTTCTCCCATATCTGCTCCTCCACTGCTGCTGTAGGAATAAAATTGTAATTGTAACCCTGTAGCTTAATTCATAGCTTTTAATTCATACCCTTATTTGTGTCAACCTCTATATGGTTATTATTGAAATCATGTAACATTTGAACTTCTCTCAGTCATACTCCATCTTGTGAATGTAAAACCCCATTTTGACCTATGTACTCCATCTTGTGTAAAAACCCCATTTTGACTCTATGTACTCCATCTTGTGTCAAACCCTTTCTAAACCTTTAGATGAATAAGATAGTTATCTGAACAAGGTATGAATGGAGGGTGTATGTGTGTGTGAGTCAGACCCAAACTGCCAGCCTGTCTTGATGAAGTTGTCCTGATGAAGTGTGAAGTCCATTTTAGGCTGAAGAGTGTGAACATAGCCCCCAAAAGCAAAGAAGGATCCACCCCAGAAAAACTTAATCAAACTTAATCAAAGACATCAAAGAACAAGCTGAAAGTCACGTCTGCTATTGTACCAGCAATCAAGGGTCACAGAGAAGCGACGTGACACAGCAGAACTGAAAAACCTATAAAAGACTGGGTGAGATTTCAAGGCTTTGGGGAAAAACAGCGTTCTACACATCATCTAAAGAAGAGCGTCGGTGCGCGCCCGACAAGGACCCTGCTCTCCTCATGCCCAGCTTCCCTGGCCAGGTAGCTGCCATGAGCCACGAACTCCAGCAACGAACCCTAGCTACGATCTCAAGCCACAATCAGGACTGGTAGCTATATATAACTATAGAACGCTTTCTGGTACGTTTGGGCGCGTGTATGTGTGTGTATGTGTGTATGTGTAGGTTTAAGTTAGTTATTACTTTAGTTTCTGTCAATAAATGCGGCATACTGCCTTTTCCCCTTGAAAAAGTCCTGAGTGCTTAATTTTGCACAACACTGCCAACACAACTTCAAGAGGGGTGTAAATTGTATTTTATTGCATATTGTAGTAGCTCTCGCTGGTCTATGTGCTTGCACAGTCGTATATGGAGGCTACCAAAGTACCTCCCACACAACATTTTCAGTTGTCTAAAGACAACGTTAACCACCAGATTAACTTTTTATTCAGTGTCTCTGCACTTAAAGCAGACATTTGACCTAATTCTGGTCTGTTTTACATCATATTTGCCCCGGTGCTACCCAGATGACTTCACTGCTGTTACACTTGTTTTACGCTGTATCTGAGATCACTATCAGGCCCATCACACTTAATTCGTCTCATTGTACAATATATTAATATACTGGATAATTATTAGAGAGTATGCTGAAGAGAACAATCTTGCTTTAGCATGATAGACTAAACACTCTAATACTATAAGCGTCTTCTATGTCTAATTTATATAACTAGAATTATATAAGATTACAGTGAATATTTAACACTTAAAGTTAACCAAAACAGTATGGAGAAACTACTCTCTGAACACTTTACAAACTGTCTATATCAGCCAACATTTATTAAAGATATAATTTCAACATTTAGAGTGCAGCTTCTGTCACACAGCTTTCATTTCTTCAGATTAATCTTTCATGGTATTCTAATGATTTCAATGGAATCATAGAAATGTAGTGCTGGATAGGACTGAGAGAGACCATCTAGTCCATCCCACCAAATTAAGGCAAGCTCAAGTATGCCTAAAAAAAATGGAGTTTAACCAGTAGATAATATGGCCATTGATTTTATTATAGGATGCGTGCAATGATTTGAAAATGTAGGTGTGGGATTTTCATGTCAGTTGGAAGCCTTCAATTTCCCAAGCCCCAGGCTCTCACCTTACCCATATGACCCTAACCATCCTTCCTTTCCTTATCTTGAGCAAGTCACTTGAGCTCTGCTGTTTCTTATTTTAATTGACAGGAAAAAGTGCTCACCTGTCTCACAAGAAGATGGTGGCTGTAGGTTTTAATATTTATAAAGTGCTTTGAGATCCAAACATGATGGGGGGAAAGCAGCATAGGAATGTAAATTATTATTACAGTTGTTATGTGCTCCAACATTTTCCAGAATTGTTTGTGAATGACAAATGGTTTATCTGTCCAACAAACTATACTAGAAGTATATTATTTATTTGCTATGTAATTGTTAAAATATTCAGTCATCCACTCAGGCAACTGAAACAAAACCATGTGACTTTAGTGACCACCCCACACACAACTAATATAACAAGTAACCAAAGTGAACAGTTTTCTGACACCCATAGTCTAAAAGTTTCTCTCTTATACAGGATTTGGAGAATGCTTATGAATAATGAACAAATATGGAATAATCATGATCAGTTCACCAATTATTTGCAAACAGGAAAAAAAACTGTATCTACAATCAATGTTATTTGCAATTAATAATTCAACTGACCTTGGTCACAATCATGGATATTTTAGAGTACATTTTTGGATATAGAAACAACAAAAGGTAGGCACTGATAAACTGATATAAAATATGAATGAGGCAGTGTGCAAGGAATTTAAGAAATTCTCTATACAGAGAACAACTAAACTAATGGGAAAAATAAGATCTAATACATTTTCTTTTTCATCATTTTATAACATTAATATTACATAACATTTGTTGCTAAGGGCATCGGAAATTATGTCAGAATGCTACATATTTTTTGCAGCAGCCTCTTTTGGATAAGAAAGAGAGGCTATCAAAGCAGAGCATCAAGAACAAAATGTACAACTGCACAGTGGACTGACTCTTAAAGGGATCCTTCTCTTAGCAGACCACAAGTAGTACATCGGTTGTTATGGGGCCTGTTCCACAGATGGACCAACAACTGAATGGTTTGTGCAATATCTCGTAATTCTGTTACAATCTGAAATACCAGTATCACCTAGTGGATATTCTGGCTATGTAACGGTGTGATAGTACAAAGGAAGGCCTGGGTGTTCCAAAATGGTAATTTAAGAAACCATCTTCCTTACTTACGTTGTTTCTCAGACGTTGTTGTTGACCTTATATACTGTTTCCTGCCTGAATAACATCCTTAAATACAGAACTATATCACAACATCTAGCATAAAAGATTTTAATTTGGGCATTCTCAATAGCCAACTTCCTAGCACCATCTCACACAACTGTTTTGCAAGCGGTCACTGCTTTCCTTTTAATTGTAAGCCAATTAAACCATTCAGAGGCATTTCAACAGAAACAGAGAACAAAATCATAATGTGAAGGCTAAGACTATAACAGGGTTAAAAAAAGAGATAGATAAATTCATGGAGGATAGGTCCATCACTGGCTATTAGCCAGGATAGGCAGGGATCGCTGTTTGCCAGAAGCTTGGAATGGATGACGGGATGATCACTTGATGATTACCTGTTCTGTTTATTCCATCTGACGCACCTGTCATTGGCCACTGTCGGAAGACAGGATACTGGGCTTGATAGACCATTGAATGACCTTACTGGGTTAGATCTGTGTTCTTAATGAAAAATGATAATGAACTAAAACCACTTTGTTTTAAACTCAATTTTAAAAGCAATATTCTTCCTCTTCCTGCTTGGTCTTGTCCAGATCAAAAGGAGATCTCTAACAAGGAAAAACACATCTTCATCCATGAGAATAAGGGGGACACAAACTGCTCATGTTCACATAGCCAAGCTGGACACTAGCTCATCCAATTCTGAGCAAGTTGTACCCAGCTTTTGCGTAGCTCTTCTCCAGGAGCGGAGTGTAGAACCACTAAAGGAGCTGAACATGTGTGCTCCCCTAGGGATCTGAGCTGCTTTTCGGCATCCCATTCGTCCCTCTCTCCAACACGGATGCTCTGGGACTGCCTTAATATCCTATGGAATTGCTGCAGGGAGGCACACAGTCAGGGCTGAAACTATTGAACTGGTATTCTCCCTGTAACACCCTTGTTAACTTTGGCACAGCAGTGGGTGAATTACAAAGGGATTTTTTATTTTCCCTGCTTCCAGTTTAGCTTATGGATGGCACATGTCAACCATAGCCAAGTTTGTCTTTTCCCAGCTGACAGCAGGACCTGTGTTGCGGGTTGCACAGGACATATGGCCCCTTTAGAAACCATCATAACTGTGGGCCAGTCACCTAGAGCCCTCCCCTCACACTGCTATCTTCAAGGGGTCAGGGAGACAATGCACATATAATTTACCTCCATGGTGTCATCTCCAGTAGCCTGGTATGGATTCATAAGACTCGCTCCTGGAAGCGGGAAGACTTTGTGACTGACAACAATTATCTGACTGCTCCAACAGGTGAGTTCCCTCTCAAGAGAGCAATAATATTATATGGATGCAAAGCCACACCAGGCTGCACAGCTTAGGGTGGGTTCCACAGCATGAGAATGTGGCTGGGAACTGATCCTCAGAGTTCAGGAAATTTTCTGATTGTGAAGGAAAAAAAATTGTTTAAGGCCTTGATTTAGCAAAATACAAACGGGCTTAGATTTAAGTGTGTGAATAACCTTGACATCAGTGGGTTTTAAACACTTTCCTAAGAAGGAGCTGTTGGCACCAGGAGTGGAAGGTACTATTACAGAGCCTTTCGCCTAATTCTTACTGGTTTGAGTCCAGCTCAGGTCAATAATGATTGAAAATCTCTTATGTGCACGTTGCCTTAACCCATTTCCTATTGGGCATACATGCACACCACAATGAAGATGTGAAGTTGGTCCAGTAAAAGATAATACTCATCCACCTTGTCTCTCTAATATCCTGGGCTACAACAACACTAAGGAGTGCACAATAAACACTCCTGTTGGTTGTGACAACCACTGAAGCCAATATCTGTAAAGGAATAAAGGGTAAAGCATACTCATGCATGCTTAGCTGGTCAATCCAGAAGAAGAGCCCAACAGTCCATTCTCCTGCAACTTGTGTACTTAAGTACATTTTTGAAAAGTGAGTGTAAAATGCTACTACTGATTTGGCAGCATTTTAAACCCACATTGAACTGGTATAAACCAGTGCACAGAGAATCAGGCCGTACTTGGTTGAGAGGAGTAAAAACAATTAAACCTAAGTTTTAATAACATAAATAATGCAATAGCTAAACACATACTATAATTTAGAAAAAAAAAGAAACAGCCCCAAACAACCAACTTTCCCCAATCTACAATTCCATTAAAGTGGATACATTGCTCTCTAAGCAACCACACAGACTTCTTGTAGCCCTGTCTTCCTTTTATGCACCAGGGGTATCGGAGCAATTGAGGATCACTAACTCAGTCACCAGTTTACTGCTACTCCTCTACTTAAAAGTGACAGCACAACACTTGGAATTCAATAATCTTCGATCAATGAAAGGACACTTTTTTAACTTGTAAGTTTGAAAGGGTTAAAGCTTCTGCTGAGCTCACTAGCAAAATCAACTTATATTTGCAACTCTTCAGGGAACTATGTATTTCTTCAGCATTCCATTAATCACATTTGGGATTCAAATGGAAAGGATAATATGCAAAGACTAACAGTATACCTGCCAGCACTTGCAATCAAACAGAACACACAGGATTGTGGTCCTCATCACCATAATGTGACTACAACCAAATAAAACCATTTAAATGCCACTATATCATGACTAATCCTACCCCATGAAACCTAAAAGGAAAAATCATGAAATAATAAAATAATTTCCCATGAAACTTTTCAAGCGAGTCTTCATTGACATCCATAAAGGTATTTAAGGTAAAAATGACTTTATTATCTATTATAAATGCATGAAAATCATTTTGACTTCATAATGAAAATAGCTTATTCCCATTCAGCGCACTAATATAGTAGCATGACTAAGCATATCAGCACAGGCAGCACCAAGTGTCCACTCTATCAAGCAATGGCTCACTCTGGTTTTACTCTTAACTATTTCCTTCTGTATATTTTTACACCCAAATATACAGACTCTAGTATTCTTTTAATTACATGTACTTTATACTACAAAAATGTTGTGAGACTGGATCATTATGTCAGCAATAAGAAAAAGAAAACCTGAAGAAAATTTTATAAAGGTACTTTCTTTCTGGAAGCGCCGAACATGCAGCAACCAGTTGCAAAATGGCCACCTTTAGGGCTGCAGCTCCTTGACTCTGCCAGATTTAAAGGGCCAGGAAGTCATACTGTGACGACAAGAGGGAGAGGTCCAAGTCCTAAAAGGGAATCACCCTGAAGTAGGAAGAGTGAAAGTAAGAAAGAGGTCACTAATGATGAGGCTTATGGAAAAGGGGCTGCATCTTTGTTGCATATATCATTACTATATCCCACCAACGAGAAAAACAAACAAACAAACAAAAATCAACAGCTGGGAGACATACTATGGCATTTATGCAGTAGGTATTAGTTACCAAAAGCAGCAAATGAGTTATGACTGGCTTTTATCCGAATCCCATTTTTCTTTCTCTCTTGCTGGTAAAATTTCCCATACTGGGAAATGATCTGGTGTTCTTAAAGACCTATTATGTCATGATTGCGTGATTAAGTCAGGGATTTCAGAGTCATATTCCACATTCTTAATTATTATTAATGCTCTCTAATGTCATTAGGAAATGCTGGAGTTTAGAAAAGTGATAAAACCTGTCAAATCATCTCAGTGGAAAAGTGCTGCTCCTGTATTAAATTAATTAAAAGGAGAATGAGCCATGCTGCGCTGGCTCAATGTCAGTTCTGCTATTCACACTGGGCAAGGTTGTTTATTAACAAAGTCAATTCCAAATGACTTGGTCAATCACCTGTTATTTTCACCCAGTCTACGTGCTTACATTACCACATTCAATTAAATTAGAGTGCAAGGTAATGTACAAGGGAACACCTTTCATAGAGGAGTGCTCTACTGCACCACCAGCTCTTAGTCAAAAGTGCGACCTTTAATAGACTGTGGGAGATTTAGAAATAACATATCTGTCAAAGATGCTCCGCTAGTCAATAGATACAAAGAGGCAATCTGATTCTGCTCTTACTTACACCACTGTAATGACATTGATTTCAGTGGAATCACTCCTGATTCTCCTTTCTCTCTGATGCAAATCAGGCCCGAATTGTTTTTGATAAAGACTGTCACACTGTATAGATTATGAAGAATGATGGTATTGTCACGGCACATGTTGACCATCAAAGGAGAATGATGTGGAACAATCATTTTGTGTGATGGGATCACATCATTATGGAAACCTGGGATGACCCACAGTGGCTTCAGAATTTCTGAATGAGGAAACAGACCTTCATGGAGCTGCATGAGGAGTTTGCACCAAACCTCCAGTGCCAGAACAATCAATTCAGGGAAGCCATACAAGTGCAGAAGCAGGTGGCTACTGCCCTGTGGAAGCTGGCTACACCAGACAGCTGTAAGTCCCCAGCAAACCACTTTCTGGTTGGAAAGTCCACTGTTGTGGTCAAGGTTGTGCAGGATTGTGAGGCAATTAACACTGTGGTTTATCCAGAGATGACTGGCATAAGAAAAGTTCCAGAAAATATAGCTGGGTTTCTAAACTGTGGAAAGCCATCAATGGCAATCCTAGCCCCATATTTTGCCCACCAAAAGGGAAAGTGAGTATGTCTACCCAAAAGTTCACTATTCATTACTATTCAGCAACGGTTAGTGCACCACAGAGGCAGATTCATGAATACAAATGTAGGAAACACTGGAAAGGTTCATGATACCATGATATTGAGGAAATCAAAATTAATGACGATATAATCTATTTGTAGGTTTTAGTGACTATAATTATGATAAACTCCCAGGGCAGGGGATGAGTCCACCCTGCCACCTCCACACCCTAAAAAGAAATACCCGAATGCACTTCCAGCACTTCTGCAACTATCACTCATAAATGATAATGCTGGATGAATCTGAATGCCCCTTTGGGTGCTTGGAATGGTGTTCTGGAGTGCTGTGGCATGACTTGAGCCCTGTCTCAAGGGCTTGTTCATTTACACCCAAAATTAGCAGAATAGCAGGTAGCTCCATGGTGCTGTTCCCTGCTTCGACTCCTAGATGAGCCCTCTGTGGATCCCTGGCTGAGCAAATGGGGAGCTTGGATGCTTGTATTGTTCCCCTCAAGCCTTGTGTGCTATGTTTTGGTGGCAGAACTATTTGCCTGTTCTGTGTGTGTGTAGATGAGTGGAGGATGACAAATCCTTCCCTAATCGAACAATGGATAAATATGGAAGAATGCACTTTTGATGGTAATCCATTTTTAATTCTCATAGCAGATTTTCAAGAGGCTCTGTTGTGGGTACCAAAGTTTTTTGGAAAATTAGTTGTTACACTTTGCTCTCTGTTAAGCCTTAGTAAACATACTGTACACAATAGGGGTTACCATAGTACATAATTAGTATTGCTTTCTCTGTTTTCTCATTCTCATGATGACAGTAGAGAGATCAAAAATGAACAGTCTTCAGAGGCTGAAAATACCTGCTTTGATGTGGGGAATAATCCAGGGAGAATACAGAAATGGGCATTGGGATGGAAAGATTTTGCTAAAACAGATCAAAAGAAACTGGCCCTGAAGAGAGTTGGTTGCAAAGTAATTGGCTGTTTCCTTCTGAAGGGTCTGATTAAAGGTGGCAGAACTGTAACTTTACCTTTAAGCTCATTCCATGTGAAATTCAGATTTTTGTATATAGACACAGTTATTGCAAAGAATCCACATTTCAGTTGTGCTAAAAACCGTATATATCAGTATAAATTTAACACAGTATCTTTTGTTATAAGTCTGATTAATTATGCCTGTTTCAATATTCTGCACATTGTTTTGTTTCATATGGAACTAGAGAATATAGTAAACCAACATGCTAAGTTTATACAAATATTGAATTAATATAAGAAATATTTAACTAGCCATAATTTTAGGACACATATTAAAAAGCCAGCAGGCTAACATTTCACCTTAGCCTCATATCATATACCAAAGCTACAACAATTTAAGATAATGATAGAAGGCCACTTTCACCACTGATGTAAATTATACTATATTGAAATCAATGAGTACCCTGAGCAGGGCTTCATCTAAAGCATCCTGAAATCAACTGAAAAACTCTCAATAGCTTTGCACCAGTCCCCTAATCTATAATTACATGCTGAAGCACCATTTTTTAACAATGGAAATGTTCTATAAACTACATGTCCTGATTAATACTTAACAAGCAATTAAAAAATGCATTATCTTTATTTCCTAGATTATAATCGCATAACTTCTTCCAGAGCATAGCTATTTATAACAGCATGTCTCCTCCCTCCTTCCTCAATTTGACCCATGAAATAATTCATTGTAACAATTCATTTAATTTAACTGTCATAAACACGTTGTCATGTCAAGGTGCTACTGATATTTCTTTAAATGAAAATATGCAGGAGATAGTTTGGTTTCTTTTACATAAATCACTTTAGCTGCATGTTAAGCTATTTATGAAAGCAATTCAAACTACTGTAGTCCATAGGCTGCATTTTATACCACTGTTACATCTGATGCTCAATTTGCTCTCTATCATTTGTGTTAGTTATAGTACTTGTGCATAGGAAATTTCAGAGGATCATTTGCAAATATCTATGTTCATAGCGCACTCTTAGACTTTGATCAAGCTATTGGTTGCCATTTGTAGGACTTACATCAGACACATAACATTATTGTACTTTCTTTGCCTGAAAAAGATAAATATGAAAAGGAAGCCAGTCTTGCCCTTGTAGAAGTCAATAGGAGTTTTGGCCATTGGCTTTGATATAAACAGAGGTGGGCTCAGGATTGTTAAGTTGTGCCTGAGGTACCAAACTTTACTGAAGTGTCACCAAAAAGGAGCAAGTCTCAACTCTTTATTATGCACTGGTATTATATGGGGATTTCCACAAAATAATCAATCTCTTTTAACAACCTACAGTACCTTAAAAATTATATATGGAAGCAGCTAACTTGAGTCTGTCTCACTGAAGACAACCAAACTAATGGCTACTTCACTTACTTGTATCTATTGTGTCTTATTTATTTTCTTTCTACATTCTCAATTAATAGTTAGGGCAGAACCAAACGACAGGAGTGATCTTTTGTGATCTAAACTGGGACATGATCTAATGAATCTATGGCGCTCATCCCTGTATTAAATATGCACCTCACAATCATCAATTGATTTTATCCTCAAATTAGCCCTGTAGGTAGAACTATTATTTTCAATGTATATTTGGGGAAGTAAAGCACAGGATAGATTAAGTGATTTACCCAAGTTCTTATAAAAGTCTGTGAGTGAGCCAGTTTTAAACTCAGGTCTCCTGAATGTGGCCTTGAGCTTTAAACCATCCTACCACTTACATCAGTCCCACTGGAATCACACTTGATAGAACATAAATTTTCCTTAAAGGAAGGGAAGGTGTGATGGGAACGTGGTTTCCTTATTTTCCCTTTCCTTCACCTACTGGCACAGCCACAAATTTATATTGGCTACTGCAGATGAATACCTATCTTTCTGTGCTTTAATGTTTTTCCTTCTAGATGGCTATAGAGTTGTGCTGGTAAAATATTGTTTAATTCTTGATCCTTTTATGATTCTTTAATATTTTGAAGGCTTATATCAGAGATAAAAATATACACAACTCAAGTGAAACTACTTTTGGTTCTTTTTATACAAACAGTTGTAAGGCACTTTGTTCTATGTGTACTACATTTCTAAAAGTTTCCAGTGATGATGCTAATTTATTAGGTGGTCCTGTTCCCTCTGATTCACTATAGAGCTGGCTATACTAATAGGGGAAAGAGGTTTGATTACTGGTACACACTTTGCTGCCAGTAGAACTGGTAAAAAAAATTCAGCAGAACAGTTTTGTAAAAATCAAAATATTTTGTGGGAAATGTCAATTTTGATAAAAATTTCAACAGGAAATAGAATGAATCATTTCAATTTTCTCTTTTTGTTTCAGTAATGTCTAAACATTTCATTTCAATAAGGCAAAACATTTCATTTTACTTTATTGTTTCAATTAATTTAGATTTGACTTGTATATTATAATATTGTATTATGTTTATGTTTCATATTTTAAAATATAAAAGTTTTAACAAAATTATTTGAAATGATACAGTTTAATTGAAAACTTCTCAAAAGTGAAACAATTCAACATTCTCAAAATGATATATTTTAGTGGTTCCAAATAATTTTCTTTCATTTAGTTTCATGAGGAATTAAAAAAAAAAAAAAAAGCAGTTCTGATTCTAAATGATTTTTTCCCCCTAAGACATCATAATTTCTCATAGAACAGAAATTTGGTTTCCCTACCAGTCTCACTGCCAATGGTACCATCTTTCATATGAAAAACAAACCCTGGCTACCCATAGATAATCCCATAGATTTTTTCACAATAATAAGGATATTAACTCCAGTATCCTGGCTAAATTCCAGCTAAGTGAACTATAGTCTGCCTACCTAAATCACACATATATTTTCAGGTATATATGTTCTTCCTCTTCCATTCCTGTGCTCTCCTGTTTGATAGTGCTGTTGTGTGGTGTTAAACAAACAATTGCCATTTTTTCCACCTCAGAAGTGGCTGCAACTCAGTAGTGGGTGAAATGCTTCTCACTGTATTTGTCTTTCACAAAATGATCCCTATGTAAAAAATTTGTGGAATACTTTTGTTTTTTCCCAGGTGAAAGATCCAATAACAATATAAACTTGTAATTTTCTAGATTAACCAGTTCTGAGTTTAATTGCCCTTGAGCAACCCTATCTATCACCTAAGGATATCCTTTGTATTTTCTTTATTTTAAATGAATGTTTCATCTTTTTACCACCTATCCACTTTATACATTTTTCAGCACACTGGAGACTTTATGATTTTTGAATACCTATTATTTTCCTGGACATCCCTCTAGTCATGGTTTGCTGTAAACCTTTTATGTCTCTGGACATCTTTTTTTTTTTTTCTTCTCAGAGCTATTTTTCCTAATTATTCTTTTGATTATTTTCTTGCAGCATCTTGCACTGTAAAACTTTGATGTTCCCCATATATTTTGCTATTATTTTGCATGAGGGGGTTGCTTTGTTATTTTTAATAATGCACTATGTTTAATTGTCTTTGAATAAGTGAGATGGAGCTTGAAAAACTGTGCTGATATGGTAAATCATGCAATGACTGATGAATTGTCATATGGTTGCTATAATCCAAGACAATATAAACAAGCCAATTTGAAGCATGAGAACTAAAGATACAAGAGGAGAGAGTTGTGGACAGCAGTAGTCTCCATGGGCCAATTCCAGTGTTCAAACAAGTTAAAAGAGAGACTTCCAATGAGTTCAGTGGGCATTGAATCAGGATCTCTATATATCTATCCTGCATGGGAGGATCCCAATGGGTCTGTCCAGCATACACAGATCATTTCCTCAGATTAATGGGTACCAGTATTTGGCTCTATGACAGTACATCTGTAGCAATGCCTGCAAAGAGGAAGATTTAAGATTCTGATTAATTCAGACTAACAAATATTTTTAGATTATACAGTAGGTAATTATGGTAAGGATGAAGAATATATCTGTGAGAAAGAACTGAAAAAGCTAGATGTAAAGTACTACATCATGTTCTAGAACTTCTTCAAAATAAATCAGTTCTTAGATTACATAAATGGAATCCACAAATATTTTTCTCTACTTTTACATGGTCTCATCTCATTTATTTTACTGGGGCTTGATCCAGTTTTAATTATAAGTGAAAATAAGTCTCCCATGGATTTCAATGTTAGTAGAATCAGAACCTGAATAAATAATATATAATTTACCAAAAAATACCTTTATATACTATATAGTTATATACTATACCTTTATATACTATATTTTTAATATAAATATTTTTTCTAATATTTCCTTTGTACAGCAGCTGCCATTGTTTTATTGTTTGAATTTGTTTCTATGATGTAGTTGTTTTGTTTGGTATTTCTGTAAGAAAAAATATAATTTGTTAGTTCACTACTTCCATATTAATAATCAGGGGAATTTCTATGGTGAGTAATCTAATTTTGTTTGATGGTTGAAACTTGCCATTCTGCCTGAGCAGAGATATTTATATAAAGCAGAGAATACCAGTCTAGTGGTGGAGTACTTTATGAGGTGGCAATTAAATAAGATTTGGGAATTGATTACACAGTAACTATGAAAATGTTTCCTATGACAACTGTAATGTGTAAAATGCCTTTTCACAGATTCAGCACAATGGCAGGGGAGGAATATGAACCCAATTTTAATAAAGTAGGAAAGCCAGGATACACAGAAAACAAACTTCACCTCTTTCATTCACAAATCACACTTCAACACTTTTATTTACTATAATCAATAGCTCTTATACATTTATTACATTCTTCTGTGTTTACTTGCATTGCTATTAATTTGGCTTAGGCTTACAACTGTTCCATTTCCCTTCAAGTGTGTGAGACAAATTTACACCAAAACAGGGTTGTTTTTATGTGCCTGAGGAAGAAGTTTGGTGCTATTACTTAAAATTAATAGCCTCATATAGTTATTCACTTTTCTTCAATTTTTTACTTTCATGTATTTCCCTACTGTTAGCGTGATGTCATTCACTTCCCGTGTGACCTTGGGCAAGTCACTATACAAACACGTGGTTCCCAGCAAGTTGGGGTGGAAATCTACATTGCATTAGCCTGCCACCACTAACTGTCCATGTAGACCTCACTGCCATGCATTAAAAATTCCCTAGGGCTCTTTGATCTACCCCAGTTTCAAACCAGGGTAGATCAAAGCACACTACAGAACGTTTAGTGCATGACAGCAGAGTCCACACAAACACTTATTGTACAGCAGAGTAATTTACATCTCAAACTAGTTTTTCATTTGTAATAGGGCGTAATAATAATTCCTTTCTTTGAGCCTTTGTCTGTTTATATTTTAAGCTCTTCAGTGCAGGAACTGTCTCTTATTGTGTTTTTATATAGTACCTAGTACAATGGGGCCTGATCTCACAGTATAGAATAAAAGTGGGTACAGAGGCAACCTGCTGAATCCCAGGTGCAGGGTCTGTGGGTTGGAAAAGGTATTCAGAGGGAGATAGAGTTACAGTTGTGCCCATGTTTGCTCTGCAGCCCTTTTCCACATCATCTAGAGGGAAATCTGAGCCTCATGAGGCCTGCCAAGACTTGAGATCTGCTTGGTGTTAAGAAAAAAAATTCCCCATTCCTCCCCACAACATAGTCAGCAGGCATGAGAGGAAGTGGTGGGGAAAGGATTATTTGATGTTTCCGTTGGTGGAGGGATGACAGTATTATTTTATCCCCAGTTCCAATTAATTTATTCTACTGCCCCTGACCAGGGGCTTCTGGGCACCTTTCCTTGCCCCTTTATGTTTCCTTGACTTGAGTCGCACCAGGAATCCTTCCTGGTTGCAGCTATTGCTTCTGACTCAGGGCTTCTTAGTGGGCTACCAAAACTGCTCTTTTATGCTAGCCACTTCCTTTCCTTGTTCTTCTTCCCTGCAAACCTATCTTCTTCTCCCTCCTGCACTCCAACCAGTCTGCCCTGTACTTCCTCTTCTTTACTCTCAGTCAGCCTGTTCTCATTTATAGCAGTATGAATTTATAACACAAATAAAGCTACAATATATCATTTCAGTTAGGGGATGCTGCTTGATTACATTCAGGTGGCTCCAATAGAGTGGGTCCATGGGGGCCCTCTGATACATTTCATCTGGCTGTGAACTTAGCTGTCAAGTGCATTATAGAAGTAAGCTATTATAATTAATAATTATGTTTATTCTGATAGTGTCTCAGGACCAACTGAGAACAGGGCTCCACTGTGCTGGAGGATGCAAAAACACTGCGTAATAGACAGTAAGTTAATTTTAATAGTTTTCTGTTCCTATATTACTTAACTATAGAAAGCTAAAGACTTGTTGACCTTTGTGCACATCCAGAAGATACTTTGTCTAAACAGGAAATTCACTTTACTTTTCTTCTTTTGCTGTTTAATATTTTAGTCTTTTTATTCACTTTTACCTGCATTTGAATGAGTTCCAGTAAATGCTTATAATGTGAAATTATTCTTGCCTTTTAATATATTTCCCCATGTCCCCTTTGATTGTTCAGTAACTAGTGCTGTGTTCATTCTGGTGGGATATGTGACAGAGAATAAGAATGGAACTTTGCCCATGTTGACTGAAACTGGACTAGCTGCTCTTTTATTTAGGAGGGAAAAAAGCTTTTCAAAAGATAATATAAGATTCTGAAATGACTCTTTTTTTTAAAATACATTTTAGCTCCCAAAAATGTGCTAATCACTTTGTGGAAACAAAAAAAAGAAGGGGGATTGATTTCCCAAGGAATCAATGGGAATTAAGTGCCTGACCTGCTTAGGCCCTTTTGAAAATTCCACTAGCTGCGTAATGGCAGATTTTTGGCAACTAAATAACTTTGAAAATCTGGTCCATGTTTCCTTCCCCCAAAGATCTTGGTCATATTTAACAGTTAATTTAAAATTGGTATTCTCTGAAGAAAGGTAAGGTTATAGCGTAAAAGGAAGTTGGATATAGAGAAAATTGACTTGACTAGTAGATTGCTGTTGTGGAATATAGCAAAATCTAATATATATATATATATAATATAGCGAGTTAGATTGGTTGTTTGAGTGTTGTCATTCATTTATTTTTGCAAAGGCTACAGAATATATTTTCTCTAAATGCATATGAGAGATTATTTATTTTGTTATTTATTATTCATTTGGATTTTTTCAATAATAAAAGATTCCGGATTTGACAATTCCTCAGGAAGAATGTTCTACTGCCATCCCTTTCTCTTTGAAATTGAAAAGGAGCCAGTTTAACGGCCTCCCCTGATTGTAACTATGGCAGCATGGCACAGAGAAAGACAAATAAGATTATTCCATATGCAGGGTCAGTCTTAAGGGCAAGTGACCAGAGAGGCCAAGAGAGTAAAAATTGATATTTCTGAAACATCATCCCCATCTCCAGTTCTCTTCTTTACTCAGAGCCCACCTGTCTAATAAAGGACCTTGACTTTTAGGTGTGGGCAATGGGCTTTGCACATCTCTTCTTGATAATAATAGTGTTCCAAAATACAGTAAAAATACAAAGCCCAGACATAAAAGAATATATTTTTCATGTTTACATGAAATTAAAATAAACTCAGACAAGAATAATTAATTTATATTTATTTTCTCCTTATATATTCATCTAATATTTTGCATATGAGCAAGAATGATATCCAGTGACAGATCTTTATTAGCACATGGACTAGCAATAGCTATAGTCACTAGAATACTTACTACTGCATAACCCAGTCCCAGAATTAATTCTACAAAGATCAAAAAGGGGCTCGTTAGTTTTTCTTTTGTGGTGTTGTTTGCTTTTTTGCTGACTTTTAAGTTTTATTTCATTCCAGAGTTTCTGAGCTTTCATAGAAATGTTAATGGAGCTATGCCAATTTAAACCAGTTGAGTATCTGGTCCTTTGATTTAGCATTAAAATCCCATTGTTTTAAGTGTTTCTAAAGAGTATTGTGATCATTCACAGTATGCATTGATCAGGTAATTTTGTGAAAATTCTATATGAGGACCCAAAGAATTATAAATCAATCTCTTTGATATCTAGGAAGATACTGGAACAAATTATTAAACAATTGTTAAGCACCTTGAGGATAATAGGATTTTTATTTATATTCAACATGGATTTGTCAAGAACAAATCATGCCAAACCAACCTAATTTCCTTCTTTGACATGATTATTGACTTAGTACATAGGGAGAAGCAGTAGACATGCTATATTTTGATTTTAGCAAAGCTTTTGACACAGTCCCATGTGATATCCTCATAAACTAGGGAAATATGGTCTAGATGAAACTACCGTAAGATGGGTGCAAAAATGGTTGAAAGTGTGTACTCAAAGAGTAGTTATCAATGGTTAACTGTCAAATGGGGATGTATCTGGGAGGGGTTCTGCAGGGGTTTGTCCTAGGTCCGGTACTAGGCATAGTTTCATTAAAGAATTGGATAATGGAGTGGAAAGCATGCTTATAAAATCTGTGGATGACACCAAGCTCTTTGGAGAAGAGGATTAGAATTTAAAAACAACCGAGACAAATTGAAGAATTGGTCTGAATTATACATGATGAAATTCAGTAAAGACAAGTGCAAAGTATTAGACTTAAGAAGAAAAAAAATCAAAGGAGCTTCTCTTGGAGACAGGCCTTCTAGCTGAAGCAGCCACTGAAGGAAGAACAGTTAGACCTCAAGAAGTGGGCAAGCCTTGAATCGGAGACTGAGAAGCAAACCTGAAGAGAAAGGGCAGGAATCCATCCCAGAAGACTGGTTGATGGCCCAATATTGAGTTATGTTTGCTTTTTTTATAGAACATTTCTGGGGCAGAACCCCTCAACTCCCACTCAGAGGGGGATAAGACTGGAGGTTGGTGCATGAATCAGTGGACACCAGAAATAGAGACTTCTTCCCCCCTACCTCCCAGGGAGACCAGCTGTCATGCTGGGGCACCAAGAAGGTCCATAAGGGGGTGCTGCTCTAGCTACATCACTATAAGGAATGTTTTATGTTAGACATAGAAGATAATTGTCCTACTGTACTAGGCACTTGTAAGGTCTAAGCCGGAATATCATATCCAGTTTTGGGATCACACTTTAAGAAAGAAAGAAGTGAACAAAGGGAAGAGAAACAAAAATGATAGAAGGTTTAGAAAACATAACCTATGAGATAAAATTAAAAAATTGGGTATGTTTAGTCTTGAAAAAAGATGACTGAGGCTACATCTACAATTGCAGTTAGAGACTACATCACAGTTACATGTGTGTACTGCTAAAGCATGTACCCCATATCTGTGCTGAGTGTCCACATATGCCATGCTCGATATGGGTATAGACGGTACAGGCATATATCTGCATTCACACTGCCCCATTTTGGTGTATGATCTTAGCACTAAAATTTCAGGGGCGATATCCCAGATTTCTGTCCCAGAGAGAATGTTTCTTTTCTTGGTGACTCCTCTACATATTGCTGAGTGGAAGGGTTCAGTGAGCTATGAACGTGGCCCACACCCATTTTCACAGACGTTAAACCTCAGGAACCAGCTTGAACTTCTGCTACACCAAAAAATTGCTGAATTATACTTACAGCATTGGGTGGCAATCTGAGAGAAAATTGACTGTATACTATGCTCACAATTGGAGTTCCCATGCAAGAGGAACAGATAACCACAGAAAATGTTGACCCACATCCTCACCCCTGTGCATTGACAGAAAGTCTAACCTCTCTGTTCAGTGAATAGTATTGAGAGGGACATGAAAACAAAGTCACTGCAGAAATGTATTTTCTTCCCTGAAATTTTAGATTAATGTTACAAGCCAGTCATCTCTCCACCGCTAATGGACAGCAGAATGGAGGCATCACCCATCCCCACTTCTCCCATCTTCTGCAGACTGGCTCACCATGGGGAGAGGAAAGACACTAGGGACTAGGAATAGTACAAGATATTTGAAATAGTCACAGTGAGAATGGACTGCTCTCACTTGCCTTAGGCAAACAAACTGTTCCCTTTCCCTTCCCAGACCCACACCCAAGCAACCTAACCCCCCTCCACACATCTCCCATTGACTAAGGGAAGGGAAGGGGGTGCTTTGGGGTCTTTGAGCAACTATAAATGGCATAAAACTGTTTTTTCCTCACCCATGCCTGTTCAGAACCCCCACCTTCTCTCATCACTTAAATATACTCAAAAGTCTAGGTTAAAAACAAACAAAAAAACCCCCACAGAATAGATTTTGGTTTTGTTCATGAAGAATGGTATGCCTGGAGGAGGCCTAAAAGTAAAGATTTAAGCCAAAATACATTCATCCCAGAATAGTTGGCTTTGTGGGCTGAATTCCTCAATTAGTATGAAAATTGTGTATGTACCTAGGTACTATGGACAGAATATATTAGAGATAGGCATACAGAGAAAGAAGGAGGTATTTGTAAATTCAAGGTAAGATCAGGGTAGTCACACAAGCACAGGGTGAAGAGTATCATTATTTTGGCTGCTGTGAGCATGGTTGATTACAAGGGTGTACAGTAGAACTTCAAAGATATGAACACCTCGGAAATGGAGGTTGTTCGTAACTCTGAAATGTACGTAACTCTGAATAAAACATTATGGTACAGCACCCTGCAGTCAGTGTCTTCCGGCTGAGGCTGGGAGAGATCTCTGCTAAGGTGAGAAGTACTGCCTGGTTTGCAAGCAGCTCCCTGCCCTATTCCTGTACCTTGCCTTTGGGCTGAACTGGGGGGGGACCTGCCCCACACCCTTGGCACTACAAGCTCCAGCCCTTAACTGCCTCTTCCCCGGGCATGCCTTACTCAGTGCACAGCTTGCCACGCTCCAGAGGCAGCACATGGCAGGTGGTTAATGCCAGTCGGCTGCCAGGATCCCTCCTTTGCACTCCTAGAGGTCCTGGCAGGACCCAGGAGTGCAGCCACGGGCAAAGCTTGGTTCGCATAGGTGCACAGACTGTGGCCCTTTAAAACTCTTTGAGAGTGCAGCTGTCTCCCACTCCAGTTACAAGCCAGGCTTTGGCTGCAACCTTCAGTTCCTTGCGTCAGCAGGGAGCTTTCTTTCCTGGACTCTAGAGCCTGTAACGGGTGGTGGTGGAAACAGCTTCCCGCTCCCAGTAGGATGGGGTGGGAGGGAGTGAAACAGTGCCCTTGGATTATAGTAACAGCGCAGACTCCGGATTGTTTCTGCTCTGCATGACAACCTTGCAATATAGGCACAGTATTTGTTTTCTTTCCCCTCCACTGCTGCCTGATTGCTTACTTCCTGTTTCACAGGGTGTTCGTTTGACTGGCCAGTTCATAACTCTGGTGTTCATATCTTTGAGATTCTACAGTAATTATCTTTAAGTATGTTCCAACGTAAGTCTTTGGTATTAAATGTCTATTTTCATTTTATAAATAATAAATAGCTAGGTGTTTGATAGCTGTTAAATTTGGGGGCATGTTGTGTCATGCTTGTGTATATATATTGAGCCAGGACTTCAGGTGGCATAAATTACTGAAGCTCCTCTGGCCCATTATTTTTCAGTGTGTTATATTTGAAAGTTACACTTTTTAGTAAATAAAATTCACATTCCTGTAAAAATACCATATAGTATAATTTTTGGGTTCTGTCTCTTACGGTGAACACTTTGTTCTGTATCATCATAACTGAGAGCGCACAAATAAGATTATTTCTGATGAGTGCTACTTGGTCCCAGGCCACTGTCTCCCCTGCTTTGACTGAACACAAAACATAAAACAACAACAAAAATACTGATTCATTGAAATTTACTTAGCAAATGAAACTCATGGGCAGAAGACTGAAACAACAGTGGTCCATATATGATCCAAATCCATCTGCCAATAGCACAAATGCTGGAATATACCATCAGGGTAGAGGAAATATAGAAAATGTTCTATCCTAAAATCGCAAAATTTTGCAAAATTCCTAACTAGCAATACTATTGCATAACAAAAACTGATTATCCAGTACAACTGGCATAATCCATACATTGGATCCAAACACCAATCACTGTGTAGTGCTTTTATCCTTCTTTACAGACAATATCAGGTCACTATGAGAGGAACTCAACAAGGTAGAAAATTCTAAGCCAGCAAAATTACATTAACTACACCACCACATCTGATGGAGATGGGCACAATCACACCCACTGAATCTCAGGAATCCCTAAAAAATATTCAAGTCACCATCTGCAAAGCAAATCTGTGCCCCCCAGGGTGCCTGAAAACAGCATAAGAAGAATTGCGGCCACTGATAATTCAAATCACGGGTGCCTTCTGCACACATGCAAATCTGCCAACCTCCTAGAAAAATCAATAGCCTGCCCCTTTCCGAAAATATCAAAATTCAATTCATAATACCTTTCAACAACCACCCTATCTTCATCCTCCCATTCAAAGGTGAAATCATTGAGAAAATAGTGTGATATCTGCCAATATCCTGGATGAGTTATAGTTGGTCGTCAGAGGGGGCACACCATGGAGACAACACTGACGGCACAAAAAGAGATGGCATCATGGCAAAGGCAAAAGACCACATATTAATACTCATATTCATTGGCTTCTCTGCAGATTTCAACATAGCCAGCCACAAGGCACTTTCAAGCATGGAAAAGAAATGATTAGAAAACTCTATGTAGGCTGATTTGGTTAACCTGGGAAATGCCTAGACACTACAGTGTTAGTTACTATAGTTGGATAGTAAGTAATGTGTTAGGCATTGATTCAGCAAGGTCCTTAAACGTGTACTGACCTTTAAGCAAGCATTGACTTCAGTAAAACTGTTCATGTGCTTAAAATTAGGCACATGATTATGTGCATTGCTGAATCAGGGCCTTAGTCGGTAAGACAAATTTATGAATAAAGCAGGCCTTACTGAATGAATGGCCAATACACAGTTTCCACTTTTGCTATGCATAGTGATTCGTGAATTCACTTGCTGTAAACATTGTCCTTAGAATAATTATTTCCTCTGAAGTGGGATTATCTGGCAAATTGAGTCACCAGCCAATGTGTCGCCTTGTGACTAGGTGTGGCATAGCAAGGTTTTTTCTTAATGGCTTTGCCCACTGGCTCTCCGGGTCCACTGGTGGTCCCCTTTATTTTAGGACTTGGCCCTTTGGCCAGGTCAACTTTAGACTCAGCTCTCTGGGGTAAACCAGAGATTTACTCAATGATTTCATTACCTCACATCAGATCAACAGTCCTGGTCCAGGCCCAACAGTCCTTTTGGCCCCTGGTATCTGGGCTCTTCATGCTTGTGTCCTCAGTGAGGCTGCAGGAGAACCAAGTCCTTCCCTCTACTATGGTTTCCAGCCCAAGAACCATGTAGCAAGCAGGTAAGGTCTACCTTTTCACACCTCTTACTTCTTCCCTGGGCTACTTCCTACATCAGCCCGCCTTCTCCTCAAGAGGCTCACATGCTCAGCAGGGGTCTGGCCTGGGGTCAAGCCCCTGGTGTCACTTCCCAGTGTAACAAAGAACAGAAAAGTACATTAACAGCATGTAAAGTGGCACCAGCTTCTCTGTTCCACAAGGGTCCTTCAACCATCTGTACTATTGCTCCATGTTCATAGGAAACAAGCAACTTGGCTCTGTGCTGTTGAAAAGGTTAATGAGAGGTCTGTTAACTTTTCTAGACTGATGCCCTCTGAGATGGGCTTCTCCCTTTTAAACTCCTCCTCCGAGTCTGGCATGTTTCTCAAGGGTGGTCTGGGCTTGCCTCAGCCCATAGCTTCTTTGACTCCTTGTCTATTGCTGTATTGCATAACTCATCACAGGGTACTTCAAAGAAGAGGTTTTCAAAGAGGGTTTACAAACAGAAAAATCAGAGCTGGGGTACTTAAAACCACATTTATGAAAGACCAGCATATAGCAGATTTTTAAGAGGGCAAGAGATCCTGAACTAATCTTGGAAAGATTGCAAAAATTTCACCCTATCAGTGCATTGATATGTACTGATAGTTTGGATTTGCCTGTGAAAGCTTCAATCAGAATAACCATAATCAATATTTGGCCTTCAGTATCTACTTTTCCCCCTCAAAATGAAATTGGTGATTAACCTGAAATTATTTTGTGCACTGAGGCTGAAAAGAATCAACTGGAATAAAGCAACAACAACTATTTCCATCACATCTAAATTTAAAAGATTAACTAAGCCTCATCTGTCTTACTCAGAGTTAAACACTCCTTGCTCCTATATCCTGAATAAAAGATTGTGACTGTTTATCATTAGAAAGCACAGTTGAGTCCTGTCAAACTATTCTACTCCAGAAGAAATATAATGTTTAGCAGAACTGTGTGAGATTCAATGGCTTCAGTTCGCAGGAATTTTTATACAAATTTTTATTTTGGTTTAGATAGATTTGAATCCCTTCAGTTTTGCTTTGTTCTTATCATGAATAGAGCTCAATCAATAATTGTTTTTTCTTTTGTAGATAAACCGAAAAATCAAAACAAAAAAATGTTATTAGGTGACCCAGAATGGAATTTTGTCTTCACCTTTTTTCTAAAAAAATAATTGTTTCTGATTGAACAGCAAACATTTCACTTCAAACAAGTGAAACAAAGATTTCTTCCCCATTTTATTTCCGTTTCATTTTTGAAGGGTTGTTCTTACCTCCACCGTAAAAATCCGGATAGTTTTTTAAAGAAAGCATTGTTTTGAAAAATAAAGTCAAAATGTTTCATTTCAAAAATGTCAAAAACCTAAACATTTTGACAGCTTCAGAAGTGTAGGTACTGGGAATTTTTTTGCCAAAATTTACCCCAAATGGCACTTTCTATTATCTAACCTATTCACCCTGAAAAATCAGTTATTTTCAGGAATCAAACCCCACATTTTTGGAGCAAAATCAATATATTTTTGGAGATGCTTTGAAGGGTATTAACAAAACAAGGCAATTATCAAGTGATCCACCCATCCTCTGTTGTCCTATCTCAGCCTCTGGCAGTAAGAGGCTAGGAACACCTGGAGCATGGGATCGTATCCAGGACCATCTTAGCTAATAGCTATTGAGGGACCTATCTTCCATGAATTTTTCTTATTCTTTTCTGAACCAGTTATAGTGTTTGCCTTTTCAACATTCCCTGGCAATGAGTTCCACAGGTCAATTGTGTGTTGTGTGAAGAAGTACTTCCTCTTTTTTTTGTTTTATCCTGTTGCCTATTAATTTCGCTGGGTGACCCCTAGTTCTTGTGTTATGTGAAGAGGTAAATAACACTTCCTTATTCACTTTCTCCACATCATTTCTAATATATGTTTTTTGAGATGGGGCAACCAGAATTGCATGGAGTATTCAAGCTGAGGCTGTTCCATGGCTTTCTATAGTGGCTTTGTGATATTTACTGTCTTCTTATCTATCTCTTTCGTAATGGTTCCTAATATTCTGTTCTTTGCTGCACATTGAGGAGATGTTTTCAGAGAACTACCTACAGGGACTCCAAAATCTCTTTCTTGAATAGTAACAGCTAATTTAGAGCCCTTTGTTTTGTATGTATAGTTGAGATTCTTTCCCAATGTGAATTACTGTGCATTTATCAACACTGAATTTCATCTGCCATTTTGTTTCCCAGTCACCCAATTTTGAGAGATTCCTTTGTAACTCTTCAGTCCACTTTGGACTTTACTATCTTAAGTAATTTTGTATTGTCTGCAAATTTTGCCACCTCACACTTTACCTCTTTTTCCAAATCATTTATGAATATATCTAACACACTGATTCCAATACATATCACTAGGGGACATTGCTATTTACCTCTCTCCATTCTGAAAACTACCATTTATTCCTACCCTTGTTTTCCTGTCTTTTAACCAGTTAACCAGTTACTGAACTATGGCAGGATCTTCCCTCTCATCCCATGACTGCTTACTTTGCCTAAGAGTCTTTAGTGAGGGACCTTATTAAAGGCTTTCTGAAAGTCCAAGTACACTATATCCACTGGATCAATCTTATCCACTTGTGTGTTGATCCCCTCAATGAATTTTAATAGTTTGGTGAAACATTATTTCCCTTTACAAAATCCATGTAGATTTTTCTCCAACGAATCGTGCTTATGTATGTGTCTGATCATTCTGTTCTTACTATAGTTTCAACCAATTGCCTGGTATTGAAGTTAGGAAGACCAGCCTCTAATGTCCAGGATTGCTTCTGGAGCTTTTTTAAAGATTGGTTTCACATTAACTATCCTCCAATCACATGATACAGAAGCCTTTTTAAGTGATAGGCTACCTACCGCAGTTAGTAGTTCTGCAACTTCATATTTGAGTTCCTTCAGAACTCTTAGGTGAATACCATCTGGTCTTAGTCACTTATTACTGTTTAATTATCAATTTGTTCCAAAACCTCCTCTATTGACACCTCAATCTGGGACAGTTCCTCAAATCCATCACCACAAATGAATGGATCAGGTGTGGGAATCTTCCACACAGTCTCTGCAGTGAAGATTGATGCAAAGAATTCATTTAGACAATGGCCTTGTCTTCCCTGAGTGCTCCTTTAATACCTTGATTGTCCAGTCCCCCCCCCCCCCCCCCCGATTGTTTGGCAAGTTTCCTGCTTCTTAAAAAAAATGTACTTAAAAAAAAAATTACTTTTAGTTTTTGAGTCTTTTGCTAGTTGCTCTTCAAATTCTTTTTTGGCCTGCCTAATTATACTTTTACATTTTACTTGCCAGAATTTATGCTCCATTCTATTTCCCTCAGGAAATTTTTCAATTTTTCAGGATTGTTTTTTGTCTCTAACCACCTTTTTCACTTGTTCGTTTGCCATGATGACTTTTGTTTGGTCCTCTGACTATTTATTTTAATTTGGGGTATGCCTTTAATTTGAATTTCTATTATGGTGTTTTTAAAGATTTTCCATGCAGCTTGTGGGCATTTCCTGTTCCTTTTAATTTCCATTTAACTAGCTTCCTTATTTTTGTTTAGTTCCCCTTTCTGCAGTTAAATGCTACTGATGTGGTTAAATTTAATTATATTATGGTTGCTATTACCAAGCACTTCAGCTGTATTCACCTCTTAGACCAGATCATGTGCTTCACTTAGGACTAAATCATGTATTGCCTCTCCCCGTGTGGGTTTCAGGACTAGCTGTTCCAAGAAGTAATCATTAATGTTGTCAAGAAACTTTTATCTCTGCATCCCATCCTGAGGTAACATAGTTAAAATCCCCAACTGGTACTGGGATTTCTGTTTTTGTAACCTCTGTAGTCTCCCTGAGCATTTTACATTCACCATCACTATCCTGGTCAGATTGTCAGTAATACATTCCTTGTGCTATATTTTTATTATTCAAGTATGAAATTTCTATGCTGCTTTAGGAAATAGAGCTTACAAAGTACAGGTCAAAATGAGCCAGAGATATAAAGAAGACATTTTTGTCAGAGGGATTCACCTGTTGAAAGAACTTCAGAGAGATCAGAATAGTCTTGAATCTGACTCATTTCAGACAAAGCATTTCCACCATAGCCATTATCAAAATGTATATAAGATATTACCAACAAAAAACGACATTAAAAACATTATTAATTTAATATCAGCTTTTTGCTGCTGAAGTATATTATAATGCAGATTTCCAGACGCTGCTTATCAAATGCTTATCAATTATGTCCTTATTAGCATAAATGTGTTTGTGTTAGTTTTCATATTTGTCCTTATTTTTCATATTATGCAGAAATCTCATGTAGCTTTTCACATCAAGATTTGCAAATGAGTATTCCAGAAGGAGCAAATTGATTTCTCAAGAGTAGGAACTAGCAGGGAAACCGTCTCTTTCAGTTAACCAACAGAGCTTCTTTTTTAAAAAGGAAACAATAAAAAGGGATGGGGATGGAAAGAAACCTTTTTTAATCACCTGAGCTTTGTTCTGATACTCTCATATCTCCTTTTAGTTAGTGTTCAAAATAATGTTGGTGTCAGCTGGTAGAGGTTGACTCTAAATGTCAGACTTAGGGCCTGCTTTTCAATTGTTTTATACATTTACACCTGTGCCATGGGACTGAAAAATGTACTATTCTGCCCTAATAGTATTTTACATGCACTTTGCATTCACTTTTGACCGGTGTCAATGACTACCTAAATGAAAAGCCTTCTGACCCTTTGGTAGCATGCCAGAGAACCTGAGGATATTTCCTTTGAACACAGTTCTGGGGGTGGAAAAGATTTTTTATTTTTACAAAAAAATTGGGGGAAGAAATAGATACCTCTTTCTGATGGCAGGAATTAGAAGCAGACAATTATGTGTTGCTATGGTTCAGAAGGTTTTAGTATTAAACTTCAAGAAATTCAGAAAATTCTTTCAACTGTTCTTTCACTGTAAAATGTAAAAATAACAGTAAATCTTCTTGGCAATTACTTCAGTATCTCATGGCAGGCAGTTGGCTGCAGTTTGAACAACATTCTGTGAAGTGAACACAGCAAAGATGACACCCATTAAGTATTAGCCAAATTTATTTCTCAACTTCAGATTAAATATGAAAATCTTTATAAATATAGCCCTACAAGTCTTAACAAACTGCAAAAAGCAAGACATTCCTAGAGATTGCACCATTGCCCCTAATATTACCAGGGCTTCAAATCAGTGCATGATGTTAACTGCCATGTAAAATAAATCTTTCTTTTTTCTGGCTTAAACCAATGTTAAAGTGAGACTCGAAATACTCATAGGGAAATTAAAAATTATTTTATTTACATGTACTAATAAAACACTCTTTAAAAGTTTCAAAATGTGCATTTTTAATAGTGTTTTGTTTAATTTTTGCACTTCCTGTAGCACAAAGGGAAAAGTTATTTTTATTTTCTTACACAAAATTTTGTGCTTCTGGCTTCTATGTTTTACCTTTTTTAAGTATATCAGAAGCAGGGCCACTGGATGATCGAGATGCTAAAGGAGCACTCAAGGAAGACAAAGCTATTGCGGAGAAACTAAATGAATTCTTTGCATCCGCCTTCACGACTAAGAATGTGAGGGAGATTCCTAACCTGAGCCACTGTTTTTAGGTGACAAATCTGAGGAACTGTCCCAGATTGATCTGTCATTAAAGGAGGTTTTGGAACAAATAGATAAATGAAACAGTAATAAGTCACCAGGACCAGATGAGTTCTTAAGCAACTCAAATGTGAAATTGCAGAACTACTAACTGTGGTATGTAAGCTATCATTTAAATCAGCTTTTTTATCACCTAACTGGAGGGTGCCAATTTTTCAAAAAGCCTACAGAGGTGATCCCGGAAATTACAGGCCAGTAAGCTTAACTTCAGTACCAGGTAAATCAGTTGAAACTATATTAAGAATAGACTTACCAGACACATCAATTAACATGATTTATTGTGGAAGACTCCACGTGGTTTTGGTAAATGGAAATCGTGCCTCACCACTCTATCAGAATTCTGTTGAGGAGGTCAACAAGAATGTGGGTGATCAAGTGAATATAGTGTACTTAGACTTTCAGAAGCCTTTGACAAGTTCCTTCAGCAAGGGCTCTTAAGCAAAGTAAGCAGTCATGGAATAAAGAGGGAAGGTCCTCATCTGGATCAGTAACTAGTTAAAAATAGGTAACAAAGGGTAGGAATAAATGGTTAGTTTTCAGAATGGAGAGAGGTAAATAGTGGTGTCTCCCAGGAATTTGTACTGGGACCAATGCGGTTCAACATATTAATAAATGATCTGGAAAAAGGGGGTAAACAGTGAGGTGGCAAAATTTGCAGGTGATACAAAACTGCTCAAGATAGTTAAGTCCAAAGCAGACTGTGAAGAGTTACAAAGGGATCTTAGAAAATGGGTGACTGGGCAACAAAATGGCGGATAAAATTAACCATTGATAAATACTAAGTAATGCACATTGGAAAATATAATTCCTAGTATACATATAAAATGATGGGGTCTAAATTAGCTGTTCCCAATCATGAAAGAGATCTTGGAGCCATTGTGGACAGTACTTTGAAAACATCTACTCAATTTGCAGTGGCAGTCAAAAAAGCTAACAGAATACTGAGAATTATTAGGAAAGGGATAGATAATAAGACAGAAAATATTATGTTGCCTCTTTATAAATCTATGGTACGCCCATGGCTTGAATACTGTATGCAAATCTGGTCACCATATCTCAAAAGAGGTATATTGGAGTTGGAAAAGGTAAAAAAAAGGGCAACCAAAATGATTAAGGGTTTGGAACATCTTCCATATGAGAAGAGATCAATAAGACAGGGACTTTTCACCTTGGAAAAGAGTCACCTAAGGGGGAATATGATAGATGTCTATAAAATCATGATTGGTGTGAAGAAAGTAAATAAAGAATTATTATTTACTCCTTCTCATAACAGTAAATGAAATTAATGGGCAGCAGGTTTAAAACGAAGAAAAGGAAGTTTTTTTTCAAACAATGCACAATCAACCTGTGGAACTCCTTGCGAGAGGATGTTGTGAAGGCCAAGACTACTATGGTGCTTAAAAAAGAACTAGATACGTTCATGACAGATAGGTCCATCAATGGCTATTAGTGAGGTGGGAAGGGATTGCTATTTCACAAAAGTTGGGAATTGGCAATGGGATGGATTACTTGATTTCCTGTTCTGTTCGTTTCCTCTGAAGCATCTGGCATTGGTCACTGTTGGAAGACAGGCTACTGGGCTAGATTGACCATTGGTCTGACACAGTATAGTTATGCTTATGTTCATTCTGCACTGCAGAGAAATGTTTAAATGAATGAAAAAAAAACTTCTCAAAACGTTTCTTTTCATATTAGTTTTGTCAACATTTTTGGTGATGGAGGGGGAAGTTTGAAGCAGGTTAAAACTACTTGGCAGTATTCCCTTTAAATTAGAGGGCAAATCTGACTAATTTTTTTAACAGTACAAGGAAAAGCTCATTGAGAAATTGGTAGAGGATTTAGACTAGAGTTAGTCAGAAAATAGAATTTCCAGCCCATGACAAATTGTAACATTTTCAGATTTCCTTTCATCCCTTTCATTGTGTGATGAAAAATTATCCCATTAAACATTTGTTGACCAGCTTTAACATAGAGGGAGTGAGAAGACGCCATCACAATGCTCCAGGCAAGAGAAATTAAGAGTTCTTGCCTGGCAGCACTTTGCTCCAAGGTCCTATGCAGTTTTAATTATCTCTGTGCAATTATCTTGTTTTTAAAAATAGAATCATATAAATTAAAGATTGAGAAGGCATATAGATCATGTAGTCCATCTCCTTCCCAATATAGGATTATTCTCAACAGTGTTTTTCAAATGTTTTGTCCAGCTTACTTTTACATATCCCAAGAAATAAGTCTTCCGTTTGTCTTGCGAGATTAATGAGCCCCGTTGCCATGTTGCCAACTCTCGTGATATGTGGTGTTTTCCTTAAGGCTCCTGGATTTATGGAAAGCTTTAAAAAATGACCCAAAAATGTGATTCGTAAACCAGAATGCAAATAAAAAGAATTAAAAAAAAAATCTCATGCTTCTTGGGGGCCCGACTCATGATTTTTGAATGTTTCGAGTTGGTAATAATACCAGGAGGTATGCTGACGTCTGTTGAAGGCCTAGATTGGCCTGAATTGCTTGACTGAGTTGCCTGACCACAGGTGAGTTGCTTGACCACTGTTTGAGGCCTAGCCTCAGCAGCCTGACTGTTTTTTTACAATTAGCAGAGACCAATAGAGTGCTGAGTAACCTTGTGGTATCTCAGTTTCTGTGCACCACAGCAGATAGTAAATAGTGTGGATTTTGTACAAAACAGCAAATAGTTTGTTAGCTTATAGTTGTATATAGATAAAGATGAACAAGGACAAAAGTTTATATATTTAACATTAAGGTGTGTTCTTTCCCATCGCCTCTCCCATTACCAGATGTTGTTTTGCTCCAATTATGGTAAGAACATAAATATATAGTTAGTATTAACAATGAAGTATAGAGAAAGTGAAGGACATAAGAACGTCACCCAAGATAAGCTAATGAAAGGACAATGTGTACAGAGAAATATAAAAAGCCACCACACAAGAAAGGGGATGCGCTTCATCGCCGCCTATTGTGCAGGAGATGCTGTCGCCATGATTCCCTGGCAGGGCTCTTGTAGCAAGCCATTCTTGTAGACAGCCTCTGGTGTGAACACATAATTCTTTGGATCTAGTGAGTATGATATGTTGTAGTTAATTTTTAGCTTTGTATTGAACTATCTAAGAAATCCGTACACATTAAACCTTACTGATCTGCAAATCTGGCATACTGTGTCTCACTGGTAACTTCACACAGATCATAATGTCCTGCAACAATATCCAGCCAAAGTTGTTTAGCCCATTCTTTCCTCTTCCTTTTCACCCTCTTCTGTAGTATGCTGTGACACATTTATTAGTATTTAGTATTAGCATATTAATTTGCTGAAATATAGTAAGACAGTTCTATACCTGCAATGGGCCTGCATTGCAAAATGTTTGTAGGTTCTGGTCCTAGGTTTGAAGTAACGTAACAAAGGTTGACAAAGACTGTTGTAAAGGAATATTGGGGGAGGAGGTCTAGAATAGTCATTATGAGTTATTCTTATGGCTACAAACCTTGTTGATTCTTTTTTTATATTTTGTTTTGGTTTACTTAATATAGTGTTGACTAAGCCAAAGCCCCATGGTTCTTTGTAGCCAAACCATAGGCAAAATGGAAAAGAAATTTTAATTACATTGATTGTTAAATGCTGTAAGGGCACTTACCAGATAAGGAATGGCCTTGTCATGGTTTGTGGAGCTGACTCTTGTAAACAGAATATATTGGGAAAACACCTTTCATAAACCTACTTATTTATCAGAAAGGTAAATTATTTTATTGCTAACTACCAGAGAATAGATGCATTCAGCTCTCACAAGAAAAAATATGTACTAATTCATGAGATTTGTTTGTTATAAATGTGACTAAAAAGGAGATGATGTATAACCAGAATAAGAAAGTAGTTAATAGTGAATAAGTATAGTACATTATATTTAGAGTGCTTTATATTCATTCTGAATTACATAACTCTAAAAACTGTACTATAGTTATATGCTGTAACCTTTGCATGGCTCCTGCTCTGTACACTGTAGAAGAATACAAGTCTTGAGAAATACATTCAACCCACATGTCTTTAGGTAATTTGTTATGCTTGGCTACTGCAGACAATCTGTCTCACAAATATATATGGAGCGAAATAAGAAAAGGTTTTTAAAGATTATAGTGTTAGTCAGTATTACATAGCATATCAAATATTTTATATAACTATCAATTTTATTCATGTTTAGCTTTTCCCAAAGTGTTTTTTACTTATGTTAAACTATTTAACTAAGGAGAGATGTGCAGTGTTATACAGAGACAATCAAAAGGGACAGGACAAGACACATGATTTTGGTGATTCTCAGCTAATATGCCCCCTGTATCAACCTGTAACTTGTGTACATTGTCTCTAAAGTTTTGCTGACTTTTGAAATGCTATGGTCAAAGCAAGATAAGAAACTGGTTACAATCTCTGTCTTGTGTACTGGAGAGTCTGTGCCAGTCCAGAAAAAGGCCTTCAGAAACATGCAAAACAAGATAGATAAGAAGGATATGTTAGGTTTGAAGTAATGCAGAGAAATGGTGTAAAAACCACACTATATATAGAAGTAGATTAAAGATCAGATTTTGTGTTAGTTGGCCAGCTGCACTACTGCCTCCCAGGCTGATCAATACAGGTAATTTATTGATCTTCCTTTCTGTATTATGCTTTTTAATCTTTGATTAATAATTTTTATTAATAAAGTTAATTAAGCCAAGATATTTGACGTCTTTTGTTATTGAATTAAATTGAACAAATATACATTTGTAAACAGAATGAGAAGGCAAAATGGGGAAAAAAATATAGTCACATTTGGCCTGATTCTGTTCCCATTCACATAAATAGAAAGACTCTTATTGATTTTCACTGGGACCCTATTGTACAGTATTATCCTTTAGAGTTGTCTGGAACAGGACAATGGGTACTTCAACCTCATAGGGCAATTCATAAAACTGTTATATCTCTTGTCCAATTTTACCCAGCTGCTTTTGGTTTCCTTCTCCCTCAATCTTTTCTACATATTGGCTATATCATTTTCTTGTTTCTGCATATTTGTGTATCTTGCTATTTGATTCTTTCTCCTGGTCATTCATTTAGCATACCGTATAGTGTGACCAAGACTAGGCCTTGTGTCAATCACAGTTGTCGAGTACTTATAATTTCCCTCCTATTCCATCATATCCAGTTTCTATTACATTCTGACTTGGGCTGAGTTGCCCAATTAAAAAATTCATCAACAATAATTTACTAGCTAATAATTTATTCCACTTAGTTTTATGCATTGCTATGTTTCACAAGATTTACTGAAGTTCAATTCGATTATGTCTACTGCTTTGCTGTTGTCAGCTATCATTGTCATTTCCTTGAGAAAATTAATCAGATTAGTGATGCATGACCTTCTCTTTATAAATCAGATATGACAGGCTGGCAATCCTTGACCATACCCTACCTGGCCAAATATTCTTTGGCCATAATCACTCTAATATCTTTACAATATAAATGTACTCAATTATTGCTAATCTACTTCTTCCCTTAACTCCTTAATCCCTTTGCTACTCCTTCTTCTGTAACTCCAGACACTCAAAGGCACCAAATATGAGAGGCAATACTTGAGCCTGCCTTCTATATTGTCAGCTACTGAGCATAGTTAATATGGATGTCACGTTACATTCCTCCCAATACCCAGGTACTTTGAAAACAAGAAAGTTACATAATCATAGCTTCCTTTTCTCTTTATTTCAGCAATCATCCTTTTCAGAGAGATGGGAAGTGGCTTCTACTGTTTTCAACTATACCAATGATTTGCTCTTTTCTTTTCCACCCATGCTCTCTCCCCCACCATGGAACATTGCATCTGTTTCTGATACTTTTCTTTCAGTTTCCTTGATAAACACCAAAGTAAGGACATTCTCAGGTTTTTTGTTTTTTTTTAAACATGATTTCCTCTGTTTCTCTTGGGGTGAAATTCACCCTGTGAAGAGGGCCAGTATGAGTCATTTCTTCTGTTGAGGGAGTGTGGTAGAATTTAAGTAGTTTGCTTGCAGGGCATGTGTAATGTCCTAGGTGGAGCCACTCTAGAACAGAACTTCCAACATGTACTGCCTATATTTTAACAAGGGACACTAACTTCTGAACATAGGTATTTGTATAGATGCACTTTACTAAGTTTTCATACCCCATTTTGCTAGGACCCCAGACGCCAACTTTTAGCTGACCTTTCACAACAGCCCTACCTCCCTGGGGAAACTCCCAGGGGGAAAAAAATACTACACTACCTCACTGAGGAAAAAGAAAAGTACACTAAAGTACACTACCTTCCTCGGGGGGGGGGGGGGGGAACAATCTTGCTGCCATCCTTTATCTGCCACTCTAGCAGGGATGTAAGCCACAGAATCTTCTGTGATTTTCATGCCACCTCTAATGCAATGCTTTGAAAAGCGGTAAAAACTGGCACTCTCTTAGACATGTGTTTGCATACCGTCATTCGTATATTCAGTACAGAAAATAGAAATGATTATAAAACAGGTCAACAATTGAACTGAAGCACAAGTTATGTTCTAGTAAAGGTTCTATGTAAAAGGTGAACATACTTTTAAAGAAGATGGATTATGCCTTCAACAAGATATAATTATTGTCCCATATGATTGACATAGCTTATGAAAGCTACTGAAGTAAAACCAAACAGCTCCTACCAGGAAAAATTATAGTTCCCAGTAATGAAACATCTCAGAACTGAGTTCTGTATTTTAAAAAATCCTGACCATTATGCTAAGCTGATAATCCTGAAAAGAGAAATATCCCAGTACAAACATCTTCATTACGAATCAGTCTGTGGACTGACATTATACCTGAGATCATTCTTAGTTATTGTTTAGACTGACTGTGGCAAAATCGCCACCGCCAGATTGATCTTTCTTGATCGATTGAGCAGTCAGTGAGACCTGCTCAATCGATCAGGAAGTCGACTGAGTAAGTCCACCTCCTCAAGTAGCATAGCGCTGAGCCGACGGAAAAGCTGTTCCCGTCGGCTCAGCACAATGTAAACAGCGTGCAGAAGGGAAGTTTGCGTAGTTTGCGTAACTCCCGTCGACTGCCACCGAATCGCGCAGTGTGAACCAGCCCTTACAGAGGCTGTATACTGGTAATCACAGAGTTACACACAGTAACCTGAGCTAGAAACAATCCACAAAAGAGGAGAAGCCCGTGGTAGCCCATCTGCATCCCTCCACCACTATTTCTCATTGCAAAATACACAGTTTTTATGATTTTCTTATCTTAGATTTCACCACCCAAAAATTGTGCTACATTGGCCACAAAATTTTCTTCAGGATTTGGGAATGTGAGGAGTGAGTTTCATATCACATGTGCCAGAATATAAATTAAACTATAGAGATGATGGGTAAAATGCAATATATAATAGCTAGAAAGGGTGGCCAGATCTGTTTTATGTTAAAGATCCTTTTTAAAAACCATTTCTAATTTTGCACCCATTTCCAATATGTATGGAGTTCACTGTTTAATACTGTTACCCATTTTGGTTAGCTAAACTTTGGGATCTCATACCTTGCTTCTGTTAGGAAGAGAATTTGATGCAGTCAGGTGTCTGATGCAATCTTGTTTATAAAGGCCTGTTTCCCTGACTACAGTACAGAGTTGAACAATAGGAGACAATTTCTTTGTTCCAAACCTCTTTCCACCCAGCTCTTTACCCAAATGCTCTCTCTCTTAACTTTTTCTTAGGGTCATGCTACGAGTCCTTCTCTGGCTGTCCTTGGATTTCTGCCACCTTTTTTAAGTCTTTCTATAGTGTTTCTTGTTCTTTCACACACATAAACACAGCTAAAATTCAATTAATTCCCCTTCCCCTGCTTTTGTCTTCAGACTCCTGGCAAACCCTACATGACACAACTCTTACTCCAGCTTTGTATGTGGCTTATAATTTGGGAAGTGGTACCTATTATTTCATCTTATTCCATACAGGAGCTCAATTGATTTTTACAGTTAACCTATTAAAAGGCAGTTTTTACTCCCACCGACTTGAATGAAATTTTGCCCAATGTCCCACATTACCATACTGTATAATGATATATAAGGATTGATTTTGTAGTAGGTATTATTAAAGGTTTTAAATTATCCTCAAGTCTTTAGAGAGGGGTGATAGGATCCGAGTGATATTATGCATGGAGACATCCTGAATGGGTTCATTTGTTTTGACTTTATGGAAAAACCAAATGAGATAGGGACAAAAACTATGATTTCCAGTTCTTTCCCTCAGGAAAAGATTATGTGAATTACTTGTGAGGCCTGTGCAGGAAGTACTGTAAAATAAATGCATTTTGACAGATTTATGAATGGTTTGTAGAAATTAGTCTGCTGGCAGTTTGCCAAATGAATGTCATGGGGGGAGACGAGAAATATGAATTTTATGGAGCATAAAGGTAAAAAAGAATTGTTTGTTTTTAATTTGTTATGTGAATTCCTTATAGATTATTCCTATCCACTCTCTTGATTATTGAAAACTCTTGAAAAGATATAACTCTCCCAGGTTAATAGCATATTATTGTCAGTTGTAACATAGATTCTTGTAATATCTGTTGCTTTTCTGTCATGCTACTGGACATTAGCATGGTGCCTTGTTTCCAACCCAAACTATTATCCTCCAGGGAGAAAATAACATCTATGTCAGATGTTGCAGACATTTGTTGTACTTTAATGGAATATATATTAATTCATTTTTTAAAAAGCTGAGAAAATGAGTATCTGTCTATCTATCACTTTGCACTGCTTCCACTTACCAGGACTGTGAGCATGATCCTTAACAAATATACCTTTATTAAAGATGAACTAGGCCTTACTGCTGTCACTCGTTTCCTGGCCTCAGAGTTACCCCAACACTGAACAGATGAAAATGACAGGCATCTCATCAAATCATGTTTTGACCTAGCAAGCACAATGACCACACCAGAACGAGATTTTCATCTGAAACACTTCACAGATAACTCACTATGCTTAGATTGGCTGACTCCTCCCTTTCCCCCCTTTCCATGGCCATGCTTTCAGGGAGGCAATAAGGAGTCTTTCCACTCACAACCCCTCCTTTATGCAACCCACGTAAGGTAGAGAAGAAGGGTAAATTGCAGCTTCTGTGCTTGGAGAAGTGGAGGGGCTACAACTGAGATGGTCCCCTAAGAGTAAATCATTAGGCAAAGGGCATAAAGTCAGATCTTATCCATTGACTCCCACCATACAGCAGTCCGTGGAGCTAGCTGGCTAATAGGAAGCAGTATGCTGCACCCATTAAAGGCTGCTGCTGTCTCCCCCATCCCCCCATAACTAGGGAACTCCTGGATACATGGTGGCCCTCTGAGGAAGAATACCTACTGATGTTCACCCTGGGACCAGGCTGTAACTCTCCAGGCTGAACAGAGTGCTAATCCAGAAACTGAAACACCCAAATGCACGGGCAACGTTTGTGAATTTGCCCCCATATGTTTGAATTTAATAGATCACTTTCACATATTGGGCAATGTCCTCAGCACGTGTATGGAGGTCTATGGAGTCATGCCATTTTAATCAAGCTGAGCTGAGGATCTGGATCATTACACTCAGGTGGGTGTTAGGGTTCTGCTATTAGTTAAGGAATCTACCTTTCCAGTTAGAAAAAAAAGGAAGAGAGTTCAAAATTAAAGAAAGCATTGTGGTTAGCTGGAGAGCCTTACTCCTGAGTCAGATAGATTGGTCTGGAAAATCAGAACACCATTCTCTGCTCTGCTACAGATTAGCTATGTCACTTGGTCAATCCATTTATCCTTCCTGTGTCTTGCTTTACTCATCTCTAAAAGAGTCTTAATTTTACTCACCTACATCATATGGCATGTTGTGAAGTTTAGGAAATCTGGGTTGTTAGAATCTGGTTTCTAAACTGTCCAAAATTATTTGCACTCTGCAGCTACAGACAATATTCCCTCTTCTAGTCTCTTTCATCTTAACATACCTCTATCCCATGGAAATTTTGCTCAGTGACTCCTCTGATGTTCTATTATGTACATGTGAGAGGAGATAAAGCTGGGCAGGGGATTTCTGTGTCTATTGATATTTTCCCCTTTTATTGTTTCCTCCTTTGCTCCCCTGCCTACTGTTGCTTGAAAAACTACTTATATTTAAAACAATTGTTTTATTCCTTATGGGTGTGCTGACCTTGGAAGTGTCATCCTTTCTCCTTTTGCTGACTTTGGTCTCTGCCACACTCTGAGATTCCTACCAGTCAGTGTGCCATTTGATAAAGCAGAGACCGAGTCAGATTAACTTTGGCAATGGTAACAGTAGAGGAAGAGGAATTAAACACTTTTTCTATTAAAATAATGATATTTTTGCCAGGCCACATCCAATTTTAGTGGAGTGGAATCCATCAGGAGCTGGAAGGAAACAAAGACTGTGGGGATTGACTTTTGGATAGGGGCTAGTATCAAGGAGCAGCAGTGAGGGAAACAAAAATCTCTTTTCAAAATACTATTTAATACTCACTGCTTTGCCTAGCCTTCCATCAAAGATTAGCTACAATTCTTCCTGCTCCCATTATCATACTACTTCTTTTACCTGGTTTTTTAACCTGCTTTTTAACCTTGTGTGCTCTTTGGAGCAAAGATATATATGCCTAACTATACGTTTAGAAAGTTCCTTGTACTTCATGGTACTATATGAAATAATAAAATTAATAATAACAGCAAAAATAATACATAAAGAGCCAACAACAAATTTTATTTCTCCAGGAACCAAAAGGGAATCTTGTATTTTCTTGTCCACAAAGTTCTATTCAGCCAGATTCCATGATCAGTTAAACTTCAAAATTAACTCTACATTGTGCTGAAAGATGGAAATTCACACCTATATTGATACCATTGCTTCAGTTTGACAGCCTACAGAATTAAAATTGCCACAGTGAATTTTCCAAAGCTATCTTTGCACCCTGAGAGGTTAGAAACATTCTTTTTTTCAATGAATTCTTAGCCTCTGGAGAACACAGCAGTCTTTGTTAATATCCCAATCTTGCATTTCCATGAGCACAGAAGATCAGTGTCCTTATCCATAGTTGCTGCAGTAAAGAGTAGTTTGAGAAGAGAATTGTATCCTTCATCCCCAAACTGTTTGATGATACAGAGGTCAAATGTTTGGAATGGAATTTGATAGCTACAGAAATTACCCGGTACTACAGTAGAGTCTGCATTGTTTGATTACCAAGCTTGTGAGTTAGTTCAAAACCTTTCTATACTAAATAACTATAGATAATGTTTTCATTGGCCCACACTATCTTTGAAGAACATGCATACAGTACTCTGCAGGTTGGCCTTGTGACAATATTGAATACTGAATCCAGTAAATCATTGCAACTGCCATGAGGCCAAGGTGGTAGCTATGGCAACACCACATATTCGTGGCATAGCATCACATACAGCATTCCATCTCTGTTCCCTGTTTTCAGTAGATTTTCCCAAGTATATATGAGGCTGAACAAACTAAGGACCTAATTCTGTGAGGTGGTGAGCATCCTCAAATACAAATGAAGACAATAGTCATTGAGGGCACTCAGCACCTCAGAGGGATGCACTCAACACTATACAGGATCAAGCATGGAGCCTGTAGCATTTTTTAAACATTCTGAAGGGGCTAGAAAGGATTTATGGCTCCATAACCATTGATATATAAACTATCACGGTAAACCAAGCTAAGAATCATTTCCCATTTTTCCATGCAGGCTCAGAACTTCATCTTTTAACATTTGAAATAATTAAAATTGGCAACATGATCAGTGACCTAATAGCTGCAAAATCTCATTATAAAAAGGCCTCTTTGGAGTGTTAAAATATCCTTAGAAATCATATCTACAATTGTGTTTTTACATTCATACTATTTGAAACTCCTGGTTCAGTTCTGTGCCAATGGAAGTCAAAGGTAAAATTCCCAGTGTCATCAATGACAGATTTGCTTCCTTCTCCCCAATGAACATTTTTCCTTCCAAATTTTCCAGGAAAAAATAGACTTTGTTTGCTTATTTTCAGACCAGAAAATGTTTGTTATATTTTATTTCTTTTAATTGTATTTATTTTGTAATGTAGGTCAGTGGTAATAGGTTTCCAGTTGAAATGGTGACAGTGATAATGTTATCAATATGATAGAATAATACTGTAAACTAACAACATCAGAATTATGTTTTTGTTAGATTAATATTAGAGATCCCCAGCTATTATTGTATGTACATGTAGCACATCTTGTTCTTTGGATCCTGTGCACATGCTGACCGTTTTGCATTAACATCTTGCTAGAAATTCCTCAAGAAGTCCTGGAAAACAGAGATTCCAGTTCGCCCGTATCAGTCTTGAGGAGCTTTGTTTTGCAATGTGATATTGGCCCAGTTGCCTCCCAAGCACCCCCTTGTGGCCTGAGGTCACTCTGCAGGCACCTCTGCCTCAGTTTCTTCTTTCAAGGGGCTTCTTCAATAACTCATAGACGTTTAGTACATTCACATCCCATCTTGGATTCTGGTTTGTTAAATTAACAAAACATTCCAAATAAAATTCTCAAGTCCCTCAAGTTCATTGTTAACATCAACTGTAATGCTGCCTGCAGTGTACCAACCACAGACAGACTGTTAAGAACCAGGGCACAAACCCCAAATTGACTATGAGTTGTATGCTTAGATTTCACCAACCAATTATCAAGTGTAAACTCCTTGAGCACTATAGCAGGCTAAATATAGAGTCCTAGTCACTCGCCTTGGATACTGTGATTTATCTTACAGCCCAGTGGCACACCTTTGTGGTAGATGGCCTCTTATACCAAGAATTACAACAATATTCAGATTATTCACAGTCCCAAAGGATCAGTCACTTACCCCAGGTCATTTGAACCTTAGATCTCATACCAAAGACAAAGCTTGTAGACAATATTATAATAAACTATACAAAGATTTATTAAATGGAAAAAGGAAACAAGAATTATTTACAAGGTTAAAGTAGGTATACATACATAAACACACAATTTACAATCTTAAAGTTTCAAAAGGTAATAGAAGTTTCTATAATAAGAAAGCTTCATCAGTCCTTTATGGCTAACCCAGGCTAAGTAGTTGGGGATCTCTTGCTTATGCCTAGAAAAACCTGATCCCCAGAGTCCAAGCAGCATAGAGATAATAATTTCATTCTGTTTGATGTTTAATCCCTCTCCTGTCATGTCCTCTGAGCTGCAAATTAAGCTGACAGAAGGGATCCATTTGCATGACTCATCCTAATGGGGATGTCTTTTGTTCTATTTAAAATCCCACAATAGTCCATCTGGCATCAATGTCTATTGGGCAGGACATAACACCTTCTGTTGGACATGAGCACTTCACACTGGTTAATGTCTGTCTCCTTTCTGGTGATGTACATAGCCACAAAGCCCCACAATACAATTACTCACATATTACCTTACAATATGGGATACAGAGGATATAAGTGAGATTAATGCATGCAACAACACACAAGCATTCAATAAAATCTAAATACTAAATACATTCTTATAATTCTAATAACTGTTTTAATGAAAATAACACACAGGTGACCCAGAATGATTCCAACTATGCATTTGTCAGTGTACAACTGAAATATGGGGACTTAGGCATGAGCCAGTACCTGGTCTGCCTGTGTCACGCTAACAACTCTAATTGCTTTTACTTTTGTCTTGACTGATACTGTTTTCATTGTGATATTTTTTATTAATTATTATTATTATTGTTGTTGTTTATTGCTTATATTGTGGTAGGCACAGATAAGGAAATTCAGCTTGTCTTCCATTAAAATTGATGGGAGTTAGATGCCTAAATACCTTTGAGGATATGTGCCATAGTGCCGCCGAGCCACTGTCATAGACTAGGATCCTGTTGTGTTAGGTGCTGTACAAACATGAAACAAAAAGACCGTCCCTACCCCAAAAACTGACAACATACGTAAAGAAAATCTAAATTTTACTTTTTCCTCCTCCCAAAAGTTTTAAGGGTACTGAGGCATTTTGATTCTTCAAAGAGACTATCTAGAGTTAAATGTTCCAGTACAGAAGATGTCTTTTATTAGAGGTCTTTTGGATATAGTAGATAAAGATATAACAGGATCCAATCCCTGGAAGTTTAAGTCAATACATTTCAAAATGGAAATAAGATACACATTTTTCACAATGAGGGTAATTAACAAATGAAACCTCTTACTAAAGGACATAGGCTATACAAAGGATTGTGATATACATAGTCCATTTGTCCATACAAGGGACAAAATTCCATCTCCTGGAATTTTTAAAGCTACACTGGATGTCTTTCTGAAAGATTTGCTTTAGTTTATCCACAAGTTATTGAGTTCAATGCCAGGATCATTGGCTGAAATACTGTGGCTTGTGTTATGCAAGAGGTCAGATTATATGATCATATTGGTAACTTGGCCTTAAAATCTTTGAAGCACACATGAAAATTTCTGTGATATCTGTGGATCATGTAAATGGCTACAGCATACATTAATTATTTAATAGTTTGTCTTAATGCTTTGGCAGAAACAGGCAGTTTGTTTTAATAGCAGAAGGTTTTGGTTTTAATTAAAAGTGATGAATTGGCAGAAGTGAAGGTTAATGGAAACATTTGCTAATACCAGAAGTTTCCTATAATCATGCCAGAAGTATGTATGCATTATCAGTTCTTCATCTGTTGAATAACTTCAACCATTCAATCAGGGAGCAAAAATAACAATGTGACTAACAAATAACAAATAAAGAATAGTGAAGCGCTGTATTGAACTCATTAACAACCCACTCTTGGAAAATTACTCATCCATGCTATTTAGTGGACAATTCCAAATACTTTCAGAAAACAGGAATGATTAGCAATTGATTATGAAACCACAATCATTGCTATTATATAATAGCCTAAATGCATCATATTTTGGCTCAGAAATAGTATTTAACCATGTCTAAATGGCTAAAATGAAGAACAGATATCTTAAGTGACTTGGGCAAGATCATATAGTAAGTCGGTGACAGAGTAGGGAATCCAGGCATTCTAGCCACCAGTGCCCTAACCTAATCATTAGATGCTACAGATTTGTTAATTGTATTTAGTTGTGATTTTAGGATGGAATCTAAAAAGTGCTGAGCTGTGGCTTAACTCACTTTCCTTGACGCTAACTATATTTTCCATTGACTTCAGTAGGAACAGATAGGCCCATCCCTAATAAATTAATTTTTCTGAACAATTCACAGAACATATGTGACCTGAGTATGTCAGACAATGTAGAGCTAAGCAAAATGTTTCATGTAACACCTTTTTCACTTAAAAAGCTGATATTTGAGTCATCTGAAACAATTTTCACAATTTTCATCAATTGTTTTGTTGAAAAAAAAATATTTCAGAAATGTGCCATTTAGACATTTCAAAAAATGAAACATTTCAACTTTTTATTTTTGAAAGATGTTTCATTTCAGAATTTTAAAATTGAGATAAAACACTTAATATTTTCGCTGACCGAAAATTTCAAAACATTGTCACTTCAAGTCTACCCAAAATCATCACCCTCTACCTATATTTTGCACTAGCATCCATATAAAATATTCAGTTATGTGCACAGTTCTAAGACAATGTTTGATTTTACAGTTTCTAACTCTTGTTGATGTAACCAGTTTATTTTTATCAGCACTATCCATCTTGCACTATTCCATTAATAAGGTTTGAGTTATAACATCAAAGGACCACTGTGAACATCTAACTTTATCAGCCACTAGATACACGCAAGAGACTTCAGAGCTTTTTTAGTCTTAGGTTCTTAGCAGGTTAAAACACAGAATACTTTATGAATTCTTGAAATACACAAGAGGTTAGGAAAACAACCTGAAACAGCATGTTAATTTGTTCAGGGAGTTCAAAGCTCTTGTTTGAATCCAGTCATGGGGGTGTGGAAATAGAGAAGGAATTGCTATTTGTAGAAAGATAAAACAGGGAATTAATGTCCCTCTAGGCTGTTTGTAGAGTCACAGGTGTGTAAAAAGATGGTACTTGTTATTCAGCTAGGAAAACAAATAGTGAGAAATAGATGAGTGACTTAAAAAGCCTATCCTTCTAATACTAATTTAAATGGAATCAGCATATTAAAAAAATCAATTGGCATGAAATTAGCATATAACAACTTTCTTATTAACTATAATTTAAGTTCTTATTTAGACACTTAATTTAACCTTTGACTAAAATCTATTTGATAAATTGCTAATCTAAGGGGAAGAAGAAGAGGAAGATGTCATACAAGATTGGGAATAAATTTGTTTAAAAGCACCCAAAGGTGAAAATGCATCAAGTTATCAGATCAGAAACAATTATAAAAACTGAGAAGAGCAGTAATTAAAAATGCAGATGATTGGAAAGGAAGTAAAAGTCTTAGAGAAATTTTTGTAGCAGGTATTTTTCAAATTTTCCTCCAGTTAGATAATGATTCCTTATTGATTTCTAAACATGAGTCAAATTCACTCCTCCAGATTCATTATTTATCCTCTATGCCGGACCAACCAAGAAAAGGTGTTACTTCATTGTTCTGTTGATATTGCTTCCTTTCCATTAGTGAAAGAGTACAAAAAACTGGGAGGTTTTAATCTCCCCTAAGGCAGCAGATCTCTGCACTGTCCCCTACGACCGAAGCCTGGAGGTAAATGGGGAAGTGGGACACCAAGAGAAAGTGAAAGGAGGGGGCAACAGGGGAGGCCTCCTGATGTGCACTAAGAAAGTAGGGTAATCAGCTAGTTATTTTAGGTGCCTGTACACGAATGGAAGAAGCCTGGGAAACAAGCAGGAAGAATTGGAAGTCCTGGCACAGTCAAGGAACTATGATGTGACTGGAATAGCCAAGATTTGTTGGGTGTAGTGGCTTGCCATGGGCTTCCTGCCTCCTGGGTCGTCTGGGTTGTTCTCCCCACTCCACAATAACTGGACTTGTAGGCATCATCTGGTGCAATCACCCATGCTGGTTTATTTACAGTGCACTGATACAGTTCACACTTCCGAATCAGACCCACTTGGCCCGAGGATCTGGGTTGCTCACCTGTTCTGGTCAGGAAGCAAACTAAGGAGACAAGCTCCTATCCTCCGCCCTGGCCATGTCTCTCTCTGGTTTCTACCTGGCTTGCTTATATGTTCCCTCTAGCGTGGGGAACAGCTGTTCCCGCTTACCCCATTAAAACCAATCCTGGCTTAGGTTAATCAGCTTCTAGAGCTGTTATCCCTTTCTCTGCTGTCGGGGCTCTGCTGGTCCAGTTTACTCCAGCCCAGGCAGCCAGGGGGAGGAGGGATTGGCAGAGGTGCCAGAGGGCTTATCCCCTCCACTCTGCTACAATGGGGTAACACACAACTGTAGCACTGTAATGGATGGGTATAAATTGTAGAGGAGAAAAGGTGGAGGAGTTGCACTATATGTAAGAGAGCAGTATGAAACTGGAGAAAAGCCTGTTGCGAGTCTCTGGGTTCAGTTTACAGGCAAGAGCAACAAGGTTGATGTCATGATGGGCGTCTCTTATAGACTACCGGACCAGGAGGATGAGGTAGACAACGCTTTATTCAGACAACTTATGAAAGTTTCCAGAACATAGTATCTGGTTCTTATGGGGGATTTCAATCACTCTGACATCTATTGGGAGAGCAATACAGCAGAGTGTAGACAATCCAGGAAGTTTTTGGACAACTCCCTGGTGCAAGTGCTGGAGGAACCTACTGGGGGCCATGATCCTCTTGACCTGCTGCTCACAAACAGGGGAGAATTGGTACGGGAAGTAGAAGTGGGTGATAACCTGAGCAGCAGTTACCATGATATGGTCGAGTTCAGGATCCTGACGAAAAGAAGAAAGGAGAACAGCAAGATATGGACCCTAGACTTCAGAAAAGCAGACTTTGACTCCCTCAGGGAGCTGATGGGCAAGATCCCCTGGGAGGCTAATACGAGGGGGAAAGGAGTCCATGAGAGCTGGCTGTATTTTAAAGAAACCTTACTGAGGGTGGAGGAACAAGCCATCTGGATACTCAGAAAGAATAACAAATATGGCAGATGACCAGCTTGATTTAACAAAGAAGACTTCAGTGAGCTTAAACACAAAAAGGAAGCTTACAAGAAGTGGAAGCTTGGTCAGATGACTATGGAGGAGTATAAAAATACTGTTTGAACATACTTGGTCAGATGACTATGCAGGAGTGAAATCAGGAAGGCTAAATCACAGTTGGAGTTACAGCTAGCAAAGGACATGAAGGGTAATAAGAAGGGTTTCTACAAGTATGTTAGTAACAAGAAGGTCAGGGAAAGTGTGGTCCCCTTACAGAATGGGGGAGGCAATCTAGTGACAGATGATGTGAAAAAAGCTGAAGTACTCAATGCTTTCTTTGCCTCTGTCTTCAAAGACAAGGTCAGCTCCCAGACTATTGCACTGGGCAGCACAGAATGGGGAGGAGGTGAGCAGCCCTCAGTGCTGAAAGAACAGGTTCAGGATTATTTAGAAAGGCTGGACATGCACAAGTCCATGGGGCTGGATGCAGTGCACCCAAGGGTGCTGAGGGAGTTGGCTGATGTGATTGCAGAGCCATTGGCCATTATCTGTAAAAACTTGTGGTGACTGGGGGAGTTCCGAGATGATTGGGAAAAGGCAAATATAGTGCCCATCTTCATAGAAGGGAAGAAGGAGGATCTGGGTAACTACAGACCGGTGAGCCTCACCTTAGTCCCTGGAAAAAATCATGGAGCAGGTCCTCAAGGAATCCATTTTGAGGCACTCAGAAGAGAAGAAGGTGATCAGGAACAGTCAGCATGGATTCACCAAGGGCAAGTCATGTCTCACCAACCTGATTGCCTTCTATGATGAAATCACTGACTCTGTAAATGTAGGGAGAGTGGTGGACGTGATATACCTTGACTTTAGCAAAGCATTTTATATGGTCTCTCACAGTATTCTTATCAGCACTATAAAGAAGTATGGGTTGTATGAAAGGACTATAAAGTGGGTAGAAGACTGTCTAGATCATTGAGCTCAATGGCTCAGTGTCTAGTTGGCAGCCAGTAATAAGTGTAGTGCTCCAGGGGTTGGTGCTGGACCAGTTTTGTTCAACATTTATTAATGACCTGGAGGATGGAGTAGACTGCACCCTCAGCAAGTTTGCAGATGGCACTAAGCTGAGGGGGAGTGGAGTGCAGGGATAGGATATAGAGTGACTTGACAAATTTGTGGTTTAGGCAAAAAGAAATCTGATGAGGTTCAACAAGGAGAAGTGCAGAGTCCTGCACTTAGGATGGAAGAATCCCATGCACTGCTACAGACTGGGGACCGACTGGCTAGGCAGCAGTTTGGCAAAAAAAGTGGACAAGTGGACAAGAAGCTGGATATGAGTCATACATGTGCCCTTATTGTCAAGAAAGCTAATGGCATATTGGTCTGCATTAGTAGGAGCATTACCAGCAGATCAAGGGAAGTACTTATTTCCCTCTGTTCAGCACTGGTGAGGCTTCATTTGGAGTATTGTGTCCAATTTTGGGCCCCCCACTACAGAAAGGATGTGGACAAATTGGAAAGAGCCCAGTGGAGGGCAATGAAAATGATTAGAGGGCTGGAGCATGTGACATGAAGAGAGGCTGAGAAACTAGACTTCTTTAGCCTGTAGAAGAGAAGAATGAGGAGGCATTTGACAGCAGCCTTTAACTACCTGTAAAAGGGGTTCCAGAGAGGATGGAACTAGACTATTTTCAGTGGTAGTAGATGACAGAACTAGGAGCAATGGTCTCAAGTTGCAGTGTGGGAGGTCTAGGTTGGATATTAGGAAAAATATTTTCACTAGGAGGGTGGTGAAGCACTGGAATGGGTTATCTAGGGAGATGGTGGAATCTCTATCCTTAGAGGTTTTTAAAGTGTGGCTTGACAAAGCCCTTGCTGGGATGATTAATTGGGGTTGGTCCTGCTTTGAGCTCATGAGGTCTCTTTCAACCCTAATCTTGATTCTAAATGGCTCATGGTAGCTCCATGTATACTACTGACAACCCAATGAATTATGTTTTTCTTCCCCCTTTTTTCCATAATGACAATTTATATCATAATTTTTTCAGAGCGGAGACTGACTCTTGCTCTGGGACCTCGTCCAATCTGGCCTTAATTTCAGATAAGGGCAATGGGTACTACCATAACACTATTAAATAATAGAGATATTTCTGGAATAGTATTCTAGATCATGTTGACGTATTTGTATACATAGCTTGAGCCTGGAAAGAAAAAACCTGCATTTTATGCCTCTTATTTTCATGGGGAATGTGCTACGATTCTACATAGGCACATGCTACTTATATTTCCTCTAATAATTAAATAATATAAACTAAAGAGAAAAATGCAGAAACTTACCAAATATTCAGTTTAACCACTTTTTCCCAAAAACTTTAGATGGACTTTTTTAGCCCTGCATGATCATTGAAATATGTGATCTACCTAGGTATTCATGGATACCACTCACCAACCCAATCTACCTTTTGCCTGAAAAAGTGAAGATTTAGAGTTTTAGTGCTCAAATATAACACATGGCAAATGACTGCCTAAGACAGGGCCAATTATTGTTCTTGCAATGAGTTTTCAATCTACTTCACAGATAAAGTGGTTGGATTTGACACAGCCTTTCTAGAAGAAGAAATGTTATTTTGGAAGGGAATGAACATTGCATCTTCTCTGACTTAGTTTAATCCAACTTCACAAGAGAAGGTTCTGAATACTAGTTGGAGGAGTACCCTCAACCACCTATGAAATGGACCCAGGCCTCCCAGGTTCAGAAAATAAATATTTAGACCTTTTATCAATAGGGATTAATTACAGCCTGAAGGAGGACAAAGATGCAGCAACACTTAAGCATGTTATGATCCAGTCACTGCTCAAAAACTGTAGCATGATACTAAGAATCTCAACACTCACCACCTGGTTGCTACTTTCCTATCCTTGGCAAGCTCATAGTGGGCCAGCTCCAGAAGCCCCTGGGGCCTGATATTCCAATGAGTTGTGCCATGTGCAGTCATTATGCGAAATTCATTTAAAAATCCATATTTTGATATAATTTTTACATCCATTTTGTGCAAGTGTTTCAATGACTACAAGGTAAAAGGCACTGGAAAATCAAGCTTTTCTGATTCACTTATGCCTTAGACCTCAATCAGTCGGATTTCAGAGCTGAGGATGACATGAAGACAGTGTTAATCTCTGGGCAATGGACAGAATTCAAATGTTCTCATCAATTCCATGTGTCCAATCATCAGCCTTTAAGATGCTTGAACATGATGTGTTGCCAGTTTAACTGTAAGATCTGCCATGGTAGTTGGAGTTGCCTTAAAGTGGCTTTACTCATTTCTTTTGGATACATTTGGGAGGTCTTCTGCCTATGGAGTTCCTAGTTCTGTCTTGTTACTTCTTTTTTTAAACACACATATTAAGCCACTGGGGGAAGATAGTGAGCAGTTATTGGTAACTCTCTGCTCTTCCCGTGTCTGGGAAAAATATGGAATTGGATTAAAATTAGCTAGTTTGTGTGCCATCAGAATAAAGTGGGTAAACTCGTCCACTGCTCCCTTGCCTTCAGCCCTCTCCAGTCTTCACTATCTGGTTCAGAGAGTTCAGCCAGCAAACCAAACAACTGTGCTTCAGCCTTCCCCTAGGAACCTCCCACTGCTTCCTTTGGGGACTTCCTCCCTCCCTAATCCTCCTAATCCTTCCTAGATTCAGGTGCTGCCCCATCCTTTTAATTAGCCAATCTGTTCTGGCACAAGAGGAGTTGGACCTTCTTCATTTAAAGAGTCAGACATCCTGTGACACAGCACCGGAACTTTTGGGGGCAGGTATGAAGATATTATCAGTGGTGGACACCAGCTTCAGAATTGGCTCCTACCAGAAATTCACCCGAGCCTAAACACTTTAGAGCAAGATGAAAAACACATCTCTGAAAATGTTGGAATCCGCTTGGCCATTAGTCTCCTGGCTGTTAACTCATTTATTGTGGTCCCTTTGGGGAAATGCGTTTGGTCACTTTTGGAATACATGGGCCAAATATCCTTATTTTGGAGAAATGCACAATTAGGGGACAGGAAAGAGAAAAGAAGCAACTGAAGCTAAATTTATATTTGTGTCTTCACCTGACAGTGGAAGCCAAAAGGTCCAGCAAGATAGGTCCTTCTTTGTCTCTGAGATTCTTGGGAATAAAGTACCAAGGACAGGATTGTTCCTCCTCATGCACAGGGCCACTGAAAACAATCATAGGGAGCAGGACAAAAGGAACTTCTGAGACCACTTCCTTCCAATGACCTGTCAAGAATCCACACCCCTTGGGGGCCCCCAAGTGAACTAATCATATTATATGGGGTCAAGCACTCTGGTCAATCTCAGTTAATAATATAGAACATAACAATGTAAAATAATAACATGAAAATGTGAAATTAGGCTTTTTGAAGTAGTTTGTTTAGCGACTGTATACTTTTTTATCTTCTAAATTAACCTATACATTGTTTCTTTTGTTATGATGTCCCTGCTGCTTACGATGTGGTAAATAAAAGAAATGTACGCTGGATGTCCACAGAGACATAGAGCTTTACAAACAACATCAACAACAACTAAATTATGCACATATTATAAGGATAAGTGGCAACGCACTATATGTAGTTTATGATGTAGTACTGATATGAAATCTGAGCTTTGAATGGGCCTTGACTAAATTTTCAAAGAATGAAAGAAAAAAAAAATGGAATGGCTGTGAAAAATTGGAAGAAAACTGTGAATGATGTATGAAATAAAGTAAGAAATTTCATGCATTGTATGGAGCAAACATGCACAGGGCTGTGTTGTCCTGTTTGCTGTGTGCCCCAGAGCTTAGCAACTGTATTCTGATCATTTAAAAAATGAAGACAGAAGCGCTTTAGCTCTGTTGAGAGTCCAGTCTTCCAGATTCCTTTGCAGTCATTGAAGATATGATTTTTGTATTAATATTTTCAACTGCTTCTTTTTCACTTCCTCCATGACTCCCTGCTAAGATCTCTTTGGCAGCTAGTAATAGAGATATTCTCACAATATTAGTATTTATTTCTTATATATGGTACAACTGGGACCTGATCCAAAGCTCATAGAAGGACGTGGAAATTGTTCCATTTACTTCAGTGAGCTTAGGATCAGGCCTTTGATGAATGCTTCCTAGGAAATAACAAGATACCCTGAAGAAAAAAAATTGAATGTTGTGAGGCCCAAAAATAAAATCTAGTCAAAAGCCAGAGGTTCAGAAACAACATTGTTCTGGAGATATATTTACGCAGTTGGACACCAGGTGGAAAAAGATCTGATGAAATCTAGTTAGAAAAAGAAATTGAATTCACAAGTAGTAAAGAAAGATAATTTATTAAATGAGTAAGAAATTCCAGAACAAGTCTAGTAAATCTCTTTATCTTGCTGCAAGTCTTACTAGGTATCAACCAAAGTATTCAAATAGTGAAAGCATTACCAGACAGATTAACTCTAACAAACCTCTAAATCTATTGATGCTAATTAAACTGTGCATAATATTTCAGAGACAAGGTGCGTGAAGTAATATCTTGTATTGGACCAACCTTTGTTCATGAAAGAGACAAGCTTTCGAGCTACACAGAGTCTTCCTCAGACTCACAATGATCTGATATCACATATGCATTAGTAAACTTAAAAAAGGATAAATGCACTTTCTAGCCCTATGTCACAGGTTGAGCTGGCCCTTTAAGAGTTGTTCAGATTGGAGCTTGATTCCTGTTCCAGTTTACACCCAGAAACAAAGTATTCTGGGACTGATAGGAAGGAGTACAGCTATAGGCAGGGTAGAAATTCACGTTGGGAAAGGAAGCCAGGATATAAGAGCTCCCAATAAAAGAGAACAGGGAAGAGTTAGACCTCTCTGACTGAAAGGAACAGGACCTGTTGTAGGGTCTCTCCAGGCAATGGGCCTGAGATGAGTAGACTGCAAAAGGCCACTAGGTGCATTTTTCATGTTCTCTAATTATTTAATTTAGATAATATTTTCAGCACAAGAAAATATTTTTCTGTGTGTTCTGTAAACGGGTACTGGGATTCCTTGCTCAGCATAGTTTGCTCATTCTTCTTGATGGTGTGACCACACTGTCATGTTTCATTACCAAGGATCTTTCAGGGGTGTGCAAAGGGTGGAGGCACCTGTGGAAATAATAACGGACTAAATCAAGCAAGAGGTCTTTCACCACCAAGGAGAAGTGAGTAAAATAAAAAATAGAATTAAGTCAAAGGAAAGAAAACAAACAAACAAACAAAAAAGCCCATCTGCTTGGTAAAGGAAAGAAGGGGAAAAAAATCACATGGAACTTAGTGCTACATTCTACCCTTAGTCTGCATGCCAAACTCCTATTGATATCAACAGGAGCTAGTGCACAGAGAGCAGCATTCAAGTGCAAACTACTGAAAGTAACATGCCTACAGGCAAACACTGGGAATTCCTCATTGACCTGAAAAGAAGTTTTTCAATCTTCCCACTTCACAGAAACACAGACAATTCAGTTGTCAGCATTTTACGATATGTAAACAGAAGACAAGATGAGAGGGAAGTGGAAAAATCAGTGTTTTTTGCAAGTGAGAATAGTTTAGGAAAACCACACAAGACATTCTCTAAAGGTGAAATTGTAAGAAAGACAAAAGAATGCTTCTGACATTGTTTTACTGTAAAGTGTGATTGCAAAGACTGGAAGCAGTTATAGTTTCAGTTTAATTCCAAAAACAAAAAAAGATGGTGTCATCAAGAAAATATGCCAGAAGTTACAAGAGAATAAGGACAGCAGAAACAAGACAGGGAGCTGATTTTACACGTTGTGAACAGAGTAAACCACCATTTAGAAATTCTTTCTTGAGCCACGTTTCCCTTTGTGAACTTTTGCTGATGAAATTCTTCCATGAATAATGGATCTGATAGAGAGCCATTATATTAATGTATTGAAAGAGAGCAGCAGTGAGCTGACATTCACCTGCCCTGTTCATTCTCAGTGACAAACCTGAAATTACCCTTTAGGTGAATGATGAACTCTCAGTTTCTGAACTTCTTCAAACATATGCAATGTTCTTATTTCCATAATTCAGTAGCATACATGAAAAGAAAAAATATTTTCTCTCATTTTGATAGGTGTAAACGAAGAGAAATTCTATTGAAATCAATAGAACTACACCCGAGTAAAATATAACAAGGCACAATAATTGCAGATTTAAAGACATTTTGTCACTTATTGGGAATGTTAAAGGATGTGATCCAGTACTGGCTACCCGATATAACACCTTCATCACTACTGCCCAATTTCCCTTTCACCCTCCAATCAACTCACACTCCATGTGTTGCAGGTATGCTTCCCTTTCTTGGGGCTTTTTTGAAGGAACATAAGGAAATTGATTCAATTTGTAAATTTTACAGCAGGGCTCCATAGGTTCCTTTAATATTTCCCAATTGGCCTTGTGTCAGGGCTTCTCCAGTCCCTAAAAATCCACAACTACTCTTAATTTCAGGACTTCAGACACCAGTTTTATCGTGCCAGTAATCTCTCTAAGCTTCTATATGGAAACCCTCTAATGCCCTACCTTTCCTGTATCTCCCACAGGTCCCTTCCTGGGACCCTTTCTCCACTACAGACCTTGGGCATATGAGGCTATTCCTTCACCACGTCTTCCCCAGCCCTTGGTATTCCCTGATTAAGAAACAGTCCCTGCCTTTTAATTTATGATATGATGCCCTTCCAAGTTTTCCCCTGTGATCCTTCTGAATAGCTATGAGGCCCAGAATCAAAGGAAGCCAGACTATAATGACCCATAAGCAGATTGCCTTGTTACAGGAAATTCAGTTCAACACACACACATATATTTATATACATACAACTTATAATAAATCACACAATAAGAAGCAAATGTTCACCTCCACTAGCTGTGGTGAGACTTTGATGGAAGCAGGGCAGTCTACACAACTTCAGAGTTGGGGTAGATTAGATTTTAAGCACAAACGTCTAGGCCAGTGCTTCACTTGCTCCCTGCTTCAGCCCCACTTTTTCCACCCATAATCTAGTTGCTGGATCTCCTTCAGTGTCAGGGCTAGGCTGATAACTAGTTTGGGGATCTAGAAGGGACTTTTTTCCCTATAACAAAACTAGCAAATTGCTCTGTGGTTTTTGACGTTCCATACAGCATTCAGGAGGTCTGGTTAGGGGAGGGGAATGTTAAATTACTATTATCACATGCTTCAGTGCTGTTGGAGTGTATAAAGTGTATGACTGAGATCCCTGAAATTCAGTAGGCTGCCTGGTCACATCAATGCATGATGAAGAGACATGCCTGTTTTGCACAGCCTGTGACTTCCCAGATCTTATCGCTTCCTACCTCTCATGCAGAGGAGGGAAGTGAACTGGGAATCTGGCTTCTAGTCAGGATTCCCTAGTACACCTGTTGGTATCAGGGCCGTATTATCCATTAGGTACAATAGGCACAGTGCCTACAAAACTTTCAGGGCCTACAAAAAATATTTTTATACATATTTTTTTATTTTTATTTTAAAAACTATTTATTAATAGCTTAAAATCAAATTAGTTATTTCGGTCGGAGGGCCTATGAAGGCAAGTGTGCCTAGGGCCTATGAAGGTCTTAAAATGGCCTGTTTGGTATAGAAAAGGCCTATGACCTTCACACTCACTGTCAGGTTTATAAACTGATCAGGCCAAGGCAACTGAGATGCACCTGGAAAAAATAAGGCAGTTTCCACTGCAGTTGGTAGGTTGCAAACTGATTTGAGTACCCTGCATCCCATTAGGCTGCTTGGATGTTGGTTCTGAGCATGGTATTGCACAGTGAGGGGGATATCCCTCTTTGTTTCACACAGCGTGTGGCTCCCCTCCTCTAATGTCCCATACCTCCATCAAGTGACTCTGGCTTCAAGTTAAAGTCCTGGGCACTGCTGAGGGTATAGTGAGGTCATGATCTTCACACTCACTTTGTGGTTTGCAGTACCTGGGACACTGATGTGAATTGAGGTCTGCAATAGAACAGCCCTCTCAGGTAGTGTGAGGTCATTATCTCAGCTGGGTAATAGCTTCCAATAAAGCTATGGACTCCATATTTAACCATGCTATGGTAGATGTGTTTCATTGTTTCCATTCCACATCAAACAATAGTCAAAAGAACATGAAATGAAAAAAATAATATGGTAAGGGGATTAAAGCACATCCTAGATACCTTGGGACCAAATTCTTCGGTCCTAAGACTATAGTATTAATTTCTTTTATTTAAAAGGATTTGCGATCCTAGTTGCTTTTCTTTTTAAATTATAATTAAGTATAATGATAATTTAAATTATAATTTAATATATACAATTTAATATAATTTAATATAATTATAATTTAAATTATAATTTAAATTATAATACAAGTAGTATTTGGCAATTGGTGTGTGTGTGTAACTTTGATAGTATTGGATAGAGGGGTCTTGTTTTTTCCAGTATGCTAAATGGGATGCACACTGTCCTTCTGGCCCAATGAAGAATCTTTGGGAAAAGGATGTATTCAGTTTTCTGCTGCGCCTCCCCCACATATCCAGAGGGATGATGCAAACAAGGAAGTTTGGCATAATTCTCCATTAGCATAATTCTCATAGATCCACACAACCAGGAAGTCACTGGAGACTGGGGCATGTATGGAGAGTAAAGGCCTCCATGTGGACAGCAATGACCCCCCCTGGAAATCCCAAGATCTAAATGGGTACTTGGAGATCCACCACATTTGGGGATGGGCCCTGAAGCCTTATGAGCAGAGTGTAGAGAAAACTCCCCTCCCCCAGGTGGGAAAATCTGAGGTAGCTTCAAGGAGATATCTTCCTCGGTTGCTTGTTTTAATGCAGGAAGGGATAATCTTCCCCGCTATTAGTGATTTTGTGTGTGTGTGTTTGTGTGAGATTATTTAAAGTTCTCCTTTTTGATGTAAACCACTTCCTCTTTAAATCTCTTCCTATTCACTTATTTAATCTACATCTGGAAAATTCCACCAAGACAAAAATTTAATATATTAAGTGTGATTTTTTTTTCACCAGGACAGGGTGAAATTCTGACCCCTTTCAAGTCAATAGTAAAATTACCATTGATTTCAGTGATGCCAAGATTTTACATCCATGTCTTTTACAAAACACACCCTCAAAGCTCAAAGACGTAAAAGAGCTCAAAGCTCTTGAAAGAAATGTGAATATATCATAAAAATACATTTTAATTTTTTTCAATACAGTTTTTTTCCCCTTCAATTATTGTCCTGTACACAATAGTGTTGCCAACTCTCTCAATTTTACTTCAAGTCTCACAGTCTTGGAGGTTTTCTTAAAGCTCCCAGCAGCTGAAGTATTAGTCTTTCCTGAGAATCTCAGCATTCATTTAAAGTTTCTAGCCATCATGGCTCCAGAGAAAACCTTGACAATGTGATCCCTAAAAACTCCATGCTCAGAAGACAAATGAAAAGAAACCTAAATATATGATTAGATAGATAGACAGATAGATTAGATAGATGTAGGCTTCTCTAAGATATTTAACTTGGTATTGAAAAAAATTTTGATTAAAAATAGAATGATATAAAATGAACATGCCATACATTAAATGGATTAAAGACTGGCTAACTGATGGGTCTGAAAATGTAATTGTAAATCTGGAATCATCATTGGGTGAGTATGTTTTCAGTGGGATCCTGCAGGGATTGATTCTTGGTCCTATGTTATTTAACATTCTTATAGTGATAGACTCAAGAAGCTCAATCTATTTAGTTTAATAAATGAGAAGGTTAAGAAGTGACTTGATTACAGATCATAAGTAACTATATGGGGAATAAATATTTAATAATGGGCTCTGCAATCTAGCAGAGAAAGGTATAACATGATCCAATGGCTGGAAGCTGAATCTAGACAAATTCAGAATGGAAATAACATGTAAATTTTTAACTATCAGGGTAATTAACCAATGCAACAATTTACCAAGAGTCATAATCTATTCTTGATCACTGACAATTTTAAAATAAAAATTGGATGTTTTTTCTAAAATACATTAAGGTTAAGAGTAATTGGGACAAAATACAATATGGTTTTACAAATGGTAGATTGTGCCGGAGCAACCTGATCTCTTTCTTTAAGAAGATAACAGATTTTTTAAACAAAGGGAATGCAGTGGATCTAATTTACCAAGATTTCAGTAAGGATTTGATATGGTTCCACATGGGGAATTATTAGTTAAATTGAAAAAGATGGGGATTAATATGAAAATTGGAAGGTGGATAAGTAACTGGTTAAAGGGAAGACTCCAAGGAGTCATACTGAAAGGTGTACTGTCAAGCTGGAGGGAGGTTACTAGTGGAGTTTCTCAGGGATGTGTCTTGGGACAATCTTATTTAACCTTTTTATTACTGACCTTGGCACAAAAAGTGGGAGTGTCCTAATAAAGTTTGTGGATGATATAAAGTCGGGAGATGTTGCTAATATAGAAAAGGACTGGGATATCATACAAGAAGATCTGGATGACCTTGTAAACTGGACTAATAGAAATAGGATTTAATTTAATAGTGGAAAGTGCAAGGTCATGAGTTTAGGGACTAATTACAAGAATTTTTACTATAAGCTGGGGATGCATCAATTGGAAGAGACAGAGGAGGAGAAAGACCTGGGCATACTGGTTGATCACAGGATGACTATGAACTGCCAATATGATGTGGCCATGAAAAAAGCTAATGCAGTTCTAGGACGCAAGGGCAAGGTATTTCCAGTAGAGATAGGGAGGTGTTAGTACCATTATGTAAGGCACTGGTGAGACCACATCTGGAATACTGTGTGCAGTTCTTATCTCCTATGTTTAAGGAAGATGAAGTCAAACTGGAAAAGGTATAAAGAAGGGCTACTAGGATGATCCGAGGAATGGAAAACCTGCCTCATGAGAGAAGACTCAAAGAGCTTGGCTTGTTTAGCTCAACCCAAAAAAGGCTGAGAGGAGATATGATTGATCTCTATAAATACATCAGAGGGATAAATACCAGGGAGGGAGAGGAGTTATTTATGTTCAGCGCCAATGTGGACACAAGAACAAATGGATATAAACTGGCCATTAGGAAGTTCAGACTTGAAATTAGACGAAGGTTTCTAACTGTCAGAGGAGTGCAGTTCTGGAACAGCCTTCCTAAAGGAGCAGTGAGGGCAAAAAACCTAGGTGGTTTCAACACTGAGATTGATAAGTGTATACAGGGGATGGTATGATGGGACAGCCTAATTTGGCAATTAACTCATCTTTGACTGTTAGCAGTAAATATGCCCAATGGCCTGAGTTGGGATGTTAAATGGGGCGTATTCTGAGTTACTACCGAGAACTCTTTCTGGGTGTCTGGCTGGTGAGTCTTGCCCACATGTTCAGGGTTTAGCTGATAGCCATATTTGGGAACGAGAATTTTCCCCCAGGGCAGATTGGCAGAGGCCCTCGGGGTTTTTGCCTTCTTCTGCAGCATGGGGCACAGGTCACTTACTGGTGGATTCTCTGGTGGATTCTCTGTACCTTGAACTCTTTAAACCATGATTTGAGGACTTCAATAAATCAGTCATAGGTTAGGAGAGTATTACAGGACTGGATGGATGAGGTTCTGTGGCCTTCATTGTGCAGAAGGTCAGACTAGATGATCATAATGGTCCCTTCTGATCTTAAAGTCTATGAGATATGCTCCAAGAATTATTTTGAGGATGTTCTTGGCCTCTTTTACGAAGGAGGTCAGATCATCACAATAGTCCCTTCTGGCCTTGGAATCAGTGGAATCTCAATAATTTGGGGACCCTGAATCATGACTTTTGAATACTTAGAGTTGGCAATACTTACATAATGTTGACTTTCCTACAAATAGTATGGTGAGTGAAATATAATAGCAAATGCCCTCTGTAGAGTTTCTTGCACCTTCCTCTGAAGCAGCTGATACTGGCTGATATTGAACTGGACTAGATGGACCATAGGTCTGATCCAGTGTGGCATTTCCTATATTCCTACATATTAACTTAACTATTTATTAATGGTTGGATAAATGTTATAGTCTCCCAGTTGAGGGCTAGTTGCACCTCTGTCTTGTGGTCTCAATGAATGCAGCCCATTAGGTGTTCTGCCCCATGACTTCACCTCTCTCAAGGTGGAACCCTATGATTCTAATTCCTAGACTGGGTTCCAGGCTACAGACTCCTAAGAACTTACTATGAAACTCAGAAGGCCCAACTAGGTTCAGCTCCTGCACATTATCTCTTCGGGAGTGGTGCCCAGTGTTAATACAGGTGACTAGACATCTTTCATAGAGCGGAACATTGATTCATCTTAACAACAGGAACAAGACAAAGCATATGAGAAAGAGGATTTTAATACAATAATCAGTCTAGACTCATGTCTATGTTTACCTTTACATTTCTGTTAGTCTGTTCCCTCACAAACAACTTCCTGACTATGTCCTCCTCTTTAGAGAGCTTTTAACTGTTTAGGTTTTTTTGGGTTCCCAGCCTTGGCAAGATAGTTCTGTCTCCAGATACTGATATATACTGTGTGCAATATTATTACAAATAAATGTTCTTGGTGTCATGTCGGAATAAGTCTTTATAATAATCTAGTTTGACCTGCTACATAACACAGACCACAGACTTTCACCTAGTAATACCTGCACTGAGCACAACTTGTGGTTGAACCAGAACAGATCTTTCAAAAAGACATCCAGCATTGATTTAAACACTTCAACAGATACACAATTTATAACATTCCTTATTAATCTGTGATTTTTGGTACTATTTCAAAAAATTTTAAAAAGATACATTTTAAAAATATCCCAAAAAATTTACAAAACTTGAATAATATTAAAATAAGGGATGATGTTTTTGTATCTTAATGTAAACATAGTTATCTAGATAAGATATATCATTACACACATTAGACTAGAATTAATACACTTATTAGTAGTAATATTACTCAAAATGTGGTTTTCAGAGTCCAAAATGAATAAAAACACAGTGCAAACCTATTGTGGATGTGATACTGATTTTTCAACAGAAAGCAAGAGCAGTGATGATGGGATAGTAAAAGTAAATATAGGAAAGAAAAAGGAAATATACTTTGTAGCTGTTGTACACAGAGCCAACAGCACTAGTAACAGTGATTCAAGCAATGAACATCAGGATAATAGTGTTTTTGGAGACAATGCCTTTGGAATAATTCTGCTGCATCAAAGATTTCACAAATGAGTGACAGAGCCTCTGGAGAAATAGCATGTGGCCATGTTATTAAATATTTACCAAAATCCATATGCTTATGGGGAAAGAAGTAAGATTGCAAGCAGTTTACAAGTGACATTTTTACATTATCTTGCAATATCTTGTAATACTATGTTATGCCACTTGAATAAAGAGTGAATTTTAGTCACTAGCTCTATCCAGAACCTCTGATTAGCACCAAAGTGTCTTTAAAAAAATCAATTAAAAGCATAAAATGTCATGCTTGTAAAGGAGACCGAGGCCAAGATTTAAAAAAGTGACTAGTGCTTTTAGATATCTAACTTGAGACCTTAAAAGGAGACTGATTTTTGAAAAAGGGATGTTCATTCAGCACTCTCTGAAAATCAGGCCCCTTTAATGTGTCTCCACAGGCCTTTTCTCTCATTTTTTATCTTTGTCACAGCAGGTGTGTCCAAATGCACTGTCTCTAGTCAGTAGACACTGAGTCTACAGAACAGATATAACAGTCAGCAGCAACCCCTCCAAAGCTTGTTCTGAATAAATCAGTTTCTATGTCTTTCCTATTCTTTCCACATTAATCCTTGGAATGCTGCTATTGTCCATATTGTCAGGCAAACAAACATGAATATTTAGGTAGGAAATGAATGTTTTGATCTCTGCTCTGTGACAGCCAGAAAAGGTGCTAAATAGTAGTGCCAGATCTGAGTGTGGATTATTCGCTAGGAACAGGACCCAGACTACAGGCTCGTTGCACAATGGCCACTGAAGAACAATAGATAATAACACTAAACTAACTCTTAAAATTATAAGAAACAGAAAGAAATATGAATTAAGAGAAAAATCTATCATTGCAAATTATATTTTTTGTGATGTTTCTATAAGACTGATTTTAGCACTGATCCTCGTGGTACTACAATGGACAATACTCCACAACTTCATTCATGCCATTACCATCATTGTTTCTATATATGGCCATCCAACATCTTTACAGATGAAAAGAGACACAACAAAGGCAATCTGTCACTGGTGCTTCACAATGTTATGGGAAAAGAGCCTGATGGGCAAGCGGCAAACCTTCCCACAGTGGGTATAGGTCCACTAGGCAGATGGAAGTTGAAGCACACTCTGCTTCCTGCCTCACCTGCAGGCCACAGACTGGGCTCTTGGATGGCTATCCATGGTGACTGCACCATTCTTAGCCCAGTTTCTCCAAACTGAATGACTGTGGTCAGCATATTCTCAGTTGCCAGTGGGAATGCTGAGTTTCTGGAAGCCTTGCTTGACCTTGTTGCTGCATTGGAATTTGTCCTACCTCTGTGCCATGGGCAGTTCTTAAGTCACCTTTTGGATGACTCTGCATTAAATGTTTAATTCTAGACCAAAGAGATTACATTGGCTATATTCCCACCATCCACCTGTGATTAAATATGAACCTTAGACCATACATTCTGAATCTGGATTTCAAATACCCCAAATTTGGAGACTGCTGCACCTGTGCTGACATGGATTGTGAGTTTCCACTGATGGTGCTCATGACAACAACAAAAACAACAATGCACAACCATGTTTTCTTGTGCAGCATAAGAAATGGATGACCGAAAAAACAACAACAACAAAAAACAATATTTGCTAGACAGAAAGATGAAACTGTTAGGAAAATAAATTTAATTTTTCTTGGTTCTTAGGGGGGGTAGTATAAACAATGAAGACATAAAACAATCAAATCTATACACAAGTACACAACAGTGTCCCTTTAAATGTTGTCAGTATCTGCCACTGACAGATCTATGATAATTCGAGACCTCTACATTGTGATGTCAATGGGCCAAACTCTCTTCTTGTATGGCCACATTGAAAATAAAATGTGTAGGAGAGAAAAGAGTTAAAAGCTGGATAAGTGATCAGGCCTAAATTACAGGGAACCTTGTTTCTGTTAATTGGTGTGAATTTTAGTTAGAGTCTTTTTATCTCTCTTCTTCTCCTCCCTTCCTGGCCATCTGTGCTGGGGATGAGTCTATTGCCATTTCTGTACAAGGCCTTTTGGTGAGAAGAAAGTATTATCATCCTTCTCCCCCTGGCATGCCTTTACTTCAAAGAATGTTAGTGTAAAATTTATAGATTTTAAGGTGATGTGCCTGACCTCTGTAAGGTAATCCTGTAAACAACAAACAAGGGCAGGTATAATTATATTAATTATGTAGTTGTTAATATTCATTTTATAGGTGTCAATGTAACCAAATAAGGGTCTATGGGGAGTTGCTGAAAACGTGTACATTTACATACTGTTATGGATAAAAGAATTGTAAAGTAATCCCCTCGTTGCTCACTCGTGGCGTCGAGGTGGAACAAGCAGGCAATAAAGGGTTCTGTCTCCCCAATCCACCCCCAGGACAACCTGTTTGATTATTTCTAACAAAATAACTCGCCCTACTGTGCCTGATTGGATAATTTGGCTTATTTTTTTAAAGAAATGGATACTGCTAAAATAGCATAGTAAGTATGAGGCACTATTCTTATGTGTTCAATAGAAACACTTCCTAGATGAATATCCTTGTGAAACTGATGGGTGTAGGGTTGACAACAGAGATGCAAGTTGGAAAGCTGACCTGAAGTGGTTTGTCACTGAATGACTCACTGAAATGAAAAAATCAGTGTATTTATCAAAAAGGGTTATGGGGTTGCCCTTCGGAAATTACCTTATTCTGACAGTGTATGGAGATACATATACATTATTCAAACATCATGGAGTTATTGTCAATGACAAAAAGGGGAGGAGAGTCTATGATACAGATTTATTTTGCTTTTAAGAAGGGACCTATATACATATTCAGCAAACATCAAAACACCAGAAGTTTCCATTATATAAATGGCTTTAAGGACTGAAATTATTTGTTATTTTGGAGACCACAGTTTGTACATTTTATGGGCTGCATAAAGGGGTAGAGATGACCAAGCAGAAACAGTGTTGTGAGATTTTATATTCTGTAAAAAATTGGCAAAGGTATTTTCATCTCCTTTTAAGTTTTGGGGGTTTTTATTTGTTTGTTTTTGTTTTTTGTCAATGGGAATTTGTCTGAAAACGTATGAAAGTCACATATATATGAGAGACACAAGCCTGTTTTCATTGAAATCAAAGTCAAAACTCCTACTGATTTCAGTAGGAGAATGATTAGGCCAGAAGTTAAGTAGTCATGGTATGAGAGGCACAGTATTGTCCTGGGTCAAAAACTAGCTTGGAGACAGAATGGAAGGATTAAATTAAATTTAAATTAAATTAAATAGGATTAAATTGTCAATTTTCATCATGGTAAAAGATTAACAGCAGGGTGCCTCAAGATTCCATACTAGGTCCAGTGTTGTTGTATTTATAAATTATATGCAAAGGGTTAGTAGTGAGGTAGTAACATTTGCAAATGACAAAGTTCCAGAGATGACTGTGAGTAACTTCAGAGAGACCCAAACAAACTAGAAGAAATACAAATTAAATTCAGTGTTGATAAATGCAAAGTACTGCATATTAAAAAGAAAAAAAAATAAACTACATGTATATGTTACAAAGTTCTAAATTAACTGTATTAGCTCAGGAATGGGACCCGGGTGTCACTGCAAACAGATCAATTATGACCTCAGTGTGCAGCTGCAGTCGAAAAAGCAAACAAGCTGTTAGAATGCATGAGGAACCGTATGGGAATAACTCAGAAAATATTATAATGTGTTTATATAAATCAATGGTGCAGTCTTATTTCAAATACTGTATGTAGTATTTTGTGAGGCATCACAGGCTTCAAACCCAGGCCTACAGGCAATGCTCAGACCATGGCTGCCATCAGCTCCCCCAAACCCATGGAGAAGGAGACTAGCAAAGCTTCTGCCCACAAAGGTCCTGATTGGCGGAGATGTCCAGCACCACAGATTGGCTGGGAGTCACTATTTAAGCAGGAAAGAAGCACAGGAAGTTGTCTGAGCAACTAGGTGAATGCTTGGCTGGTTGCTACTATGGACCTTGCCTACTTTCCTGACTCCTGTGCCCTGCTTTCCTTATCCTAGACCCATATCTGGTCCCAGTTCATGCTTTTCTGCCTTGCTCCAGCTCCCTGCTCCTACACTCTACCTCTGATGCTGACTCTTGCTTCCACCGAATTTCTGACACTGTCTCAGACCTTTGACTTGGTCCTTGGCTCTGGTTCCAGGCTCCTGACTCCACCATCAGGCCTGACCACCCACACCCTGGTCCCCACTTAGTGGTCACCTCAGATGCAACAGGATATTGCTGGATTAGAGAAGGTTTAAGAGAGACGGGTGATAAGAATGATTAAGTGCCAGGAAAAGATTCTTTTGAAGAGAGATTCAAACGAGTGGAGTTGTTTACTTTAGAGGAGATGAATAAAAGGGAGCATGAAAAAATTATATAAAACAATGGTCTGGAGAAGGCAGATCAAGGACTTCTGTTTTCTTTGTTTCATAATGCAGAACAAGGAGACATTTAATTAAATTAAAGGGTGTGAAATTCCAAACTGATCAGAGAAAATCCTTTTTTCACACAAAGCATAGTTAGACCATGGAATTCATTGCCACAGGAAGTTATCAAGGCCAAGAATTTAGCTGGATTCAAAGACTGGATTGGATGTTTTATAAATATCAAGGATATCCAGAGTTATCATATTCAATAATAACAAACACTTTGGAAGGATAACTAAATCTCACACTTCAGGATTTAAGCCAATCTCCAAATACTAGAGATCAGAATTAAATATAATAGGAAGTGTAGGGGAAAGCAAATTATCCTACTTCTGTTTACTGTAGAGGTGGTACTTACATCTTCCTTGGAAGCATCTGGTGCTGGCCCCTCTCAGAGACAGAACGCTGGTTTAGTTAGATATTGGGTCTGAATCCAGTATGGGAATTCCTGTGTAACCTGACCTTTTATTTTTAGTACTATGTGCGTATTTGTGTGGCCCTCATTAGTGTAGCATCTGAGCATCTCCCTGGTATTGATAGATTTATCCGCACCACTGCTGTCAGATAGGGGAGTATTATTAATCCCATTAATTATTATTTTAGATAAGGGAAGTGAGGGACAGAGAGATGTGAAGTGACTTGTCCAAGGTCATATAAGATATCTGTTACAGAACCCAATAACTGGACATAGATCTCCTGTATCCCAGTCTGGTGCCTAGACCTCAAGCTTTCTTCCTTTTTTTATTGTTCTATTTGCTTTTGCAATACAAAACCTATGTGTAATCTATTGTATTTACCGAGAAAGAGCTTCCGATTTTATGATACAGAAAATGTTTGACATAAGCTTATAAGCATTATTATTCATTTAGAATACCCACAGAGTTATAAATTAGTACGTAATAAGATCTGCCCCAAGGAGCAAATATACCTGGATATTGATATTACTTTGGCAGAGGTGCAAAGGTCTAATAAACTCCTTGTCTCCTAGGGGGTGCATACTTTGTAACACTTTTGAAAATATTCTCATTGGATTTTTATAACTCAATATTAATTGAGCATGAAATATTGTAATCAATGCCACAATTATTTATAAACTATTAATGATTGTGCTTCTGTATCTCTTAGGAGATGAAAAATCCTTGGGATTGCAGAATTTCAGTTTTACTTAGTTTTTACATGAGCTGCGTGAAAGCCAAGGACCAGTGGCAGGTGTAGTGGAAGAAACCAGTTTGCTTTAAAATTACAGGGATGGATCCTCCAAAGTAGCAGGATACATCTATTGATTTACTTTTACTTGTGTTAGAAGAGGTAGTGAAACAACCAAGAGGTAGAATTGCTATCTGCTATTCATTCCCCACTAAAGTTAGGTAGAGGCCCGAGCCCCCACCCGAACACTCTATTTATGAGCACTGGGATGTCCTGTGAATCCTCCATAGAGATCTCGATGAAAATTTCATAGAGGTGCTCTGCAATCCTCTCCTGAAGGTTTCTGGGGAGGCCTGCCTTATTTCTTCTGCCATGGTAGGACACTTTTCCATGCCACTCAGCAATTATTTCATCAGGCAACATCGTAGTACACAGGTTAGCAGCATATGGGCCTGGGCAGTGTCAGGACGCCAGTAGCAATGGTGCCATTTCTGTCTCTGTTGAGATATCTGCTAAAACTACCAGCATCTGTGGAAAACGGTGACAGTATTCAGTTTCATTGCCCTGTACACACATACTTATGCCCGTGAGCTATCCCACCTTATTTTCCCAACCCTCCTCCCCGCAAAGGTCCATGCATAACATGGCTGGTGCTGTGACTAGCACCGTGCAGTATCAGTCCCAAGTAAAATGAGACTGTAGTGGGGATCAAAGGGAGTAAGTTCAGTATCCTAAGTTTTTATTTCTGTTGTGAATACCCTGACAACGGTTCCTCGGTGTGTTGTATCAACAGCTGCTTGTATTGTAGCCCTTGAGGGTCTCCCCCTGAGTCAGATAAGGAGGAGAAAGAAGAGAACTCAATATGATATGGTCCAGGAGATGCTGCAAGCCTTTGGTGCATCAGAGAATGAGACCAGGGCCTAGATGATGATCCTTTCAGACACCATGGAGAAGGAAAAAGTGGAGAAAGGCCCAGGAATCCAAGCAGGACAAGGAGATGGAAATACACCTGGACATAATGGGGTTTCTCAGGCAGCAAACAGAGATGGTGCAGACTCTGGCAGACCTGCAGGTCCAAGAATCCCATGCTCACCTTCTGCAAGCCCACAGACAACTCAATGTTGGAACCTGCCTGCATCCCCCCTCAACATTTCACATGGCATTAGTGGCCGCTTCACTACTCCTATCACTCCAGCCCAGGTGAAATCTATAGATGCACATACACTGATTTATGAAAGTCACAGTTGGTGTATATGTACCTGAAACGGAAATGACTGTTCTTTTCTCTTCGTAAGTTCTGTTCCCTTAATTTATTGAGTTTTGTAAAGTTCTAATTTTTTTTTATTTTCCTGGGTCGGGTTATAGAATAATTCATCTCAACTTATGCTTGCTGGTGCTGAACAGGTCTGACACCCACCAATTTTCTGTTACTTCATTTTGTCCCAGAATCCATAACATCATTCTCAGACAATATTAATAGGTGTGTTGACAACGTTATATTCCTACACACACTCACTACTGGCTGCAAAAGAACAAGGCAGGTAGAGCACACTAAAGCAACACACTAGTAAAACAGTCTTTCAAAGCCTCCCTGAGTTGTATAGCTCCATGTTGAGCTCTTCTTATAGACCTTGTATCTGGATGTTCAAAATCAGCAGACAGTCACTCTACCTCTGCCCTCCATCCAAGCAGAAACTTTTCCCCCTTTGCTTCACAGATATGCAGGACACAGCAGGCAGCTATCGCCATTGGGATATTTTTTTTACTGAAGTCCAATCTTGTAAGTAGACAATGCCAGTGACCCTTCAAACGACCAAAGGCACATTCAACTGTCATTCTTCACCTGCTGAGCCTGGAGTTGAAGTGCTTCTTGGTGCTGTTGTGGTGGCCAGTATTTGGCTTCATGAGCCATGGGAGCAAGGTGTAGGCAGGGTCTCCAGGATCACTATTGGCATTTCAATATTCCCATTGGTAATCCACCAGTCAAGAAAGACAGTTCTGTGTTCTTGAAGATGCTCATGTCATGCACTTTCCCTGACCAGCCTACAATGATGTTGGTAAAACGTCCCCGGTGATCCAGCAGCACGTTCCTTACCATAGAAAAGTAGTCCTTTGTGTTGATGTACTCTGTGGGAAAGTGATCTGGTGCTAAAATTGGAACATGCATGCCATCTGTCACCCCAATGTAGTTCAGGAAGCCCATTTCTGCAAAACCAGCCACTATGTCCTGCACATCACTTAGAGTCACAGTCCTGCTTAGCAGGAGGTGATTAATGGCCCTGAACACTCGCATGACAACCACCCCTGCAGTGGATTTCCTTACTCCAAACTGATTCCCAGATGACCAGTAGCAATCTGGTGTTGCAAGGTTCCACAATGCAATTGCCACTCACTTCTCAGCTGTCAGCATGGCCCTCATTTTCGTGTCCTGGAGCTGAAGGGCTGGGGTGAGTTTGGCACACAGATCCAAGGATGTGGTCTTGAATATCTGAAAGTTCTGCAGCCACTGCTTGTCATCCCAAACCTGCATGACAATGTGACCCTGCCAGTTGGTGCTTGTTTCTTGGGCCCAGCACCAGTACTCCACCATCTTCAACTGCTCCGTGAATGCCACCAGCAACCTTGAATTGTTTCTTTTTATGTCCCACAGAAATCTAGCCTCCAAGGAATCATCATGTTCCCTGCAGCTTCTCTTGCAGTTCTGCAAATACTGCAGGATCAGATGCCCTGTGCTTGCAAGGAGGGACATGCAGGTTTTTGGGCATTTTGAAAAGAAGCATGAAACATTATGGGATGCAAATGAAATTAAGGGATGGAGAATGCTGCATTATGGGAAGATGAACCCATAGTTCCATTCACCCCATGAGACTCATTTTGTCACCATCAGAAATTCCCAAAATACCCTGTGCTGGATAGTGGTGAGTTGCACAGTGAATAGTTACCAATGGTACACTGCACTCTGCATCTATACAAGTGTTCCTGGTGAGGATGCGCACTGCTAACGTGAAGAGTGTGGCATGCACACTCACAAGCAATGTAATAACCATGGCAGCTGTATGCCAACGTAACTGAGATCAACATAATTTTGTAATGTAGACATGGCCCCAGTGACTGTTCTTTTTCACAGTCCTTTTATTAATTAATGGCTGCTTTCTTATCCTTCAAGTTTTCCACTAAGTTAACATGTACTGCCTGTGTATTTATAATTGAAGAAATTAACTTGTACTTAGCAACATTATTAATGACTGAGTTTTTTCCTATTTCGCCCATTGTATTCACAGTTTTAAACCTTTACCATCTTAGCAAATATTCACCACTGATATAAATGCACAGATTAAATGTAAGGTGTATTAAGTGCTTATGAAGTTAGCATGAGATTGTAACTAAGGTTTCGTTTTATAGTGTGAGACAAATATATGTGTTGTATGAAGTGTGCTATAGCTGTGGGAAGGAGGAAGTTTCTTATGGTGATGTCATCTTTGTCACTGTCAGTAGAAATGTGAAGTGTGGGAAGTAGGGTGTAATTATAATGCGTCCCATACTGTGGCATTTCCTTGCTTTTTAGGATTTGTTATGGTCATGCTTAGCCAACTTCAATCCCTTTTAAGCAAAGTTTTGGTCATGGAGTAAAATCATGAAATTAGAGATTAGTAAAGGTCCCATAGTAAAGGCTTAATGTTTTAGGTCATGTTCTCTATTCTTGTGCCAGTGAAGGTTTGCTCCATTATGGGTATATTCTCCATTGCTTTGTCCAGACTCAAAATTCATTTTCCTTAATTTCCCTTAGAAGCTCTTGCACGGTTTAATAGATTCAAATGCTAAGAAATGCTTCCTCATATTCAGTCTTAATTTTCCATTGCTCATTTCATCTGATTATACCCAATTATACCTCCATGTATCACCCTTAACAATTCTTCTCATTTATTTTTGTTTACATCCTAAGCATAATTCTAGGTAACTACCCTATTTCCAGCTTTTCAGTCATCATTTAGGCAAGCTAATTATTGCATATTTTTACTTTTTAAAAATCTTTTGTTATAAATCAACTGTTTCAGCTTCTACATTTTTGTTGATCCCTCTACTTTTTGTCATTAGAGCTGATTTAAAATTTCCAGATGTGAAAATTTCAGTGAAAAGCTTTGACAAAGATTAGAATTTTGCTTAAAAAAAGATGAATTTTTTATATTCTTTATGAAAAATGTCTTTTTTTAACCAGCTCTAATTGTCACCCTCTGGGTAATTCAGGCACTGTACTGGCAAGGTAACCATAACTGTAAATATTCTGTATGCATTCTCATCAATGCCCCAGCCTGCTCAGGCCAAGCCTCAGTGGTGCTGTGACCCTGTCACAACACCTGGTTCAGGGAGTTGGGCCTAGCCTTGTGAGAGAGGAGCCGATGCAGGGAAGGCTCTCTCTCCAGCCCCCTCCCACTCAGCGACACACACATACACACCCTGGAGCCTTCCCTCTGTGCTGGGCCAGGAGAAGTATATTTGTCTATTTTTATACCTTTATATTTGTCTATTTTGGTTTCATGATTTTTGTGGGTGAAATTGAACACAAAGAATCCATATTAAACCACCCCTGATCAAGAGTGGTGAGGACTTGAAGGGAGGGAGCAGATTACATAAGGATGTTTCTTGTTTTTCCTAAATCCACATATTATCTGTCAGCTCTGTGTTCCTGGGGAACTCTGGCGCAGTACCCAGCCTGTCTGACTCACAAAGGACTTCCCTCCACACATACCTCTATCTGAATCAGAACTGATCAGAAGAAAGACTTACAAAAAGCAATGAAAATGCAATGGGGAGACACACCAAACTCCTCCGGACAAGGGTGACAAGATTAACTCCCCTAGCCTCATTTGCATCAAAGATGGGACAGGGAGGCACCTCCATTAGCATTCAGAGCGGAGAACAGAGATTCCAAGGCAAGGACCACACTGAACTCTGGGACCAGAGAAACAGGAGAGCACTGCATGATGGGGGATCTCTGCTCCAGATGTTAATCAACCCACACCTGCACACACCCAGCTCATCATTTATCAGACCAATTCTAGTGATGAATCCTTTGTGGGTATCCAAAATACTGCATCTGCATGATTGTATTGTGAAGTCCCTCAAAGTAACACCACCCATAGCCAGGAATGACCAGTTTCAATTGTCCAGCCTAAACAAAACAACTCTGGTATACTCCCTTGAGCCATCATTTACACATAAACAAATCTAGTGTTCTCACTTGACCCGTTGTTGTTTCCCTACAAAAACCCCTGTCCAAGCTGAAGTTTCTGTCCTGGTGCTTGGATCCAGAAGCTGCACCAGTTCCACTGGGACTTCACCCTTTTCTGATTGGAATACCTTCATTGATAATGCTGTGGGCTCTGCCTGTCTCCAGCACTCCAGACCCTATGCTGAACAGCTGGTCTATGAGCTCCAACAAACACCTGGGAACCTCGACTGGTTCATGCTTCACTGAGTGGTGAGACCCCAATTCTCTCTCTCTCTCTCTGGTTTAGCCCACTTTTTTTTAAACCTCAAACTTAATTTAATCCCTCTCTCTCTTTTACTCCAGTTATAGCTTTACAAACCTGACTTTTGTGATCAAACTTGAGCTAGATTTCCCCAACTGAAACCGTGTAATATTGTAACTGTTTTTGGTTGTCTCTCCTTGTATGGCTATTACTACTAGTATCATCAGAAGGTTCATATACCTGGCAATAAAATAACTTTTATGATCAAGCCGGTTGCCATACTCTCTCCGAACTCCATTTACTCTTTCGTTTTCTCAGCTTCCCATTTGCTCTGCAGCAAAACTCCTGTTACCTCAACCAAAGATCCCTTTAATACCCAAAAATCCTGTGGGGTCTGCTCATCAAAGGAGTTATTACCAGGACACTTGTGACATGAGATTGGGGTGGGGGATGCTGAGTCTGTGGCATACGAGGGTGTCAGCTTGGAAGTGCTGATTGATCCTGCTTGCTCAAATGTTCTCTGTTAACCTGTGTCCGACTGCATTTTACTGTTGCCCCGCTGATGTAAGTTCAGTGCTGAATATGTGGCACATGAGGGTGTCATCTTAGAAGTGCTGATTGACCCTGCTTGCTCAGACATGCTCTGTTAATCTGTGTGTTTGTGTGTGTGTGTGTGTGTGTGTGTGTGTTCAACTGATTCTGGGGCTGGAGGAATCCAGCCCTATTGAAACTAAGACTGGCAGGGTAGCTCCATTGGGGGATGAGCACTTGCAGAAGGGAGAGATAGAGAGCTCTGAATAGAAACACAAGCTGTACATTGATAGAATTACGGAGACCCCAGGAAGGTAACTCTAATAAATGACCACACCCCAAAGTGATGGGCAAATCTGGTAACATGTATCATCTGCATTTTGCCTATGAGTAAAGATCAATTGGTTTAGAAATTCCTCTTCAAAGTCTCTGTATAGTGCCTGCTTCAATTGCCACGTGTCCCTGAAGATTTGAATTAAAAAAAATGAGAGTACCCACAAGAGTAGAGCTCTTAGGATAGTGTGCTTGAGCAAGTGGGGTTACTTGAGTGGGCAGTTAGCACTGGTCCTGAAGGCTTAGGTCAGCTGGACCATAGGGTCTGTCCCCAGGAAAAATGTACAAGAGACCAGAGACTGTGGCTGAAGCCTGCCCAGACCAGGAAGCACACAGGTTCACTGTGTGCATCTAAATACAGCTGCTTGATGAATGAGCAGAATGAGAAACTCAGCCAGAATTGTGACTAGTCATTGTGGGTCATATTCTGACTTCAACAGGATCACACCTGGGAAGACTTATTTATATGCATAAATGTTTCCAGGATCATTTAGAATCATCCGCAGTTCTAATTATGTGGTCTCTATCCCCTCTATATCCCGTCTAACATATCACGCTGATAGTATTTAAAACTGGTTCTTCCACAGCCCATAGGGACTCCAGCAGACATCCCACAACTTCATACATCCTTTATTGTTTGACTTGACTTCTAGTCCACATGACATTGCTCATATTCAAGCCAAACTGAATTTCTTTGTCAGGTAAGGATTATTTGAATGCTACTCTAGTCAATGTTTGACTGTAATCTTGATTATCGGCATTGTCATCATTTGCCTCTGAGTGGATATTAGCCCAAGTCATAGATTATGGATGCATATTTTAGGACTATGCAGAAACAGAGTATTTATTTAGACTATTATAGAGGATGGAGCAAGCGATGACATTTCTAACCAGATTCAGATTCCAACCTGCTCCTCCAATTTTGCCCCGTCCCACAAGTCCAAGGAAGGAGCAGAGAACGTCAGTTTGGATCCATCTCTGCTTGTGACATAGGATGTTTCCAATTGGCTACTGCAGAATGTGTATGGATGTCCTAACTGCATGTTTATAGCACATGAAATCTACATTCTGAATCTACTGAATTTTTCTTTGGAAACAAACTGATCTCAGATTCATTGGAGAGCAAAGTAAGTGTTACTTGGGAACTGTGCTCTGACTCATTGAGCACTGAATCCCAAATCAACATCATTTGCTTATTCTTCTTGTTCACAGGTCCTGTGTCAATGCTTGCATTATGATTGCTGGCTAGATTTCTTATTTTTCCTCCCTATTTGATCATTCTCTAAAATTCACAATATATATTATGATGTTCCATAACTACATGAATTTTTCTCTTATTCCTCACCCTATAGCCACACTATCTAACCATCAATCTTCATTTGCTATCCCTCCCTGGCAGTGCCCCTACTTCATAGTCACTGACTTATGTTGGTGAATTCAGCTGAAGCTTGTTTCCTTGCTCTTCTCCTCCTGCATGGCAACCACTTTCTCCTTTGTCTATTAGAATGCAGACCTAATAATCTTCATCCAGAAACAACAATATCTATTGCATTGGACCATTCCCCCTCTGCCCTCCTTCTCCCACCTGGCCCTTCTCTGTTCCAGAGGATGTACTGAGTTGTTCGTTGTTTTATTTGATTAATATGATTAGCTGTAGCTTAATTGAGTAACATATTTCTTTTTTGTGCAAGTACAAATAAACCTTTCACGGCCATGAATAATAGGTGAGGAAAAATATTGGTTTAGATAGTTCAATATTCACTGGAGTCTGCACTTAAATGGCTATTAATTCCAATCCCTGCTGAGTAACCTATGGTTGCAACAAAGTCAATATGATTAAGTAAATGAGAGTAAACAATAGGGAACAATGTAATCAAGACATTTATGAACCTTTGGAATCTATCAATCAGTCAGCAAAATATTTATGCAAGTGTGACACTTAAGGAGGCAAATCATGTGGTTGGTTAACAATTAGTTCAGTATTTATTAATCATTATGTCAGTATAGAATTTGTAGTTGCACAGTAGAAATACATAGTTACTAACATAGTAGATCAAAACATTTACTCCTATTAAATCTAAATATTTAAAGCCAGAGAGGGAAACACTCTGGCAGATTCTGATAGTCTTACTTTATGTGAAGCCAAGCCTTACTCCATGAATAGTCTCACAGAGGTCAATGGAACCACATGTGACATACTACTCAGTATGAGTGAGATGCTCAGAATCTGTTCTTTAGCCAGTGTGCTCCTAAAAGTGTGCTCAGCTACCCTTGATAAAGTTAGGATCATACTTTAACCTACTGCCATTGGTGAACTGTTACTCATTGACTTCAGTGGATCAATGACAAGAAATACTCACCATCATGAGTAAGGGAGTCACAATAGGGTTCTTGGTAAGAGAGAGAAGGTACTTCAGTGGAATAGGCACCTGCCTGGGAATTGGGAAAGAGGGGTTCTCTTCCTGGCTGTGTTGCTGACCAACTGTGTAACTCTGGACAAATTATTTCTGCTTCAGCTATAAGCTCTTTGGGATATGGAGTGTCTCTTACAAGGTGTTTATGCAGTGTCAAGCACAATGGGGGTCTGATTGTAGATGCTACTGAAGTACAAATAATAATAAAAACAAATGGAAAAATGAAACCCAATAAAAATGTCTTTTTATTTTGAATAATACAATTTTTAACTATAATGCTATGCAAGCTGACAAAAAAATGAGGATGCAATGGTCAAGATAAAGTTGACACTCTATCTCGGTGTAGTGATGAAGAAATCACTTGCTAAATACCATGAATGTACATTGCTAGTTCCAACTACATGCCAAAGTTCTGACTGTTGGCCTGCTTTGTTTTGGGTTGTATTTTCTTTTCTTTTAACCTGTATGCAATTTGGAGTGGGAACTTCACATCTGTACAAACAAATCTTGGAGGCTATAAATTAATATTAATGCAAAAATAATTAATTTATCTGAATTCAACCAAACACCTGCAGATCTCATTTCTCCCTCTCTTTACCTTTTTGCTTTACAGGTGTTGCCTTCTGTTAGGTGTCAATTCAACAAGTTTAGGATGTGTTAAAGTCTACAGTAGATTTTTAGAATTTTTTAGTTAGAATGTGTTAGCTAACACCTTCTAACAACATACCTATAATTCTAGTCAAGAAAATACTTTACAGTATAGAAAATTAGTATGTAATTAAAGAGTGTATGATAATTCATAATACAAAGGGGGTGAATTAATGTTGCACAACCTTGATTCTGGCATTTCCTCCCTTTTAAGTGCTTGACATTACAAACTTAATATTTTTTTTTTACTTTTTAGTGTAATTTATTAGGCTTTTAAAAATTAACTGACCTGGAAAGAAGAATAAGAAATCCACCATATGGAATCATATCGGCATTCACATGGTTCACAAGCAGGGTTCAAATTTTTAGATTGAACACACAGACTTCTGCTTTACAGCTTAACTGATAAGAGTGGTATATTGTCATTCTGTATATGGATCAACATTAGAGGAGGACAAGACATCTTGCTAGTAGATTTCACAGATATTTGCTGACAGCAGAGGAATTGTAAAACTCAGGCATCTTGGATTTCATTCCAAGGTCTGGAGTGGAATAATCTCTAGCAGTCACGGACTTTTCTGCCCATTTCCCTAAGCTTGATGCCTTCTGACCCTGTCCACTATAATTTGGCTCTGTCCCAAAGCTGTCTTTTCCCCCACCCCTGGGCCCTCATCCCAATTTCCTTCAGACACAATCTTCAGAGAATTTAGCTGCCAAACTATAACAAGTCTCTATTGAGCATGTTAAAATTGAGATTTTTCAAAGCCTTATACCTTAACCAAATTTGGGTGATTTTTCACAGGACCAGAACAAAGCATATGCCTGAAACTAGGATGACTTCCCTTGCCAAATTTCAAGTCTCTGCTTAAAAGCTTAAACAGGCCTGAGTTTCTCCACAAAATGGTGTAAGTTTTTTTTTTTTTAACATGGGCAAAATAATGTATTTTCCTGTAATTTCATTTTCAGAAACAGCGGAACTATTTTTACTAAAACTTTAAAAAAAAAAATTAGCATGAGGAAGTCTCCAGGCAGAAGAAATTTCAGTCTGAAGGATTAAAATTTGGAAAATTACAAGCAGCTGAAATCATGCTTTTATAAAGAGAAATGTTGGGCAAACTTAAGTATAGCTTAGCCAAGCCACATAACTCTGCCTATTATATTAATTTATATATCTAAAGAGACTAGAGTTTATTTTTGCCATCATTGGGTATTTCAAAAGAGAATAGTAAATTGTTATTTTGATTTTCCACATCTCTACTGAGTACCGCATTTTCCAGTACATCAACCCTGCTATAGTGATCATTTCCCAAATACGTCTGCATACCATTTTGGAGTTAATCCAATCATTTCTATTAGCATAATTGTATCTATTTTGACGTTAAAATAATTACACAAATTAGCATATGGCATATTTGATGTCTGGTGACAATGCCAAATATACAGGAACTTAGCTACTTAAAAAATAACTGATTTGACTGATGGCACAACATGTAATAATTGATCCAAGTCAAATTAAATATAACTGGACTTGTCCATTCAATACTTAATAGTAAATCTAGAGCTGGACATACAGTCATTGTTACTGTATTGAGGACTGAAGGATACTTCAGAAATCTCTTCTGACCTTCTTTCACTTTACATGCTGTGATTTCACTAGTTCTCCAACTATAAAATATAACCTGGAACACCTGATTAATGTACTACTACAACTACTAGACCTATATTTGATCTCCAATATATCTGACTGTATAAACTATAAGTGCACTGGGACAGAGCGGATTCTTAGCAGCCAGTAGAAGCTTCTGTCCTATCCCAGGCAAGATTGCTCAGGAAGCCTGGAATATAAAGCTCTCTTCTGATACTATTCCAGAACAGAATAGAGTGCATCCCAGCAGCTGCTGCCAAAAACAACAAAGATTTTGCCAAAACTGGTTTCCTTGTAAGTTTTTAAAAAATGGGAATATAAACAACATTTATTAACCTTAAAAAAATCCAAACAAATATATCATATTTTCTCCAAAAAATACAGTTTGATTTCAGAAAATGGGAAAACCTGCCTCTTTCTGTGTGGAGCTAACTACATCTGTTTGATCACACAAATCCTGTTCTTAGTGTGAGTAGCTGGGCTGAACAATGGAAATTTCCCTGAGGTACTGAAGAAGAATTCTCTCCGCAGGCTACAGAGAACATAGGAACATAGAATATTCATTTGGATTATCCTGTGCATTTAACGAACACATTCCTCTTTATTGTGGCTTCATGGACATGCCAACCAACATGAGAAGCCAAAAAACCTTTTGATAGTCAGCTCTGGAGACCTCCACAACTCTCAAAAAGCCATAAAAGACATAAAAGTCATATTAGAACTGTATACAGCAGTTGCACAGTTATATCCAATCTTCTTTGTTTCAGAAGAACCTTGAAATCCAGGCAGCAAGGGATGGATCCTCCATAACTACCTATAATGATGCATTGTCCACTAAATAAAGTGATGGTGTTGCAAGCTGCTTGCAAGGAGCAGATTGCAAGGTTGAACCATTGTTGATTATGCTTATTATGATGAGATTTATCATAGCCCTTTAATGTTTATGTTTTGTTAAATATTAAAGGATAAAAATGTTGTTACACTATTTCACTAACAATATATCTATAGTTTACAGATTTTAAATAATGGGTGATAATAAAGCTATGGTAGCCTAATGATAGGTTCATGTAATTGAAAAAAGTTGAAATAAGGTAGTCTGGTAAGGCAAGCAGCAAAAATCAAAAGGGGTCAGTGTTGGCCTACCTCTGCTCCCCAATTAAGTTAATAACACTTCTATTAACTTCAGTGGGACTGCAGATAGGCCAATGCTGAGTGCTTTTGACAATCCCATCCACAATGTGTATCCCAAAACTGTTATTGCTCAGATGTATACCCTGAATATTTTACCCCTAATATCTGTCAGGTAAGTGCTACAGCATCAACATTCATATGAGAAACGATCACATTCAATAGCAACTTAACTTTATTATAGGAATTTACAACTCACTGGTTTCAAAATGTACATTTCAGCTTTGTTTCCTCTTTAGAAAGGGAAGAGCAAAGTGATTCTAAATGGGAAATAAACAACATGAATAAAGGTTTCAGCACTAGCCAGAGGTAAGAAAAAAATTGGTTCCTGTTAAGAACCTATTATGGTGTTTTTCAGTGTTGTGAACTGTAAAGTTCTTTCTTTTCTGTCATTTTCATACTTGTAACTGGCTGTTCTGATAGCTAAATCACTAATCCTTCTTAAACTGTTCAGATCAGATATGTTAACAAAATATAAAAGATAATATTGAGACTAGTGAATGCATTTAATTCTGTAGTATCATCAATTACTTATATTGGAAGATCTTGGCAGGTATATTTATGTACTGTAAACATAGTCATGTTCAATCATATGATTATTTTATGATGGCAAATAAATATGTATGGTGTGCAAAAGGCTTCGGGCTTCTTTTCTATCTCAAAATATACTATTTGATAAATGAATCCTATAATGACACCTGTAGTTAAAATCGTCTAACATTTACCATTATAAACTTTGTTTTCAGTTGCTTATAACTTTGCTTATAAGATCAACTGTTTGTTCTGACATTTTCCATGTTAAATCTCTGCTTCCACCTGAATTTTTTTTAATTTCAGTCACAATGTTTCATTTGTTTCTGAGAATAAGGATAGGGAGAAATTAGTCATTTTGCTGACATTAAAATATATGATTTAACGTTGCATGGGCAACCTTAATACTGTCAACTTCTTAACTCCTGAGTGCTTAATTTTGCAACCTTGATGTTTTTTAAATGTAAGGGGGGTTTTTTGGTAAATAATAACTAATAGAATATTAAAAGCTTTTCTGATCTCCATCCCTGTTGGACACATTTTAATTCTTCACTTTAGCTAGCATATACTGATTAAAAAGGGGCAACAGCAGCCGTACATGAAAAAAACACATATGGATATCCAAGTAATAGTAATAGTGTGTGTCACTGCTGTGTTGTAAACTACCAAGTAGTTTTCCCAACCTGCCTTAGAAGCAGAGATTCTAGAGATGGAAAAGTTTGTCATCTGGTTTATCTCCCTCCCACTTGTGTTCATTTACTGATGTTTTGTACTTGTAATGATTGGGTTTTGTGTGACTGGGACTGAAATTGGAACATCTGTATATGAAAAAAAAAAAAAAAAAAAAAAAAGCTTTACTGCTTGTGCTAAAGAATGAGGCCCATTAGCTCCATAATGAACTGACTCATACCCCTTTCTATATGGCTTAGTTGCTAAAAGGGAATAAAGAGCCCTGATGGGTTGCCATAGTTTACATCAAGTCTAATTTTATATGTATTAAGAAATGGGATGTTCTCTATCTTCTCTGTGGAAACTATTCCACATGCTAATAGATCTGACATTCAGAAAATCTTTCTGTATGTTGATCCTGATATGTCCATTCTTTATTTGTGTTTCATTACTCCTAGCTACATTCACTTTACTTTACAACTTATTTCATTGATGTTTGCACCTTTAAAATATTTGTAGAGAGTTGTCATATCAACTCCCCTTTAGTCACTGTTTAGCCAAGCTACCTGAAATTAACTGTTTGAGATCCTCCAGAACCCTTATGATTCCTGTTGACCTTCGCCACACTGTACCAATAATTTCCTGAGAATAAGTTGCCTAGAACTAAATGAAATATTTCAGGTATGAATGCTTCACAGATACAAAAATGGAGACTGTTACCTCCATGCCCCATGATGTGCTGCTTCTGTGACTCCAGCCCAACACTACATTGGGCTGTTCTGTTGATATATCATAGTGCAAATTCATGTCTAATTCACTTTTATGATTCCTGAGTTTTAGGAATTGAAATATTCTATAAAATTCAATAATGCAAGTGAGAGTGGTGAAGCATTGGAATGCGTTGCCTAGAGAGGTGGTGGAATCTCCATCCTTCGAGGTTTTTAAGGCCTGGCTTGACAAAGCCCTGGCTGGGATGATTTAGTTGGGGTTGGTCCTGCTTTGAGCAGGGGGTTGGACTAGATGACCTCCTGAGGTCCCTTCCAACCCTAATCTTCTATGGTTCTATGAATTAATGTGAATTCTAGTGGCCAATATATTTTGACATTTCCTTCCATTCTCTGTTAATACAGAACAGAAACCTAGTGGTGTCCTAGAAACTGATATAATCAGAATATCTGTATTAACCTTAGTTTTGTAACTTATTTGTCTATTTGTCTATTTAACTTATTTGTCTTTATCTGATATAATACTATATGCAACTGATAGCACTGGTGTACTTTTGGTGCCATATGAGTAAGTGATAATTATCAATAATGACAACTACTCACCTAGCCTCATTGCTAAGATTCTAGCAGATGGACTGATGAGAATTTTTAGCCCTAGGTGCATCATTGAACAAAAGGGATATTGAGGACTGGAAGCATGTGGCAATATAGCAGCCAAATGCTGCAATTTAATCTTTCAAATTTATAAGCAAGGTTGGAATAAAACTGCGCCCCCTTTTCTTTTAATGCTGGAGATGAACTACAGAGATCCTACCACTGAAACTGATTATTTTTAAGTCAGGCCATTACAAAATGGACTTTGAAAAGAAAACATTATAACATACTCATAAGAGTACCAGAAATATGATTAAGGAAGATTAACGTTAAAATAGCTATCACACTATTCAGAAAGATTTAATGGACTCTTCATTCTCTCTTTCAAAACGTGGACTAAACAAAGCTTAACCTGCAATGGGAACTGAAGCATGTATCAGCAAATAGGGCATCACGGTGACAAGAACAATAAAGCTGAAAGAACAATATGCCAGTTCTGTGTAAATCTGAATAATGAAAATGTTCTTGCATTTATGCAGTGCATTTCATTCAGTTGAATCAAGAATATTTCACAAGCTTTACTAACTACAGTGCATATATATATATAGAGAGAGGGGAGTCACTTAATTAAACACCAAAATTCAGCCACCTTCGGGAATGTGACAACTATTTTGCAAGCAGCCTAGTTCTTCCCCATTTATTTGACCCTATCATTATGGCTCATTTACACTATACAGACAATTTACAGACATCAATGACGACTAAAGTAGAGTAGTCAGTGTAGGAAAAAGAAAAACTATTCAAGTACTTCTTATCACCATAGTACGGAGTATAAAATGTACATTGCACAGTAGCAATCAATGAAAATGTCCACATTTTGTGTGAGAGTCTACAGGTTTTGTGAGATAACTTTTTTTCCTGCAGGAAGGAACAGATTTCAGTTACTTTCCTGGAGGGTCTCTCATAATTCCCTCAATGCAGTCAACGTAACTTTGCAAGGATCAGTTGTACATAAAATGAGACTAGCTAGCAAATACTTTCTGGTGTGAAGCATCGGAATAACCTGACTCCCATAGGAGGCTGAAGAGACTCAATGAGCTATTAGCTACTCTTCAGGTTGATCCAGTGTTCCAGTTTATGAACAACTTGTCTGAAATACCAAATGAAAGGAAGCTACTTTTCCATTTTGAACTCTGTGCAGCTCCACTGGGGCTGCCTTCCCATGTTACTTGTAGCTAGGTTCAAGAAGTTTGTGATTAGGACTTTGCTTGTAGAGACTCAAGCAAATATCCTGTAATTGTAGCTTGGGAATCCTGTTTGTGTTATTTGCATGTTTTTAAGTAAGTTTTCATCTTAAGAACATATGAACAGCCATATTGGGTAAGACCAATGGTCCATCTAACCCAGTATCCTTTCTTCCAACGGTGGCCAATGCCAGATGCTTCAGAGGGAATTATTAGAACAATTAATCATCAAGTGATCCATCCCGTCAGCCATTCCCAGACTGTCAAACAGCAATCCCTGCCTATCCTGGCTAATAGTCATTGATGGACCTATCCTACATGAACCTATCTAGTTCTGTCATAGTTTTGGCCTTCACAACATCCTCTGGCAAGGAGTTCCACAGCTTAACTGTGTATTGTGTGAAGAAATATTTGCTTTTGTTCATTTTAAACCTGCTGCCTATTAATTTCATTTGGTGACCCATAGTTCTTGTATTATGAGAAGGAGTAAATGACACTTCCTTATTTACGTTCTCCATACCAGTCATGATTTTATAGGCCTCTATCATATCCTCCTTTGATTGTCTCCTTTCCAAGATGAAAAGTACCTGTTGTATTAATCTCTCCGCATATGGAAGCTGTTCCATACCCCTAATACTTTTTGTTGCCCTTTTCTGTACCTTTTCCAATTCCATATATCTTTTTTGAGATGGGGCTACCAGATATGCACTCAGTATTCAGGATATGGGCATACCAGGGATTTATAAAGAGGCAATATCATATTTTCTGTCTTATTATCTATTTCTTCCCTAATGATTCCCAACATTCTGTTATCTCTTTTGACTGCCACTGCTTATTGAGTGGATGATATCCTCTTTTACAAGTATCTCTTGCTAATACCTTCGCCACCATGTTTGCTACACATTCAGTGACTGTCTCCAGGAGTGAGGCTGAAGAAGAGTGGAGCTCATTGAACTGCTGGTTGTATATTCACTTATTAAAATTACCTCAGAAACCCTGTCAACTAGAAAACTAAGGAGGGACTGTAGAAGGTGAAGAAACATATTACTTCCCAGATAATCTAGTTGATGTTCTGTTTGCTTTATTATTACCTTATTTCTCTTTGATTTTTCTATCTCTAGTAACATTCAGTAATTCTTTTAACTACGAGTGAAATCCCAGCCCCATGAAGGTCAATGGGAGTCTTGCCATTGATTTTGATGGGGCTAGAATTTCATCCTAGGTATTCTTACTGTATGATTCCAACTGGGTCATAGATTCCTTAGAACATTACATATGGTAGACCATATGTTGAAAGTGTTCTCAGTGACAGAGCATCTGGTGTACACAAACCTGAAACAAGCTGGATGTTCTGCATAAAAACCACTATTAATTGATTACATTGTATCCTGTTACCAGTGAACAGCTAACGCTTCTGCTAAGGTCAGTCAAAATCCAAAGGAATGTTCCATTGGGTAGTGCCAGCTACCCGAATAGAAATTACAGTTACTTCATTTCACCTCACAGGTAGCTGCATTTCAGTGAGACATACTGAAGGTTCTGTGTTGAGTTCATATTGTATCAGATTATCAAATCTACCAAAGTTGTTTGAATTCCTTAGATGAAAAGTGCTGCATAAATACCATATACCATGTTTTATTATTTGGTATAGTATGTCTAGTCATCATAACTTTTCAACCAATTTTAAAACTTGGGGCAATAGACAGGCGAATGAGAAATAGCCAGAAGAATATCTGAACCTGTTGAAAAGCTTAGGAAAAAAGCTAAGATGTACCTTAAGGAAAAATTCCTGGTCATTTATGCTTACAAAGCCACAGAGGATCCCAGTATCTCTGCTATTGATTTTTAAGTAGAAACGTAAGTTTTTATATATAGGAATATAGAAATATTATTCATTCCAAGAACATTTAGAAATATCCGTGTTTATGTGTTGAGAAATACATCCTCTCCCTTAAGTTTACCAGATGTTAACTCAGCTAATTCAAGGTTTTGGCAGACTCTACTGTCTAAGGATTTACCATTAGTGACTATATTTATTATGCCATTATCTGTGAAAGAGCAATGAATTATACTGTCATCATTTGCAAACTATAGAAAAGTTGGCACTGAAAAAATTGAGTTGATAGGCACTTCTTACCTCATCATGGTACTATAGATTTGTTTTCTATGTATTTGTCAAAGACTATGACAATATCATGGAAGGATATTTGTATGAAATGGTTTCTGATGTTATTTCAAACAATGACCCTGCATGTCATCTAACTTTTTTTTTTACTGACAGAAAAGTAATAAACTACAATAAAACATAGTTCCAAGCATAATCTTGGAAGTCAAGTTCTCTCATTGTAATAGGGAAGCAAGTTTCAGAACACACATTAAAAAAAAGGCTGCAAACCATTTTCATATGTCTCTTTATTGTCCTATGTTTAAAACCTACATAATGCCACTGAAAACCAGCAAAACTATTAATTGGAAGAGGATTATATGACTTTCCCTGAATTTTTTGTTTACCCTCTTTTCTCCTAATTGATGGCCAGCAGTCAAATGGATGAATATAATACTCGCCAAAGCTAGAAGTGGGAATCAGCTGGCAGGATCACAGATGAAGCATCTGTCTACATTTCTACATGTTTCAGATGCTAATTGGTATGGTTCATCAGAATCATTATCATCTCAGAAGAGTCCCCAAGACAACAGGAGTGAGATCAGTAGGAGCCAGAGCAAGAATTCAACCTCTGAACATGAGAAATAATGAAGAAAGCTCATTAAAACTGTTTTGTACTAAAAGATAGCCTGGCATCACAATCTGAGACATGGTTTACATTTTGAACAAGAAGTGTGTCTAGTGGAATTTCTACTCCTCAAAAAGGTTGGCCTTTTGCTATGATTTTCAAGAACAGCATTTTGTAATGCGGTCTTAAAAAATATGCTGTATTTCAAAGATCTATACAGACCAATCATAGCTGTATATCCAAGGTCAGAAAGAGGCCAATTCCTGGAAGCACATTCCTGGCTTGGTATTCAAATACCCTGCAGGTACCTTTAAATTCAAGTTCTACCCAATTTTCTACTATGCTCATGCCTTAGGCATGCTGCTCTGCAAGTAGAAATATAGTCACATTGTGCCAATGCTCCCCAGTCTCAAGCTGAAATTTTTGTTTAAAGAGATTTCTGCCGTTGTTCCCCCGGCATAAGATATTGTACCTGTAATTGAACAAACAGTGAATATAGCTGAGGGGATGTGCTATTTCCTGAATTTGGCATATTAAATTTAACACAATAAAGGACTATTGTATAAATTGAGATGGAATATATGGATTAAAGTTGTTAACATGTCCCAATCATTGTCCAACACTAAACAGCATTAAAGAAGATTCAGTGTTTGGTATACAGAGACTTTAGCCTGCTTAATACCATGGTAAACATACCATTAAAATCCTTTTAACTTTTTATTAAAGATAAGGAATAAACAATTAAAACATTTTAAATTTAAAGTATTTAATAAGGCTTTAATTTAACAACATTCCTTGTTCCCATTCCCTTTAGCTGGAAAGAATTTTTAGAAGAAAAACCAAAAAAAAAAAAACCCAACCTTTGTTTGACAGTCTCTTAGATGGTGTCAAACATGGCAATAATCATCCTTTTGGGGGAAAAAAGAAGTTAGCTGAGATGGGTTGGATCATCCCAGGTGGTTGGGATTCAGCTGGAGCCAGTAGAGATGGGGACATCATCTGGGTCCTCGAGCCTGGTCTGGTCAGGATATCTCTCAGGGTCAGGATGACAAAGGTCAGGGGTTCTAGGAGATTTTGGGAAGTAGCAGCCATAATGGTGATGTTAGCTCCAGTAACCAATTTTTCCCCCCAAAGACTCATTTTTTAAAGACCTACAAAAGGAAAGGAGGCAGAATAGTCCATTTTCTAGGCCTAGTTTCTGACACATCAATTTTGCTTCACTGATTTCTGGTTCTGCACTTTCATTATTTACCAAGCATGATCTTAACACAATCCTTGAATTATATTGGTAGGCCTTTTTGTTTGGACTAATTCAGTCTGTCTCCCTTTTGTACCTTTTTCCATTAACATTTCTTATTATAGGCTATGGCAAGATCTTATGAACTTTCACATACTTTTTACAGTTAAGCTCACAATTAAATTGAATTTGTAGTCCCAATTATCACAAAAGGACTTACAACATGTTAGAATGAGAAGAAAAAGAGAGAAAGAGAATTACCAAAAGAGTTTTAAATAAGGAGCAAGTAGAACAGTTTGTTGGTTGTGTGTAAGGCTCAGCTGATCAAAGTTCAATCCATTCTGCTGAGTATGATTATTTCTGAGGAAGTGATAAGCTTAGCTGAGAATTGGTCAGACTGACTGGGTTTCCATAATGTATACACCACAGACTTCATAGTAATTCTGCATGGATGCCATCTTGCCCTAGAATAAGCGTCAGATTGAAATTCACTTCAGCATACGGTAGAGCAATGCCATTTTACTAGCATGTTTTACAGTGGGTTACATTTACCAAGCTTATTTAATTTATGTAACATATACACTAAAACATAATATGGCAGAAAATACAGGCATAAAAAGACAATGAAACACTTCTGAACCTTTTACTAGGATACTAATATTCACTTACTCAGGTGCATGTGCACCATGTCCAATGGAAGCTATGTGCTCATATCCAGGGACACATTTTGGTCTTAAATAACCAAGTCAGTTGCACTGTCATACATAGTTCTGTAGAAATGTACCTGTTCTTCAGGTTATTAGGGCACTTTGTTTTCAATGCTGTGCAAAGTATTCTAGATGTAATGTTATAATATAGGAAAGCCACCATTTGGGATTGATTGTATCTTCCTTCCCTCAGTCCAAGCATCAATGAAGAGAAAGGGTCATATATATTTGCATTGTTTTATCAGAAAAAGACATCTAATATAATCTATATTTTAACAACTCTGTAGCATACTTATTTTATAAATCTTTTTTAGACTCCTTGCACAGTTTTATTTTTTTCTCCTAGGAGTTGATTTTCTTGTTTAGGGCTATTTTGTCCATTTACAGCTTGCTGTCAGTAAGAAGCAGCTCATAGTTTTTCCAGACCAGATTCAGCCGAGGGAAGGAAATGAGAACCTGAGGTAAAATTACTTCCCTGCTTTCGTGCCTTGCTCCCAGGTGTTAGTAATCTGCTCTTGGTCTTGGCCAGTACAAGTTACTCCTACCACCCTGCACCAACTCAGCTGTGGGAACTGAAAGCAATGAACTGTACCATCATGGTTGCTACCCACACCATCATCTGAGACCCTAGAATCCATTATAATATCTTGGGTCTTCATTGTTCTGATCCTGAAAGACTGCCTGACCAGACCAGGACAGAAAGAGGAACCCTGATGACATTAAGCCACCTCTACCTGCATTATCTAAATGTGAGATTGAATTCCTGCTTTTATCCATTCCCTTGTGCATCTTTTTCTTTTCCCACTTTATTTTTTTCTTTTTCTCTCTCTTTTTTTTGCCTTGTGTTCTAGAAAGTTGGGCTTAGCAAGCCAGACTACATTTTTTCCAGCAGTGATGTAAGCCTGTTAGCGGAAAGGCAGCTAAAAGCAATGCCCTAAAGAGTCTGTCACTGATACAAGTTTGCCAGATATTCTAGTGGCTTTTATTATTATTTCCTAGTTCTTACATAGCACTTTCCAACAGTGATCTCAAAGCACTTTGCAAAGGAGGTCAGTGACATGATCTTCATTTGACAGATGTGGAAGCTGATAAGACTGTATGCTGTGCCTGTGTTTTTCCAGCAGCAAGGTAGCAAGTAGAAGTCACCACCAGAGACAGAAGCTGTATTTCCTCTTTGTCCTGTTCTTTTCTCTCCTCTTTTGTGTATGTTTTTCTTATTGTGTTTTTGAAGAAAATGGGATTGGATAACAACAACAACAACGGGTCCAGCCCCTCTCATCTAAATTTTTCTCATTTCCCAATAAACTACAGTTATTACCATCTTCAATAGCATATAAAGACTGGCAAACAAGGTTGGTTAGTTTCTTTTTCCTTTTTAAAGACTCTGTGGACAAAGTGAAAGGGAATAAGGAATATTGTTAAAATGAAAGACTTAATACTTTACATGTCAAAAGCTTTAACTTCTCCCCACTTTTTTTTTTTTTTGCTAACTTTAAGAAAAGGTTAAAAAATGTTTCATTTACCATGGGTCTAAGCTGGCCAACGTCTCTGTACTTGAAACTCCTGAACCAAGTTTAACTGCTGACAGTGTTGTAATGTGACAGGTGCATGTTAACACCTTTGTCTCTCTTGGTCCGTTTACTCCATTGAAATTAACACAACAGCATTCATGAAAGTGGTTGAATATAATACTTGTCAAATAATTTTGGGGAAAATGTGGCCTAATACATTGAATTAATTATTCTACAAATATTATTCAAGCAGCTCTACTTCTGTCAAAAATCTTGTCTTCCATCAATTTATTACCATGACTTGCAGCATGGCAGTACCTAGAGACACGAATCTCTGGTTATGGTGCGTGCTTTACAAATATAGTGAAAACACAATCTCGCTCCAATGTGCTCACAGCTTACAGTTCATGAAGCTTTATCTGACTGTTAAAAGTAAGAACATTCAATTATTTTGTTGGTCTTCAAGTCAGTGCAAGATTGTAAGATACAATATATTTTTTTCTAGTCATCAGTGATTTGTAAGCCAAAAATATTGTTTTTCTTGTCTTAATGGCAGGAGGCAACTATTTTAACTGCCCATATAAGCCATCACTGATATTTATGTCCTTTCCTAATATATATATTAAGCTGCACTTGTACACAAAGTGGCTATTTTATTCTTTTCATTACTCTCAGTAGCCCCATACATTGTCTTATATTTAAACAGTGAGACAATGGTGATACATTGTTGGTACTCTCTTGAATGTGTCTGAATATCTTATTTAGTACAATTTGCCTTGAAAGAGGTTGCATTTTTTCAGCAGAGACATACTAGTATTGTCTGTATGTAAAGATCACTTTTATCTGTGACCATTCCAGGATACTGCCTTTCAAATTAAATGTTTTATTTAGGAACTGAACCAAAGCCCACATAAGTCAATGGGAGTCTTTTCATTTACTTCATCGGACACTGAATCAAGCTTAATGAAAACATAGCCTAAAAATGAATATGTATCACCTTTTTAACTTTTAGCCTTAAGTGATCAGTCCCACAAATCCTTAATCATGTGAGTAATACTTGCTCACTCAAGTAGCTCCATTGAATGTAATATGACTACTTCCCCAGAACCATTCATGTAAGCCAAGTTTTGGAGGATTGGACCTTATGTAATTAATATATTCTAGTTATAGATGGAAGAAACATCTATTCTACTGTACAGCAACAGCGGAGGCATAACAAAACATAACTGCTCTGTTACTTGCAGAAATATAGTGTATTTTGAATTAGTCAATGACTACAAAACACAGTAACAACATTGCTAGCATCATTAGCTTGGGTACGTCATCATATTCATAACTGGTGACCCAGCACTAGCTACTGATTGCTTTCTAATAAATAATAAGGAAAATTCCAGTTAATAAAAATCAATGATTTGCTTCATCAATTCTTGCTGTTTGAAAGTATTTGTTTTAATTCTCTCCCAGATGAAGATTTGTGAGGCTGACACAATGCATTGCAAAATCAGTTACTGACATTGCTTTCAACAGACTCTTTTTTCATTTAAGTTCCTTTTTTCTAAACATATAATGCTAAGAAGCAGATGTACAACTGGAAGAGGAGTTGGTTGTCTACTTTAGATTTGGTCCTGGACACACAGATTTTTAATAAAATATTTTAATGATCCTCAGAATGGATTAATGATATTTGTGATTCTATAGATAATGATATTTTATTCAATGTAAAACAAGGAGGATATGGCCTTTGGTCTTGATTCATGTAAGCACTTAAGCATGTCCTGCCAATCAAGTCTTGAGTCGCTAATGTCTTTTACCTTGTGCATCACTCTCTGGTCAGGTCACATTTGGTCTCATCCCTTTCAGATTTGTACCTCAATAGTCCCAGGACCTCATACCATGTTGACAGACCTGGCTGAGACCCAATAATTCCTCTGGTCCCTTCCCAGTAATCTTCCCAGTGAGGCTGCAGAATAACCCAGTTCCTCTAGCCACCATGGACTCCAGTCCAGGACCTTTATGGCATGTGGTTAAGGTGTACTTGGAAAAACCTCTTGCTTCTTCTCTGGTCTGCTTCCTCCATTGGTCTACCTTCTCCTCAGGCGGTCCATATTCTCAGTGGAAGTCTGTCACAGGGTCAGGGCCCTAAACCCAGTTCTCAAGGTAACAAAGAAAAGCAAACTAAATTAACAGAAATAAAGAGCAGCACCAGCTTCTCTATCCTACTAGGATCTTGCAGCCATCTGTCCTACCACTCTGTGCCCCCAGGCAATCTAAAGCAGCTTGGCTCTCTCCTTTGCTCCTTTCTGCTCCCTCAGACTGGGGCCTTCTGAATTGAGTTGCTCCATTTTAAAGATCCTCCTCCAAGTTTGGCATGCCACAGCAGGTAAAATGAAGTGGGTCTGCCTCAACCCAAAACTGTTCTCTAGTTCTTTCTCACCTGGTGTGAAGTTTTTGTAGACCCTGTCATAATGCTGCTTTTATTGCTATTGTTAACGTGACTTTAACCCTTTTATAGGGCAGCAGAAGCAGTTACCCTGCAGCTGAAATTAAATCTCCAATGTCTATCCTGGGAGTACACGATTTTGAAAGAAAATTTGCCTTGTCTCTCCAGCAGTCATAACAGATCAATAATTGTTTAACTTTAAGGAAATATTGTTCCAAATAATCTACAGAAATAAGTTATTTTTACAATTGTAGTTGTAATTCAAAATGGGGATCAATTTTGAACTTGAAATTTGACAATTAATTAATCAATTATATCATATAGCCAGTTCTGAGATTAAAAACAAAGATAGCTGTTTCCTAGAAATGACTGATTTCTGGGGACTTTTCAGATAGTGACACTTCTTAAATTTTTATCAGGCAGCAGTGCAAAACTCATAAATTCTCATGAGGGAGCACTGATTCTATCTCATCAAATACAGGATATGGCATTTTGGTGGGGGAAAAAAGAGCCCCAAATTGTCCCTTTTTCTCATTAAAAATTTTAAAAACTCATTTTTTCTATTAGCTCTAGATTCCACTTTGTCCCAGGCCCAAAACCTGAGTAATCTGTCTTTAAGTAGTAAACACGGCAAGAAATCTGGAACCTATCCCTTACCCATGGGACTGGAGCTGCAACACACCAGAACTCCAGCCAGTGTACTAAAATAGCAATCATATCTCCTAAACAAAGGTTTTGGGCGATTGGGCCTAGGTTCCAGAGAGGTAGCCGTGTTAGTCTGTTTTTAGCAAAACAGCGAGAGTTCTGTGGCACCTTAAAGACTAACACATTTATTTGGGCATAAGATTTTCGTGGGTAGAAACCCACTTTGTCAGATGCATCCGAAAGCTTATGCCCAAATAAATGTGTTAGTCTTTAAGGTGCCACAGAACTCTCGCTGGGTCTAGGTTAAGTATCTGATTCAAAGTGCACTGAGGCCAGTGGGATTTTTCCATTGACTCCAGTGGGCTTTAGACAAGTCCCTAAGGATACTTCTCATGGTACTTAACTGGCCCACCTTCGACAGGCTGTGACCCCCTCCAGAATGGACAAGAGTTGTAGAGTCCTATTGGGGTGTCCACTTCACCTGCACTTCTCCTGAAGTGTAGCCTCACCGAGGAAACTGTAGGAAAGAGGGACTAACATTTGTCTTGTCCACTGCACTTGGTTGAATATCATCCCACAGGAATCCCTCTTCCTTATGAATCAATGAGTAGTATTCTTAATGCAACTCAAATTACAATTACTCTTAAAGGGGTCAGGCTGCCCTGTTACAGGAAACATTGCAATTCTTCATGCAGTCTATAATAAATCACATAGTAAGAACAAACAATAGTCAAAAGCAAAGGATATGTAGGAAAAATAGGGAACAAGACTTATTCAAAATGTTATCCTAAATTGGGCAGTTAGCTTCATTTCTGTCCCTTTCTGGTCCCTGGGACTTCACTCAACTCAGGTCTTGAACTTCTTGTCCTTTACCTGATTTGGCATGGAATTTCATAACTTTTATTTAGTCTAAGATCTGGCTACAGTACCCTGTACATACTAACCACTTATCATTCTCAAGGCCCGAGGAGCTTGTGATCAGTGAAATGGTGACCAAGGGCCAAATTTTGAAAGAAAAGTAGGTTCCAAGAGATACAGATGGGCACCTAAGGAATTTCAAAAGCACCTACACACCTAAATCTATTGATTTAAATGGGAGTTAGATGCTGAGGTGCCTTTGAAAATACCCAAGGTGCCTATCTGCATCTTTAGGCTCCTAAATACCTTAAAAAACTACCCCCAACAGCTGTCTTAAAACAAAGCACTGTTATTTAGTATTTGAAACAAAGCTTTAGGGAAAAAGTAAATGATCCTAAAGCAAGACACCTCCTACACACATTTAGTCTCATCTAATTTTACACTTCACTACAAGCTAAGGACCTGTCTACATACTGAGGCAAAGTTTGAAACAGCACTACATTAAAGCACCTTTAGAACACACCTGAAGTGTCTGCATAGGGCAGTTAGAACACAATATATGAGAGAGTGCTTTACAAATCTCACCCCCTAGTGGGTTTTGTTGGCACTGTGTAGACAAGCCCTAAATTAGACAGTCTTTCTTTTTTAGTTACAGGGACAGAACAGAATCAACTTACATTCCTTTTAGGAAGGCAAGGAGCTCTTCGGACCTGGGAAGATCTCATTTTAATTCTGAAAGATTGCCTCCCTATCTCAGGGAAAGTAGGGTTTTTGGAAAATAAAAACACCCTTAAGGCTTGTAGTGACTGATCTTGTGCCTTTATGTATCTGTTGGATGGTGTATTTAAACTGTCCGCTCCCCTCTGATAATCTGACACATCATTTTAGAAGTCAAATGCATAAGTCACATTTTGGTGTTCAGATTAATTAATAATCCTTCCTCAACATCCCTGTGTTCATCACAGCAGTTCAGTACATATTTTAGTAGAGCAAGCTACAAATGTTAAAGGAAAACATACAAAAACTATCAAATTGTATCCGTTGAATAAGCAACTTTTTAAGAACTACACAGAAAATTCAGTAGACTGATACATGCTGGGAAACATTTCAGTGAGTAGAAAAATTTTTAAATAGCTTCAGGGAGTAACCTAGGGAGTAACTTAAACAAACACACACACACACACACACAAATGTGATTTCAAACATCATCTAAAATGATGTCCAGATTTCACAGCTGAAAACCAGTTCGCCATTTGGATCAGTAATCTAGCATTACATTGTCATTTCTGGTGCTTCCCATCAAATAGACACAAGAACTAGTAAAATATTCAGCACATATTCTCTTTTCTCCAAAGACTGCCTTACTTAAAAGAAAACATTGATTTTTGCCAACAGATATACAGAAAGACAATCAATCATCGACAGCCTTGCAAGCAAGCTACTAGTAAAATTACCCTTGGTTCCTTCAACTCTATTCCTTTAGGTCATGCGTTTAACATTTTTTTTCCCAAGTTTGTCTGGGGACTGCCATAACTGAAACCAGCCTCATACAATTTTCATTTTGTTTAAACACAGTGAGATGAATGAGAAAAATGAAAATGCATTTTAAGGAGATTTTATGTATGATGGAACTCCTTTGGTTTATATTACTTTCAGTTGTTTACTAAGTTTAATCTTCCCCCACATTTGTATATCGATCTTTACAATGTAGTTCGTGCAGTCTTTTAAATTAAGTCATATTTAAATTTCTTTTTAGTAATCTTTATCACTGATGATACCAAACTCACACTGTCTATACAAAACGAATATCCAGGCCTGCATGAAATTTTACATGGGAAGCTCACAAATTAAATTTTGAAGAGAGCTCTGTCATAGGATAGCAATGAATTTGAAAATATCATAGATTTATTATTTAATATGATGCTATTTATAATCCACATCATGTTCTCCATTGAATGTATCATTTGGCATGTATTACTCTTGAAGCATTTCTACCAATCCTTGAATCTCCTGTATAAAGGTTAGTATGAAGTTCACATTTTCATTGTTTTTAAGATGTAGGGTTTTTTTGGGCAGGGGGAATATTTATTTTTTAATCTCATACTGCTGAATTTCAATCTCCTTTACTTTAAATCCTGTACACATTTTTATTAAGGCCTGGAAACTTGTTCAGTTTAGCAAAATGTTGAGTGAGCTTGTTTGCTAGCAGAGATGGATCCAAGTCAGAAATGTTCTGAGAAGTATGAGCATTAAGGTACTGATCTATCCACAGGTAGATAGAGGATCTGATTGACTCAAAATTCTCTCAAGACCTGTGCGTCTGTCTTTGCTAACCATTTCACAATTTGAAGTGCATCTCCTGAATTTGGTAATTCCTAAGGTAACCTCATTAGGATGGTGCCCCCAAATAGGTGAGATGATTTGTGGGTATCTGGACATAAATTACTGCCTACTAAAGTTACTGGGACTCTTTCCATTGACTTTATTTGGCTATGGATCAAGCCCTTTGTTTGTGTCAGTTATTCCACCAAATGGAGAGGCTTCTTGTTGGCTTGTTTGTTTCTTCTAACATGTCTTACTTTTCCATTTGTCTTTTTGTTAATCATGATTTACTTGCTAGTATTTTATTTTCTACCTTTAATTCAAGTTCCATGATACCAATATGGACAGTTAACTGAATGAAGGTAACACTATACCAAAGTGGAATTGTCCAATCTTTCATGAGATCGTGTACGTCTGAGTTGGAGAGATCCTACCAGTGTCAGTTATAGAATCATAGAAATATATGGCTGGAAGGGATCTCAATAGGTCATCTAGCCCTTCAATGAGGCAGACTAAGTATTATCTAGACTATCTCTAGCAGATATTTGTCTAACCTATTCTTAAAAACCTCCAGTGATGGAGATTCCAAACCCTCCCTAGATAATTTCTTCCAATGCTTAACTACCCTTACAGTTAGGAAGTTTTTCCTAATGTCTAGCCCCAAGCAGACTAACACGGCTACCCCTCTGGAATTTGTCATCATGTTAAACAGTATCAAAAATATTAGTAAAGTTGAGATATATCACATTTACTTCCCTCCCCTTATCCACAAAGCTTATTGCCCTTCCATTTAAGGATATTAAGTTGGTTTGACTTAATTTGACTGTTATTACCTTATTATCACCTTATTATATTCTTGGTGCTTATAAATTGATTGTTTCATAATTTGCTCCATTATCTTTTGGAGTACTGAAGTTAAGCTGACTATAGATCCTTGGGTTGTTTTTATTTCCTTTTTTATAAATAGGTACTATATTTGCCCTTTTCCAGGGCTCTGGGATTACTCCTATGTTCCACAAGTTCTTAAAGATAATTAATAATGGCTCAGACACCTCTTCAGCTATTTCCTTACGTATTCTAGGAAGTATTTCATCAGGTCCTGCCAATTTGAAGACATCTAATTTGTCTAAGTAATTCTTAACTTGTGCTTTCCCTATTTTAGCCTCAGATCCTACGGCATTTACGCTGATGTTCACTATGTTAATCATCCGATCACTGCTAATTTTTTGGTGAAGACTGAGCACTTTGGTCATTGCTGCATTTTCTGTTATTGTCCTTCACTCCTCAGTGTTAAATGTTCAGACCCATTTTTTCTCAAGACATTGTTTAGTTCTAGAACAAAACCCAATATTATTATTTTTAGAATGAGAGATCTTGCAAAGGATAACCATTCCATATTATTGTAATATGCACTTTAGCCCCAAACTAATACATAATTCTTTGAATAAAAGGAATTTAATATTATTTGAGGTCACTAAGGTGCTTTATTTTAAAGACACACAGTATTACTTACAAGAGAAAGCCCTGCAACTACAAAAAACATGACATGTGAGTGAAATTGCTGAATGACTTGTACAGACACAGGGCCTATTCATGAGGCTTTGGGATCCAGCACACAAATTGCATATAGCATACAAGAAATAAGACAAAAACTTGAATAGGCATCCTTAGCAACAGGGAATATCATATGACTCCTGGCAAAGATTCTACATTATGTGATACTAGCACTTAACTAAAACAAAAATCAACTATTCAGGAATAAATAATCACTGCATTTGTTATACAATTTAAAGGCAAATAAAACTAGACAGTACTATGATCAGAAAAATTCTCATCAGTGCATGAGAGTTTAAAATACTGTACCAAGAAGCTAATTCTGTGTTAAATAGCTGAATATAGCTATATATGATTCTACAAATAATGTAGAACTGTTATCTAGATAGATAGATAGATGTTTCAGAATTTTAAACTAGACACAATAATATTTTAAAACTTAACAGCATCCACGATTTCTTGAGTACCATTTCTCAAAACTTCATTACTGCATGAATCTGTGCTGAATGAGAAGTCTTTTGCCCTGGACTAAACACGGTGACAATACAGAACACTTAATTATCGACTGCCAAAGTCACAAGGCTATTATGGAATTCCCCTCTGGGAACAATGCACAGAAGACTGATAAGAGCAGTACCTTAATTATAACTTTATCAGATATGAGATACTAAAGAGTAGGGAAGAATTTGAAATACTTTGGGAAAGGAAGAATATATCTTCTTTGTAGGATCCAAAATATATTACTTTCTGGATCTCAGCCCAATCACACAGAACAAAAGAAAATGATGAAAACCAATACAAAAGATCTCAATAGCAAAGGGAATACCAACTAAGGTTCTATATTCAACCAACTACTCATATGACTGATAAGAAGCACTATTATATGTATACCCCATCCCCAATAAAGGGTGATCATATAATAAATTAAACTATTTTGGGTGAGATGCTATGTGACTTATGCTATATGCTTTATCCATCCACAAAAGAGAGAATCTCATTGGTAAAGAAATCCAGTACAGTATATCATAGAGATGACTATATACTATATTGTAAATCACTGTAAACCTGCAATGCAGACATTTTTGTGTGCTCTCATTTGTTTAATTACAAAAAGAAATTAAAGTATTGTAAAAAGGGTACACATTTTTCTTTCACTGACTTCTTAAATATCATTGGCTACTTCTTCACAACTGATGTGCAGTGAATGTATTTGAGCACCTTCTCACACAATATATTTCAAGATGTACAATTCTTCCTGGCATTCATCCATTTGAGGAATATAAGACATTCATAAGACAGACAATCTTAAAAATCAGAGATGAAAAAAGGTATATTGGGTCATCTAAGTTGGTGCTCAAATTTTAGTGATGTACTCGTGTGAGATATTTTATCCTCCTGTCAATCCAGGATTATTTCTTACAGTGTATTTGTTTAGTGCTTGGTCCAGTACATTTCACTTTTAAATGTCTCAAGCACTAATTCTCCACTATTTCCATTAGAAAATTATTCTATAATTTGGTCAAGAGATGGGCTGTTCTTTTCAGTACCAAGTGACAACACTTGAAGGTAGAACGTGTTACTTTTTTTTCTACAGGAAATTTTCTACAATTTCTACAGGAAGTTAACTGATGTTGAAAAATCTGCTTAAATGTCATTCTTGATGATCAGGCATCCAAAGGTATAGAGAAGTAGAAAACTTAAGATGTTGCAAGGAAGGTGCTTCTGCATCATATGTTTCAGATTAATCATGGTTCAATAAACCTCTATCACGCTTATTCTTTCCAACTTAAGATTTGGAATTCATGTGCTCAAAAGTGCAGCAAACATTTGAACAACAGATCAGGTCAGCAAATATCAATTTGAATCTACATTATTGGGAATCAATGCATAGGTTTGTGTAGAGTTGCCTGTGTAATGGAATGGAATCATAATTTCTCTTATGATTTGAAATAACATGAAATTGCTGTCCATGTCTGTGCCTCATGTCACCTGAAGTAGATGCAAACCAGCAGCTTCTCTTCCTTTCACAGAGACCGAAATGGGATTGGGCCCTGTACTTCTGCTCACATGAGCATTACCAATCAGATACTCTCAAGTAAGTATTATGCATGAGTGCAAGTGTTTGCAGGATTGGGCCGATGGACATTAAACAACAATCCTTCACATGTGAGTTATTGATATTGAAAATCGTATTTGTATCGTGGCAGTTTTATTTGCCACTGTAATTCAAGAAGCATCTTTATGGGTTATTTGTAAAAGTCATTTGCAAGGCTTCTAATAATGAACAATGGCCATTCTATGGAAGTTATGCATCAGCTTCTTGTGGTGATGTTTGAAGTAAAATCTCAAGTTAGCATTATACTGCTTCAATTTTAATTCTCAGTCTTTATGAACTGTACATCTAGAAGCTATTTGACATCTGGGAAATCTCCAGGAGACATCAAGATCCCCTTCATTCAAGCCTCAAAGTTACTGTTGAATGGTTTATATATGTTTAGGAAAACTTTCCCTCATTCCTCGTGATGGTGTTCTATTCTATAAGATGTCTTCTACACCATTTATGCGCTACAGTAAGGTGTGTGCAGCTGGGGCTGCCAATGACAGACACTCTGGGAAGTCTCTGCACACCGTCTATGAAGTGGAAGGAGTTTTGAAAGGCTGGAAGTTTGCAACTGGGTGAGCCAGCAGAATCATTTGTGATCATTATCATTATTTCAACACCAATAGTGTGTAAGGCATTTTGCAAATGAATAAAGAGGCATGGACTTCACTTCAGGAAAATAACAAACATCATGGAAGAGATCAGTGGAATGAAAATAAAGAGTTTTTCATGAGAAAATATAACCATGCTCAAATTTTCCATAAGGGAGTTACCTACCTAACATGTTATTTGATACAGCATTATTTGGTCAAGCTGACCAAAATTAGTAAGATTACAAAATTATTTTGACTACTTTTAGCCCAAGTGGTTATGTGATTTCCCCCCCTAGTTTCTGTTGAACCAGAGGAAAATACTACAATGTTCTTCTGTTCTTCTGATCCTCTTCCTTAATCAAGATTTGTTGTGACTCCATAGGACAAATCTATTTTGAAGTGTCAATTTTATATTATCTTTCTGCTGCTGCTATAAGCAATACTCCTTATGCCTTATGTTCCCTATTATAAACACAATATTTTTCCTGTAGTGACCTTTTCTCCTGCCAATTTGCTTAAATATTAAATCATGACAGCTTAATTGAGAGGAAAGGTTACTTCCTATTTAACATGTTCATCAGTGCAAACCTATATTTATTCAAATGCTAGGTAATAAATCAATAGATGTTTCAGTCCTTTTTAAAGCATTTTCATATCTGATAAAAACATGACCCAATACAGCTATGACCTTAAAAATCTTATTTTATCATATCCTGTTATCAGTCAAGGAAACCCATTAAGAAATTTTAGTTGCTATGTGTCATTTTCTTTAATGACTGGAAGAACTATAAACTAACTTTTTCACTTTTTACATTAATGAATAAGGTCCACTGGGGCTAAGTCCACCAGTCACCAACCAGGTATTCAATAAACATAAAAAAATTGCCATACCTTAAATGATAAGGTGGTTCAGTTAAAAACGGGCACCTTTAAACCTGTTTCTAAATACCCACATATCAGATCACTACTTCTTCACATGTAAATTATAGGTTTGAAATGACTAATGGTTCAAAGTTAATAGTTCTGCAGAATGCAAGTTTTAAACTCTCATTGAATAGTGACAATTACTTTTCTATAGCTAGTCTTTAAAATTTTGATGAAAACTAAATTTGGAGTAAAAAGATAAACAAAATTTTTGGAAATATTAATGATTCCCCCTGTACACAAACCTCTTATAGAATTCCAGGGCAGATACTGAAATTCAACTTGAAATTCATTTTCTGCAAATATGTGCTTGTTGATTTACCTGGTAAATTTTATTGCTCAAGTCAGTCACAAAAAGGGAACTCAAAAGAAGTGTACAAATGGTTGAAGCATGTTCACATAACATTCAAATGAATGCTCACTTGTTTGTTTCCATTTTCTTAACCAGTTCAATTCACAGGGTATGAATAACACTGATAAGGGAATAATATAAGGAATCTTGTCTTTCCACAGAGAAGTAAAGATTAGGAAGCGGTTTAACTGAGGCAGATGGAATGTGGGGTAATTCATTATAATGAATGAAGAAATTCATTATAAATCACATTATAAATGATGTTATTAACCTCTTCAATTTTCCATGACAGAGGGATGATTTGTGGACTTTATTGTGCTTATGATTTTTTGTTCTTTTATGTTAGTGGGGTATTTATATAATTAGTTAATGTGAATAACTTAGACAATATAATTTTTTTTAAATCTGAAAATATTTTAAGTTATTCATAAATAATATAATAAATAAATTTCTCAGCAATGCAGTATTCTTGGAGCATATAAAAAAAGTGGATGATCAGAACTGTACTGGTTCTTTATTAATGAACTATAATCCCCTCATCCTCTTCCTCTCCCCCACAAAAAAAACAGAAAACAAAAAAAATGAATTGTATCAATGATGTAAAGTTTGTATTCCAGTATATTGGTAAGAAGCCTGGGAGATTAGAAAGCCCATGGAGCCAACATACATAAGCCTAACATATCTTTTATTTGCAAAATGGCAACCTGATACAGGGCCTTTCGATGAGTCTGTAACCAACTAACTGAAACAATTGTGTCAAGAGAGGGATGGCTTACTGTCATTCATTTTATTGAAATGTTAATACTGAAGCATAATTCTGACCACTTCACTGATGGCTGTAAGTCTAGAAATATCCACCTAATGCCCCTGCTGTCTGTGGTTTGGTTTCTCAGCTCCAGAAACAAAAGGGGTTGTTTCACAGAGTTACATTATGCAGTATTCTGTCAGATCTTGCAACATTCTGTTATGTAAATTTTCTTATGTGAATCCAACTCAGGTCAGCTGTGGCAGACGGTTGTCATTATCTGATATCTGTTGACTATTGTAAGTGGGATGTGCTGATGATTTTTTTTTTAAATCATCATTCTTTTGGTAAACCTTGTCCATTGTCAGAAAAACTATCATTTAGCAAAATTTTCACTTTTGGTAGCAGTTGAAACAAAGAAGCTGAAGTCTGAATCAAACAGGGATAACAAACACTTTGTTAGTGCAAGCTTCTTCACGTTGCTCACCTTGCCTCCATCATAATCTTACTAAGGAAGGACCACTTCTCAGATGGGAAGATAGTTTTTACTCTCTTTGTAATTGACAATACATGCTTCAGTTGTGATAAAAGTCTTGGTATGAATATTGTTTTATCATATTGCAATGGTATGTATTTCATGCAGCATGTACTTGATAATAAAATGAAAGGACTCCACACACATAAAACTAAATTGACCCTTTACTAAGTGAACTATTTACTGAGATGCCACAGATGCAGCTGGCATTCTAACTTTCTGGAGCTTCATCCAAACTCTTGCTTCCTGAAATCTGTGCTACTCCCTCCAGGTTCCATGCAGGTTGCTGCAGTCTGTGGTCATTTATTAATTATAAATTAGATATATGACATATAAACGTCCAACCATCATTCTAGAAATTATTTTCCTGCTGCATCCAAACTTAAGGAGAGTTGATATATTCTCAAATAAACCACTGCCTTTGAGGGAACAGGAAATACCTTTTTATTGGCCCTCAGTGAGAGGAGTGGGCCTAACCCTATAGCCCTTACTCAGGCATAAATTCCATTCAACTTAAAGGTAGATATACCTGAGTAAGGACTGCAAGTCTATCTCCATAATAAGGTTTTGCTTAGTTTGTATTAAATATGAATGAATATCATATTGAGAACCAACACAAATGAATCTGTATTTAGAAAACTTTTATCTTAATATGCCTTTATTTTCCCTGACAGTGAACAGGCCTCCTATTTTTATTAAAATGCACCTGAGTCTCAGCTACTCTGATAATCATTTGCTAAATTGGCTGCTGACTTCAAATACTGGAAGTTGGGGAAATGAGTCTTGCCAAAAGTAACCCTTACTCTGGATTAGAATAACTAGACCAAGAGAGGTCTTGTCCTAAGATCCCACAGATGATGTATATCCGTGAAGGGAAGAACATCTCAGTGGGTAAAGAGGGTTGAATTGGAGACAGTGTTGTGGTGGTGAGGCTTTGAGAGAGAGTTTAAAGCATATCAGAAAAGTGTCAGAGGAAAGAATGAGAACACTGAGTCTAACCTCGAGGCTGGGAAAATTTACCTGATCACACTATGTGTGGGAAAATCCGGTGTTCTAGAAGGGAGTGCAATGTGCTTTGCTCTGAGCAATCCATATCTCTTGTTTATTTTTTTCACATTTTAATGAGCATAACTAGGGAGAGGAAGTCATTAAACATGATACTAACGTATTGGGCATTTCAATATAAAACAGCACTGTGATGCTGAGAACAATCTAATGTACCACTCGCAGTGCTGAAATCCTCAATTAAAATGCTAATTAACACTTTTATTTATAAGAAACAAAGTTATTTGGTTATAATCCCATTTCCCATGTTCCTTTCAGCAATATGGACTGATCAACAAGGATAACAACAGCCCATCGCAGTTGCTCAAAGAATGTTTTTGTTTTGCTCTCTCCATAGACAGATTTGATATATAGCACAAAGAAGACATTAACCAAATTAGGCCAACTTAATTTATAAGAAGGTTTTATTTTTTCCCCTCATCAGCTACCTCTTCAGACAATATCAGTGGAAATTATCTTTAGCTTATTTTAGTAGAACCAAGTGAGAGTTTAGTAGTGAGTGGTCCCTTTGATGAGCTTTGCAAAACAGAAGTCTGTCCTTACAGAGCAATGATAAAAAAATGTTAACTCACAATATCAGGTGATATCTTAATAGGAAATAAATGAAATATATCTCAGTACTTGAGTCATAGCTATTCACACATTGCAGAATACATGGCATGCTGATTTACCCTCCATGCAAGCCAGTTCAATTTAATGAGGTTGCATGAGATGTAAATATTACAAAGTAAAGTAAAATACATTTCTATAGTAGGTATACACACCTGATTACAACTGTGACTAGTACAGTGTGCATGATTATTGGGACCGTCCCCTTAGGAACCTCATTTATACACAGGTCTGGATTGCAAAAAAACAGGGTAGCTCAACTATGACCAGCCAAGTTGGCTAGTTCCTTTTAGAGTAAATGAAATGGAGGTGTTGGAGTTGGTAGACTTAGGATGTAAGCCCTGATGAGGAATTATTTGGCAACATCCCTGGCCCCCTGTGAAAACCATTTATTTGCAATGTGTACATGGGGATGTGATATCATACCCCAGAACATGGGTACAGTTAACCATACGGGAACAAAACCAAAACCTAGTGATTGGCCCGGACATATCATTTGTCTACCTGATCATGCCAAGACTGGGAGCATTTTGGGGACCACTTAAAGAGGTTTCTGAGACCCCTCCCTCAGATGATCCTGGGGACTAGACTCCTGATTCCCTGGGACCAAGGGATCATCACCCAATAGGCCTTGTCAGAATAAGAGAGATAGACAGGCCAGGTGGAGGGATTTCTGACCAACCAGACACTTCCCTGGACCCTTTCTCCAACCCAAAACCAATGGTCACTCCAGTACTAGAAACTAATGTCCTTATAAGGTTCTCCAACTTCACAGAAGAGCAACAAGGAGATGAAAAATTAAACTGGGCCTGTGCATGGGCATCAGTCATGAACAGTGAGATAGCAGACTCCCAGTAGGCTAAGGACTTTCCATGGTTTGAAGTACAATAATTTATCCTGGATTATCTGGAGTGAGACCAGCAAATGGGAGAATGTCATGATCCATAGGCCTCAAACGTGGGTCCACAGGAGCAGTCATGTTGAAGTGCTCCATCTTGCAGCCTGCTGACAGCAGCTGAACCAGAACCCATGAAGTCCAGTCTTGTTTTAAGACTCCATCCTGATATCCCATTGACAAAGTTCCAGAGCAGCTGACTGTCCTGATGGCCCTACTTAAGCTAACAATAGAAACAAGAAGCTGTCTGAGCAAAAATATGCTAGAAAACTTCTTCACCACAAAGCCTCACCACTGGGAGCAGTTGCTTCTGTCCCTCCAGTTTGGAGTACAAGAGGAACCCCACTCATATACAGGCTTCTCCACTTTTGAACTCTTACATGGGAGACAGCCTTGGAGGATTTTGGACTTGATCAGGGAGCTGTTGGAGGAACAGAGTTCTTGAGTGGTAAACATTGCCAGTTATGTACTTTACCTTTGCAACAAACTGAAAGCCTGAAGTTCCTTCATGAGGGAGAAACTTCTGAATGTCCAGAACACCCAAAAGAGCACATACAATAAAGAAGGACACTTCCAAGTGTTCAAACCAGATGATAGACTCCTTTTGTTGCTTACTAGTGTAGGGTTGGCTTAGCTGGCATGAACATGCCCAAGACAAAACATGCCTGAAGAAATAAACTGCTGAACAAGCCCAGACAAGTAATTCTGAAACAATTAACTATTGTGAATACATTTATAGTAAATCAAGGATGCAGAAACTAACTAAACTAATGATTGTGGGTATGTTTATAATAAATAAAGTAGGCAGAAACACCCTGTGTTAATAAGCTTGCCTTATGCAATCTGCAAAGCTATTGGTCTTTGCATGCAAAAACTAAAGATGTTAGTAGCTAGGAAAGATGTCTGTAAACTGTATAGTGTGTGACATGAATTGGAATTGTCAATCATCCTGCACTTAAACCCCATGCGCCTGGGCCTGGCCAGCATAGACAAAGAGCTGTTACATGCCTAATACAGTAACTTGAGTGATGAGATGGAGTTGAACTGAGATTTTTTGGATCCCAGAAAATTAGATGAAGCATTGTTTCGGATCTAGACTATTGTTCTGGATAATCTGAATAGAAAAGCTGTCTGAGAGAATCCTAGCACAGAGTCAAAATTGTTGGCCCAGTGGCAGGGCCCCTATTAAATTATACAGCAGATAGACCCAGTAGATTATGCAATTAGACAACCTGATAAAAGAAAGACTAAATACATCTACCATGTAAGCTTCTTAAAATTATGGAAAGCCCAAGAGGGATTATTTATAACCTCTCACCCTCCAGATTTGACACTGGGCCCACAAGTACTCAACATTCTGACCACTGGAACCATATGGGTTGGGGAAAATCTCATCACTTATTAGAAGACCCAAGTCCATCAACTGGCAGCTATGTTCTCCACAGTATTTTCAATTTTGCCAGGATGAATGCACTTGGCTTCCCACTATATACACATGGAACCAGAACAACAGGTCAGGGAAATGCCTTGCCCTCATCCCAGGAAAAGGGAGATTTTAAAACAAGAGCTCCTGAGCATGCTGAAGCCTGGAGTAATTGAAGAGTCACATAATGAGTCACAAATGGAGAAGCCCAATTGTCTCAGTGCCCGAACAAGATGGCACAATTTACTTCCTCATACACTTCAGGAATCTCAAAATGTGATGAATATCCCATACCCCAAGTAGACGGATACCCCAGTGAGTGAGGCTCATATATTACCACCTTGGACCTGACAAAAGACTATTGACAAATCTCTCTCATTTCAGACTCTCAGGAAAAAAATAGTTTTTGTACCCTCTTATGGACTATCTCAGTTTCAAATCATGTCATTTGGCCTTCATGGGCTCCAGTGACTTTTTCAGTGGTTTTAGGACAAGATTTTTCAACCCCACAATGGTAATGCTGCACCTATAAAACATCATTATTTATAACCAAAATCAGGAAAGCCCCTGAAGCAGATAGCGGCTGTCCTCCAATCCCTGGAGGAGACTGGATTAATGACAAACTTTGCAAAATGCCATAAAGGCAAGGGTGAAATAATGGATTTGGGGTATAAGTTAAGGAAGAGCCAAGTATGACTACATGTAGATAAGATCCAGGCCTTGCAAACCTATCCTACTTCAACCTCTAAGAAGCAGGATAACTATTCTTGGAGCTGATGGGATATAACTGTCAATTTGTACCTGGATTCATCCATTGTGGCTCCACTCTCAGCTCTTCTTAAAGATAGCTGTCCTAGAAAAGTCTGCTCATCAGAGGCCTGAAAAAAGGCCTTCCAGACCCTTAAAGCTCACCTATGTAGGGAACCTATTTTATACAGCTGGACTTCATCAAAGAGTTCATCTTCCAAATGGATGCTGATGAAGTCAGCTTATTTTCCAAGGAAGTGAATGGAGAAGAGCACAGAGTTATATATCTGAACAGGAAACTATTTCCCCAAGTCGGAGTCTACTCAGTTATTGAGAAGGAAGGCACAGTGGCAATAAAATGAGTCATGAAGGTGATCTGATACTACCTTCTTTGGGACAATGTTTATCCTGGTTACTGACCATGCCCATCTTAGATGGATGAATGTCATGAAGGACACTGGCTCATGAGCTTGTACCTGTCACTGCAGCTTTTCTCATTCCAAAGTCAGTGTAGGGAAGGGAATGCTCATCTCAATGCCAATTTTTTCCTTCTGCTCCCCCACTCCCTGCCAAGATGGATGGGAGCTCATGAGTGAAACCAGCACCCCAAGCCCAGTCCAGAAGGGTAGGGTGTGAGATGAGTCAGACAGGCCCATACTGGCAAGGAGGTGGTTAATGTGGACTCATTTGGCTCCACCCCACTACAGCTGTTGTAGATATCAGCTGTTGTAGATATCAGTCTATTCTTCTATAGTACTGTACACTTTTAGAGAAATTATGATGAATATCTACATGGATGGGCAAAATTCATCCTTTTGCCCTTTATGTTTAATTAGTAGAGCAAACTTGAAAGTGGACAATTTATTTTTCAGAGGAATTTAAATGGAAAAATATAACTGAGAGTATTTTTTACCTGTTGTGTTAGAACAGGGGTTTCCAACTTTTGGGCCAGTGCCGCTAGGGAAGAGCAAGTCTTCTCAGTGTGGGTTGGGATTGTGAACCAGACATCCAGCTGTGAATTGCCAAGGATGAACCACTGATTGTAAAACAAACAAACAAACAAAAATGGAACCTTTCTGGCTCTCTGACTGGTCCCAAAAGATTGGGAGTTGGCAGTGGCTGTAGCAGCTAGAAAGGCTGGTAGGATCAGTGAGAATAGGGAAAATGTTAGACTCCTGCCCCCACTCCAAGGCTGGGGGTGGAAGCAGGGGAGCAGAGAGTGTTGGGTTACTCCCTCTGAGCCACCTTCATGGCTCTTCTTTATGCCCTCTTCAAACAGAGGCCCAATACCTGAGTTTGTTCTCTGCTTCCACAAGAGCACAGTGGTACCAAAGGATCCTGTTCTCCACACCATACATGATTTTTTAGGCAAGTGTGGTGAAGAAAGGAGGCACACCTGCCATTAATTCTGATTAGTCTGGGAAAATCTTGAATTTTGAAAATCTGCCTCTGAAAACTATATATACTTTTGGTAAATTCAAATGGTTCAGTTTAAAGTATGATTTACTTTCCTTGTTCATTGTCTGCATATAACAGTCTAGATAACAGCACTGGGTCTGATAAGTTATGCCAATTTTACATGTAGCTCAGTTGACAATACAGTTTAACTCCGAATTTACACGTGTCTGAGGGCAGAATTGGGCCCAATAGATCCTTTAGCATAAGGTACTATAATATAGATTTTTCTTAGAGCATATGAGCAATTTGTCAGGTATTTATTCTAATTAAGGGTTTGTCATCAGAGCATTGCTAATATCCTTGGGTCTCTGGCATTTGACTTCCTAGTAATTATTAATTAAAGAGGAGACCTGCTTTCCTGATAAGGGGTTTCCTCTTCTTGGCTCTCTCCATTTTTACAGTATGTTTTTTTCAGTGTCATCCAGCATGGCTCACGTACTTTGTTATTATTGAGGAGAAAGGTAGTTCATCTTTGTGGCTTTTAAAGTAACTTTTAAAGCATTTAAAGTAACTTTGAAAGGACACAGTTCCTTGTTTCAGGTTTAATGTCTTTGTCCCTGCAGAAGATACCATAAATCTAGTGAGACACCAAGAGAAGTAAAGATACAGAAAGAGGAAGAATGAAAAGGAGAGCGAATTTTTGGAATGAAAAGTAAAATAAACTACCAGCCTCTGGCAAAGCCTCTAAAATATAGAACATAACTGATGGCTTCAAAAAGATAAGACAGTAAAAGAGAATGATTTAAATCTCACAGGCTTTGTGGTGACAGTAATTAGATTATGGTACTTTGAACCACAATAGAGAGACATCAGAACAAATGTGTGAGATGTAACAGTATTAAGTAGAGCTGAATGAATAATTGATTTTTCAGTTTGGAGGCCAAAACAAAAAATCTGGGGAAAAAAATTATTTCAGGTTGACATAAAATGATTTTTTTTCATTTTTTTTTTTTTTTTTGTTAAAACAAAACAAACAATTCACTTCAAGTGAAATGAAACATGTTGACATGCAGCTGTGCTGTGGGGTTGCTCAGGGTGTATGCCGCAGAGAATTTTGCCCCAGCAAATTAATACAATAAAAGAGTTTGGCTTGCAAAACTCAGGTCACCAGCAGGGACCAAATCCTGAGCTCAGTTTACTTAGGCAAACTTCCAGCAAAATCAATTGGTGTTTGCCTTAGAAGAAATAGAGTAAAAGCTTAGTGTATAGATATGGCATTTGGCCTGATAATATTTAGCATTTATACAGCACTTTGCATATTCAAAACACTTTGCCAAGATTAACTAATTACTGTAATTTTTAGTTTTAAAAGATTTAAATCTCTTGCTTTTAACATTTTCCTCAAGCCTTATGGGTAATAATTTCAACAATATTATATTTTGTAATGTCTTTGTGTACAGTGTTTTAAATTGTTAGCTGTAACTTTTTCTAGATTATTACAGTTTGATCAGAGGTCAAATTGTAACAGAAATTAAAATAGTGGTACTCTCAGATCTCCACCCAGTTTACATGGACTCCAAAATGAGACCAATATTCCCCTAGGCTCCTTTATGGTTGGTTCATCCTCACTGAGGCTTAGCACCCCACCTGGGGTTATCTGCATTTAACTCCTCTTTTACGAGACTCAGATGCTGGGTTCAACCTATGGTCATAGGCTCATAGACTTTGAGGTCAGAAGGGACCATTACGATCATCTAGTCTAACCTCCTGCACAACGCAGGCCACAGAACCTCACTCACCCACTCCTGTAATAGACCCCTATTTTATGACTGAGTTACTGAAGTCCTCAAATCATCATTTAAAAACTTCAAGGTACAGAGAAGCCACCACCAAGTGACCCATATCCTATGCTGCAGAGGAAGATGAAAAACCTCCAGAAACTTTTCCAGTCTGCTCTGGGGGAAAATTCCTTCTCCACCCCAAATATGGCGATTAGCTAAACCCCGAGCATGTGTGCAAGACTCACCAACCAGACACCCAGAAAGAATTCTCTGTAGTAAATCAGAACTCACCCCATCTAACATCTCATCACAGGCCATTGGGCATATTTACTGCTAATAGTCAAAGATGAATTAATCGTCAAATTAGGCTGTCCCATCATACCATCCCCTTCATAAACTTATCAAGTTCAATCTTGAAGACAGCTAGGTTTTTTGCACCCACTCCTCCCCTTGGAAGGCAATTCTAGAACTTCACTCCTCTGGTGGTTAAACATCTCCATCTAATTTCAAGTCTAAACTTCTTGATGGCCACTTATATCCATTTGTTCTGGTTTCCACATTGGTGCCGAATAAATAACTGGTGCTTAAATAACTCCTCTCCGTCCTTGGTATTTATCCCTCTGATGTATTTATAAGGAACAATTATATCTCCCCTCAGCCTTCTTTTGGTTAAGCTAAACAAGACAAGCTCTTTGAGTCTCCTCTCATAAGGCAGGTTTTCCATTCCTTGGATCATCCTAGTAGCCCTTCTCTGCACCTGCTCCAGTTTCAATTCATCTTTCTTAAACAGGAAAGGCAGAACTGCATACAGTATTCCAGATGAGGTCTCACCAGCAACTTCTATAACGGTACTAACACCTCCTTATCTCTACTGGAAATACCTCACTTGATGCATCCTAGGAACGCATTAGCTTTTTTCACAGCCACCTCATATTGGAGGCTCATGGTCATCCTGTGATCATCTAATATGCCCAGGTTCTTCTCCTCCTCTGTCACTTCCAACAGATGTGTTCCCAGCTTATAGCAGAAATTCTTCTTATTAATCCCTAAACGCATGACCTTGCACTTTCCACTATTAAGTTTCATCTTATTTGTATTACTCCACTTTACAAGGTCATCCAGATCTTCTTGTATGATATCCCAGTCTTTCTCTGTATTAGCAACACCTCCCAACTTTGTGTCATCCACAAACTTTATTAGCACATTCTCACTTTTTGTGCCAAAGTCAGTAATAAGGTAAAAAAGATTGGTCCCAAGACCGATCCCTGACAAACTCTACTCATAACCTCCATCCAACCTTACTATATGACCCGTTAGAGTCTGCCCTTTAACCAGTTCCTTATCCACCTTCCAATTTTCATATTAATCCCCATCCTTTCAAATTTAACTAATAATTCCCCATGTGGAACTGTATTAAATGCCTTACTAAAATCTAGGTAAATTAGAACCATTGCATTCCCTTTGTCTAAAAATGTTATCTTCTCAAAGAAGAAGATTAGGTTTGTCTGGCATGATATATCTTTTGAAAAAACATATTGTATTTTGTCCCAATTACCGTTAACCTCAATGTCTTTAACTACTTTCTCTTTCAAACAATTTTTCCAAGACCTTGCATATTACTGATGTCAAACTAACAGGCCTATAATTACCTGGATCACTTTTTTTTTCCCTTTCTTAAAAATAGGAACTAGGTTAGCAATTCTCCAGTCATACGGTACAACTCCTGAGTTTACAGATTCATTAAAAATCCTTGCTTATGGTCTAGCAATTTCATGTACTATTTCCTTTAATATTCTTGGATGGAGATTATTCAGGGCCCCCAATTTAGTCCCATTAAACTGTTTGGCTTCTATTTCAGATGTGCTAATTTCTTCCTCCATATTCTCATTCCCATTAGCTATCCTGCTACTATCCCTATGCTCTTTATTAGTCTCATTAAAAACCAAGACAAAGTATTTGTTTAGATATTGGACCATGCCTATATTATCCTTAACCTCCACTCCATCCTCAGTGCTTAGCGGTCTCACTTCTTTCTTTGTTTTCTTTCTATTTATATGGCTATAGAACCTTTTACCATTTAAAACCTTGGTTTTAATTCCCTTTGCAAGGTCCAACTCTACTTGGCTTTTGGCATTTCTCACTTTATTTGTACATGTTCAACTCCTTGTAGGATTTCTGCTTTCCCTTAATCAGCTGTCTGAGGTGCTTGCTTATCCAGCTTGGTCTACAGCTCTTGCCTATGTTTTTTTTCACCTTCCTTGGGATGCAGGCTTCAGATAGTTTCTGCAACTTTGACTTGAAGTAATTCCAAGCCTCCTCCGCCTTTAGATCCATGAGTTCTTCAGTCCACTTCCTTAACTAATTCCTTTATTTTTTAAAGTTAGCCCTTTTGAAATCAAAGACCCTAGTCACAGATCTATTTTTGTTTATTCTTCCATTTAGTTTGAACTGAATTAGCTCATGGTTACTCGAACCAAGTTTGCCCCTACAACCAGTTCTTCTCTGAGGTCCTCACTACTCACCAATACCAATCTAAAATGGCATCTCCTCTTGTTGGTTCAGCAACTATTTGGTGAAAGAATCTGTCAGCTATCACATCCAGAAAAATCTGGGCCCTATTATTACTAGAACTTGTCCTCCAGTCTATATCTGGGCAGTTAAAGTCTCTCATAATCATACAATTCCCAGTAGTATTTACTTCATTAAAACATTAAGGAGGTCTCTATCCATATCCAAATCAGATCCCGGTGGTCTGTAACGCACTTGAATCCCTATCTCAGGGGAAGCTCTAGTAGCTTTCTTCCCCAATGTGATTTTCACCCAGACAGACTCTTTCTTATCCAGTCCATCACTTCTAATTTATTTACAGTCCACCTCATCATTGATATACAGTGTTATTTCACCACCTTTGTCTTTATTTCTGTCTTACCTTATTTCTGTACATACCCTTCAATACCTGTACTCTAGTCATAATTATTATTCCACCAAGTTTATGTTATCCCTGTAATATCTGGTTTCACTTCCTGTACCAGTAGCTCTAGTTCTTCCATTTTGTTACTCAGACTTCTCGCATTGGTGTACAAATATCTTAATTTTTGCTATTTGTCATCACTCACATTCCTTACCAGATTTGGTACAGTCATTTTACTGCCAGTATTGCCTATTAGACTGCTATCTATACTATCCTTCTCCTTGATGTCCATTCTCCTACCCACAGCTGTATCCTTTCTTACTTCATTTTCCTCCTTCTCAATGTTAAAATCAGGCATGGAGATTACCTGGGCATCTCCCACCCATCTCACCCAAATTCATAGTTTAAAGCTCTCTTAATCAGTTGTGCCATCCTCCATCCTGGAAATATATTTCTCTCCCCCATCCAAAGAGAATAGTCCTCTATCTATGAATGCCTCCAAATGGCCGTACATCCCAAAGCCCTCCTTATAACTCCACTGCCTGAGCCATCTGTTGACCACCATAATATTGTCACACTTTTGTTGTCCTCCTCTAGGGACAAGCAGAATCCCACTGAAGATCACCTGAGCATCGATTTCCTTAAGAGTTTTCCTCAGCCTGGCATAGTCTCCCTTGATTCATTTCAGTGAGAACCTAGCCATATCATTTGTTTCCACATGAAGAACAATCAATGGATTCTTTCCCGCTCCAGTTAGGATCCTCTTCAGCCTCAGGTCTACATTCTGTATCTTAGCACCCAGCAGATAGGACACCTTTCTGTTCTCCGTATCAGCTCTGGTTACAGGCCTGTCCTTCTCAGTAGGGAGTCCTCAATCATGTAATCCTGTCTTTTCCTGCCAATGGTGCGATTCTCTGGCCTATCCCCTGTTCTTTCTGTCTGCAAGTCCTCTCGTCTTCCATTCTCCCTTGCAATCTTCTGCAATCCATCCTAAGGCTCTTATTTGGTGGTATCTCCATTGGCTCATCCACTCTTTATATAGGACTAGCTGCTCTTCTCTTCTTCCTTGCCCTCCCACCTTCAGTTACCATCTGCTCGCCCCATCTTCATTTTCTAACTCTGCAAATCTGTTCCTGAGCTCTATTTATCCTTTACTAGCCTATTTTTCATCTGTCTGGTTCTCATTGCATGCTTCCACTGGCCACTTTCCTAACCCAGTAGTCTCTCCTAAGAGTTCTTTGGTCCTGCTTCCATCTTCAGATCTGAGCTTTTCCCTTCAGCCTCCTCATGCCTTTGCTCCATCATCTGCTTGAACCCTCTTCTAAACTCAATCAGAGATTCCACCAGCATCTCCAAGCCTTGGATCTTCTCTTTGATCATTTATACCAGGCAGCACTTAATACAAACAAAGCTCTTTTGAGGTACCCCCTCCAGGATCATGTACATCTCACAGCTTCCACACTCAGGGATCTTCATTATATCTTCCACTGCTTGGGTCACTACCACACTACATCTGTATCTCACATAGCCTTCCCACTTATGGGCTGTTAGTGAGGAAAAAAAACCACCAGCAAACCCCCAACAAGCTCCACAACAATACCAAAACACCCCAAACTCCTCTTGCAAACTCCCACTCAAACTCCCCTATTTAGAGCTCTGTTTGCTGGCTCCTGTGCCGCTTCAGCTGTGCCACTGTCTGACACATGGACTCTGCCCATATCCACTGGACTAGCTTGATCTATGGATTCTGCTGGTTTTGAGTTCTCCTTGGTGAGCCTCGAACTGTTCCCTGGTTTCCACTGGATTCAGATTATCCTTGGTGGGGTTTGGATGCCCACTGAACTAAGTGGGCTTTTCTGCTTCCCCTAGATGGGGCTTTCTGTGCAATTGCTCCTCCTGTGTTGATGGGAGCATACTTATTGTTGCTCCTGTTTCCTGCCACATTGGAAATATTTTTTAGTGTTATTTGCCAGGCAGCCAAAACCACATATAAATGTTGTTTGCCAGCTAATACTGGTCAGTGACTTTGTGGCAGCTGGAACCTGGGGACCTACCAAACTGTGGAGGACTTAGTGCAAGCCAGGAAGCACCATCAGGTGGCAGCTGTTGTCAATGAAGTAATGATGGTGCTCACTATTTTCTCTCACTTCAGGCAGCTTGAAGTACTAACCTGCTGACTGGCCTGTAACGTTGATGATAACACAAGATGACTACTGAGTATGGTGACATGATTGGACCATAAAGCAAAATTAAAATGGAGGCCGACCCAAAAATGAAGGTACCAGATTGCAAAATTGATACAAGGCAGCCCAGTCTGAGTTTGAATGAATATATTTTAAGAGATTATTATCAGTAATAGACAAATTAACTTGGTTAAAAATAAAAAGCAATCCAAGCTTCCTGCCAACCACCAAACATGGAGTGTATCTCCTATTATTTATTTAGCAATGAATAGTTAACATATTTTCCATACTATTTGTCATTTGCATGTGTCTTTCTGTTTCCAGTTGGAACTGGAAGGAGAAGTGCCAAAAATACTATGAGAGGAATTATATCTGTGATATTTCTGTCCCTCGTTTTTGGAGACTCAAGGGGGTCAGTATCTTATATCAGTTATACTCCTGAACCTGGAGTAATTCTAGTGACTATCAGCTTAGTCCAGAATAACACTAGTGTGAGACCAGAATGTTCCTCAGGTTTTGATAGTTTGGTGATGTTTGATTGAGCATCTAAACTTTGGTTACTAATCTGAGCTTCCAAACTTTTTTAGGTCCACTTAAGATTAGAAGAACTGTGATATACTGTATCAATGCCATTTCATTTTCTGCCTTATTTCCATTAGGGAAGCAGCCCCCTATATCAAGTCTATATATTGTATTAATGTCAGTTCTATGTGCATCTTTTTATATTTGCTTTGTATTTAAAAATGGGATAAACAAATTGTTATGCCATTTGAAAACTGCCTCTATAATTTATGAGCACTATTAGAAATGGTCATGATTACCACTCAGACTATATGGATCAGTTCTGATTATTTTTTCTCCAAATTAAACAAGGAAACAAAAATCATTATGCATTACATTGACAGTCATTTCTGCTTTAACTAACCATGTTAACTATTATTATTGATTCAATGAACAGCTTTCAGAAAACAGCGCACCAACTTTCTACATTCTCTTCGTCTATACGCAGCTATAGACTTAGCTGTCTGTTGCTGCTTACTTGACCAAATTTCTTTGAGCGGCCTTAAATTAAGAAGCCTAGATCCTTATTCATTTTGATGCTGGAAGTGATTTTGACATTTGGTTGCAGTCCAAGATGACAGTTTTGTTTTCTGACCTTGCTGAATATTAACTCAGCTTTATTACTGAGGAAAGGAAAACCAAGGGAAACTTCAGTGAGATCTGTGAAAAATAGCATCCCTGCATTACCCAGTGACAGACATTGCTGTCATGCTGTCGGTGAGTCTCTTCCTTTTGCAGGATTGTGCTACCACTTTATTTGACAAGTTGATCAGTCAGCAAAGTCAGATTATTGCTTGGCTTTGCAAATAATAAGAACCTACTCATGTAGCCCTCCTCAGTCAAAACTCTCATTGATTTCAGATATGACCTTAAAGGAGGAGCTTTGCTTGAATGATGATTAGAAGGGTGGTTAGATCCTGAGTCTGAAATTATTATTCCTAATAATTCATGTCATTGCTTTATTTGAGATGAAGGAAATATGGCAATACTGCAAGCACAATAAGTGATCTAGCATGGGAAAGGTCTTGGTCATGCTCTAAAAGCAGCTGCAGAAACCTACTATTCTGAAAAAAAATATTGCTCTCTTGCTGTGCCAACAATATTACTCTACTAGTGTGTATTTGGTAGCCTGGTGATGAACACAGGTTTCTGTAACCTGCAGAACATTGTCAGGGTTTTTCAAAATAGAGGCGTCAATGCCCTTTATTAAATCCACTGTCACTTCAAGCTGGAGTAACTAGCCAGCATACATTTCAACAACTCTGTTGACATGAGCTGGCTGCCCTGCTTTGTAGCTGCAAATTAAACTACAAAGAGGTTCCCAATGAACACACTGCAAAAAAAAAAAAAAAAAAATCCAAGAGTACTGGCTTGTTCCTATGCTCTGTAATCTTTCACAAATGAACTGTTGCTTTCCGCCGTGGAGTTAGAACAAATGGGACATGACAGCAGGGAGGACTCTTCATTACTCTAAGTCAATGACACAACAACTTGTTGTGTAATTTTTTTTTTAAAAGGGCAGACATGGTGGAGGTTTATTGTTCTCCTGGTGACCCTGTGAAGAAACAGAAAGAGGTTTCTCAAGGAAGATTCTCCATAGGTTTTGACATCATTATTTTCCCTGATAAAATGTAGAAGAATCAAAATATTTCAGACAGCCAATTCACTCCATGTGATGCTTTGTACTTTTCAGTCTGAAAATAAACTGGTCTTTTGATTGTGATCTCCATCACAGTCACTGCAGGACTGACATCCAATGACAGTCTTCAGTGATTAATTTATAATGAAAGAGGGGCCTGGACTCAAGCAATTTTTTTACATTCATAACTGATGCAGCAAGTCCAGAGGTGCCAGGGCTATGAAATGCCAAGCATAGAGGGCCGGGCTCAGACCTGGCAACCCCTGGCACAAATTAATCACGGACAGTCTCCAAACTAGACGTACTAGTCAAGCAAAGTAACTTCAGTAATTATCAGAGTTTGTAACCACACAGTCAAAGCTTTCTGCAGACTGGCTAGTCATGGGTTTTTTTAACTCTGTGTCAGAAATTTTCAGCCCATCTCCCACTCTGAAGCAGAAACAGCCTCTGTGTCTTGTCCCAAGCCCTAACCCAACAATCCTTCACAACTGTAAGTTTCCAGTTTGGGGAAGACATTTAACATAAAGTATTACATTCAGAGAATGTAACATAAAGTATTACATTCAGAGAATGTGGTGATTGTAGCTTCTATATTAAAATGTACAGTAAAAATGATACCGAATACACACAGGATAGGTACTGCCTGAGTTGTCTGGGAGATATGCACCTAAATACCTTTGAGGATCTGGGCCTCAGTTCCTCCAGGAGAATATTTCTGGGTATTACTATGGGGACCAGAGTCTACTTCTCTGGGTGCTGCTGAGTGAGGGTGTATGAGCTTTGGTCAGATGGAGTGTTGCACAGAGTCCACTTAATCAGGCAGGATGGTCAGTCAGCTCCTCTTGCCTGACTCTCATGGCAGTCCCATTCTGGGCCAAAAAAGGTGTTAGTCTCAGTACCACAGGCGTGTAGTTTCCTCTCCTACTTTGCAAGATGAGCCGGTCCTGGTTCTCAGTGATAGAAACCCCTTTGGTTCTTAAGTCTCTGAGGGATTGGTAGGGGAACCCAGGCCCACCCACTCCTCTGGGTTTCAGCTCAGAACCCTTAAACCAGGCAGAATAAAGCCTCAGCAACTCCTCCTGCTGTGCCCTGAGCTCCTTCCTATCTCCCTTGGTTCCACAGGCTTCTCTAGCGGGTAGATCTGGTCATCCCTTCTCCAGGGTGTTGTCTCTCAGCAGCTTCCCAACAGTTTGCTGGCAGGACTTTCCTTCTCCAACCTACTTGCTCCTATGGCAGCCACCACTCCCCTCTGCCTCTCATCTCTTTTATTCTCCCAGCTAATGTGAAGATGCCAATCAGCTGTTGCATTAATTCCTTGGTCACCACGCCAGCATGGGATCTATACAGCACATGACAGGGTACTATAATGACGGTTGTTGGGAGGAGGTGCTGCCCTTATCTACCCCACCCTGCCTGCCCCATGCTGAGTGCTGGAGGACAGAAAACTCAGTTTTAACATGGTATAGAGTCAGCCAAGATCTGTGAGCAGCAGGAACTATAGATTTCAGGCAGTTGTTTCACAGTTGGTGTCACACCTTCCCTCAGCTGTGCCTTCCACAGAGCAGAGTGAAGGGGAATCAACAATAGCAACAAGAATTGACAGCAATTTTATCTTTCTTACTCCCCCTCTCCAGCTTCTTGGGGCCCCTCCCAGTCACCTGCAAAGAAGCAGGCTGGTTTGTTTTATTTTTTCTTACTAGGAGGATTTTGGCTGCAACCACAAATACACCCTCCCTTGTGATCCTTCTGAGGGTCAGTTACAATCCAAGAATTATGAAACAGGATTCTATGTTAGTAATTCACTGTTCACATAACCATAATGTGAGGGTCTGAGGATGTAGTTCTTCCATGAAAGGAGGTTCTTCCATGAAGGGCAGAAAGGCTGACTACTGCTGTCCAGCTTAGAAGACTAAATGGGAAGGGTGGAGGGGGTGGGCCTGGGTTCCCCCACCACTGCTCCAGACAAAAAGGGGAAGCATGGGTGCCAAGAATAAAGAAAGCTAAGAATGGCAAGTATCATACAGGGGGCGGCATCTAATCTTGAAGGCCATTAGATTTTGAGTTTCCAATTTTCTGGTCTTTTCTGTTAACACTGAGAAGAGGAATGGATTCAGCAGTGACCTAGCTGGAGCACTAGACCAGGAACATTGAAAGACTGTAGTGGCACCATAAAAACACACTCTTGAAGGCACATTGGAGGTGAGAGGTATGACTACAGATAATATATCAGTTAAATATGTATTTTTCTTCACACACATTCCAGTCTATAGACCTAACAAAGTAGAAATGTAATATGAGGGATTTGGAAAATAATTCAACACTGTTGCTTCAAATGTTCTGTCAGAAAATAATTCTGGGCCAAAGTGAAGTCTGTAACTGAGAACTGCGTTGATGGGGTGCAAACTTCTGTTTATCATATTGTCATTGTTAATGCTCAATGGAAGGAATTAAAGTGGCAGTTTACACCTGCTCTACCCCTCAACTCGAAAATTGCTTTGTAACTGGAGGGCAAGGAATCAGCAGGAGGAGTAGGGACACTAGAATTTCTGACTAGTGTAGTCAAGCAAAAGTGATGTCAGGTGCATTGTGACAAATAGGAAAATCATCAGGAATAGAAGTCTGTGAATTTTGTTTTCCCCTTTAGGACAATAAGTGTACAAAAATAATTGAAGGCCAATGGGAGAGTTAGTAGGAACCATCCCAGGCAGACCAGCATCCAGAAGGATACAGCCCAATATGCCATCATATCAACAAGTATTCCAGAGTCTAAAAAGCAGGGAGATGGTTTAATTGAAGTACCTTTAGTCAGGTGTAATATCAGGTCCCACAGAAAAGGAAGAAGAGAAAGAGATGGGGAAGACTTAAACTCAGAAAAAGAAAGGCACTGGTAGGTTGGGCTGACATAGAGATGGACAGATCATCAGCTGATGTAAATAAGGGTAGCTTTACTGACCGAAAAGTTTCATCAATTTATAGCAGCTGAGGATCTGGCCCAAAAGACATAATTATGACATTTTGTATATTGTATTATAAGATATGCAATTATACCTGTTTAGTTAGAAAACAATCCTACTGAATTCTCAGTAAAATAATATCTGTTAAAGAAATATTGCAATTATTTCCTAAAATGGCAGAGGTTAAAAATGAAGGAACAATTTCACAGCTCTGATATTCACAAAAATATTTTAAATAATTTCATTTTTTCAGAGAGCATTCAGCAGTGTAGGTAAGTAATTAAGCAGTACAGTTACTCTATGTCCATCCTAACCTGTAGGCCCAAAAGAGAGTGCTGCTGCTTCTGACTAGCCCCTTCCTTTATCTGGGTTGATGCCTCAGTTGCAGTTCATAGCTCCTCTCTTGAGTCCCTGCTCCTTGCAGATTAATTGAAGAACAGAATTCATTTGTGCCTTTGGCCTCTCTGCTGATTTGCAACTGATAAAAGGAAGGGGCTGCTGCACAGGTCACTGGGATCCTGATCCCATTCAGCAGAAACACCTTTCTCCCACAGTGGTCTCTGCTCCTTATCTCTCATGAGGCTGGGTTAAAGTACGACTTTGCCCTTCATTACTGTTTGAAACAATTTGGTGCAGGAGAGAGTAAGTGTTTCTCATATATGCTCTCTCCTTCTTCGCATTCAGCTAAACTGCATACTCACTGCAGACAGGGGAGACCGCCAAAACCATATATTCTCAAGAGCTGCCAAGTCTTTTCACAAACCATCAGTATTTCAAGGTTCTCCCATCCTTACTTCTTTGCTTCCTAGGCTATTTTAATCAGCTTTTTAGGCCTAAGAATGAATCTGCTCATGATTTAAGAATCATGAAATATGGTACCACAGATGCGAGATTATTTACACAGACAACTCCAGCCTGATGCTGTTACTCGGGCTGAAGGAATGTCACTCATATCGGTTCACTGTTCATCCTGTTATTGTTTTTTCTCTTAATATATGTGTCATGTTATGTAACTGCATTCTTCCTGGACAGTTTTCAGCTAAGAAGCAGAGGTGTTGTAAAAGGTTAAGATGTTCAGTTTATTTGCTTTCAGCGACACAATAAAAGGTGCATAATTAAAGGTCATGATTTTCTTTTTCTGACATATTTCAGCAGTCTAGGGACTTGATTTGATGAGTGCTTTTCATTCTCCATTATTTTAATGGGCGTTGAAAATGCTCAGCATCTTGCCCTTTCTATCCCTAGTATTGGAAATGTGCTGCTACATAAATATAATCAACTAATAATAATAATGTGTCTTATTTTCACTGCACCTATCTGCTTTAGCATTCTCGTTTCCTCAAATAACAATATTAAAACAATTTTAAAAAATATAATTGATACAGAATTCATACTATGGTAAAAGTTCTTCCCACCTCTTATGCTAAACTAAATGCTTGGCATGTCCCAAATCCACAAAGCAACATGATTAAAAGGAAAAACATGAGTTCTACCTATTCAGCTAAATGCATATCCAAAGACAAAGGGAAGGTAGTGGAGAGTGAATAGAACGAGGGACTCTTTAACTGACCTGTAAGCTTTAACTTTAAAAGGATCTGGACCACAGGGAGGGAGTGATAATTCCCAAACCAATTTACCCATCCCTATTTAAAACAATTAGCTCCATCTCTGTAAAACGTTTTCCCTATATTGTAGTAATCTTAGCACTGAGGGGTGGGGGAGGGAAAAGGGAAGAAGGGAGAAACACTTATTTCTTTCATTAGCATTTTCTTTGTCTGTTGGACATGACATAATCGTGATTTCCTGTATTTCTAGAGAGTTCAGAAAATAACTTGACCTTTTAGTTCACTGGTGGTGGGTACAAATCCTGTGCATTTTGCTCATGCAAGTAGGCCCATTTAGTCAATGGTGATCAGGATTTGACCTAAACTGAGGTGTAAAGAATTCTCTCGCCAGTTGATAAATGTGCTTTAGCCTGCATAATGCATAAGCAGAATGTATCCTGGAGCTTCCCAGTGAGCATGCCTGCTTCTAGATGCCTTAGTAGGCTGGTACAGGAGGCCAAGGTTCAAAAGAATATGGTTAATTTTTCCTCTCCCACTGAGTGCTTCAGTATTTCCAAGTTAAGCTTGAGAGTGATAGTCAAAATGCTGAAATGTCATTTTTAAAAATATAGTATATTTAGCAACACATGATTCAGAGAGTACCACATGTCCCATGAGGCAGCTTGACCTCAGGAGATTACTCTGGAAGTTTGAAATGCTTGCCTGAATCAAATCTGAAATCAGAACTTCTTGAAATTTGTTTGTGACTAACTATAATCTTTAATAATGAAGGCGATTATACCATTATGCCAATCAGAAATAGGGTATTTAGGAATAGTTTGTGTTATTAATGGTCCATCTACATTTGAGCTGGAAGATATGATTCCCCAGCTTGCATAGATATACTGTGCTAGCTCTGCTCCAGCAAGCAACTAATAATAGCAGTGTGTCCACAGTGGCACCTGTGGTGGTTTGAGCTACCTGCTCAAGTATGTACTCAGAGGGATCAGGTGGCATTGTATTCAGGATGCCTCGCCAAGCACCCATCCATACTGCTGTAGACACATTGCTATTTTTAAGCAAGCTGGGAATCACACCTTACAGCTCAAATATACATGTACCCTCAGAGTGATAATTGCACTAATGAGTTTAAGTAGTACACGACAGAGACTTGAAAGAATAGAATCATTCTGGAAAACAAAGAATTTAATTAAATTATATAAAAAAAAATTCTTCTCAAGGTCTTACAAGATGCTATTGATGTTTTAATTCAGCTCCAGGACATGCAGGAATGTGCTATGATATATGAATAATGTATTAATATAAATTTATTCTGAAAGTATTTAATATAAGTTGGAGCAAAGAGAATTCCAAGTGGCTAGTAATATTGTCCTGTTACAATAGCTGTTGCTGAGGCATGGTTAAACCATGCTAATAGAGTTTCATAATACCTTCTATGGTCAATTGAAACATAGAAACTATAGTGGAAAGAATAATTAATTACAGATTTTATTTTTCATTTTAATTCTCAATAATTCTATTTAGAATCTTTAAGGAAAAACAATGTTGCTATTGATTGCCTTTTCAGGCTTGAAATTAATCCAGGTTAAGTGATGTTTTATGGTATTTTTCTAGCTATCTAGAAGGTCTTCATTAGTGAATTAAAAACAATGGCATCACTGAGGGCTAGATCCTGGTGTCTCCGAAATCTTCTTGGTGCCATTACAGTCTTGCAAAATAAAGCTGCTTTAATTGGCCATCTAAGATTTGCCCAGCTATAAGAAGAATATTAAATTCTGTCACTTGAATTCCCATTATACCTAATAAAATAATAATCTTCTTTCTGTCATCCTTGTGTTCCATTCTTCCTACACCCCTTGCGTTTGCAGTCATCACACATCAAGTCACGTCACAGATTAGGGTCTGTTGAAAAGCCAAGAGAAGACCAGCAGGAAAAGAAAAACTGCAAGGTTCACCTCATGCAGTTTCCTCCAGATTGTTGCTTTGGTAGCACCAGGTCTAAAGGATCCAGTGGTAGCTTTGGCTTCCAGTTTCCCTTGATTTCAGGGAACCACTGGAGGCCAGGGTTATCACCGTGGAGACTTTGTGCTTTGGCATCAGCTCTCCAGCTGCCTCAGGTCCCTGGCTACATGTCTCCAATCGTTCCTGCCATTGCTCTTGGAAACATATCCTGCCTCCACCATAGCCGCATTAACATTTAAAAGAATTCCTGTAAAATTAAGGGGAAAGGAAGATAAATTTAGTAGATCTACCCTCAACCCCCATTCTCATTTGACCCATATGAGGAGGATTTCCTGTGGAATTTAGGGACAGCATAAGGGGGACGTGTCTAAGTCCTCTTTCATGCAGAGCACTCCATGTGAATAATCCACTCTGCAAATACATGATGATCCAGCTTCTAGATTGTAAGCACATAGGGAATGGATTCTGCATTTAATAATCATAATATCCTTTTCCCTCTCTCCTTTTATTCCCTAATGCAATATCGTTTGCTTTCACTGCAAGCAGAAAGCAGTTTTCACTAGTGAAGATACTTTTTCAGATAGCAGAAATAAAAACAGCATGCCACAGAAAATGGTTGTTGGGAGTAGGTAAAAGGGTAAAGCATATGGTAATACGAGTTATTTTCTGAAACATGTTTGTGCAGCCTGTATCATTGCCAGATGTTCACTCTCACACTGAGGGGGAGCTGAAGAGGCCAAAAAAGCATATATGGGTGTGGGACATAAATTGACATGTGGTTGGCTGATGTGTGGAGAAGAGAATACAATACTACAAACTGAATGAGCACACTTACTTTCTAAATAATCCCTGTAGGACCTAAACCAAATGAGTACTGTTTGGTTTATCAATAACCTTTAATAATATGCCCTGGGTCCAGTTTATGTAATCCACACAAACCAAAACACACAGTGTTCATTCAGGTCCAGATAGACCCATTTAATGGTGATCCTATGGTCTTAAGGGTTTATGTAGCACCTTCTATTCCTGATGCAATAAACTCCTTCTCTCTTTTCAAAGAATAGTGCTAATTAGGACACATGGTCAGTATTCATTCAGATGAAATATATTATAAAGTTTTAATTTCAAGATATAGGGCAAAATCTAGAGATTATCATCAGAAAACAGGGATGTCAGAATCATTTAGTTAATGAATTGGTCAAAAAGTCCATCTGGTTAAAGTTTTTACAGATAGGATTATTTAATCCACAGATTTTTGCCTTATAGTTCCTTTAAAGTATATTCTCAATTGAGTTAATAATTAAACTGAGGATATGTTTCAGCACTTGGATATTTGGCATTCAACAAGTTAGAGCTATGATTTGATTACTCTTTCAGCACTGAGAATGATTTGCTCTGGTCAACTCAGGGAAAGAAAATGATGTAGTATTAAGGTCATGCTAACTTTATTCAAATGTAATATGGATCGGTGCTTATTTTAAGTGTGTTGTGTGTCCCTGAACATATTGTCTTCTATGGAAATGAAAATCTAGGTCAAGGAAGAAGGCATCTTCTCAAAGGAAAGATGAAGAAATCCACACTGAAGTTATTGATAAGAAAAATCTCAATTATATTATATACTATATCTCATAAATTGGAAAAGCAAATTAAAATATATAAAAATGCAGGGTTTGGATAAGTGTTTTGGCTAAGGCAAGGTTTGATTTCACAAAGCTAATCTCACTTTATCTTGAGACTCAATAAAGTCTCCGTTTCTCTGTTTAGTCTGCATATTTAAAAAAACACTTTTCAGACATAATGGGTAAAAGGATATAGCTTGAAAAATAACCCTGCAGGCTCATGTTTTGTTTTTTCCAAAAAGATAATATCTGAAAAATACATTAGACCTACTAGCAGTTGTTGCAGATATGTTTAACGGACTGTTGAGGATCTGGATTTCCATGTGCAGATTTAAGTGTAAGTTTTACTGATTGAATCTTAAAGAGTTAACTGGGATTCTCTTTTCATATTGTTAAGGGATTTGCAGTTTCGAGCTGATATTAAGGAAGTGCATACATTCAGGTAGCCTTACCTCCTCTCTCCGCCTAAAAGTCTACGCAATTTAAGCTATCCAAAGTTTCAAATATATATCTCCTTTATCTCCAGGAGCATATTACCACCTGTGGATACAGATTAATGTACAACATAGCCTTGCAAATCAGCAGGTATGATGGAACTCATATCTACACTTTTAGTGAATAGCATTCACCTTCATAGCAGAATTGAATGCAGGAATATGTAACTTAAGTTGGTACATTGAATAAATATTAACACCATAAAATAACAGATAAATATAATGAGATATAATAATACTGGATTTGCTAGTAAGTAAACATGAAGAGGCTCTGGCTCATGATAACAATTAAATAACAATAGAAGAGGAGATCATAATTCAAAACTGAGATGTCAGAAAAGGACACACATCAAAATGTTACTCTCACATAGTGGTATCTCTAAGTGACACTTTCTATCATCACCATTTGGGTTGGATAGTCCATCCCATCCTGGTGAACAAAGACCTGCCCTCAGTTATTCATGCTTTTACATTGGCTTCCAATCGATTATCAAATCAAGTTCAAGGTCTCAGACATTATCTTCATAGCCTCCATGGGCCCAGGATATTTAAAAGATCACCTAAAGCTCCAGAATGGAGACTGTGGTTGACATTTTCGCTGTTTTAGCAAAAACATTGCAGGTAGCCATAAATTAAAGCAATCCTGAGGCAACCATAATTTACATCAGGAACTCAACCAATGCTTGATAGCTTCAAGAAGTACACAAGTGACATACAGTGACCTTTGCCTTGGGTCCTATGTTAAGTATAGCTTGACCACATCCAAGAATTAAAGTTACTGACAAAAGGGAATTTTGGATTGCATAATGTAGAAGCGGGCTCTTGGTTTAAGTCTGAGGAAAATATTTTGATCACATATTATACCATTTTTTAAATTATTTATAGGGCTTGAAAACTCTATTAATCATACTCAGAAAAGTCACCCTTAAATAATCGACGTGGAGTCCGGTGACTTTGAAGAAATAGTTTGAATTATATAGCTGAACTTTTAGGAACTTTTAGATTCTATCCTACTGAAATTAACCATTGAAACCATTTAAATTACAGATTAGTTTCTCTTGGTGATGGAGGTGAAACTTGTATTTAATTACCAGTTTTTGGAAAGTGTTGAGAAGCAGTGATGATTAAGGACAAATGGTTATATTTGTGATGATAACATATGGCTTGATCCAATGCTCATTGAAGTCAATGGGATCCATTATATACAGACTTCTTGTTGATGAAATATCATCTTCTTAGCATTGTTACTCAGAATTAGTTGAGCTTGGTTTGTCAGTCAGTAACAGAGAATTATTCCATATTAATTTGCTTTCTTCCCTGGGGGCAAATTATTCAATACATTATGTTTGCTTTACATGTCTTCATTGTATTGCAGTACAAAGTTTTAATCTAACCATGAAGATCTTTCAGTCAATAAAAATATAATTATAGGATGAACCAATTCTTTTATTCTCCTGTGAATGCCCACTGGCATAGGGTACATTATCTCTCCTCAGAGATCTAACCAACTCACTGAACCGAACACTCTGTTGTCATGGTATTTATATAAAAGCTGTTGTGGGGGAGTATCATCTGAAAGCTAACATCACATAGTGTTACTGGTTATTAATGTCATTGTAAAATGCATGTGTTAACATTTTATGTGAAGTTATGAATTCCCTCTGCATGATATCAGTAGAACATATTTAAGACCAGATGCCCTTGTCTAGGTAAAGATGATAAACAAGTCTGCCCTAAACAAAGGAACGTAGGTTTACCTCACTTTACATATTAGCAGTAAACAAAGCCTTTGAGCTAAACTACCAGGGTTAAACTGATCCTGAATTCCATAGACAGAGATTTAACATGGCTCCTGCACCCCAGAGAGACAAGGGAGATTGAATCCCTTGGAGGCCTTCTTGACTTGTAAGACAAAGATAATCCTTTTGAGGGTATAGGGAACATCTTTATCCTTCACTTTAGGAGACAAAGAAATCAAGTGAGTTGATCTCTATTGAGAATCCTGGCCAATAAAAGCTGAAAAGGAAACTGGGTGTGAGAGAAACCATCCTGAACAAAGACTGTATTTTGCTAGATTAAGGTTTTAATCTTTTAAATGCATGTTTTCTCTTTTATTTGATTGTAATTATTTCTATTTGTAACCCTTCTGCCAGACAGAGTCGGCAGCAGCAATGGCCGGGTTCTATATCTAGGAGTCCCTGTTAATGATACCACACCAAACTGACTTGTGCCCCCACCCAGTCACCTGGGAAATTTTACACTATTCCCTGGGCGCCCCAAAGGGCAATACTTCCCCTCTCGCAAGCACAGAGTTTGAGTGTAGAAAGTAAACCTTTTAATAACAGAAGGGAAGTAACACAGCATTGGTTTGGGAAACAGTGCAAACAGAATTTATGAATTTAATGAGCCAAACCCATCCCAGAGTATGGGGTGTGTCCTTCGCCTCTCCCTTTTTGCTTTCCCCTGTACTGAGCATCGTAGCTGAAATGTTCACCTCTTGGTTGGGGCTCAGCCAGTCCTCCTCTGCATGCTTATGCCAGACACAGACTTGACCAGGCCTTCTCTGCTGCTGCCTCCTGCCACCTCCGGGCCTCCCTGCTCCTGGCTCCCGCCAACCGCTTCTGGCTCCCACCGTCTGCTGGCCCCCCTCTATCTATAGGTGCTAACCGATCCCGCCGTCTGCAGGTGCTGCCCACTGCTGGCACCTTTCTGGTGGTTGTCAGTCAAGGTTTCCCAGTCTCTCTAGTGATTTAGCTTTTAGTGAATTTTAGCTTATGGGAAAACCTTGTGCTGACACAGAAGCAATGTCCCTGCTTTTAACACATAAGACTCCCAGAGAAACCATTAATTCTACCTTTTAACAGTGGGAGGAGATTGTCAATTCATGCCTGAGGGTAGCCCTTTGCCAGGGCTAGTGCAATCTTAACAGGAGACTTCTTACCCTTCTCTCTCCCCTTGCAATGCTGAAACATCTGTCCGCCACCCTTTTTGGGCTCTGTTTGGGTGAAAGTGAATTTTTTATCAGAACAGGCTAAACACAGAGCTGATGCCATTTGTTTATACAACATTTTATTACCCCTGCAGTTAACACAAAAATGACTTGTAACACAATACCAGACACACTGACAATTTTTCATCATGCTTAACACCTAGTGTGCTTATGCAATATGCTCAGGACTTAATTGTACTTACTCAAATAAAAAGCCCATGCAAATAATGCGCCCCCCTTTCAGCTGCTGAGCAGGGAGAGTGCCACTCAGACACTCAGACCTTGCTTACATATCTTTAACCCTTTTTACTTAGTATCACTTAATTGTGTTCTTTTCTTAATAAACTAGTTTTGCTTTCATTATAATTCATCAGTGTTAGGTAAATTCATTAAAGTGTGTGCTTCAAGAAAGCTGACAGGTTGGAGTATTTTAATGTCTCTGCAGAGGCATTGAACTTAACACTTTCTCTCTGAGGGTAGAATGAGGGATTAGTCTGTGCAGTAGGATGATTTGAGGAAAATTTGAGTCTAGAAGGGTGCAAAGATCAATCTGCAAGGAGTAGCAATGTTGGGTGAGGCTTGTGGGCTGCTGGCATGAAGTTGTGGTCAGACCTCTGGGCCAAAGCTGCATAGCCACAAGATAACCAACTTACAAAACAGATGGTGACCGAACCTCTAACTGGCCTGGGTGAACCTCAGAATGTCCCACCTGTATTACCGTGCTTCACAGAATACTGCTGTGACATGGCATATATGAACTCAATAATATCATTTCAATATTAGGGAGCTTCAATCTACCTGCATGATGAGGAGCTCGTGGCACTGTTTTTAAATTCCAATATGTTTTACTATCATTCAGCAAGATTGTTGATACAGTGCTATTTAGTTCTTTAAAATGTACTTTTGAAATGACCACGTGTAACATTGCAAATACACAGTTTGTCAGCTACTAACTTTTAAATTAGCCTAGGGTCTCATTCTGTCCTAGTATGTGTAGTTTCCTCTACAGGGTTACCTTTTGTTTTCACTATAATCAGATATTCATTACTTGATAAAATATTTTGGAGACCTGTATTGAGCAGTGCAGCCATTGTATTCTTTAAGGGAGCTAACAAAATTTACAACCATCCAATAGTGTACAGGGGCAAAATTATTAAAGTAACATCACTTTATTTTGCATTAGTATGCTTTGTAATACAGAATTTCTTATGACATCCATCAAATATTTAACAAATTTCTCAAGACCACGTATTAGTAGGCTTGGCAGAAATTTTTTGAAATAATTTTGACATATAATAACAATTTTTTTACTTACTCTGTCTGTAAATTTTGGTTATTATTGATGGAAATATTTATTTGTTGGTTTGTGAAATTGATGTTTACCGATAAAAGCCTAATCCTTCTAAGCCTATTTATTAGTAAGGTTATATCTTTTATATACTTTATTGTTATACTCCTCTCCCCCTACATCAAGTCCTTTTGATCCTGGTTTTATTCCTGTTTCAGTATCTAAAAGTTGAAGGGCAGTACAAATAGGAAAAGGAATCATTTTAACAATAAATATATAAACAGTTCAGTTAGCATGATTTTGCCCCCATCGTAGAATGAGTATAGAACTAAGCTAAGAATCTTTTTTTTTTAAATGGCTGTCAAAGAGGATTTTTTACATGCCAAGTTTTATGCTTCAAAGTTTAGTCATTTTTAATTATCTTTGTGGAAAATGTACCTTTTGAAGATAAGTGCAGATTTTTTTCAAGAATCACATAATGATTTTTCCTCAGATTTTAATAAAATATCTTTTTGGATGATCTAGAATAGAACATTTTTATCTCCAACAGGGAATTTTTAAAGAAAAATTATGATCACGTGAAAACAAAGAATTAGAATTACAAAAATTACAGAATTGTAACCTGAACTATAGCTTGTGCTATAATAATGTTAATAAATCTCAAATTGTTGAGTTTCTATCTGGAGAAAACAAAGTATTTTTAGTAGTAAAAAAAAAGACCCAAAGGCATTAAAAGAAGAGCATCCTTCACTGAAGGAGAAACATGGAGTTAAAGGCAATCTATGTGCAGTATGCCACATGAATGAACTGCAGAATTGGAAAATGTACAGCGAAGAAGGTGTGCTGGTAGTGCTAAGGTTCCCTAAAACTGTATATGTCAAACTGATTTGGCATTGGAAAGTGAACTATGTTCAGGCACAAGAAATCTAAGTGTAATGAGGGAAATGTTAACAGGAAGTGACTTTCCTTGCTATTATTGATGATAGTAGTGACTACCAGTATTATGTACTGCAGTTCAGACTAACACTGAATTTGGTGACAAGGTGAAAGTAGCTCTTAAAAAAGCGTTGTGGTTGAGACTTCCTTAATTCCTCCAGGTGCCTGTTGAATATAACTTCTCATCCCACTGTCTATAGTAAAATCTAGCTTTCATAAGGACCAAAATGAATGACAAAACAGAAAAGGTCTAATATGTCTCCCTACTTTGTTGACCATACTTCTAATCTAAATCAAAACCTCTGTCAATAGAATAAGGTCTTTTTGCCAGATTAGTGCCACATTGAATTCATGTCAGCAAATGCTATAGTAATAGGATGACAATTTCAAAGCTAAACTCCCACATTCAGGCGCTAATAACTATGCAGGTGAAATTTTTTTTCTGGTCTGAACTTGGCATATAAAGGTCACAAACCCAAGGCATTTTTTGCTCAAAGCTAGAAAATAATTATTTGGACACTTCTAAAAATTGCCACTGTAATATCTAGAAGTTAATGCTTTAAGATTTTTTTTTTGCCTTCCTGTCAGTTCCTAATAATTATGATTTAATATTACCACAACATTAACATTGATTTTTTCATCAACATGTATTCCTTATTTTGCATAAATTTGCCATTCTCAGTGGAAAAAAATATGGATTTTCTAAATCTTTAGGAGCCATATTATACGATCATTACGCAAATAGACTTAGGTTCTGACTTTGGGCCAGGTTCTGATACCCTCACTGACATTGGGTAATATATTTATTCTCCAAGTAATCTGTGTATAATCTTTCCCCTTAAAATCCACCCCTAGTCACCTGACATGTACTGTAAGATTTTGGGTTGTAGGCAAATCTAGTAAATACAAGAGCAGAGGAAGGAGTCCTGGGAATAAGTAACATTTGGGAAAAGTTAGCTATTGCTTCTTTGAGTTCCTGGAACCAGGAGCCTTGAAGAGTGGGTAGGTAAGTCTCCCATCTCACCCATCCGATTGGGGATAAACCGGGACAAGGGGACTAGCATATATGATGTCTCCTCACTCATAACAGAGCAGACACCAGGAGAATGTGATAGACGTGAGGGAATGAATTGGGGAAGAGGGGTAGCTGAAGGAGAACCTGGCTAATGGCCTACAGCTAGCCTGAATTATAACCCAACTCCCAAATGGAGTGTTGAGGGCTTCTGGTTTAAGAAGAGACAGAAGGACTGGCTAAATTATAACCCACCTCTAAGGGTGAGAATTAGGGATTCCGTCTTGAGAGAATAATATGAGCTCCAGGATGGGGGCTAAGGATCATTGGATTGGGGGCAAGAAAGCTGACCAAAAACTCTTATATAGGTGTGAACTTTGGTGTCTAATGAAGTGTTACACTTTGTAGAAAGTTGGTACCCCAACAAGTGGCCACCTCAGAGGGTAGAAGCACAAAACTATTTCATACCACATGGTCCAGTTTCAGGCAAATAAATTCAAGGGTTTATGTGCAGATATTATTTGATGGGCACATAACTATAAAGGGAATGCTCAGTCTCATAAAAAAATTACTTTTGGTATGCCACCGTTGGAGTGGGAGTAGCTCTTTTGGGACTCTCCATTCTTTTTGTTCTGATGTATATCTTAAGGTACATAGATAAAGTAGTCCCTTTGCTGACCCTAAGTACAGAAACGGCAAGTTTAATTGTCCCTTATATGTGGCAAACAAGTCAGGGGGAAGCTTCCTCCTCATTTTCTCCATTCCATTCACCAGTCTTAGCTTTCACGATTGAGCAGGAGTAGAGAGGTTATTTTACCTCTATATTTGTCCCAGGTGCAACTGCTGCTGGAATACTGTGTCCAGTTCTGGTGCCCAGAGTTCAAGAAGGATATTTATAAATAAGAGAGTGGTCAGAGAAGAGCCACAAGCATAATTAAAGGATTTGAAAACATGCCTTATAGTGATAGGTTGAGCTCCTTCAGTCTATCGAGTTTAACAAAAAGAAGGTTCACGGATGAGTTGATTACAGATTATAAGTATGGGGAAAAAGTCTTTAAATAATGGGCTCTTCAATCAAGCAGTGAAAGGTATAACATGATCCAAATGTCTGGAAGTTGAATCTAGACAAATTCAGCCTGGAAATAAAGCATACATTTTTAATAGTGAGGGTAATTAACCATTGGAACCACTTACCAAGGATTATGGTGGATTCTCTATCACTCACGATTTTAAGTTATTATTGGATGTTTTCCTAAAGATATGTTCTATGAAGTTCTATGGCTGTGTTATACAGGAGCCAGACTAGATGATCAAAATGATCCCGTCTGGCCTTGGAATCTATGAACCATGCTGTGGCTTAGGTGTGAGATAGGTATCTGGTTGCCTTCCTGAAACATCAGTGTGTTTACCCACAGGCAGAAACTTAGATACCTAAGGAACTTTTACAATAAACATTTAGGGACTAAATGGCTTTAGACACTTACAGCGTGGCAGCTGATGATAGTGGTTCTTAAAACTGGGACTCAGGTACCCCTAAGAGCTTTAGGCACCTAAATCCCTTTGTCGATCTGGTGTGCTGTGTCTGTAAAATGGGGATAGCAACACTTCCCTATGAATAAATGCAGGGAAGATTGTGAGACCCTAGATACAACAGAAATGTATATGGGACATATATGTATCTGAGACAGATGAGAGGACTGATATCTGGTTTTAGTCATGCTTTATAGCTATAATAAAAAATGGTGAAGGACCAGATTCTGATACCTTTATTTATGCTCCACAAATAGCCACAGTGACGTGGAAAAAGGCCTATCAGAAATGCAATACTTTGTGGTTGGGGGAACACAGGAAGTGCTCCCTCCCTACAATGAAGTTAATGAGACACCATGTGCTGTAAAGCACTGCTCCATCTGAATAAAAACATCAGAAGCTGGCCCTGTATAAAGCTGTTCTATAAAAAAAATGAAGAATGTGGGTTTTTTTTCCATCCAATCTCTTCATTAAACAGGAATTCACTTCAGTCAGTTGTGTGTGCATCTTGGCCTTTGGAAAGTTTCATAGTGTATGTCTACACTGCAATTAAAAACCCACAGCTAGCCTTTGCCTGCTGACTCAAGTTCGTGGGGCTCAGTCTGTGGGGGCTGTTTAATTGCAGTGTATGTGTGTTTTCTAGTTTCCTACTCTCAATTGGTAATTTGCAATGGAGTACTAGTTTGATATTTATGCTACATATTTCATTCGTGTGTGCTACTGAAAAAAAACCCCAAACACATAAGCCATCTACATCATTTCAATCCTTCATAGATTCATTATTAAACAGTTGAGCTTTCAGTGGGAATCTATAGTTTGCTATTACTCTGTGTTAAACAGCTATTAGATCAGTGTTACAATATTATAAATTTCTGACATATAAGAGCATCGCGAAGCTTAGCAGTTTGAGAAAGGGGAATAAAATGAGCAAGGAAATTGTTCTGTCATGTATAGAAAGAAAATATTTAATTGCAAAAGCCACTATTATGGATGTCTCCCATAGGTATCTTGAAGAAAATTTGGTATGGATGTCTCCTGAGTAACGCTTATGTAGGGCAAAGAGTGCTTTTTAATGAGTTAAGGGAAAGGAAAAAAGAAATAAGAGCAGAAAATGTAATGACGCAGCAAAGATGTTCACACCGAAGAGGCACTTTTGTGCTTTACACCATTTCTAGAGACAGTGTGACCCTGTACCAAAAATTCTTTTGATTAGAAAGCACTTGCTAATTGCATGGGAAGTGAATCTGAGCCAGCATACATATAACTTTTCAGATGGAAGGAGCAAAATCACCTCATACATTAATGCTTTCATGGGGGAAATGGCTGATATAGATTTTGACACACCAAAGGGATGCTTTAGGAATATTTTATAGTATTTGCTTCCTGAATATGTTCTTCACAGGATATCTTAATGCCAGTAAGTTGTTCTTGGATTTTCCCCCACAATCATGGATAGCTTGAGCTCCACCTACAATTAGAAAAAAGTCCATAAAAACTATAAAGTACCTTCACAAATCCATTCTTTGATCCTAATTTTATTTTCATTGCCAGCTGTGTAACTCCACTGACTGTTCTGGTTTATGATGGGATGGGGGAGGGGGATATCAGGCCCCTTATGTTTTTAAGACATTTCTAATTAAATTAACAGAATTTAATCATTATTAATTAACTCCAATACTAGAGTCCAAATACAAAATAATACAGATAATTATAGCTTCCTATGGGAATAGTAGTAGGATATCATGGGTTCAGCCTTGTAACAAAACCTAAAGGGAAGGCAAATTCACTTGATTTTGAATTTTGTTACAAAATTAAGATGCAGACAAAGTTCTATGAAATAGTAGATGATATCTGTTAACCTGCAGAGTGAATCTGGGCCAAATTATATTTTTTTTCATGACAGCCCTAAAACAGACTGAATTTTCCCTGTTTGGGTTGAATGTTGAAAATGTTTGAGTTAGTTGAGTAGTACCTTATCCTGAAAATAGTCCACTGACTTCAATAGATTTATGAAAATAAGAATGGCAGAATTGGGTTCTAAAGGGAGTTATGTGCTGCTCCTTCTGCAGCCATGGAAGATCCCAGATACAGCAAAAATGTATGTTATTATGCTAGATTTGAGCAGCCCTCAGAAAAGATATGCATCTGTCAGAGTTGCTGCAAAACCTTATTGCTATAGGGACATTCCCTTGTCTCTATAAAGTGGAATTCAGGAAGATGGAACCAGATTGGACCAGGTGAGTAATGGAGGTGGATCTGCCATCAGTGACTGGATCCACACAGTAAAGGAGTGCAGTGCCACTAGGACCTACTGCAGCTTCAGAATTGTAGTAGCACATATGAAGTATTCTGTCTCTACAAGGCCTGGCGAGGGGATGATTCCTTCTCCCTACCCATGTGGAATTTCCCTGTGCCAACTAGTTACATAAGCTTGATTAGAAGGTGAGGATTTGATGCAAAGTGAAACTCTGATGGAGTTGGTTGTAAACCCATGCAATAAATGCTGTGACAAAGCTCTTCCTCTACTTTGGTGGGTCCAGCGCTTCCTTCTAGCAGTAGATCAGGGAACTGCTTCATCCCTTGGTGTTCTTCCACCCTCTAGTTGTAGGGAAGGCTAATATAGCCTCTCTAAGATAGCCACTCTCTGCTGGGTCCCAGTCCTGTCTCTGGTTCTCAGAGGCCCTTGCCTCTTCGCTGGGGCTCTTGCCCCTCCAGTGAATGGCTGATACCACCTGTGGGAGATCTTTCCTGGCCAGCTATAACTGCTGCTGCTGCTACCCATGAGCCTGCTGCTGCTGTTGTTGTCTGGAGGAGGAAGACCATCATGGCCTCCAGGTCCGTTGCAGTTGCCGTGGGGGAGGACCTCCTTGTGAAGACCCTGCTACACAACCCCCAACTCCATATGCAACTCCATGAGGTGGTGGAGGCCCCCTCGATGCAACAGAGAATGGTCCTGGCAGGCATCACCAGGATCAGAGACCTCCTTGGCTGACTGGGAGGACTGGGTGGATCCCCAGGCACTGGCTCAGTACATGGGTCTTTCCACCCTTTGAACCCCTGGAGCATACTCCAGGAGGTGGAGATAGCCTTGCCTCCTGCTGCTGAGGTTTACGTCGAGTGGGTCCTGTGGCTCCCCGCCCCTTCCTCAGTCCTAGCCCTCTGGAGCTTTTGGGCCCCAGCCCCATGTGCCCACCTGGCTGCCCTGTCCCCATGCACCGAGCCTAGACTTGCAACCAGTCCATTTCCGAAACACACCCAGGGACCATCTGTACTTGCTCATGCTCCAGACCCTTCATTTCCTCACCCTTGTGTCCCACCCAGACACCAAATGGAGGGACCTGATACCACCTATGGAGGGTGAGGACTCCCGGTGGGCCAGTCTCTATTTCACCTTGACCCTGTGGCCCGCCGGGGATATTAGTCAGTGGCTCCTTCACGGGCGTGTACTTTGTGTGGTTCACCCCTCGCCCCGACACCTGCCCCTTCTGTGGCATCAGGGAGACCCTGACACATGTCTACCTCGAGTGTGCCAGGCTGCAGCCCCTGTTCCAGCTCTTCCAGAACCTCCTGCTGAGGTTCTGGCTTCACTTTTCCCCGCACCTGTTCCTCTATGCACACCCCATCCGAGGCCCCACAAAGTCGCAGGACCTTGTCGTCAACTTCCTATATAACACCAGGGACAGGAGGTTGGTGGAGGGGGTGCTCTGTGACTGTGGGGCTATTTTTGTTCCTCCATCCATTCACGCATCCTGGCAGAGCTCCTCTGGGCAGCGTCCGCTGGCTCCCTAGATACCTTCCGGGAGCAGTGGGCGCTGTCCGGGGTTCTCCGCTCAGTGTCCCCTTCGGGTTGCCTCTATTTGACCTTTTGACCCTCACGCTCTTTCCTGTTCTTTCATTAGTTGTCCCACAAAATCAGTTGAGTTCTGGGCCCAGTGGCTCCTTCCCTTAGGCTGGGGGAAGGGCCTTTAGCAAGTAGGAGGGCTTGCGCCTGTCCACCACCCCAGAATTCAAATAGTAGCACTCTCCGATAGCCATCTAGTCTGACCCTGTCACAATGCACACAAAAATATTGGGATGAACTGATGAGAAAAGAAGTCACCAACTTATATACAGCTCTGCTCATGGGTGCCACAGGGCTGTAATGCATTTCAACCAGAGATCATAGAAGACCTCACTGTTATACTCTTTAGTTGGTTGCTATTATTAAAACATAGTAACATGCACTAGTAGGTATTATATTTCTGACTTTGTCATGGGCTCAGTGCATGACCCTGGACAAGTCATTATTTTTCTCTCTTCCTTCTCTCTAAAATGGGGATAATAATACCCACCTTTGTAAAATGCTTTTGGGTTGTTTGGATGAAAAATGATATAAAAGTGTAAATGTTATTCTTACTTTAGTATAGTGTCTTAGACACTGAAGACTACCGGGACAGGCTAGCATCCTTATCTGTGAAGTAAGTTCAGTATGCTGCAGGGCATGGGGGAGGGAGCAGCAAGACATATTTGCATACATGAAAATGAAGTAACACACACCAATTTTTTTGAACGTCGAACTGCATCAGTAAGTGTGGAAGCAACATGGTCCCATACAGGACCATGTCCTCATCTGGTGTAAATTGCCACCTAATTGGAGGTAGGCTAATTTACACCAGCTGAGGATTTGATCCATAGACTCTTATATTTGTTGTTGTTAACTGCGTTGGTCAATATAGTTAATAAAATTCTTGAAGATATAGGAATATAAGAAGTTCATTTTGTCAACTGTATTAACTGAAAACAAAAAGATACATTCTGACTTGAAATGGTATAAAACTCCAAAATCAGTCCTCCATCCTCATGGCAGTGTTTGGTCAGGGTAATGTGCTTTGAAATGGAAGATCATACCTAAACCACCTTCATAATTTTGACCACATGTAGAATAAAGCTGTGCTTCTATTAGCTATTCAAGATCCTATTAGTTCTTCTTGACTTCAGGCAGAGTTAGCAGTGTCCCAGTGAAGTAATTATATTCCCACTATGCTGTAAGAGCAGAGTGACTGACTGAAGAGAGGCAAAGCTACCAGTGCTGATCCTTGCTCTCACTAACACAGCAGGAGTGGGGATGAAAGGCACCTCACAATATCACAGGAGCCACACAGTCAAGAAGAAGAATTGCCAGTAATTCCACTTTTCCCTCAGGAATAAAAGAACATCACTATGTATCCATGAGGAAAGAAATGGCATGGAGTGGTAGTAGAGAGAAGCCCCCAGAATTCTTACAGTGAGCCTGTGAAAAAAAATAAATGAAAAAGCTGTATATTCCCACCATTAGATAACTTACAGATTCTAGGTGCTAAGTATATAAGCAGTGAATTGTAAAACCATTAAATATACACACACAGAGTTTGAGGGGCATTGTCGGAGAAATAGGATTAAAAAATGAGATGGTCATGGAATATACTTTACCCACTATGGGATAATCATAATCTCCAAGGAATGTTGAGGGATAAGTGTCCCAAAGAATGAAGGAATAAGGAGAAACACATTAATATGGCATTTCTATTGAGAAAAGTATATACTGACATTTTAGAATCTAAAAGGTCATTTTTTCTCCTTCCTTAAAGTGATTTGTTTTTGTTGCATAATATTTTACAGTTAAATAAAAATGTATTGATGAAAACAGTGAAATGAAAGAAATACTGAATAGCACATATATTGAATTTTATATTTTATTGTATTATGAATGAAATAAAATGGTAATATGGGGTGAAAAGGACATGCATAGTTGGTAAAGGCACTGAGCCCTGCCACCCATTCATTATAGTAACTGTAACAAAAGGGCAATAAGGAATGCATAAGGTAGATTATAACATTATTTTGCATTGTTCAGATTACATTCTAGCCCAAAATGAATGTAGAGCTTTCATTAAAATAAAAGAACATATTAGAAACATGCAGACCATGAGCAGTTGCTGCTGGCAATGCCTTGACATGCTTAATTCCTAGTACAAAACCAAGCCATGTCTAAACACTTAGAGTAACATCCTGGCCCCACCGAAGTCAATGGGAATTTTGCCATTGATTTCAATAGGGCCAACATTTCACCCCTAGTATAGGAAGAGATCATAAGGATGCATACAGAACACTTCCATCTGATGATGGCCAGCCATATGGTGAGCTGTGATTACTGAGATTACTGCCAACTGTCTTATTACAATTATGAACTGTGCACAAACTGTGCACAAACTGCACAAACTGTGCACAAACACAATTATGAACTGTGCACAAACTATACACCTCCCTCATCTATCACCTGTTATGTCTTGTCTTTTACATTATAATCTTTTTGGGGGAGTGACCCCCATGTATTTTGTTATACATGTGTACACTGCCTAGCACACTGGTGCCCTGATTTGACTGAGGCTTTAGGTATACTCTTACTAACAATAATTTATAATAAGTCAATAGACATTTCCTACCCAACCTGCAACTGTAGTGCTGAATTCTGTTAAATAAAGCAAAATGGAAGCCACCAGGGGCATGCTCTCCACTACCAGCCTCAGCAGTGAGAGATGTTATCTCTGTTCCACCCACCCTCTGGGTCAACCTCCTGAGAAGGAAAACAGCTGGAACATCAGTGGTTATAAAGAATTCACCACCTGCACCAGAAGCATGAAGAAAAGCCTTCATCACTCGTCTACCACTAGACCTACCCCAGCCAAAGTGGCAACGCAAGAGAGAGCAGCTTCATATCTATTTGCCCTTATTTGTTTGTGCCCCCCCACCCTTTGTCTTTTCTGGATCTCCTTCCTTAGCATATGTTTAAAATGGAGAGAGCAGAAGTAGCCATGGAATAAGTAGTAAGGGATGGTTAGAAACCTGCATCTAATTTCAGGCCTAAACTTGTTGATGGTCATTTGTTCTTGTGCCAACATTGGCCCTTACCATAAATAACACCTGTTTCATCGTCGTGTTTATCCCTCTAATGTACTTATAGAGAGCAAACATCTCCCCTCATCCTTCATATTATTAGGTGAAATAAGCCAAGCTCTGTAAGTCTCCATTCTCTAATCATCCTAGTATTTGTTCTCTGCACCTGTTCCTGTTTGAATTCATCTGTCTTAAACATGAGAGATCAGAATTCTGCACAGTATTACAGATCACTGTCTTGTTACACCCCAAGTATGTGCTCCTCATTTTGCTGTTAAATTCCATCAAAAGACTGGAGTTTGCAGAGGGAAGAATTTCAGAGCTGGGAGGGCAGCTACTGCAATAATAGATCTGAATTCAACTCATATGACTGAATTGTAGTACTTAGCCAAAGCCTTGAGAAAGTTCCAGTGTTGGATTCTTGATAGAAGCATAGATATGCTTTCTCTGGTCAGGTGGTTCATGTTCTCTCTTTTGGAAACCATCTAACAGAAGAACTAGCAGTTGTAAGTGAAAACATTCTTCAGTGTGATTCAAAATAATTTATTCCCACAAAAAGTTGTTCAGCTACATTCTTCCCTTGCCTAAATTTAACTGAAAGACTAAATCCATCCAGGGACATTTGACAGCGATTTTAGCCAAGGGTAGGCCAAAGTGCTTGAGGAGCTTGACCCATTAAAAGGCTTATTGTGTCATATAATGAAAAAGGTGTCTTTCCCAATCTACTCTAAGGTACACATATGATGTAGAGGCAAAAACCCTGCCTGGTATTTTGCTTTATTAGCAATGAAATTAACAGTAATATAACATATTTCAACTAGAACTTATTCCCCAGGTTTACCTCCTGCTAGGTTTCCTACTTCTGGACCATCTTTCCTGAAGAGAGGTGCTTTGACTTGCCTTCTATCAGGTAGGGTAGCACATCTGCTGCTCACTCCTTTCCCAGCAGGACAATTTAATTCCCTCCTTGATCTGTCAGTTCCTCCTGCAGCCCTCTCTTACTATTATTTCTAGTGACTTTGCACATTTGTTTTTCAGTAACCCCATAGGGACTTAATAATTGAATATTGCAAGACCTCCATAAAACTGTGAGAGGCTGCAACAGACTGGCCCTCTGTCGTGGCTGGAAGGCTCCTGATGGTAGCTGTGTACTGAACTGCTCCTGCCTAAGAGCTTCAAACTGTTGATTTTTGACAGCTGAGGAGACTGTGCTCTGCACTATATCTACATGGTTACCGTTAGGGATGCTATAGGCAAGATCTGTGTGGAGGATGTGGAACTACAGCTACAGCAAAACTAGGAAGAGCTCTAGCCATATCTTTTTTGCCATGGGTCCTGCAACATGTAACCAGAGTTTGCCCTGGTTCTCAGGCTCATTCCATCCTTTAGCCATGTAAGTTTAAATTCTGGTAATCAATCAGTACATTTGCTGTAATGTATTTAAAGAAGGAAAGGAATATCCCCCTGGTATGCAAATTAGAACATTGAGCTATTTGCATAAAATCTCCAAATGTTTGACCAAATGATGCAAAAGGTATGCATCAAAAGTCATTTTCTTTTGACAGTGAGTTCAGCACATAGACTGAAAGAGCCTCAGGTCCTAAAGACTGAATTAGTATAGGCCAAATTTTACAAGGACAAGCTGGTGCTCTGTAGTCCTTTAAGATTCCTCTTCATAGTGGTGACAGAATTCCACCTTAGCAGCATCTCAACATTTCTACTAGGCCCACAAGCCCATCTCAGTAAGGCTCCTTCTTCAAACCCTCAACATTAAAAGGCCTTTGAAGTTCTATGTGAAATGAACAAAAGCCCTTAGAAAAGTTTACCTAATTTTTTACTTCATCTGACACTAATTCACTGGACAATGCCTCTAAAAGGACTATGTCTAATTGCATCTCAAGTAGCTGTGACCTGGCTGACCTGAAGATGGAAAAAAGTGTCAAGGCACATTTTACATGAGCAGAGTGTCTCCATGAAGAGCAACCTCCTCTGCATGTCTCAGACATGACATGACTCTTAGAATATTTTTGATACTTATGTTTACAAAACATCATTGCCATGATTTGGTCTTTAGGAAGGAATTTCAGTTTGCTTCATAATATTGCAAATAATGTTTCTGAAGCAGTGTAGCTGAAACTCTCCTACAGCCTAATATTTTGTTTCTTTTCAGTTAGACAAATTTTGTAAAGATTTGTAACTGGATGTACCCAGTAGATAGATAGGTGTTATACACACACACACACACACACACACACACTCCTATTTATGTCTTGTTCACATTTTGGCATTGGCCTACTTCTTCCTGTGTGTATTAGTTGTTATGATTAATTTTTTTCTCTTGCACCATCCCTTGAGTTACTGACTGTCCAGAAGTGGGAATCCTGCAGTGATGGTCTCCTTAGAGAAGAGAAAATTACTTGTAATTCTTCTTATTAAACATTCTGAGGGGATAATTACATATCCACTCACCTCTTCACTGGTTCTGTTTTATCTTTTATTTGTTGTCCTTTCCAGTCATGAATGTTTAAATCATTTTGGGTTTTTGCTTTGCTAAGTTTACTTCCCTCTAAATTCTGAATCTGACTGGAAAGTGCCATTGGAAGTAGTTGGATGTTTGGCTCAAGGTCACAGTACTGCACTGACGGGCCCAATGGTTTAGGGAGTTCTACTTGTTTTAGCCTATGGGACTCAGACCCAAGAGTGAGAATCCTGGAGAATGGATGGCATCTTTAGAAAAAACAGATTTACAGCTAAAGTAATTTTCATTTTCATAAGTGACTCCAGGGTCTTTATTTCACCTTCTTGCCCATTCGGACCACTGTGTACAGTTATTATTCTCTTTGTCAAAGCACATTCCATCTCCCTGTGTACTGAACCTAAACTGCTCTTTTCTCTTTATTTGTGTTGTATTGTCTCTTGTCCTGTCACCTACACTGTGCCAACACTAATGATCCATGCTGACATTATCTGTATGTATTTTATATACCTCTATTAAAGTCCAGCATCTCACATTATGTCCCTCAAGCAATATCAATAAAAGTTGTGGAACCTGCCCTTGTAGCTTATAGCTTTCGGACTTGTCACCTTCAGCTGCCCAATTCAAGTATTGTGCCACAGGAAAGTGTTTGCCCACAACCCATCACAGTATTGTGAAACAGGCTGGTTCATGAATTTATATGTTTTTCCATGTTAATTAACGACTGGGTTTTAAGTGTTGTGTTATCCTGCACTAAAGACTTAGCTTCTCTCATGATCTTTTAAATAGTTCATTATCCAGTAAAAATCTGTAAATGGTTTATAAATGATCCATTAATCGGTAATTTGAAGTAATAATTGACTTTGCCATGGCAGTGCTTACCAATGATTTACATTGAAGAATGACTGATTTACAAAAAAAAACCAAACAACAACTATGCAATGGAAATTATTAAAATAATTACTAATTAGTATAATATAGCTGTTAAGACCATATGATAATGTGAATTATTTTGATTTGTTGCAAGGCACATCTAGGTTAGACATAATGTTATAACAGTGGCCAATATCCAGTATGTGTCCAAATGTCAAGTATATTTACATAAATTAGTGAGGTTTCCAGAATAAAAGGATTATATTTGACCCAAACAATATGAAAAAAGGGAGAATAAACAAGCAAAAAATATTTTTAACACCTCTGTTCTGCCGGAGGTACTAAGTCTTTTTCAACACAGTTAAACCTAGAAATATGTTAAAGACTATGATCAGAAGAGCTAAAACAACCAACGTGATTGATGGAAGTGATGGCAGATAAGTAACCAAAGTCAGCCAGTAGATTGCACTGAGGCAGTAAAATATAATTGAAGAGGGAAAAAAACTGTATGTTGATAGTAGAGTGTAATATGCACCAACTGAATTAAAATAGAGATGATGTTTTTATAATTTTTTTTCTATTTAGTAGGGGGAAGCTACTTTGAAAAAAGAATAGCTTTTTATTGGATTGATGCCTAAATATCAATGTCAGCATCTGTTTAAAATTACACAATTAAATTAATTTGGTAAATGAATTTCTGTAATGTAACTGTTGTATATGTTATGATTCGTAAGTTACATGCTACTGATGTTGTAGTTTAATAAAACTAACAAAGCCTTGAAGACATTTTAAACCTGGTGAATATAGTTCTTTTCTTTATGCATTATTTTTGGCTTCTGCATTTTGCTTAGCAGCTACCAACAAAATCTGTTTTATGACCCTGTATTCTGTATAGAGTGTTTATCTACTAAAGAGAGATTATCTATTAAAAATAGTAACATAGAATCTGCACTTCATTCTATATGGAAGAAATAAGCATTAAAATGCATTTTTTTTTAAAATATGGTATATTATTTATTTTAAATTGCAATATACAGTTTGTTAATTATTTTTATTAGAATAGTGTCATCAGCCCAAACAAAAATGGGCTTGCACTATGCAATCCCAAAGTAGTAGACAATCCCTACCCTAAAGAGTTTACAAATAGACAAAAATGACAAAAATGTAGAATACCCAAGTAGAGTGAACCATGTGATGGCAGCAAACATCATGTTAGTTCCATGATTGTGGGGGAGGAGGCAGCAGGGTGGGTTAGTTAGGAAAGGATAAGTTATATGTGAAGACAAGGGAAGGAAGAGGGGGCACTGATGTATATGAAGGCAGGTATGGAATGAAGCTGAAGTGAAAAGGCTGAGGAAAGAGGCAGGAGGGAGTTGGAGCAGATAGATAATCACAGGGCAAAGAGTGCCCAGTCAATATTCATCATATTAATTAGTCTATAGGGCCTGAATCCATTCCTATGTACTTTGTGTCCAGTAAGGCAACTAAGAAAATGCAGACGTTTCAGTTTGCGGGCAATCCCATTGAAATGCTACATTGGTGTATGGCAAAGCCTCTATCTAACTTCTGTCCTGGGTCACTCTAATCTCTGCATGGTGATCAAATAAAGACCCAATAGAGAACTTCCAGATTTGGAAAATCAGAGTTCTTTCAATAAAACTGCTGTTTATTTTAAAACAACATCATGCTAGTGATGGACTGATACTGCTCATGGAAACTAACAAGTACAGTGTGGCCTTCAGTGGAAGATTCTTTGTATCATTATGCCTCAGCATTACTAGTGAGTCCATTTATTAGGATATTTCAGTCTTTATGATAATTCATGGATCATCCTCTCTGCTGACGTTGCCAGAATGGGTGCCAGTAGTGGTGGTGATAGAGGATGGAGTGCTAAGATCACTTGCTGTGATGGGAAAAAAAGTCCTGCTGCTTCAGGAAGAGGAGAGGATAACATGGAGTTTATCCTCAAAGAGACCTGAAAGAAGATGGTCTAGAGCTTTCCGAAGAACCCAGAATATGCTGCCAGCAGTAAGTGGAAAAGACCCCTTAGCAAATATATAGGGAGGACAGCAAAGTTAGAATCCTCTAAATGTTTTCATAAGTTAAGATTGTAGAAATCTCAAAAGGTTCTTCTGATAGTTCTGAACAATTAAAAATATATGCCTCTGCTAGCTCTCATAAGCATAACAAACATCTTCGCTTTTAGATAGCACATCTAAGGTGAACTTTAACATGTTTTCTAAATTCATTTAGAACTAATGAATACCATTATTTAAATGAAAGGATCTGGCTGGTGATATCACACCTCTATTTTGTATAGGATTTAAACCTGGGTATGAGATCAGCACAAAATGTCCATGCAAAATGAGAATTACAATGCCTGTGTAAAATCTTTTAGTGTCCACAAATAAGAAGTGCTGTATAAATGCTAAGTATTATTTTCATTTTTAACCAGACTATGAGAACATGATTTTGAATAATGGTACTAGAAATAGTGCCTAAATTCAGTAAAATGATAACTAATTATTCTGACAGTAAGAATTATCACTACAGAAAAACTAGTTTCCTGCAGCCAAATTTGCCTTTCAGTAAACTGGGTGAGCAGAAATCTTATTGTTTCCCCTCTTTAATCAACTCAACTATAAAACATGTTTGATACAAAGTTCATGAATCCAGCCCAAAGGTACTACTTTAATGTTAGCTCTTCAGAAGCATATACCATGGCTAAATCTTTCTGACATAATATACCATAACCTGCAGTATATGACAAGACCTTCAGAACAGATATATTTGATTGTATCTTGAACTTACAGTATGATTCAGTGACTGATTAACTATGATCTGTCAGTGACAGATCCCTTTTAAAGCAATAGGAAAGATACATGACGGGGAAGGAGAAAGATTTACATCTTACACACTTCAGTATTACACAGAGTTTATACAGATTTGGACTAAGTTTACTGTGCAGTCAAATAACTGATTATTCACAATTTTGGTTCAAAAATCCAAAATAAACAGAATAAACTGTGAATGTATAATGCATAATTAAATGTAAAAACCAGACATTATGAAGACTATCCTAAATATATTACTCCATGCTACATTAAGTCTATCTGTCCAGAGTGGATGTCTAAGGAACACTATCAGCCTTAAAACACAATATCTTTAAATCTAGACATCAATATAGCTATTGTTTATATTCACTGTTAATAACACCTTACAGTAGAAACATAACCCCAGAAAACTGCTCTCATTATGAAACAAAAATCTTATCAAATGTGGAATGTATACCTTAGTGCTTTTGAAAACTAAGGCAGTTTGGGAATACATCCTACTATTAGCTGATTCATTTGCATCAGCATGGTGATATTATACCCATAAACTTCTCTGAATGCTTATGGAAACTCTTTTCCTTTCACTCCTATTGCCTACTGGCAATTATGTTCAGCTGACACCCATATGTATTTTAGAGTCACTGCTTCCCAGGGTACAGCCTGCATTGTTTAATCCTATATATTGTTTGATTTTTTGCAGCTTACCAAGGGATTCAGATGTCTCTGTGTCAGTGATCTATCCTCTCTATTATTTATCATTCCCCCACAATCTTTGTATTGTGTGGAAACTTTCAGTGATGATTTTATGTTCTCTTCCAGGTAATAAATAGTATAAGGCCAAGAACTGATCCCTGTGGGACCCTGCTAAAAACACAACCACTCAATGATGTTTTTCCCATTTACACTTATGTTTTGAGACCTATCAGTTAGCCAGTTTTTAATTCACTTAATGTGTGCCATGTTAACTTTTCATTGTTCTAGTTTTTAATCAAAATGTTGTGCAGTACCAAAGCTAGGCCACAGGAAATTTGTGTTCACACCATAAGAAAGTTAGGGTAAAAATATTGGACTTCCAAAGTAACTCTAATAACATCCACATGCTAAGATGCCACAGTAGAAGGGAACATGAAAGCATCAAATTGGATTGGATGTTATTAGATTAAACAGAAGCTTAATTATCAGACATGACTGTAACCATATATGTAATTTGATCCATCTAAGGTGGAGTTGCATTTCAGCCAAATATTTTGACTATGCATCCATTGACCACATATGATGCATTAATTTTCCAGATGTCTTAGTTTAGATACTAACTTCAGGCAGTAGAGAGGGAGTTGGTGAATCAGAATTGCATTATATTCATGATATTTCAGCAGGCACATCTCAGTAACAATCATTTCATAGAACCTCACTATTCAGCACCTAGCTAATCAGCACTTTTGCAATCTTCATTTCTTTCTTCAGCTGTTAGCAACAGTTTAATAGCAAAAGGTGAATCTTTTACTAAAACTTCCTGGATTAAATCTTGGCTTTATTGAAGTAATGGAATTTTAACCAATAGGGCCAGGATTTCACCTTAATATTTTCACAAAGCATACTACAGAACATTTAATAGTACATTATAAATATATTATCACAAATAATTGAAACTGAACTGATGAATCAGGGCCTGATTTTTAAACTCTACTCACCACTCATGTACCCACAAATAGCTGACAGTACAAATTTGTGGATAGAAATACCTGACTGTACTCATAAATCAAATGGTTGGATATTTACATATCTACATTTGCACTCAAAATGGAAGGCTGGATTGAGGCCCCTTTAAAAGTCAGACCCAAACTGTTAAAGTCAATGAACAACAATGTGAACTTTAAAAAAAAAAAAGAAAAAAGAAATGTGCTTATTCATTTACTAATGTACTAAAATCAGAAATTAAAAATGGATTTCTCCTATACTAGCAAAGGAATTAGCAAGATTCTAGTGTAGTGCAATAAATATAATGATTGGCACAGATACCAGCTTCTGAAACTTGCTAAGCAGACCCCTTATATGTTCTGTAAAATATAGATTCCCAAACTATGGGTCAAGACACTAAATAGGGTCATGCCATCAACAGATGGGCTCAAGGGACCAACAGGCCCAATTCAGTCTGCAAGACGATGCCGTCTTCTCCCTAACGTGTCTGGACCAGCTCCACAAACTCCACACCATGAGGCCGCCATTTTGATCTACAAGGCAGCCTCCACACAGCATGACCAACCACATACCATGCATGCAACGTCAAGCTGTGTGCAGGCCACGATTTTGTAGATCAAAATGGAGGCCTCCTGGTGCAGCATTAGTGGAGCAGGTCTGGACACCTTAGCTACGCAGAGATGGCTGTGCAGATGCCAATGTAACCATTTGCAATGCAAGCATCCAGCTGAATGCAGAAGATTCTTATCTGTGGGCAGCAGCTCACCAACAGAACGTCCTCTCTGCTGGAGCTGGTAGGAGCCTGTGCTAGCCTTTTCTGAAATGGGAATATGCAGGGACTTGTGAGCTCCTTAAGGCAAGGCTCATATCTTTTTTTTATACCAGAGTATCCTGTTGGTCCTCAAAGATAAAAAAATACTGTAAGTTGCTGTTTCTGTGCTGCCCTAGTATCACCATACAGGGCCTCCTAAGTCTTGACCTAATTGGTTAACACTGAATTCCTCTTTTCTGAATTACCTCTTTTGGACAGGAGGCACAATGGACTCATTCTTATGCAAAGTATCTGCTTCAGCCTCCAGCAGTAATTATAGTGGAGTCTGCAAGATTCATCGAGAACAACTGGCATCCAAAACTCTGACTCCAGATGTAAGTGAAGTTTACAGCAGGTCCCATCTATTGTGAAATACATAAAGACTCAGCTTCTTTGCCAAAAATGCATGAAGAAATGAGACCCAATTGTGATATGTGAAGCTCTTTGAACCTCAAGAAGAAAACTACGGGGACAATTTTTTGAACTGGGAGACAAATCATGTGCCTATGCAATGGACTGCAAACAGAATGAATTTATTGACTGGTCTATCAAAGGAAGATATGCCTTCTTGCCTATGTCACAAACATATTTGGGAAACTGAATGACCTGAATACAGGTAGCAAGGAAAGAACACCCCCATCCTTCAGCTGAGTGATCAAAACTCAGGATTCATGAAGAAAATTGTTTTCTGGAAGAATAATCTATTGAAGACAAACTATGAATCCTTCCTGATGCTTTTCAAGTTCCTGGATGAAAATGAAATTATCCATCTTCTCACACAGATGATGACTGAGCATCATAGCCCACTGGAGGAACAGTTTTCATCTTTTTCCCCTTGAACTGGATGTGACAAAGTATGATGAGGTGTCAGTACAAGCCTGATGTCATGATTTTGCCAGCAGCTGAAGCTGAACAGCTCATCAAAATTTCTTGTCATTGATTCTTGTGAGGACCATATGCACCACTTTCTCTCCTGGAGTTCTGATTCACTCTCCAGAATGAATATCCTTCACTGTCAACAAGCACCTTGAAACTGATGGTGCCATTTGCAAGCACATATTTGTGCAAAGCTAGATTCAGTGCACTTGTGTCCATCAAGTCTCAGTATTGATCTACCATTGATGTCACATCTGTTATTAGATGTCCAATTTTTACCATGCTGCCGGACTCCAAGCCCATGTGTCATATTATAGAGCATTAAATAAACAAACCTAATGTGTAAATTCCTTGGATTTCTTCATCACTCTGTTGTTTTGTTACTGCCTGGGGTCAGAGGAAACAATAAGTATCAAAATGTGGTCATGCAGGCAAAATGTTTGGGAACCTCTTCTCTAAAAACTATTATCTCAATTGCTTTCCTAAAAGGTTATAACAACTTTCTGAAGGCTTAAGTCCATTTTCTTATGTCTTTTTTCCTCACTGAATAACATTCTAAATGAAGCTAATTTAGTATCAGATGGAAATATAGTGGCATTTTGGTGCCCACTGTACACAGAATTGAAGTTGAGGGCTGTAACATAATTTGCTATTCACGTAACTCACTGAAGTTAATGGGATTTCTGGGCATAGACCAGTACTACAAAGTTAGACAAAGAGTGCAGGATCCAAGCTAAGTGCTTCTTGTTTCATAGCCATTTCATCACAGTACAAGCACAAAGTATTTTGCCCATATGTGATACTCCATGCGCGGTGGAAAACTGGCCAACATTTTTGCTGCATGGTAGCCTGATTAAGCATTCTGCTGTGGAATTTTGAAGCAGCTTTAAGTAAATTCACATTCAGATTATTTTGTTGTTGAATAACTGCATGAACAAATCATACAATCCTATTATTTATGTATGTTTTCCTACTGAGCTATACTTGGGGTGATGAAGAGTTGCACCTCCTTAAGAGGAACTTCAGGGAATGACTTTACCTCAGGAGGTACAAGGACTTCTAAATTCCTGAGCATTAAAGAGTAATGAAGAGTTTGTACCATTCCTTAAGGCTTCTTGTATCCTTCTCCTACCTCCCCGGTCACCTGTGCTTAAGACCAGAGACTATTTGTCCCCTGGGTTTTACATTAAACTTATTTCAGACTGACCCCAAATTTTCAATTTTCAGAGTACCACAGGTTGTTTTTCTTTCTTTCCTTTTTCTTTCTTTCTTTCTTTCTTTCTTTATTTAAGAACTTCCAATGTAAATCTGCATTCTTTAGGTTGTCAGGGGGAAGCTAGTGTTTTGATGTATGAGAAGGATCTGAGACTTTTGGGACTTTTGGCAGCTAGGAAAAACTGAGAGGTGTTTTTGGATTTTTGCCCCCAGAAGGCATCTTGAATTTTTGGCAATGGCATGGTGGGACGTGATGCATTTCTTATTTCATTCCTCATTGTGGGAAGGATAAAATATGACTTGAAAAATGTATGGGGGTATTAAATTCCCACTTCCCTCCCCCACAGCTAGCTCTAAACAGATATGTGAATATTTAATGCTCCAATTGGCAGCACCTGACACATCAGACACATCAGATAGCTGTGCTATATACTTTCAGGTAATCTCTATAGGGCTATAATTTGAAAGGGAGGTTGGCCATGGCCTTATACCAACCTGTGATTTATGAATTGCTCTGAACAGCATTTACAAAGAAATTGGATATCATTAAGAAGCTGCTCTTTTTACCAAGTCTGGTTGGGGTCAGAATGACTCAGGAGTGTTAATGGCTATGTTTGCCCATCTGAGGTAAATTGCTTGTGAATTACTTTGCAAAGCAGAATTGCCTTAAAATAGACAGTTGCAATAGCTGGTTGTAAATTGTTAGCATGTTAGCAGTCCACAAAAGTGATGTAAAACATTTAAAGCAATTCCTGGATAAAAAAGGAGAAAATCTTACAGAACATAAGTAGATCATGAATCTTTTCTATATGAGTTACTCTTTATGTAATTCATAAGGAGAAATAGACTAACACTGAGTATTAGTCTAAGGGTGACATTTAGACTACTTTCTGATCAAGTGTGGAAATGAAAAATATACATGATGTATCAGACGGCATACTCTTAATAGACCAATCATATGGGTCACAACTTAATACTATGGTCCAGTGTGAAATAATCTGCAAATATTTGAGCAAGCTGAAGCCTTACTTTAAACAGAAATATTTTGTCAAAATGCAGTTCAATTAGACACATAATTCCAGGATTTATGATGAGTATCAGTAAATCAGTGGGAATACAGGAGTTTATTATTTCAAGCATAACCGGCAAACTAATCTCCAAATATGAAATAAATATAATACACATTATTCTATCACTTCAGGTTGTAATGGTAGTGCCCCAAATGTGCTTAGCATTGTGCACACATACCGAAAAATGAGATATATCAAATGAAAAAACAGAAAAGGCAATGTGAGTTTAATCCTCTATTACTGTAGATTTAATTCCCTTAAATGCAAGGAGGCATCACTGCATTTCAGAATGTATTGACTTGGTATGCAGCCAATGTACATTTTGTGCAGCCTTTATAATTAAATCCTCTGATATCCTGCAATGATAGTATTGGGCCAGAAAAAGAATGAGAATGACTCTGTAGTCCAGTGGTTAGTACATTCACCAGGCAGGTGGGAAATACAAATCCAAGTCCCTGCACCAATGAATATTTAATTATTTATACAAAGTGGAATAGCTTCAACAAGAAAGACTGAGAGATTTCCCCATCCCCATAGCCCAGTGGTTAGGGTACTCTTCTGGGAGACATGGGATCAAATCCCAGTTCCACAGCCAGCAAATGGAAGATATAAACTCAGGTTTCCCATATCCTGGGTGAGTATTCTAACTGCTGGGCTAAGAGTTATAAGGGGATCTCCTCCTCTTTATTTGTTTGCAAAAAAAAAAAAAAAAAAATGGCTTAGGTGCCTAATTCCAGGAGAAGGTTCACAACTCTGAATCTGAAGCAGAGCTAGGCACCTCCCTCTGACATGGACTGAGGCATGTTGTGATAATTGGGCCTATAAATTTAACCTAATTGTGAACTTCACTGTAAAAAGTAAGTGACAGTTTATAAAATGTCACAATAAGGTATAATAAAAAATGTTGATGGGAAAAGTTGCAAAAGGGAGACAGACTGAATTAGTCTAAACAAAAAGGCCTACTGATATAACTCAAGAACTATGTTAAGATTATGCCTGGTAAACAAGAAAAGAGTGCCATTGGAAATCAATTGACCAAAAGTGGTGTGTTGGAAATCAGATCTAACTGGTTAGCAAAATACTGAGGGGACGAAACTATTCCACTCATGACTCCCTTTTCAGGGTTCTTAAAAAAGAATAGCATTTGGGGAGTGGGGGAGAATTAGTAGAAGAAAATGCCTGACAACAAATGCTGGCTGGAAGACAGGAAAGGTGGAAGTCTCACCATCAGGGCTGCCTCCATCTCCTTCTCCTCAGACTCCAGGATCACTGTGTCACAGATGGGCCTTTTTCATCCTAATCCTGAGAAAAGTCCTGACCAGAGAGGGCCAGAGAGAGAAGGTCCCAGATGACATTTCCACTTCCCCCTCTACGTCTTTCTGCTAAATCCCAACTACTATCTGAGATGTGAAAGTATGTCATCCATTGCTCTCCATCCCACCATGTGTCCTTCCTCCCACCCCCCCCCCCCCAACTTTATTTCTTCTTTTTCCTATTGCTCTTGTTTTGCCTTCTGTCTAATAAGAGTTTGGCTTAGTTGGCCAATGCTGTACATTTTGCCCCCTCTGTAAACTTGTGACCAGAGAAACAACTATAAGCAATGCCCTAAATAGCCCAGTGCTGATATGAGCTTGCCAGGTCTTGGAGTGGTTAGTAAGATCAAGTGCCAAGCCTCGGTTTTTCCGTCAATGAGGTTGCGAATGAGAGTTAAAATCAGAGACAGAAGTGGCATTTTCCATCTTTGCTACTCTTTTCTTTCCTCTTTTGTTTGTGTTTGTCTTGTTTAGTTTTCTAGGAAAGAAGATTCCAGCTCCAGCCCATCTCTACTAAATTCTATTACTCTCCCACCCCCAAAAACAGTTATTACCAGCTAAATAACTCAAATGGGAGTGGGTGTGGTGGGGTCCTTCTAAAAACTCCCTTTCCATCTAGCTGAAGAGAACAAAAAATGTCATTAAAATGAAAGCCTTATTTAATACTTTTAATTTCAAAAACATTAATTGCTTTTCCTTTTTTCTGTATTTTTAATAAAAGGATAAAAGAATTTGTAATGTGTGTTTGCCGTGGTACTAAGCAGGCTGAGGTCTCTGTATTCCAAACCATCCCCAAATCTTGTTTAAAATTGTTTAATGTTGGACTATATCTGGGTCATGTTAACATTTTTGGCTCTTTGGGCCCAGACGTTCCATCTAAATTAATACAGCAGGTTTAACTCTCCCCAGCATTTTCTATTGTCTAATTTAGGTGGCTTTTAGCTAAGTTTTGTGGATCCCATTCTTGGGTGCCCAACTCCTTCCATGCATTGAATAGGAGTCTGGGTGCTTAACTCAGGGCTCTGGATTTCAGTTGGTGACAGGATGCCTAAAGACAGGCATTTAAATGCTAAGCCTAAATCCTTTTTGCAGATCTAGCCCCAACCAGGGAAGAGTAAATCAGGATTTCTGAGCGCCTTATTTATTTGTCATACAATTTGGCTCCACAACTCCACCTCCAATAAAGAACTAGCAGCTGACTTAGCTCTAACTTGCTCGTTTTTTACCAAGTGCACAGAATAACATAAAATGTTTGAAGTTCTCTATACCTTTTTGTTGCAACAATATAGTGCTTTACTTTTTGTAATACTTATGCAACCTGTGCCATTTTGTTCAAACAAAACTCTGTGATAAGCAACAGCTTTTTCCAACTGCTATCCTTAGCTTGCCTTCCAAACACTGGCTGATTCTGCATGCTGTGCCATATGTGATGCAGCCTGCAGAAGCCACACACAATGAGCAGAAATTTAAAATCTGAAACTGCCCTGTTTTAAAACATTTATGGTAGGAGTATATATTTTCTCCAATAAAACACATCATGTGCTTTCATTGCTTTAAAAAGTTGTCAGTGTCACTATTGAGACTTGATCCTAAGCCTCTTAGACACCAAGTTTCCCTACTTATCCACAGGAAAGGCAGTAAATGTGTAAAATTCCATTAATGTTGTCTCAGTATTTTTCTGGAGTTATCAAAGCCTCTAGGAAAAAAGGCCTGACATAAAGTTCCTTGAAGTCATCTGATGTTTTTCCATTGACTTCAAATGACCCCTTAGAGTAATTCAGGACTGGTCTATGCTAGACTGTTTTGTCGACCAAAGTCAGCTTTTTTTGACAAAACAGTGCTGGTGCACACTGCAATCACCCTGCACCGACAAAACGGCTGTTTTTTCGACAAAATAAAAGCATCTCAGTGAGAGGCGTAGAGCTTTTTTCACGCAACTTAAATAGACAAAGCATCAGTGTAGACACTGCACTTGGTTATGTCATGGTAAAAGGCCTCCAGAAGCATCCCACAATGCCCATCTTGACCACTCTGGCCATCAATTTGAAGTCCGCTGCTCTGCAGTTACCCACCACTGCCCCTTTAAAGTCCCGAGAATTTTTGAAATTCCACTTCCTTCTTGGTGGTTGTGAAGACCTCATATTTCTTCTTCCCAGTTGACCATGGTGGCTCCATGCACCAAACACTCCCCATCTTGGAGCACACTGGAGCTTCTGGATCTCATTGGCATTTGACGAGCATCAGCCATGCAGTCCCAGCTTCACTTGTGCTGAAGGAACTTTGATAACTACAGCGAGATTTCTCATGTTATAGTGGAGAAGGGATATGAATGGGACACGCTGCAGTGCTGAGTGAAACTCAAGGAGCTGTGGCAGGACTACCAAAAGGCCAGGGAGGCAACAGTTGCTCTGGTGCAGAGCCAAACTCCTGCTGCTTCTATAAGGAGCTGGAAGCCATCCTCAGCGGCAACTCACCTCCATCTCCAAGACACCCATGGATACCTTTGTGCCTGGGGGCAGTGGATAATGTACTCAACCCCAATGAAGAAGTCGTTGACGAGGAGGTGGAGTTGGATGAGGAACTGGAGCTGGAGACCAGGTCATTTAGTGACGTAGGGATTCAGGATCTCTTTGAAATCCTGGAGAGCTCCAGCCACTCCCAGCCCTGCAGCTCTGGCATTCAGAATGCAGGAGAAAGGAGCTCTGGTAAGTGTTTTTCGTAACTGATGCTGTTTGGACGCATGGGTATACTTTGCTTTGCTAAATGATAGAGGTAATTGAAGGGATAGAAATGCCCAAAGGTAGCTGTGTTTCCACGTGCTTCCCATGCCCTTGTGCAGCTGATCAGCGTGGCTGAGAATCATGTTAATGCATTCCACGATTTCACAGGTAGCCTCAATTGAAATCTCTAGGAAACCTTCCCTGGTGGTACTCGCCAATTTCCCTGAGAAAGTATTGTGAAAATGCTTTATTAATGCATATTGTATTGTAATACTGCAGGATGTGCTCAGGATGGAATTTCAGCCTTAACTGTAAATTCCCTACACTTTTCACACTCAGCCAAACTCTAAATTCAATTAAAACAAAACTGTTGCATTTGTAATTTAATCTGTTCTCTAATCTATTTTCTAATCAAAACAAACACAGTTCCATGTAGCATGGCCATTGGCAAACTCAGTTGCCAAGAAACGTTATATGACTCTTATTTAGAAAGGACCAGATCCTTACTCACAGTGAGTGATGTGTCATTCCACAGAGATCTGCTGAAGCCACTTCTAGAGAAAGGTGCTATTCCTCAAGAGTGAAGGGATCACAATTTGACCCAGTTTTTGTTCATTTATCGCTGTATCTGCAAACTGTTGTTAGATGCAGTGATTGAACAAATATATTTATTTTCTTCAGCCTTTTCCTGGTAAACATATTTCAAAGCTCTGTTTATCCTGTATACTGCTTGAGTTTGTGTTTCCAGCCACAGTTGTTGTCAATGCAGTGGATAGGCAACAAACAGCATTTAGAAACAGACGACCTAACCCAAAACTTTTTCCAATGGGAGTCTTTCCATTGACTTCCTGGGGCTTTGGCTCAGGCCCAGTAAGGATTTAGAGAAAAACTAAGCCCTGGTCTACACTAGAAAAATTAGGTCAGAATAACTATGTGAAAAATCCACACCCCTAGAAATGTAATTAAGATGTCCTAAGTCCCTGCGTGGCAGTACTAGGTTGATGGAATTTCCTGTTGATGCACTTACTGCTTCTTGGGGAGGTGGATTATCTACATCTAGGGGAGAATCCCTCCCTTCAGTATAGTGTCTACATTGAAGAGCTACAGCGGTGCAGCTGCAGTGGCACAGCTGTGCTGCTGTAGCATTTTAAGTGTAGACAAGCACTAACTCTTGCCTAAATATCATTAGCAAAGGCCCTTTAAATTGTTTTTTTAGATAGTCTATGCATGTTTTGTCTTCAGCTGCTATATTTGACTAACTACCCCCATTCCTCGTCACATCTGGTGAAGTCTTCTTTCTCCATCTGGTTGCATGATAGTAACTTTCTATTTTTATTTTCTTTCCCCCCCAATGCATTCCTTAAAATAACTTTTTTAAAATAATAATTTGAAAATTACAGGTCTTTTTATTTTCCATAAGAGTTCATTGCACAGGTACACATGCAATCAAAATGGGTCATGGGTCAGATGTGAATTAGTTTATTATAAGTCATCAGAAGAAAACAAACAAACAAACATACCCAAAATACTCATGAATAATCTTTGACTTCATTTTTATTTCTCACATGCTGTATGGTTTTTGTATCAGGAACAGAATTCTGGTTTGTGGCAGTAAAGACTAAGCAGATTAATACAATTCTATTAACCTAGCCCCCAAACGAGTGAACTTTCGTTAAAAAACAAGCATAACTACAATATCATAGCCATAAAGATGTGAAATTCCTCTTTTGAGGAACAAAATTATATATCCTTCTTTCCACTCCCCCACTTGGTGTTATGTTATATCTTCTCTAGTCTCTTAGCTTCTTCACTTAGGGTCAGATTTTGCCATTGTAAATGTGATGACTGTTTTTCATTGATGTGTTTTATGCAAAAGGTTCCTGAGATGGAAGGTTGGAAAGTCAGAAGGACTGGACAGTTTCAGGTCATTCTCCCACAGTCACAATACAGGATTGAAAGCCAGTAAGGCTGAATCAGTTTAACTGCCAAATAACGGAGCAATGAACAATGGGGCATTTTTTAGCTAGCCTGGCTGGCTCACTAGGAAAAGTCAGTCTGAAGCATAAGGAAGACTTCACACCTGGACTCTAATAAAGACTCACACAAGGAAGGTGGGGCACTGAGTAAAGGAGTTTCCTTAAGAAGGAGACCAGATTGGGGTACACACTTACAGGAAGGAAAATGGGAACCAGGCTGGATCAAAGGATCTCCTTGGCTTCCCAAAAGAATGTAAGTTGGTTCAGGTCTTTTCCTGAAGGGGAAGTTCATCTAATTTAGCCTATAGTGAAGTGTAAGATTAGCTGAGTCTACATATGTGTATAGATTTTTGTTGTTTGGAAACCATTTTCTCTAATGCAGTCTTCGATATGCTAAATAACCCTACTTGTTTGAAGAAGGCTGTTGTCACTCTGTAGCAATCATTGCAAGCTCTCAAGGTGTCCAGTCAGATCTTCATGGTAATAAATGTTCAGCATAGATGGGTGTTATACCCAGATCCCAGCCTACAAGGGGGAAAATTGCAAAATTCCACCCCAAACAATGTGGAAACTTGAGAGAGTAACACTCAGAGAGATCAGAAAGGGGACCGAGGTGCAAGCAGCTCCCTTACAATGATAGTTACTCACTGTAACACTGGGCACATTACTCCATTTGATGCACCAATCCACACTTCATATCCAGTGTACAGGGAAGGATGATGAAAAGCCTATTAGCCTTCCTATTCCGCTTCCTTTTTTTAGTGTCTTGCTCCTTGAAAGGAGCAGAAGTAAGCATTCTTCCCAGAGTGCCAACGTACAGGGTCTGCTACTGTGAGTAGCCGCTACATTGACATAAGAGGTAGGATTGAGAAGTTTCTTGTTCACTCTTTCCCCACTGCTAAAATATGAAGGAGCTGCTCAGTCATTTGATTTTATTATGCTAAGTGTAGCTAAGATATTGGAGCTGGGAGCGAGGAGGAGGGCATTTCCAATGTCTGCAAAACCAGTGCAAATCCAAGTCATCTCCCTGGACATAACAGATTTATAAAAGTGTAACTAAATGCAGAATTTTGATCCATTTTCTCCGTCTCCAGAAAAAGAGTATGCATTGATTTTATTAGTATCATTCCACAGAGAATTGACAATGAATTTTTCTTATCATTACTGCAGCAGTCAGTGAAGAATTCTTTCAGGAACACTTTGATACCAGAAGGCATGCTTGACACATTTGTGAAATACAGTTTTTTAATTAGGGTCTGAAACCCTTCAGTCAAGATCACAATGGTTACATCTTGCTTACTTTATGAGGAGATGATGATGCTAATATTTTATGCATTTAGCACATAATAATAGCTACTGCTCTGATAGAAGTGTATCCACGGATGTCTTTGGATAGAGACTGAAGTTATCTAGTCTTGTAATATGAATGGAAACATATCACTTTATGACTTCAGTCACATAACTTTTTATTCCTGTTATCTGAGTTCTGTGCTGTATATCCAGCTGAATACAATCACACACCAAAAGGAAACTTGAAAGAACATTTAAATGGAAGATATTGCAGAAGGATGCCCTTGGAATCCTGGCCATAGCTGTCTCACATCATTGTACAATATGGATGATAATTTCTTCATGCCATCTTTCTGTATGCTATAGTGTGAAATAGCTGCTTTATTCTTGTGTTCTTAGATGCAGCTAAGGATAGAACAATACACCATAACAGCAGGGACGGTTGGTTGACTGCTCAGCACTAGAATGTATATATGCCATTTCCCCACATTCCTGCCCTACTTGTCACGGTTGGAGTTTGAACTGGCCAAATAGAGATGGGGTTGCCTCTGCCCTCTTCTCCCCTAACTTCTCCTTGGGAGTGGTTCTAGCATGTGAGCTCCTTGGGTGGGATGCACACAGGTAACAAGGCATTTAAACCCCCTACTTAGGTACCTAAATCTTGGGTTTAAATTCCAGTTTTTAGACTTCACAGGGGTCCACAAAACTCCTGCTGAACCTTGTAGGTACCTAAACTTGGTGTCTACATTTTCAGGGTGAAAGTTCTGTTGGTGCCTATGTTTCTTTTCTCCATCTGGGCATACACAAAACTGCCTCCCTCGAAGCATCTGGATGCCTATCTCCCATCTAAGCCTCAGAGTGATTCACAGATAGGGAAAGATGTCTAAGTCACGTGCGTGGCCTCATCTGGTAGACATGCTCAGAGGCCCACCTCATAGCCCAGTGGGTCCCATTCAACATCTGGCTAAAGGAAGAGCCCACATTATAGCTCAGAGGTCAAAGCTCCCACTCATGTGGGAGACCCAGGTTAAATTCTCCTGCCCCTCTCTGCTGCAGGAGGAGAAAGGACATGGGTCTTCTACCTCTCAGGAGCATGCTCTAACTACTGATATATGAGATAGCTTAATATACGATTCACTCAGTCTCTCATTTTGAAACTGTTCCACTGTGGATAAATAATGAGAGAGATTGGAGAAGGAGAACTGGATCATGCATCTCTCACCTCCCAAGTGGATACCCAAACCACTGGACTACAGAGTCATTCCCTTGCTCTCTCTGGCCTATAGTGGCACAATCACTAGAGAGAGAGAATGGATGAATGAATGAATGAATGAATGACCCTGCACTCCAGTGGTTAGGATACTGAGGCGGGAGACTGCTACGGGGTTGGTGGTGCAACCCAGACCAGTTCTCGCAGGTCACACCCTGAGTGTCTGTGTACTAGACAGCATTGGTTAGCAGCTCTGACCCACCTGCTTGCTTACAGCCTCATAATGGCTTCCTGGTCTCTGCAAGCCTTGCTTACTATTTGCAGGGTGACCCAACACACTCCCAGTACCAAATTTTCCCAAAACAGTGTATCCTATACCATGCAGCCCTTCCCTGGACAGTTCAGAGAAATAATAATGTTTGTTTGGTCTTCTAAAGACACAAAAGCACATTACAACTTATTAACTTAATTGGGGTAAATATGCCCTCCCATTCAAACACAGCATTGAGTTGATTTATAGTAAAATATGGAACAAATTTATGAAGAATAGGACATAGGTTAAGTGATGCAAAGTAAAAAGAGTGAAATTAGAAAGGTTACAAGCAAATAAAAGTAAAAAGGCACCTGAAAGTCTAAAACTTAATCTAGCAAAGCCATGAATAGGTCATGTTCAAGATGTTTTTTCACACTGTGACACAGGGTCAGAAAAAATTAAGTGACTTTACAGGTGGCATGGCCCAAATCTGACCTTTAGAAACATATTATAGGAAAATACAATGGTAGTGGGGGTCATTCCTTACTAGTAGACTAGAGCTTTGATATGCAAGTGTATGTTGGTAGTTATTTGATGATGTTCACAAATATCTTATTAGAAATTAATAATGTAGATAAACTGCTTTCCTGGCCACTACTGATCTATTGATTAAGAATTCAAAAGGACTATATTAACATTTAGGTGGAACTTCAATATAAGTGTACTATTGTTTTTATTTCTCTTTGAAGTTTAAGTAGTAAATACCTGTGAAGGGTTGTAAATGGCCAATTACCTTGTGCTAATGTAACTAGTTACCAGAGTGCACAGGACATAGGAGATGATACTTCAGAGCCACAAGTAATCACCTATTAATTGTTCAGTGAGGTACCTGCTGTCAAGACCATATCAATCAGCCTGCATGGATCTATAAAAGACTCTAGGGAATGATCCTTTTTATCTCAAATCTGTCCAAACTTGCCAGGGAAAATTTGGATCGCAACATTGGGATTCCCAGCGACCATCCTGGAATCTCTCTGCTAATTCACATGGAAGAATTTGAATGAACTCTGCACATGGACTATTTAGTCTTCATTTCTCTGAACTGGATTTCTAACAAAGAAGCTCTGAACAAGGACTAATGACCCCAAAGCTGTTTGGGTAATTTCAGAGACTTTGCAATTTAAGAACTTTGCAACTCAGTTATCATCTCTACTTTGAAACTGACCTAAGAGCTTTATTTTCATTTGTGTATGTATATTGACATTTTAACCATTACTCTCTTTCCTTTTTTTAAATAAATGTTAGTTTAGTTAATAAACATTGGCTTTAAACATGTATTTCAGTAAGATCTGAACTATTCATTAACCTGTTTGATAATGTGTCTGAGCCTTTGAGATTGGTAGAACTTTTTTTTGGTAGAACAACCCCATCATATTTGACTTGGCTGTCTGGGTGCTAGCCAAAAGGCTGGATAGTTTTAAGGAAATTGTGTTTTGTCTACTGAATGGCCCATGAGGTTATCAGAAGCTATTTGTTGCTGGCTGGGTATATTTTATGGAAAAAATCCACCAGTATTTAGGGCTTTGCCTGCCCCACTCTTTGCAGTTTGCCCCGTTTAAACTATCTCAGCATGGCTCCTGTGGAAGCCAACATCACATACATACATCATTTTTCTTCCCAGCCATGCCTGACTTTCCCTCAGTGAGGACCTTCCACAGAAGTAAAGACACCGGCTTCCCTTGTCTTCCTAGGTGAAAGATCTTTGCTTAAGCAAGTTTCCCACCTGTATTTAGTTTTTAACTCCCATCTTTCCCAGTTTGCAAGAGCTCTGTTCTCTTGTGTCTGTCTAGTGATAGATGACAAGGATGGCTTCTGTCTTTGCTTATATCTTCCAAAGTTCAATGACTTTGTTTCAAGCTATAGACTGGGGACTGATGAGCTAGGCAGCAGTTCTGCAGAAAAGGACCTGGGGGTTACAGTGGATAAGAAGCTGGATATGAGTCAGCAGTGTGCCCTGGTTGCCAAGAAGGCTAATAGCATATTGGGCTGCATTAGGAGGAGCATTGCCAGCAGATCGCGGGAAGTGATTATTCCCCTCTATTCGGCATTGGTGAGGCCGCATTTGGAGTATTGTGTCCAGTTTTGGGCCCCCCACTACAAAAAGGATGTGGACAAGTTGGAGAGAGTCCAGCAGAGGGCAACCAAAATGATTAGGGGGCTGGAGCACAAGACTTATGAGGAGAGGCTGAGGGAACTAGGCTTGTTTAGTCTGCAGAAGAGAAGAATGAGAGGAGATTTGATAGCAGCCTTTAACTACCTGAAAGAGGGTCCCAGGGAGAATGGAGCTAGGCTGTTCGCAGTGGGGGAGATATAGGTTGACATTGTGGGAATGTCTAGCATTGTGAATCTGAACTAGATTGGTTCTGCTGGGCATCTGTGAAGGTGATTTAACCCCTTCCCTTTTCTTGCTTTATCAAGTTAAAGTTGCAGCCCTAATTTAACTAATCATGTAACTGTGCTGTGTCTCATTCCCTTGCATTCCCTTGCATGACAAGGTCAACAAACGTAAAATAAAGTTCTAAAGATGAATTTAATCATTCCTCATTATGATGTATCAAATATAAAAATTTCTTTGATAAATCTTTACACTGCAAGCTCTACTTTACACTGCACAAATTACTCTACTGGAATTCAGAAAAGTTTAAAAGGTTTTAATATTATTGTCATGCTATATCTGATTTGCATGTTCTGGTAATGGTTGCAGCTCTAGAGTTAAAGTTGCATTAAAGATCTTAAAATAAGGGTACACATTTCTGGTTTTCTCAACATGCAGGTGTTCTTTCAGATATAAATTACACAGTGTTATTTTGTATGGCTTTAGAATTGCCTGTATTCATTTTGGGTTTTTTTGTTTATTTTCTTAGTTCTTTAACATAAATGTTTTGAAACTGGTCTCACTCAAACATATAACATTTGTTTCTAACATTTGATTATATACATTAATCTTTAAAATAATGCATCTGTACACAAAAAATGGCAGATAGATGAATCTTGAATGGATATAATGCAATGATTAGTTTTTTGGAAAAAAATAGGATTCATAACTGGAAGTTTATCCTTCAGCTGAGGCTGATACACACATTGTTTTCTTTCTGAGAATACTATTAATAATGTCAAGCTCTTATACAGTGCTTTTTATTAGTATCCTTTTTTCAAAATGGCCAACATCTCCTCTTGTTCTCAAAGGCCATGAGGTGGTTTCAGTTTAAATGGCCTCCATTTTCCTGTAACTATTATTATAATTTGTATAAATGTAAATCAATAATAAAACAAGGATCCAATCTTTCACGTACCATTTATCACTCATAAACATAACTTTATGTTAGATTTGGGTAACCAGTTATCCTGTTTCTTTTTTAAATGTTGTCCAAAAATAGATCCTTATTGATGTTTCCAATTTAAAAGATATTATATGTTTGACAACTCTCATGTTATTTCTAAGAAAATTAAGATATGAGAACCCAAAATTTAGATAATTGCAACACCTGCCAACCTCCAAATGTCCTTAAACAGGAGTTACAGTGCAAGTTCTGGAAATATAATTCCATTACTTTCATGTGAATTACCTCAAAGTAGTTTGGGGGTTGAATAATGGTCAACATGACTTATGAGAAGAGGTTGAGGTAACTTGGCTTATTTAGTCTGCAGAACAGAAGAATGAAGGGGAGTTTGATAGCAGCCTTCAACTACTTGAAGAGGGATTCCAAAGAGGATGGAGCTAAACTGTTCTCAGTGGTAGCAGATGACAGAACAAGGAGCAATGGTCTCAAGTTGCAGTGGGGAGTTCAAGGCTGGATATTAGGAAAACCTTTTTCACTAGGAGCATGGTGAACTAAGGTATTTTTAAGTTTAGCAACATTAAAATATATACTTTTTTATTTTATGTATATATTTTTGGCCTTTTTTACTCACACAAAAATAGTAAATTCCTACAGTCTGAACTATAAGTACACCCTACTAAGAACTGGACCATGTAAATAAATAAATAAAAACAAAAAAAGAAAAGCCTATAAATGTTTTAGAATTTATTTTCATTGTGATAACTTCTAAAATAGAGATATATAACAGTTGTAGTAATAATAGTAGTCATTGTTGATAATATACAAATAGAAAACTTTCTGTATCGACACATTTACTGCACAAAATCATTTAGTATTGAAATCTTTTTTTCCAATTTAGGGATTTCATCAGCAAAAATTATGTAAGGGGAATTATATTAATAGGTTAACATTTCAAAACCTTTATCTTATTTTCTCTGATGTAGTTTCACCTTGAGGACATGAACAATGAATTGACTTCAGAGGGACAGCTCACGTGCCTAAAGCTAAGCATGTGCATAGGTATTTGCAGGATCAGAGTAAATGTCTATATTCCAATTAACCAAAACTCCTGGTTAATTGAAAGATTGGTTATGTACCCTGGAACTAAACTGACTGCAGATCCAATGCTGAAGAGCTTTTAAGTGTAGAATATAAAACATTTCCCTACACATTTTCCTTCATAGATGAATGTAATGGGTCTTAAAAGGAAAAGTAATTGAACAGTTCTTGCCTATGCAGTTATGATAAATATCAGGATACTGTGAACCCCTGTCAGCAGTCATATTCTTCTATTTGTTATATTTTCAATATCTTTGAACCTGCTTGGGTTTTAAAATATATTCTGATGATCAAATTATTACAAGATTTTGGGATTTTTAACCAGATATTTTGTCCAACCCTCTTCACAAAAACCTACCAATCTGAAATGTGAACAGATAAAGCCCACTAGTTAAATATAACATTTTTTTCATTAACCCAATAAGAACTCATTTGCTGATGGAAAATGGACGATTCCTAATTTTTAAAGAGTTTGTCTTTTAAGAACTCTAACTTTGGGGACAAAAGGCTGTAGAAGAACAGATTATTCAATCAATTTGTGATCAAATAATAGCTTTCTATCTCCTGAGGCAGTTTCCCCATCTGCTCACTTATTCAGTGGATTCAAAATGCTTTGTATATGAAAGCACAATCTGTTGCTAATGGAAGGCATTGTCACATATTAATCATTGTGACTTTATTACACAATCAAATACGAGGAAGAGATAGACTAAAAGGGCAAAAATGATACGCACACACAGTCTTTATTAATTTGTAAAAGTGGCAAGGCAAATTATGCAGAAAAATGAAAAAAATATGAAAGATTGAATATTGTGGTAAATGGCAGTTAGAAATGGGGAGGGCACTGACAATAGATGGACGATTTATATCTCCAAAGGGGGGCACAATTATCAAGCACACCTGCTTTCAGCACAAAGTGGTATTCCAAGCATCTTGCCTCAGTTTCCTGCCCCAGCCTGTACCTCTAGCCAAGTGATCTCAAAACACTCAAGCTCTTCCAGGGTACAGGAATCTTTCAAAACAAAGTCCCAAAAGTTACAAAACAAAGAAATCTTCCAGCCAAAACACTCTACCTCCAACTTCTTGTTTGATAAATAATAGACTGTCATTGTGCCCTGGTTTCATACCTCTAAGTCAGACAGTTCACATTCCCTCACTACTTTCCTAGCTTATGCATTCCTTCAGGCAACAACACTCTGGTCAGCCCTGATCAGACACTTCCTCATCTCCCTATAGGTTGCTTGGAGGTAGGCACCTAAGTTAGATCAGCCTTTGTAAAAAAGCAGAGAAAGAACGCACCTCTTCCTCCCCTTATAGCCAGTAGCCCAGTGGTTAGCGCACTCCCCTTCGATATGTGAGACCCAACTTCAAAACCCCACTCTGCTTGATTTGAAGTAAAGACTTGAAGCTGGGTCTCCCACGTCCTAGCTGAATTCCCTAACCACCGGGGTGTAGAGTCACTGTCTCTCTTTTTGTGACCCTATGAATATTTAACTAGTCATGTAAAGTAGGACAACTCCAACATGAAAGACTGGAAAAGACTCACCGCAGAATGGCCAATATCCTGGTAGTTAGGACATGCTGCTGGGAGAGTAGGTTCAAGTCCTATGCCACATCAGACAGAGCAGAGATTTGAATCTGGGTCTTGCACATCCCAGATGAGTGCCCCTGTACGGGGAGCTTTTGAATAAAGCAGTAAAAGGGCCAAGGACCACATGATAGTGTATCATACTTGTAGCTAACAGCAGCCAAAACTGATAGGCCTTTCAGCAGGCCTGTGCAGCCTTGGCATGACTAAGCCAGGAGAGGAGGGGAGGGGAGCCCCTTTATCAACCTTTGCCTGACCCTGCATTCCCTCCCTGATGCTCTCATGGACATGCTGGGATCTGTATTTCAGGAAAAGACCAATAAGCTTATTTATGCATGCCCTGTGGGAGATGTTTGTCCCAGCCTCAAGATATGCAAATTCTATCAGAACATACCTCGCTAATTAAGTACTCTGGTAACCTTAGGACTAGCTTTTGCAACTTTTTTCTTTTTCCTTGACGTGTTATTGTCTACTAACAAGGATAAATGGGGGGGGGAGGGAAATCTCTGTTTGGACTCAGTGTGTTTTTTGTATCCTACAATGACAGCTGGAAGATCTGGCCAGTCAGAAAGCCATCGCTGTTCCCACTTGAAAGCCGCCCCAGACTTCGGTAATTATTAACGGTTGAGAGCTGGGGTGTTTTACTAATCTGTTGTGGACATGTGTAGGAGCTTGAGCCTAAGTAAAAGTATACCTTTAAAGTAAGAGCACGCTCGTGTGGTGCTTGAGCCTAAATAAAGGTATAGCTTTGTAGTAAGAGCACTGTTGTGTTATACTGTTTCTACCCGTCCATCTATTGGCTGGATAGCCCTGTCTCCATTTGACTTATTTCCTGACACCACCTCGCACAAAGTAAAGTTACCATGAGCTTTGGGTTGGCATAACCCTGGGTAACACCCCCACCAATGAGTATGCTGGACACACTTCCCACTACCTGAAAAATTCCTGACCTAATTGTCTTTGGCTGCCTTTTGTGTGAGGCCCAATCTGATAGGTGTACTCTGAAAACACCAACCATTTGGGCTCCACTGGGGAGACAGGTAGGGGAATGCTAAGTTTGAGTGTCCTGTAAGAGCTTAGGCATGAACTAGTGCTCCGAGCAGCCTGTTCGCTGTGGAGCAGTGTCAGGACTTAGGTGGCTTTGTAAGTGGTTAGTGGAGGAATTTAGAAGCCTACAGGATTAAGTGGCTGCATGGTTTTGAGAATACCAGAGGTGCCTAAATGTTTAACTTAGAAGACTAGAGACTGTGAGTTCCTAAGTACCTTTGTGGATCTAATCCAAAGTCACTTTTGAAATGAGAGAGAGTCTCCTTAGACAGTTAGGCATCACAATGCTGAGCAGAACAACACAAAAATACCTTTAAAACCTGGGCCTTGGGCTTTATTCAAGTCAGTTCAACTACACGCAGGATCCAAGCTTTACTTAGAAAGGGGATCATCATTAATTTTGGAAGGTCACCTGATCTGACAGTTTAGGAAAGAGTTGAGCGGTACACTTGTTGGGGAGTTTTGCCTGAGTGAAAACTGAATAAGGAGCTTATGATTTGACCTGTGTTGTTGTTTTTAAATACTCCCTTGCTGTTTTTTCTAAATGCACTATTCAATGTAAGAAAGATTATATAAAGGCAATCATAACTCTACAATGAAAACAATGCACCAACATGATGGTTAAAAAGAAGTTCCAATAAAGAAAAGTATTTCAGTGGATATGACTAATAGTTTTTTATTATCATGAGCAACAGAAAACATTTTAAAATTCATTTAAAATATACTTTTAGAATCACTTAAGTCAGAGGAGGAAAACTATTAGCCAGTAACTCGTCAGATCCAATTTTAAGATACACAAGCAATGATGTTTCATTGTTTTCTATTGCAACAAATCTTAAATGTATGACATCTTTTTTCATGTTCAGCCTAATTTTCCTCAATGAGATTTCATGCTATTACTCTGATGTTGTACCCTGTTGGTGTTCTCTGTTTTCATTCCTTAAATATTTGTAGACAGTTATGTCATCAGTCTGTCATATGGCCAAGCCAAGTTGCATATTTCACTCATTAAATTTTTCTGCACAGATTTTTCTCTCTAGTCCTCAATCATTTTTTATGTCCTTTGATTTTTCTTGTTTTGTCATCTTTTTTTCTCGATTTGTCATCATCACCCCAACAGCCAGGAGCATGCTGGAGGGGATCCTAAAGGAGTTGTACAATGTATTCTGAGTGTAATTTCACCAGTGCTATAAAAGGAGGAACTCTGTTTCCTGGTGCATAGTGTGATCCCTTTTGTGTATTAGTCAAAATCAATTTTCTTTTTTGTGCTCTCATGTCATTGTCACGCTGTCTGAAGGGGCCGACCTGTGGTCAGACTGTCAAAAAGCACAGTAAAAATAACAGAAAACGTAGAAACGGCAGAAGTGCTAAACAACTTTTTTGTTTCAGTTTTCACCAAAAAGTTTAGTAGTGATTGGACATCTAACATAGTGAACACACTAAAAATGAGGTAGGATCTGAGGCTAAAATAGGGAAAGAACAAGTTAAAATTACTTAGACAAATTAGATGTTTTCAAGTCACCAGGGCCTGATGAAATACATCCAAGAATACTCAAGGAGCTGACTGAGGAGATATCTGAGCCATTAGCTATTATCTCCAAAAAGTCATGGAAGATCAGAGACATTCCAGAGGTCTGTAAAAGGGCAAATATAGTGCCAATCTAGAAAAAGGGGAATAAGGACAACCTGTGGAATTACAGACCACTCAGTTTAACTTCAATACCCAGAAAGATAATGGAATGAATAATTAAGCAGTCAATTTGCAAATACCTAGAAGATAATAAGGTGATAAATAACAGTCAGCACGGATTTGTCAAGAAAAAATTGTGTCAAACCAGCCTGATAGCTTTCTTTCACAGTGTAACAAGACTTGTAGATGGGGGAAGCCATAAATGTTGTATATCTTGACTTTAGTAAGGCTTTTGGTACTGTCTCACATGACTTTCTCTTAAACAAACTAGGGAAGTACAACCTAGATGAAGCTGCTATAAGGTAGATGCATAACTGGTTGGAAAACCTTTCCCAGAGAGTAGTTATCAGTGGTTTACAGTCAAGCTGGAACAGCATATCAAATGGATTACTGCAAGGATCTGTCCTGGGTCTGGTTCTTTTCAATATCTTCATGATTTATTTATATATATATAAAATTCAGATTTTTAAATAGTGTTAGGCCATTCAATTGTTTTAAAAGCTTCATTAAATTAATCAACTTTTTCACTACTTAGGGCAGGTCTACACTAGAAGTGCTACATCAGCGCAGATGTACTGATGTAGCTGTAGCACATCAGGTGAAGATGTTCTATTCCAATGATGTTCTGTTCAAATTCCAGCACTCTCCCATCAGCATAATTGCTCCACATCCACGAGAGATGGAAGCTGTGTCAGCAGGAGAGCATCTCCTGCTGACATAGTGCCAGTGTGGACAGATCTTAGGTCACTGTAACTTGTGTAACTGTGGGGGGGTTCTTCTTCACACCTCTGAGCAACATAATTTAGATCAACTTAAGTGATAGTGTACACCTGCCTTTAATGACTTTTTTTATATTTCTTTTGTCTCCTAATATTGGCTAATATGGTACTTATTCACCATAATCATTTTTTAATTTTAAAGTTTCTCGGTATTAAAGTGTGTGTTTTATTCATTACACAAGGAACTAGTACTACACAACTACTTTATATGGAAAATATATAAGCACATAAAATACTTTGTTGACCTCTGTGCATTAAAACATGTCATAAAAAGTGAAAAAGCATAAAGAAGAGAAGAGAAGTTGCAGAATGAAATATTTCTACTCCAGTAAGTAAAATCTTTATGTTCTTCAAAAAACAATGACTAATATCATATATCTGTGTGTGTGAGTGTTGTAGGTTTGTTTTCATTGTAAAAACTGAGCACTTAAACAAATTGTTTTACTGTACTGGCAGTAATTTATTAATAATAAATATGCTCTTGTATCGCCTTGCATCTTAAAGTGCTTTATACATTTAAACTATCTATGGCTCTGATCCAAAAGCCCATTGAAGCCAGCGGGTGGCTTTCTACTGACACCACTGGGCATTAGATCAGGCCTCACCACTCTGTCTATAAACAACTTTACCTATAAGTGAAGTGTAGCCGCCTCTAAACTGATAAACAACAGCTGTTTAACAAAAGTGTGAGAAAGGGAATTTGTGTGTCTCCTTTTATTGTGTGTGTAATAGGGAAAAAGCAGTGAGTTGGAAACTCAAACATTTTACAATCAAATGTCTTTAGTGACTTATATGTTTAACCTGGTGTGATGCTTTGGGCTTTAACCCAGACCAGTAACAGGTTCTGTCACCACCGTCCTTAGATTCCTGGGTGTGTCTGTGCTGTGCAGCCTTGGCTCAGATTTCTGATACCAGCAACATGGTCACAGCACAGTAGCCTCACTGTGGGTTGCAGCTGTCTGGTTACTCTTTGCAGGATGACACCAACAGTTCTTCCAGACCTGTGTTTTCCCAAAACCACATTCCCTGCATTGACTTGTCACTCTCAGTGGACTCTCACAAAAGATATTAAGTTTTCTGCCTCTTGGAGGCCTAGCCAGCATGAGTTGCTTGACCACTGGTGATACTGCTTGACTACTGTTTTAAGCCTAAAGCCTCAGCAGCCTCATTGCTTTTTACATTTGGCAGAGTCCAATAGGTTGCTGAGTAACCTTGTGGAACCTCAGTTTCTGCACACCACAATGAATAATATCGAATGTGGGTGTCATACAACACAGCACATAGCTTGTTAATTTTCAGCTGCACATAGATAAAGATGCCAATCTGGCTTTCTGTCTTGCTTATATCTTCCAAAATTCAATTACCTTATTTCAGGAAGGAGGAATATTTCCTGGAGCTGAAGCTTCTCTCCCCCATCAAGAGTGTTAAGTGGCCATCTTTCACATTGGTTTGCTTGGTAGCTTTGTCTACCCTTCATACAAATGTAATTTCATTGTTTTGTCTTGCTTAATTCACAAGGGAGACACTTTCAAACAGGTGGAACCACTTTCCTTTGTCTAGAGTGGGGTGATTTAAGCCTTGCCTGACAAACACATTTTCAGAACATATTTACATTTTTTCATATATTGCCTGCACATAAACCATACAATAGGAATGACCAATGAGTCACCAGTTTATATATGATATCTTACATGACAATTTTTTGATACAGGATATGTCAATAGTGAGTTGTGGCAATGAATATGTCAGACCTGATAGGATTTATGTTACCGTGAGCTCTCGGCCTTGAGTAACACCTGGAATAGGACTAGGGCAGGAATACAGGCAAAGGATTCTCTCTGCTACCTTGGCTTGTTTCTACCTCTGTACTCCAAACTTATCCAATGCTTCTGCTTAAAGGAGAGATTTGCTATTTCTCAGAAGACAAGATCCTGCCAAGTTCCATTTTGGTAAAAATATAAATATTCTAAATCTAGATTATAATGCAGCGAAAGATCAGACTAGATGATCTAGTGGTACCTTTGGCCATAAATGCTATGAAAAAAATATGAAATACAACAACAATTTAGGATAGGAAGTGTCAAAGGATACAGTATCCAATCTGAAATTGCCTGGGCAGTACAGATACATATCTAGAATGAATTGTTCCATCCCTCTCCACTCTGAGACACCAGCTTCAATGCCTTGTTTGTTTGTTTCTCTCACAGTCTGTGTGGTTTTTTACATGCCATTGCTACTGCTCTCCCCAGATAGGTTTCATGTGACCATATTCAAATCCCTGCTTTATACCTACTGGTACAGTGATGCCCACAAGAAGTGAGAGATCAAAACATTTTATAAAATATTTTTATATGTAATTTTATCAAAACTATGCAATAATGATCATTAATAATCAGCCAACCACAATTTGTAAATGCCTTCATGAATAAGACTGAAATTCACTCAGTCCTGTACCAAGGATAACACAGAAACAATGCATCTAAATTTAAAGTTTAGTGGGACTTAAATGGTGCATACTTCTTGTGCTGACCCCTGATACAGAGTTAAATTTTACCCTAACTATTTAATCTTATTACCTTGAGCCCTCTCCTTCCTTAATCACAGGAACCACAAGGAAAGAATCACTTCTTGGCCCATTAGAGAGGATTTGGCCCAAATCAGTTGAAGAAGGAACTGACCTTGCCTTGCCTGATCTTTCCCATATTGAAGAGAGAGGAAAAGAGAATGCCCAATTAATCTTTTCTGAAAGCAACACAGTGCGAATAGGAGGAAGCACTTGGACCAGTGATATACAGTGGGTTCTGAGGCTTGGTGGGAAAGAAAGTAGGAAGAAGTCTGGTTGGGGGGAAGAAATTTACTGAAACCTTCCCCCTCTCCCCCAAAAAAGAGTTATAAAATGTTATAAAGTGTTATAAAAACCTCAAATCCAGTTTCATTTTGAGTGAGTACGTTATCTGAAATAAGCAGTTTCAAAAGACTCTCTTCATTTAATTACATACACATTAAAAGAGAATACCTCAAATTCTGGAAAAGTCCAGATTCAGATTAATAGTTCTGATTAAAAATTTTGTTTCGAGCCTACAGTTCACATCCAGATACATCTGCATACCTGTTTTAAAAAGCAAAAGCTAGTTCCAGTCTAAAAATCTAATCAAATTCTGCTTGAAATACCAGTTTGGGTATATTCCATGCAAAAGGAATGTAACTGTCATGTTCCGGAAAGCATGAACATTTCTGATCATCCATGGAATTCACAGAAACTTAGTATCAATGTGAATCAATGCAAATTTCTCATGCTTCTAAAATGTCACAAATTTTGTTTTGATAAATTTTGTGATATTCTGTATTATCCCTGTTCTCAGTCCATGAACAGGAATTACTGTTGCCCCCCTCTCCCCTTTTAGGCTATGTGCACATATGCAGCAAATTCGCCACCGTCAGATCAATTTTTCCAGATTTATTGAGCATCAATGAAGGCACGCTCAATCGATCCTGAAGTCGATCTATTAAAATCATCTCCAAAAAGAGTGTAGCGCTGCATCAATGGGAACGCATTTCCCATCAGTGCAGAGCAGTGGAGATGGCATGCTAAAGGGAACTGCAAAGTCGATGGGAGTTACGGCAAGCTACTCTGCATAGCTTGCATAACTCCCATCGACTGCCGCCAAATTTTGCCAGCTGTGTAGACCTGTTCTTAGTGTCCATGTTATTTCAGTTTGGTACAAATGTGTATAGACAGCTGTACTTTTAAATTAAGTATTTTGAATAGGTTTCTGAATATCACAGGCATCAGTTCATGAAGAGCTTTGTGAAATGAACCTTGAAGTTCATTCCACGGGTGTTGGCAGCATAGCAACTTGCAGATTCATTTGAGAGTTCAAGCTTGAACTTCTAAGGAAGCAACCCTTTAATCCAGGCTTTTCTACTCACCACAAAAGTGTCTAGAATCTGTGGAGTCTAATCCCATCTCTGCTTCTTTCTCCCATTTGCAGCGGGAGCTAGGAAGCCCTTCTCCACGAAGAAACACACTCAGGCTATTAGTATAGCTATCACTTGGGTAATTGTGCTCCCAATTTTTAAAACATTTTAGGGGGTGTACTGTCCTCACACAGGAAAGTAGAAAAGGGAAGAAACAACCTTCCTTGCTGCAGGCACGGCTTCTACTGAGCCAGAGCAACAGTGTCCCACAACACTTGGCAAGGTATCCATTAGAGCCAGATGGATCATTTCTGACAAATGTTTTCCCCCACCCCTGCCCTGGAAAATGTTGATTCATCAAAATTGGACTTTTTACAGGAAAGAGTTGGTTTTCACAAATTTTTCAGCCAAAAAAAAAAAAATTGTAAAAGAATCAAAATGGTCACAACCTTCCATTTGGACATTTTTAAAACAAAAACATTCATTTTTCTAGTTCAAAATTATTTTTTGTTTTGTAATTTAAGCCAATTATAACATTTTGTAAAAAAATGGTTAAAATTAAAATGAAATAATTAAAAATTATGAAGATAAAACATTTTGATTTATCCAGATTTTTTTCCGATTTTTGGTTCAGTAGTTTTTTGAGATTTCAACATTTTGTTCCAGTTCAGGGCAGGAAATTGTTCTGAAATTGTCCAACCTAGACCTCCCCCACTGCAGCTTGAGACCGTTGCTCCTTGTTCTGTCATCTGCCACCACTGAGAACAGCCTAGCTCCATCCTCCCTGGAACCCCCTTTCAGGTAGTTAAAGGCTGCTATCAAATCCCCCCTCATTCTTCTCTTCTGTAGACTGAACAAGCCTAGTTCCTTCACCTCTCCTCATAAGTCTTGTGCTCCAGCCCCCTAATCATTTTTGTTGCCCTCCGCTGGACTCTCTCTAACTTCTCCACATCCTTGTTGTAGTGGGGGCCCCAAAACTGGACTCAATACTCCAAATGCGGCCTCACCAATGCCGAATAGAGGGGAATGATCACTTCCCGTGATCTGCTGGCAATGCTCCTCCTAATGCAGCCCAATATGCTATTAGTCTTCTTGACAACCAGGGCACACTGCTGATTCATATCCAGCTTCTTATCCACTGTTACCCCCAGGTCTTTTTCTGCAGAACTGCTGCCTAGCTCGTCGGTCCCCAGTCTGTAGCTGTGCATGGGATTCTTCCATCCTAAGTGCATGACTCTACATTTGTCCTTGTTGAACCTCATCAGATTTCTTTTGGCCCAATCCTCCAGTTTGTTTAGGTCCTTCTGTATTCTATCCCTATATTCCAGGGTATCTACCATTCCCCACAGCTTAGTGTCATCTGCAAACTTGCTGAGGGTGCAATCTACCCCATCCTTCAGATCATTGATCATCTACAGCTTCTCTCCATACCATGCTGCTATTCGAGATATGGGTACTCTGCATAGGGAAGTCAGGATGCCCTGGATACACCCATTGTCTCCAGTATAGGGGCATAACCAGAGTGACTATCTACCTATTTTCCTTCAGAACAAACATGACCAGAAACATGAGCAGACAGAAACATGAATGTTTAGCTCCCAAATTGATGATAGTCTCTCATATAAGATTACAAATAGTTTTTGCCATTTTTTTCCACTATAGAGATAAGTACCAACACTGCAATATATCTCTCTATATATTATATCTCTATAATTACTAAAGATGGTAACTGACAGCTCTAAAAGCTTTTTCTATGAAGTGATTTCAAAGATCAGTGACAAAACTAGTTTATTTTTCTTGTTCCTTTGTCATGGAGTCTTATGTATAATTGTAAACTACTGTGTGTAAATTATTTAACAACTTTGTTCTGAATATTCATGTGAGCAGCAAGGATACTATGAAAATGATAGTATTATTCTCTTTTGTCATGTCATTATATAATTTGCTTCTAAAGAACTGCTATCAGTTATGATCTGCCTATCAGTTATGATGGTATATGTAGTATTTGGTAAATTGCTATATATTTCACACTTTACTATACTTTATACTATTAATTTACTATATAGTGTAACATAGTTAGTTTTAGCCATATCACACATCATCAGGATGTACAGATTATACAACCTATCATAAAATAGAAATCTCTATGGAACAATTCTTGAGGTACTTTACTCTGTTTTTACTCAGACAAATTGATTGATAAAATAGGACTGAGTAGATTTGACTCTACTTAATTCAGGATATTGCTTTATATATATTTTGGAGTATAGTTCCTGGTTAAAAACAGCTTGTGTTCACATTGTTCTTTTTTTTGGACAAGCTTTATTGTGAGATAAAGGTGGAAAAATTCTATTTTAAAAAATTATCACTACAAGTGAATTTATGTACTATTAAACAATATCCTGGTTTTTCTTTTGCATTAATGAGAGAATTGCAATTTTTAGTAGCATGGGAATGTATTTCCTTACATAAATTATTGATATTCAAGAGATGAAAACACCAGATGGGGGAGGAACTTAGAAGATAAAACAAAAGGAATTGACTAGAAAGAAAACAGCTTATTTTAATAAACTTCACACACATTTTTACACATATGTTCCTAAAACAAAACAACAACAACAAAACAAACAAACAAACAAACAAACCTAAAAGCATCACTACCACACACACATTCTGTTAGGTTGGCCTAATAATATCAATACTTAAGAACTACTAGGTGAAAGATACATCAAAAATGTTAACCACTACACAAATTACAAATGTGACTACCTCAGTAAGTCTGAATTCACAAACATTGAAAAAGTATTTCTCCTGATTTTCTAAGAATAATATATAGATGAGGCTATCATGTATAGATGTAATTCTCAATCTGAAAATAAAAGCTTTGAAATAAACAAGTAGCATGAAATCAAGAATGTATAACTATTTGTTCATGAATTTGAAAGCACTTTATTTACAGTAATATCATGTACTTATAATTGTAATTGTAAATTGTGATTTTAAATGGTAATTTTCTCCATGCTGAGAAAAATACTAGATATTTTGGATATAAAATAACATCTTCAATTGTTATTATTAAAATATCATAGTTAAAGGGAAACCATCAATTTAAAAATCCCCTCATATTGGAATTATATTTTGCCTAGTATATTTATTTTGCCTAGTATATTACATGGTCAAATAATCAGTTTCCACTGTTTTGTGGGTGTGCATGGTGGATTACAACAACAACAACAAAAACCAAAACTAGGTAAGCAGTTTAAAACTGCTCCCAAACATTGTCAGCCACATTACATATATATAGCATTTATAAATCTTATGGTATTATTGTGTGCTAGCAATACACATAGTAAAATATACAGCAACTCCCCAGGGATGTCAAAAGGAGTTTCTGACTGCTCAGCACTTTTGTAAATCAGACCACGTTTTATAGTGCCTAAACAGTGATATTAGAGCCTAACATATGTTGTTGTTGTTTCTAATTCAGTTAGTCTTTGCAACTATATACAACACAGTTGAATTAACTTTGTGAGAAGTATTTTAACTACGGAATTTTGAGGGGTTTGGGTTCTATCTCAACCTTACTATTCATAGACTAATAGACTTGAAGGCCAGAAGGGACCATCATGATCATCTTTTCTGATCTCCTGTACTTTCCAGGCCTCACAACCGCATCCACACACTCCTGTAATAGACCCATAATCTCTGGATGAGTAACTGAAGTCCTCAAATCATGATTTAAAAACGTCAAGTTACAAAGAATTGACCATTTACACTACTTTAAACCTGCAAGTAACCCTGCACCAGACTGCAGAGGAAGATGAAAAAAATCCTATTTATTTGTTCTTGCGTCAACAGTGGTGATTAACTTAAATAACTCCTTCCCTCTCTGGTATTTATCCCTCTCATATATTTATTGAAAGTAATCATATCTCCCCTCAGCCTTTGTATGATTAGACTAAACAAGCCATGCTCCTTGAGTCTCCTCTCATAAAGTAGGTTTTCCATTCTTCTGATCATCCTAGTAGTCCTTCTCTGCACTTGTTTCAGTTTGAATTAATATTTCTTAATCATGGGAGACCAGAACTGCACATAGTATTCCAAATGAAGTCTCATCAGTGCATTGTATAATGGTGCTAACATTTCCCTGTTTCTACTGGAAATAACTCATCTGATGCAGCCTAGGACTGCATTAGCCTTTTTCATGGCAACATCACATTGGTGGCTCATAGTCATCCTGTGATCGACCAATACACACAGGTCCTTCTCCTCCCCTGTCTCTTCCAACTGGTAAATCCACAGTTAATAGCAAAAATTCCTGTTGTTAGTCGCTAAATGCATGACCTTGCACTTTGCACTATTAAATTTCTTTCTATTTCTATTACACCAATTTTCAAGGTCATCAATATCTTCTTGTATGATATTCTAGTTCTCCCCCATATTGGCAATATCCCCCAACTCTGCAAGCTTTACAAATTTTATTTCTACACTCCCACTTTTTGTGCTAAAATCATTAATAAAAATGTTAAATAAGATGGATACCAAGACTGATCTCTGGGCAACTCCACTAACAACCTCCCTCCAACATAACAGTTCACCTTTTAGTATGACCTCTTGTAGTCTCCCCTTTAACCAATTCCTTATCCCCCTTTCAATTCTCATATTAATCTTCATCTTCTCCAATTTAACAATCATTTATCATGTGGAACTGTATCAAGTGATTTACTGAAAACCAGGTAGATTAGATCTACTTCATTTCCTTTGTCTAAAAAACCAGTTATCTTCTCAAAGTAAGAGATCAGGTTGGTCTGGCATAATCTACCTTTTGTAAAACCATGTTGTATTTTATCCCAGTTACCGTTTACCTCTATGTCCTTCAATACTTTCTCTTTCAAAATTTGTTCTAAGATCTTGCGTACAATTGAGGTTAAACTAATAGGCCTGTAGTTTCTCGGATCACCTTTTTTTCCTTTCTTAAAAGTGAGTACTATATTAACAATCCTCCAGTAACAGGGTATGACCCCTGAGTTTACAGATTCATTAAAAATCCTTGATATTGGGCTTGCAATTTCATATGCCAGTTCCTTTAATATTCTTGAATGGAGATTATCCAACCCCCCTAATTTAGTTTTATTAAACTGGCTGAGTATGACTACTTTGAATGTTGTAATTTCTACTTTCATATCTACTTTCTACTAATTTCTATCTAATTTCTACTTTCATATCCTCATTTCCACCCTGCCACTGTACCTAAGATCTGTATTAAAAACTGAGGCAAAGTATTTGTTAAAGCGTTGAGCCATGCCTAGAGTATCTGTAATCTCCACCTCATTCTCAGTGTTTAGCAGTCTCACTTCTACTTTCCTTGATTTCTTTTTATTATTTTATTATTTCTTTCTATATGGCTATAGAACTTTTAACTATTGGTTTTAATTTCCATTAAAAGGTTCACTTTGCTTGACTTTTGGCTGTTCTCACTTTTTCCCTACACTTCCTGGCCTCCACGAGGTAACTTTCCTTGCTGATCCATCCCATCTTCTATTCCTTGTAGGTTTTCTACTCTTTCTTAATTACTTGTTTGAGATGTTTGCTCATCCAGTTGGTCTGCTATTCTTACCTACATTTTTTCCCACTTGCTTGTGATTAAGGCTTCACATAGTTTCTGCAGGTCTGATTTTAAGTAATTCAAAGGCTCCTCCAGTCAGATCCTTGGCTTTTTTTACACTGATTCACTGCAGTATTTTGCATTTTATAAAACAAGAAAGCTATTATTTACATGCACATATTCTAGTAATTAGGATGTTAGCAAATATAATAGCAAATATATATGGAGAGAGTATGTGATAATTTAATGTGCTTTTTAGTACTGTAGTGCTGGATTGTGATTATTTTTTAAATTGAATTGTATTTGGTATTTGTGAAAACAGAGGGAAAAAATGAACAGTACTTTTCCTAAAATGCTTTTGTGCACCATGAATTTTCATTTGCTTTTAAAGTTTCAATTTAGCAGACAATTAGTTCATAACTGAGCAAATTCAAAAAATTTAAAAGGCCATATTTTTAGTCATTGTAGATCAACAATAGAGTTATGCTGAGAATCTGGACCATAGTCTTTTTAACAGTTTTGAAGTCTTACAGACTTCAAGTACAAAAAGAAACATTTTAACATTTAAATGTTAGTTTGGGCCATGTTGCTGGCTATTAAGCAAATTATACACATTAAAAATATCTAAAATGAGTGAAAATAAGTAAAATATATCATTAGAGAGTTGCGTTAAAATGTGTTATAGGTACCTTCTTTTAAAAAGTAAATGCTATTTTAAAAAGGCATTTAGCTACCCAATTATATTAAATTGACAATGAGGTTGTGCTGTAAAATGAATCTATAAAACCCAAGAACCCTTAAAACTTAAGACTAAGAGCTAGACTGATACTCCAGTTTAATATCAAGTTTAACTGCCCCCCCCCCACACACTTCTCTCTCCTGACTATGAATTCTGATTGAAATCTCAGCATAAACTTCAAGAAATAGTTCTGTTTCACCTTGCTTTTGTATGTTTTGTTTGTGCCCATAATATTCAGTAACAATTTTGTGGCTAAATATGTTCACCTGAGATGATATTCTCCATGTAAAGGGTAGGACTGAAATATGAAAGCTGTTACATAGGAAAGCAGATCAGAACAAGGGTCCATCTAATCTAGAACCTTACATTTGACAATGGCTAGATACTTCAGAGAAGTTGTATGTCCTTTATAACACACAGTTATGCAACAGCATTCCTATGGGAAAATCCTAGGCAATTAGTTTTTGACTTACATGCTGAAGTATGATACATCTTCTATACATGTTTACCCTATCTAACACATTTTTTAAATACATATGTGTAATGGGATTGCTTCCAAAGCTTGTGTGCTCAAAAAAAGATGACTAACATTGACAAGATGATGCCAGGGGTATGCTGTTGTCTGGAATGACATAGATGTAAATTAAGAAATTCAGGAACAGTATAATCCAATATTAAAAAAGGGACTGTAGATGCTAAAATATCCTACCTGAAAAGTAAAAATTGCCAGTTCATTGTCAATCTGTCACCTTATTAGAACACAATGTTTCAGGGCACCAAGCAATCAACAAAATCTGATTTACTCAAAGCCATTGTGGAAGCATTATGGATAAGGCACCTTCATGCTTTGCTTTTTGTCAATACTATTTCAATTTTGTGAACCCATTTCTGAGAAGGTTAGTGCCTTCCAGAAAACTTTAAATACACATACATGATTCCAGTAGGATTATGTTTCCCTAAAAATATTTTAGTTGCTCAAACAGAATATCATATAAAATGGGTAGGCAGGATTTGGTTTTTCCTGGTCTTGGACAAGCTCACATTTTGTCTTCAAAATGAATTACAAGACTTCATTCCAACTTGGTTCTTGAATGATTCAGGGCTGTGTAGAGAATGAAGCTGCTGGCAGGATCCCTAACTCATTTGCTTTAGTAATTGAAAGGTACAGCGAGAACAAGGTAGCAGATCTCAAGCAAAGAAAGGATGATCTTGTGAATAAAGTAGGTGAATGCCACACAAGATTATTCAATTTTATCTGTGCCATAGTCTTAATTTGTGATTCAGGACAAGTCACATAAATCAAACTTTTCACACTTGGCCACTAATTGCATGTTCCTCATTTTCAGAGTTTCCACCTTGAGACATCTGAGACCTGATTTGCAGAAGTGCTGAGAACTCACAACTGTAAATAAAGTCAGAATGAGCTGTGGAGATGTACCTCTGGCAGTGAAGTAATATGATCTGGAGAAATAAGCACAGAGTTGGGAAACTGTCACTCCTGGGTTTTATTCAGGCTAAGGTCACTGATTTACTGTTTAGAATAATGAAGGTCTTTACCTCAGTATCCCTATTTGTAAATTAGCATTAATAATTCAATGGAGATAAATTTATGAATATTTGAGGCACTCAGTTACTACAGCGATGAGCACTCTAGAAAGACCATGAGGAAATTCATATTTCTGTATTCATTGAAGGCTTTAGATGATGCATGGAAAATAAAGAAGTGACTACTAACTGAATTATGTGGATAAAAATATTGAACAATTATCTCATTTCCTGAGCACCATCCATTCTGTGCACTTAAGGAGGCAGGGGTTCTGTGGAAAAATATAGAACTCTATCATATAATTAAGCAGTATATCAAAATACATACAGGGTAGAATTAAGATAACATTGGCAATTCAAATTCCAGTATTCCCTAACTTTAAAGGGCTTGACTTTGCAACATAAATAATATTATTTTAACATTTTTAAATGTAATGTATACAGCACAGTTGTGATATGCTCTCAACACATTACGGTCTCATTTTTTGTTCAGTTTTAAAAAAATATTAATAAGGATACTGTCGTGCCAATAGATCTTAGAAAAATAGCAGCTCTTGCCTAGAGAGAAGAAATAAACATATATGTGTTCTTTATAGTAAAATTCTTGTATGTCTGACTGAATAATGAAAATCACTTTTCCTTTTCTAAACTGATCTGGACATGGAATACACTTGGTCATGATCTGAATGTGTCAAATTCACCCCATGCAAATGGTCAGCACAAGACCTGTGAAGTACTTAAAGCCACTTAAATGTTTCATATTCTCTATGGGGTGAACTTTACCCATGCCAAAGAAATTCATGCAGACTTTTACAGAGAACATAGTTTATTTAATTCCTGCAACTTCCCTAAGCACAAATTCACTTAGCAATATAACATGACCATTAAGTGCCATGCACACATATGGAAAGTCACTTTATAAATACCTAAATTAATAATAATAATTAATAATACATCACATAAATTCCCTTCTTTTGGAGGAAACAGATGGAATTTGATTTTCTTGCAGTTACTGTGATCCAATAATAACAGCTTGCTAAAATAGTTGAAAGATATAACAAAAACACACGAATCCTCTGTAACCATCTGGACAATATGAGTTGATATGTGAAATAATTAAAGCTGGTCACATTTTTTCCACCAAAAATGTTTTTCAATGGAAATTTGGGTTTTCAACAAAACAAAAATTTTCATAAGAGGTGTCTGCTTTTCAGGGAAAACGTTGATTTTTTTTATCATGTAAATCATCATAGATGGGCCGGAGAAGTGCAAAAAGTGAACTCAAATCAGTCCATGAAAATTCAGACTCACCACACACTCCAGCAACAGCACATCAGAAGCTATATGAGAGAGCAGGAAAATCATTAGGAAACTCAAATTTTGGCAGTGCTGCCAAAGAATTCTTGGATGTGTTCAGCATGTCCCGTTCTGTGGAACTCCAGTCTATGATGAGAGAAACAGGCACATCTTTTTCTAAGGAACGCATTAGGAAATCATTTTTCAGAATAACATAGGAGGAAAGCAATGTTTTTAAACTAGTAAGCCTTCTATGCTTGCTGATATACTTGATCCTGTTACTATACACTTTTTTTGTGTGTGTTCCCCAATTATCTAAAAAGGTATCTCCCTCTTTGAGTGCCTTGCATTGGCTCTCCCTTTTGCACCTGTGCAAGTTCAATCTTCCTTGTCATTCTTACTTTCAAGGACTTCCATTACTCTGCCCTTCCTCCTTATCTGACCGTTCATATCCTTCCTAACACCCGCAGCTGCAACAGCACCTACATGAAATTAGCCAAAAAAACTCATCTATTTACTCCGAATAAAATGAAAACCTCCAGCATCATGCTTTGTGCTAATCTTTGATTTCTAACTGTGCAGTCTTCTTGATATCACTTCTCTCTCCCTATTGTCTTATTACCTTGTCATTATACCATATTTAATACTAGGCTAGAGGGCCAATTCACTGACCACTGAATCACATAAAGGTCTGGCTTTTCCTAAAGCCTCTTACCCAATCCCTGCAGGTATCCCCTTCCAGACCTTCTGCCTGCCTATTGAAGACAGGCTTCCTGAGTCCTTCCCCTTGCTCCATGTCTGCTTCGTCCTATAACGCTAACCCCAAGCTGTCACATGATGCTGTCACTTGACCCAGCCAGAGTGAGGCTTAAACAGATCCTTGAAACAGGATCCTAGGTCACATGGTTATGTCTCAGGACAAATGCCCTTCAAGTACTTACACACATGCTTAAGTTTAAGGACATGAGTAGTCCAAATTGGCACTAGCAAGACTACTCCCATGCCAAGGGAGGTGGTAGATTCTCTATCATATGCAATCTTTAAGTCAAGACTGAATATCTTTCTAAAAACATGCTTTTGCTGAAATAGAACTTATTGGCTCGATGTAAAAATTATTATGTGAGGTTCTTTGCCTAGGTCATGCAGGAGGTCAGAGTAGATGATCATTATGGTCCCTTATGGTGTTAAAACCTAGGAATCTATGAATGAATGCCAGAAGTTAAACAAATTAATAAGTGGTTGCAAGATTAAGGCCTTATTTTGTAAACTCCTTAGAAAAGATATCAAGTCTTCTTTCTGTTATAGCTAGAACCTACCATATTCTTGCACCATTAGAAATCTTAACAATAATGCTTGCATTTAAACAAAGCAAATATAATTACTCATACATATTTAAGGATTTTTAGGGATTTTCTTTTGCTTTGCACTGGATAAAGAAATAAATCAAGGAGTGTGATGATTTTCATTAAGTATATATTTAGCTTCTTACTGAATTATGTGCTTAGTGCTTGCAAAAATGTCATGAAGGAATTGCTGGAGTTATTATATTTTCTCTCAGGACCCATTATATGGCTAAAAAAGAGTATTTTGGCAGACAGAAGTGACATAACTTTGATCACTGAGAGAAGCTTCATTTGGCTAAAATGTTATGTGGGTTGCTTAAAGAGAGGAATTTTACTAATGAATTTGAGAAGTACAGGAGGAGGGAACAGTGAAACCAGACCAAAGGAAGGATATCAACTGCAGAGAAGATTCCTAGAATTGAGGAACTGTAGGATTACAGTAACAGTGTTGAATACAATGAAAGACACATAAACAAACAGCTGATTTTGAATCTTGTGTGTGTATTGGGGGGGGGGGCCCTATTAACTATGCAATTACAGTATGTTTAGAGATACTTTTGTATATACCTCTTAGATGGGAAAAAATCTCAGGTGTTTAATTCTGGTGAAAGGAAAAGAAAGTTAGTTAAATAAGTCAGTTTGTTCAGCAATTAGAGCTATGTTTTCCTTTAAAATAGACTTCTATTCTAAGCAAATTTGTAAAAATGGCTCCATAGGATTCTATGATTATTGTTTCTCATTTATTTTCTAAGCAAATTTGTTCATTTTAGAAGTTGAAAGATTTGTTTTTTTTTTCCCTAACGGCCTGTCCAGCAAATTCAGTCTGAGATCTGTAAATTAAGTTGGATTATTTCTGACTCATGCATCATCACCCACTGCAGGTCAAACTAGGATTTGGAGTGGAAATTAATCCTACCCTTTGAATATGCTTTTTTGTACACTTAAGAGACATCTAGTTCCAAGACGGGGGGGATTACTCACACAGCAAAATAGAATTAAAAAACAAAAAAGAGAAAATTCATAGGCGAAAGTTATAGCTCCTGTGAGACAGTGATACTGAGTAAAGAGAGGAGATGTCAGAATGGATTATGTCTCTCAAAGGACATTGAAGAGGCGTCGCTAGTGTTCCCACATGGCGGATCTACCAGCATGTAGGCACGATATGGTAAAGGGCCCTACTCCTGCTTTTTCCAGACATGTCCCTTCCAGTGCCTTTAGTGCTCCTGCACTCTTAGCTGACCCCTAAACCCTGTCCTTGCTAGTGCTCTACAGAAATGTTAAGACTGTCCCTGAACAACTGCATCAGTGGGAAAGGCCTCTTTCCACCCCTCCTCTCTTCAGTGCACTCATCCAAGGCTAGCTGTGATAAAACCAAATATAAATATATTAAAAAACTTAAAGCTATATTCAAGCATTAGCAGGAGCAGCAAGACCCTGAAATGCATTTTCCAGCCTTCAGAAGTGGAGAAGACTGTTGTATTTCCTTTCAAATGCATACTTTCATCCCCTGAAGACTAAACACATGCAGCACACACCACTTAGAGCTTTCTATGAAGGCTACATGGAAGTTTCAAAGTCCTATTGTTGAAGTCCTCAATGAGCTAAAGCCAAGCTCCTTCACAGATTGCTACGCTTTCCATGTCTTACAATTAAAGTGGTGCTCCAGGGAGACACTGCAGCCAATGGTACCCAAGGTGAAATTCAGAAGGGCAGGACATTTTCAGTAATAGATACTTTGGAGTGGAATTTTTAACATTTAGATCAGGATGAGTGACCTCTTTTCTAAGCAAGACCAATGTGACAGGTTGAAATACTTGGAAAAATTCTTTTATGCTTATAAAACATGGGGTGCTTTTTGCCACCCATTATCACCACATATAATTAGCACAGTGAAAACTTTTCAAGTTAAAACAAGAAAGCCCTGCACTCCTAAATTTCTTTTTTTTTAAACAATGATATAATGTTATACTTTTTGTGATTTCAGTCTTCCAGACTACTTTTCTGTAAAAACAGGTTACCAGAATCAGCTATAATCATGAAAAAGAGTCTATATAATGGCAAACGTGATTCAAGATTCTCAGGAGATATAAATGAATTCATGGTTCTCAAGTTCAATCCAAAGAGCTGTAAAATATCTTATTTTAAAGAAGAAAAAGATATATCTATCTAGCTGTCTATCTATAATGCTTCATAATACTGGTTTACTTACAGTTTAACTATGTGCCTGGATCCATATTTGCTTATCATTGAAGTGAATGAGGCACAAAACCAACTTTTTTTCAGACCACCTTTAAGTTTGAATCTTCTTTCACTTCAATGTAACATTTGGTTACATATAAATCAGAATTTTGTTTTAAGTTTAACATTCTGATGGCAACAGATCATTTGACTGTGGGACACTCTTGGTTAGTATTCTTCAACGATAACAGATAAACCAGGTTTGATTAGGCAGACAATCATTCCAAATATTGTCTTCATTTAATCTGTACTCTTGGGTTAGGAATGATAAACTTGTTCATATTCAAATTATGCTGCAGTGATAGATATCTAATAAAGAAAATTGTATAGCAGTCAGAAGTTCAGATCAGGTAATGTTTTTTAACATTATTGTACCGAAATCATATATCACAGTAAGTGACATAATGTAGAACAACAGCACTTCTAACAACCTGATAGGCATGATACAACTTGTTGTCAAATTCTAAAGAAAAAATTGCTTTCTAATTTATATTACTGTATTAAATGTTATCAAGTAACTAAAGGAGCTTCAATGTAGTATGGCAACACAGTTTAGCAGATCAAATGCTAGACTGACAGTCAGAAAACCTGGGTACTGTTCCTGACTCTGCCACTAATCTGCTGTGTGCCCATAACCAAGTCTCTTTACCTTTGTGTGACTCTTTTCCCTACTACTTTTTGTCTTGTCTATTTAGACTGTAAGCTCTTTGGGACACTTGTGCTTCAGTAGAATCAAAGACAGAATTTGATCCTTCAGTTGATGATTATATTCCAGCTCACCGTCTCTTAACTATGTTGCCTCTACTGTGCTAAAGGAAGTAACAAAAAAAGTAGTTAAAACTCATTTTTGTCACTATGGTAAACATATGACTCTGAATACACACAGGAAATAAATCTGTGGAGAAGTCTTTTCTACATATTCAGATTACAGAACAAAGATGCCCTTTAACTTTATAAAGTCATATCTCAGGGGGTTTGAGATTCAAGTTTATTAATTTTTTAAACTATTACATAAATCCCTTCCTATCCCCCAAAGATGATTCCATTAAAAGAACACACAAAAAACCCCACACGCTGCTATTTAAAGAGAAGTGTGCATCAAATATTGGGAATAGAAAATCCCACTGCAAAATGTAGGCTGGGTCTATTTAAATTTATTAGGCTAAACAGGTCTATTTTTTACTTTCCTCCTCTTTGCTACTTTTTTCAGTCTATTATTTTTCACTCTGCCCATTCCACTCCCTTTTTCACCATATTATTTCATGGATTTTTATCTGCCTCATCTCTGCTCCTTTTTTTCAGAATCTTTTTGGAGCAGAAAATATACTTAATATTTGAATTATAATTTTAAAGCCATGATCTTGAAGTGTGTTTAAGATTAGGCAAACATGTTCATCTACTCTTTCTGAAATGAATTCCATGACACTGTTTATTTGATAGGCCCATACCAAAGCATATTAAAGTTTTGTAGTGAAAAACCTATTTTCTGTTTTGCATTTATGTGTGGTGTGTGGGTTTGTGTAAGAAATCATGAACTACCAATCTCAGAAACCATGAATAATCATGAAATATCAGTTGTCATGTCATTATACTTCAGCATATCTTACATTTTGGGATTCTACACGTCTATCAAGGATTAAACACCTTTGTGATGGGCTTTACTGTGCAACAGAAAAGTTTAGCTTAAAGAATATCCCACCATTTTAAGAACAAAATAGGACTTTCATCAGCTAGAATACTAACAGAAAGGGTGCTCTCTTGAGCCAAGCTCAAAACAGAAATATGAAGGCTGGTTTGCCTCAACAAAGATCTAAAGAAACCCAGAATATTTCAAATTCTTACTACCACACTCAGCTCCTGGAACAACCCTTTTATAAAATCTACAAGGGAATTAATTAATTCCCCACAGCTGAGTCAGTTGTACTTGAATAAATCTACATGCAAGATAGGTAATCATGGTCCCTTTCTCTAATCTGAGACAATTAACTCCTTCCCTGACAACTTCTGGTGAGAATCTGCACTGCATCACATGGTAATTACAGTTAAGGTGCCTCAGAGAGAATTAATCAGATCTTTGAGGGAAGACTGAGTCAGGTCTAGATTAATAGCTTGATTACCCTGTCCACAGCAGTGAAGGATGAGATTTTCCCTCCCCGGAGAGAAGCAAGACCCAGTGTGGGACAGGGAGAACTGAAGTGTGCAAGGCTGTCTTTCAATCTACACAACTTCTCTGATTATGATTCAGCAACTTCCTAAATCAGATATGTTAACATTACCTTTCATGGAAAATACTAAAGCTAGAAGCAGCATACCTGGCACACATCTAAATCAAGAGCATTTTGGTTTTTTACACAGAAAGGTATAGAATATGATGCAATGTTTTTTTTTTAAAAAAATCAGTGCTGTTCTTATACTATTCCACTGAAAATTCTCTTTTTGAAATGTTGCTTCCCAGTTTTATGGGAGGGATCAGAAGGCTATTGGGTGCTTCTGTGTAGGAAAGAAAACATTAAAGAGGAACTGATGTTTACTCTAATTATGTTTATTTGGAAACAACACAACAGCTGAGGAACTTGCTTTTCTGGGAAGTGATGTGCTAGGAAGATTGATCTCAACACAGTTAATCGAAATATTTGACTATTTGGAACAGCTGCTTGCAGGAAATGACTAAGTCATTGTCTGTGTATAATTAAAAGACATGAGAGCAAGTGTATTGATATGGCAGTGGACACATCCCTTTGTAGTGATGAATTACTTAACTTTGCATTGTTATTCCCTTTGGCACAATGAGCAAAGATTTATATAGAAATGTGACTATCTTGTGCAACTCTCTTAGTGTGACAAGGTAAAAAATGACTTATTCTATATCTGGCTCAGTTTTTGTGCTTGATGGATTGGGCCTTTCCAATGGAAGCTATATCTAACTTTATCCTTCGCAAGGTAAAAAAATCAGAACTTGTTGCCTTTGTGGAGGCTTTTTTTCTTCATGATAGAAGTCTGTTACACACTAAAATAAAGAGAGTGTAATTTTGGCATAACTGCATTTGAATCACATTAGATGTTATTCAGTGGGTGTTCAAAGAACTGCCAACAGGAATATCACTAATATTTTATAGTTCCTTTGGCCAATATATCTTAAGCAAAGAACATGAAGTCACTAATTCAGGGACAATCTTTTTCATAAGGGACTAATGATAAAAGAAAATTCACTTCAAATTTGTTAGTATCATGAAACTTAACAACAGAGTCCAAAGTAAGTACTAAATGTAAAGATCAGAAACATACATAATAAAACAAAATATTTAGGGAACAGAAATAGGACTTCCCCTTCAAAAAGGCCTGAAAATATACAAAGTCTGGAAAATATAAGTGAAATAAATACAATTTCTAAGACAAATAAATATACCTGTCATGAATGAAATGAAGAAATGTATGCCAATACTTTAAAGTAATTTGCAAATAATCTTATCCTAAGGAATTGTTTGTCGGGCTCAGAGAACTATGAATGCAATACTTATCCTTGTTACACTAATTAGTTTTATATATATATATATTTATCTCAAATATATATGAGATAACAGAGAGGAAGGAGAGACCTCAGTGCCTGCATTTAGTAGAGGTAGTAGACAGAACAGTCACCTATGGAACTCTTTGCCAGTAGATGTTGTGAAGGCCAAGACTATAACAGGGTTCAAAAAAGAATGAGATAAGTTCATGGAGGATAGGTCCATCAATGATTCTTAGTCAGGATAGGCATGGATACAAAACTATGCTCTCAAGTGTCCCTAGAGTCTGTTTGCCAGAAGCTGGGAATGGGTGACAGAGGATGGATCACTTGATGATTACATGTTCTGTTCATGCTTTCTAAAGCATCTGGCATTGGCCATTATTGGAAAAGGGAATACTGGGCTAGATGAACTATTGGTCTGACCCAATATGGCCATTCTTATGTTCTTACACAACATGAACAGTCTCTGTGAATTGTACATGGATCTCATCTATATAAAAGCAGTGTTGATAAGTTTTTTCCTGACATTCATTTAAGTCCCTGATGGAAAACTAAGAAAGAAATATGAAGATCCAAAGAAAGAGGAGTTTGCTGAGCTGGCTGAGAAATAGAAACGAAATGCCATTAACTCTAGCAATTTCCTAATGATTAGAAAATCCTCTGGGGAAAGTTAGAAGTGTGCTTCCTTAGAGATAAGTTATAGCACTATCAAAGTCCCTTATTAAAATAAATGAATTAAACAAAATTGTAATGAGTAACCTAAGTAATACGGCTGATAATAAAACAAATATGATAAGGCAGAATGTGTTGTGGATATTAAAGTTAATCAGTAAGATTTGGAAGGGGCAATTGTTTTTTTTCCCTTGGTAGAAAAGTTACTATTAAAAAGAGTATGATTCCTATTTTGGGTGTGGAAAAATTAAAAAGCATTACATATAATATATCAAAACACTCAACCAGCATGGGAGAACTGCTAGATGACTATGAGCATGTCTTCTCTCATGAAGCCTTCATAGATAGAGGTAAGATAGAGGAATCCATTTTAAGGCACTTGGAAGAGAGGAAGGTGATCAGGAACAGTCAACATGGATTCACCAAGGGAAAGTCATGCCTGACTAATCTGATTGCTTTCTATGAAGAAGTGACTGGCTTTGTGGATGTGGGGAAAGCAGTGGATGTGATATACCTTGACTTTAGCAAAGCTTTTGATACGGTCTCTCATAGTATTCTTATCAGCAAGTTAAAGAAATATGGGTTGGATTAATGGACTATAAAATGGATAGAGAACTGGCTAGAGCATAGGGCTGAATGAGTAGTGATCAATGGCTCCATGTCTAGCTGGCAGTCGGTCACAAGCGGAGTGCCCCAAGGGTGGGTCCTGGGGCCGGTTTTGTTCAACAGCTTCATTATGATCTGGAGGATTGGGTAGATTGCACCCTCAGCAAATTGGCAGATTACACTAAGCTAAGGGGAGTGGTAGATACCCTGGAAGATAGGGATAGGATACAGAAGGAGCCAAACAAACTGGAGGATTGGGCCAAAAGAAATCTGATGAGGTTCAACAAGGACAAGGACTCTGCACTTAGGATGGAAATATTCCATGCACAGCTACAGACTGGGGACCGATGAGTTAGGCAGCAGTTCTGCAGAAAAGGACCTGGGGGTTTCAGTGGATAAGAAGCTGGATATGAGTCAGCAGTGTGCTCTGGTTGCCAAGAAGGCTAATAGCATATTGGGCTGCATTAGGAGGAGCATTGCCAGCAGATCACCGGAAGTGATTATTCCCCTCTATTCGGCATTGGTGAGGCCGCATTTGGAGTATGTGTCCAGTTTGGGCCCCCCACTACAAAAAGGATGTGGACAAGTTGGAGAGAGTCCAGCAGAGAGTAACAAAAATGATTAGGGGGCTGGAGCACAAGACTTATGAGGAGAGGTGAAGGAACTAGGCTTGTTTAGCCTGCAGAAGAGAAGAATGAGGGGGGATTTGATAGCAGCCTTTAACTACCTGAAAGGGGGTTCCAGGGAGGATGGAGATAGGCTGTTCTCAGTGGTGGCAGATGAGAGAACAAGGAGCAATGGTCTCAAATTGCAGTGGGGGAGGTCTAGGTTGGACATTAGGAAAAAGTTTTTCACTAGTAGGGTGGTGAAGCACTGGAATGGGTTACCTAGGGAGGTGGAATCTCCATCTTTGGAGGTTTTTAAGCTGCAGCTTGACAAAGCCCTGGCTGGGATTATTTAGCTAAGGTTAGTCCTGGTTAGTCCTGCTTTGAGCAGGAGGTTGGACCAGATGATCACCTGAGGTCCCTTTCAACTCTATGATTCTAAGAGTGGTGTTGTTGTGTTATGAATTGGGATGAGGTTTATATAATGTATTTTGTGATGGCTTATTACCACCCTGCACTCCCACCATATTCATCCCACTGCCAATTGTATGGCTAGTGTTAGCTGATTCAGTGTTGTCTTCATATAGTTCTTTTTAGGCTCCTGTCTTCCAATGGCCTGCATACTGTTTAGTTTTGATAAAACTATTTAATGTGGGGTTGTTTTTGTTTTTTGTTCATTTAAAAACAATGCTTTGCTCTGCATTAGGGAGAGAATTTTTAAATTTATAAAGTCCCAGTTCATTTAAAAACTTTCTTAAGTTCATGCCCTTTAAGCAAAGCATTTCAACACTATGCTCTCCTTGAGCCTTGTTTACACACAAGGCTCCTTAGTACCTCATGGGAGGTAGTTCAGGTGCCTCATGCCTTCATTCTCCTCTATGGGGAATTCTTCCTGGCTGGACTACGTCTTCCATTCAGTGTCAAATTGAACCAAATGAAATGTTTTCCTTTAGTTTGATGAACAGAAATATTTTGATTCAGATTGCAGTTGAAACTAAATATTTCATTTTGATTTTCCTGATGGACAACTGAATTTTTTTTTTTGAGAAAATTGAAACATTCCTGTAGAAAATTTCAATTTCATGTCCAAAACAACACATTTAGTTGGAAATTTCCTAACCAGCTCTATATCTGACATTTGAAATGTTTACTTTATAGGGGGCAAGGCTTATATTTTCTTCATTCCTGTACAATATCTTGGATGCCAGCAGTTAATTACTTAATTACCTATAGTTGCTATCAAAAAAGTGCTAGGAATAAGCAAGTTGTAGACCCAGTAACAGAACATGTAGAGAATTTTCCACAATGTCATTTTTTTTCAGAAGACAAGGGATGAAGAGAATCATGCAAGAGAACAAACTTCTGACAGGAACATCATGTTCTCATGGGAGAATCACTTTACTTTTCCTTTCCATAGCTGATCACTCATTGTCTCTGATATATAGTAAATAATATCAAGAAGATGGATATTTGCTTCACATCACCAGTGTTGCTATAATTTAGTCTATAAAAAATCTATGCTTTCTCCAGGACACACTGCTGCATGCATCTCTCTTCTTTTTTTTGTTGTGTTGTGCAACAGCCCAGAGCAACAAGTAGATGTGGTTTCAATATACGATACAAACAGAACCTTTATCTTTATTTGCATTTTGTAATTATTACGCTATTACCAGTTCATTTGAATACTCATTTTTATTGTACTATATTTCATGATGTGAATTCAGAAAAGTGCATATTTCTATAAGAATTTTGTCTGCAAACTAAGTGTGGGACCCAAATGTTGATATTGGCTCTGTCTCACACAAAGTCCAAATAAAGAGGGTTTAGGGTACTGGCAGAGCTCAGGTTTTACTGAATTTTGCTCACCACCAAACTTGATAAAGTTGCCCAGAAAAAGGAGGTTGGGGGCTGGATGATAAATGGAGAAGTTGTTGACATTTCTTGAGAAACGTTCGAACTAGTCCAGATCTTAAAGGTGTCTGGTAGATTGTGCTTCCCAAGCTGCTGATTAAGGCTTGGTTATATTCAGTCTCTGCCTGTTATCTAACAACATGCTTTACTCAGTGCACTTTCCTACACCTCCTTCCTTCCCCACCCCAAGAATTATGTACTGTCTCCTAACAAAACAGTCCATAGAGTCCAGACTGTTGACATCATGGTGACTTCTGGGCCGTTCCAGGAGAAATCTTTTGGTTCTGCTGCTATTGTTGCTGCTGCTGCTTCTCCTTTCTGGAAGAGGTGACAGCCTGATCATGTTTCTTGTGAATCCTGGCAGTTCACGCTGCTGTCTCTCCCCTTCCACGGAGAAAGGGTCATAGATAATAAATAATTTATATATATATATTGTCTTGTATTTTGAAGTAGATGAAAACTGCAATCTTTATCGAGAGGGTGGTCAAGTTCTCACAATGATTACTATATATTGCCTTCAAGGAATTCTTTCTAGCAAACAAGACAAATAGAGCTATGGGGAAAAAAATAGCCAAAGCTTTTTTCAGCCAAATAATGCTGACTTGGGTTGACCAAAGTACTTTGCTTATTTGTGCCAATTTCAGCCTATTGTTTGGTTTTAAGACAAAATGAACCATTTTGATGTTTCTGAAATGAAAAAAAAAAAATTTTTTTTGGACTAGATACATGGAGGGATTTGGGCACCATTCACAAATCCAGAAGAAGGAGGTGCTTCCCTTATACCCAATAGCCAGCTGCTTAGGGCATCCACCTCAGCTTTGAACCCTTGTTATGGAGCCTGGTCTTGAACTCAGATCACCATCCAACGGTAAATGCTTCAACTACCAGAGTAGCTCTTCCGGGATGGAGCTTGCTGTCCTTCACCTTGATGCTGTTCCACTTTGTTTAAATAACTAAATATTAATCTGGTCAGAAAGTGAGTTAGAATAACTCTTTTGCCTGTGGAAAAGATACTCACTGGGGAGGGTCACCTGGGTCCCAGTCTCCTGTTCCAATTCATAGCTATGTATGCAAAGAAGAACAGCTTCAAAAGGAGATATTTAGAGAGCCCTAGAGCAAAATAGCCTATAGTCTGGTGGTCAGGCTACATACCTATTCAAAAAAAGGGGCTGGGGAATGAGTTCAAATCCCTTTTCTAGAAGGAAGTTTTGAACATGAGTCTCTCATATCGCAGGTGAATGCACTAGCGATTGGGCATAAGGGGGCACCTCCTCCTCAGTTTGTGAATGGCACCAAAGTCCCCATGTGAATCTAGCCCTCCATTTCCTAAAAATACCCAGCGTCAAAGCAAAACATTTTGTTTCAGGTCAAACACACAAAATGTTTTGTTCAGAACTGCCAGTGAACTGAAAAATCAATTGTTCACACAACTCTAAAGACAAATATCATAACTGTAAGAATGGACCTGTTACTGGAAACTATTTTTATAGCTGAAACCGTCAAAAAGAACCTTGCTGGTACAGGATTCCACTTATTTCTGAAGCACACAAAACATAAGGTGACAAAATGTTTGTTTTGGATCTGTGGAAAAAGGCTGAAAAGACCTGCAGATGAAAGCTAATATCATGAATTTACTAAGGTCAGACAACCATCACAGTATGAATGCATTTGTACCATATCATTTTCCCCATATGCTGGTGATTAAGGCTGAATAAGTATTCTTATTTTAAATCTCCCAGAATTCAAATAATCAGTCTGATCTTCACCTCTCTTACAGGTAACAAAACTACAGGAGATGATTAATCAAGACAACAAACGGAAGACATATAAGTAGAATTCTCTTCTTCCCTTTTTTGAGGTTCTCTGACATTATCAATGTTATGTTAAAAATGAATTATTGCTGGTAAACACTGTGTAGTGAATTACTGATGCGACATACAAAAACACAGCATCGAGTACCCTTTTTGCTATGGAAGAAGCTTGACATGTACCAGAAGTTGGAGCTGTTTGTGTTAGAGTTGATATTTTTGCCATTTTTAATTAACTGAAGAAAATCGTTTACCATTTCCACTGAGGGGAACGAGGTTTATCTATTAAAATAGTGACATTCTAGTCTCCCTTGCAACAGGTTTTCTGTGAATTTACACTAGGAGGAGAGTTGCCACTTTAAAAAGAAATATTGGTCTTTTAGAGCAAGAACAGATATATGTGGTTGAATAACAATTTGCTGTACAAAAATAATTAAGCTTTTTTTTTTGCTATTTTGCAAAGATACATAAATATATATTTTGCTTATTTTGTGGAATTTAAGAATGTTTTACCTTGAATCAATACTATATAAGTGTAAATAATTATTAATTGTTAATGTAAAACTATGCTTGCTAGAATTAAATATTTTTATACAATTTGATGAATAATATGGATACTTATATTAAGCAATTTTTAAAATTTCTTATCAATATTAATTTGCACAATTGTGGGATATTATGGGGGAATCAGATAATTATTTAATGACAGTAGACATTAAGGTTCAAAGAGTTAATGCTTTATAACCATTAAAACACAAATGAAACATCACAAGTCAAAATATACGAATATCCTTACATCAACCTTATTAAAGTTTTTGTTTCTTAATTTGCTTATTTAAAGTTTGATTATTAACGATGTAAATATTTTACATTGGTTTGTGTGCATATGGTGAAATTGATGTTTAGTGACACTTTCAGATAAAAATTTAATCCTTCCAAGCCTATATATATAACTCTACCACTTTTCACATCCCTGAGATTAGAGACAGGCTGTGTTCTTGCTTTTAACATTTCCTAAGTAAAGGAAACAGAATTTACATGTCCGAAGCATAGGTTTTTCTTCTGAACTCTGCTCTGAGATCAAATACACTTATGTGCAAACAGTTGGTAGCAAAAGAAAATTCCTCCAAAGCCTGTTTGTACTTACTCAATATGACTGTACTTGTTCACATATTTGCTAGAAATGAGCAATATATTAATAATAAAAGCTTTTCTTGGTAAAAATGCTTGTTTACAAGGTTGAGGACATTTTCTGAAAGGAAGTAATTTTGAAAACACTGAGATTCTTTATCAGGCAGAATTTTCTTGTCCAATATTTTTCTATATGTGATGCAAAAAAAAAAAAAAAAAAAAAAAAAAAAAAAGTATGTAGCATATATTTTCAAATTATTTCTTTTTTTTTTATTTGTTTGTACTGCGTTTCAAGGAGGGTTGATTCATTGAGATTGATTATATAAATCACATTGTACAGGAGAAAGTTTCCTGATTGGCTGAACCTGCCTTATCTGGCCAGAAAGGTTGCAAAAGCCATTTTGGGTTTTTTTTCTATTTCAGAGTGAGCAGCTTTTTGAGGTCCTCTGTTAAAGGGTAAGCTCTTTTTTCCCCCTTGCCTTCCCTGACAATGATCAAGGATTTTAGAGGATAGTTGCTGTTCCTGGTAGCCCTTTGAAGCCACAGAATGGGAAATGGGCTTATCTGCCAAAGACATTCACCAATTCTCTCCAGCAATTCTCTCCTAACACCAGGAAGAGATGAAAAGGAACTGTAAAGAAAATATGAACTCATCTGATAGTAGCCTGTCTTTAAATCATCATCCAAACTCTGAATCTTTTAAAGTTCCCCATAGCTAGCTGTGTGTACTGTTTAGCTTTCTTGTTGTAGTAACATGTTTGACATGTAGTCTAGCTGCAGTCAGGCTGGTATACAGCATAATACTATACTGTGATGTTTCTAACATCGAATTATCTTTTTTGTTTTACTTCTGCTAAAGGCTTTCAAAATTGGACTTACATGATTAATGCATCTGAGGACAATGGACTTCTCCTACTTGGGTAGGAGCAGGGATATCAATAAGAGCAGTGGGTTGGAGTAACACAAGTGATGCCATCAGTGTCTGTTTTCTTCAGTTTGTAACTTAGCTTCTTTTACTTCTCTGTTGATTGACTAATTGTTGTGACTTCCTCCAGATGATACCCCATACCTTGCTGTTCTACAGCTCCCAGTCCTACTTCCCCTAATATCCATGCTTATTTTCATCCCCTCTCCCTTCTTTTGTCTCTTTCTCTTTTTCCTTACTCCTGTGTTCCTGCTAATTCATCTCCTTTTCCACCGTTTCTATTAGCATGAGGTTTACCAATATCTCCTGACTTGTACATGGTACCTCTTCCTCACTCCTTGTCTATTTAGAATGTGAGCTTTTCAGGACAGAAACAATGTTGTCTTGTGTGTTTGTGTTCTTAAATTACCTAATGCAGAATGTAAGTAGTAATAATAATAACAACTGCAATAACAACAACAATGGGATATTCAAGCACTTCATCAGGAGCTCAGGAGGGAATAGTGGAAATTGGGAAACTCTCTGTGTAAAAAGGTGGCTTAATAGAACTGAGAAAAATAGATAAATATTTATCTAGCACGTTTTGTTTGGCTTGTTTGAAACAGCTGAGAGGTTTGGAATGTTGGACTAAATGGCTTAATGGGAAAAGGGCAGGTGAGGCTGTCAAAGGTTCGTGACAAATTCAATTTAACAAGTGACTTTGCAGTTTATCTCACTGATTTCACCACCCAGCAGCCATCTAGTGCTTACATAATTTGACTGTATGTTTCTTGAAAGCATTACTCACACAGAGTAAAAATCAACCACAGTTCAAAAAGCCAGTTCAAGTTCCTTTGCACCACATAAACTTCACATAAAGTAGTGCAGCATTACCACAGACTGAACAACAGCATATGGGTGCCTGAGTATCATCTGTGTACTGCAGAAGTGATCTCCCCGCTGTCTCTGGCGTAGATCAGCACAAAGGACCAGAAAGTGGATGGGTGAGACAAAGGGTTGCAGTCTTCAATTCTGTACACTACATATGGATTTAGTAGTCCTGTCACCCGTAGAATTAGCATGGAGGTGTTGTGGTTTTATTCCAGCCCATAAAATGGAAGAGCAGCTGCCGGAAGGTCTTAGGGTGGGTCTGCAAAGTAGCCCTGTACCATGGCCTGGATTGGAGGGGTGGATTTAATCTCTTTAATTCCCATATGCACAGTATCCACATTGAATCAGACTATTCAGGCTATTTGCAGAAGGGTGAATTTCAAAAGCACATGTGAAGAAATTAGTTTATAGGACGAGTGTAATATCACTCTATTTATCAGTCAGAAAAAAACTCCATTGATGCTTATTAAATGTGTATTGCTAAAAATATGATATGAGAGAAAAAAAATAGTTTGCACACTGGGAAATATTTATAATCACAAAAGGTCTCCGCTACTTTAATCTCAAAGATCCAGGTTTCTTTTACTTTATAAGAAATTTGAATTAAAGCACATAAGTGCAAGAGCTGTTATAATAGGATCATGGCCAGAGTATTTAAAAAAAAATATAGTTGGTAATATATTTCGATTATGGTGAAAATTTGGCCATTGAGGGAACCCATCTTTGGTCAGTCCTTATTCACTGATATTTTTTTTTTTTTTTTGAGATTTATAGAAACTGTCATAATCACTTCCACCCTCAGTTTGTCTGTATGTTGCTAGGAAGGTCTTACTTGTATTCCTATATCTTTTTATTATGTATTGCATCTGCTAGTACCATAACTGTTAGTATTCCCTTTTCTTTCCTTTGGGTATACAGGTTACTTTTGCTGAACCTTCCATTTGCTGGCATGTATCCTGAACCTATTTTCACTTCTTCAGCCATCTGTTGTTTTTCCTTCTGGTAATGTGTTTGGTTTATTTCCACTTGGTTTTCTTTTATTTCTCAGTGATATCTATTAATTTAATTTGTGCTTGATATATCTGTAGATTCATTTGTTTTCCTCCTAACTAGAGGCATTTCAAAGCAGTGGGCATGGATTGTCTGTGGATTTTTACAGATTTAGGATATTTTGGCAGAGTATTTCTTGATTCTCCAGTGTAAAATTTTAAATTAATTTTAACACAACAAGTTTCACAGAAATACTTCCAAGAGTAACTCAATTTTTTATTTATTTGCTATATGGCCCTTTACCCACAAAATGGTGGAACAAAACATTCCAAGTGACAGGACCAGAATTCCAAGTAATTAAAGCATAAATATTTGGTTATCTTTTAAACTTGTCACTCAGGATTTGGGATATAAAAAAAATCTTGATTTTATAGTCTGTTCAAAATTCTTTTGCTTGGTTGGCTTGATGGTTTTTTTTTTTTAGTTCATATTTACTAATTCCAATCCACATTGGTAGAGGCTTTGGGTCATCTTTACAAAGGGTTTTATATGCCTGAAGTTTCACATAGGTGCTAATTGGATTTACAAATCACCTAAGCAGGTTAGTGCTTATCTCCCATTAAAAATCAATGCAACTTCTGAAAATCCCATTAGATCGTTCTCTGTATTTTTAGGTGGGTAAATACCTTTGTAAATCTGTCTGTTTATTTTAAAATAATCAAAGAAAGGGTTTAACCTCATACTTATAGCCCTGCAAATCTGAGTATATCTGCTTTATATCTGCAGTCCATTTTTGTGGATCATGGATGGATGCGGATCCCAATTTTATATCTAAAGCCCTGCAAATATATCTATATATCTAAAGCCTTGCAAATATATGCTTTTTATCTGCGGATATCTGCATCCGTGAATGCGGCTATCCATGGATCATTTTGGTGGATTGTGGCTCAGATGTGGATACAAATTTTGTACCCAGGCAGTGCTCTACTTATCCTGTGGTTATGCCACCACAGCAGACTCTATCTACAAAATCAATAAAATATTGGTATATTTGTCAGTGTTATCCTGATGAAACTCATCTTGCAATTTGTTGTGACTATTTCTTGCAGTCTTATGCTCCTTTTATAATTTCCTATTTTGTATAAAGGAATAAATAAAACATGTAAAATGAATAGCATCTGCAATGCCACTATGGAAAATAAAAATTATGGGGGCCCTCAATTTCACAGCTTTAGGGTATAAACAGATTATCAGAGAAAGAGGGTATCCACAATATATTATTGTACAACTGACTTTTTGTAGAGGAGGTTATGGCAGTACTAATTAAGTACCTGGTGTTGATCACTGTTGTAGCAAGACAGTGGGTTAGATAGAACTAGAATATGGTGTATGTGTGTGTATATATATATATTTTTTTTTTGTAATTGTTTTTTTTTTCTGTCCATTGTAGGTTACCTAAGATTCCCCCAACCCTCTAAGGACAGTGTCTAGTTTTCCCAGTAAAGAAATCTTTTTCAACCATTAAAAAAAGTAATGATATGAAAATAAACATCAGCAACCCTTTATTTATGGATTAATTATGATGCCAAGCATGCGATTGGCATTATAACATGTTTTATGTCAACAAAGCTGAAGGGAAGGAGAAAGCCCAGATCATATGTATTTCTAAACTTGTATCTCCTTTGCAACCTTCTATGAGTCAGTAATTTTGCCTACAAGATCAGAGTTTTGAATCTACTCAATCTGATATGATTAGAGCAACAGGAAAAAATCCAAACTATCATTTGGGTTACTATGTTCAGGGTATTAAGATTCAGGCCGAGTTTATTTTAAAATATCCTTATTTCATCAATCACTTCTCATATTAGGATCTGACAGTCCAGTCTGATCATGCTCTTGAAAGTAGTTTAAATATTTGTTATGTAATCTGTCATTGCAGATTCATTATGCCCATTTGCCTGATTTATAGGATTTTGTTTGGCTCCATAGCTGATGTTTCTGTTCTCATCAGCTATCTGACTTGAGAAGACACTATCAGAATCGATACATACATATACACAAATCAAAAAGTTTTTATTACTTTAAATAATTTCCAGTAAAATTGTTTATACTGTTGTAAATTTGTGCCACTTAAGAGTGTCTTTGTTTACACATTTATATGACAATGACAGTGCACCTGTTTTTATATGTTTCAGAATCTAGAGAATTGCTGAAAAGATTAAAATCTGAGTTATACATACAAACATACCCATCTGCTTAAGCCCCAATAAAAGGATTTGAATTTGTAAAATTTGTACACAATATATTTATCTTAGTAATATTCCATATTCTCCACCTACACTCTGGGAATTTATTCTAAATTTCTTTGTTCAAAATTTTCCACTGCCTTTTTTTTTATTTTGCTTCATTAAATATGAATGTCTGAATTTGAAAATTGAAAAATGTTCTACTGACAGGGAAAGGTTTATCCCCACACAGATATCAAAGTGAAAGCAACCACAGACTGTAACACAGTGGTGCCCAACCTTATTGGGGCACATAAACCTAAGAACAACCTTGTGTGGGCCACACAGCTTCTACATATCTTAAGATTTAAAGTCACCTGTACTTATTTATAGTTTTAGTTTAGCTTGTTTCATATGTGTTTAGACAGGTTGTTTCTATGTACAGTATTGTCTTTTTATACATTTGTGTAAACTAAAATAATGTAAATATGATGACAAAATGCTAATGTATAATAGATTAGGGTTGCAAGGAGACTCAGGAGATCATCTAGTCCAACCCCCTGCTCAAAGCAGGACCAACCCCAACTAAATAAAATCAGCCATTAGTATATTGTGTTTAAGCAGGCTGCAGGCCTTATGAAATGCTCCCGCAGGCCATAGGTTGGACAACCCTACTATAATACATGCCTCAACATGAAACATGCCTCAACATTAAAATAGGGTGATCCTCTCATGATCAGTTATGCTGGCTGTAGGGGCAAACCCCACAAAGTTGCCACACCAGACACCAGGATCTGAAGTAGACAAATAGAGCCTCAAATGAGGAAGGAAGTAGGAGCATGAAATTGCCCTTTGTGACCTCCAAGCACACCAAACCCATCTGAGCCATAAATTAGAACAGCCTCAACACTGCTCCGTTTTGTTCTGGCTTTTTGTGATCTCAGCAGACTGATCCAGAAAGTAGGCATTACTGGGAATGTTCTCTGCATTGGGTCTTGAAGAAAGTGGTGATGGTATCTATAGTAAGAAGTGAGAACTTGAGGCCTGCAAACAGGCTAAGGATTAAGGCCTAAGTGGAAAAAGCCAAGTTAACAGGAGTATGAGTGGAAAAAACCAAGTTAACAGAAACCAGCCTGTGAATTTATGACCTAACTGAAACTGGCACGGAGAAAACGCTGATACTGCAAGCATACAGATTTCCAAAATATTACTAATATCAAAATATTACTAAAAATACACAGCAGGTGCAGAAGGCACCACAACATCCTGACACCAAAGAGATAACTGACTCCCAGAAATGACACTTTGATGAATAGAAATGTCTAATAAGGTGATAAATAGAGTTGTTTTGCCCAAAATATCCATTTAATGGTAAAGGGTGGTATTAGACTATGTCAAGCGGGTGGCAACTACCTACGTAGAAGGGTGCAGAACAAAGTTGCCTGAGGGTGCCAGAGGGAACGACTTTGTCCAGTCTAGGGGATAATGGAAAGTCCTGCCATTAAATTGTGCCGAGTCCATTGTAATGGAGCACTTGTATTTGAAGTGTACCGGTAGCTATTCTATAGGTCACTTCTCATTGTGATTCAACTGCAATAAACCTGGCCCGGGTGCCTTCGTTGCTCAGCTAATCTGTGGTCGTGTTGATTCATTCGATCGTGAGTGCCGTCTTGGTTATCTGCGCAGAGCTGGGACAGCAGCTACATGGGGACACACAGACACAGCCTACACTGACAAGCACCAACACTGGTAATAGCACCAACGACAGTATCCTCCATCTGAGGAGTCCTCGATGCCACAATATCCGTTTTAAACTCAGCCACAGCATATAGAATATATAGGAACTTAAGGAGCCTCTAGCTCTATCTATCTCTTTATAAGCACCTATCCCAAGTCCTTGGAGTATTTCCGAGAAAGAAGCTTCTGACAATGCATAGAGTAATGAATATCAATCAAGACATGGACAGGATGTATATCCAAAGATCTGACAGAAAAAAAGGTTTGATATCTGTGGAGGAAACAATTGACAATGAAAAATATAATATCAACATATATGAGGAGTCAGACAGAGTGAAAGATCATCTGGTCACCATAACAAGTGATGGCCAAGAGTGCACCCCAATCCAAGAAAGCATAAAAGAAAGGAGAAAGCAAATTGCCAAAGAAAGACTTGAAAAATGTACACCACAATCAATGTACTGACAGTGGTGGAGAGAGATCAAACCCATTAGTGATTGAAGATTAACACACTTGTGACTTGTAGAAGCATACGTCAGAAGAGAGAAATAGCACCTCATTATGAGTGCATAAGAGCACTCCTTAAAGCTTAATTATGTTCCAGACAAAACTGACTAACAGAACTGAACCCTTAGCTGCAGAATGTGTTCTGAAAAGAAAAAAACATTGTTTCAATCATGCTGAGTGCCTGCAGAAGCCTGGCTGGGAGAAAATAATGAACAAATACACTAAGGTAGCCAAATGTCTGCACTGGAGCCTCTGTGGAAAGTATGGATTTAAATTCACCATGTTGTATTATGCCCGCCAAATTGAAGCTCTCTAGAACATGAAGAGGCTAAGATTTTACAGGATTTGGCAACTGTCACAGACTGAATGGCGCAGTCAAAGAGTCTGGACATAGTTGTAGAAAAGAAGATATTGCTATACCGACAGACAGAAACATAAAAAAACAACAAGAAGAGAAGATGGTGAAGTATGAAAAACTCTGCCACAAAGTGGAACAATCATGAAAAATTAGAACAAAGACCGTGATTATTTGAGCACTTGGTGCAATCCCTAAGGGTACATTAGGAGTGCAAGACATGACAATCAGTGACCTTCATCAAACAGTGATCTTAGGCAACGTGTGAACTTTAAGGAAAGTCAAAGGAGAACAAGTGCATTTGAGCACCTACAGTGCAGGAATTCTGAATAGGGTTTAACAAAACACCTGACTACCCAAGCCAACAAAGTCAGTTCATGGTCAGGATTTATTGGTGACACATGGAGACAAATTTTAGATGGCAAATTTCCCCTTTTTTATGTTTAAAGACCTTGCATGTTGTGAAAGCTATTTGTTTTGTTTTTTTTTAATCTCAATGTAATACTGAGAGACAATAATAACAATAATAATAATAGTAAATTCTTCTGAGGATCCTGAAGTATTTTAAAGCAAACAAAGCAGACTGGGAACTATTCCAAGAAAAGCTATTTCATATCTATTGTCAAACCCAAATCATATTCAAGTAGCTTAGAACAGAAACACAATACAGTCACTATTGAAGTCAATGTGATTATAAGATGTTTTTGTCCACAGAAATTCAATATCCAGGTCAAATATAATTTAAATCATTCTTGTAATCATTATCATTCTAATAATATTATAGTCCAGTCATTTACTTGGGTAGAAAGCCGATATAAACTGTATCATTCTGATTTAGTTGCATTTTATACACATTTTGCATTGGTGTAAACCATTATATAAGGTGCAGGGCAATGAAAAAACCTTTCGCTTGGTAGGATTTTATAATTTCCTTTTTTTCTCCAGTCTTTTTTAAGCAATATTGAAAATGATTTTACATTTCACTATTAAAAATTGTCCACACATTCTGCATTTTAGAACATAACATGTAAATATAAAATATTAAAATACGCAATATTTTAATAATATGTTCTAATGCCATTGAATTTATGTGAATATTTTTCAAAATGTTGCATTTTCCAAGTACACACTAAAATTCTTGTAACTGCTATGTAGGTATTTATAACTGATTGACTCTCACAAATCATTTACCAATTTTATTCATGGGTTAATTAATTTGGTTTATAAGGAAAAAATATGGGCCAAATCACAATTATTTCTATAACATTGCTTGGACTATCTAAACTTAATAAACATCTGAATCAGCACCTCTATGACATTTCATCATGCAGTCTCACAACTAAATTAGTCTCTGATCTACTCAGTGCACAATTGATTTATGCAGGCAAAGCAACTCCCATCAATGTTAAATTTGTATTTCCTTCAGTAGGGCTGGAATATGTAGTCTTTAGGTGAAATAATAGCTCTATTGAATTTAATGGCAAAATTCCCATCGACTTCAATGGGTCCATGATTTTATCCTTTCTTTCTGTTAATTAAATCTATTTGAGTAAGAAATCCTTCATTGGTATTATACAAAGGCCTGATCTACATTGCTGCCAGCAGTCGACGGGAGGTATGCACACTACATCACGTATCTTGCGTATCTCTTGTCGACATACTTACATTGCCATATCACAGAGTCTTTCATGACACTGAATCAAAAGGAGACGCCCTTCCGTTGATGCAGCGTTATTCCTTTCAGGGAGGTGGATTACCGGTGTCAACCAGAGAGCCTATCTGAATTGATTGCTGCAGAGCCAACAGTGAAGACATACTCAAAGTCCTTTTAAATAGTTTTACATTTGTACATATCTCTTTTCCACCTCTAAAACTCATTCTCTTGAATAAGCATCATCTGAGAAAGCAGTGGCCTCCCCTTCACTGTTTAGCAAACATGTTTGTTTATATGCACATGAGTAGTTCCACTGAAATCTCTCCAGTTGATGAAAGCGATATACATTCACACCAGCCAATTCATTACAATGTATTTTTTGCGGAAGCCTGCATGTATTGTCTCTGCTTTCTAGAATGATAGACAAAGGCAGAGAGAACAAGAGAAGGAAAAGGAGAGAGAGACAGAGAGATTGAAATAAATAAATCTATAGATGAAATGGTTTCCTTTCTGCTCTATGGAGATTGTCCAATAAAGCACTTAAGCATGTCTTTAGTAGGGTTGATCAAAAAAAATTCTAAAGAAATATAGAATCATATGGTTAGAAGGGACCACAAGGGACATCTAGTCTAACCCTCTGTCAAGATGCAGAATTTGTTGTGTCTAAACCATCCAAGACAGATGGTTATCCAGCCTCCTATTTTTTGAAAACCTCCAGTGAACCTCCATAGGCAGTCTGTTTCATTGTCCTACTGTTCTTACAGTTAGGAAATTTTTTCCTGAGATTTAATCTAAATCTGCTATTTTCCTGTCATCAAAATTGAGATTAGTCTAAATCAGAATTTTCTATGAGTAAAGTCTGATTTCAGAAGAATTTTGCATGAAGAAAATTGAAATGAAATATTTCTTTTTTGGTCAATTTGGCATTCCCACAAGGCACCACGATGCACTGTGGTGGCTGAGCCACACAAACTGCAGTGCATCATAGGAAATAAAGTCCAGCCAAGGACCAGTGCCTGTATAGGAAAATGGGGGCATGAGGGGCCCAGAACTATAACTTCCCATGAGGGATCACAGTGATTGAGGCTATCACAGGGTATATCTATACTGCAGTCGGAGGTATGATTGTAGCCTGTGCCAGTGTGCCTATGCTTCTGTTTTTAGCTGTGCTACTGCATATATATGTCTACCCATGCTGCAGTCAAACCTTGGATTCCAATGTAAACAGAAATTCATGTCAATGTGACCCAAACAAAACAATGCTGAAACAAAAAGTTTAAAGATTTCTGATTCAAATGTTTCAGAACTTTTAGTTCCACAAATGTTTCAATATCTTGACATTTTGTCCCAATTAATGATGAAAACAAATGTTAGCATATCTGAATTTCAAGTGGAACAGAAATTTCATTTTTCAGTCATCTGCAGTACTTGGAGACTTAAGCATATGCCCAAGTGCTTTGATGAATCAGTATTACTATATTACAGTTGACTCTCACAGTCAGTTCATGGATAGAACACTTCCCACTGAAGTAGCAGAGCTACTTATTTTTCTTGTAAGATTCTTTCAATAAAAGATGGGCCTTTCCTTGGATTGTGACAGACAAAAGTGAGTAGGCAAAATTGACACATATATAGGAGATACACTTCGAGCCAATTTATCTTAGTGTAAAGAGCATCTATTATCTAAAGCACAGCAGGATAGGAAAGACTATGTACCGAGTCTAAGAATCCTTTACAGGACTTGGTGTTTGATCCTGTAAATTACATCTTGGCAGTGAAGAACAAATCCCAGTATCTGATTCTATTTTTCATGGTGAGGCAAAATAATTTCCCATATCAAGAGTCTCCCTTGTCAAAGAACAAGGGTCAGTGCTATCTGTTCACTAGTCAATGGGTGTTTCATTTATTTCATTGGGGACACTTGAGTTCCAATGCTAGGAAGGAAAGATCCACAAGAAGTTCAGAGAAACAGACAGGAAATGAAGGATTTCTGATTGTCAGTCTCCTGAATGTTTCTGAGAGAATGAGAATACATTTTGGATACAGAATGCAGCAGCAAATATATAATAGCAAAATCATTCTCTATCTAAATAAATAATAGAGATAAGAATACCACAACTAAACGTGCAAAAAGAAGATTGCAGTTTCTGGTTCTAAATCCTTTTTTTCTGTGTGTCCTATTTTCAACATACACATATATTATTTAGCTGTAGTACCTGAAAAGAAATCTTGAGGGAAAAATGGTATAAAAAGAAAAAAAAATGAGAAAAAATGAATAAAAATATAGATAACCCAGGGACGAGTGGGTGATATTATTCATTATTATCAATGCTCATTTTTATTTGTAAGAGCTGTCAGACTTCAGATTACTGAATTGTTAAATGGTGAATTCTACCTTCCTGTATATGCAGTTTCTACAAATGTTATTGTTAAGCTGTCTGGAGTGGCTCAGGACCATGAGTACCAACCTCATGGCCGACTGTTAAGAAGCAGTATACACCCCAAATTGTCTTTGAGTTCTATACTTAGATTTCACCAACCAAGTATCAGATGTGATCTCCTCAGGCACTACAAGAGCTTCAACATAGAGTCACGGACAGTCCCTTTGGGTACTGTGATCTATCTTGCCAACCAGGTAAGTTTACCTTTGTGACTGATGGTCCCTTACACCAAAAATTACAACAATAGTCATGTTACTCCCAGTCCCAAAGGACCAGTCATTTACCCCAGGTCAACTGTACCTCAGATATCACACTGAAGACAACGCTTGTAGCAATCCTATAATAAAACAACTAAAGATTTACTAATAAAAACAATTAGTTTTATTTACAATGTTAAAGTAAATAAAAATACATGCACAAATGAGTCACAGTGTTAGGTAAAAAAAGTAATAGAAGCTGCGGTAATATACAAACTTGATATATCCTCTAGAGCTAACCCAGCCTAAGCAGTTGAGGATTCCCAGTTTAGGCTTAGAAATCTTGCCCTTCCAAAATCCAAGCAGCAGAGAGATCCAGTTTCTTCCTGTTCAGGATTTTTATTCCCTTCCCTTACAGTTCAAGCTGATAGAACAAGTCCTTATGCATGTTTCCTCTTCATGGATGTGGGGGAACAATTAATAACATCTTTTGTCCTCTGATATTCCACAATGGTTTGCCTGGTGTTTATGGACCTTCTTTTGTTGGGCAGCAGATAACATTTCCTGTGGCAAACTAGTATTTCACACTTGGTAATGCTTCTATCCTGACTGTGGGGGTTTACAGTTTCAGACCAAACACGTAAACGTTACCTTATAACATGGGATACAGATATAATAAGTGAGATTAATGCATGCAGCAATTTACAAACATTTCATAAATTCTAAACACTAAACACATTTTTATACATCTAATACCTATTTTACCAATACTAATGCATAGGTGATCCTGGTTGGTTTCCAGCTATGCATTTGTCAGTGTTCAGTTGAGTCTTGTATGTCTTGGCATGAGGTGGCATCTGGTCTGCCAGCATCATAGTTGTAGTTTATAATCCAGTCTTTGTGCCCAATACTGTCAGTGCTGACACAAGAGTGAGTAACTTTAGTCATAGGAAGTCCCATCCAGCCAACTCATTTTGTGCATGTATGCAGGATAGGGGGTCTTTGAGTGTAGTTGATGTTCTGTTCTTACAGTGACAAATGCTGATTTATTTTTCTCAAGAGATATATCTTTAAATATTGTATGTTTTCTGTAGAGCTAAATCATGAGCTCAGATGCTCCCAGCTACCTCTGAAGTCTTCCACAGAGACAAATTTGAAAGCAGAATTTCACACATTTGAAAGTCATGCCTGACCAACCTGATAGCCTTCTATGATGACTGGCTCTGTGGATGTGGGGAAAGTGGTTGGAAGTGAAATATACCTTGACTTTAGCAAAGCTTTTGATACAGTATCCCACTGTATTCTTGCCAGAAAGTTAAAGAATTATGAGTTGGATGAATGGACTATAAGGTGGATAGAAAGCTGGTTAGGTCTTCAGGCTTAATGGCTCAATATCTAGTTGGCAACTGGTATCGAGTGGAGGGGTTGGTCTTGGGGCCATTTTTGTTCAACATCTTCATTAATGATCTGGATGATGGGATCAGCAAGTTTGCAGATGACACTAAGATGGGGGAGTGGTAGATACGCTGAAGGGTAGCAATAGGATATAGAATGACCTAGACAAATTGGAGGATTGAGTAAAAAGAAATCTGATGAGGTTCAACAAGGACAAGTGCGGAGTCCTGCACTTAGGATGGAAGAATCCCATGCACTGCTAAAGGCTTGGGACCGATGGGCTAAACAGCAGTTCTGCAGAAAAGGACCTGGGGGTTACAGTGGACAAGAACCTGGAGTCAACAGTGTGCCTTTGTTACCAAGAAGGCTAACGGCATATTGGGCTGCATTAGTAGGAGCATTGCCAGAAGATTGAGGGAAGTGATTATTCCCCTTAATTCGTCACTGGTGAGGCCACATTTGGAGTATTGTGTCCGGTTTTGGGCCTCCCACTTATAGGATGTGAACAAATTGGAGAGAGTCCAGAGGAGGGCAACAAAAATGATTAGGGGGCTGGAGCATGTGATTTATGAGGAGAGGCTGAGAGAACTGGGCTTATTTAGTCTGCAGAAGAGAAGAATGAGGAGGGATTTGATAGCAGCCTTCACCTGTCTGAAAGCGGGGGGGGGGGGGGGGTGAGGGCAGCGGTCCAGGGAGGATGGAGCTAGGCTGTTCTCAGTGGTGTCAGAAGACAGAACGAGGAGCAATTATCTCAAATTGCAGTGGGGTAGGTCTAGGTTGGATATTAGGAAAACCTTTTTCACGAGGGTGGTGAAGCACTGGAATGGGTTACTGAGGGAGGTGGTAGAATCTCCATCCTTAGTGGTTTTTAAGACCTGGCTCGACAAAGCCCTGGCTGGGATGATTTAGTTGGGGTTGGTCCTGCTTTGATGACGGGGTTGGACTAGATGACCTCCTGAGATCCCTTCCCACCCTAACCTTCTATGATTCTATGAATTTGACATTTAATTTTTTTTTTACCCTATGATACCCTCAAAACCTAACCTGTGATGGTGTATGCAACACTTCGGGTTCTTGAGTAGTTGGACTGTTGCTTCAGTGGTATAGCCAAATCTCAAAGGCCCATGTTCTTATATCTGGCCTGTTTAGAATGGACCTTGTTTATAGAATGAAAAAAGGAAGGACTCATTTATATCTCTGAAATGAAAGGAACTAGAACTTTGCTTTTATTTTGGAAATGAGTTTCTCACAGAACTGGGAAGGGGGAATGTACCTTGTAGCAAAACAGAAAAAAAATGTGATCATTGATATTTTCATGTTCAGCTACCCTGTTTTGTCCTAAAAATAACAATTAAATCTGAAATTCATTACAGAACATTCAAACACACATAGCCAGATTAATTTAGCCCTATTCATTTTTTTGGTGTTGTACATTAATACAGAAAAACCACCAATAACTTAGGCACATATTCTGCCCTGCCACAGAATCATGAGGCAACCCCATCTGCATAATAGGCAGGTGTGTGAATCATAGAATATATGCATTGTCCATACTCTTGCCTTGAGGTCCTGTCCTCTGCAGGGATTTGAACATGTAAGATGTATGAAGCGTGAACTTCCCACGTTTTGGACACCACTTTCCATGCTGATGCATAGGTCAAAGAAATAAAATTTTAACTTTGGTGATATTCCTCTGTATGTTCTGAACCACAAAATGTATGACATTCTCTTCTATGATGTAGCTTGCATTTTTATTTAATTCACAATATATTTATTTATTTGTGTGTGAAAATGTTACACTAAGTTTGATTCATTATTATTACTGGTGTCATACTATTCCCAGGTATTCTGACATCCACCAGGGATTTGTGAACATATTTGTTGATCTCAAAAGTTTCACAGATTTTGGAACCAATGATTATTCAACTGAAAAATGATCCCTTGCTATCTTTTCTATTTGTTATGTTATTGTCTATTTAGTTTCTGGAAATGATACCAGGTGACAGAGGTAAGCAATCACACACCATTAATAATGAATAGCTGAAGTGAACAGCATTACACACTGCCTTGTAACACAGTCAAGGTCATCAATTTGTCGTGAGTGGACACAGTCACTGGGTCATGCATACAGGTCAAGTGGATCTGGTTAGAGTCGTTACCATTTCCTGCTCTGGGATTCTAGAGCACACTCCCAGGTTCAGACTTCTTGGCTGACAATCTTCTCTGGGACAATGCTGTCCACCTGCCCTAGACCCTGAAAGTAGCATCAGACCCTCCTCATGGCCCCCTGTAACTTAAACACACTCCCTCAGAGTCCCACCTAGTCTGTTGACACTCTGGCCTTACCAATTTCATCATTTCAAGAAACAACATGGCGGGAAAACAAAGAACCCAGGCTTAGCAAAGGAATTTCTTAGAGTGTCACTTTACATTTAAAGTTACAGATCTTTGAAAATAACAAAAGTCCTGAGATGTACCCTCTGCTAGTCTGAGCTCAATCCTCCACTGAGGCCCTCTTGCTGTCTCCTGAAAGTCCTCCTTATGTGTGGTGGTAATCACCATCACCTTCAAACACCACTCCCTGCACAGAGCAGGACCTCACTCTTAAATAGGGCTTCTGTCTCTGTACCAGGTGCTCAAACTCCCAGTTTAAACAGACATGCTTTCCCTCTCTCCCTTACAGTTTCTTCTATAGAATGACCATTGTTCCATGGAGATGGGCCACTAATTCAGTCACTGGAAGTTAATGGCCCAAGACTGCAGTCTTGATGGCTCTGGGTAATGGTCCTTCAGTGAAGTATCAAATGCCTTTCCTGGACAGGGCAGCTGTCTGGAAGGCCTCATAATAGCCTTCTTTTGAGCAAATGGAAGTGCAGCCTACTGTAATCTCTGGGGCAGCCCCAGTGTAAGCCCATCAACACCAGTACAAACATACTACATGTAATTTAATTATCACGACTCTATCACAAAGAGTTGGAAAACAATCTAGAATCTGAACATTGTTCATCCAGAATATTTGGAGCATACCTATGAATTATGAATATATTTGCAGAAATCGGGATTGGTTTATTCTTGACAGCTCACAAACAGGAGTATAAGGTTCATATCCTGTAAATGCTTAAGTTTAAGCAAATGACTAGACCTATTGACATCAGCTGGGCTACTCATGCTTTAAGTCAAGATGAATATAAATGTTTGGAGGATTAGGGGCTAAACTGGCATTAAAAATCAATCACAAGGAATGCTTCTCCTGTCTCTATTATTCGTATGAGTTCATAATTTACATTTTGTATTGCTTTCTGGAACTTTCCATTTTAGATCCTGTAAAGAAACTGGAAAAATACTCAATACATCTAGTAATATTGAAGTATACTACAGAGACCAGTCTATGATAGTAAAAGATAATATTTATGTATTTTTTAATTTCAGTTCTCCTTTGTTCTTGAATGTCCTGGGCTTTCACACAGTCAAATTTAGGAAAAGAGGCAGATGCTGATAATTTGGGATTTATGAGTTTTACAGTGAACCAGTAAAAACCAAGCCGCTGAAGAGGAATTCTCTGAAGTCAGTAAAATTTCCATTGATTTATTACTTTCCATTAAAAACATAAAACAATGTTTCCAGGTAACAAATACTTGCACTGTTTGTCTTGTGTCTACTTGAAAAACACATTCCTCTCCAAGATGAGAATAGTTTCACTTTCATGGTCCACACAGGAAGCATTGATCAACATGAATTATTAAAGAACAATGCAACAGTGCCAAATTATGGTTGTTTTTAAAGCTATTCTTAAAGCAGCAATATCATATTACTATTTATATATTTTTCAGTGCTTTCCCTCTGATATCTGTAATTTTTTTTTAGAACTTTTGAAATGCAATTTCTCTTCTGACCAATTTTCATTGGACAACAAAGTGATTGATTTTTAATTCCCTTTTGTTTTTTGACAGAATGCAATCCAACATGATTATGTCAGTACATCTTGTGTAAAAGAGGTTGTAAATGTATTTGATTTTATTTTATTGCTGGCTCTGCAGCAGCAGAGTTCATGACATTATTGGATTGAGTGTCATAGTGGCCCCAGTTCAGTCTCTAAGGACTCAGCTTTTGAAAATCATCAAAAATGTATTGTGAACAAAAATGCTACCATTTAGACACCTAACTTCCCAACTGTGCCCACAAATCAAATTGTTAGACAAATAGGGAGGGATTCTCAAAAGGGCTCTCCTCTGACCTAACTAAAGTCAAGAAGAGTTTTACCACTGACTTCAGCCGGAGAAGAGTGTGGCCAACATGGAATCCTTTTGAAAATCCCACCTTTAATGGAAGTTCTAGTATTTGCTCTTGCAGATAATTACATCCAAAATTAATAGTGCCTATAATACTGAAGGCTGAAGGGAAGCCTTTTTCCACAACTGAACCTGATTTTGTATGCACATGTTCCGAGCATGTAGCTGGTTAGGCCTGGAAAGCCATTACTTGTGCATGCAAAAATCTTGTATCTCTATGGAGCAGTTAGATGGCAAAGAAGTCAGTTTCCCTTACAAACGAAGGAATGCGTGTGTACACAAAACTTGTGGGCTTAATTTTAAAGACCTTTTCTGAAATATGGTCCATATGTTACATCCTACATGAAGAAAGGGAGAGAGAGACTTTTTTTTTGTTTTCTATCACATAGCAATGAATTTGACTTAAAAATTAACCTTGAGAATGCACCAACGTGAAAACAATTTTAAGAAAGATCAAATGGTGAACCTAAACTACTGCCTGTTTTCTTATTAAAATATAAACATCATTTTATATATTAATATTGAATATATACATTAAAAGCAAGGAAATGTACTTTTACAATTTCTCAATAGTGAATGTCAAATTACACCGCCTGTGAGACTGAGCAGTTCTGGGGAGCAGATCACAGGGGCCATTATAATAAAACAGTTCAAAGCAGTAGTTCTCAAAATTTCCCATATTACAATATCATTTTCCTCACTGTGACCACCCAGGAACTCCTCTCCCATTTAGCAACTGTCTAGCCAGAACCTCCATCCTGTGTAGCAAGAAGGAAAGGACAGTAGGATCACAACTTTATGCCACCTGTTTGTGGCCCCAGTTTGCTCTATGTCATAATGCCTATTGGGGAAGCACTAAGGCTCCACCTTTGCTAAAATTGTAAATCGTATTCTGTTTATTTTTAAAAGGTGGTCAAGGATGTCCAGAGCTTTGGATGGGAAATTTTCTATTATAATTTTTAAAGATCCAAAATGTGCGACCCAAATATCATAAAGGCAGATGGAGACAGAGCATGACAGCTGCTTACAGTATGAATAGCAGTGCTAAGGAGAATTAGTCTATACAGAGCCACTGTCTTCTCCCCTCTCTTAGGTGAATGGAAGGGAGCAGAGGCCAAGGCTTTTCTCCCTTGATATACCAGCCAACATGTGCCAAGGAACACGTGCTGTAGCATGTATTCATCCAGCACGATTTACTCCACCCTAGAACAGCTGATGTTAAGAGCTGATTGAAGAAGCCACAGCAGGAAGTTTGATTGGTCCTACAAACACCAGGAACATTCTGCATACCTTGAGTGCTGTCTACTTACATCTTATCTCTTAACTAAATATATATATATGTATATAGTCATGTCTTTTTTATGAGCATGCCTCCAATGGTATGAGTCCCAGCCACATGCCTGAGTTCTTCTGCTATACCTTATTCAGGGCAGATCATATACTGAGTATTTGTATTTGTATTTAGATAGCATATTGGCATATCATAGCCAGATAGATAGATAGATAGATAGATAGATGTCTTCTTACTTAGAAGATGCTCCTCATTGTACCATCTGAATGCCTGATAAAGTTGATCTCACTAACTGCATGAAAATTTTAAGGCTATTATAGTATTGGAGGCTTTTCTTCTTGAATCTGACATTTCATGTGACCCAGCATTTAAGAAGCAGTGTTTGATTGCTTTCACATCACCCTTCACTTACGTTTTCTCCATGGAAGAGCACTATTGTGAAGAGTGAGACCCTTATCTAACAGTTCATTGCTAATTGGTAAGGTTCTTGACCCATCTGAGAGGTTGAACTTCAGGACAAGCTCATTGTTGGAGCACATTGAATGCACTGGTATCCTAATATTCTGAGATATTCTATTTCTTTGTTCTCCCCTATTCTTTGTTTTATTAATTTTGAAGGAAAGGTAAGTCAGCTGGGAAAAAATACATATATATAAGGATTGAAAATATGTCAGTAATCACAAAAGCATGTTGGTATTTTTATATAAAATCTATATTTTTACATCAGCCTGAGCAGAGCCTAAGTCAGACGTTAACTTATTTGAATTACTCTGTGTTTGTTATCTGGATGCTTCTGGAGTCATATCAATGACCATTAGAACAATCATCTTCGTTCATGAGCTGCTGACCCTCTAAAATACTCATTTCAAAGAGAGTTTCCATTACTCTCATAACAAACTATAGACTACTTATAGAATTCCATCATTTATCTGCTATTTTAAATTTACCTGGTGCTTTAGCGAGAGAGACACAGTTTTTAGATTGAGTAGCTTTCTACAGTTATATGAATGCAGACTTTTTGCTGTCAGTTCTGAAAAAAGAAAGGGAACTCAGATACCTTCCTTGGCAAAATCCTCCCCAAAACCTCCATCCTCCACACCTTGCAGAGGCCTATCCAGGATCTGCAGTGGAAAAGAGGTGGAGACTGTGTAAGTTGGGTGAAGAGAGTGGATGGGCTAGATTTGGAGATGGGTATGTACACATTGTCCCTACTCTAGATCCAAGGCCATTAAACAGAGAAGATGATACAGCCCAGGTAGGTATTATCTTTTCTACCCAGTTCCTAAGGAGCCATACTGCCAGGGACCCAGAGAGGGATGTAGGTAGTCAGACTGAGTGCAGAGGCATAGGGCCTCCACACAAATTATTCTGATCTCCCTCATATTCCTGTGGATCTGACAGGCTTGGGTACAAGCTCTGAGTCCGTTACCACATTTGACTAAGCCCTGTCCTTCACCTCCAATGGGGAAATATGGGAGATCTTTGCAGGGGAATTCTTGGAGACATTTCATCCCACAGATCTCTCCTTCCTAAGGTTGTCCATAAGGGGGAATAACCAGGTTAGAATAATTATTTACAGAAATTATTCAGCAAATAGTTTTGAACAGTTACAAGTTCAGGAGAATCTTGATCTTTTCATGCACAATTCATCAGCTGAAAAGGAGGCAAAATTGTGTAATAAGCTAATTGCTATGAATTAGTCACCTCACTCTAGAAATGTGTTTCCTGTTAGAAATTCAATATGGGAAAGAAAAAAGTGCTTTACAATGTAAATGACTGTAAGGATTGCTGCTGGCTCACAGTCATATTGACTGACAGCCTTTTGGACCCAATAAGGTGTTGTTGTTTGGGGCACCTGACTGCAGGAGTCAGTTTGATTGATCTAGCATGCTCAGTGGATGTATTTTTAAATTAATAATAAAAAAAAGTCTGTGACTTATTGTACATTTGTAATGGAGTTTTCTTGTAGCAGCAGCTGCTTTTTTGTGTGCCACTTACTGCTACTATAATAGGTCTCTTTCATGTAGCTGACAGGTTGAGAAATGGAGGGTTTATTTATGCTGTTTTCTGTTTCATCTTTCATTTGTGGTTTATATCATGTTCAGAGACATGGCATAGCTTTTGTATTGCTTTTGTAATGGCCAGAAGAGATTCATTCTTTCTTTCTGCACTTTGAAACTTGGTCCATTAAGAGAAAATCAAAGATGGTGGAAAAGGTCAGTCTTTCAAAATGTAAATGTAGGTCTGGACAGGTGTAGTTAGCTGTCTGTCATATTGATCGGAGAAGTGCTTAATTGGGGTATTATGCTTTAGTAAACTTGACTGTGATTGACAGTTATGGTTGTTCTAATGTAGTCATTCCGAGTGTATAATGCAGAAAAAAAAACTTATTTATTCACTGTACTATCGGTATAAATCGTCTTTGATATCTACTGGTGTAACCCTTCTGCTAAGTTTTGTTGGCAGCAACAAGGGCCGTGTTCAATTATCTAGAGGTTCCTCTTAAAATTAACAAACACCAGTGGTTCGAGCCCTCATCCAGAAACCTGCAAAAAACTTAGCACTTCCCTTGAGCATCCTTAATAAGGAATACTTTCCCACTAAATCACTGGATCTGTATATAAAACAAGGAATGACTTTATTAGGGAACAAAGGGACACAGCCTAACCTTGGGGAAACACAACAAAAATATACATAAATGATTAGGTAAATCCTGATAAATGATTATTGGCAAAGATACTAACTAAGTTCTCCACCTGCTAATGTGAACATCCAACAAGCAAGGGTCACTTTAACATATCACTTGACCCCTTCCCCTCCACTACATCCCTCTCATGGTTTTGTGTCAGTACTTAGGGCAGTCCCAGTGTCCAGGCGTTCATTCAGCCAAAGTCTCTAAAGGAGTTTTGCCTGGTTAGGTCCTGAGGCTTCACCACCTAACTCAGCTATAGTGATTTCAGCTTTATTAGAACTGGCTGGAGGGCCCTCACTGGAGTTCACTCAGTTGTGTTGCTTTGCTCTGCGACTTTCAATGAAGTGTGCGTCACTGATACCTCTCAGTGTTAAACAACCTCTGTGCCATCACCTCTGACTCATTTCTCAGCACAAAGTCATCTTTATATCTTATCTTCTTAAATCTTCAGCGGAGGAAGATCGGTAGCATATAGAACCCCTGAGCAGAGTCATTACCACCAGGGATTCGTTCCTTGCCACGAGGTGGGAATCCCTTTTCCCTCCCCCTACCCCATTAATTTGAAGTCTGTGCAAAGTTCTCGTAGGTCCCCAAAGTGTCACTTGCAGGATTTCTAGGTAGAAAATGTATGCAAACTCTTTTGGTATCTGTACTTTTCCCAGTTCATTAACAGATGATGGCAAAGAGCTCCTTTTCCTATGGTGCTTCTGTCCATCTGGAGTTCATAGATTCATAGAAGATTAGGGTTGGGAGGGACCTCAGGAGGTCATCTAGTCCAACCCTCTGCTCAAAGCAGGACCAACCACAACTAAATCAGCCTATTCAGAGCTTTGTCAAGCTGCACCTTAAAAACCAGTACATATGGAGATTCCACCACCTCCCTAGGTGACCCATTCCATCACCCTACCGTCTGGGTAAACAGTTTGTAAAGCAGCTCTTGGTCTCCTTCCCCTGTTCAGATGGAAGTAGTGAACTCCCTACCCTCTACAGCTTCAGTCCACAGAGCTTACACTCATATGGATGTTTTGGGGTTTTGCACTAATACAAATATTTATTTTTGCTGTCTTACTAATTCTATGCTGATAACGTGTTTGCATTACCTTATTACAAGGGCATATTTATGCTCATCCCTCTAGAAGAAACGTCTCTCCATGTGCTGAAAGTGAGTGCTCAAGGAAGAAAAAGAGGCACCATAGTTGATATACCTGGGGCATTCTGAAAAATGAGAAAATTTAATCATAGTAAAATAAACGTATTTTCATCCTATAGTTTATGCAGTCTGTGCAGCTATTTATTTAACAGACTAGCTCTTCCACATGAAAGATCCAGGCAGGGGCAGCTGCTTCATTGTCCTTCATCTGTTAATTCCAAGGGTCTCTAAATCATGGGGTGACAATACCAGGAATTGTGCACAAGCACCGGCAAAGCAGTGAAGAGCATATTTAAATGTGACCTTCAACAATGGCCATACTGTGACAGATTCTCTTATGAGAACCAGCCTCTTTCCACCACACAGGTGGCATTAAGGGCCCATATTCTGGCTAAAATTTGCCAGCAGAGAATTCTTCTGATATGGGAGAACTCCCTGCTTGCGTATATTGTCCAGAAGCCTGTGGCTCTGCTAAGCCTGTCTTCCACTGGGGTACTCTACTAATGATTTCACTTCAGCAGTGCATCACAGAGTTGTCCAGAAGTAGTGGGGACAGTCCTACCCTCAGCATCACTGAGTGAAGCATCTTCACATTCCCAGAGAGGGCTCCCGAAGACATAGAAGCTCTTTACTTTCTAACATGTTCAACCACCCCAAAATTTCTCAACACTCGCCTAGCATCTATGAAAACAGATGGACCTTCAAATGTGCAACCGAATCAACAACAGAGCTGGACAAAAATGGGGAAAAGACAAGTTGCATGAAAATTTCATGACCTTTTTGCACCCAGGTGTTATTGGCAAAATTTGAAATTTCAGTGAAACTGAATGTTTTGACCAGCTTTCCTCAAAAAAATAACAGGCAATTTCAGACTGTGTGTGTTTGCATTTTTGAATTCCAGAGAGCCCTTCTTGGAAAATCCCCAGCCACTAGCCTGCTCCCGTCCAACACGGCTGACCTTAAACACCCTTTTAGAAAAGCAGTGCCCATTTTCACCATATAAGTATCTCCTCGTGTCACTGTATATTTGGAGATGACACTAGAAGCGGCCATGCATTCCTCCTCTTTTTGAATGCAGTAGTATTGCACAGGGAGAGATGATGTCTCTCAAGTGGATATGTCCCAAATCATTTAAGACACTACAGGCCCCAACTTGAGCCAAGACAAATTACAATGTCTCACCTATGCATATGATTTTGAGATTCCACTGGAGAACAATGGCTTGATTCACTAACATTAATATATGATTGCAAAAGACTTAAAGGAGGTAGGGGAACACTTTAATGTGTCATTAACACAATTTTGTTTAAAACTACTGAATTATAGTTTTCATAGCTGAATGTTATTAACTTTTGTTTACTTTTATAGAAATTGTCAGGTAAATTACAGTATGCGTGTTTCATCCTTTAATAGAATTTCTCATGAAATGTCTTTATTTAATCATAAGCTTGCTAAGAGCTAAAAACAACTCCTATTGAAATCAGTGGAAATATTCCAGTTAAGGAAAGGAAGGATGGAGGTGGGGCAATAGGGTGACCAGATAGCAAGTGTAAAAAATCAGGATACGAGGGAAGGTAATAGGCACCTATATAAGACAAAGCTCCAAATATCAGGACTATCGCTATAAAATTGGGACATCTGGTCATATTAGGGGGAAGATTCTGATATCAGTTACATCAGCATAAATTTGCTGTCATTCCTCTTGACCTTATTGGAGAAGACACTCTTCATTTACACCACAAGAATCTAGCCCAGGGAGTTGAGGGCATTCAGCAGTTCTCAGAAGGGTTTCAGGACTATCAGAATTAATCCCTCCATTAGGAAGCTGATAACTACTTACATAGACTTACACTATTGTGGATCCTGTAATTTATATTTGGTTTATTTTTCTAGACTGGCAACACTTAAGATTTAAGTTTACCGTACTCTGTTTGAAGCCTCATTGTCATGGTGGGCACTGAGCATTACATTAATTTAATTTTATTTATAGGCTTCCCTATTGCTCTCATCACAGTATTCCAGAGTCATAGAAGAGCCTTTCACAAATAATTAATATGTGTATCACCACATCATCCCAGGGAGCTACACAAGTATCATTATCCCCATTTTACAAATGAGGCACACAAAGATGTGAGTGACTTGCCCAGATAGCACAGGAAGTCTGCTGAAGAGACAAGAATTTAACCAAGATCTTTTGAATCCTTGTCTAGTGGCTTATCAAGACCAACTTTCATCTTTTCAATAATTCTGGCTAGGAAACAAAAGTGAGATTTTAATGACCAGGCTAAAAGAATATACCATTTAATAGGAGGACTTTGGTCATTACTGATTTTGTTAACATGCATCTTTAGTACTTCTGACACTTTTTTGCCAGATTAAACAATATGTTTCTATTTTGTGAGCTTTTATCGGTTCGTAAGCTTAAGGTTTTGGCTCTTTATGGAGCACCATAATTAATATTTTCCTATGAAGTTCAGAGAGGAGAATTGAATAGAAAATGGACTGCAGTTATATTCTAGTAGACATTAAAGTGATCTGGGAAGAAAAAAGTTCAGTCAATATATGATATTTGCCCTGTTTGAAAAGTTTTGAAAATGTGCTTAAAATATGTGGGTCTGGGGTTTCGTTTTCTTTCTACGTTTCTTTTATGTGGTCCGGATGCTCACCAGTGCTGCGTACTGGAATGGTATCAGTAACAGTATTGTATTGGTATTCTATTGGTAGTTTCAGTTCTATTTCTACGGCTTGATCCAAAGCCTATTGAATATCTGTGTATCACAAAACTACCCTCAAAATTTATCAGAAAAGCCAAGATTTGAGTAGGCATGAAAATTCATCTATTGTTTCACCTCTCTATGTCAGGGCTGAGACTGTTGCTTAGAAAATGTGAATATTACATGGAAAATTTTGACAAATTTCATTTTCATCAACATTTTCTGCAGAAAATTTTAAATTTTAGTGAAAAAACAAAATCAAGGTGTTGTTGTTTTTTTGCCAAACACCAGATGTCTACGGTTTTCTGACCAAACAATGTCAAAAACTTCCATGGAAGTCAGACACTTCTTGTGACAAATTTCATTGAATTGAAAACACAGATTTCCATTAAAACATTTCCAGTGGAAATATTTTGAACAGCCCTAATTGAGGCATATTCGCAGGACAATAGAAAAAGAAACAAGGAGGGGTATATTTTATTACCAGTGCTTGAGTTTCCCCTGGTCTGTGTATACACAAATAATTTCAGTAATATCCAGGGCTTTTAGTTCAGTACCTTCCCCAAACATTATATTCACTATAATAAAAAGATCCCCAAATAAAAACAAATCTCATTTATTTGTGAAATTATGTTTAAAAAATTCTAATTATCTACCACTAGTAGTCTTTTGGTGATAGTGTTGCTACTCACATTGTACTGAAATGTTTAGCAAAATCAAAATAACATTGCTGCAATTTTAACTTTCTTTCAACTCATGAGAAAAATTAATTTAGAAAATAAATTACTCATCTCTAAAAAAGGAGCAGCCAATATGAAAATTTAGGTATCCTTTCCCTCTTTAATACATTTTACTGAGTTGACTTATTTTCCTTGACCTTTTCTTGGCATCCTACACATGTTCTTTAGATAATCTCATTTATAATATTTCATATATTGCTAATAATTCAGGGTTACTGAATGGCAAGTCTAATTTAGTTAGCTTTTTGTGTGCTTGACATACTATTTATAAAGGTAAGTTTTAAGCATTTCAAAACCTGTGCCTCTATTCAGGAAGGTATTGATACCAGTGCCATAGCAGTTAATTTAGGTTTATTAGACTGATGGTTAATATTCCACACAGTTCATGGGGATTTGGTTGACTGACTCCAATTAACATTAATGAGGGATTCTGAGGTTAGACTCCTACATATCACACTGAAAAATTACCCCAGAATACCAAGTGATGTTTACTGATTCCAGACCCTTAGGTATTGCACAGCAGATTTTTTTTTCCCATTGGGTATATATGGAACTCCTTATTAATACATATAATAGCTACAAATTTAAATCACCTGTTCAAAGAGGTACCAACTGCTGATCAATGGCACCCCATAGCGTCAGCAATTGATATAAACTGTAAATGTACTTTTCAGCAATTGGTGGTGCTAATAATCAATTAAGATGTATTCATGCCACTGAACATTTGGTGATGCTGCTGTAAGAGGCCATACTTTGCCAAACTACTTCAGTTTTTTCCACTAAACCCTAGGTTCCTGTGAGAGTAGAACTCCAAGGAAGGAGGATACTGGGCTGGCACTGTAACTATATAGAGGCAATACTCTCAACAAACCATGGGTACTGCTAAGTAAGCTTTCATTCTTATAAGTGATCTCTGCATATTCCTGCTTGTGAAAATCAAGCAAACAGCACAGCATCCAGCAGGAAGGTGGACTGAGAAGTTCTAGTAAAACAGGAACTGCAGAACTGTCCTCCCACAGAGAGCATCTGGTCTCGGTGCCATGTCAAGAGAATGGTCCAGTGTAAAGGTGTTGTATAGAAAGCCTGGTAGCGGCCAAACAGATTTCTAAGGGCTAGATATTGACACTCCCTCTCATGATAAGTAGCACCTTATCCACAAATAGTCTCACTGATTGCAATAGGACTTTTTTCAGAGCAAAGTAAGGGTGTCAGAATCCAAGCCTAAAATGGAAATATTGAAGGCAGGCCATTGATGGCACTTTAGTCCTAGCAGACAAAGTCCTGAGAGTCTCAAGTACCGTCATTCTAGCTAAGGTATAGCATGATTCTATGATTACTCTGGCTGACTTCTTAATGGTCTTTGTAATAACTAAATGAGACATCAAAGCTCCTCTTGACATCTAGGCATGGAGCCTGACTCCTACCATTGTGCAAATAAGGCTTTGGAATGAAAACTAGTTGATAAATGGTCTGATTTAGGTGGAACTTTACACTATTTTTAGCAAAATTTAGTTTAGGATTCATTTAATGACAGTTTATGGCTACAGAAAGGAAGGACTAAGGGTGGAGAGCCTGCATGGATTCCCATAACTTTGACTCTGAATGCTTGTTATCACAAGTCATCCCATCAACCATATCCTGGATAAGATGGGCATATGGAGCAGTTCAAAATGGAGATGTTGGAATTGCTAAGGCTGGTTATGAAACAAGCCATGGAGGGTACAGCATTGGCACCAGAAACTCGGAGGGGGAAATGTTCCTACAGATTTGACTGGCACTGGACATGATGATTGCACACACACACCTTCAGAAGACGGAAAGCCATCTCATAATTTATGCCAGTGGAGCAGACAGGAAAGTTTATAAAATATTTTTTTTTTTAGTTTTAAAGTTAAAGAAGTGAGTGAGAAGCAGAGTAAGCTGAGATATGCAAGTTGGAATGTAGCAACACTGACTGGAAAAGCTTAGAGCTCTGTGAGGTCTTACAGCAGAGAACAATAACATGGGGTGTGTACAAAGAACTAAACTGAAAGGTTGTAAAGCTAATATGCCGGTGCAGGTTTACAAAATCTATTATTCAGGGAATTCAACATCCCAAAACTGTGTTGGAATTATTCTGGGTGAAACCTCACAAAGGCATGTGATAGAGATTACCAGAAGGTTGGACTGACTGATGAATGTTAAACTGTGTTTGGAAGTGGTAACTATCCATGTAGTAAGTGGGTGTGCGCCACAGTGAGGAGAGAACGTAAAGAGTCGTTTTTCAATGGGTTGCTGTGCATTATCGAATACATGAGAAGACAATGTATTTGATAATGCACAGCAACCCATTGAAAAACATTCATCAGTCAGTCCAACCTACTTTTATAAACTTTCCTGTAACTCCCAGTAACTGATTTATTGTTACCAGTTGTGCTAGAAACTAAGCATCACTACAACATATTAGGGATGTTACTGACTTCAAGTCTTTTTTCCTCTGGATCTAGCTGATCCTTAAGGGCCTGATTCTGCCACCTTACTCACTCTGAGTAGCACCTTATTCTATAAGTAGTCCCACTGAGATCAAGCAAACTAATTGCAGAATTCGAGATTACTCATTGCGAATAAGGGTGATCGAATCATGTTCTCTACATGAATGTAATTGTCAAATTGACGGCAATTGTAGTCTTGGAAAGATTAGATTTTTATTGGTAAATGTTGGTAAACATCAATTTCACTGCACACACACAACCTAATGAAAACAATATTTCCATTGATAGTAAGTAAAAATAGAGAAATAAGGTAGGTGACATAATATCTTTTATTGAACCAACTTCTCTTGGTCAGAGAGACAAGCTTTTGAATTTACTGAGAGCTCTTCTTCTCATCTGGAAAACTTAGTCAGAGTGTTACAGCTAAATACAACAGGGAACAGATTATTTAACATAAGTAGTTAACACATATTTCAAGGGAACATTTAAGGTAAAGGGATCTGTTAAAACCCTTCCAGTCACAGGGAGAAAAGGAAGGTATGGGGGAAAGTGGAAGCAGAGTGTTAGTGGGTTATAGAGTCTCATAATAAGTCATAAATCCAGTGTCTCTGTTCAGTCCTGACTTTTAGTCTAACAAAGTTATTAATTTAATCTCCCAGGCTCATCTTTTGAAAGTGTTGTGCATGTTTCCATTAAGGATGAGGACTGATAAGTCAGATATAGGGTGATCACTTTGGGAAAAGTTTTCACACACAGGTGATGTGATGTCTTTTTTCATTTTCCTGTGTGAGTTCATTCGAGAGCATAGTGATTGTCTGGTTTTGCCCACATAGCTGCTATTGGGGCATTTAGTGAAGTGGATGAAGTTCACCATATGTTGTGATAGGCATGTGTAGGACCCATTGATCTTGTAATGTGTGTTGTGGGGAGTGTTGATCATTGTAGCAGTAGAGATATGTTTGCAGGTTTTGTATCTGTTGTTTTGGCAGGGTCTGGTGCCACTTTGAGTTGGTGTGTCCTGGTCTCTGGGGAGCTTGCTTCTGATGATGACCTTGGAGAGGTTCGGGGTTGTCTGAAGGGCTGAAGTTGGTGTTCAGGAAATATTTCTTTCAGGATGCTGTTCCATTGAGTATGTGTTGTAGGAGTTTGATAATACACCATATGGGTTTCAGTGTGGAGTGTAGTTGACAACTAGTGGTGTGTGGATATAGTTTTTTTTTTTTCTGTATTGAAGCAGTTCTCTTGGGATATTTAGATGGCCTATTCCATGATGCGATCCACTTCTCTGGTTGAGTGTCCTTGTTTGGTGAAGGCGATTTTGAGTATGTTAAGGTCAATATCCTGGACTTTCTCCTCAGAGCATATTCTGTAGTATCGGCATGCCTGGCTATAGATAAACAATTTCTTGAAGTGTTTGGGGTAGTTACTTTATCCATGAAGGAACTTGTTGTGATCCATGGCTGTATCAGTCCTTTTGAAGCCCCCTGCTGGTAGACTTGTGGTCCTATCACATCCCACACCAGAAAAAGGAGCAGTGAAAGTGGGTACTCCAAGTCTGCTTAAAAAAGCTACAGAGAAGCAGCCACTCAAAGTGTATCAGGCTCAGTTAAAAAAAGCTGCAGGGCCTGAGCAATTCAGTTGCTGCCTGGGACCAGAAGGGTGAAGAAGGATTAAATGGATTTGAAACTCCACAGGCAAAGAGGCCTGAGAGAAGACCCAGAGAAATCAGGTCAGAGATTGAGAAAATTTACAGGCAAGGAGGCCTGGGAGAGACCTTGTGCAAACAGGGAACAGACAGAGAACCCAAGAAGGTGATGGGGCAGAGTGGGAAGCAGCCCAGGGAATGCTGCAACTATTAAAGAAAGCAGTATGTGGCTGCTATTTGTAGGGTCCCTCGGTAGGGACCTGGAACATTGGGAGAGTCTGGTTCCCTCACTGCCACTGGGGAAATTGCCTAATTTCCAAGAAAGAGATAAGACTCAGTACTAAAAGCTCAAGAAAGGGGCTTGAATTTAAATGGGCCCAGAGATAGGACTGAAGGCCCAGTGAGGGCCAACTATTTGTTGGACTTTTTTACACTGGAATGGGTTCATCCATTTTAGATTTTGTGTGACTAAGCTGGAGGGCTGAACTACTGAAGACCTGCCTGACAAGACTAACAGAGCGCACCATGAAAAGAGAGAGAGCAGGTTCGCACCCACCTGATAGGAGGCACTCACGAGAGGTGAAGGTGCCCCGTCATAGTTGTCTATAGCTCTCTGTAGGATTCCAATTTTGAAGCTGATCATAGTGTCCAGGAAGTTGATGCTGGTATCAGGGTGGTCCAGAGCATTTGATGGATGGATGGGTGGTGGTTGTTGAAGTTGTGGTGGAAATCTATGAGGGAGTTTAAATCATCTGTCCAGAGGATGAAAATATAATTGATGTATCTCAGGTATATCTTTCTTTTTTTGGTGCATTTGTCCAGAAATTCTTCTTCAAGGTGGCTTTTGAAGAGTTGGCATATTGGGGAGCCATCCTAGTACCCATGGCTGTTTCCATGCTTTGGACAAAATGTTTGTTGTTGAATGTAAAATTATTTTGGGTGAGGACAAAATGGTTGAGTTTGGCAATATGTTTGGGGTGGATATCTGAAGGTTATCCATTGTCTTGTAAATATTTGAGGCAGATAGCTATGACATCATTGTGTGGGATGTTGCTACAGAAGGAGGAGACATCATGGTGGCAAGGATGATGTTCTGAGTGAGATTGCTAACGTTTGTGAGTTTGCAGAAATTACTCAGCTGCATTCTGGATGAAGCTGGCTCTTTGTGTGATGAGTGCTTTGTGGATGGTTTCTAAGAGTGCCATGGCCAGATATGATGGGTCTGCCTGGGTTTCCTTGTTTGTGTATGTAGATAGTCCCTGGGTTGGGTTCATGGGGGCATGAGTTTGTAATATTTTTTTTGGAGTTTGGAGAAGGATTTGATGATATCCTCAAATTCCTGGGCAAATTGTGCTATGGGGCTTCTTTGAATTCTTAATGATATGTGGTGTTGGACAGTTGTCAGTTGGCTTTGTTAATATAGTCATCAGGATCGAGGATCACGATAGCACCCCTATGTCTTCTGGTTTGATCGCTATCTGGTGGTCAGATTTTAGGAACTGTATAGCTGTCCTCACAGCGATGGCAAGATTGTGGTGGATGCAATGTTTATTTAGGATTTCACAGTCAATTTTTTTCCTGAAGCAATCAATGTAATTAATGGAACCAAGAGTGTGGTTTTGTCTGCCCTGTGGTGTCCCATCAGATGATTGTTTTTTCTTAAGATTGTCAGTGGGATTGTGGTCATTTTGAGTGCTGTTGTCATTATTGTGGAAGAAATCTTTGAGGTGGAGTTGGCAGAATAATTCTTGTTCTCCACATTAGTATGGTATCAGGTTCTGTGCTGGGGCAGAAGTTCAGTCCCTTAGAGAGTACAGATAATCCATCTCCAGTTAGGAGTAGTCTTCATAAATTGATTACGTTTGGGTGTCATGTAATATCTATGTGATGGGTACTGTTGCTCTGGTTTCTCTGGGAGGGGGGGTGGACTGTGTATTGTGGAGTAGTTGTAGTTGCTTCCACTTTTAGTTTTTATGTTAGATAGTTGTCACTGTTTTTTTTTCCTTGTTCTTTTTTTTTTTTTTTTAAAGTTGTTTTGGGTTTTCCAGGTAACTTCCCTGATTTTTTTCTTCCAGTGTGTGGGAGCATGTCATGATTTCTTGTTTGAGGTGGTCCTTCTGGAGTATGTGAAGTGCAATAAGTGATTTCTCTGTGTGATTGTGTGTGTGCCTGGGATTCCCTGGAAGCGGGTGTTGGGGTGTTGGTGTAACACCCGTCCCGTGCAGGCCCCTAAGTGTCATGCGTTGCCTCTGGCTGCCTACCACGCCACTGTTTGAGCTCCTCTGGTGTGGTGGGGTCCAGCAACCCACCCGGGCTGTGCAGGAGGCAGTTCTGAAGCCTCTCTGGGTGTGGCAGGGCCCCAAAACAGTAATGCTGGGCAGCAAGATGGCCCTGAAGCCTCTCTAGGCATGGCAGGGCTCAACAAACATTCTCACTGGGCATTATAGCCATCCTCTGGGGGTGGCAGGGCTCAGCAAAACAGTACTGCTGAGCAATACAGCAGTCCCAAAACCCCTCTAGGTGTGGCAGGGCCCAGCAAAATAGCAGTGCAGAGCAGTCAGCAGTCCTGAGGCCCTTCTAGGTGTGGCAGGGGCTGCATCCCTTCTGGCGGGCCCTGGGAGTGAGTCTCACTCCTCTATTGTCCCACCATTCTCTGGGGCCTCTGCTGGGATTTTAACTCCCACTTCCTGCCAAAGAGTATGCAGTGTGCATGATGAGGAGGGGCATCTCTGGCCTTTGAGGCTCTCCCTCTGGTGGGAGGGGCAGGTACACCCCGTCACACTCTGGTGGTTTCTAAAGTTCTTGTGCAGAGCTGTTCAGCATATTTGTAGTGGTCAGAGAGTTATAGACAGTGAGACCTCTTGGGATGGGAAGTAGATGTAGCTGTTAATTTTGCTTCCTTTTTATTTCATGTTGTGGAATTTCCATTTCAGACAGCAAAATTCAATATCTTCCATTGTTGTATGCAGTGTTATTGTAGCCGTGTTGGTCCCAAGATATTAGAAAGACAAGATAGGTGAAGTGATATCTACACTGGATTTATGGCTTAATACAACTACTTATAATCCACTTACAACCCCTATCAGCTGTTTCTCCCTCTTTCTTTCCTCCCTGTGACTGGAGGGGTGTTAATGGGCCACTTCACCTTGAATGGTCCCTTCAGATATGTGGTAACTACTTATGCTAAACAATCTTCCATCTTGTATCTAGCTGTGACACTCTGAGGGTAAGTCTACACTACAAAATTAAATCTGCCTAAGTCACATCAACTTACAGCCATTGCAATAATTGAATCACTTTTACACATCCACACTATGCTTCTTGTGTCGACGCTGTGCGTCCTCACCTGGAACACTTTCTCCAATTTAACTGCCAGTGTGGGGCATTGTGGGACAATTTCTGAAAGATAGCAATAGTGTAAGCAACACAATGTCTACACTGACACTATAGCTATGTCTAGACAGATGGCAGCAAATTAGCAGCTATCAGATTGATTTAGCTGGATCAACTGAGAGGATATGGAGACCCACTCAATCGACCTGGAAATCGATGCTATTAATCCACTTCCGTCAGGTGGAGTAATGTTGCATCGACGGGCCAGCATTTCCCATCAGCGTAGCGAACTGAAGACACCGCAGTAAGTAGAAGTTAGGAAGTCAACAGGAGATACGCAAGCTACTCTACCTAATTGTGTATCTCCCATCAACTGCTGCCAAATTTGGCAGCAAGTGTAGACATAGTCTAGGTCAACCTAACTACATCAGCTTAAGGGCTGTGCCATTCACGGAGGTGGAGTTATTAAGTCGGTGTAGTGAGTGAGTTACATTGTTGGGAACTGCACTTTAGTGTAGACGCTTAGAGTTAGGTCAAGGTAAGTGACCTTATGTCAACCAATTCTGTAGTGTAGATCAGGCCTGAGTAAGTTTTCCAAGTTTCTTCTCAAGAAGAGCTCTGTATAAGTTTGAAAGCTTCTCTCTCTTATCAACAGAGGCTGGTACTATAAAAGATATTACCTCACCCACCTTGTCTCTTTAGGGACTGACACAGCTGCAACAACACTGTATACAATACTAAAAATGTACAGATAAGCAAAATAAGAAAAATGCTTGAGAACTTATTAGAGTTTGATTTAATGTTATCTACTTTATATATTTTGACATGCAATGTAAACAATTGTGTTTTAATGGTTATAAAGCTTTAACTTTCTGAATCTCAATGTGTACTGTCATTAAATAAGTATTGTCTGATCACCCATAATTTCTTCAACTGTGAAAATTTAAATTGATAAAAATTATAAAAATGCTTAAAAATAAACATTTGTATCCGTTAAAATTATTAAAAATAAAAATTGAATTCCACAAGTCTCAACAATTGACACGTTTGCTGGGACAAGAATGAGGGGATATTTTTCCAGGTCACTATCTATTACAGTGGTCTAAAATAACCTGCTCTCTGTAAACAGTATAAATAGCTAGTACTGGGTCACCTGTTTTCACATTAGCCTAGTACCACTAACTCATGTCATTTGAGAAAATGAATGTCTATAACATGGCTAATGTGAAAAATAACTTCAATTAGACACCAAATGTAAAACTTGGTAGAAAAATAATCAGGGCACACATTATAAAAATATTCTTCCCTTCCATTGTTTGTAGGTTTTTCACACTTTTACTTTGGCTAATAAAACAGAATTAAGTTATCAGAAGCTCATGAATGAAAAGCTGTTATTACTTCAGAATATGCCCAGATCTTTCAGAACAGCTTTTTGGGACTGTTGTAGCATAAGGTGGAATTTAACTTACTCTGTCTATTGTGGTTTGTCAGTGAAATGGAAATAGTGGTGTGTGTATATAGGCTGTTTACATGCAAAGTGGATAGTTAAATGTAAGCCAGGCAGCTAATCAAACATCTTTAAAGCCCTCATTTTATCTGATTGAGTCAACATTCATAGCAGAGAGTTTGGCAGGTGAAAATTAGGGAGAATAGCTAGCTATCCCAAGAAAATTGCTTTTCAATTCCCCATAAATTGATGTGATCTAGAACAGCATTATAAGCAAACATTCAAGCGGAATATAAAACAGATTTAAGTTGAAAAAAAAAAAAGAGAAGGTGAGAATGAAACAAAATCCTCATACAATGATAGTTTGCATTACTAAATACTATATAATTCATGAAAAGCACTACAGAATCTGTCACAAAACATAAAAAGTGCAGTGTATCAGTTTTACCAGTGTGATTAGTCTAACCTGCATGTCTTTTTTGTTGTTGTTGTATATAGTGTTGTTGTAGCTATGTCAGTCCCAGGAGAAAAGGAAACCTGCACAACACTTTCAAAAGACAAGTGTGCAAGCTTAAATTCATAATTTTGCTTGGCACTAAAAATCATGGTCTTAATAAAGACACTACATTTATGGCTTACTACATCAATCTGTAACCCACTAAGTCCCCTTTTTGATTTATGACTAAAAGGGTGTTAACAGACTACTACACCTTGAATGATCCCTTAGAATATGTGCTAACTACTTATGCTAAGCTGCCTGTTTGGACTTGATTTAGTTGTGACACTCTGAGTATCTTTCCCAGACCTAAGGAAGAATTTTGAGTAGCTCAAAAGAATGTCTCTGTCACCAATAGAAGTTGGTTCAATAAAATACATTACCTCACCCATCCTATCTTTTCTTTTAAATAAATTCACTCCTGTTATATGCTACTCCCATGCAAATATTCCTGATGGCATTTATGCCTTTAGCTAGGGAACCCAGTTAGTTAGACCTGCACTGTCAGCCTTGATATGTAAAATACTCAAATAATATTTGTAAGAAGATAATACCTGTCTACATTATTGATCCTGAACTTTATCTAGAATAAATTGGCATAATTTTATTAAAGTAAATGGAGTTATCACTTGATGCTAGTGGAGGATCTGACTCTATGATATCCTATTACCTATCCATATACAGAATGATTTTTATGAATATGGGTTGAGTCACTCAACACTCTAGTTTTAAAATATGTCAGAGATATTTGTAATATTGCTTCTGCCATATACACTTTCTATGAATCAGAATGTCCAATGAATCCAAGCAGCCTTTATTGATGGGCATATCTAAAAATTGCTGGATTGTATATTTAAACCTTGCTAATGAGGTCCTTATCAAATGACTTCTTACCCTTTGCTTGCTTTATACCAAAGATAACTATATATTTGAGAATATTAATGATTACATAGTGCAAAATTGGTTAACTTCTTTCACAAATGACTGTTGAATTCTCTTGATAGCAAAATTATTTTAATTGATATTTTATTTTTACAAGGAATGTAAAAGTTATATGGATTTGTCATAAGATCTTATCTGGAAGTTGTGGAGGTGGGGAGGGTTGAGTACCAAGAATGTGTTAGGTGCTATAAAATACAGATAAATAAAAAGAGTAACTATCTCAAGAGCTTGCTATAGACACATTAAAGACAAGTCACATGAGGAAATGCAGATGTAAGAATAACTTAGGTTATTATAGGAAGGGCTGGTAGCACTGCCTATTATTCAGGTTACCTGATATTTCCCACTCTGTTTTCTACCGATAATAACTTTGCCACACTTCAACCATTTGGGCTGAAATTTCCCATATTGCATGTCTCCTCGGGCTATTTTATGGTTCTTTTATTATTATAATTATTTATTATTTATTTCAGCCAAAATAGTTTAGCTGTTTCTGAGAACAAGGCTAGAGGAAATACAACGTTTTGCCCATGTTACAAAATTTTGGCAACCTTTTCTTTGAACTGTTCTAATGTCCCCATGCTTTGGAGAAAGGGCTGGAAATTTGACAGGGGAAGCCTTTGTGTCAGGGACATGTCTTTTGCCATCCCCATGCAAATCCACCCAAATAAACCTTTGAAAAATTGCAGTTTGCACATACACAGCAGAGACTTCTGAGATTGTAGCAGCTAAATTCCTTGAAGATTCCCTCCATTTTGAGCAACCTCCACCCCAGGGCTCAACATGGCTTTCCCTGCAATTGCAGTCTAGGCTGTGGCGGGCCATGCTGGGTTCAAGTCCAGGTACCTGAAATCAGAGCATAAAGAATATCTCTTCAATGACCCTCTTGCTGGGCCCAGGCAGCATTCAGGAAGAAGCTGCCTGATTTGAGTTTACAGGTGATTTAAGAGCCAGACCTGCAGAAGGGGCAGATGAATTAATTGAGACAAGGAGAATGGCAGGATGGACTGGGATGGGAGGTTGGCAGAGGGATAGAGGGAAACTTGGTCTGGCTGGGAAAGCAGACTGGGACTGGGAACCGGGGGGGAGGACGGGACTGTTTATGGTTGGACAAGGAAAGTGGGAATTTGGGAAGGATATGGGAGGGGAACCTGAAGCAAGTAGGTGAGAGGGAGACTGAGATTGGATGCAGTTCTAGGGGAGAGGGTGGGAATGATAACTAGTTTGTTGAGGGAAGGATATGAGTGCAAAGGGGAGACAGAAGTCCTGTTGACTAGGATACAGGGTGAGATATGGCACTAGTTGTGCAAAGAGAATGGACAGGCAGCCATGGGGATTGGGGACAAGCAGAGAGTGGATGAGGAGCCTGAGGAGGGACATTGGTACTAGGGCCCAGTGCTGACAAAGAAGATGGGTGAAGGAGGGGTGATGGGAATACAGGATTGGGGAGTGAATGAGACCGATTAGATGACAAGCTGGGAGGGGGAAACTGGGGAGAGGCAGGTCCAGGAGACTGGGAGTGAGAATGCGGTGGAGACCGGGATTAGGATGGGGAATCAGGAGAGATGAAACTAAGATTTGCTGGGAAGGACACTAGGATGGCATTAAAAGGCTAAGTAGTAGAGACTAGGAATGGCCAAGTGAGGAGAAGAGGACTAGGACAAGGAGCCAGGGGTGGGAGTTTCTCAGGCAATCTTGATTCTGGCATTTCCTGATTTTTGAGTGCTTGACTTTGTAACCTGAATGATGTCCTCTTAACATGTTTTTGTTTAGTTTAGTTTGTGTGTGTTTTTGTATGTGTGTGCACATGTAAATAATATTTAGCTTTTATTCAGCAGTTTTTAGCTGGATATCTTAAAGCACTTTATCATGGAAGATAACAATATCTACATTTTTCCGATGGGAAACTAAGGCAAGTAGTCCTATCTGGCTAGACTGTAAACCACTTAATCATATAGATAGTTGAATGCAATTAGAGTGTGCAGGTAACTTCTCATCAATATGAGCAAAGGATACACAATCTGGCCTTTGATTGCAATTGGACGAACCTCAGTGTGATAAGGGTATCAGAATCTGGTTCTGCAGGTATAAGTGGTATACAGGGTCTTGTGCATTATCCCTGCCCTGCACTGAATTTCACCCAAAATAATATAACAGAATACATGTATTTATCATGTAAGGTGGTGAAAGAGAAAAAAAAAAAAACAGGCAGAGAAAAGTGACAATGAAAAATGGCACCAGCTTTTCCTCCCTTTCTCCTGCATAGAGCCACACAGAGCAAAAAGGATCTACACAGTATGAGGAAATAAACTGAAAACAAAATGGAAGAATTGTGTGTATTAACACAGAGGATATTAAAGAGGCTACATCAAGAATAAATAGTCTAGGTAAGAGTGAAAAAATATTCTCAATGTGAGTAGTCAAGAACAAATGAGGGAAATAAACTGGGAAAATAGTTAAGAAAGTGATTATCTTGAAAATATGGTCTCATATCATGCCAGACATAGTCCCATGAGGAGATTCAGTGAGGTTCATTGTGAGTGGATCTACCCCATTCCATATGAAAGGGAAAGCAGAGCTGTCTCCTTTGGGCTGCATGGATACCTCTCTCCTGGAGCTCCACTGCTCCAAGGAGCTCAGGGCGTGGGATAAGTGAGGTGTTGAAACAGGACTTGTGCTGCTTTATTTGGTACTGTTCCTGCTCTATACCCACATTTCTGTATGAAAAGCCAGGTCCCCTGTATCACCTGCTTCTGGGTCCCTTCTGCTAGTGTTACTTAGTTCTCAGTCATTGGTAACACAACTATCATTGGACAGAGGAGGAAAGGGGAGTTCCGGAAGCTGTAGCTGTAGTTGTCCCTACAGGACAACTCCATTCTCTGTGTGATCGGGTTTCAGCCTTGCAAATTCTGCCCCAAATCCTCCCACTGGAGAGGAATATAAAAGAAAGCCATTACAAAAGACAGCTCACTCAGTTTTGGCCATTTGCACGTTCAGCCTGAAAGGCAATATGGAAATGGATGAGACAGTTTTCTACCATTGTAGAGCTTTGGGTTCTATTCCCAGTTCTGCCAGACATTTTGAAACCCTTCAGTTTCCTTATTTGTAAACTGTGGGGAATTAAATTTACTTGCTACTAGGTGGGACCTTGCTTAATAATGAAGGTGAGGTATTGCACAGCAATATTAACATCATTCCATTAAACTGTAAAGGGCAACCTCTGGGTCTCCTGAACTGAGGTCCAATTTATCTTCTAGGCTAAAGGGTAATTTGTGGTAGAGTATCTCTCTAAGAGCTCTGTTCATAAAGGAAGGATGGCCTAGTGGACTGAGTACTAGTTTGTGACTCAGGAGATCTCAGTTCAATTGGCTGGTCTGCTACAGACTTCCTGTGTGACTTTGAGCAACTCACTAAGTGTCTCAGTTCCCCATTTGTAAAATGGCATTAATAATGCTGTCCTACTTCACAGAGATGTTGTGAGGATAAATACATTAAAGATGGCGAGGTGTTCAAGTCCTATGGCAATGAAGGCCACAGAAGTATCATCAGTAGATAGCCAGAAGCCAGCATACTGTGCTGATGTTTTATCCAGAGATTTCATCAATCTTGTATGCCATTCTGGAGAATCAGAAATGAGGTCTGATAACTCCAAAATTTTCAGATATTGGAGCTCATTTTTAGTTCCAGACACTAGTTCTCACAGGGGCATCTGAGTGATATAAGTTTGATATATATTCAATCTCTTTAGATAGATCAATCCTTATCTCAGTTCAACATATACATACATGAATGGGATATTTTAAAGGTAATTTTGCGGAGGGCTGTATCTCATGAGAACCATGACGAAGTGACTCCATATTTGCAACACAAAGTCTGCCTCAGATCTTGAAGCGGCATCGTACATTCCAAGCCAATCATTGTATATATTCAGGCTTCAGGATAGATTGAAAATATTGTATTAAACAGAAACAATATTGCAACTGTGCAACCTTAACTATAGGAAGCTATCATTACCCCATAACACAAAGGAAGAGGACAAAAGTGGTGATTTTCCAGTATTTCAGCAAAATATATGGTGACAGAAGAATGAACTTAAAAAATGCAAAGGAAAGGCAAGATAAAGAAATCTGAAATATGATTGTATATGTCATCATCAGAAATACTGAATAATTAACAAAATGAATAGTTGTAGGATGTTTTATAAAGCAACATGAACCAGGAAATGTTGTTACAAAGAATTAGCATTCACTTAAGCTAAAAGGAAAAATAATCAAAACATGTAAATAGTGGAGAAGTTTGTATTGTTTGTTTTTTATTGGTATTGTACTTTTAAAGTCTCATATTGAGTTTTAACCTTTTCCTAATATTCTATAGCTTGCCCAAGCAGTTTAATAAGGAGAGCAAATGTGTGCATGTGTTGAAAACTTCTCTATGGGCCAGTTCAGATGAAACAGGTGAGAGTTTTAAGAAAAGTGGAAACTTGTCACACAACAATAAAGGTAAATAGAAATGCACTAAGGAGGAAAAGCTAAAGATATAACAGTGCTGATTGTCTTGAACACCAGAAATCTTTAATTTATAAGTCAGAAAAAGTGCCTGACTGGTGAAGAATGAAAATTCACTCCTGTTTCAGCCTATACAACAGAAGGAAATAAGTAAATAGTGCATGAACCACAAATTTTCAAAGTTAACAACTACATTCATAGGATATGTGAAGGTCTAAAGAGTAGGAGAAGATTTGCACATCTGTATCAGTTTTAAACACCCCCTAATATTTCCTGAAGGAAAGGATTAACCATTGGGCAGAACAGGACTGCGTCTAGTCCCCGGCTGTGGAAGTTTAGGATTGCTGTAATGTGCTCTACATGGGGTTATGCCTTGGGATGATTCAGAAGCTGAAACCAATGTAGAATGTTGCTGCTTGCATATTAAATGACTTTGCATGTTGAGAGCACATTAGATATAATCTTCACTGGCTTTCAGTAAGTTTGTAGGTGGAAGTCAAGGTTTCAACTATAAATGGCTTGAGACCTGTATCCGCCACACTTGAGATCAGCAGAGGTGCTCACACTGGAGATTTCTCAGTATAAATTGAAGAGATAGCAACTGTGTTGTCTGTGATCCTGGATTTTCAGATTCACACTCGCCTCTTGATCCGCCTGAACCTGGATTTGTTAACCCTCCAAACACACTGCAACAACCATTGATTTTCCCTCTTCATTAAGGCTGTTGAGGAGAGTGTGGATTGTGATGGAGACATTTATTGGCGGTCCTTTTTCTTTGTTTATGTTGTAATTATTAATGTATGGAATAGGAGCCCAAAGCACTGTGTAGGTGCCTATAGATTTTAACTTTTAAAGATGAAGAAGAAAACAATTAAATGTACAGCCTGGTGTGCACTCAGAGCAGACTGTCATGATAGAGGCATTTGGTACCACAAGATGCCCCTCCCCACTGCAGTTATCTATCCCACTCAACATGTCAACCCTAATAATTACTGAGGGAGGAACTCCTACTCCTCTTCAGGCAGGTTGGAAAATGAGGTATTGATACTGCCACTACTGCTGTTGCTTCACTTCAGGTGCTTGTTCTGGCTTGCCATAAGGAGTGCAGCTTTGCCTCAAGTGAATTAGATGTTCCCTAAGGACTTTCCCTGAAGTGGCAGCAGTGCTGGGCTGGGATTGTTTGAAGTTTTATCTGCACTAACCATGTTATCTAGACAATTAAATGAAATGGAGAAAGGTAGAATTATGGCTTTTAGTAAATCAGATACAGGAAATGTAATTACATCTCCAGGTGAAACAAATAATACTTTTACATGGTTTTATCAACACATATAGATATGCAACAACTAAAGACAAGTAGACTCACTGGCACTTCTTTGAATGAATTCATTCCTGCTAATGACTTTTCTTCGGATCCTAGGACCTGCCTTTCAGATCTCTAAAATTCAATGGTTTTTTTTAGAACAGATGCACAGCAGCTTGGAATAATCTGGATTTAAAAGTAAATAGAAAGTTATTTTGTAGACAAAAATAATTATTTATAAGGGGCAAGATTTACTTGCTGGGTTCTACCAATAGAAACCAGGGGCACAAAAGCTGAAGGGCCCCAGTTGCAGAAAACCCACCAGGAGAGTTGTGGTCACAGTTGTACAAACAATCCACAGTCCTGACTCTGGTAGGGGACTGGAATGCTGCTTGTGCTCTGAGCAGTGAGAGAGCAGGACTAGTCTGGAGGGCATATGACCAGGATGCCTGGGAGATGAGTTCATTTATCAAATCTCCTGGGCATCCTGCACTAGCAGAGCTCCTGGGAAGCCCAGGTCAGAATTTAAAGTTGCTCCATCTTTGTGGAACAATGGGGAAGGGTAGAAGTGGTAATATTACTTGGGGCAGGTCTACACTAGAAGTACTACATTGGTGCAGCTGCATCGCATCTGGTGAAAGACCCTATATGCCATTCTGGATAACCAGAAATGAGTGCAATGGTAATTACTTCACCTCCCCAAGAGATGGAAGCTATGTCAGTGGGAGAGTGTCTTCCACCCACATAGCGCAGGTTTCAACGTAGGTCTCTGTAACCTACGTCGCTCAGGAAACGGGGGGGTTACATTGACTTAAGTGATAGTATAGACCTGCCCTTGTTCTCACCAGGAAGTGAATTCACACTAGGGCCCATCTCAAAGTCCCATCCGTCTTGCAAGTAAGGGTGTAGTTCTTTATTCTTTGTTTTTTATGCACGTTAGCAAAATACATAAACTGGTAATGTCTCTTTCAATAATTGCAAGTATATAAAAAGCTGCATCTGGTCTGTATGAATTATAGTGAGCTTGAGTCCCATTCTCCCATCTTGGGCTTCCAGGAAATCTTACTGTAAACTACATATTCTTTGCAGGATTTTCTGGTCCGTCAAATTCACTTTGCACTGTAAGTGGTGCAAAAGGAACATAAAGTGGCTGGAGAATGACCTTGGAGAATCCCTTCTGTGTAGGAGGAATCTTTTCTGGCATAAAGATGGTGGAACAGCACATCAAGCTCCTGTCCCAGCTCCCCATATCCTTAGTGCATGGGCTGGGGGCAAGGGAAGATTGAAAGGGAGCTGAGCTCCATTATGCCTGATGCTCTGTAGGAGATTATACCAGCAGTAGAAATTAGAATAGACCTTACTTTTGCCAGAACTGGATGGTGAAGGATTTGGAACACAAACTGGCTTTTTTGTGGCTGTCACTGTCTACTAAATCTAAGCACATTTGGACATAGTGGAGAATCAGGGCCTCCATTTCTCTTTATACTCTGGGCCTACAACTATGGAATAACTCTACTGCGGTCAGTGGAATGGAATCAGTATAGATGAGAGGGAATCAGTTCCCAGTCTGTCTAGATAAGGCCCTGTTCTTTGTGTGAATGATGGAGACGTGGTGTGTTTGACTCTTTGTATCTCATTTCAGGGACTAGACACATTCCTATTCTTTATCCTCAAGGACTGCAAGAATTATTTGAGTCTACTGGCACCTGTTATCAAATAGAGCTAGTCAAAAATTATCCATTGAAACTGTTTTTTCAATGGAAAAAGATTTTTTGATCAAAATAAAATTTTGCATGAAAAATGTTCATTCCAATCAAAAAATTTTAATGGAAAAAATGTGAAATGAAATCCACATTCTCACTTTTGAAAATCCCCCCTCACACATTCACACACCTTTTTTCAGGAAAAATCTTTTCCCCCTTCTCTCCAAAATGAAGCAAGCTTTCTCAATAAATAAATACACAGATACACAAATATATAAATTGCAATTGTGGATTTTTTTAAACAGACTTTTCCAAAGGAACTAGTTATTTTTGTATTTTTTTCAATACAATACTGACCAGCTCCAGTGTTAACACGCTAAATTAGAGAGGAAGGGAGAGAATGTAGCTGTGACAATGGACTTCTACTTCCTCCCTTCATAAGGTGAGGTGGAAAAAGACGTGCATGCTGCACACTTACATAGAGAGTCACTGAAGGCAAGCTTCCCTCAGTTTCCACAGGAAAGGTGCAACTACCATAAATGACCAATAGTTTATGGACATGACTGGGACCTATATAGGTATTAGCTAAGTATCTTCAGTCTACACATTTTTGGAAGGGTGCAGAAGTAGAGACAACATTTACTGAATGATGAAATAACAGAAGCAATAAGAAATCTAACTTAAGACTTATGTGTACTATTCATCTTCAAAATGCAACCTTAAGAACAAACCAGATTCTTTATGACTGGAATTGGAGAGAATAACTTCTCCTGCAGCTGAGATAAGTTTCTGGCACATCTCCTTTGGTTATGTTCAATTACCCAACTCCTTTGAGAAGAAAACCAAACTTGTATGAATGTGATATCACTAGAGAATAGTGCTGTAGAGTACCAAGTAATACGAGAATGTTTATTTTACATGAACGACAAGTAAGAATAGTTATGACGAGGGAAGAATCAAAGGAAATCTTAATATTGAGAATTTCTCTGATAATCAAACCATTTATTTTAACAACATAAGACTGTGACAAGGAGAATATGACTTGCAGCTTTTTGTTATGACTTAGTATGTAAGAAAGGCAGTTTTGAGGGGATTGGGTTTTGTTCATGGATTAATAGCTGTAATAATAGTCAGATTATACACGGATGACACATTTTTCATAGTAGTCTGAACATATATATATATCATTCATTATTCAATATTCTACAAAAGGATTAGGGTCAAGGAATACAATTCTCTGTGTACATTGACCCTTAATCCTTTTGTAGAATATTTTAAGTAGAAAAATACCTACAACAGAATGATATATGGATATTCTTGTATGTGACCAAAATTAAGGGCTTATAAAAACATTACTAATATAGCACACTATTTATATTGTATGATTAACCAAGGACTGAAGTCACTGTACTGTAAAAGGTCTTTTAAATATATATGATTAGACCATCATCTCAATGATCTTATATGATACACCAGGTTCGTTTCTGTTCTAATCAGTTAAGAGGTGAAAGTATCTAAAATAAGTTATTACAACAGTGGCAAAAAGTATTCAATTCATATTCCTTGGTATGGCTTTTATGTGCGTTTAATTAAATGTTTATGAAGGTCCTATGTATGTGAAGTGGTTTCACAGTGCGGGCCCAACATTGAGAGGTGAATTTCATGGGGGCGTCATATACTCCAGAATAGAGGGATCAGCAGGGCTGGGCCTGGGAAGAGATCGCTTTATTCACCTTATGAAGTCCTGAGAATCTTCACATACAAATTATGAAAGGGCTATAGTCTGTATTTCTCTTAAAGAGATAGAATTATTATTGTCAGTATTATTATTATTTTGTATTTATTCACCTACTTAGATTTATTTAAAATGCCCTCAACCAAAACCATGGAAAAAGGTACAGACAATTTATCAATAAACAAATCGCAATTAACAACTTAGATAACTGTACAAAACAAAACTGAAAGGAGATGGTACAGTGTTGCTGATGCAGCCATGTAGCCTGGCTTTCAAACTGGGAATTGAATTTCATGCCTACCAGCTCCATGTGGCATCCAGTACAAAGCACATTTATTTTTTGCTTTATCCAGAGGGACAGACATGAACTTATTTTGAAAGAGTTTTGTCAGAAAAAAAATGACTATTATAAGAGGTTTCTATATCCTCACCAGCTTGTTTTATGGGATTTCCAGAATGTACTTACAGGAAGGATGTTTTATACAAAAAAAGTAGACTTTTAATAATTTATGTAGCCTGCAAAAGGATGTTATACAAATAGATTGAGGAGTGAAAGATCAGTCTCTTTCTATTTCAATATTTTATTTATGTTTCACTTTGGCCTGTGCTCACTCTGCAAAATCAATAAACACTATAATTTCATACAAAATAGCCACTGTGGTAATTTTTACAGTGTACAAATTGTTGCAAGTTCCCCAAATTGTGGCTGTCCCTTTTAAGTTTCAGTAGGCTTTCAGCGGTACCAACGCTGATTTTTGAAAGCACCACTGAAGTCAAGACAAAGAACCTGCATGAAAACGTGTAAAAGCATTATTGCAGCGAGGTGAGGAGAATCTTTACAATAGGGGCATGCAAATAACTAGCAAAAGTAATCTTTAAAATGTTATTGAATCTACCCTTGTAATTTCCTTAGAAAGTATTGCTTCAGGTTCTCATCTATGCTGAATTGCTGTAATATGCTGTTGGTAATTGGATATTGATTCTAGGTGTCAATGGATACACCACCTAGTGTCCTTCTCCATGCAATGAGAAATGTATCAAGTCAGAATTAATTTTGGGACTAGCTTCAAACAGTTACCTTTTATTTACATACTGTCTGTAACAAAAGAAAGTTAATCCAGCTAGAAATTAAAGGGTGAAAATAACTTTTAATGATAAAATGAAGTTACCATAGAAGTCCTAATCTTTTGCTCATTGCTGTTTTGTAAATTAATATATATATTTAGTACTCTTTATTATCCAATAGTATGTGTATCTGACCTGTTAACAATTACAGTTGAATCAAATCTTCACAGTGATAGCCAGGAACAATTTTCACTCATCTAGTTGACATCAGAGGTTACCATAGGAACAATGTCAACTTTCCTCAGCAACCTACCAAAACTCTTGCTTTCAGAGTTCATAATATAACTTTTATAAATGCCTATTAATTGCATCCATTTTATATGAAAGGATGACACTCAAAATGTTGTGAGTTTCTTTGAGCATCATGAAGTATTTTTTTTAATAATCAAGACACTTACAACTTCTGTGATTCACTATAGCATATGCTATCTGATGCTCATCTGTTAACATTTACATTGAGATGGATGGAATGCTAGGAATTAGCATATATTCATACACATAGCAGATACATTCCACTTCAGCATGCCTGGAATGATCAACAGTAATCAAGCATTTATTTTTAGAATCATGGAATCATAGGATCATAGAATATTAGAGTTGGAAGGGACCTCAGAGGTCTTCTAGTCCAACCCCCATATCATCAGCTATATCATCCCAACCAGGGCTTTGTCAAGCCTCAGCTTAAAAACCTCTAAACCTCTAAAGATGGAAATTCCACCACCTCCCTAGGTAACCCATTCCAGTTTTTAAAAGGTTTTATTTAATTCTAAATATCTCTTCTGATCCTTGTTAATAAAATACTCTGTTTAGTCATAATGTATAAATCTCCAGATAGCAGACAATAAATAATCAATTTTGGACCTGATCCAAAGCCCATTAAAATCAATAAGAATCTTTGCACTTACTTTGATGGACTTTGGATCAGGTCCATTAGGCCAAACCCTGTATCTCTAGTATTAATCTGTTAACAAGAGTTCTTGAGAGCTCCAGAAAGCTCCCTTTTCAAATGTTTTTACCAAGGTTTTAGTGATTCCATTTGCTCTGATAGAGTTCATGCCCTCTCTGTGTAATAGTAAATCACTCTTACCAAACACAGTGTTACCAGTTCTTGTATTTTTATTGTGAGTCTCACAATTATGAGTATATTTCATACAGTTCCAGTTCCTGGAGTCATGTAATATGTGAGTATCTCAGCTTTCATTCATATAAAAATTACTTTTCTGTCCCTTCATGGCTGCAGATAAATGCTTGAGAACCTGAACCCTAAAGGCTCCAGAAACAAAGAAAATAATATATTTGGGTTTATTTTATTTTATTTTGTAAATCTTACTATTTTAAAATTTAATCTCATAAATTGTTTAGAACCTGACATGATTTTTAAATGTTCAAGTTTGGCAAGACTGCAAAGATGATGTTATCCTCGTGCTAATAAGAATACAGCTGAAGAGTGCATTATGTGACTTTGGAATAGCCCAGATTGCACCATGCCACACCTATTTAAAATCCTCAGGATCACTGGTCTTATTATAATCTCATGGGGGAAAATGTGGGATCTACAAGTTAAAATATTGGCAGCACATCACTGATTCTTTTTGTACCCAAATTTCCAATTGACTCAAATTGAAGTTTTTGGCATATTGAAATGGAGGATCAGACCCTTAGTTTATAAGTGATAAATAAAGGTGTTCCAAATATGTCTCTGATAAGCATTGTATAACATCATGAAGTGTATAGTAAGGTGGCAGATTACTACAAGTATTCATTCACACCTTTAAAAAAATCCCGGCTTTGCTACAGATTTCCTGTGTGACGTTGGGCAAGTTACTTAACCTCTCCATGCCATGGTTCCTTATATACAAAAGATAGATAATAATATTCTGCTTCCTTATAAGAGGGTTGAGAAGATGAATTCATTGAAGTTTGTGAAGAGCTCAGATACTTTTGTAATGTGGATCTTAAATGTACATAGACAGGTAAAAAGGTAGATTAGATTAAAAATACATAGATCACATGTTTCTGAATTCATTAACATTAGCAGTCTAGAGTAATCTATTGATTTGAATGGACTGCTGTGGCTCACAGAGTAAATGAGCTAAGAATCTGGCTCAGCGAAATTACTCTGGTACAAATGAGAGCAGAAGCTGGCTCACGTCAGGGTTCATTTAAGTAAAATAATATGGAGCACTGATAATATTAAAAACAAAAATACTGAACACAGTAAACTGTCCATGCAGCATAAGCTGACTGATGTAATACAATATATTTAGTTTTGTAACATACATGATGTGGCCTACTGACAAAATCTATTGCAAAGAGAATAAACTAATGTTAGGTATGCCCAACGAAAAAGCGGATGCTTTGAAATTTCTAATTTGGGGCAGTTGGGTAAAAGGCACAGGGAAAATTTGGGGTTTTTTCCAAGGAAGGAAAAAACAAAATTTTCTTTATAAATCATTGACAGAGAAGTTAATGGTATTGCTGGGAAACACCCGGGGGCATCAAAGCAGCAGGATAGATAGAGTGTTAGCAGCTCTCCAGACATTTGCCCCATGAGATGCTACCTTTATTCTGATACTGCTGGTAAATTCATCCATTACTAATTTTTCCCAAGAGAGTAAAATCAAAGATCAAAATCAAGCAAAATCTTTTGTCTGTTATTACTGTCGCACTAGTAGAGATGTCAGAGGTTAAAAACAGAGATCTGTGGACCTAACTAAATATATGATACAATTATTTCTTCCATAATATGATATTTTCCAGTTATCCTTGTTCCTATGGAATGTAGGTTGGATTAAATCGTTTGGGCCCAATTCTCCACCTCCTTGTAACAGGTGAACTAATGTACACCAGTGAGTGCAAAGTGTAAAATGCTGCTACATCAGGTGTTTAATACCCACTTTGCACAGGTGTAAAACACCACCCCAGATGTGAGGCAGTAGAGAATCAGATATATATACATTAATAATAAACACTTCCTGGACGGGATACAATATTTTTTTCCAATTAAGACACTGCAACATTTTCTAATGTCCATATCACGGGGCAAGCGTACCTCATCCCCTTTTTGGGGCAGGGTAAGGGTCACTAGAACCCCGCAGCTGGGTCTCTCAATCCCTCCAGTCACAGGGGTTGCAATGTCAGAGCCAGATCAATCTGGTAGCCTCCCTCTCTCTCTCAGGATGTGTGGCCCAATGCTCATGACAAAGATAGCTGCCATCGGCCTCAGAGCTGCAAGGCCCAATGGCTAGGGTAATATGGGCGCCTTCTGCTTCAGGGATGCAAGGCCTAAGGGTTAGAGTCAATATGGCCACACTTGGCTTCAGGGCTGCAATGCCTAATGGCTAGTTGGGGAGGGGGGAAAGTCAGGTCATCACCTGAGGTGGGTGGTGACCAGGGTTGGGGTCAGGGAAGCCAGGCTTTGCCTGCTCCCCCAGGTCCCAGCCCAGGGCCCTAATAGGGGCAGAGTGTTCCATCACTGGGTTAGTGGGGATCCAGCCGCAACACACTGATGTTGCCTGACTCTGTGCTGAGCGCCCCTGGGTTACTTCCTACCCTATCTCATTGATAGCCATCTGTTGATCCCTGATCAAGTTTCCTCAGCTGAGGTAGCTTCCAATAGATCTGGCCAATCTAGGGCATCACTCGCGGTTCTGACATCCGCTGGGGTCTCTAGGCTTCCGGCTTCCACAGCCAGGGGATCAGCAGCTCCTCGCTGGAGCTGGATGCTTGCATCCTCTCTCTTTAGTGGTCAGCCCCAACTAAGTCTAAGTGCTTCCTTTTATACTTGGTCTCCAACTGGAGCATGCCCAGCAGGGCTGAGGGGGTGTGGCCTCCTTGGCCTACAGGTAGAGTTAACTCTTGGTGAACAAGTGTAGGGCAAGCGTACCCCATCACAGTCCCCAAAAGCAAGAGAGTTATACAGTTGTACATGTAGATGTAGTATGTAGCAAATTGCCATTTATTAGGAGACTAACTTTTTATTATCCCCATCCATTCCCAAATCAGGAAGAACCTGATGGTGTGAAGCTGTAGCATTCCCAGTGAGTGAGTGGACCTTATTTAGCAGTATTGGTGTTTGTAGGTGGAAAAAAACCTGAGTAAATAGATATGGGGATGATGTAGGTGTACTTTTTCCTGCCCCAGAGAAGGAGTAGATTAGATGACCACTTGAGGTCCCTTCCAGTCCTACATTTCTATGATTCTAGGTGTCTTTGAATAATCTTAGCAGACACCCCATGATAATTGAGGCATCTGATGGATAAGGGGAAAGACATAAAGCTGGCATATATAAAGCATGAGGAACTAAGGGAGAAGGAAGAGATGAAGAATCAAAATTGTGCAGTGAAGCTGGAGAGGGACATTCCAACCTGCTGTTTAAATTCGTTTAATTATCTGTTTAAACTCTTAAAACAGACCATTTAAATAGTTAAACAGTAACTTACCCTGCAGTGAAAGATGTGGGGGGAGGGGCATCAGACAAGGACAAGCTTCTCTTCTGCCTGACTTGGCCCCGCTGAAGTGCCACAGAGTTACTGGCTCTGCCAGCCGGGTGCGGGCAGCATCAGTGGTCTAGCTCGGCAAGAGACTGCTGGAGGACGGAGAAGGTGGAGGTGACCTGTCCACGAGGGCCTGAGCACGGAGCTAACAGTTGCTGCTGGTCGGGTGCGGGAAAAACCTGGGGAAGCAGCCGCACAGGCCCCTCAGTGTCAGCCGCCTAGCTCTGCCTGAGGCTGCTGCAGAGGGGAGGAGGTGGAGGCAGCCTGTTCACGAGGACCTGGGCACGCGCTGGCTGAGCCGCAGCTGGGCAGCTCTTGCTTGGCGGGGAAGCTCCCCCGAGGGCAACGTTTAAATGAATTACTAAACAGTAAGACCGCTGTTTACCGTTAAGCCACTTACATCCCTAGTTCAAAATCATTCTACACTTTCACCAGCACCATTCACTGCACTTTTACTTTTGCAGGAGGAATCTTATTGCACGAAAAGGTCCCTAAACTGCAGCTGCATCCCCTTTCTAGTGTCTTAAACCAGACTATTCCAGCCTACTGACTTATTTTCTTCTGCTGTTTACTTGAAGCTCCCTGTACTTGATTATGATATCCAGCTCACAGTTCATGCTTCACCCACCTAGTTCCCAGCACACACAGTCTGCTGGTCCCAAGACGAGAGACCTTCATTACACTTGCCTTTTTCATTGTTATACTATGTTCATGTTTATAAATAAATAATAAAGATATATTTTCTTGAATAAAACTTAGTTTGATAACAACATATGCCTTCCAAATAGAAGTATAACAGATACAGTTAGCTACCAGCTATGCCTTTTGAATCATTTTATATTGATAATACTGCTGTCCTCTTAGCCAATTAGCTGAAATTTGGGACTTTAAAGGATGATTTCTGTTAAGATGATAAATTAATGATGTGGAGACAGGATATTTTCTTAGGCTATGTCTACACTGCCGTGGGAAGTCGACTTTGTTTAATTCAACTGTCAGCAGGCGATTTATAGAAATCGCAGCAGAGTGTACACGTTAAGCTGTTTGCGCTGGTCTCTTGCATTTACACTGAGCAGCCTTAATTTGAATTAGAAAGCAGTGCAATGTGGGTAGCTATCCCACTGTGCAACTAGCCACGGTGGTTGTTGGGACAAGTGTCTTCGTCCCAGGATGCAACACTGCTTCCCCCACCCTTCCCCCCCCTCCCCCCCAACAAACAGGAAAAGTATTTTTGCACTGTTTTTTTACTCCCTGTGATCGCCATTCCTGCAGAGACATGGAGCCAGCTCAACTCTGCACTATAACTGTGAGCGTGACAAACACATCGCAGCTTATCATTGATTATTTTCTAAATAGAGCAAGAAGCCAAAGCAGAGAAAACACCGATGCCACTGAGGCTGCCCTGCTAGAAGACATCGAGCAGAACAATTCCTGGTTGCTGCAGGCTGTAACGAATCATCTGCAGTCCATGGAGCACTGGTTCTGGTGCAGGGAAACAAGCACAGACTGGTGGGACCACATCATTATACAGCTGAGGGATGATGATCAGTGGCTGCAAAACTTTCGTATATGAAAGGCAACTTTCCTGGAACTGTGTTCAGAGCTGGCACCATCCCTGAAGCGCGTGAACACTCGGTTGAGATAAGCTATGATGGTGGTGAAGAGAGTCGCCATCGCTCTTTGGAAGCTGGCAACCCCCGACTGTTACCGCTTGGTTGGGAATAATTTCGGAGTTGGTAAATCTACAGTGCGCATAACCGTGAATCAAGTGTGCAGTGCCATAAACAGACTTCTGCTATGAAGGCTAGTGACTTTGGGAAATGTGCAGGACATAGTGGAGGGGTTTGCCATGATGGGGTCCCCAAACTGCAGAGGGGCCATTGATGGGACGCACATCCCCATCTTAGCGCCTGCCCACCTAGCAACTGAGTACATAAACCGCAAGGGGTACTTTTCCATGGTCCTGCAGGGGCTTCTGGATCACAGGAGTTGTTTCACAGACATCTATGTGGGGTGGTCTGGGAAGGTGCATGACGCTTCGTGTATTTCGTAACTCGGGGCTGTTCTCTAAGATGCAGGCGGGAGCTTTCTTCCCGACCAAAAAATTCATATCGGGGGTGTGGAAATGCCCATGGTGATCCTGCTTACCCCTTGCTCCCTTGGCTAATGAAGCCGAACACTAGTCACCTTGACAGTGACAAGGAGTGTTTTAATAAGAAGTTAAGCAGTTGCACAATGGTTGTAGAATGTGCCTTTGGGTGTTTAAAGGGCAGATGGAGTAGTTTTCTCACTAGGCTGGACATGAGTGAGAAGTACCTCCCTTCTGTGATATCCGCTTGCTGTGTTCTTCATAAGTGTGTGAAGTGAAGGGTGAAAGGTTCCCCCAGGGTTGGGCTGTGGAGGCAGAAAGACTGGCCACAAATGATGAGCAGCCAGATGCCAGCAGTACGCTGAGAGCTAACCGTGGAGCGCTTTGCATTAGGGAATCTTTGAAAACCAGGTTCTGCAATGAGATGCAGGAATGATTTCTGTTCCTGTATATTGTTTGCCTTCGGTAAACTTCCCCCCTCCCCCCCGATGATATCTGTGCCCACCAAATCCCTCCTAAACAAGATATGGTTTAATAAAGAAATGTGTTGAAATGATGCAAAACTTTATTTCTGAACATTCAAGTCATGGGGGAAGAGGGGGAGGGTTCATTCACTGTATGAAGGGGTGAGGTGGTAGCTTGCTGGCCAGCTATCAACGTGGCCGCCGCTGATTTCTGCTCTCCTTCACCAGGCTGGAGGAGAGCACATACTGCATCCTGGACAATCTCCTCCGAGACCTCTTGGGAGTGGGGGAGGGAGAGGGCGGCAAAGCCCTGGGTTGAGGAGCATTATGGAGGGGATGCAGCGGGACTCTGTCCTGCCTCCGCTCCTCCGGAAGCTCCACAAGCCGCCTGAGCATGTCTGCCTGGTGCTGCATGATTCGCAGCATTTCCTGCATGGTACTGCGATCATGCTCCATCATTTCTCGGCAACTCTCCCTGTCCATGTCCATGTTCTGTGACAAGGTCAGCCTCCACGCTCTGTGCTTTGTCTCTGAGGCTGCTGAGGCGTTCATGAGCTCCTCAAACATGTCGTCTCTGCTTTTATTTTTTTCCTCTTCCTTATCTGAGACAGTCTGTCAGCAGCATTTCTTAAGGGTCAGTCCAGTGCCAAGGTGTCTACAGAATGAAAGTAAAGTAACAAGGTAGCCACAGTTTGCACAGTGAAGAAAATGAAACAAATGTAACAATTTAGATGATCCCCTGAAAAAAAATGTAGCAAATAATTCCAGTGAAACAATGTACACAATGTTTCCATTAAAAATGTAGCAAATGGTTCACGCTCTCTCCTTGTATTTTAAACCCTTACAGAGAGGAACTACAGACGGCGTGGTGGGGGGGAGGCTATGCTTGAAAGGCATGATGCTGGCTACCTTGATTGCAGAGAAGAATCCTACCGTGGAGGGAGGAACAAGGCAGCCCTCCCCTGAAAAGGTTTTCTAGGGATAACAGATTACATACATTAAATTTTCCATGAGATATCAACTGATGATAAATGTAACATTTCTCATCACATAAAAAAACTGATCCCTGGGTAACCACCCAGTACAGTCAACAAAACACCTAAGATCCCCTTTGTACCCCAACCCCCACCCAATGTACAAGGACAGAAATGCTAATAAGAAAGAAAACTCTCCAGACGTGCGTTCTCTGGGATCATTAGTGCTGTCCTGTGGGCTGCTGGACTGCTCAGGGGTCAGGAATAAGTCCTGACTTTCGGGGAGAATGGACACCCCGTTCTCCTGCACCCGGCTCTCCTCAGCTTCCTCCTCCTCCTCCTCGTTCACGGAGTCCTCATAGCTGATTATGGACTGTGACCTACCGGAGGTATCGATGCTGCGGGGAGGCACCATGGTGGGATCCCCGCCGAGAATTGTGTGCACCTCATCATAGAACCTGCATTTTTTGGGCGAGAAGCCAGAGTGGCTGTTAGCTTCCCTGGCTTTCTGATACGACTGGCTCAGCTCCTTGATCTTCATGCGGCACTGCTGAGCATCCCTCTGGTGTCCCTTCTCCAGCATGCCCTGGGATATCTTCCCATAAATGTCAAGATTCCTTTTGCTGGCTCTGAGCTGAGCCAGAACGGACTCCTCAACCCACAGCCCAATAAGGTTTAAGACCTTTGGTTGACTCCATGCTGGAGTGCATTTGGGCTTTGCAGTAGCCTTGTGGAGAACAGTGACAAAGCTCTCTCCATGCTGGCAGCACAGGAAATGAAAATTCAAATCTTCCCCGGGCTTGAGAGGAGGGGACTTTTCCTGCTAGCGTGACCACTGAGCAGCACAGAGCGACTGTCCAGAGTGGTCAAAATGGGGCATTGTGGGATACATTCCAGAGGTCAATTAATTCAATTTAAGTTCCCTTGCATCTATACTAACACTAAATCGATTTCACAAATTAGAATTAAGCGCTACGCCACTTGTGGAGGTGGTTTTATAAAGTCGATTTTACTGGCACCTTAATTTGAATTAAGAGTGGTGCCAGAGTAATTAAGTCGAATTAAGTGACTTTAAGTTGACCTAAGTCGCCAGTGTAGACCAAGCCTTAGTGCCATTTATTTATTTACAACAATGTATACAAGTCCTATTTCCTGGAACAACAGCAGGAACAAACTGTGCATGAGCAGCCTTCTTTTACAACAATCCCAGTTAAAGTACTCCAGTTCCCATTCCAAGAAGCCTGCTTCTATCTGGGGTCCCAGTCTTTTCTGCTCAACAAACTGCTCCTGTGTGTGGAATCTGGAAAACTGCCCATTAGCTTCACATTTTTCGGGGGGATTTCATGGCTTCCAGAAGTGTGTCCAGGTCATTAACCTCCCAGTATTCCCTACTGACTCTCTGAGAGAAGACCTGCATTGCATCCACATGTTCTTTAGAGAGTTTCTCCTAGGGTGAATGCCTCAGGAGCGGAACAGAGCCACTGGAGAGTGGAAGGAGGAGGTGAGGAGAGGAACAAATTGGTCTCTCTAGACTTTTCTGGGTGTCTTGTCAAGCCCACAAATATCTTTAATGTTGGGTATCAATTGACCTAGTCCTTAAATCTTATTGCATTTTTTTTACGGAATCAGATGGTATTTAGCTATTTTTTTTAATTAACTGTCTTATCAAACTGAAATCAATTCAAATTATAATAATAAATTATTATACTTAGAACAGAAATTAAACGCAATATCACTGCCATCACTGTGAGGTACTGTAACTGCAGGTAAATTGTGTGTTTTAATGGTGACATCTATTGGAGTCCAGTGCAATCCTTGAGATTTGGGGCAATGTGGTCTTTGCAGCTAAATTTTTTTCAAGCAGTTGAGCTGTCATGAGTCCCATTTTTAGGGCACCACACTGGATGGCATTCGATTACAAAATATTCATTTTTAAACATATGATAACAAAAGCCTCTCTTTGCTTTGTGCTATGGAAAATTGTAAAAAGGAGTTACGCTGTATCCCAGAAAGTCTCACAAATGCTGTACTTCCTCAGAGGACTGACAGACCCTAAGTATCCCTCCTATGAATATATGTGACATCTGTCATGAAACATTAATCTAGAATCAAATGTCTTTCAGATTCTATAATTTTTTTGAAGCCTTCCTTTTTATTGTAATGAGTGGCTCCATTTGAGACATCTGACACACAAAAAAGTCTTTTCTATATTATATTTTTCAGATGGATGAGCTGATCTGGATATTATGGGATGCCTTGATGGTTTTTTCCCCCCTAACATCCTTTAGATCTAAGAGGAACTGAAAGGAGATTTAAATGGTTTTAAAATGCTTTTCTTTTTTTTCAAAAGTGCATTGAGGTGCTGTATGCATGTCAATATATGTTGCTTAACAAAATATGCGACACAGGTTGGGCCCAAATTGAGCTTCTTCATGATTTGCTGTCACTCCGAGATACCAGGTAGTGTGATGAAGTAATTGTCCTGGCATGTAATTGAGCCTCATGGATCATCATAACCAGGACCTTGTATAATAAAGTATATAGATTGAAGCTTGTAGAAGGCATTTCTAGCTATTGATGACATTTGGATATACAGGAAGTATGAAGAGTCCAGAAGTACCCAAAAACTGCAAATCATCTGGACAATCTCAAAGGAGGGTGATTTTTATTATTTGGGTTAGATCTTCAAAATGTTTTCCTATTCCCACCAACATTCCTCTGTCTTGCTAAGATATCATTTCAACCAGCTGCTATCCTGCTCCTGAGATATGGCACCTCTGTAGGCAGAGTGGGCATGCTATGCAATTTGTCCAAGACTAACATAGTTAGAATAATGCTATCTACTAACTCACTAATGACATTGCAGTACCTATTGTAAGGTTTCTTAGAAACCTCCCATCCTCATACTATCCCCGCCAAGCCCTACTTAGCTGCTGAGGTCTCCCAGGAACACTCAACAATGCAGTACGGCTATAAAATGTATGAAATTGAAACAATGAAAATGTAATTTCCAGTAATACATGTGAACTGCAGTGTGCACTATATAAATTCACTAAATGTACATGCTTTGGCAACATATTTATATCCTTTCTTCTCTCTTTCTCCTCTTAAAGTTACAATGAGAGGTAAAGGAGAAAAAATCAAAAAGTTTTCTGCTTTGAAATGGGCTATCCTGATTGCTATCAGAAGAATCACAAAAATCTTAAAAGCCTTAATGAAATGCTAACCATGGTTGACTATTTCACTTACTTTCTCATTTGCTCAGTAGATCCTGTGATCTGAATGTTGATTTATCTCCAGCAAATTGCTTTTCAGGAAATGGGCTGCAATTGGTATTCAAATCACTGTACTTATACTACTAGTGGTGAATAGCATATCCAGCTTCAAAAAGAAATTAAACTCAACATTTTCAAAAACTCTACATTTTCTTATCTACTCTGTCTTAATCAGAAAGAATTTAAGTTTAGAGGAGTAAAATCGCTTCCACACACATTGGGCCATTAAATCAATAGGGAGGTTCTGCCTAAATTTTCCACTGTACTATTCCATAAAATATATATAATGAAATGATTGTATTAATACAATTATATACACTGCTTAGCAGTCCTTTGCATAGCTTCATGAGGCGCTTAGACACAATGGTGATGAGGGTAGCGTAAGAGCCTATATAAAATAGAATGTTATTGCTATTGTCCTGTTTTAGTTTTAGCTACTGTAACTGCAGTCTGCAAGTATATGCTCAAAATAGAAGTGCTTTTCCCGATGCTTCTAAGAGACAGCTAAATATGAAAAAAGCCAAAACACTTTTACTTGAGAACTCTTTGTACATAGTGGGAGTACACCAGGAAACTTGTTGAGTGTTTGGATTTTTGAAAGCCAATGTATTTGGGGTTCCCCCATAATTCTATGCAAAAATGAGCCTCCTCATCTCCGTATGTGGAGTGACATTGAGGGGAGGACTGGCTGGACCAGCAGGGGATGGCCATCTCCCAGGAGTGGGAGAGGAAAGGGTAATGCTCATGCCCAGTCATGTTGGAACTGAGACCCTCAAAATCATCCTGGAAATGTACCTGGGAAAGGGGCTTCTCTGCCTCCAATTGGCCAGCTGAGGGGAATTAGGAGAGCTGATTGGGTCTCATGTGCATCCCCTTCAACTTAAAGCCTTCTCAGATACTTTTTTGCCATGGCTGCTGCTAAATAAACTGCCTCAATTCCCTTAAGGGACCACATGCCCAACTCCAGGAGAAGCAGAGGCAAGGCAGGAGTAGCAACACAGCAGCTGTGAATAGAGCGCAGCCTACCCCCTTCTTCTTTGTTAAAGTTGGGGGTTGAGCAGCCGAAGTGGCAGTTAGAGCAAGGCAAAAGGTAGGAGACAGACAGCAGCAACTGGGGATGAGACTATACCTCTGGCATGAGGCAGGAGTGCAGTCCACTGGCCACTCCGAGTGACAGAGGGACACATCCAGGCCTTCCCACAGATGTTGGAGTTCTGGCAGCTGACGTGACTCCTTCTTAGAACTGAGTCAGGGGTGGGGTGATTGAGGTTTGAGGTTCCCCCTAGATGACTCAGCACCCTCAGAGCAGTGGAAGGGGATGGATCCCTCCAGCTGAGTGGGGAGTAGAAAGCAAGAGATGGAGCAGGAGAACCCAACAGAGCTAGCATTACTTAGATACAGAGGAACCTTCTGAGATGCAACTAGAGAAAGCAAGAAACAGGTGGAAGGGACTCTTACCCAACTCCCACCCAAGTCTGGTGAGAAGAGGGCTGCTAAAGCATGCGGGCAGAATGGGGCCAGGACCCCTGCTGGTGTCTTACAGCCTGCAGCAGGTGGTGAGTTGAACACACATACACACACACACACACACACACACACACACCATGACCCCAGACTGGAAGGTTCAAATGGGGTGGAGGATTTCTCCAGCCAAGGGGGATGCTCAGTGGTACATTTTCACTCTCCATCATGATTCAAGGAAGATCAGGGAGGAAGGGGGTGGTAGGAATAGATTCCCTGCAGTGGTATCTGGAGGGGAAATCATGATCTCTTCATCCAAGATCATGGGACTCGAAATGAGAGTCAGAGGTGGGGAAAGGTGATAGTCAGAAGGTGCTTAGGCGAGAGCCTTCCTGGAAGGAGCACTCAGGCATCCCAGAAAGGGCAGCAGGAGTAGGACTTGCCAGCATCTCTCTGCAAGACAGGGAGCCAGCAGCAGACCTTCAGGCACAAAGTTAGGCATAGCTACAGATGTCCCCGCCCCAGGGCCAGGCCTGCAGACAAGCAATGCCAGGAGATATGAAAAGGATTGGCTGAATCACTGGCAACTTTCACTGCCAGAAGGCTGGGGAGCCTACTTAACAGTAGTAGTCCTTCCAGGAGAAAAGGTGCTGTGGGTTCAGGTACAGGGTGGAGACAGAGTCACCCTGCCTGACCCTGAGCTGGGGAAACATGCAGCCGAAAAAGGGTTACAAGAGAGGGAAGAGACAGCTCCAAGAGTACAGGCAGTTCACCACCCCTCTCTTTGGAGAAACCCACAGGCGCTTTTGAAAACTGGGATTCCAGGAGACCATTTGCAGAAACAGATAGATTCCTGCAGATCTCCGGTTGTGCTTTTGTCAAAGATTGTTGGAAAAGTTTGGTAAGGAGCATGCCTGGATGTGTTCACCTTTCTGTTCCATGAAAATCAGATGGCACATATTGATACAAAAAGGGAACAAGGGAGGTGCCAAACCCAGCTAGCCCAAAGTGGCTAGGAAACTACCTAACTGGACCACATCCTTTAGTATACACAAATGCAATATGCAAATGGCACCCTGATCAAATTGTCATCCTTGTTCAAATATTCATATGTCATCCCACGGATACATGCCACATATGGTTGTGGGGCAGGGTTGAAGTATGATTATGAGACTTAGGGCAGCAGAGGAGCCAAACTTGCCCCAAGTCTTGTGGCTGAGAGACATGACCAGATTATTGGTACTGAAACCACAGGCTTCAAAAAGCAGGAGCAAGTTTAAGTTTGTTTCATATTTAATGCAGGGAAGTGTTTTTATTCCTCTTGCACATAAAAGCATTGCTGTAAGAAATACAGAGGCCAGTATGCTGCCTACACTTGCTATGGGGATAGCGGAAAAGCTTGATTTGGTGGAAAGTGGGGCAGTCATCAAGTGTTCAATACTGTGACAGGAGCAGTGGAAGGAAGCAGCAGTTTTGAAAGAAGCTCCATCCCACATTAAATTATAGGCATTAAGGACCTTGTTATGTGTTTATTCTAACATGACACATGGAGTTTATATGTGGTCAGAGTTTTCAGTAGGTTTACAGTTACAATATGAGGAAGAAAGGTTGCACATATGGAAAGAAAATGTATAATATGTTAAATGAGTCAAACAAATTGTTTGGGGAAAATTTAGGTAGACGTAACAGCTAAAAGAGTATTTAGGCATTTTTTTTAATGTCTGACCTACTGATGTTCTCTCTGAGTTTTAGTGACTAAACAAGAACACAGGATTATCCATCATTTATCTTACCCTCAGGAATCCCTAGTAAATGACAATAGAATTCAATTTGGTATTCCTCATGTGATACAATGGTAGGCAAGGTGAAGGAATGTGACCGAGGGGCTCAGTTAGGTTATTCTATTATTAAATCTGCATTTAGATTACTGTCTGGTAATCACAATGATTTTAATTTGCTGGATTTTCAGCTTGAAGGACATGACTATTTTGTCAAGGCCATGCCTAGAGTCCATATCATGTTCAGCCTTGGAAAGGCTGAACAAGATACTGGCATGGGTGGTTTTTAGGGAAATGGGCTTGCACTAGGCAGTTCACTATCTATGAGACTTCCTCTTTGCAGGAAAAATGGCTTGAGTGAAGGTGTCCACCTACTGAGAACATTTCGGTAGATGGCAGAGCATTTGGCCCTCGGAAATAAAGCAAGCTTATCCCAGAAGTGTTAGCCATATGAATTGAACTCCTATAATCTTTTTTCCCAAACTCCCATGATCTTTGCATCTGAACCAGAGTACTCTAAATCTGTAATCCTATTTGCTCTGAATTTAGGTTGAACTTCAGTGAATCACCAAATGATGGAGTCTGTGTAATCCTTTACTCTGATGTGCTGATGTTCAGAAAGGGAATATTTGTGATTGATAAGGTATACTTGTTATTGCAGATATCCTCTGTGAATGATGATCTATTGAGAGATGTTTTTAGCTCATTATTTAGCAGCTACTTGTTGTCACAGGTATTTTCTCCAATAATAACAGAACTTTTTTAGCTTACTGATCATTCTAAGATGAGATACCAGGAAAGGAACCCCACATGGACATAAGTTATGGGAATGGAATTTCTTTGTCTCAAGCATAGCATATAAGGAGGTGAATTTCTGAAAGTTAGTTGAGAATGAATTGAACTACAGGATCACTTTTCCAGACTGGTTTTGTAATGTACAACCTTTCTTTCTGAATTTTGTATTTTGCTGATTAGTCTTTGACTAATACTCTTTGATTAATAAATACTGATAGAACCTGATTATCTGACCTCTTATTAATAACAGATCCAAACTTTGATATAACAGAAATCAACAAATTGAATTGGATTCAATGCACAGTGTATCATCATCATCATCGTCATGGCAGAGGAACATGGCCTCTTTGCAAATTGAGCACCACATGGATAGATCTCTGGCAAGGTGCTTAAACTAGTTCAGTTGTATAATCCACTTATGTCTGTCACTGGCAGTCTTGTCACACCACTGAAAATTTTGATTCCCAAGTAATTGCTAGCCATATATCAACATTCCTTGATACATGTGCTTCAGAATTCTTTGGCATTCCATTCCAGTATGTCCATACCAATAAAGCTGCTAAAACCAAACAAGTGTTCATGGAGGCAGTTGCTGGGTTTGGCTTCAAATATACTCATTTCTGATCTTGTCCTGCCACTTCTTATGAAACAGCTGATGAAAACAATGAGAATCAGCAATGTTAATTGGGTGTTTTTCAGTCTTCCTCAGTGCCCATATTTCACTTCTATACAATAAAGTTGGTATAACAGTGGTTCTATAGATCCACAGTTTAACATCAAACTTGATGTCACAATGTTACCACAAAGGCCACTGAAGGGCCCAGAACATGGAAGCAGCTGCTAATAGTCAAGTGTCCACATCATTTGAGCATCCTGTAAAGATAACAGGGCTATATTTTAAGTTATTGGAATACACAATGACTTGGGAATGACTGCTAAGGTTCTACCTTCTCTCCTATGTAAAGTTATTGTGTGTGCCTTGAAGTTTTTGTAAATAAAACAGTTCAGTGTGTCTTTTATAAATTTATCAAAAGATTCAGCAGGCAGTTATAAACCAAATATATGTTTCAGCTTAATATAACACTAGGTCAGTCCAGGGAAGGAAGCAGGATACAACTTCTTGTGTCACTGGTGGTGCGAGAGAGTCTTCCATCCGAAGGGATACTCTTGTCAAATTAAGGGTTCCAGGATGTTGGTATAGATCATTAAGGACCAATTTCTTAATGCTTTGGTCTAGGAGTCACATTGAAGATTCCAGTCCAGGACATACTTTGGAACCCAATTTGTTACTAACAGCAAGCAGATGCCTCTTGAAAACAGAACACCAAAAGTTACCATATGATAAGGAGCTGGCATTCAAGTGTCTGAATTGCTTAAATATAATCTATGACTATTCAAGGTTACATATTCATTCATTTCCACATATTTTCATGACATGGAGTTAATTGTGGCACATGGAAAATAGTTTAAGAATTGCCGTAGAGACTAGGACACGTGCATAACTTTTTATCCTAATAACCTTTTGCCTACATCAGTGTTTCCCAAACTGTGAGTCATGACCCCAAATTGGGTCACACCATCAGCAGAGGGGTTGTGGCCATTTTGCTCCACACAGTATGACCTCATAAGCCCAGTGCCTCTGAGGTCACGCTATACAGATGATGCTCTTCAAAATGGCATCCTACATGATCTCTGGTGTCCCTAGAGGAAATATTTCATTAAACTAGAGTCATGCCAGCAAAAAGTTAGGGAACACCAGGCCTGCATACAAAAAAACTGTTTTAAGCATCTCATAGCAATGCTAACTTTTGTTATATATTTGGCCAACTAAAGTCATTCATACCTAAATCCAAATATGGCCTCTATTCCTTACAGTCCTCCAGCACTATCTAGGATGTTGCCCAAATATTTGACAATTGCCATCTGCCTGATGTCCTGTCCAGACAGGTTATAATCTGGAGTTGGAAGCTACTTGATAGTAATGGCTAGGGACTTAATTTCATCTGGATTAATAACTAAACTAAAGACCAATGTGCACTGCTTCTTGCCCCACCATCAGCTGCAGTAATTTATGAAACTGAGCCAACAAGACAAGTGTGACAGACGTGCAATATCCTGGATAAAGCTTACTGAATTAAAGTAAACCTTATTGAATTAAATTTAATACCTTTGGAGTCTATTGTATTTAAATGCTATGGTTAAATGCTCAATTATTGTGAGATTATATGTAACTTCTCTAGGAGGAGGGGTGTATACTAATTGTGACAAATTCACCTCTTTCATCATATCACGGCAGCATTTACCACTTGGGTGTTGGGAGGGCCTGGAGAAAATCCATACCACTCCAGAGTTTTAATATTTCATATTGGTTTATTTACAGTATTTACAGTGGTAGCCTTAGGGTTGGCCCGATGGTTTCTTTAAACAGAAACAAAAAAACTACATTCCTAACTCTCAATGCAGTACTGTGTCTTCTTATGTCAGCTACCAATCACCAGCCACTCTCTCTAACCTACTCCGGTCCCATTTACACTGGGGAGCAAGGCACCCTGTCCAAATAGAAATAAACTCAAGATTTCCCCTTATAGGTACAACAATTCTTTACCTAGGAGAAGCCTTTTCCTCTCACTGTTCACAAACTTTCCGCAGCTTGATTCTCATCCCTCCTCTTTTTTCTCTCTTACTGGAAGAAGCTTTTAAAGGCTGCCCTAAATTAGATTTAGGTGTCCATAATTAACCTGAGGTAACCTATTTCAGTTCATAGGAAAAAGGGCGTTAACTATTCTAATACTGATATACCTGCCTTCAACCATCTTTGCAGAACTGTCAGGGCTCACCTTGTCACATACATAATTCCTCTAGTTATTAGCTCTTTGAAACTTCACCCTGAGGAGGGGACCCATTGTCAGGTTGATTATTTTTTTCATGAGCTCTTTGAAAGTTCAAACTTGATTCTAAAGGGGGATATAGGGATAAATAACTTGATGATGAACTGATTCGGGGCTTTTGTTCTGATTCAGCAAAAGGACAGGATCTCTAATCCATGGATGAACCCAATCCCTAGGGAAGATTTAGAAATCCTTTGGACTACTGACTCTCCATAAGACTGGATTCTTGTTCTGAGCAGAGTGTGATGAACTTGAAACCACAGCAAAACTGCTGGGGTGGAGTTTTGAAGAATTGCTCCTGACAGAGTCCATATTAGAGGTGGTGATCTCTGTTAAACTTGTTAGCAAGAAAGCATGTTCTTTTATTGCTTTTAATACGTTTCCTCTGTGGTGCTTTTACCTAAAGAATAAAACAGGTTTATTTAGAAAGCTCTGTGCGAACTTATAACTGGGCTATTTAGTGAATTTAGTGTAATTCACTGTAATTAATCTTTAAGAGAAAGCAAGCAAGCCTGCTGAGGCAGATAATCTTTTGCTGGGAATAACACAGTGAAGGCAAGGAATAATACAGCCTCAAAAGACCCCATTCAGAAGGGAGAGAGATTCAGGTCACCACCCAAGAACGACAACAACAAAGCCAGAGAGGAGCCTGAGAGAGGAGGTTTGTTGGACCATAGAGGGGTCATATAGGCACAGTTACCCTGAACTGTGACAACAAGGTCATTGGTGTATTCAAGATCTTGAAGCAGAACAGTTTTCAACTCAGTGCCACTGAGATCTGCCTCCTAAAGCTTATCCTTCACAAAGTCATTGCTGATACTAAACAATAATGGTGACAGATAGCAGCCTTGTCAAATTGCTGTGGAGATAGGAAACAATGCGGTGTATCTACCATTGGCTTGAATTCAGCTTTCCACTCCATTATAAACAGTGACACTATCTTCCCAGGAGGCCAAATTGCCTCATCAGATACCACAGACTTGCTTGATGCACTGAATCAAAGTCCTATCAAAAGTGTTGCAACAGATACAGAAAATGAGGGGCATTTACATTTTTCATGTTGAGTGGTGACCTCAGGTAGGATCTTTCGTGCCCAACTGGTGGATTCTACCTCTGGAGTTGAGAAGTCTCATCATTTTGTTTGTATAACCAAAGAGAGGAGGGAAAGTTTAGACGTATGGGAAACAAGTTAGAGTGGTATAAGGAGGTATCAGTTTGGCAATCTGATTGGTCGCTGGGACCAGAGCCACAAATGCAAACTGGGAAAATTATTATTGGAGGGAATTACCAAAGGAATTGATATGCGCAGAGGTCGCCTGAGGAATGGACAGAGCACAGTATAATAAAATATATATTACTTTTCTTTAATTTTTCCCCAATAGGGTTGGCAGTCACTATTTGGGGTAAGGAACTTAGTTTATTGTGTGATGATCTGGCAGTTGTTCAAATCATTAATCAACAGTCACAAAAGTCAGCACAGGTAATATGGCTGGTAAGGAAATTCATATTTCATTGTCTTCGTTAAACATATTTTTCTGTGCAGTGCTCATTTCTAGTATAGATAATGGCATTGCCAAGACTCTGTCTTGATTTCAGGATGATACATTCTGGGAGCTAGGGACCATTTGCCAGCTGACATGCATAGGTGATGCCTTAGTGTCTGTGGAACCAGGATGGTGTTAGGCCTGGAGGGAAATTACATTGCCCCAAGACTTTCAGGGGTGAAAAAGATGGTTTTGCTGAGTTCACAGATTAGAGTTAAGGAAGGCCTCAGGTGTGTTTGGCCTTCGGGGTTAGCGAAGTTGTGCCAAAGGCATCAAGATGACAGCTCCAGGTGTGGCCTGGAATTGGGCATTTTAAACAAGAAGCAATGTCCTTAAAAATTAAGATATTAAGCTACTGATCAAACTAGGAAAGGGGCCACAAAGTTCTAAGAGAATGCTGAATGGGTATGTGTGCTAAAAGCACTTTTGAAGACATAGGGATGCAGGAGCTGGACCCTCTATTTGTACGTGGGGATGGTAGCTACCTGACTTGGTGCTGTTTGACGGGGTAATGAGAAATGCATTAGCCTATTTGGTTCTTAATCTGGCAAAACTTTGGACAAATTCCTTCAGGATGGGTGCAATGACAGCTTCAGCATCGGAGAGTTTTACTCACAGAGTGGTCAGATAAATGGGTGCTGGAAATTTTGACTGTTATAGGACTTATGTTGGTCCTCTTGATGGATTACTAAGACAAGTGAAGAATTTATCTGTTTTTGATTGCAGGAGACATCAGAAACAAGGCTGATGTCTGGATTTATGGGAACTTTTCAGTTCATTGCTCACATTGGGCAGCCAGTTCACAGCTGAGCTTCATACTCTAGCGATAAGCAGCATAGAAAATGCTATGAAGACATTAATAATTCTGTCTTCTGAACACTGTGCAATAAATATGGCCTCATAAAATATGAGTACAAAGCAAAATATGGAATAGCTTCTCCTTAATAAGCACCATCCATCCTGTGCACGGAATGAGGCAGGGGCACTATGGGGAAAAGCAGTATGTGATCATGTAATTAGAAATAGTATAATTTATAAGGCATATGTTGAAGGGATCCAAATTAAGTGTACACAGGCAATCTTAAAACTGGCATTTCCTGACTTTTGAGTGCTTGACTTTGCAACTTTAATGTATTTATAACATATTTTTGGTGTGTAATTAGAGAAAAAGACTCTCAAAGAGGAGCTATGTAGGCAAGAAACAAAGCTTTAAAGCAGCCAGATGACTCAATCCTCACAGAAGTGAATCCAAAATGGCAGCCAGGGTTTTGCAGTTCTCACAGATAGAATACAATTTTCAAATGATCCTGCCCTTACATTATGTTTATTGTCTCCACTACACTGAAGCTGACCTTCTTGGCTGAAAGTGTGCCTGTTCACCTTTAAGGATATAGGTATTTTGTGGGATCAGTTCATTCCTCCTGCTTCTACCTAGTAATAGCCTGGTTATTTAACTATGGCAAAATCATTGTAGGCCTGCACGGGAGTAAATATGAGACTTAGGGTTCAGAGGAATGTGGGATGGATTAGACAGCCATGTCTGAGCATGAGATTTGTCTGGCCTGAAATGTTCATGATGGCAGGGAGCTGTCAAGCAAATTTATGGGAATAGGGCCTGGAAAAATGTGAACGGTGAGGTTACAAGCATCTTTTTGAAAACTGGTAGCTCTGTGTTCATACACAGGTATATCGGATATAATGTGTCTGAGCATTTTACGCTGGAGTGCATTTATCAGATAGAGTAGCTGACACTTGCTGGGAGTCCACAGGGATTGCATTAGATAGGAAACATATTCCAGACTGTGGGGTGAGTGTGAGGAATGGGACCAAGCTATTTGCTGGTATTCCTGTGACTGGTGTCCAGTGAGGATAAAAGCTAAATGAGCCATTTACCAGAAGTAAATGAGGCCCAGGACGTAACTGGTGGACTTTTTGCCTGTAAGGAGAAGGGGAGACCTGAAGTTTTCACAGACTAAGGTACACTTGGTACCTCTCCCCCAAATCTGTAAGGAGAGGATGAGAGGATTCAGAAGTGAACTGAGTCCTAGGGGTTAAGGTGAAGAGGCTCTACCTTGAGTTATTGGTTATATGGTGGGAGCCCTGTAACCCTGAATTGATCCAATTAAGTGGCTGATTTTGGTGGGGTGGGGAGGAGAGCTGATAGCACCCTCTGCCTCCATAGTGTAAAGTTAATAAAGTTATGGCCTGTCTCTTAAATCCATCTCTGTGTCTCTCTTTTATTCACCTGTGTCCTGATCAATCAATAACTAATTTCATAGTGGAAATCAATAAGGATAAGGAGAAGCTTTTCCTCAAAGCTAACAGGTTGGGCATTGCTCTCAAGAGAAGAAATACGTTTTTAAAAGAATTAAAAAGTATTATTACCGTTTAATTTTTCTAAGAAGAAGAGGAAATTTCATTTAATTATTTATCCCACAGTGTTTCCTACTGGCACATACCCCCTCTTGTCTTTTGGGAGTTTTCACTAGCCGTCTCCAGTCTGTTTAGGGAGCCTTCTCCAGACAACCTCCAACTGAAGTTGTAACTCAGCTACGTACAGCTCCCATCTTTTCCTGAGTTTGGCTTTTCCTAAGTTTAGTGAAGATGTGCATCACTCACATCCTGGATATAATTTCCACAATGAGGTCAGGCAAGCCATGTCTCTGGAAAGAGTAATAGCTGAGACCCTCTGAATCACATTTCAATCACTTCTCATATGTTATAAGACAATTAATAAAGTATAATAATATAATAGTAATAATACATAATATATATGTATTATATTAATATATATAATACATAATAATATATAGTAATAATACAATTATTGAGTAATGGGCATAGTAAAGTTCCTTTGCATTCTATCAGATAAGTTAATAGCGATTTTGAAATTTTATAGTATTTATCAGTTTTTTGTTTGAATCATGTTAGATGTTCCTAAACATTAACCTTCATTTCATATTCTTGTAAATTGTCTTATTGTCAGTCTGTAGTGCACCATGTAAGCAGTGCACCTTGTTAGCTTTAAGGGAGTAGTGATCATAGGCATAGTCACTGGTGAGTGTTTATACATAGCTTCAGTATAATATATGGCTGTACCTGTATGTTTTAATGGATGCATCTGTTCCTTCTTGGCCTACAAATTTCAAAGTCACTCTAATGTCAAATTCAGATACAAGCTGTGTTGTAATGTGACTGTGTGAGACAAGTTTATGAAATTTAGCAACAGAAATCATTCTTTATAACTGCTTTGGGGAAGATGATAGATGGCACCATCTTTCTTCACAATGAAATGTCATAAAAGACATTAGTTTGGTCCTTCAATTGCTAACCCTATTAGATCATTTCTATTATCATTTTAAATGAATCCATAATTAAGATGGACCTATTTCTGCATATTTAAAATCTTTAACACTGGAGATAACTTCCTTGTCCCATGCCAACAGACTTTTGAGAAATTCCACGAGAGGAACAGCCCTGAGAAAATATTAAGGAGACATTACCAAAATGTGAGGGACTCATTATTTTTGTTTTAATCATAAGTTCAGGAAAAAGCTGAAGAGTTTTCAGGATTCTTAGCTTCCAAGCCACAGATGCCTAACTATATTCTGCAGTCCTATATTCTGAGGACTATATCCTCAGTCCTTCAGCTTACGTGACCACCCAATTTCTCTCCTGGCCCATTCCCAGGGTGCAGTTATTGACTGTTCAGGTGGACATCAGACACTGGAGAATGATACTGGAGAAAGTACTGAACAGTTGTTCTTTGCTAGTCAGAGAGAGAATGAATAGGGTTCTATGAGACACAGATAACCCTGAGAGACTCACAACCCTGAAACAGAGCTGGGTCTAGGAGAGAAGATAGTACCATCCACTGAATTATGGCACAGGAAGGAAGAAGGAGACTCCTTCAGCAGCCGCCCATTAAGGTGTAATTATATTTGTCTTTTAAAAAGAATGAGAATCCCTCTTCAATCCTCTACCAGGTGCCTAATGAAATTGCACAAGGATCAATATAACTACAAGGAGATAGTGACTGCACATGGTTCTAATGCATGGAAGAAAGAAGGACAGGGATACACAATGGGCTGATCAGGACGGGGCGTAAGGCTCTGGGAATTTATGTAAATTAGCATATTTGTTGGTATCTTCTTATCACATAAAGGCGATTTGGGATTTGGTCCAATATTCTTAATTATATCAACAGGATATAATAACAACAATAGCAGTGAGAGGTTCTTGAAATGTGTGTGGAGAGAATCACAACACTGATTTACTATAAGCAGGGCTGGTAGCACTGCCTAATATTAAGATTGCCTGGCACTTCCCATTGTAAGACCTTCATTTCAGTTTTGCCAAACTTCAGCTGTTTTGAATGAAATTTTCAATATTGGGCGACTGTCACAGGCTGAGCTGCAGTGCAGGTGGAGGAGGGAGACTGCAACTGGATGAAGAGCTTGAGGAGGGAAACTGGGAATTGAAGCCAGTGAATGAGGATTGAACATGATGGACCTGCTCTGGCAGTGAATCAGGGTTGTTTAGAGAAGGAGGCTGTTGTCTGTAAGACCCTTGCTTCATTTGTTGCAGAAGAAGGAAAGTGTGCAGTGAGTGAGGCAGGAGAGTGCAGGAGGGAAAAAAGAGGATCTCATCATTAAGACAGTTGAATGCTGCCCTGGAGAACTGAATTCTATTCCTGCCTCTGACACAGTGTTCCTATATAATGCTGGGCAAGTCACTTAAACCAAACTTTTCACAGGTGGTCATTAATTGTGTGTTCCTTGCTTTCTGGATACCTAACTTGAAGCTCTGGTGCCTGATTTACAGAAGTGTTGAGCACTCACAACTATAACTGAAGTCAGCGGGAGCTGTGGTTGAATATATTAAGTGGTATATAATGCTAAGTACTCTGAAAAATCAGATCATAGGTGTCTCAAATTGGGCACCCAGAATTAGTGGAAACTTTTGACCCTAATAGCTCTGCGTATATTGACACTGTGAAGTGTAAGTCTGATTGTAGTATGGGTAGGCATACCTGTCCTAGATTTAATCTAGTTAGAACAGGTAACAATAGCAGCGTAGATGTATGCACAGGCCAAGAAGCACAGTATGTACCCAAGATCCCTGGAAGGCTTTTACTCAGATTGTTAGCCCAGGGTGAAGCTCATGCTACCATGTCTATACTGCTATTGTTACCAGGCTAGCTAGGTTAAAGCTAATACTGGTATGCCTACTTGTGTTACAATGACACTTTCATTTGCAGTGTACACATAACCTCTGTGTTTCAATTCCCCTCTTGTTAAATGGGTATGGTACCTCCCCCTGACCTCAAAGGGGCTTTGTGTAGATAACTTAATTAATGTTTCTGAAGCACTCAGATACTGTAGTGAAGAGTGCCAAAGAAAATCCCATGAGGACATGAATAATTCTGTCCTGAGAGCAAGGTTCGAATGGTGTGTAGTAAATAAGTCATAGGGCCAGACATTGAACAATGAGGATAAAACAAAATATTGAATAGCTGTTCATTAACTGAGCACCATTCGTCCTATGTACTGAATGAGGCATTTTTACTGTGGAAAAAATAGCATGTGATTATTCAAAATGAATATACAAAAAGGTGCCAAATTAAAGTTGCAGAGGCAACCTAAATACTAACATTTCCTAATTTTGGGTGTTTGTAATTAGAGAAAAAACATCTGAAAAAGGAGCTCTGAAGGCAAGGAACAAAGCTTTACAAGTGGTTGTCTGAATGACTCACCTCACACAGGAGTGAATTCAAAATGGCAGTCAGGGTTTTCAGTTTCCACAAAGACAGTACATTTTTCAAATCATCCACTTGTGATCTGGGGTGAGTGCATGTGATGCCTTCCTGCTTCCTATTCCTATTTGTTCTACATATCTGCCTTTCACACTCTTGTTATGGGTGGTTCAGATTGTTGCTGATTTAACCAGTTCATGATTATTACATCTTTTGATTGACAATTTATGTCTGTGTCTTGTGTTGGTGTTTTGGGATTGCAGTTCTGGGGTGCATCTGAGTGTAACATCACCTCTTACATTGGGTATTGTTATGGAATTGACACTACAGTTTTCAAGTGATGGCACATCTTTGTAAAAAATCAAAATCCATTGAACTTTCATGTGTTTCATAGTGCTTTTTGCCATGCTTGTCACTTATTAAATTATCTCTGTATTTAAACAAAAGCTTGCTCCCTTTCAGCCTGTCTTTTTCTGAAGTGCAGTAATAACATTTCATTTGTGGCATTTCAGTCATTTACATATATGAATGCAAATCATACCACATTAGCCCCAGTAATGTTTGGACACTTACTCCTTTATGGAAACGTTGTACAGAATTTATTAGAAATTAAATCAGTATTGTGTACAGAAAAGTAATAACATATAGAAAACAGTCTTATACTTTTGAATTGCATAGAGAGTGATATAGTTTATATCATTTTGTTAATAATTCTATTATGGAATTCCATATATTATTATAATAATTCTAATATAGTATTATATATCTGCTGTATAATTGTCCTATATAATTTTTTCACTTAAAACAATATTTGAAATATTTCTTATGGTATTTATGAAATTATCTAGCAAGGTGTTTTGATGTGTTTACAATTATGGAATAAAGGAGACTTAATATTCTGTCTTCTATACAAAAATAGATAATTATTAAAACAATGTATATATTGTGTTGGCATATAACACTAGGCTGCTTTGATACAAAGCTCATTACACAGTATTTGAGGGGAAAAAAGATCAATTTCATAACTTTTCTATTAAATTTTGATACTTCTTCACAAGTATTCATTTTAATATTGATTGGGTTAAAACGTTTCTGTTAAACTAAAAATAGTTCTCCTTAAAACTGCCTTTAAATCACTAACAATAATGGGCCCAGTTCTGCCACCTTTTTTCAGAGGAGAGCAACAGAATAGGGAACCCAAGGTTCAGAAAAGCAGACTTTGACTCCTTCAGGGAACTGATGGGCAGGATCCCCTGGGAGGTTAATATGAGGGGTAAAGGATTCCAGGAGAGCTGGCTGTATTTTAAAGAAACCTTATTGAGAGCTCAGGAACAAATCATCTCAATATGCAGAAAGAATAGCAAATATGGCAGGTGACCAGCTTGGCTTAAAAGAGAAATCTTTGGTGACCTGAAACACAAAAAGGAAGTTTACAAGAAGTGGAAGCTTGGACAGATGACTAGGAAGGAATATAAAGATATTCCTTTAGCATGCAGGAGTGAAATCAGGAAGGCCAAAGCACAATTGGAGTTGCAGCTAGAAAGAGATATGAAGGGTAACAAGAAGGGTTTCTACAGGTATGTTAGCAACAAGAAGAAGGTCAGGGAAAGTGTGGCCCTCTTCTGAATACAGGAGGCAACCTAGTGACAGATGCTGTGAAAAAAACTGAAGTAATCAGTGCTTTTTTTGCCTCTGTCTTCACAGACAAGGTGAGCTCCTAGACTAAAAGCTGAACATGCCCAAGTCCATGGATCCGAGGGTGCTGAAGGAGTTGGCTGATGTGATTGCAGAGCCATTGACCATTATCTTTGAAAACTCGTGGTGATCAGGGGAGGTCCCAGATGATTGGAAAAACACAAATATAGTGCCCATCTTTTAAAAAGGGAAGAAGGAGATCTGAGTAACTACAGACCAGTCAGCCTCATCTGAGTCCCCAGAAAAAACATGGAGCAAGGCCTCAAGGAATCAATTTTGAAGCACTTGGAGGAGAGAAAAGTGATCAGGAAGAGTCAACATGTATTCACCAAGGGCAAGTCATGCCTGACCAACCTGATTGCCTTCTATGACAAGATGACTGGCTCTGTGGATGTGGGGAGAGCGGTGAACATGATATACGTTGACTTTAGCAAAGATTTTTATACAGTCTCCCACAGTATTCTTGACAGCAAGTTCAAGAAGTATGGGTTGGATGAATGGACTATAAGGTGGACAGAAAGATGGCTAGATCACTAGGCTCAATGGGTAGTGATCAACGGCGTGATGTCTAGTTGGCAGCCAGTAACAAACGGAGAACCCTAGGAGTTGGTGCTGGGGCCCGTTTTTTTCAGCATCTTCAGTAATGATCTGGAGGATGGGGTGGATTGCAACCTCAGCAAGTTTGCAGATGACACTAAGCTGGGGAGAGTGATAGATACCCTGGACGGTAGGGATAGGATACAGAGTGACCTAGACAAAATTGGAGGATCGGGCCAAAAAAAATGTGATGAGGTTCAACAAGGACAAGTGCAGAGTCCTCCACTTAGGATGGAAGAATCCCATTCACTGCTACAGACTGGGGACCAGTGGGATAGGCAGCAGTTCTGCAGAAAAGGATTTGGGGGTTACAGTGGACAAAAAGCTGGATATGAGTCAACAGTGTTCCCTTGTTGCCAAAAAGGTTAACAGCATATTGGGCTGCATTAGCAGGAGCATTTCCAGTAAATTGAGGGCAGTGATTATTCTCCTCTATTCAGCAATGGTGAGGCCACATCTGGAGTATTGTGTCCAGTTTCTGGCCCCACGCTACAGAAAGGATGTGGAGAAATTGGAGAGAGTTCAGTGGAAGACAATGAAAATGATTAGGGAGCTGGGGAACATGACATATGAGGAGAGGCTGAAGGAACTGAGCTTATTTAGTCTGCAGAAGAGAAGATTGAGGGGGGATTTGGTAGCAGCCTTCAACTACCTGAAGAGGGTTTCCAAAGAGGCTGGAACTAGGCTGTTTTCAGTGATGGCAGATGACAGAACAAGGAGCAATGGTCTCAAGTTGCAGAGGGGGAAGTCTAGGTTGGATATTAGAAAAACCTTTTTCACTAGGAGGGTGGTGAAACACTGGAACGTGTTATCTGGGGAGGTGGTGGAATCTCCATCCTTAGAGGGTTTTAAGGACTGGCTTGACAAAAGTCCTGGCTGGGATGAATTAGTTGGTGTTGGTCCTGCTTTGAGCAGGGGGTTGGGCTAGATGATCTCCTGGGGTCCCTTCCAAACCCTAATTTTCTAATTTAATTTTTCTATGTTTAGAGGTAGCTTAATTAGAATGAAATGGGGTTTCATAGGAACTAAGGTACTTTTCATCATGACTGTGTGTGGCAGAATCAGCCAAATATATTTCTGTCACCAAAATAAAAATAGATAACTTTGGAACAATGTTTAGCTACATTTATTTGTATATGTTTATACTGCATATTTATATAAAGTTTTACTTTCAGTTGTTACTGCTATTTGATACACCAGATCTTCATCTGGTGTCAATCAGCATATCTTTACTGTATACTGACATAGGAGGACCTATGCTGATTGACATCACCTGAGAATCTGACCCTTAAAGTGGAAACATGTATTTCAATGACCTCTTTTAAAAAAATGAATGATTTTTTATTAAAATAATTAATCTTTATTCTTGTAGAAATTATTGTTACCACAAAGACTTGATTCAGAGATTAAACTGTGAGCTACAATAGGTAAATACCTATGAAAAGGCATTTCTTGAAAGATTTCATAAATAAGGTGTCAAATAATACTCTATAATATCCCAAATTTGCTTTCCTCCCAACCTTGAAAGAGCACGTTTATTCTTATTTAAAAAGAAGCTTGAAATACAGAGATCCATAGTCCATTACATTAAGTTATACCAGAAGTCCTTGCAAAGGTAATGACGTGTATAGGGACAGATGCTCAGACCTGGTTGAGTCTCTCTTGTGACACTACAGTGATGCAAAAGAAACTTAAAGCTGCTTTGCCTGTTTGGCCTGCATTAACAAGGTTTATTAGCTTCCCTGTGTATGCCTTTTGGGGTTAGTGAGTGAACAATGTGTGTTCCGTCAGCCCATTCCTTTTTCCTCTCCGCTTACTACACGAGGCTCCCTTAATCAACAGTTTCTCCATGGGTCACAATCACACACACAAGCTCCCTTCATTGTACTGATCCAGGGGCAATGTTCTGAGTATTATTTTCTTTGGTTTATGGTTGTGCCACTGGCTATAGAGATTTATTAGATGTCTTTATCATAGAAAACTACTTCAGGCTACTTTACTCACCCTCAAGTTGAAATTTCTAAAGAGTAATTTAATGGAGTCTCCAGTGCTTCTTCAAGGTTACTGCTTTGTGCTGCAATGCTACATGGACTCATTATAAATATTGTGACTGTAGATATGTCCTTTTTTGAGGATGAAATGAGGGTAATTCTGGATTTGGCTCTATAAATGTAAAGTTGTAATAGGAAGTTATATCCTTGTCTGAATGTAATCCTGTCACAACAGACCATTCTTTGTCACATTTCTAGTTCATTTGTAATGTTTTTTTCCTTCTTTTTTCCCTACTTCTTCTTTTCCTCCAGAAGAATTACAAAATGAATGAGAAAAGAAGATGTACACGCAGATACAAAGCAACTTCAGGGAGTTTGCCTTTTCTTAGCTCAATTTATTGCCCTTGAATGTCTTGAAATATGAATTGATGAATAAACTTAAATGACTAACTCTTTATTTGGCCTGTCAGCTCATGGAAAAAATATCTACATTGTACAAACTGCTATGACTAGAGAGGTTTTCCAATTCACCTTGGGCATGTCCTCTTATGTTGAATATCCAACAGTGTTTTATGTGGATGATATACAGCTTATATATAAAACCATGTCAACGACATATCTCCTACCTACTATAAATGAAATATTAGACATACAGTCTTCAAGGTGCTACTGTTTTTTATTCACTTGATCTTTCTTAACACTGTTTACTGACAGCCGGAAATAGAGTTAAACTCCAAATCTAACTTTGCATTTATCACAGAACAAAGTCTATATCAACTCAAGGTCATATCATGAACTATACATTTTTCCTGGGTTCTGTTTCACATAATATTTTTATGGTGAATGATATTAATAGAGAATTATATTTGGAACCAGTGGCAATGATATATACTGTTTAATCTAATGTATTTCCCAATATCTTTATTATAGTCTTGGTAGATTTTATTGTGAGGCTGAGCCTGAAATCCTTTCTCCTTGCAGCCAAAAACTGAGTTGGTCACATCACCTTTCTGCTTCTACTCAATATTTTGTCAATGTGAAATTATGAGTGAAAGACATTTCTGGTGTCTGTGTTTTCATGCTCCAAAAAACAAAATTAATAATCATTGCCCAAACTTTCATAGAAAAGTGACATTTCAGGGATGTAAAATTACTGAAAAGACAAGAATGACAATTTTTAAGCAAAAGTTGTAAGAAAACTTTTCCACAGCTCTAATTATTCATAGCTTCCAAGACACGAAGGGACCATTGTGATCATTCAGTGACTCTGAAAAAGATTTGAGGATCATGATGGATATTCAGCTGAACATGAGTGACTCTGTGGCCAAAAGAGCTAATGAGTTCCTGGGATGTTTAAAAAAAAAAAAACTCAAGTAGGAGTATAGAGGTTATTTTACCTCTATATTTGGCACCTGTGCAACCACCACTGGAGTACTGTGTCCAGTTCTGGTGTCAACAATTCAAGAAGGAAGTGGATAAATTTGGACAGGCATCAGAGACGAGCCTCAAGAATGATTGAAGTCTTAGAAAACATGCCCTATAACGATAGAATCAAAGACCTCAAACTGTTAGATTAACAAAGAGAAGGCTAAGGGGTAATGTGATTGCTGTCTATATGTATTTACGAGGTAAACAAATATCTGGAAGTGTTTAATGAGGGGTAAAATTTAGTTTCCAAATCATAGTATATTGAACAAATCTTAATCCCTGTGTAGTTTTCATATCTGGGATGTGCTTCCTGTCTATTCTCTGTCCCTCCTCTTCTCTCCCTTTACTGCCCAATGCTCTGAAATTATCTAATTCAGAGCTGGTCTGTTTTCCTATTTAAAGTGATAGTATTTTAAATTAAATCAGAAGACCGTGGTTTTGTGCTAATTAAGGACATAGTTAGAACTGTTCATTTGGAAGTAATAGATTGACTAGACTCCTCAACTATTACAATTTCCAAGTTAAATTTAAAAATAATGGCAGGTCTTAAAGCTCATATTTTGTTTCAATGGGTTCCTCAAAGACAAGTTTCTGTGGGTTGTTGATTGCTTGCAAATCTTTAATTAAACTTCTGAATGAGCTATCTCTGATTCCTCATTAGCAGACTTATATTAACCCTTGCTAGGAACAGTGGTTTCCTAATACTAAATCTGCAGATAGTGCAGGAGATGTAATTTCCTGCTCAGAGAGACATAACTGCTAAAAATACCTGTGTGGCTATGGCTGGATGGGCACGGATGGGCTAGCAACCTGAGCATAATCCCATCTGAAACAAGATGAGAGCACTATCATCCTTGTGCTCTTCTGATTGTAAGGACTGCTCCAGGCTAGTGCCCAAAGTAGCAGTGGCCTCTGTTAAGAAGATGTTGTGGGTGTACCAGAGGCCAAGTATTTTTGTATGTTAACTATTCCTCAGCTCACCAGTCCAATTTTGTATCTTCTCAAATGCTGTCTTCTATAGTTCTGTTGAGAAAGCACAGAGACTGAAATGAGGGGATGCCACATAATCTCCAGAAGACAGAAAACAAAAGCACAAAATGCTACAGGCACACCACTGTGTATTCCCTTCTGCCTAAAGATTCAGTGGTCATCCTGCCCAAGAGAAAATACAATACAATCAGGAAGAAGGGTTTTAAAATATCTGTTTTGGTGATGTCATCAGGGGGCATAATGTATGGAAAAGGCTCTTTCCCCATAACGCTATGGGAAGGAACTGTGCATGTGAGGGCACTTGGTTCTGGGCAGGCAGGCCAGCAGAACCACAAGCCCTTGTGATTCCCAGGGGGGACCCAAACAGAAATTATCAGCATTTAGTGAAGACATAATAACGAGGTGGATTTTCCTACCATATTCAAATGAACATTTTACCTAGTATTAAAGTCAGACTAACATATCTATAGTTTCCACGTTAGGGTTTAAAATAAAACAGAAACATATTTGATCTTTTAGAACTCCTGGGTTCATCTTATCTGGTCCTGCTAATTTGTAGCTATTTAATTAATTAGTAAATATTTTAGTATTTTTTATCTTTTTAAAAATAATTTATTTCGGAACTATCACTATCATAAAGCATCAGAAATTCAATGTTCACAATTAAAAATGGAAAGTATCATATTTTGGTTTACTATGAAATTATGCTATGATGTGACCATCTTTTTTTTAATTTAAAATCCTAAATCAGAGGATGAACCTCCTTACATCAACCCAACACATATTTCTGAGGATAAATTGAAAGACACTTCGAAGTGGGGTGGGGAGGGACTGGGGTGGGGTGGAGTGAACTGCTGGTGTTGGAGGCCCAGTACAATTTGAGTTGTTTGACCACTGTCCTACAGGCTTAGCATAGCATTCAGTTGCTTGGTGGCTATTCTGATCCATGTAGCATGACATCTTTCAGTTGGTAGAGACTGAATAATCTTATAGTTGTCTCAGTATCTGCATAGCACGGCACATAACAGGAGAAAATACAGATACTGTATGCTTGCAGCTGCACATAGATAATGGTGATGGGAGCAACAAGTTATCCTTGAGCATCTGGGGTACACTGTTTTATTGCCAAGGGACATATTTTCACCTCTCCTATCATCAGATGTTCTTTTGACGACCTCAGTTATCATGGTGAGAATGGAATGTAGTTAAGGGTGGAAACCCAATGTAGGTAATTAGCATATATGATAATGAGAGAGATAATTAGGTGAAGGTCGTTTATGGGAGGGTAAAAGTAGTCACCATTTAGACAAAGGGGGGTGCTCCATCAACACCTGACTCCGCAGGTGGTGCTGACGGTTGGACCAGAGAATCCACTGACTCCCTGGCGGGGACCCTGAAGAAAGCCCTTCCTGTATACAGCCTTCTGAGTAACTGCTTAGCTCTCCAGGTTTAGTGAGTATAATATATTGTAACTAATTTTAGGCTTTGTATCTAACTAGTATATTTATAGAAAACCTTGCACATTAAACCTTATTGCTCTGCAAATCGGGTGTACCGTGTCTCACTGGTATGCACACTGATCACAAAGTGTCCAGAATCAACAATTCTAATAACACAATTCTTAAGCAATGCTGCAGAGTAAGAAACAAAATATTAGGATTCCAGACTGCTTGATAAATGTAATTCCATGTTCAACTATTCTGACCCGCTACTGGCAGCAGTAAGGGCATGAGTCAATAAGTCTCTGAGACCTTTTATAAATAAATATAAAACTTTGGCTCAAACCCCCAAATTTCTGGCTCTAAGAAAATTATATTTATATTTACCCTCCCTATCTTCTGCACTCATAAGAACTCAAGAGTCCTCTCTCATATGAAAGCCCAAAAACGACAACTACCATATATTCACATAAAATAAAATTAGCAAACCTTAAGCATGCCTGAGGGGTATGGCCAAACCTGAAGTCATGTCTACCCACCTAAACCTTATTCATGAAACCCTATTAAATTCCCACCCACCTTTTAAAATTAATAAAGACAAGAAAAATTAGTCATACAAAGCAAGGTAACATATCACCTCCTTACACTAAGCAGTCTGCCTGACATCATTTGCATACTCCACAAGTCATAATGGGGAAGTGTCTCTCTCCTTGAATGGGAATGCTCCCATTTAGTGAATGAATAATCTCTTTTTATGAAGTTTAAAATTTTGGTGCTGCAAAGTTTACAGCAGCAGTTTGCTTAGTGTTTTAAAACATACTCCATCATCATTTTTTAACAAAACAGCAGGTTACTTTTCTTTCTTTCTTTCTTTCTTTTGTAATTAAATAACGTCAGTTCATTATTACAAAGGTTATGAAAACCCTGCAGTGCTCGGCTGATGAACTAAATACTTCATTTTGGTTGGTGGGGGTGGGAAGTGAACCTTCTAGGTTTGCTTGGAAGACTGAATTCAATGAACATGAATAAAAAAAAAGAGGACACACTTCCCACTGCTTCACACACACATACACAGCTAGCTCTCCCTCCCTTCCTTCTCCTGGATGACCCCACTTCTTTTCTTAGACATCTTCTTGGGAGGGCATGGTTTGGAGACCAAAGTTGTAGCTATGGAGGAAAGACTGGATGAGATAATCTGAGAGAAAAGAATAACCAGCAACTGTGAGAATAACCTTAACCAAAGTTCACCAAATTTCTGACAGCATGGGTTGAGGTCTTTGAATTATCAAATCTCAAACCTTAGACTCAGTCCTTTGGTGTTTGAAATTGTATGCAAATATTTTATGCAGCTCTTCTTATTAACAAGTTAATGGATACTTGCTATTTCAGTGATTTGCTGATAATGCTGCATTTGGCTGCCAAGAATCCTTCAGCATTGAGCTGCAGTATTCTCAAGGCTACCCCGATGGCTCAAACACTGGGGGGTGGAATTGTATCAGGAATGTTGACTGAGCAAGATACAACCCTTGAAAGGACTTTGAAATGCTTGTCATTGAGGCACCCATTGTGGGCCCTGCCCAACTTTCACTGGGACATAAGTATGGCATGAAGAGTGATCTGCAGCTGATGTCAGAAACTAGTCTCTTAAAACTGACACAACGAGGTGTGTACCTGGCTTTGATTTGCCACACCACTTATGGGCCCTTCTGAACTGATTTTGATCAAGTCAAGGTAAATGTGCAGATAGCCTTTACACCTATGGCCAACAAGAAGAAACCACATGCGACTGTGGCCAAAGGCAGACTATGTTATGCATCATTCACAACTGCCCTCTCATCTGACACAAATTGGCTTGGCAAGCTACATAGCTGATAAGAAGAAGTGATTTTCTGAATTATCTGCAATGTTTAAACTGAGTATATTTTGAATGTAATGCACATTTCTTATATCTTGTTAATGTATATTAGTAGCTTAAAAAGAAACAAAGTAGAAAGGACAGACTGATCTAATACATCTAAATTATCTAGGATTTCAAGGAGCCAGTTCTCAAATATTCTTTTAATATAGATACTTAAAAAAAAAATGTTATTTATTTTTTTCAATCAATGTAGCAAACTCCAGCACCTGCATTGACACTCTTAGTATGTAAGTGCTTGATGTACTTTGCTGTGCCAGCTACCTGCTTTAGTGTATCTGCAGGTGCAGGCATAACCAGAGCCAGATGTCTTTAGGGGAAACTATCCATCACTTACAAATGCTTGATTATAAATCTGAATGGAACTAAGGAAGCAAAATTCTGCAGGTGCTCAATGAACAATGAAGATGGCCTTTACGTGAAATCCCTCCAAAAACAGTGCCCTTCTCCCACCTCCTTTTCACTCCTTTAAGAAAATAAATCATAGACTGAGAGCGCAGTCTCCTGGAGAATAATCCATACTCCTGCAAAATTGTACAACATGCTTATTTCTCTTTTCAGGGACAGCTCTTGTAAATGCATGCTGGCATTGTTGATGAGTACAAACTGTAAGAATTAATATTAAAACATGAATTACTTCTGCACTGAATACAAATCAGCATATTTACTGATTTTGCTAAAAGGAGATTTGCTTGGATGAAGGTATATGATGAATTAAAAATGAAGCTTCTTCATTATAGCCTAACACATTATGACTAGCTTATGCCCCCAATAGAAATACAGTTTATATTTTCTCCACATCAAGGTGGAATGAAGAGAATTCCTTTGCCTAACTGACCTTTTATTAATGGTATTATGCTCAAGATTCTCTATAAAAAATAACAACAATAACCTTCACTTTCAGTTCTCTAAAGTATTCATGACTCTTTGGCAAGGGAACTAGTTTCCTCATTCACATGCTGTTGTAGCATGTTTGCTGTTCATTGGAAATCTTGTAGTGTCTCAAGTATCACCTGGGAAATCAAGGTCTATATCAGGTGTTATGCAGCCTGTATGTTGATAAAGTTGGTGATTGGATGTGGATAGGCTCATGGAACAAGCAGCTTTGAGCAGAGTCATAAGGGTGTTTTCAAGATGTACATCTGACACTATGGGATTTGGAGGATGAAACTTGTGCTACACAAATTGCAATTCTGGAAAATCTAAAGCAAAGAAAATAATTCAAAATTAAAGCCCTTTTTACTCCAAACAATTATACTACAAAATTTCATGAATTGTCTCAGAACAATACCATGTTTTCCAAGACTTTGTGTACCACTTTACATTACAAACTATTAAGTGAATCAACAGATGTCAGACTTTGGACACTTTAGCAATCATTTACAATTTGTGTTTGCAAAATAGCTATACTAGCAGTTTATTTTATTTAATAACACTCAGGTATAAACTTCTGTTGATTCACCTGCTAGGGAAAGAAGAAAAGAGACAATTCCAGCTCCTTTTATGCATGCAAGTACTCCTAATGATATTAATGGAACTACTTGAAATCTTAGTTCAGGATTTATAGCCTTGATATCATGATATCATCATTCTGTGCCCAAATAATTTGGGGGTTTCTCTGCTAGTGGTACAAAGAACAAGTTCTTATACATTTGTTCGGTAGCATCCTTGGAAGACAAGGACCTCAAAATCCTTCCATATATTGATGGTCAATCCATATTAGAGAAAAAGATCTTATTGCCTAATTTTCTGATTGGTATATTTCATTGTAAAATTATTGAGCCAAAATTTAAGGCCTCATGCTGGTAATTTTGCACTCTTTCTGGGCTAGGAGGCATAACCAGTGGAAATTGGTGTAGCTAGGCTGTTCCTGTGTCCCGACAACACCCTGCCTCTTGCACTCACGGGCAGCTAGTAGTTAGTCAGAACTACTCCTCCTTACAGCATGGATTGGCTAAGGCTTCATTTAGCCCCAAGATGGAAGATAAATGTTGATTAAAGCCATCTTTGTATCCTTTTGGTCTTGTGCCAAGCACAGCTAAGCCATACTGGAGGTTGTGTCCAATTATCTATAACCACAGAAAACCAGTGTGTACCTCTGTGTTTCCAAAAGAAGCCATCATCAATCTTATGCACTTCTTATGCATCTCCATCAACTGACTTTGTATTCTTCAAAAGTTTAACTTAGTATTGCTCTTGTAGTAGTTACTTACTAGATTCAATTATATTTTGAGCACTAGGTGGTTATTCATCCATCAATGTGCGTGTATGTATTTAATAAAACATTAATAAACACTATGTAAAATCTCTACGTAACAGACCCTGGTCATCGGTGGGCAGAACTGAACCTGGGTACCTTGAAGCTTACTGCATGATCCTCTGCTGCAGGGGTGGCCAACCCGTGGCTCATGAGCCGCATGCGGCTCTTTGCTCAGACAAATGTGGGGCTCGGGAGAAGAAGGGGAGTGAAATTGACGAGCTGCCACTGAAACTGACAGATCAATGTGAACTGTGGTGGCGGATAGAGAGATGAGGGGGAGTGAAATTGATGCATTGCCTGAGGGCAAGGTAACTGCGGCTCTTTGTCTCTCACTGGTTGGCCACCCCTGCTCTATTGCATCTGCTAAAAGCCATAGGCCTCTTAGCCAAGGCTGTAGCAGACTCCTCAATCTCTACCTGGGCTACGTGCCACTAGAGGGGGACAGAGTATCACACCAAATAGGCATGGGTTACAACTACACAAGGAGGTTGCAAATGCAAAGTCTTGCCATTGGTTTCTTAAAGTGACTAGATAAGGGTGTCTTATATAATTAGTGAAAGAGGGCCAAACATGCCTTAAAATCACAATGGCCTTTCTAGTTTGTGATCTGAACACGTTCCTTGGGTTGTCATGCTCCTTCTAGTCTCTTTTAAACCTAACCTATGAAAGAATGGCAAAATAAAATAGAGTAACAACAAATAAAAACAAACACAATAATTCCTCCCCTGGTAAATTAAAATGGAAGCTCAAGAAATATAAATACAAGAAAAGAGAGACTTCCATTGACTTTCGATTCTTCTTCTAGACAGTGTTTTGAATTAACACCCACATCCTCTTTTATATTTTGTAATAATCCTGAGGCAGGATTGAAATGAAAACAATGAATAGAGAAAAGTAAAAGAACAAACAAACCCTCCCAGCTACCTCTGAATAAAAAGAAAAAATTTAAAACACCTGCAGCTCAGTTAAGAGCCTGAGCTGAAAGGTACAGAATTTTCAGCCCAAGTACCAGTATATTTCAAAGAGAAATTTGTCCTTTATATTCCCTTTAGGAATCCATTATATCCAATAATATATATATATATAATTGAGCAGTTGGAAAATATTTTATCAGATTGGCAAAATGGATGTTGACTAAATTTTATTCACTCTTTTCATCAATAACAATATAATACAGTGTGTAGGGTCACTCCTTGAGATAGGAATATCTGTACAGCTCTGAATAGTATTGGACATGGGCAGTCTGCACTCATACATTAATTTCATTGTATTGAAGAACTACTCCATGGACCATCAGTTTGAGACTCTCTGTTCTAAATAAATAATAATAATCAACTGTGGTCTTTGATTCTATCTACTTGTGGGTTTTATATTGGCACCTATATGTGTCGTGTCTGAGCGCCTCCTATCTATGATCAACAGCAGTAATCAAATCATTCATGGAGTCTCTGGCATTTCTTCCTGTTCAGAGGCAAAAACCTGCTTGGGGGGTAGAGGTTGATGTTGACTTTTTGTTGTTGGTAGAGGTTTAGGAAAGGGATGTCAGTGCCATTCTTAGATTGGAAAGGCTTATTCAAAGAGGAAGGTTTTCCAGCAGATTGTTTCTCAAACTGTGGAATATTTGCTGATATTCTTCAGAGATCTATCTCATCACATGGTGCTAACACTGCTGCTGCTTTCCAGTTGCTAATTGCTTTAAATGATTTCTTAAATTATTATGCCATGTAATTAACTTGTTCAAAAGTCATAGGGCTGTTGAGTGACTATGAATTGAAGCAAAGGTGGAGCAAGTAATCCTGAATAGGCGAAGTGGACATGAGACAATTGCTGGATTGAGTTGTGGTCAACACTGTAAGAAAACACCCCTCTGATTTAACAGAAGACATAGGAGATGGCTTTCAAAACAAAATCACAACATTTTAATGGATTTAGAAAGTTATTTAGAATTGTATGCTGCAGGAGCTGTTTTTTTCCCAGGATGATGACCCATAACTCAAAAAGTGTTATAGCCAGCATGGGGGATTTCTTTATTAGACCTTGTCTTAACAGATAAAGATGAACTGATCACAGAACTAAATTTAATGATCACAAACTGGAAAGGCCATTGTGATTTTAAGGGATGTTTGGCCCTTTTTCACTAATTGTATGAGACAAACTTGTCTAGGCATTATAAGACACCAGTGGAAAGACTTTGCATTTGTATTAATTACTTAATAAAATATTGAATCACAATCTTTAGTTTCCTCTGGCTATATTTCAGTTATGACTGACCCTTCCATAGATATTTGGGAAAAAGTTAAGGAATAGGTGGTAGAAGCATCCTTTGCCTCTTTTGCAAAGTCTAAGGATAGTCACAGCCTTTGCATTCTGGGAGAGCATAGACACTAGTCCCTCTCTGTATCCCATGGACAAAACCCATCCCAAATGCAACAAGGAAGAGAAGCAGGTTCCTGAAGCTTCCAGCAATTGTGCCTGTCCTTGGCCAAGTATGCACAGGACAGTGATGCTAACAAGGAACACTTCATAATTTTGCTTATCCTCAACCCAATCATTTTGAGTTTCAAGTATTCCATTTTTGTTGTTTTTATATTATTTTAGCTTGCTGCATACTTTTTGGTTCCCACTAGCACATGAAGTGGCAGTCCCAAAGACAATAAGGAAGTCACTTTTCACATCATTCTTATTCCCAACATTAACAGGAAATATTGTGAATGGATAGATGCTGTGAGACCCGCAGTCAGGTTGCATGTATTAGAGTTTTTAGATATAAATATTCAAACTATTGGGTTTTTGTCTCCAGGGCTGTAGAGTGATTATTTAAATCAAATTTCTGACTGATTTAAATATCATGCATCACTGCTTATTATACATGATTTTTTGTACCTTGCAAAACGTAAGAGAAAAGAAACAGTAGTAAGAACACGTATCTTAAATACAATATGGCACACATAAGGAACTTCATTCCACGTGGCCTCCATGTAGTGTGTCCAACTTTGCAAATTCTGATCACTTGTGTAGCCAATTTATGGCACACTAACACTTGTGTATACAAAAGATGAAGGGCCTCATCCAAAGTCAATGGAAGGTTTCCCATTCATTTCAAAGAGCATTGCATCAGAGCAAGAATATACGTATATAAAATGACCTCTCGGACTGCATATGATTCAGTCTTGCATGTAGAGTTTGCAAATGTGAATCTGATCATCTGCATGCTCAAGTAATAGTGCATAAAAATTGTGCGTGCAAAATTGTGTGTGTTTGGATGAGGACAAATTTGAAAATCTGGACTCAAGTATGCATAAAATACCAAAGTGTAAGAACAGACTCTTTTTTTTTCTTTTTCTTTTTTTGTTTTAATCCTAGCAAAGTTTGTTAGGACACAATATTATCTTAAGTCTCCAGGCACAGTGCTTTATTTCTTTGATACTGTATTCAATCAGAATAACTGATTGAATTGAAATTGATACAGCTAAAAATTATTTAAATAGACATAAAAACAGGATTTATACGGGCCTGCATAATACTGAGAGAAATGCAGGCATTTATGATGTAGGGAGATAATGCTGAGCATTACTGATTGCTGCTGTCACTAAATAATCAAATTAATAGAAGATTCTAGCTGAAATAACAACGTATATGATTTAAATATTTACTAAGATTGATTACATTGTTACAGCTGAATCAGATTATGGATATCATTGGTTAATCATGAAAAAAGCATTTGTCCAAAGGGCAGTTCAGGTCTAAAGTAAATGGTATTGCACCAATTCTTAGAACAGTTATGTTCAAGCCTTTTGGACAGTATATGCTTCAGAAATTCTTCTTCCTAATTAGCATTTATAAAATAAACAAAGAAAAACACAAATACAGGAAATTTGCACACCACATCTATTATCTCTTTCTGTACTCTATAGATTAATAATGTACAATAACAAAAATTGCACTATTGTCCTAGGGAGAGAACTTCTAGCTTGCATCCTATTAAATTGAGATAATATATGAAATTGGAAAACTCTATTTTATAGTAGGAATTAAAACATTGAGGCACATCTGCAAGCAAGGACCTGACCATGAAATTAGAGCAATGTGCAGTGCAAAGTCCATACTTTATGTATTAATTAATACAGTAATGGGTTAAATTCACCTGTAGGGAACACAAGGTCCATGAATCATTTAAATCATACTGCAGCTCTCAAAACAAGCACAATCCAAAGGCAGAGTCCTGAAAAAATATGCAGAACCAAAATACTGAAAATATTATGAGAAAGGCAGTGGGAGGATCTAGGTTTTCAGTTCTACTACAAGCTTCCTGTGTCAACACCAGGCAAATCTCTGTCTCAGTTTCACCATCTGCAAACTGTGGATGTGGTGGGCTTTATTTAATTAATGTCTGTAAAGTGCTTTAAGATCCTTGGATGGAAAATACTATGTAAGTGCAAATTATTAAGTATTAATTACATGAATTATCTTATTTTCCTGAGTATAAAAGATATAGAAAAAGCAGACGGAAGCTGGTAGCAGGGAAAGGGATGAGGGGGTGGAACGAATCCATTAATCTATGTGAACAAGATGTCAGAGAGAGAGACTGAAACTTTATTAGGTGTAAGATTTTTTAAAGGGATTAGTTAAACCCCAGATGGGTTTAAAGCACAATATACATGTTTTTGATAGTGAGGCTGACAATCATAACATAAAGATTGGCTAAAATATGCATTTTCTGCTCCACTCTAAAGTAACACTTCACAATAATCACAAAATAACAGTTAGTCCAGGGAACTTTCTTTGGAATTAAAGTAAAACTCTTCGCTAGGGGCCCCGTCCAGCAAAGTACTCCCTTTGATGTCAATGGAAGCACTCACTAAGATTAAGTTAAGCACATACGTAACAGCATTGTTGAGTCAGGGCTTATGAGCCACTTCCTTCGTTCACTGGACTATCACTTTAAGAAACAGGAATTCCACATCAACCTGATTAATCCTGAACCTATCACAATAAACCTGTTTAGTAATGTTTTGTCATTTTCATTGAAATTTTGAAAAATATTGATCGGTTCTACTGTCGCATGGTCCAATTAGGCAAAATAAATTGAGTTAAATATGTTTTGGCCTCAAATCTGAACATTCTGTTGTTGATTTCAGCAGACCCCATATGGTTTAATAATATGTTTTGTAAAGTTTTATTATTTTAATGGAAGGTATATATGTATCAAATAAGGCTAACATATTACAGATGCTCATTGGATTTGAATTTCATCTTGAATCAATTCATGTGTCCTTATAAGGTATTAGATTATATCTAAAATCCTAAAATAACCATCAGAGATAAATAATAAAATCTACAAAGAACAGGGAGTCATAAGAAATAGCAGACTGGCTTCTGTAATGTGAATCAGTTAACAAACGGAAGCATTTGCGGGGATATTATATATTGTGTAAAATTATAGAAAGAAAATGTAAAGTGTCATGTTACAAAAATTATATATGCACAGTATGGAAAAAGGACTTTATTTGTAGAGCCTGATGCAAAGTCTGTTGAAATTCTGAAAGTTTGGAAAATAGAGATTCAAAACTTTATTTGCTGCTTAATCAAATTACTTATTGTTAAAGTTCGGGGCAGTTGAACCTGTATTCTCCCGCTCAGTGGTCCAGCAAGGGCACCCACTCTCAAGCTTCCAACTTCCCAGTTGCCACCTCTCTTGGGCAGAAACCCCCATATCTCTGCCGCCTTACCAGGGTATTTCCAGGCTGCACAGCTCCCTGCTTATTATTGTGTTATTTTCCAACAAGCCAGACTTCCCAAGCAGACCTGTGTCTTGCTTTCTACTCAAAAGCTATGAAGAGTTAAAATTTCCCATACTTAAGTTTCCACAGTTCTTGCTATAAGCAAGCACATTTATTCATTCTATAAGGAAGCACAGATATAAACAAGCACATTTACTCTTAAAGTGAAAGCATTCCAGAGAAAGTATATTAAAAACAATAATAGACCCTACATGCAGACTAATAAAATCACCAAAGATCACTGCTCCAACTCCACCAAACATTTTTTCTGTGGTTACAAGTTCATAACAGCCTCTACACAGAGCAAGCAAATGCATAAATAAATCAGTCTCTCCTTTATACAAGTTGGGCCTTTGATCTTCAGATTCCAGGAATATGTAATCAGAAGACACTGGTTCTCTCCTCAGAACTTAACTTCAAAAGGTTGAGTTCGGAGGTGTGAATTTTCATTCACCTCTCCCCAGGAATATCCTAAGAAACCCACTAAACTTAGTTTTTCCCAAAAGTTCCTATTTGTCCAGCACATTGTTTAAAATAGTCCTTTGGAACTCATAACACTTCCCAGCATTTACATTGGTTCCATCTCTCTGCTGGACACATTACATCCAATCCCACAGTAATACATATATTTTCCCATTCAATACAATGGACTCCAAAGATATTTGTGCTTAATTCAATAAGATTTTTCAAGGATAATGCAGGAAACTGCCTTATCTGTCATGCTTATGTTATACTTTTTTTTTTTCTTCTGGTGTCTCATGAGTTTTTGGACAAATGTTTTTGGAAATGGTAGGGGTTTTTTTAGAATTCCCAGTGTCACATACAGGGATGGCCTTTTAGGCTTTGGGAATGGGTGCATTAAACTCATTGGGTTATTTCCAGGAGAGAATAATTTAAGTATGTTCAACTTTATAGAAGAAAACAAACAATAGTAGAAAGAGATCAGGCTAGACTAGTTTCACTTCCTTGGAAAGTGTCTTGACTCATTGTTAATATTCTTTACAGTTCTGGAACATCCTAGAAATACTCAAGTAGTAGTAAACAAAAGCAAGCCTTTCTTAGCATTTTGTGGCCTGCTGAGGAATTATTCTCAGTACCTTAAAGTGAAAACATAGTGTCCAGGTATTATATTAGTCATTAAAACCAATTTATCATTTTAGAATGTGTTCACTCAAAGGTGGTCTCTTTGGGATCCAGCTAAAGATCATCAGACCACAGCTAGTATTATCAGAATGTTCTTGTGATGATAAGATGATGAAAGAAAGAAAGAAAGAAAGAAAGAAAGAAAAAGGAAGAAAGAAAGAAAGCTCCTAGAATAATATGCATTGTGTTTCTGAGGCTAAACTTCATGTAACTGATTGATACTGATTACCAATTTTTCTACAAAGTATATGCACTTTTCATTAGTTCATATAAACTAGAGCCCCAGAGTTACGAACACCTTGGGAATGGAGATTGTTCATAACTCTGAAATATTCATATCTCTGAACAAACATTATGGTTGCTCTTGCATAAGTTTACATGAGTTAATACAGCTTTGAAACATTACTATGCAGAAGAAAAATGCTGCTTTCCCTTTATTTTTTAGTAGTTAACGTTTAACACACTACTGTCCTGTACTTGCTTTTTTAATTTTTTGTCTCATGCTGCCTGATTCGTACTTCTAGTTCCAAATGAGGTGTGTGGTTGACTGGTCAGTTCGTAACTCTGGTGCTCATAACTTTGAGGTTCTACTGTATTATATTTTATAAGAAAATAAATAAGCATTGCTTTTTATAGATTGTTGTCTTTCCACATATGCATCTTGCAACATGATATTTTTCACCAATATTAAAGCCAAGTGTTTGAAAGTATAACATAGTTAAGTTGTACTTTTCTCTGTTTCTCTTTCATTTGATTTTGAAAGAGGATATGTGGTTACATTTTGCATACCATATTATATCATGTTAGATCTAAAAAAGATTTACACTACTCTAATGAGATAATTAGAAAGGGGAAAAAGATCACAATGTCTACATGATAGTTACATAGCAAGAATATTGTCATTAACAGAGTAATTCACTTGATCACCTGAAATGCCACTTGTGTGTACTAGTGCCCGAATCATTAGTATGCCATTGAAATCACTATGTCATTGATCAACTCACTACAATGATGTGCATCTGTGGTAATTGCTGTATTTCCTATTTAAAGGTCTTGACAGAACATTATTGGAAACTGTCATTTAAATTTAAATGATATAAAGGAGCAGAGAAGGTCTCAAAAATTGCCACTTAAACAATGGTCACACTTGACTTACATTAACTCATTAAATATGCTTATTAAATAATTCTATCTTGAATATGTAGCTAAGTACCCAGATTTCCTTCATACACAAATCAGGTTTTTTAAATGCATTTCTCAAGGCCAAATGTTCAAAAGCAGTCTGGAAATTTTAACACATCATTTTACATGGGCAAATCCTTGGCTACATGCAACCTTTATTCAAACCCACCAAATTCTGATTTATCTGCAAAAGTGGGCATGGATTTTCATAGAGGTAGAGTCCACTCTGAAATCTGTCCCTGCAGGACAGGATTATGGCAAATTATTGCAAAATGTCAGGCAGGGCTTATCTACATTTTAGATTTATTGCAGATCAGTAAAGTGTTGCACTAAAATGCCTTGTATCTACACAAAAAATATCTTGTAGCAAATCATCTGGGGTTTTAACATGCTTTATCAAACCCACTTTGGGAGTGGTTTTACTTAGATGTGGGATGAATAGGTATGGTTGCAGCTGTGTGCCATAGCAAGTGTTGCACACATGCCAAGTCCTCACACTGATATCTCACACAGTTTTGCTCACTAGATGAGATGCCAGTCTGTGTACCTGTGTGCCTTCTATTGTCCCAAGGTTATCCTGATCACATGTCACCTTGTCATTTAAATGGGCACATGCAGCCAGGTGCTATCCTTTGTGATTCCAGTTCATGGGGTGTTCACATACCTTTATATCATACTCCTGATTATTCCCCAGTCATGCCTCATGCAGCCATATGGTGGTGTCATACTGAGATCCTGGACTTTATAGTCCTCTGTGGAGAGGTGCTTTACTCTGTCCATGTGATTAGCAGTAAACAGATGTACAACAGACCACAAATATACAAGCAGGTGTCATAGCAAATGCTCAGCACATGAGGAGCTTGACCATATCTCTGCTAGATGTAACACCTCTGCTACCAGAATTTGTTGCGGACACCCTGACTGATGCACAAACCCTAAACTTGTGTGACAGAGTGAGCCGGTTAAACCCAAAGCCAGATGCAGCAATGGAAGTCCTAGATCACCCCCATTCAGAGCTGGAGGAAGAATCTGAATTATAGGCAGAGACCTATATTGTGGATGGCACCTGTAATAATTAACTGATATTTTGATATACACCTTAATAGCGGAGGAGGAGGATGTTACACATGTGCAGGTACTGTAAGGACACCACCATGTTGGTCTAACTTTTCTCTGCCTCACAGGCTTTTAAACAACTCCTCTGATCTCCTCCCCTCTTAATGTAAAGGCCATGCCAGAGACTACAAACTATCAATTCCATTTTATATTAATATGGAAGCATTGAAACCCTGTGTAACTTTGCTGTGTCCCACCTCAGAGCCTCCTATCATGGTGCTTATCATTTTTCCCTTTGCACCCAGTTGATGTTTTCACCTGCTACAAAAACAGCGGCATTGGATGGCTTAACATGGAAGGAGATTGTTTTAAGTAAAGGCATTTTTGATGTAAGTTGCCTTTTTTATTATTTTTCTTCATTTTTCACCATACCAGCATCATCAGGAAGAGGAGAAAGATAGCTAGATAGAGATAGAAGGACATTGGACAATGGGAGGCATGCCACGCTCCTGGAGCACTTGGCCTTCTATGTTTACACTGCCATAAGATTGTTCATTTATTTATTTATTTATTCAGTTAATGCTAACAATGATTCATTTGGATGTATTACTATGTATGGTTTAAAAAATTATGAGATTTTTTTTTAATGTTCATGGTTCTGGGTCTTGGATCCTCCTTTCTGATGTGAAGCTCGCTGTCATAGTGTCTTCATGGGCACCAAAAACACCATCCAAACAAGCACTATAATAAAAGTACTGCGTTGCAAACCTTACAAGCAGGGCATTAAGAACAAAGATATAAAATGTGCAGTAATCTTCATAAATGCCTTATGCGAAACATATACATTTGTCACAAGTGGGCCCTACACTCCCTGACAGTGACCCTGAGTGGGTACATCATTCTGTAGAGGCTCCCTGTCTGGATGTTCAAAATATTCACCAACTGCACTGACCACCTTCTCTCATCCATGTGTAAGGCTGTCTCCCTTATTCTAACAAAGATTGTGCAGAACACAGCAAGTAAGCAAGTAACTATTATAATAGGAAGATGTTTCTCATCAGCATCCAGCCTTCATGTCAGGATTGTCCAACAGTCTTCCAAATGCACAACTGACAAGCATTCTACAGATACTCAGGATATACTTAAACAGTTCCTTTCTCCTATCCAATTGTCCACTGATACCAGGAGAGCAAAGCTGGGTCTCCCAGAATAACTGGAAGGATAACAATATCCATACAGACCATTGGTGCAAAAGTTCCATTTGTCCATTGCATTTAATGCCCAGATCTTCTAAAGATCCTGGTGCAATGGACTTTTCCAGACCACCCACAAAAATGTTGGTGAACATTCCATGATGATCAGCCAAAACTTGCAGTACCATCAGAAAATACTCCGTTCTGATGATGAACCCTGAGGACTGGTATGAGTAGGCACATGATTCCTATAAATAAACATACAGTTAAAGCACCCCAACCATAAAAGTCATTAATAGCTGCATGAACACTGACTAATATTATGACCCAAGGGAACACTCTTTCTTGATAGCAGTGCACACATGCATTACAACAGCCCTGATGTTTGATCTACCAACATCAAAATGGTTAGCAATTGAATGGTAGAAGTCAGAGTTCGTGAGCTTCCAGATACCGATGTTCACATAATTCTCTATGTTGAGTATAGCATGCATGTGGGTTTGCAGCTTTGTGGCAAGTTTTCCACAGATTTCTAAGATAATGGCTTTTGACATCTTGAAGTTCTGCTGCCATTGCTGGTTCTCTCACGACTGCAGTACTCTCCTGCCCCACCGGTCAGTAATAGTTGGATGAGCCCAAAAGCAGTGCTCCACTGAGTAAATCTACTCTAAGAAAAGATGTAAAAGTATCTGATTGTTTTCAGCCTCCTCCTTTTCCTCAACTGCTCTTCTCATCCTGGTGCTAAAGTCACTGCATGACTAGATATTCTACCAGCACTCTATATTCAAGACTGAGAATTGTTGTGATCATCAGTGCTTCGTCTTCCATACTGCCTGATAGCACTATGAAAATGACACTGGATCACAGAAACAAGGAGGTTGATGGATGAAATGAGAGGAATCATGGGAATTATCCTGTCTGACTAACCTCCCCCCAGAATTCTGTTGCCTTTTAGTAGAAATCTCAGAATGCAGAGCGTGAGAAATCCCAGAAAACATAATGGTAAAAAATGCACCATGGTGTTTCTGACCAGAATGCTGAGTGCTTCTTCCCAAACATAGCTGTGCTGTGTTCCTGAAAAGATATTAGGCAATGATACCTTGATCACAAAACAAAATTCAATATATACATGCCACTTGTGAAATGGTTGTTGAGGAACAATTTATGTATATACACAAAAACACACAGTGAATTGAAAATGTAGGCATACCCTTAGGGAGTATTATGGTCCTTGAAAGTGCTATCAGCCTAAAACACAGTATATAAAGACATTGAAATGTCTTAGATTATTCAGTGATTTAAAGAGAATTACTAGAGGAGGTAGATAAAAACATATATGTTTCTTTTATAAATTTTACAAATTCTGAACTTATATCTTCTTTAATGGCTATGACTGTGTTCATTTGTCTAATCTTTCATTTACACTGTGTAAAATACCTTTTTTGTTGTACATAATTAACCGTGCTTTTAAGGCTAATGGGAGAAAATGCTTACCCTGACTAATTGTATTCTCTGAAATACTGTAATTGTTCTAGGTACAATATTGGGCTGAGTAGACAGTATTTAACAGAGCCTCTTATTTATATAGAAGGGAAATGAGGATATAAAAAGACATTAGGAAAAGGGTATTAATTAGTTTAAAAAGTCATTATAGGTTATTTAAGGAGCCAGTAATGAATGTTGGTGAAATGCTATGGAAATTGCCCTAGACATTAATTACAAAGAAAAAAAAATGTAAAGTATCAGTAATGAAGAGGTGTTTGAATCAAAATACATGCAGTCAGCTGGTACCACAGATATAAAAAATAAATGACTAATACTTATGCAGGTCACCCCCAGCTGGCCAAATAAATGAAAAACTCCCATTAGATTTTGCAGAGGTTATTTAATTTAATGTATATACTTGGCACTTTTGGAGTTAAAGTGAGGGCTTGGTGGATAGGTTTGTGTAAAATAGTTGCTTGCCAGTTAAACCTGTTTTCACTTTAAAATTTCATGTGACAATGTTCATCTATAATATCATGTGACACTTTCATGTGACAATGTTCATCTATAAATTATATTTTAGATTTATGATTGATAGATTCTTCTAACCTGATTTATAGAAATTAAAAGGAACCATGACCTGCAACACTAAAGGAAATACCTGTCTTGGACCTGATGAATACACCTGTTAAGACAGAATGGCCCATCCACCCACAGAATGGGGCAGCCATCATTGGGGCCATTCACATTGATTGCTCACACTGGTTTCTCCCCACTTCTCTCCCCGGCAGCTGGCTAAGCAGATTTGAGATAGAAGGGAAATGGGCTAGGTGGACTTCTCTTCAGAGACAGAGAAGGATTGGACTATATACTAATAGAGTCTCCTTTGAGATCGTAGGACATTTTTTCTACTTAAAAACACAGACACATAATGGGACTGGACTCTCTTGACAGGACTGTGGGTGTTGCTAGGCAGCTGGAACAGACCAAAGAGGTCTGGGACAAGACACACAGGGACAGAAGGCTAGTTTGTCCACTGGGTCATGTAAGGACACAATATGGGTTCTTTCTTTTCTGTAACTTCAAATGAAGTAGCCCATCTAAGTATAATTTTAGCAAAGTATAAAATTTAGAAAAACAATATATATATATATATATTTCTGAAACCTTTTATCTCACTAATTTCTAATACAATTTATTTAACAAGAGATCTTCTATATGTTTGGACAGATTCACCCAGTTCTTCCATCTCTGAAGACAAAAACACATGTCATATGAAGGGTCCTGTAAGGTAAAGAGGTCTGGGAACCTAAGGCACCTAACTCCTGTCATGGCTTAAAGGGCAGAACTGAACAATCTGCTCCCCCCAGCTTTTGAATTACACAAGGTGATCAGCTCACAAGGGAAGAGGCTTAGAAACCAAGGAAGTGCAAGAGATTCAAACATGTCAAAATTCACAGTTGAATGTGCTAGATTGTGACTTGGATTGAATGCCCACAGGGGAGAATAAGAGGGATGATCCTCCCTTACATTCTTTTGCAGGACTTTGCATCTAGGCATGCAGGGTTAAGAAGTTGCTCTGTGACTGCTTATTCCCCATGCCTCACAGAAGGTACATAATGAGGCCTAATAACTTTAGAAATAAACATGCTAACACACAGTAGCTTGCAAAAGAAAAAAAATTATTTCTAAATAGATCAATATCCAAATATTCATCTGTACTATTCAAGACATGATTTAAAGCCCACTGAAGTCAATTGAAAGACTCTTATTGATCTTAATGGGCTTTGATTCAGGCCCTCAAGTCTTCGCCAGGAACAAAGCCCCCATTGACTTCCCTGGGTCTTGGATCAGGCTTAAATACTGGATATTGTATTTACCATTTTGAGATACCTTTATGAGTCTGATAAAAATCCCACATTACCTCATACTGTTAGTGTAATTTATCTGTGGCGCAAAATTGTTTTCCAATTTGATTTTGATATATGATTTTTTTCTTTAAGATTTTATGATCTTTAATTGTTTCCAGTGACTTGTATTACTGTCATATTGTTTAATAATAATAATAATAATAAAAATCAGATTCCTTTCTGTTTCTAGTTAGGTAGTCCCTATTAGTTTGGTACTTATTCATGGAAAAAACTTCATTGTTGAAAAATAAAAAGAAACAAACAAGAAAATCGGTCAAAAGAAAAAATCTATTGTCTTCTGATATGTATAACAACCTTCATTAAAAGAAACAAAGAAAACATGACAGGTCCACAACCTTCTTTCTAACCTCTCAATCACCCACACAGAACAGAGAAAATATTAATTATTTACATCAAATGAAGTCAGGAAACAAAATACACATGAAATACCATGAGACAAATTCTGTTGTTGGGTTACACCAGTGTAAATCAGGAAAACTCCAATAAAGTCAAAAGAGTTGCAGCAGATTTACAAAGGTAAGAGATCAAAATTTAGTTCAATATTTACAAAAGACTCTTAAAGTTCTATTTTTACTCCAAGGTTAAAGATGCTGGTGTCTGGAGGAAAATTAAATAGTTAAAACATCGATTTCAAAATGAGAGCTGAAAAATGGTAATTTCCAATTTCAAAATATTGAAAACATAAAAATCTCTCACTTTCTCTTTCTCTCTTCCCTGTCTTCCCCTTCCCTCGCCTTTCTGGATGCAATGTAAGGCTGCTGCTTTAATGAAAAAAACAAGGCTTCCTGATTTGATCTGCTAGTTAGTTGGCAGCCAGCTTGGTCAAGCTGCATTAAAGAACACAGACAAGAGAGTCACATTAGATTTCGACCACAGAATGAAGATAAATGACTGGGTACATTTCATGGGGGAGCTGCTGTGCATGTGAAATGTACTGGTGGTAAGCATAGATATGGCATGTGGTCAATATCGAAATGAAGAAAAATAAATCTTAATGCTCATTTTCTTGAGGATATGAAGCTGTGATTTCAGACCAGCTGAGCCATGTCAATGCTGAGGTAAGCAAGTTACTGAGAGTCTTCTTACTATAGGGGAGATATTTAATATCATACATGCCATAGTGATAAATCAGAATATAGCCAAATAATTAATATTTTGGGCAGAGCACGATGCCACAAATTACAGAACTGAGATTAGTTTGCAAAATAAACAGGCATAGAAACTTTTCACCTTGATTTTCCAGCGGTTTCCATATAAAAGGCTGATAATACAACAGGCAGTTAAACAGCTGACGTGAAACAAAATACTTTTATTACATAGCAGCAAGGTGTCTATTTTTGAATTTATCAGTTCATAGGTTTTGCACAAATACTGTCTGCAGTGTGCTGCAGATGGTAGGGGTGGGAGAGGGGAATAATGGGTTTCCTGTTCCATTAAAACCTTTTTACAATGGTCTCTTAAGGATGTGCCCTGCAATTTAAGATACTGAGCCGGCATGCTGTGCACTGTGAAGTACAGTACTATATTTAATGCTGCAGTATAAGGTCCATAATTGCAGGAGTGCATAGTTGCTGGAGATGTGCTTAGGATTTCATAGTTATGTCACTACATATTTATATCCATGAATGATGGGAGCCTTCCTGCAATTTCTAGATAATTACCTGTTTTATTAAAAGGTGTTATTCTTTCTTATGCAGTCCATGGCATGGGGTTTCATCAAGTTAACCTATGCCATAGCATGACAGCTAAAGCAGTGCAGCTCAGCAAGATGCATAGTTTGTTGAGATAGGTCCCAAGTTAAAAAAAACTATTCAAAATGTATTATTTCTATAAAGGAGGGCAGCGACCCTAGCAGCGGAATTCCCACCTGCCTAGTTAGTATGCAGACATTTATGTTCACCAGTCCTTTACCAAAATACCCTAATGAATTCCAGATTGCTTTTCCTCACTATGGACTTTTCATTGGCTATATATGAAAATTATTACTTGCACAACAACATAGGGAGATGTTCTACTTTTAATAAGTAATGCAAGGCAAGTTCGTTTTTATTTGTCTACTCGGATTTAGTTGATTTCATATTCAAATGTTTAAGTGTTTTCTTTTGCTAATTATTTATTTTCAGGGTGAACTAGATCATCTGGAAAGAAATGTCAGAGAATCCTACACCTTTCCCATTCCCTGATGCTTCCAAGGTTCTTCAGGCAGAAAAAAAATCTCTACACAGCATACAGGAATAAGTACTGTAGGTGAGGGTTCATGAACATCTGATGCTCTCAGAATGAGAGTTGGATTTCCATATGTATTTCAGAAGAAATATTATAAAAGCCTTTTAGCAGAGATGAACAGCTATTTATTATGGAGTCACAGTGGTCTGTTGTAGCATGGACAGTTTCTATTATAAGCCCATGTGATATCTACCTTTCTCTTATCATCTAATTTTATCCTTTATTCCCTGACTGTATTGCAATAACCAGTTTCTAGTCCTCTTCTTTTCTTTGTCTCTCACAAATTTTGGCCAGCACACTTCTTTTTCTGTTCTATCATCCCCTTTAAAATGTTCTGAAGAGAAAAGAAAACTGAATGTGCTCTATCTAGGAAAGGGTGTTTACCCCTTTAAAAACAGGTAGTAATGGAAACCCTCTCTAATGTATAAAGTCATCATGCGTTAGTAAAACACACTAAGGACCAGATTCTTAAGTGCTTTTAAAAGGTATTTAAAGTGTTGCTCCACTCAGCTGTGCAAGGCCTAAATATCTTAGGATCCTAAGTCTTATTTTCAAAAGTGTGGTAGGCACTTAGGAGCCTAAATGAGCTTAAGTGAGAAGTAATGCATAGGACTATTTTTACCAGACTTAATTACAAAAGTTTTTCATTATTAGTAGATATAGACCCAAACAGAAAACCTGACTCTTAACACATGTGTTCTTTACTGGGTTAGATGTGGACCCATATTTTGTGATCTTTATTATTGGTCCAACCAAAATTCTGGTTTTGGATGACTCAGAACCATGAGGGAAAGCCTGTGCCTTGGATATCTTTCATTAGGGCCTGATCCAAAGCCAGTGGAAGTCACTTGAAATATTTTCATTGACCTTCAGGGGCTTTGCGTAAGATCCTCAGTGCTGGAGCTGGGCGTGAAACTTGATGGTTTGCTTGCAGCTGGTCTGCGTCAGTCCTATACTGGTAGTCCAGCAGAATTTTCAGGAGAGTTGCTGCACTTAGCAAGGCAATGGACCCTCTACAAACAAATGAGGACACTGAAGGCAGTCTACACTGATTTACGCCAGCTGAGGAGCTGACTGAGAGCCTGAGGGATCAAGGATTCATTGTTAATCTGCCCTATTCTTGAATGAAGAACACTGCCTTATTTTTTTTGGAGTTTTTACATAGATTTCTGTCTTGATATTATTGAGACTAAATTGGCCCCACTGATGTGCTCTGCTGTAAACAACATCCTCTATCGCATCCCAGTATTTGCAATGAAACAATGCACTAAGAATAACATTGTAAACATAATTTCTTCCAATCACTTATAGAAGCTTTGACTTTCATCTTAAGCCACTATTAATTTACACAGTGTCTGTCATATCTGAAATTTGGCAGCAAACTGGCACACTTTAAGTTCAATAACTGACCTAACATTTCTGGTTTGCTGATGCTCAAATTACCAGTTGGAATCATTCCTGGCATAGTAATAAGTGCAATTATGCATGTCAGTGTTACTTCTGCAAGCTGCAACTGACATACTGTAACTGAAAACTTGTATTTTCTTTAATGATTGCAAACATACAGACACTAAGGCTAGGATTTCATTTTTCAGTAAATGTACTTTTCCTTTGACTGTTTCAACCAGCCAATTTCTGGGTCAAAAACTTGGGCCAGAAATGTTCCTGGGAGCTGCCATGCTCCACCCTCCACATGGCAACCTGCTGATAATGGCATACCTGGGACCCACAGAGCCCAGCCCCAGTGTGAGGCTCCACTCTGAAGTCCAATTGGCAGAATTCTAGAGTGGCTGATTGGTCCACTGGCTCTACTTAAGTCATCAGCAGAAACAGAAAGCTGGCTGAATAAATGGGCTTCCTCCTGCTCCTATGGCTTGATTTCTTGGCGTTCAGACCCAGCTCAACTCCTGGCATCCAATTTGTGGTTCCTGACCTCCAGTTTGTCCCCTGCTTCTGACCCTTTGGTATCTTGACTCAGCCTGACTCTGGTTCCGGACTTGTGGTTCTGATCTCCAGTTTTTTTGCATGCTTTTGGCCTCCGACTATCCTGACCCAGCCAACTCTTGACTTTTGTTCCATGACTGTGGACTCTGGTTACTAGGTCTGGCTGCCCATAGCCCTCTGTAACAAGTCAGCTGGAAGTTAGTATTAGGACACTCATTTTCATTAACTCCCATACTACAGTAACCACACCAACTGATAATCTATCTTCATAGAGCCCAATGGAAACTAAGTAATTGCTGTGGGTTGTTTTATTATAAATGCCCCAAATTTTGCGTATTTAATCATAAAATGATAATATAATGCTTGGCATGCATATGGGATTGTCAATCAGAAGATCTCAGTTCTGCTTTACAAATACTAGGCGGCATTCACTGCAGGGCCGCCAGTGCTGGAAAGTTCACCCAAAGAAGCTGTGGTAATATTAAGTGCTGACAATCTCCCTTCCAGTAGGGGGACCACAGCTACCCATTAGGCTCTAAGGAAGTCACTTTGTCACCCCTCTCAAGGGCTAGCTCTTCTCATCCATATATCTGACTCCCTGTGTTATGGTACAGTCCCCTCCATTATTATTTAATCTGTACAAGGATTCAGACAGAACCTGTGATAACACTGTACCACATGAGCTGTGTTCCTCAGCCTGCTACTAGAGAGACAAAGCTTGTGTGTGCATCCAGCATTCTGGATAAAGAAACTCCTTTGTGTTTACTACATCTGAGTTCTAGCTCAACTCTTATGTGAAAGGACCACTATACAACTTTGTTCCCATATATGATCATGGAAATTCAAGTGGAATTAAAAACGGTGCTGGATTGTAGTTAGCACTGTGATTCTGAAATGCATTATTAAGCACTTTTACTCAGCATGAGTAGAACTTCCAAACCCCTCTGTTCTATTCTAGTTCTTATAATGTGCCCATTACCCAGCTTTGTCCTCTTTGTCTATCCCTGATCAGTCCCTCCCAAACTACCAGCTATCTACCCCCATCTTAACTTTCCCTAATTCGTGGTTTATTTTGGAAGGAGAGGTAGTTTGGTTAAATATTTCCAAACGTACTAGTTAAAACAAATCAACTGATATGCAAAGCTCAAGCAGCTCAGAAGTAAAACGTGGGGCCTATAAAGAGGTATAAGTAATCATATTTCTAAAGGTATCACTTGCTGTAGAATGAAAACCAGAGAATTTGTTTGTGTTGAAACCTGGCAGATAAGAATTCAACTTTGAACCCAAAGAAATCTAAATAGACCAACATATACAAATAAAAATACCTGCCTAGTATATGTCCCCAGTGGCCCCTATAAAGGTGGGGGCTATTTAGCCATCATTTTAGAAGTGAAAGGCAATGGGGACTCTAGGATATCTATGTGTCCTTATAATGGCTTCATTCCCCCTCCCCCTCAGCCAGTCTTACCCTACCCTGCCCATATTGTGTGATTCCTCCCCTACCTGGGAGAACTGACTTGAACTACCAATAAATAATTAAACCAAACATGAGGTCATATATGAAGGGGGTATTACCTGTACCTCCAGTATGCTAATAAAATATAAAAAGTATAGCCAATTCTTGTTTATCTTATTCTTGCAAGTAGCCACATTGGCCAAGATCTTCAAAAGTAAGGGGTGATTTTGGGTGCTCAACTTGTGATACCTGGAAAAGGCCTTATTTTCAGAAAATGGGCACTCAGCACTTTTTGAAAATCAGACCCTTTTAAATAGTCCCATTTTGGTCACCCATAAACTGAAGCACCCAAAATGATTTGTCATTTTGAAAACCTTAGCCAGGAGTTGCAGTGTCTAGCTGTATTACACTGACAATGCGAGCAGGATTTGTCCCTAGGTCTCACTTTACGTTGTCAAAAATAAGGATAAAATTTAGAATTAATTTAATCTGTCTGAATCAAATGGATACCTCGTTTAATCTCTTTACATATATATCAATATATTCCTGTTTAATTTACATAGCTAAACTATTGCAATAAATTATATCTACATTTAAAAATATTCTTTAAATCTGTTAATTTGATGCAATTGGTTATTATAGGAGTCACTACAAGTTCCATCTATATTTAGCTTGCCTGACGTTTTCCAATATTCTTGCAACCTTTTTAGAAAAAGCTTTCCCACCTCTATTGTTTCCAGCATGTCTTTGATGTTCATCTGAACAAATGTTCTCAGGCTACACAAGTGCCCCCTCCTCCACCACCCATTCTCCTGTTAAATTCTGTTCAGCTTTGCCTGGCATATACATTGTTGAAAATCACCATTTCCATCATCTAGCTTATGTTCTTCAGGAAAATTCTGAGAGTATGCCAAAATATTAACTAAACAACACACAAACATCCTAAGGCAGGGCTCACACCATCCACAAAAGAACACCCTGGGAACACCTGGGCAATGCTGGAGCAACTGTGAAGGATGAGAGAAGAGCTGGGCTGGGCTGAACTCCTCCCCAAGACCTGGCACATGCCTTCAGTGGTCCATCTCCACATTCTGGGGGACCACATAAGACAGTAGTTCTCCAGTTTCCTTGGTGGGGTAGCAAGAGACCACCTCCTCAACCTAGCTGTCCACATCCCCCAGGATAACAAAGTTCTCCTGCTATCATTAGCTAGTAGTTCTAGTGAAAGCAGCCAGTTCTGGAGGAGGAGTGTTCTAAACCCTACTGCCAATGTCTGTAGGGGAATTGTTATAGTGGCACATAATCAAATTTGTTTTTTTTTAACTTTCTACTTAAAAAGAAAAAAAAAAAGGAAATTACATTTTAATTGTATGTAAATTGGTTTGCTCATGCTTGTTATAAAGAGGACACTGGATCATGTAAACTCTGGTCACCTCTGTATCATTGTAATCAAGGCTGGAGTGAAATATCACTTTTATATTTCATCAAGCTATGGAATCTATGCCAATTACCATTCTATGATGTAGTAGATTTAACATTTATTATCTCTTTTATTAATTTGTATGCAGTTTTGTTGAATAAGGTCTTCAAAGCCATTGGTGAAAGATTAACAAGATTTCTTTGAAAATTTCATAAGAACATTTCAATAATGAATTGTAACTTTATGCAATTAATCATCACAGTCAACAACTATTTGGTTTTAAATTGCTGAACAGCCAAAATGTGTTATCTGGGAAGGTTAATTAAGATGATTTGCCACTGATTAGCTCAGTTTCATGAAAATGAATTATGAAGCATAAATTGTTAAGGGAGTAGATGTGCTTAAATATACATAGCACAAACTCATGACAAATGGAAAGTTACAACATGATATGTAAAAATAGGTTTCTTAAATAATTTATGAGGCAAAGATGAAAAGAGGTATAGATTTAATTTTCTTTACTAATTTGTAATTAATATGGGAAAATATTCAGGGCTTGGTTTTGAAGTTTTCACATTCATTATCTGACAAGCCAGCATATGTGCACGTATGTTAGGCTGAGATGGTCCAACGGAAAAGGCCTGTTACTGAAGTAAGGAAACATGGTTTCCAAACCATAGTCTGCCACAGACTTATTGTGAGAGATTGGGTAAGTCATTTAGGTCTGGATGCACACAAAGATTTAGTCACTGTGACGTGGCCCTTCCCATCATCCGCTGCCCGAACACGAGCGAGGCCTGTCATACCACATCATACTATCCATTCATGAGCTTCCAGTTCCCGCAAAGGAGGGTCCTCCAGCCTCAGCATGACTCGTTAAGCTGGCCCCACTCTGAGGTGGAGTGCTCAGATCATGCAGAGACAGATATTGCCTGTCTTGGGCTCTTCAGCTGTTCCATCAAGAAAATCTGGATGAAAGAAATGCTGTGCAGAGGTGAGTTTTCCACTCTTTTTTTTCTTCACTATGAGAGCCCCACTCCTCACAGAGCTACCCCTGATAGCCTTCCCCACTGTTTGTAAAACACTTTTTAAAAACATTATTCATCGCTGTAAGGGTGCTTCCCCTTGGAGTTTGTGAGGGGAGTGTGACCTAGTGGTCGTGCTACAGTCCGTTATTGGTAGTGCCCAGGATTCACTGGCGGGAGAAGGAGGAGGGACGATATCTCCCCTTTCTCCTGGCTGTCCCGTGGTTGGGTCCTCCCATCCTTCAGGGAGGCCCTTCTGTGAGGGCAGCAATGCTGGACTCAGGGCCCTGCATTCGCTTTGCTGGAGTTGTGGGCTGCAGGTCTGTCTCCTTCCAGCTCTGCCCCCAAATGAGTTGTTCTTCTCCTTTTTAAGTGCTCCACCAGATGGTGCATTGGTTACAGCTGTGGCAGGGCAGTGCTGGCTGGACCCAAAACGAGCCCTTAACCTCTGGTTGCCCAGTGTGGGATTTGTACCATCCCCCATAACAATCACATTTCTCTTTTGGTTTACAAAATGTTTCTGTTCTTGGACCTTTCTGTTAAATACTTTTGAAAAACTTCTTCGTATTTTCTGCCTGTAATTTCCCCTCCACACACAGTCTTTGCGTTGCAAGTAATTTCCCTCCCCCCCCACACACACACATACACATACACTATGGACTCTATTTTTATTTAAAGGCAATATGTGCCTACTGTGGTCTAGCACAGACTCCTGCAGAAAATGGGCATGGATACAGTGGCCTCTCTTCATGAGGGATGATTGTCTCTGTGCACATGCACTGGTGTGACATAGCTGTTGCCCCCTCCTAGTAGCCAATTTCACTTCAGATCACCACTCTATTTAACATGCAACACTTAGATATGTTTATAGTGAAAACAAGCAAAAGTTTATTTAACAAACAAGAGATTCAAATAATAACAGTGTAGAAGCAATGGAAACACATGGTTCCATATAAAATAAAATCATAACTAGCATTCTTGAATCTAGATTTATTGAACTAGATACTTTTCTGTCTGATAGAGCAAAGCTCACCCAAAATGCATCTAGCATCTTGCAGACAGACTTAGCTGTGATCTTCCGTTGATGAGACAAATCAAGCTCTGAGCTTGCCACCTAGGTGAAAAGATGCTGGGGGGTTCTTGGTACCTTTTCTTATACCAGGAAAGTTCTTTTTTCATTTTCCATAAACAGGACACCCCACTGATTGTTTTTGGCCACCCTTTTTTATCAACCTTGCAGTCTTTTAATCCACATCTGGCTCCACATCCAGAGAGGCTTATACTGTGAGACAAAAAATACACAAGGACCACACAGGGAGATAAGTGTCTGCTAACTCCAAGACTTTGAAAACATAATTACCAGTATAAATATCTGTACATACATTTTGAAATGATTATGACAACCAGTGGGTTACTGGCTTTTGATAGAGACCTTACATACCACCCTTTGGTGAACTTAATATTCATATATTTGACCTAGAGGATTCTAAAAAACCCTAGGTATTCCTTGTGGTATCTGCCAATTGGCTTCAAGAGGTCCCTGGGTCATAATAATTTCTATCCATAACCCTTACCACACACGAGAAGGCTGCAATCTGGTAGAATTCAACCGTGTCTCGCCGTTGGCTGAGAATGTGATCCACCACAACTCCCAGATCCTTCTCAGCAGCGCTGCTGCCAAGCCAGTTATCCCCCATTTTGTATTTGTGCATTTGTTTTTTCTTCCCTAAGTGTAGCAACTTACATTTGTCATTGTTGAATTTCATTTTATTTTCTATAGCTCACTCCTCTTATTTATCAAGATCTCTCTGAATTTTAGCTCAATCCTCCAAAGTGTTGGCAACCCCGCCCCCCAACTTGCTTTGTGTCACCTACAAATTTTATCAGTAGGCTCTCTATTCCTACATCCAGGTCATTAATAAAAATATTAAACACTGGACCCAGAACAGATCCCTGTGGAACCCCACTGAGACCTCCCTCCAATCTGACATCAATCCCAATGGTCCACGTGCTTCTACCAAAATGTAGGACACCATCATGCTGCCATATTTTTCATTAAGTATTTATCAACAACATTGAAAATTATTTCTAGCTTGTCAGGTGGTGAGCTAAACTGCGTGCCTGGCTAGTTTATGCATAAATATGGTTGTATTACTGTTATTTTGTCCTTCCTTCTGCCACCTCCAACCAGTTATTTGATTAATCTTGTCTTTTTATCAAGATTTAGACTCTTTGGGGCAGGGATAATCTTTTTACTACAAATTTGTACAGCCCCTGGCACAATAAGTCTCCATTAACTGTGGCCTCTAGACGTGACCATAATAAATGGTCAGATCTGGAGAAGTGACACTGTTCCTTTTCACAGATTCATAGATTGAGGGCAGAAAAAAACATTATGATCATCTATATAACATAGGCCATAGAACTTCCCAGAAGTAAATCCTCTTTGAACTAGATCATATCTTTAAAAAAAATCCAATCTTGATTTCAAAGCTGCCAGTGATGGAGAATCCACCACAATCTTTGTTAAATTGTTCCAATGGTTAATTTACCTTTGCTGTTAAAAAGGAAATGCCTTTTTCCCCCCAGTCTAAATCTGTCTAGAATCAACTTCTAGCCATTGCATATTGAAGAGCCCATTATTAAATATTTGTACCCACTGTAAGTACTTACAGACTGTGATGAAGTCATCCCTTAACCATCTCTTTTTAAGCTAAATAGATTGAATTCTTTGAGTCTATCATTATGAGACATGTTTTCTAATCATTTAATCGTTCTTGTGGCTTTCTTGAATTGTGGACACAAAACTGGACACAATATTTGAGCAGCAGTCACACCAGGGCCAAATAAAGAGGTAAAATTAAGTCTCTACTTCTACTTAAGATTCCCTTGTTTATGCATTCAAGGACCACATTAACCTTCTTGGCCAGTGTCACACTGACAACACATAGCCAGTTGATTATCTACCATGATCCCCAAGTCTTTTTTCAGAGTCACCTATAGAGTCTCCCATTCCATAAGTACATTCTCTATTCCTGGATGTTTATCTTTACAATTTGACTACATTAAAACTCATATTGTGTGCTTGCACCCAGCTTATTAAGCGAGCCAAGTCACTCAGCATCAGTAATCTGTGTACTCTATTATTTACCATTCCCCAATCTTTCTATCATATTCAAGTTTTACCAGTGATGATTTTATATTTTCTTTCAGGTCACTGATAAAAAATGTCAAATAGCATAGGGCCAAGAACTGATTCCCCTGGGGCCCACTAGAACCACACCATCTCAATGATTATTCCCCATTTACAATTACACTTTGAGACCTATCAGTTAGTGAAATTTTCAATCCATTTAATGTGTGTAATATTAATTTTGTATCATTCTAGTTTTTAAATCAAAATATTGTACAGTACCAAGTCAAATGCTTTACAGAACTCTATGTACATTACAATAACCAAACTTTTAATCTCATAAAAAAAAGATATCAAGTTAGTTGGACAGGACTTATTTTCCATAAACTTGATTGGCAGTAATTATATTCTTCTTCTTGAATTCTTTACAACGGAGTCCCATATTAGTCAGTCCATTATTATTTCAACTAGCTAAAGGCATGATTGTGCTTTTAAAAATGTGGTTCCAAACTCCACAACCCTAATGGGACTTCTATTAGGCATAATGCTTCAGAATAGCATTATTCCTCCTGGAGTTCCCAAGCGCACAAGGGAAATGCATCCTCTTGCTGTATCCCCTTAAAAGGATGCAGAATATGCTGCCCTTTACAGCCAACAAAACATACTGGGAGACAATGGAGAGTAGGGATGAATCAAGGTGATGCTTCCTTGGAATATTTATTTAAACCTGTGGCAAGAAGACAGGCAAGAGAAGGATGGGAAAGAGTCTAGGCAGAAACGCTAAAAATGAAACAAAGGCTATGTCTACACTGATGGTGGCAAAGTCGCCGCAGTCAGATCGACTTATCTAGATCAACTGAGCAGTCAGTGAAGACCCGCTCAGTCGATCCAGAAGTCGACATTATTCATCTACTCCCGCAAGTGGCGTAGCGCTGCGTTGAAAGGAACGCGGTTCCCGTCGGTGCAGTGCAGTGAAGACGGCATGCAGAAGAGAAGCACAGCAGTCGACGGGAGTTACGCAAGTTCTCTGGAGTCGACGGGAGTTACTGCTGCCGAATCGTGGAGGTAAGTGTAGACCAAGCCAAAGGGACCGAGCAGAGTTAAGGATAATATTGGTTTCCTTACTCTACTAATCTTCATTTTAGTGCTTACTGTTTATTCAGTTTGTTAGTGATTTGTTATCAGTTTCATATGGTAGGAGCAGGGCAATAGCATAGCTTGTTCCCCGGTCCTTTTGAAAAGTTAGCAGGAAATTCTGAGTTTTGGAAATTTTGTTTTGTTACAAATCAGAATGAAACATCAAACCTTGTAATTTCCTGCCTTTTGGACCTCATAATTTCTGCAATTTGGCAATGTACCCCCTCTGCCACTGCTTGACATAGGACTCCATGTCCCACAGCTCTCCCCACAGAGTCTCACTGTTTCTGCCTTCCTCTTATGTCATGCCTTAATGATGTGTAGATGAGCTGAAAATGGGGGTGGAGGGACTGACAGAAACAAAACACAGTGTTGAATCAGGGAGGGGAAACTGACAGGGATCTGTCTCCTGTGCTGAAGCTGGGGGTGGCGGGAAATAGATAGGAGATGTCAACTTAATTGAATCAGCATTTTCCAACAAAAATTTTTTACTCGAAAATTTTTGACCACGTCTAGTTAGCATTAGCTATGAGTGGTCCTCTGCACAATGGGTAAAGGAGTGGGCCTATTAGTACCCTCTTCCTGCTTTAAATATCCGCACTGCAGTTGGTGAAAATCTGCCCTGACTGATACTATTTCCCCCCACCTGACACCTGCATTGATTCTACTACTCTTTTGTGAGAGTGAACTTTCAAATTAGCAGCATTATTTGAATTATCTAGATATCCTTGGTCTGCAAAATCAGAATGGCAATCTTGCAAGAACAGCCTTTCTTATGCTATGTCGTTGACACTTCTGTTGCATGTCCAGAAGGCAGAGAGGATACTGTGTAAATGAATAATTATAGGGCTAAAAAGTCAATCAAAGTTTTTCAAACCTCTGAGGGGGCAAAAGTCTTATTATTATTTTCCCCAACGTGTTCATCTATGAAATAGGAAATGTTGAAGCAGTTTGTGAATGTGAGAGTTTCAAAAACATCTCAGCAGTTATGCATTAAAGTGACAAGACTAATTTGTAAAGAAAGCCTCGGGGTTCTACTTGACATGCCTATTTTTTTGAGGACTAAGCCTACTACTGAGATTCTCTGTAATCAAATCTTTCTCAATAGATTCTCCATTGTACTGAAACCTACTCTCAGAAACGGAATGAACCACTTGAGGGAGCACTGGAGTGACTTCCTTAACTACATGAAGTTTTGAAGTGGAAACAGGTGTATGTCATAATAAAAAGGAAGTAATTTTAGTGAGAATTCAACTTGGGCACATTTTTTTTTGAATTAAGTCTTATTCATTTCTGAGTCTCCTACAGAATTTAAACTCTAAAAGAAAACTTATTGCCTTATTAGTGGTTTTTTACTTATCTTCTTGATTTTGAAAATACTATTCATATTATATATTTATGATGTCCATGCTGAGAAAATGCCTCTTTACAAGTCAGGAACAAAATATTTAATAAATATTCATAATGTTATCAACAATTGAATCAAAGTTCCATTTGACATTGATAAACTCATGCTTCTCCTTATGTATTAGTTATTTTGTTGCAGTAGTATTCATAGTACTGGACTGGGACTTGGGAGATATCAGCTTTGGTAAGGATTTCCTGTGTGGCAATGGAGAAATCATTTAGTCTTTCTGTGTCTCAGATCCTCATCTGTAAAATGGGAATGATAATACTTCCTGTGCTCAGGAGTGCTGGAGGATAAATGAATCATTATATGAGATGCGCTTAGATACTACAGTGAAAGAAGCCAGGTAAGAACCCAGAGAGAGAGAACATGCACTTTTCAAACTTTGTAAACCATTATTAGAGTTATATTAAAAAATAAAATATATTAATTCACTGAGCATTGGCAACCTACTGATATGGAATAAATGACACATACTATTTATCATAATCTGTGTAGCTGATTGGGCTGTGGGCAATCAGTGTGAACTGAATGGAGAGTTGAGCCTAGAGATTACAGGTGGGCTCAGGGTGGACAGAGTCCAGGAACAAGCCAAGTGTCAGTACTGGAGAGATGGAAGCCAAATGCCAAAGCCGGGGGATAAACCAGAGACATAGGCCAGAGATGGAACAGAGGATTGAAGCCAAACACTGCAGTGGAACAGAGGCTGGAAAAGCAGGAGCAGAGTCAGGTAGCTGGCCAGAGTAGGGTTAGAACAAAGGTAAGTGAAGTTGCAAGCATGGCTAGGGTGACCAGATGTCCCGATTTTATAGGTACAGTCCCAATATTTGGGGCTTTATCTTATATAGGTGCCCATTACCCCCACACCCTTCACGATTTTTCACACTTACTATCTCATAGACTCATAGACTCTATGGTTAGAAGGGACCAATATGATCCTGTAGTCTGACCTCCTGCACAACGCAGGCCACAGAACCTCACTCACCCACTCCTGTAAGAGACCCCTAACCTATGACTGAATTATCAAAGTCCTCAAATCATGGTTTAAAGACTTTAAGGTACAGAGAATCCACCAGCAAATGAGCCATGCCCCATGCTACAGAGGAAGGTGAAAAAACCCCAGAGCCTTTGCCAATCTTCCCTGGGAGAAAATTTCTTCCCGCCCCAAATATGGCGATCAGTTAAACCCTGAGCATGTGGGCAAGACTCACCAGCCAGACACTCAAGAAAGAATTCTCTGTAATAACTCAGAACCCCCTGCATCCCTTCACAGGCCATTGGCATATCTACCACCAGTAATCAAAGGTCAGTCAATTGCCAAACTAGCCTGTCTCATCATACCATCCCCTCAATAAATTTATCAAGTTCAGTTTTGAAGCCAGCTAGGATTTTTGCCCCCCACTGCTCCCCTTCGAAGGCTATTCCAGAACTTCATTCTTCTGAGTGTTAAAAACCTGCATCTAATTTCAAGTTTAAACTTCCTGATGGCCAGTTTATATCCATTAGTTCTTGTGTCCACACTGGTGCTGAACTTAAATAATTCCTCTTCCTCCCTGGTATTATCCATCTGATGTATTTATAGAATGTGATCATATATCTCCTCAGCCTTCTTTGGTTAGGCTAAATAAGCCAAGCTCTTTGAGTCTCCTCAGTTTTGACATTCCACGGATCATCCTAGTAGCCCTTCTCTGCACCTGTTCCAATTTGAATTCATCTTTCTTAAACAGGGGGGACCAGAACTGCACACGGTATTCCAAATGTGGTCTGACCAACGCCTTGTATAACAGCACTAACACCTCCCTATCTCTACTGGAAATATCTCGCCTGATGCATCCAAAGATTGCATTAGCTTTTTTCACGGCCACATCACATTGGCGGCTCATAGTCATCCTGTGATCAACCAATATGCCCAGGTCCTTCTCTTCCTCTGTCACTTCCAACTAATGCATGCTCCTTATAGCAGAAATTCTTGTTATTAGTCCCTAAATGCACGACTTTAGACTTTCCACTATTACATTTCATCCTATTTTTATTATTCCAGTTTACAAAGCCATCTAGGATCTCCCTGTATGATATCCCAATTCTTCTCTATATGAATTGGCAATGCCTCCCAACTTTGTGTCAATCCTTTGTTAAATAATCTGTTATCTTTTCAAAGAATGTGATTAGGTTGGTCTGGCATGATCTACTTTTTGTAAAGTCATGTTGTATTTTATCCCTATTACTGTTAACCTTTATGTCCTTAACTGCTCTCTTTCATAAATTTTTCCTAGACCTTGCATACTACTGAGGTCAAACTAACAGACCTGTAGTGACCTGGATCACTTTTTTCCCCTTTCTTAAATATAGGAATTATGTTAGCAATTCTCCAGTCATACGGTACAGTCCCTGAGTTTACAGATTCATTAAAAATCCTTGCCAAAGGGCTTGCAATTTCATGTGCTAGTTTCTTAATATTCTTGGATGGAGATTATCCGCCTCCCCTCCCCACAGTATAGTCCATTAAACCATTTGAGTTTGGCTTCTACCTTGGATGTGGCAATTTCCACCTCCATATCCTCATTCCCATTAGCTACCCTACCACTATCCCCACGCTCATCATTAGCCTCATTAAAGCTGGTCACCCTAACTGTGGCATATATTGAGCAACCATTAATCTGCAGTGGGGGTCAGGTTTATAAACTTGGCTGCTAAACCAGCAGTCAATAAGATGTTGAGGCTACTCTGTACGTTTCAAGGCAGTGCAGGTGGGCTTGCTGGTTGCCTAGCATTACAGGCCAGCAGCTGTCCTAGCTAGTCTGGCCCCTGAGAATTTGTTTTCTTTCTTTACATACTTGAATATGCTCATTCAGATATAGGTAAAGAGAGTGCTTACTTTTACTAATAAATTTTTTCTTTCCTTTCCTTTGGTTTTCAGAAAATTACATTTTATTGATCTTCAGGAATAAATACATGTGAAGATCTTACAGAGTAGACTAAACAGAAACCTGTCTGAAAGTCCAATCATATATCAAACCAAATTTAGTCTGAGGTTTGTTTAAATTCCAGTAGATTAGGACACATCCATTCCCAAGTGGGCTCCCAGATCTATTTCTCCCTCCTACTTTCTTACCTTTAAGGTCCAATAGTGAAGTTTAAGGTTTATCACATTTGGAAGTCCCTTTGACTGACCTTCTTGATGCTGTATATTTCAAATTTATGCTTCAGAGAAGCTCTGCATTTGGCTGTTATCCAGAATTTATGGCATAATCCAAACTCCAGAGCCAAATACAGTTATTCTGATGTGCTCTGGTGTTTCCCAGGTGTGCGATCTTCTAGGGTGGGAAAAAAAATTACTCTAGTTAATAGAATGAACCATCAGAAAAATGTCAAGATCACACCACTGGGTCAATTGCCTCTGAAGCAAGAGGGAAGAATAAACAGCAGTGGTCTTTGTCATAAAGAGACTGGAGATCTGTATAAGTGGCTGAAAGCAAGAAGAATCATTATGTAATCAGCCAGCTCTCTGCAGAGCACCGGCAAGCGATGAGGATCTTGCCGCTGGTCCATAAACTACTGTTTAAGAACTTTTGCTCTCAATAAATGGTTCCCTATAAATATCTGAAGTTGAAACAATTAAAGGCCAACACCACTGTCACGCTGTCTGGAGTGGTTCATGGCCATGGGTGTCTATCTCTGGGCAGATTGTCAAAAAGCAGGGCAGACACCCCAAACTGGTGGTATGTTCTATAATTAGACTTCACCAACCCAGAAACAAATGTGAACTCCTGAAGCACTGTAACAATCTTATCATGGCTGTAGAGATATGCATGTTGAAGATTGTGATTTAGAGATGCTCCCTAGCATGGGACAGTGTTGTGTGAATTGGGAGATGTGCCCTACATCAGATCTAACATGGCTGCTCCCACTTGTACTCCTCGAGTCACTCCCATCTGTGTTATTCTATTCTATTCTATTCCTTACTCTTTCAAAAGTTTGTTCTTTAATGAACCCTCATGATTGTTACAATGGAGTCACGGACAGTGCCCTTGGGCTTTCCAGTCTGTCCTGCCATCCAGGCAAACTGGAATTAGTAATAGTTGGTAGCTATATGGCAAAGATCACAAAAGATTCAGGTTGCTTTCAGTCCCAAGAGATCAGTCACTTACCCCAGGTCAATTTGTACCTCAGATCTCACACCAAAGGCAACATGTGTAGCCAATCCTATAATGAACTAATTAAGGTTTTGTTAAATAGGACAAAGAAATGAGAGAGTTATTTAGAGGTCAAAGCAGGCAAACATATATACACAAATGAGTTACAGTCTATAGTTCTAAAAGGTGACAGAGATGTAGCAATCTGTCAGCACTGAATGTCTTTTAGAGCTAACCCAGGTTAACCCTGGGGACCTCTGCTTCTATTTCGAGCTCCTCCTCTGTGAGAGTCCAAGAAGAAAAAAGATGAAAAATTTCAATGTTAGCTATCTTTATTTCCTTCTTCCAGAATTCAAGCTCATGGAGTGAGCCGTTTTGCACGTAGCCTTGGCAGGAGAACTAGCCAAGTCTTTGTACCATGATGTCCCACAATGGCCCATTTAGTTTTTATAGTCTCTCCTGAAGGGCAAGAAACAATCCCTTCTGACAGGTTGAAAGTTTCAGGGAAAACTTTTTTTTTTACAGTTATAAAGCAAAAACGTAAACATTACGTTAAAGCATGTGATAAAGATATTATAAGTGAGATTAATGCATGCAGCAGTTTACAAGCATTTAATAAAGTCTAAACTCTAAACACATTGTTATAAATTCAATATGCCTTTTAAATATACTAACACACAGGTGAATCAGCCTGGTTTCCAACAATGAATTTGTCAGTGCTCAGCAAAGGCCAGAAGCCTTGGCAAGAACTGGCACCTAGTTTGCCAGTTTTAAACTATATTCAAATTTGCATTTCAATTTTTTCAGTTAAAATCTTGTTGAGCATGTTAGATAAAATAGAAAAGAAAAAGAGATGGTTCAAATGAAAATATAAAATCAAAGCATTAAATCCAACCTGGAATTATTAAAAGTCTGAGAGTGTTATTTCCGAGCATTAGTTATCAAGGATTCAGATAAACTATTCTGGGTTCATTTGGAAAATCTCATCATTTCATCTCATAGCATGGAAAGAACTATCCTCAGAGACCATGAGGTGGGCTCCACCTAACCCAAATTGGAACTGGATTGCTGGCACATAAAATTAAAAAGGATATAGAGCAGTTTTTAAACTGAGGGCTGTGGGAAAGCAGACAGATGTAAAGGAGCACATTGTTTGGCAGAGACATCCCTTAGGGGAGGATCTATTAATGGACATTTTCTATATCCTAGTAGGGAGGAGAGGATGGAAGAAGATAAAATATGGGAGGGATCTGATAAGAAACAGTCAAATGAAAAAGAGTCCCATTCAATTACATCACATAATGACAGACCACTCTTTTTAACTGCTTATATGCAAACGCTAGAAGTCTATATACTATGATGGATGAACTTGAGTGCCTCATATTAAATAAGGATATTGATATAGACATTACCAAAATTTGGTGGAATGAGGATACTCATTGGGACACAGTAATAGCAGGATACAAAATATATCAGAAGGACAGAATAGATTGTACTGGTTTGGGTGTGACACTATATGTGAATGAAAGCATAGAGTCAAATGAAATAAAAATCTTAAATGAACCAAACTGTGCCATAGAATCTTTATGAATAATAATTCCATGATTGAATAAGAATATAACATTAGGGATATGCTACTGACCACCTGACCAGGATGGTGATAGTGACTGTGAAATGCTCAGGGATATGAGGTAATAAAAAACTCAATAATAATGGGGATTTCAACTATCCCCATATTGACTGGGAACATGTCACCTCAGGACAGGATGCAGACATAAAATTTCTTGACACCTTAAATGACTGCTTCTTGGAGCAGCTAGTCCTGGAACCCAGAAGAGGAAAGGCAATTCTTGATTTAGTCCTAAGTGGAGCAAAGGATCTGGTCCAAGTAATGAATCCAGCTGAACTACTTGGTAATAGTGACCACAACATAATAAAATTTAACATCTCTGTGGGGAGGAAAAAGGAGGGACACCAAAGCAGTCCACCATTGTGGCATTTAATTTCAGAAAGGTGAACTACACAAAAATGAGGAAGTTAGTTAAACATAAATTAAAAGGTACAGTGCCAAAAGTGAAATCTCTTCAAGCTACATGGAAACTTTTTAAAGACACCATAAGAGAGGCTCAATTTAAATTAAAATTAACATTAAAAATAAACATAAAACATAAAAAATTAAAAAAAACATAGTAAGAGGACCAAAAAAAATTGCCACTGTGGCTAAACAGCAAAGTAAACAAATTAGTTAGAGGAAAAAAGGCATCCTTTAAAAAGCGTAAATTAAAGTCTATTGAGGAAAATAGAAAGGAGCATAAACTCTGGCAAATGAAGTGTAAAAATATAATTAGGAAGGCCAAAAAAGAATTTGAAGAACAGTTCAAAGACTCAAAAAGTAACAGCAAAAACATTTTTAAGTACATCAGAAGCAGGAAGCCTGCTGAACAACCAGTGGGCCCACCAGACGATCAAGATGCTAACAGAGCACTCAACAAAGATAAGGCTACTGTGGAGAAACTAAATTAATTCTTTGCATCAGCTGAGGATGTGATGGAGATTCCCAAATCTGAGCCATTCTTTACAGGTGGGAAATCTGAGGAACTGTCCCAGACTGAGTTATCATTAGAGGAGGTTTTGAAACAAAATGATAAATTAAACAGTAATAAGTCACCAGGACCAGATGGTATCTGCTGAAGAGCTTTGAAGTGAAATTTGAATGTGAAATTGCAGAACTGCTAACTGTGGTATGTAACCTATCATTTAAATCAGCTTCTGTACCATATGACTGGAAGATAGCTAAAGTACTGCCAATTTTTTAAAAAGGGTCCAGAGGCGATCCTAGGAATTACAGGATGGTAAGCCTAAATTCTGTACCAGGCAAATTGGTTGAAACTATAGTAAAGATCGATATTATCAGACACATAGATGAAGAAGACTTATTACAGAAGAGACAACATGGCTCATCAATTTATAGAATTCTTTGGGGGGGTCAACAAGCATGTGCACAAGGGTGATCCAGTGTACTTACATTTTCAGAAAGCCTTTGACAAAAGGCTCTTAAATAAAATAAGCAGTCATGGGATAAAAGGGAAGTTCCTCTCATGGATCAGTAACTGGTTAAAAGGTAGTAAAGAAAGGGTAGGAATAAATGGCCAGTTTTCAGAATGGAGAGTAGTAAATATTGGTGTCCCCCAGGGCTCTGTACTGGGACCAGTTAAACATATTCATAAATGATCTGGAAAAAGAGGTAAAAAAGTGAGATGGCAAAATTTGCAGATGATACAAAACTACTCAAGATAGTTAAGTTCAAAGCAGACTGCGAACAGCTACAAGGAATCACACAAAACTGGGTGACTGGGCAACAAAATTGCTGATGAAATTCAATGTTGATAAATGAAAATAATGCATATTGGAAAACATAATCCCAGCTATACATATGAAATGATCGGGTCTAAATTAGCTGTTACCACTCAAGAAAGAGATCTTGGAGTCATTATGGATAGTTCTCTGAAAACATCCACTCAATGTGCTGCGGCAGTCAAAAAAGCTAACAGAATGTTGGGAATCATTAGGAAAGGGATAGATAATAAGACAAAAAATATTGTATTGCCACTTTATAAATCCATGGTGTGCCCACATCTTGAATACTGTGTGCAGATCTAGTCACCCATCTCCAAAAAGATATATTGGAATTGGAAAAGACAGAAAAGGACAACTAAAAAAATTAGGGGTATGGAAAAACTTCCATATAAGGATAGATTAATAAGACTGAGACTTTTCATGTTAGAAAAGGGACTACTAAACAGGGGATATGATAGAGGTCTATAAAATCATGATTGGTATGGAGAAAATTCATAAGGAAGTGTATTTTATCCTCATAAAACAAAAACTACGGGTCACCAAATGAAATTAATAGGAATCAGGTTTAAATGGAACAAAAGGAAGTATTTCTTCACACAACGCACAATCAACCTGTGGAACTCCTTGACAGATGTTGTGAAGGCCAAGACTATAATGGGGTTCAAAAAAGATCTAGATGAGTTCATGAAGGATAGGTCCTTCAATGGCTATTAGCCAAGATAGGCAGGGATTGATGTTTGCCAAAGACTGGGAATGGCTGATGGGATGGATCACTTGATGATTACCTGCTCTATTAATTCCCTCTGTCTCACCTGGCACTGGTCACTGTCGAAAGGCAGAATACTGGGCTAGCTGGACCATTTGTCTGACCAAATATGGCTGTTCTTATGTTCTAACTGTTAGCAATGTAATGACAACCGTTGTGTTATAACTGGAAATTAATTCCCTCAGTCTCCTAGATTCTGAAAGAGTTTTGTTTGCTGCTTTGTTTCTGTTTCTGTTTTAAACTTGCAACAAAAAATACTTTATGTTTATATTGGGATTTTTTTCTATTGATGCCAACAAAGCTCAACTTGGGCTCATGAGCTTCAGAAACTTTTTATAGGCTTTTGAAATATGTATTTTGTATAATAATATTCACACAAACAGAGTTTGTGCAAAAGATTGATTTTTTCCCTCCACATGCTTTTCTCTTTTGTGTGTGTGTGTGTTTGGGTGGGGGGGATCTTCTAGAAAGAATCACAAGAGTTTAATCCTATCTGGCAAAATCACAAGCTTTGCACCACGTTCTGGCAGTTGATGTGGTTAACATATGTGCCTATCTACTGTAGCAGAAAAGGCAAATCTTATCCTGGGCAGCCAATTTATAGCAGATGGCAAGGCATCACCAGTATGCTTATAAAATAGACTTGGCATTTAGTTTTAAAGGTACCTCTTCACTTTTAAATATATTAGGATCCAAAGCAAGTATGATTAATCATTGGTTAAAGATGTATTATCTCACCCAATATGAATCCTGCAGATAGGTGCAACTACTTGATGTGATTATTGCCACTTGATTTCTTATAGAAATTAAATTAAAAATCATAAAGAAAAAGAAAATGCTGGTCAAGTTTTAACTGAGCAGCTACCAGTACAAGTTATATTAACAGAGTTCTATGTTCCATTGAGATTAAGACATATAGTATTTTCAGTGATTCCAAAACTAACCCAGAAAGGATCAGTAAACATTCAAGTGATAAGATTTATCTTGCCCTGCTCCTGGCAGAAGCCAATTTATCATCTGAATATATCTCCAGTTCCAAGCTTAGAGAAAGAATTCAATTCAATATCTGGAACGCACACCTTTCACACTTTGATATGACAGAAAATACTACCTGCAATATATATTTTACTGTCACAAAATCAACCAGGACAGGTAAACCAATGAAAAGGCTCCCGCAAGCTAAAGAACAAAATGAAAATATTATTTTTATATGTATATATATATAGAGAGAGCACTTCTCTTTCATAGACCTCAAAATGCTTTATGAAGGTAGGCAAGTATCATTACCCCTGTTTGACATACAAGAAAATTCAGGGGTTATGAAAATTTAAAGGTACTTGCTTCCAGCTTCCACTGTAAATCAATGGCAGAATCATTAATAGAAGCCAGGTTTTCTGGCTTGGAGTCCTAGTCTATTACCCACTTAACCAGGATGCCTTTAACTCTAGTCCCAAGTGATCAACATATTCTTTACACTCATGTTTGTGTCTAATGCAATTTGGACATGAAGAAATTGAGACTGTCCCTTTTGTGTTTATCATACCTTGCACATACAAGGCTAGCAGCATCTTTGACCCTCCTCTGATCTCTTTGAATCCCCCCCTCAGGTTTTAGGTCTCTTGTCTCACCTACTCCCGCATGGAATCTCACAATTCTCTCACTCTCAGACTGGGTCCACAGAATATAGCCCCACTCCGTACCAACTGTGATTCCTCAACATGCCCAGCTGGCATCCCTTTGGGAGCTGTGACCAATTTGTGAATACAGTTAATCAAAACACTGTTTCCAAAACAAAAGTATACTTTAATCTTAACAGTGAGAACAAAACATGATAAGAGAAAAGAGTTCTTTACATAATAAAAGATCTTCACACATAACTGTCTTACCTAAAGCTTAGGTAGGCTAAGCTTATCCCAGACCCCCCCATCTCTGGAGTTCAGTCTCCTTCCCAGAAGTCTCTACTTCTCTTGCCCCAGTTCTTTAGGGGCTGCCTTTTTATCAGTCCCAAAGTTCCTTGATTCAGTTTCCTGCCTGGAGCTCTCCTCTTGCTAGACACAAGCCAATTGTGTGAACTCCCCAGGGATGGAGTCGAAACTTCACAGAGACTGACATCTGCATTGTCCCTTTAAGCACCAGTTAATGGAGTCGCCTGAAGCTTTAGTCTGCTTTCCTGAATATGTGCAGTCAGCTTCAGCTAGAATTAATGTCTTGTGATCATAAGTCAAACAAAAAAATAACAAACAAATGGACATATAATATTAATAAAACATTACAGGCAGCTCCCATGACCTTACCACTAGAAACATTAATCAATAATAACAAGGATTACTGAGAGTGCAGTTTGTCAATAATATATGTGGTCGATGGAAAAGTGATCAAAGAACACGGTTCCCATATAATTGTACAAAGAACACTATTTCTGCATTGTAAGACCAGCATTAGCACTGCTACATTGCTACTAAACTCAAAATTTGATCTCTTTTTACACAGTTTGTTTTAAGGACAAATATATTTTATACTTTATAGGAATGAGCAAACAACTATAAAAACATATTTACCTCTGAGACTTATAAAAAATTACCTCCTGAGTTTTTGAATACTGTTCTGCAATTGTGTCATAACTGATCTTTGTTTCAGCTGCAGATTCTCTCTCCCTAGCACCTTATAAATAAGATCATGTTATTAGCAATATTCACTCAGGAGTTAATCTTCCACTTCAACAAAGATTAGTTATGACACACTGGCAGAACAATATTCAAAGGCTTTGGAGGTACAATCTTTTTATAATTCTCAGAGGTGCATGTGTTGGTTTTAGTTGTTTGTTCATTATGACGAAGTATGTTTGTTCTTAAAACCAGAAACTGTTTCCAGTCATGCCTATTAGACATAGCTACTGGTAATGGGTTAGGTTTACAGATTGATACATTGGTATTAGAATATTGTTTTGTTTTCCTTTCAAATTATATTTTTAAAGTTAAGGCTATTTATAGGAATGATTTTAAAAAATAAATCTCAGAGGTAAAATATATTTGTGGCTGTTTACATTTTCCTCTGTCGATAAATAATTGGCATGCTTTTCTGTACTAATATCTGCTTTGTTTATTTTGTCCCCTCTACCCCTCATTCCACAAGAGAATGCAGAAAAAAACTTTCTGAAACTGGGTTTCTGCCCCTCCCTCTGAGGCTTATGGCCCACAGATATCTGTGCTTTCTCAAAAGCATCTACTATTCCAGCCATTTCTATCACAGATTTCAAATCCTTATCCCACAGGCCATTCCTCAAATTATTTGTACAACCGCTTATAAACTTCTCTTGAACAACCAAATCAAGTAATTGGTCATAAAATAAAAATATTTTTCCCTTTAGTCCATTTGTTCAACAATCACACAATTTATAGCAATTTATAGCATATTCACTATGAGTCATGCTTGTATCCCTCTTAAGATCTCTAAACTTCAGTCTGGACACTTCATGTGTAATCTGAAAGCTTTGGAAGACAGCTCTCTTAAATGCATCATATCTTAAAGCCTCCTCCATTGGCATTTCATTAAACATAGGTAAAGCTTTGCCCAACAACTTTGCTATGAGAGTGGGAACTTTCTGCTCCTCAGGAATCTTGTGCACTGCACAAAGCTTTGCAAAAGTAGTGAAGTACTCCTCGATGCAGTCTGTCTCCTTGTAAGCAGGACACAGCTTATCAAAGCTGGGTGTCTTAGGTGTGGAAGGAGACGCTGGGGCATCTGGGACCCTCCCATATTTCTCCACCGTCTCCAGTTGGTGTTTTCTTTCCTGTTCCTTGTTCAGTGAGGCTTTCTCTGCAGCCTCTGGCTGCAGCAAGGGTCAATTCTTGCTGTTTTAACTCCAAGGCATGTCTGTGTACAGCTTCCTCAGTTTCGCTGGCTGCAAGTGCATCTTGCTGCTTTAACTCCAAGGCATGCTGGTGTGCGGCTGCCTCAGCTTCCCTGGCTGCAGCTGCTTCTTTAAGCTTCATTCCTGCTTGCCATTTTAGAAATTCACGCTGTCTCTCTTTCTCCTGGGCTTCTAGCCTAGCCATTTCAAGTTTTGCAGCTGCCTTGCTGGTAGGCATTTTTATGTTTCCCTGTGCTTATTTCCCTCACTCAAAATAAACAAACAGAAAATAACAAACTGTGATCTCCTCCTGACTGTTCTTAGGCACCACATTTAAAATCATAAATACCAGGGTTCAAAGTGTGAACTTCATTCAGAGCAACAAGCTGTGCATATACCGTGTGCTCGCCGTGCCACTGTGATGTTCCCCCCTGTAATCTGTACTGGTGTGTAGCTGTGTCACCCCAATTCCTCACTCCTGGGCCCCAATTTACCCCACTTTGCTGTGTGAACCATGCACTCCTGGATCAGCCCACACTCAGCCTCTTGCAAGTAGTCGGTCCCAGACTTAGTGACAGAGCACTTTTGGCCAGCTGCTCATGGGATAGACGCCTAACAAAAAGCCCCAGTCCCAGATGCAACCCCAGGAACTGCCATCTTGCAGGGTTCAGTGCTGCACACTGCACCCTGCAAGCTTAGTTAAATTTGTCCATCAATTTATCAAAGAAATTGATATGCACCAGCTCTGTCACTCTTAGCAGAGTCTCTATATACACACAATCCACATACACTGTTTTAGATCAAACAAATAAATAAATGTATTGACTACAGCAAGATTTTTAAATGAACCTAAGTCAGATCAATATAAATCAAGAGATTAATAATAAGTCAAGGAGTTGATCACAATTAACTAAAAGATAACTCACATCCTAAACTAAGATTAATATTTCAGTCATTTCTGAGATGCCAGTTTACCATACAAGCTGGCCGAAATGCCTCTTGCAACTAGGCCCCCCTTTCCTGTGGGTAGGTGCCAGTATTTGATGTCACTTGGGAGATAGATTCCAGGGGAGAGTCTTGAGACAAAGACGCCTCAGCTTTTAATAAGTTTCCTGGACACCTCCTGGGGTCAGGTGATTGGCCAAATGGGCATGATTTCGTCCACTTGAGCCAAAGTGCTCACAGTTGCTTAGGCTACTCCATTGTTCCTGTATGCATGCCTCTGCTGGGCATGGAAACACAGTTTTGTGTTTGTCTGCATCTATTCAAGCCATGTGAGACACATTTGGGGATATGATATAGCAGGGTTTCATATCTGTACTTATGTGTAACATTGCAGGAAACATGCTACCATAACAATAATGTTTAGTATTCCATGAGCATTCCAAAAACACCTTGCATGGCATACTTTGGATTAGATAATACACGGTTACACTATAAGGGTCAATATGAATGATATATAAATCACACTACAAGGGTGTACATGGGCTACAGCATGTCACACCATTCTCCTACACACTGCTGTTCCTTTCTCTGTTACTGTACTGTATTTTTGTTGCTTTACATCCCAGTCAATATTAGAATCAGGCATGGAGATTACATAACCATATCCAAACCGTCTCCCCTGAGTTCCTTATTTAAAGCTCTTTTAATCATTTGTGCCAGCCTTCATCCCAGAAGTCTATTTCCCTCCTTACTGAGGTGGAGTCCATCCCATGTGAACTGTCCTTTGTCCATGAATGCCTCCCAGTATTAAACATCCCAAAGCTCTCCTTATAGCTCCACTGTCTAAGCCCTCTGTTGATCATCATACTCTTGTCTTTTCTTCTTTTTCCTCCTTTGGAAACAGGTAAAATCCTACTGAAGATTACCTGACACTTCATTTTTTTAAGCATATTCCCCATCCTGGAATAGTCTCCCTTGATGTGTGTCAGTGAAAATCTAGCAGTATCATTCATACAATGTGAAGGACAGTCAGTGGATTCTTTCCTGCAACCATGAGGAGCCTCTTCAGCCTCAGGTCCACATCCCATATCTTAGCTCCCAGCAAACAGCACTCCCTTCTGTTCTCCAGATCAGCTCTGTTGACAGGCCTGTCTGTTCTTCTTAATAGTGAGTCACCAATCACATAGACATGCCTCTTCCTCGTGTTGGTGTGATTCTCCAGCCTTTCTCCTGTTCTTTCTGGTAGCCAGTCTTCTTGTCTTTTGTTCTGTCTTTCAATCTTTTGCGAGTCATCCTCTATCCTCTTTCCCTGCAGGCACAACCATGGGTGATAGGAAAAGTACACCCTCATGACCCAAGTCCTCTCTGTGATCCTTTAGCAATTGGGAAGCAGTGCCTTCTCTGGACTATAACTCAGCCTTGAGAACAGATGAGTTCTTAGTTGGGCTCAAAAGTTCACTTGCACAGCACTTGCTTTTTGTGTGTTCAAAACCTAATTAAATGATAATAGAATACCATCAGTATGGGCAAATTCCCTTGTACACTGGTTTCTGAAATGTAAACTATAGCTATAATTGGCAACATGATAACTGATCTCCAATATTGAAACTGTTCTCCTTCCAGCATTTATTCAGAATATACTTTTTCAAAATATAGAATATACTGCTGTTCCTGTTATAGACATTGCATTAATTTCTGGCCCTGAAAACGATGAGTGGTTTGTAATGTCAGTTAAAGATGAGAGGCTAGAAAGTCAAGTGGAATCCTGAGAACATGAATCTTCTGACACCATGGCAACACTTAGAAGCCTGGTCTCTCTTGACTCCTGACAGGGAGATTAACAATTAAACACCCACTCATGGCATTTATTTATTACAAATCCTTTATTTATATATATATATATTATTAAAACTGAGAAATGTAAAATTGTGGCTTTCCATTTGGCAGGTTTCCAATCTGTTTTTTTGATAAGGCTGTCTAGATACCACACAGATCAAAGCTGTTATTCCACGTTCTCTAAGAAATTGGGGAGAAAATAAATTATGAAAACATGAACCCTCCTTTCCACCTTTAATTCCTCACACCTCATCATTCAACTCCAGTTCTTCATTTTAAGTTGTGAACTAAAAAAACATGGGGCTGTTTGGATAAATGGGCACCCTTAGCATTATATATGTATATGTCCTATATTATATACATTATCTAATTAACTGAGAAAATATACTGTCAATCAAAATTAACTGTGTTGCACATAGTTATTTAAATAAAGTCAAACTTTGATAGAGAAATTATCTTGCCCTACATATGCTACAATAGAATGAATCTGGACCACATCAACTTTTGTTTAAGTCTTATCACTTGGAAATGTTCAAGAGTAAAATGTTTTTGCATATGTGTTTGTGTGAGGAGAGGGTGGGGAGATTTTTTCCTCTCTATCATTGTATATTCTACTGTATTTTTGAGAGTTTAACCCCATGCCTATAGCCCTGGTATATAGGCACAATTACATTATATACTTACTTTATTTAAGTGCAGGGAACCCCCTGCCTGGATAATATTGTGTAAGTAACACTGATGGTAGCTTGGCTATTTTTCTTCTCCCTCCCAGAAGGGAGTCCTTTAGTTTCTCTTTGCCATGTAAAGGCTCACTAACCTAAAGGAATACTCATTTCTGACTCTGTTTACTGATGCATATTCAAGTAGCTATGAAAGATCGGGCTATAATCAACTACTGGGTTTCCTTTGAGAAACTTTCCTCCATTTAAATGGAATAAGAAAAACCATTATCAGGAACTCTAGATCTGTGTTAATGTGAATAATATATTTTGAACATTCCCTTTTTAATATTTGTCATCAGTATGGAATTTGCCTATAATCAGCTGTGAACTCAAAATTTCTCTTTTCCTCCAACAAGACACATTTAGAAATGATATGAGGAATATTAATTTCCCTCAGGAAAGAACCATGGAAGTGAGCCTGAGAGGATGACAACTTTATGTGGTTCATCCATAGGTGCAATTTTCCTTCTTCCTCATTGTCAATAAGAAACATCATCCCTGTGGAGATCCTGTGCCTCCACACCATCTATAGGCACCCTAATGGAAAACACAGGCCTGAGTAGCATGATACCTGTGGAGTCACCGCTACAAAGCAATGGCATATCTACAGTGGTACAAGTGTTGTAGTCTTGCCAGGGCCCACGAGATTATAGGGGCTCAACAGAGGGGCCACTGGGGGAGAGTGGGTCCCATTGGCATCCCAGGGTAGGGCTGTGGATGAGATTACCTTCTCCCTGGGGTAATTCCAGGCCCTGGGCATGAGAAGCTGGGAAGGATCAACAGAGAAGGCATTGGGGAATTGCAGAACCAGAAAATGTTGGGGGCCTGAGGGGGAGAGGCAGACACAGGAGAGACTGCCCACCTTCAAGAGAGTGTGCAAGATAAAAGCATTGGCCATTTGGATGGAATGGGAGTGTGTATGTGGAACTTGGGAAATTAGACTGGAGCTGGAACGGACTGAGGTGGAGAACTGAGGGAAGACTTGTAGGGGCCTGAAATGGGGCTGGAGGTGGATCAGGCAAGTGGGGGAGAAGAAGAGCAGAGCTAAAAGGACCTGGAGATGATTAGATTGGAGCTGGAGGAACTGAGTTCTGGACTGGAGAAGGCTGGAGGAGGATTGATGGAGAGCTGGGTGGGGCTGGCTGAGAACTGGAGAAAGAGAGAGGGGGCATGGGGGATAGAGGGCTTCAGGGGATTATGAGGGAGATAGAAGGAAGCTAGGCAGGAACTGGAGGATGGGAGGGCTGGATTAGGGCTGTGGGAGAATTAGGCCGGAACTGGGAGGAGCTAAGCAGGAGCTGAGGGTCTGGTGGGGATGGTGGGAGTGGAGAGAAGCTAGGCAGGAATTAGGGCATGGGAATTGGCAGTGTGGAGGAACTGGAGGGGGGCAGGGTTCAGAATCAGGAAGGGGGCTCCTAACCTATTCTTGCACCGGGGCCTGTGGGGACTTGTTGGACCACTGCTGCCAAAGAATCCCACAAAGAATCTTCAAACACCTGCTATCACCAGGACCCCCAGTACAACAGGTTCTTATGTAAAATGTAACCCTGCCATGGGCCTTTTATTATGTTCTTATTTATTTACTTGTTTAGATTTCTCAAACATTCCCCACACAGGGCTCTGGGCATATATACAGCTGCTGTAAAAATTACACAAACAATTCAGACTCATGTCCAAAATGAATAAATATAAAGCAATTCCACCAGATTCTCTCATTATCCCCAGATGATGCGCATCCACCAAATCACCCCTAGGCTTTTTTCTCTCATGTACAACTGGTCCCTCTCTAAGCATGGTCCGTACAAAAGCCTTCTGTATACTTGCCTTTTGTGTGTGCATGAATTTAGGGGATCTTCTGTTCATGCATCACTAAGTTCCTTTTTCTTTTCCCTTATAGAGAGCTAGAAGGAAATTTCTGCTTTTCCTAGATCTTTTCTCGTGCCCATGGTCATTTTTCAAATGTATTTTTCAAATATTTTCATGTTTTTTAATTTTAAATTTTAGAATGAAAAATAACCGTTGTCACCCATGCATTTGTTCCCTCTGATTAGGTCCTTTATTCTTTAAAGACCTACTCACATGTTTACCTTTATTCAAGAGATTAGTCCAACTGAGGTCCACAGGTGTACTCGTGGTCATAAAATTAAACTAATATACAAGAGTTCACAGAAGCAGTACTTTGCTTATGCACTTTAGCTGAGACTATCATTATATTCAGAAACAGACTGGAAAGTTAGAATGGTTGTGCTTTTATTTTCCCTGTGTGGCCTTTGTCTGTTCTCTAAATGTTCTGGGGGAAAAGCCAATGAAACAGAGCAAACTAACAAGAAAAACCAAAAACCTTTCTATGTTATTTCTTAATAGTGTCAAAAATGTATGTACGTCTTTGTTTCTAATTATAGATATGTTTCCAGATAATCCCTATTTCAAATTTTGCCTTTTAAGCTTTTGTATTTTGCTCTGTCTTGAATAATTCGTTTCTATGGTATGCTTACCATTTGCCCCCTGGGTTACCCTCCGTTTAGTAATTAGTCAATATGTTTGACTGAAATTCCTGCTTTATTCATTTTCTTTGCCTAGTAATTTTTCAGAATACATTGTCAGCTAAGGAAAGGAAAGTACCCAGTTCACAAAAGCCATCCATATGGGTTCTTCCAGCCCTGACCAAGGATATCATATCTTAGCCACAGATCATGAGAATTCAGATGAAGAGAAAGAATAGTCTGGGGAAAGGGCAAAAAGTGGAAAATGAGATCAATTAAGCTTTCCACACAAATGTGACATCTATTTCAGTGCCATCTATTCCGGATATCTTTCTGGCACAGGAAATATCCACAGCTCAGCGAAATTTAATAGAACAGCCTAGTTAAAAAGACATGGTTTACCCACGTTCTTGATTTTTCTCAGCTTGAATAATGAAAAGGGACTAGTCTTCCCCAAGCCCATACTATTTGCTTTCTCTTTACTTAGCTTTCCAAATCCCACCTTTTTCTTTGATAGTCTAGATTTTTTGAAGATTTGTCTTATAGTGGTACCACCAACCAACATGACAAATGCTGTATTTATAACCAACATTGGCAATGCTTACTGTAATCACTTTCCATTATAAAGTCCTGGTTTTAATTGCTTATAACACGGCCAAGCTTTTACCATTCAGGCTGAATATTTACATGATAGGTCTTTATCTCAGGCTGAAGTTTTTATGGAAAGTGTCATCCAAAATGATTCAACTGTTTCCAAGAATAAGAATAGGGAATAAGAGATTGGGTTTTTTTCCATCCCAACATTTAAAAAGTCTTGCAGTTGTTCATGTGAGAGGTCTAGAACCTCTTCAGTTTGGAGCACAGATTTGAAAATTTTCAGGGGTCATTTTAGAGTCAGAGTGGTGCTTTTTGCTGTCCGTGTTAAAAATCCATCCAGATTTGGCTGAGTTGCAAATCTCTGAAAATGGCCATTTGCACATAATTCACAGCTATGTTCATTCTATCTACACTGAGCATGCACTGAGACTCTACATAGACTCATAGACTCAGAATAGACAAATATGATCATCTAGCCTGACCTTCTGCACAATGCAGGCTACAGAACCTCACCCACCCATTCCTGTAATAGACCGCTAACCTATGACTCAGTTATTGAAGTCCTCAAATCATGGTTTAAAGACTTCAAGGTACAGAGAATCCACCAGCAAGTGACCTGTGCCCCATGCTACAGAGGAAGGCGAACCTCCCCCTCCTCTCCCCCCAGCCTTTGCCAATCTCCCCCAGGGTAAAATTCCTTCCCAACCCCAAATATAGCAATCAATTAAACCCTGAGCATATGGGCAAGACTCACCAGCCAAAAACCCAGAAAGAATTTGCTGTAATAACTCAGAACCCACCTCATCTAACATCCCTTCACAAGCCATCGGCATATCTGCCACCAGTAGTCAAAGATCAATCAATTGCCAAATTAGGCTGTCCCATCATACCACCCCCTCCATAACTTTATCAAGCTCAGTTTTGAAGCCAGCTAGGTTTTTGTCCCCACTTCTCCCCTTGGAAGGCTTCTCCAGAACTTCACTCCTCTGTTGGTTAGAAATCTAATTAGCATCTAATTAGTTAGCATCTAATTTCAAGTCTAAACTTCCTGATGGCCAGTTTATATCTCTTAGTTCTTGTGCCCACATTGGCGCTGAACTTAAATAACTCCTCTCCCTCCCTGGTATTTGTCCCTCTGATGTATTTATAGAGAGCAAGCATATCTCCTCTCAACCTTCTTTTGGTTAGACTAAACAAACCAAGCTCTTTGAGTTTCCTCTCATAAGGCCGGTTTTCTATTCTGCGGATCATCCTAGTAGCCCTTTCTGTATCTGTTCCAGTTTGAATTCATCTTTCTTAAACATGGGGGACCAAACTGCACACAGTTTTCCAGATGAGATCTCAGCAGTGCCTTATATGATAGTACTAACACTTCCCCATCTCTACAGGAAATATCTTGCCTGATGCATCCAAGGACCGCATTAGCTTTTTTCATGGCCACATCACATTGGCGGCTCATAGTCATCCTGTGATCAACCAATATGCCCAGGTCCTTCTCCTCCTCTGTTACTTCCAACTGATGCATACACAGTTTATAGCAGAAATTCTTCTTATTAATCCCTAAATGCATGAGCTTGCACTTTCCACTATTAAATTCCATCCTATTTCTACTACTCCAGTTTACAAGGTCATCCATATCTTCCTGTATGATATCCTGATCTTTCTCTGTATTGGCAATATCTCCCAACTTTGTGTCATCCACAAACTTTATTAGCACATTTCCACTTTTTGTGCCAAAGTCAATAATAAAAAGATTAAGTAAGATTGGTCCTGAGACTTGTCTCTGAGGAACTCCACTAGTAACCTCCCTCCAGCCTGACAGTTCAACTTTCAGTATGACCTGTTGTAGTCTCCCCTTTAACCAGTTCCACCTTTCGATTTTCGTATTAATCCCATCTTTTCCAATTTAACTAATAATTCCCCATGTGGAACTGTGTCAAATGCCTTACTGAAATCTAGGTAAATTATATCGACTGCATTCCCTTTGTCTTAAAAATCTGTTATCGTCTCAAAAAAGATCAGGTTGGTCTGGTACAATCTACCTTTTCTAAAGCCATGTTACATTTTATCCCAATTACCATTAACCTTGAGGTCCTTAACTACTTTCTCTTTCAAAATTTTTTCCAAAACCTTGCATGCTACTGAGGTCAAACTAACAGGCCTGTAGTTACCTGGATCAGTTTATTTCCCTTTCTTAAAAATAGAAACTATGTTAGCAATTCTCCAGTCATATAGTAAAGGCCCTGAGTTTACAGATTCATTAAAAGTCCTTGCTAATGGGCTTGCAATTTCATGTGCTAGTTCTTTTAATATTCTTGGATGGAGATTATCCGCCACCCTCCCTCCCCGATTTAGTCCTATTAAAAGTGAAATGTTTCTGCATTTGCAATGTTGATTGAAGTAATAACAAAAATGAATTGCCTGTAATCCAATAAAATATAATTAAAACTATGCTGATTCATACAAAATTGTGGATATTGCAATATGAGAGTTGGACATGGAATGAGGTGTTTGAAATATTGTTAAAGAAAAAATGATTAATGAAGTAAGTGAGTAGACATAGTTTAAACAAAAATACAAATTGTAATGTGACACATGGTGATGGAGATTACATGTATTCTCTTCATTGGTATCATTGAAGGAACTGCCCTAATGCTCAACAGGTTGGAGGTTGCATGCAAATGACAGCATAAATAGAGGTTAAAAGAGTGGGGAGAGGAAGCATAGCTCTTCTTCCTCTGCTAAAAGCAGAATGAGAGCTCCTCCTCCTCCTCCTTTTATCAATCAACTTTAACCATCAGCATAAAAAGGTGCTTTCATTAATCCTACCAGATAGTAAGTAGAATTCTGTCAATTATCTGTTAATGCTCTCTTTGGATAATCTGAAAGTGATATTTGATTTATTACATTTGGGTTAGAAAGGACCAAATTTTACTTGGTGGCAACTTACAATCATGAGAAAAATTTGCTGCAAGAAGCACCTTCCATTTTATACAATCCCCTCAATATTGCAGAATCTAATTGTGAACCTATTTACCAGTCACAACATTGGTAGTCATTTTAAATTCACAAGAACCTCGATTCAATTTAATAGAAATCATTGCTTCTAAATATAGACACTGTATATGTTACAGTTTGTGCGCTGTAAAATGAATTGATACCCTTCATTTAGTTTATTGTAGAGCTGTATGAATAATTGATTTTTTGGTTCACTGACTGTAACAGGAAAATAAAAAATTAGTCAACCTGAGGAAAAAAATGAAAAGTTAAAAAAAAAAACCAATCAGACAAGTTAGGGTTGAATAAAATGCTTTTTCATTGTTGAGGTTTGTAAACTTTTTTATATAAAATTGAAGTAAATTTCAAAACAAAAAATCATTTTGAATAGAAAAGTTAATATTTTTTGTTTAAAAAATTGAAATAAAATGGTACGACTTTTTCAGAAGTTTTTTTTAAACTGAAATTATCCATTGAATTTGACAGAAATTTGCACAATGTTTTAATCAACCACAATTTGCAATTTTGGAGAAAAGGTATCCACCATTTCTCCCTCTGCTCTAGTTTATTGTAAATAAGATCTGAATACACACACATACACACACACAGAATATTTGTTTTAAAAAATTCACATGAAAGATTTTTTCAATTCCTGTAGTGCTTGCCAATTGTAAATTAGAACAATTCATATATAAATTGCAAAAGTTGCAAAGTAAAAGTTTATCATTTGTCAAGTAGACGGTTGTGAGGCAAGAATGGGTTTTTAGGATGTTGTAATTTTATTTTACCCCATTTGTTACCTTTGTATTGCCACAATATTAGCAATTCATTTGAGTTTGGAGTTTTGTTCCAGGCACTTTGTTTTGTTTGCTGTAAAATTCCTTCTCATTTATTTAAAATGTACAAACATACCCAACCCCATCACGCTGTTTAAATTCAAGAAGTTACATAAATCTTCACTTTAACACTCTCCATATATCTCTATGTAGCTTTTCAGAAGGAAAAAATCCTCATTTAACCATCTCTCAGATGGTAACAAATGTTGTTGTTGGGGAAAAGAGAGAGTCACTTTTTTACAAGAAGGGTTTCTACCAGTATGTTGCCAACAAGAGGAAGATTAGGGAAAGTGTGGGCCCCTTAGAGAATGAGGGAGGCAACCTAGTGACAGAGTGTGGAGAAAGCTGAGGTACTCAATGCCTTTTTGCCTCTGTCTTCACAGACAAGATCAGCTCCCAGACTGCTTCACTGGGTGGCACAGAATTGGAAGGAGGTGAACATCCCACAGTATTGAAGGAACAGGTCCAAAACCATTTAGAAGGATTGGACATACACAAGTCCATGGGACCATATGCAATGCACCCAAGGGTGCTGAGGGAGTTGGCTGAAGTGATTTCAGAGCCATTGGCTATTATCTTTGAAAGTTCGTGGCAACAGGGGGAGGTCCCTGAGGACTGGAAGAAAGCAAATATAGTGCCCATCTTCAAAAAAGGGAGGAAAGAGGATCCAGGGAACTACAGACCGGTCAGCCTCACTTCAATCCCTGGAAAAATCATGGAGCAGGTCCTTAAGGAATCCATTTTAAGGCACTTGGAAGAGAGGAAGGTGATCAGGAACAGTCAACACGGATTCACCAAGGGAAAGTCATGCCTGACCAACCTGATTGCTTTCTATGATGAGGCGACTGGCTCTGTAGATGTAGGGAAGGTGGTGGATGTGATATACCTTCACTTTAGCAAAGCTTTTGATACTGTCTCTCACAGTATTCTTATCAGCAAGTTAAAGTATGGGTTGGATGAATGGACTATACAATGGATAGAGAACTGGCTATAGCATCGGGCTCAACGAGTAGTGATCAATGGCTCCATGTCTAGCTGGCAACCGGTCACAAGCGGAGTGCCCCAAGGGTCGGTCCTGGGGCCGGTTTTGTTCAACATCTTCATTAATGATCTGGAAGATGGGGTAGATTGCAGCCTCAGCAAGTTTGCGGATGACACTAAGCTGGGGGGAGTGGTAGATACCCTGGGAAGGTAGGGATAGGATACAGAAGGACCTAAACAAACTGGAAGATTGGGCCAAAAGAAATCTAATGAGGTTCAACAAAGAAAAGTGCAGAGTCCTCCACTTAGGAAGGAAGAATCCCATGCACAGCTATAGACTGGGAACCGACGAGCTAGGCAGCAGTTCTGCAGAAAAGGACCTGGGGGTAACAGTGGATAAAAAGCTGGATATGAGTCAGCAGTGTGCCCTGGTTGTCAAGAAGGCTAAAGGCATATTGGGCTGCATTAGGAGGAGCATTGCCAGCAGGTCACGGGAAGTGATTATTCCCCTCTATTCAGCATTGGTAAGGCTGCATTTAGAGTATTGTGTCCAGTTTTGGGCCCTCCATTACAAAAAGGATGTAGACAAGTTGGAGAAAGTACAGCAGAGGGCAACAAAAATGATTAGGGGGCTGGAGCACGGGACTTATGAGGAGAGGCTAAGGAAACTGGGCTTGTTTAGTTTGCAAAAGAGAAGAATGAGGGGGGGATTTGATATCAGCCTTTAACTACCTGAAAGGGGGTTCCAGGGAGGATGGGGATAGGCTGTTCTCAGTGGTGGCAGATGACAGAACAAGGAGTAATGGTCTCAAGTTGCAGTTGGGGCGGTCTAGGTTGGACATTAGGAAAAAGTTTTTCACTAGTAGGGTGGTGAACCACTGGAATGGGTTACCTAGGGAGGTGGTGGAATTTCCATCTTTAGAGGTTTTTAAGCTGAGACTTGACAAAGCCCTGGCTGGGATGATATAGCTGAGGTTAGTCCTGCTTTGAGCAGGGGGTTGGACTAGATGACCTCTGAGGTCCCTTCTAACTCTAATATTCTATGATTCTATGATTCTATATCATAGATCTCATGTTCTTGAAGTGCCATCCTGTTTTTTTCTCTTATTAGACATCAGGTAAGTTTTGTGGTGTATATGTTGATTACAACATTAGTGCCTACTGTTTTGTTCGGCAAATTGTCTAATAATTTTATTAGATAACAGGTAAAAAGAGAAATAAATTAAAATTGACTGAAGTCTTTTGTCTGGATGGTTTTCCGATAAAAATATGATTTTAATGAAACATCTATTTATTTTTTCAGGAAAATGTCAAATTTTGACAAATAATTTCAATTTTGTCACAGGAAATTCTAAAATGACATTTTTCATTTCAAATTGAATTTAAACATTGTTTTGTTTCTTTTTTTTTTAAATCGAGCAAACCAAAGTAAAATTACAATTTAATTTGAAACAAGAAAATATTCAATTCAAAATATAAAATCCAAATAAATGAAGCTTTCCATTGGAAAAAAAAGGAAAAAAATCAACCAAAAATTTCAAATAAAGATTTTTTTCCATTTGAAATATCTCTGTTTTCCAGCCAGCCCTAATAGAAATGACCTAAAAAGAATAAGGTGGGGATAGAATTTGACACAGTCTGGGAAAGACATGAGAGCAGGGAACCAAGATTCACCTCTCCAGAATTGCCCAGGACAAAGACATGGAAATGGTAATATCATATGATTACTTTCCTTCTCCTCTGATCTGACCAGAACATCTTTCAAGATCAGGAAAAAGAGAACACAATGGTGTGATGGTAAATGTCTGGGTCCCAGAGTGTGGTGTTGGTAGCCATGATGATGATGATGATGGCATATGTGGTGATGAGCCCAATGGTCTTCAGCCTCTATGTTTAATGGTTGCTACCATTCTGAGTTCTCTACATCGTCAGATTCCCAGAAAATCAACGTCCAAAGAGGTGTCAACCTTATTGAATCAAAATTGTTCAATCAAAACACATCTTAAAATATTCTGGTATGTTGCTTTAAGAATACATGTAATCTGACAAAAAGCCTTGAAAAAATCCCTAATCAATAGTTCTTTTTGTTCAAAGAAACTCAGTTCATACTATTTATCATAAAATTTAACACAACATGTTTATAAATTAAAATGACCTTCCTATCACCTTTCATCCACTTGAAACTTGAACAGGGATCAACAAAAGACCTTTAATGGCTATTATTTTACTAATTTATGTAGTTGTCTTTTACAGGCAAGAACAAACCTTTTGTTTGTATTACAGAACTGTCTGTATCACAGATTTGTCCCCAGTTCAAGAAGTATTGACATAGCAATGTGAATTTAGTTTTATTTCTACTTTAATTAATTCATAGATATACTTTAAATAAGTGAACCTATAAAATGTTGTTGCTATTTAGAATAGATACTTACATCTTTTGATTTAAATTGCCATTTTCTCATCTGAATGACTGAACTGAAATGTTATATTCAACAAGCTACAGTGGTTGCCGGTAACAAAAAGAACACTGAGATTTAAGTTAATGGAAAAAGTGTGGCTAAATCACCCGCACTGCATTGAAAATTTCATCCAGGATTTATGATGCCAACGTATTTGAACTTAGAGCAGTATTTCCCATATGCTGGATAGGAAACTAAACCATGATAAATTTAACACAGTAAATGTTGATTCACTTAGTGGTATTGGATGAAGTTTAATTCAAACCTTTATTTGAACCAAAGGATACCTTGCAGTTACTATTAAAGCAAAGAAAGACAGTGAAACAGAAACAAAAGAGAATGATTAATCACCTTCTCCTGGGGTATAGGCCAGTCATGGGATTTATCCTATGACGCTCCACCTTAGACTAAAAGATACAGATACCTCTTCAAATTATATAGCCATCCAGTTAACATTAAGCAGTGCATCTTACATGATCCACAAAATACGTATGTGCAAGCTTTGGTGTACATAACTTTTGTGGTCTACACTATTTTCATGAATCTTATTTCTTTTCCAATTGGTATATTTCAATTGATCATGCATTAATCATGCATGTTGACCAGGCCATTTACCCCTTACTCAATGTAAGGACTTCTTTGTTTTTCCTAAATCATCATTTGGCAGTACTGATAACTTTCTCGTATCTATATAATATCCTCCCACTTGGATGCATCATGTGGTCAGAACATCATATCCTACACAGCATCTGTAAGAATGAGTGAGCAAGTTTACATAACAACAGGTTAACAAAGCAACACGTATGCCAAGCAAAGACTAGGTCAAAGCCAGCCAGCCTAGAATAAATATTACCCTTGCCTGCCCAAATTTATTCACTATAAATTCAACTATGATATTTCCCACAGTGGCTACCATTTCTGATTGTATGGCTTAGTTAAGACAGTAAAGACAAAACAGACAATCTAAACAACTGAGCACTGCTAACCCAGCACAAGTTTTGTTCCACACTACAATATCTGGGTGACAGCTATCCAGTGAGACTAAAAGTTGCTTAATTTCTCTTAATCTGTGCATTTTAACACCTATATAAGTTTTCCCTTTTTAATACATTTCTTAACAAATGTTTATGTGAATGTACTTACTTCTACTAATCCACCACTGGAGATATTAAAATGTACTGTTTAGGGTGTGATTTCTAGCAATGTGTTGTGACACTTATTATGTCTTAGGTATATTTCTCTGCTAAATATTCAGGATCAAATATTGAAAGGTGCAGTTTCCTTTCTGTACCAGCATACAGACATAGTATAAATTTTCCATACATTGTCCACATTTTCAGGCAGATAGAATGTTTAATGTCTTTGTTTATTTTTAAGATAATTTTTGCAAGGGTAGGGGTTTTAACCCTTGTGTCCTGTGTAAATTCTTATTTACAAAATTACATTTGAGTTATCTGTGTTTCCCCCTGCAATGTCAAAAGAATATGGTCTTCTCTTCCCTGTTTGGCATAAACATGTGGAGAGAAATCCTGGTCCAACTGAAGTCAATGGAACCAGGATTTCACCCATGTAGCATTATTGGGTGCTCTTAGAAACCCATTTATTATATTAAATTCCATAGGTGGTTGTTTGTCAGTCATGAGTGAAGTGATTCTTATTATGTATCCTTTGTCATAGCTCTATAGCAAATGTTACAATCTGGCTCCACTAATAGCTCTATTTCAGCCTCATTGTAGTGGGATAACTGGTTTGTCCTAAAACTTATGACCTGTACTCCAAAAGCAAATTTTTTTTTCTGAAAAGTTCCAAAAAACTAGGATAAGTGGTTTATGAACTACAGATCATTAAAAAGAATTTACTCTAATTTGAAATGTTATTTAGTGTCTCATGAATTTTTGGGTGCCTTCAGCTCAAAAATGACTTGTTAGTACCCTTCCAAACCAGAAGTGAGCATGAATTATACTACACTAAGGGGAAAACAGCACAATAAAGATAATGGATTTCAAGAAGGCAGACTTTAGAAACTCAGAGAGTTGGTACATCTAAGGGGAAAAACCATTCAAGAGAGTTAGCAATTTTTCAAAGAGACATTATTAAGGGCAGAAGAGCACAATAACTCACTATGTAGGAAGGATAGAAAGTATGGAAAGAGACCATCCTAGCTTAACCCAGAGATCTTCAATGATCTGAAACTCAGAAAAATAAACCTACAGAAAGTGGGAACTTGGTCAAATTACAAATAATACAAGTATGTAGGGACAAAATTAGAAAGCCTAAGGCACAAAATGAAATTAGATTAGCTAGAGACATAAACGGTAACAAGAAAACATTCCAGAAATACATTAGACACAAGAGGAAGATCCAGGACAGCGTAGGCCTGTTACTCAATGGAGGCGGGGAGGGAAACAATAACAGAAAACGTGGAAATGGCAGAAGTGTTAAATTACTTTTTTGTTTCAAAAAGTTTACTTGCAATTGGACATCTAACTTAACGAAGTTCATTAAAAATGAGGTAGGAGCAGAACTAAAATAGGGGAAAAACAAGTTAAACATTACTTAGACAAATTAGATGTTTTCAAGTCACCAGGGCCTGATGAAATTCGTCCTAGAATACTCAAGGAGCTGACTGAGGAGATATCTGAGCCATTTGTGATTATCTATGAAAAGTCATGGAAAAAGGAGAGAGTGTCCAGAGGATTGGAAAAAGGCAAATGTAGTGCTTATATATAAAAATGAGAATAAGGACAATTCGGGGATTGAAAAACCTGTCATTATAAATTCAGAACCCGGAAAGATAATGGAGCAAATAATTAAGAAATCTATTTGCAGACATCTAGAAGATTATAAAGTGATAAATAACAGTCAGCATGAATATGTCAAGAACAAATCATGTCTTACCAATCTAATTGTTTACTTTGACAGAATAACAAGCCTTGTGGATGGGAAGAAGTGGTAAATGTGGTATATCTTGAGTTTAGTAAGGCTTTTGATACTGTCTCACATGACCTTCTCATAAACAAACTAGGGAAATACAATGTTGATAGAGCTACTATAAGCTGGGTGCATAACTGTTTGGCAAACCGTTCCAAGATAGCAGTTATCAATGGTTCACAGTCAAGTTAGAAGGACATATCAAGTGGGATCAGTTCTGGGTCCAATTCTGTTCCATATTTTCATCAATAATTTAGATAATGGCATAGAAAGTTACACTTACAAAGTTTGTAGATGATACCAAGGTGGGAGGGGTTGCAAGTGCTTTGGAGGATAGGATTAAAATTGAAAATGATTTGGACAAACTGGAGAAATGGTCTGAAGTAAATGGGATGAAATGCAATAGGGACAAATGCAAAGTATTCAATTTAGGAAGTAACAATCAGTTGCACACATACAAAATGGGAAATGACTGCTTAGGAAGGAGTACTGTGGAAAGGGTACTGGGGATCACAGTGGCCATAGTGGATCACAAGCTAAATAGGAGTCAACAATGTAACACTATTGCAAAAAAAGCAAACAAAGTTCTGGGATGTATTAACAGGAGTGTTGTAAGCAAGACACGAGAAGTAATTCTTCTGCTCTACTCTGCACTGATTAGGCCTTAACTTGGAGTATTGTGTCCAGTTCTGGGTGCCACATTTCAAGAAAGATGTGGAAAAATTGGAAAAAATCCAGAGAAGGGCAACAAAAATTATTAAAAGTCTGGAAAACATGAACTATAAGGGAAGATTGAAAAAATTGGGTTTGTTTAGTCTGAAGAAGAGAAGACTGAGGGTGGACATGATAACACTTTTCAAGTACATAAAAGGTTATTACAAGGAGGAAGGAGAAAAATTGTTCTCTTTAGCCCCTGAGAATAGTACAAGAAACAATGTGCTTGAATTGCAGCAAGAACGGTTTAGATTGGACATTAGGAAAAAAGTCCTAACTGTCCTGGTAGTTAAGCACTAGAATAAATTGCCTAGGGACATTGTGGCATCTCCATTATTTGGAGATTTTTAAGAACATGTTAGACAAACACCTGTCAGGGATGGTCTAGATATTACTTAGTCCTGCCTTAAGTTCAGGGGACTGAACTAGAAAACCTCTTGAAATTTCTTCCAGTTCTAAGATTCTATGATCCCAAGAACAGTACAGTTAGGGACATGTCTCGATCTCCCTTCAGTTTATCTTATCCTAGTAGCCAGATGAGATTTTGCTCTTTAGAACCAACATAGCAAGAGACAGGTACCAATCCTCAACTTTGAGAAACAAACTTTGTCTGATCATCCAGTGTGTGTGTCTGAACTACATGGCCCGTCTAATTTAAGCTATAAATTCCTTGGGACGGGAAACAAATATTTCTGTCTACTGTGTACAGAGATAAGCACACTGATAGCACTCAATAAATAAATCATTAGAAGAACCAATCCTTTTAGAATTGTGTGTATTTGTATGTGTATGCAGTTATAAAGCAGATATTGTCTGAATCTATTATTTCAGCTTCCTGGATGAATCAGTTCATTGCAGAATGTCTTAGTGGGTTAAGTGACTAACAGAACATGTATGATATAATGTGAATGGTGAGTCAGAGTATGATACATCAAGCTGGATTTTTTTCTTCTTTTTGTCACATTAAAAGCATTGCATAAATAGTAAAGTACACCAGAACTTTTAATGTGGAACTGCTTTCCTTCCCCACACCCCCAGTTCAATGAAAAGGCTTATTTTGCACAACAGTTTCAAGTACTGTAAGATATTTCTACTAGTGCAACACTACAGAAGCAGGAGATCTACAAATGAGAGTGAGAGAGAAAAAATTGTAAAGTGGGTATTATGAAAAACTACAGCTGGAACACGGATATCCCATATGTGCACTGTTGAGAATCTCAGCCAATTTAACCCCTGGAAATTATTATCAACTTGATTTAGCACATGCTTAACTTTAAGCATGTGACTAACCCCACTGAAGCAGTAGAATTATTCACATGATTAAAGAAAAGCACCTGCATAAGTACTTCGCTAGATTGGGCCTATGGGCCTGATCCAAAGCCCATTTAAGTCAGCTGGGCCCACATCCACAAAGGGACTTAGGTGTTGTGATGCGGAAAGTAGATTTGAACCTCCGACATAAGTGTTCTAAACACTTGGCTAAAAGATGTAAGACAGCATACTTCATCTACCTCACCTTATTTTGTATGGGTCCAAATCTGGTAGGCATGTTCTGAATATATCTACCAGATCAAGTCCCGCAGGCAAGATAGGCAGGGGAATGCCTATTTCTACCTGGTTTGAGGATCTCGCTGGAGCGTAGGCATGAGATAACCATCCAGGAGCCTAGAGTGAGGTATTGTGCGCATACCCAACACCAGAAACTTAGGTGCTAAGGGACATTTACAGCAAAAATGTAGTTGCCAAGGTATTTTAATTGCCTACAGGTTTAGGCAGCAGCCAAGCAAGGATTTTAAGGATCTCAGTGGTGCTCTCTTGTGGCTTTGAATCATGTTCTACACATATTCAAGGAGATAACTTTTATGCATAGTTAAAATACTGCAGTGTAAAGAAATCTATTTTATACAATCTCCTTAATATCCTATTTGGTGGGAGAGAGCAGGAAAACAGCACTGGCAAAGCTCATTTTGTAGTATATATTGGAAATAGTAGCAACTTCTATAGTTGAGACTGAATACACTTTTCTATCTTATCTCAGTGCTTTTACTTACAGACAGCTAGCTATAATCTTCATCTTTTGTAGTGAACTTTTCCTGGCTTGCTCTGACTTGGTAGCCTGAAGGTTTACTCTTTTGGCAAGTTTGAGCAAAAATATCTTGGTCATTTTTTAATACAAAGAAAGTAAAGATAATATGCTAATTCTGTTGGGGGAGGTGCAGGGACAATACTGTAACCTTTTCATGAATAGCACGACAGCTGAAATGGATGAGAGCTGTAATTTGAAATCTGGCATGAAAATAGCCCTCATTAAGAGAAGCACCTTTGCTTTCAGAGAGAATTGTTTTTTACTTGAGTAAGGTATGAGCTTTTCACTTCTGAATATTAATTACAGTAGTAGTTTCCCCTGCCCGCCCACCCCTCCCTAAGCTCCTTAAGTGTTCAGGTAAGAATGTTTCCCATGCACATGAGAATGGTAGTACAGTGGCATAGTGAAAAGTATCATGACATATATTGCTTCAAATTGTTAGTGAAACCTGGGGGAGTGACTTCTATGTATTTTGTAGGTGTGAAGGCTTTGAGGGAGAAGCTCCCATTGCTTCTATTGTTTTTTTTTTTTTTTTCTGTTTTTTTTTTCTTAGAGAGTAAGAGCTTATAAATCATTCACCCATCTAAAAACCACATGCCTCTATCCAGAATGCTTTTTCAGCTGTTTAGAAAGCTAGCTATGTCGCACCATTTATGTATCTCTCACACGGGTTTGAATGTGGTTTTATTCACTAAATTGAAACAAATATCTAAGTTTTACAGTCCCAGCTGCAGACCTCTTTCCACAAGGACCGTGTAGTTCACTCACATAATCTTAGGTTTTTCCAATTGGATTCTAATTATCCTTCTAAATCAATATAGCTATTACAGCAAATTCTAGCTGTTTTGGTTTACACTCAGCCATTAAGAATAAAACATTCCTGTTAAGTGATTTCATAACTGATCTTGCTATGCCAGAGAGAGACATCTGTAAATTCAAATGGTATTTTTAGTCTCTCAGAAATGCCCCCTCCTCCTTATACTTTGTTACATTAGCCTCACTCCACTTGAGATAGCAAAGGAAAGCTAGCATCCATTTTAGGGCTACCTTGCATGCTAAATTTCTCAGTATAAATCAAAACATCTTTCATCCTTAAGAATCCAAGTATACATTGTATTGTTTGGATTTATCAATTGCCTCCTAAACCAATTTGCCATTTTTTCCCAGAATTTGTATAGAATTTGTATAACTATTACCTTCACTGATTACTTCAACTGAGAGGCCATTTGAACTTGGGGAACTAAACTTCCATATAACTATTCCACCTCTAAAAAAGTACTTTATACTTTGTATATTCACTGAAGTTCTTTTATCTTCATACACTGTTAATTTTCATTTGAATAAGCACAGAAACACATTAACTGTTTATGAGAGCCATGGATTATTTTTGCTGAATTAGTGATATTTCCTGCCATTTTTCCATACTCCTTTAAAATTCAAACTCTTACCATCAAAAAACACTGAAGGGAAGATTTTCAAAGGTCCAGAGAGTAATTTATTGCTGAACTCCCACTGAAATTGAATTGAAGTTGAGTACCCAATTCCCATCTGCAGACTGGGACCTTTTTTCAGTGACATTTGTGGTACTAAGTCAAGTAGGCTCTTTTGAAGATTCCACCCTGAGCCTTTCCTTTTCCCTAACCCTGCTCTCATTCATTGCAAAATGTGAACATTGGGGTTGAAATTCAAAGGCACAAATGGCACTTGACTGGCTCACTCCTATTGCCTTACAATAAGAGTTTGAGAACTAAGTCTTTGGAAATCTACCTCTTTATGGGCTGGATAGTTCAAGTGAATGGTAATTGGATAAAGAACTTTTCACCCATAAGTCACCTGTTCAAATCCAAGATAGATCAATGGGAAAGAAACACTAATACCACTTGAATTCAATGGATTATGCATGGGCAGTATGTGAATCCCCCCATTCAGGAGGGCTAGCCCATGACCCTGCCCATTCTGCCTGAGGCCATGCCCCTTCTGCCCTTTCCTCGCCGGACCCCTGAGTCCCCTACTGTGGCTGGAGGAGCTTCATCCCACCCAGCCCAAGCTGCTAGCCCACCTGGCCCACCCCAGGCAGCCTGAGTCCCAGCCCACCAGCCAGCCTGAACCACCTGCCCCAGCCTTCCCCAGCCCTGGGCAATCTGAGCACTGGGCAGCCACAGCCCGGGAGAGCTGGCTGAGTGTGGCTTCGGCTCTAGTCCTGGAGCACCAGCTGAGTGGCCTCAGCTCCAGAGCATCGGCTGGGTGTGCTCCCAGCCCTGGAGCACTGACCAGGTGGCCTCAGCTCCCAGTGTCCCCAGGTCCAAAGTGCCAGGCAGCCCAAGTCTGACCCCAGCTGTCCCCAATCCTGAACCAATAGCTGGCCCACCGTAGCCCCTATCCCCGCCCACTTTGGGGGGAGAGGCTGAGCAAGGATGGGAAGAGCTGTTGCAGCACCCATCTGCCTGGGGTGGGGTCATGGGGGAAAAACAGGATGCTGGGGGAGGGGGCGGGACTTTGGGGCAGAATGTGGGCGGGGCCACGCCTGGCTGTTTGAGAAGGCTAAGACTTCCTGGGTTTATGATACCCGCAACCCATGGGATTATGTAAAATAAGTTTGGTGACCATAGTTCAGTTCCTAGTAGACAGGTGTACGAAAGTCATAACAAAGCTAATTGTAAAACTGTAAGTATTGGCAGTTGCAGTACAGAGCCCAGGAGAACAGAGAATAAGACACCCTAGGGATAATATTTACTATTCAGTGCTGAGACACAATAAAAGGGTGGCATGGACAATGCTGCTGTGTGTTATATGTATGGAGATAAAACTTCAGTCTCCCAGACCTTAAGTCTGCCAACCTTTATCAGCATTAAATTCACTGTACACATTTAAAATAAAAAAATGGAAAATGTGAATACAATTAAATTATCACTTGCTCTATAAAATTCATTTCTCCCTGAGACCTTCCCCGCTCCAGTGCAGTATGTGCTTAATTTATGTAACCACCTTTGGAGCTTGCTAGCTCCTGGAACACTGAACGGAGACTCTGGGGTCCTATCCTCTAGACTACAGCAATAACGGTTCCAGAGCTTCTGGACACCAGCTCCCAGCCTGCTTAGGGTCTGGGGGCAGGGACAGAATAGACTGGAAATTCCTAACAAAGCCATTGTGGAGCTTTGGTTGGAGAGATTTATATAGACAGTTTGCTAGGCCAGTGAGGAGCCAGGATTGCTCAGTCCCTGTATGGGAGTGGAGGCAGAGCAATCTGTTGCTTGGATAATAGATGGAGATGATGAAGTTCCAGTAGTACACTGGTGAATAGAAGTTGGGTTAAAAGAATGAATTGTTATCCAAGGAATTACAATAGGAATTCTTTTCATTGCACTGGGGCACATGCAGTGTAAATTCAGGAAGTTAAATAGGAAAGATCAAGTAACTCCACAGCCTAGAGGGATGGCAGATGATGAAACTGGCCAATATGTAAGGATGAGGTCCACAGCAGAGCTATGTTAGGAATCAGAGCGTCCCTATGATGCACTTATAACTACACAATCAGAATCAATCCATTAGGTCCCTGAGCCTCCACATTGGGAGATTGAGATTGGCTCCAGAACTTCCCCATCAGCTAATTAACCATCCACCCCATATTGGTTATGATGCAGTTCAATAACAATCACCCCATCAAATGGGGGACTTATAGCCCATAGAGCTATCTTAGCATTTTATTTTACATAGCAGTAATACAAGGAACCTACAGGCCCATATCCTGTAAAATATGAGTTTAAGCAGTAGGCATATGGCATAAGTAAAGCATAAGGCTTTGAGGTTTATGACCTTTAGCACAGATAAAATAGCCTGAAAGTTATCCTGAATTTTGGTGGACTGCGAATAACTTGCTTAATAGGGGAATTTGTACATAACAATACCAGGCAACCGCAGGAACACTGAACTAATATCAAAGTTGAATATCTTAGGATAAAATTGTTGGCAGATGTTTAACCACAAACTTGCTTTAGCAATGAGTTGTTGTATATGTAATAAACTAAAGGCATTAATATGCTAATTTATAGAATAAAGGCACCCCAAAATTATTAGGATGAGGAATTAGAAATGGACATAGGAGGCTGGGCATCATCACAATCCCCAGGCCTTATAATAGGCCAGGCCACAATGTAGAGGGTCATTCAATTGTTGGCCTTCGGTCATCGGGATGGCTGAGCTGGATTTGGACCATCTGACGTGATTGGCATGCCAAGAACAGAGCGGGTTATTTGTCCCTCACTACAAGATCCCCAAGAAAGGGTGTGGATATATAATTATATGAACATATGCAAGGAATGATACCAAAGGTATCCCTAATTCTATGTTTCTGCTATTTGTTTATGTGATTTAGAGCTTTCTTGTCTTTACTGATTGTGCTAAGAAAAGTGGCTAAGTGTTTGCTTTGCCCTTAATGTGAGTGTCTTTCCTGTACACACCAGGGTTCCCCACCAAATACTGAACTAGTTGATTTTTATTCCATAGTATCTGATTCTGGGACTGGACCCCTGTTACCTCCAGCTCTTTAAATTAGTATTAATTGGCAACCAAGAACAATTATCAATCGCTAAAGATTCAGACTACAATCTCTCTTTTTTTTATGCCAACCAATGCTCACAGGACTGAAGCACTTGTCTAGAACTTATCCTCAATGTCCCATCTTTCTGGAACAGTGCTAGGGAAGGAACTGGGTGTCTGTGTACAGTGGGAACACAGGGATGTGGCAAATATCAATATCTTTAAGTTCACTAAAGTTCACTCATTTTAGTATTTAGGCTTCTAGCATTTGCGTACAAAGCACATACTAAATTTGTCAGTATTTAGTTGTCTGCCTTCACGTTATGTAACTAAATGGGACTCTTTTTTGTCTGTCTGTTTCTCTTCAGCTCATACCTGTACTTTATCAACACCTATCTTCTCCTCTTTGCTAGAATATAGCATATTTCCTTTAATATATCCTCCCCTAAGGGATGTCTCTGTTTGAACCATGTGCTTCTCCACACCGATCAGCTTTCCCCTAGCACACAGTTTAAAAACTCATCTAAAACCTCTGTAATTTTATATTCCAGCAATCTAGTTTTAGTTCAGGTGGAGTCCATCTTTTCTGCATAGACTCTTTCTTTCCAAAAAGCTTCCTGTATTCCTAACAAATCTAAATCCTTCCTCTCAGTTACATCATCTCATCTATAAATTGTGAGACTGCAGTTCTGCCCGTCTACCTGGTCCTGCGCATGGAACTGGAAACATTTGAAAGAATGCCACCATGTAGGTCCTGGACTTTAATCTCTTACCTAATAGCCTACCTCACTCCTACCTTTTTCTATGTCATTGGTACCTACATGTACCACTACCACATGCCCCACCCCAGAACTGAACATAGGTCTGCTAACACAGGCAATGTGTGTGTGTGTGTGTGTGTGTGTGGGAGGGTGCGTTATGCAGGGTCACATGCCCCCTCATATTGCTTGATCATGTGATGTGGCTGGGCCCTCTTCCTGAATGGCAGCTGAGCTGGCAAGCTGCAAACTATGTTGGGCAGGGAGAGGCAGGAGGAACAGCTGGGAGCTGCAGGGGTGTGGCCACAGCTTTCCGGGAGGGGAGCTGCCTCTGAAGAAGTGTGACTTGAACTGATCCAGAGCTGTGCACTCCCACCATCAGCAGGCATGGGTTATCTCTGGTGCTAGATGTCTCGAGAGCTCTGCAACCTTCATACCCAGCAAACAATTCACCATCCAGTTCTCCCAGTCATCACAAAACCAATAATTGAATACCCCATTACTATTACTTGTCTCTTCCTAATAACTGGGTGTAGGATGGGTGGCCGTCCCTCCCTGTCAGTTTCGGAGGGAGGCCACACCCACTCCCTACCCTGTTCCAGCAGGCATTGGTCCAGCCCGGGTCACGGGAACAGTCTCCGGGCTCAGGCGGGGCAGCCCAAAGATGATAGCCTAAGTTACAACGGGCCACAAATTGTCCAGCGCCCCCAAATGGGGAAGCTCATAGTCCAGAGGCCCCAGGCGGGGTGGTCAGGGAAGGGGAAGAGGGATGCACCCAACTCCATTGCATCCCAGCCTAGGTCCCTAGCAGTGGCAGAGGGGTATGTCACAGAGTCAGAGAGGTTCCAACCGCAACACACTGACTCACTGTCCGGTTCCCCAGTCCCCGGATCGGGTGGCCCCTCCCCTGGGCTACTTCCTTCACGCTTTCCCTGGGTATCTGGTGTGCCACCATCCAGTCAACCTTGTCGGGGTAGGCACCCAGAGGCAGGCTGCAAAACTCCTCGATATTGTCGGGGGGTAGTAGGTCAGGCAGCTCAGCGGGGAGGTCGATGGGAGGCAGTTCCTCCAGGTCCAGTCCTGTCAGGGCCCGCGCCTCATCATCGTCCTCTGGCAACTCCAAGGGCAACTCCTCCAAGTCTGGCCCAGGTATGGCCACCTCCTCCTCGTCTGCGTCCGGCAGCTCCTCCAGGTCCTGGGCTCTCTGGATCACTGGGTCCGGCGGGGTGGTCAGATCTGGGGGCACCTCTGGGACCCAGGCTGCTCTCTGCTTGCTTGCTTGCTTGCTTGCTTACTTACTTTCTCACTCACTCGCCAGCACCCGGACCCGGACCCGGACCCGGACCCAGGCCCGGCTGCAGGCAGCTCTGGAGGGTGGAGAAGGATGTTCCCTCCAGGAGCTGGCCACCGACTGAGCTCCTGGGCCACTCTTTTATACTTCCTGTCCCACCCCCTCACTTCCGGGTGGGCAGACAGGAAGTTTCTGGCTCCGCCCCCACAGGCCCAGCCTGTTTCTCCCTGTCAGTTTCGGAGGGAGACCACACCCACTCACTGCATTGGGGCATCCACCCACAGAGGGGTATCATCACTGCAAAAGGTTACCATGAAATCATCTGGAAGGAAGCTCCCAACTATGGGATTGTTTCCCTTAATTCCTGTTTGAGGTTCTCCTTCTCTGAGACTTTCATCCTCCTCAACAGCACAGATGCTGTCAGACTGGGGGTGGGACCATTCTACTGAGTCCCTGAAAGTCTTGCCTATGTACGTCTCTGTGTCCCTTAGCACCTCCAGTTCAGCCGCTCTGGTCTCAAGACCCTGTACTAAGTCTCTGAGGGCCACAAGTTGCTTCTATTAAATGCACTCATATGGCACCTGCCCACAAGGCAGGTGATCATAATGCTTCATTCAGCACTATAAACTGGATAGCCACCATTCTGCTGCTGGACTTCTGCCTGCATTATGTTTGTTTGTTCACTAGCTCCTCTGGTTGCTTAAGAGTTTGATTTTTAAACCTCTGTTATTCCTGAATTAGTTCCACACCCTTGTCAAGAGATCCTAAAGGGATTAGGAATCAAAGGATAGCAGGTTTGAACCTCGTTAGTAAGCTCTCAGTCTTGCAGGCCGCTAGGTTCAGCACACAGCCCTCAAAACAGACCACACTGTAAACGTCAATCAAGCAAGCACATAAAAAGCAAGCACACAACAAACAAACTAGCAGATAAACTCACCCCAAGAGTCATATAGTCATTCCTCCTTCACCTGGAGAACTCTGAGGCAATTCTGCAGAGATGCAAGTGGGGAAGATGGACAGGATATTCTGAAGAAGATTACAAAGGAAGGAGAAGTGTAGGGAGGGGAAGAAATGAGGTTTGAAGGGAAAGGAAAATCATGAACGATAGGAGGAAGTTGGCCTATGAAGTGTAGATTGAAACATGAAGGCCTGATCCAAAGTTTACTGAAGTCAATGGAAGGTTCCTATTGACTTCAATGGGATTTGAATTAGCTGTTCACTCAGAAGTTCTGCAAATGGCCAATAGCTCCTAGACTTTATATGGATGCTTTCACAAGAGGTCATTATAGCTGACAACACAACTAGGTAAAGAGCCAGAAAGTAAGTGCAAAACTTGGTTTGGCTTTATTTTAACAATGAGCAACTCTAAGTCCATTTTTTAACATTATAATGAAAATGTCACTCTGTTCTAAGAAATGTTCATGTTTTGCAGAAACAATTTTTTTTAATTAGTAAAACTTACAATTTTACCACAAACATATCAAGAACTGAAAGCAGAATTTTCACACATAAATCAGCAACTTGATACCAAGTTGACAGGCACTTTAGAAATATCAAAGATAGGATTTATCTGCAATATCTAGGTTCCTGTCTTCTTTCCAATGCATTAGAAAAGTTCACAGCATGCTCAATAACTATAATCTCTATGAAACTAAATATATTAGCTTAATTGTAGTTACCAAGAAAATGATACTCAAATAATTACTTTTCTTTCTTTTGAAAGCCACCTTTTCATTTTATTTGGAGGACTTGCTGACTGAGGCCCATTAAAGCAAACTAGCAGCTGTAATGTCACTGTGCCCTTTCTGAATCTGTGGCATGCCATTAAGATTATCTATCTTTTAGGTTTTATAAGAGAGAATGTGTAGTTCAAATAGGGTTTCTTAGAAAATAATAAAGGGCTCTAGGACTTCAGAGCTAACTCTGTGCCACAAATGAGCCATCAGAGAACTTTGGTCTTATTAGCTCAGATGCAAATGAGGCTAATTGGCTGTGCATTGCCTTTAATTCTGTGCATATGGGTATAAAAAGCTATTTGAGTTGTACAGTACTCAAGTCATGTCTGGAGGAGAAATTTCGAGCCTCTGCAGCAGATGTTATGTTTATTTTGAACTCTAAATGTTAATATCGGTGTGCACATCAGAGACAATTTGGAGCTGACAACATTAATGCAGCTAATTGACTAAATGACCAGGATTTCAGTGGAGCTCTGTGTGGGCATAGGAATCTGCCCACACAGATCAGATCGCAGGAATGTGGCCTAAATTTCAAGTCCAGACACTCATTTTGAAAGGAATAATTTTATCTTCACATTTTTTCCCCACATGATTTTGGTTTTAAGTGATTTGAATGTTCATTAATAATTGTGTCATTGACAGGAACCCCTAGATATGGAACCCGGCCCTTTGCTGCTACCAGCTTTGCCTGGCAAAGGGGTTACATTTTTTGGAGGGGGAGGGGTGTGCTCTCCCTCCCAGTCCCTTCATTTAGGGGAATGAGGTTCACAGATATTATTTTACAGACCCTTCCCCTTCAATTTTCCTTTCCTAATTCCTTTCAGAAGGGGGTTGTTTCTTCCTCTAACCCCCAGACTGCTCTTTCCCAGCTGAAGTAAGGTTGCTCCTCTTTGAGGGAGGAAGTTTTGCTACTCATCTTTTGGGGTGTAGGATGAGAAAGAGGCAGATATTTGCTGTGTTACTGCCTTCCTGTTATTAAAAGGTTTACTTTCTATACTCAGACTGTGCTGTGCTCCTCACCCCAGTCTTAATGGGGCTGCTGTAGCCTCTGCAGCCCAGGCTACTCCCATGCTGTCCAAAGATGTCAGTGTCTACTTGGTCAAATGCAGGCTGTGGCTATAAAAATAAAAAAAATGAAGGTCAGTCATGATTCCCTAAAATATAAAAAAAATCCATAACAAAATGTATGTTTATTTATTTGTCTAAGTCTGAGACTGAGCATTGATATCAGTGAATACAACCACACTTGAAAACTAAAACTTGTGATGAGGCAAAGACAGTGAAAGGAACTAATTAGAGGTACATGCACAAGGTGAAGTGGTATTCACAGTTCAAATGAAGAGAGAGAAGGTGATGTGATTGTGTATGTATTAATGCACTGAGAGTTCATAGTATATGCTGCAGAATCTAGCCATGAAAAGATATAATTGCAGGTCTGACTAATTAGTGACAGACTGGTAAACACTTCACTGAAAACGTAAAGAGGATGGTTATTTTTCATGAAGAAGTGTCAAAAATAGACACAGTCAAATATAAACTGGAATTAAAAAACATCTGATCAGTATCAATAGCTGCAATGAGATAAACAGAATAAACACATCTTACAGGAAGAGTACTAGATAAATATTAAGAGACTCATGGATTTTAAGACCAGAAAAGACCATTAGATTATATCATCTGACCTTCTGTATAACACAGGCAATAGAATATTGCAGTTAATCTTGCACTGATCCCCAAAACTGGTCTTCCAGGCATATCTTCCAGAAAGGCTTCCAATCTGAATTTGAAGATATCAATAGATGGAGACACCACCACTTCCCTTGATGGTTTGTTCACCCTCACTGTTAAAAATGTGTACCTTCTTTCTAATGTGAATTTTCCTGGTTTTAGTTTCCAGCCATCATTCTTATTATGCCCTTTATTATCTGATATTTTCTCCCTGTGAAAGTACTTAAATGCTTTGATAAAGTCATTTCTCAATCTTCTTTTTGATAAGCTAAGGGCTAGTCTAAAACTTACAGAGAACTCTCCCATCAACATAATAAAACCTAAACGACCGTCTCCTGCCGACATAGCACTGTCCACATTAGTGTTTATGGTGGCAAAAGTTATGTCAGTCAGGGGTGTGTTTTTTCACAGACCCCTGAGCGACAGAAGTTTTGCTGGCATACGTGCTAGTATAGACAAAGCCTAAAAAAATTGAACTCTTTTAAGACTCTCACTGTAAGGCATTTTCTCCGCCCTTTGAATCACTTTTGTGTTTTTCTGCACCCTTTCCAATTTTATCAATATCCTTTTTAAAACGTAGACACCAGAACAGTACACAATATTCTAGTATCAACACTGGAATAGATTCATAAAGTCTCCTCCTCACTCCTGCTTACTAGTCTGCTTTTTATATATCCAAGGATCACATTAGCTCTTTTTGCCACAGTGTCACACTGAGGGCTCATTGTGAGCTGTTTGTCCACTGTGACCCCAAAATTCTTTTCAGAGTCATTGCTGTCCAGGATAGAATTCTCTATTCTGTAGGGATGGCCTGCCTTCTTTGTTCCTAAATGTATGACTTTATAGGTGGCGATCTGAACACATACCAGCTGAATAACCCAGTACAGTTCTTGTCTATCTAAACTCTTGACATCACTAATGAGAGCTACTTGTTGTCATGCAAGGGTAGTCCTGCAAACAAAATTTGATGGAAAATAAATAGGGCTTTTCAAACAGCTGTAGACCTGGATAATTTTTTTTAACAATTTAAACATTTCAATATTTTTTTTAATGTTGAAAAAAAAATGGTAAAAAAAATGGAAAATTCCCCTCAAAGGGTAGGTTAATAATTAATAAAATGCATAAATTAAAAAGTATGGAAATTACAAGATAAAGTGTTGCTCTTCCCTGAAACAAGCACTTAAATATTTTTAACAGTCTTGCTAGAATTTAAACCGAGGTGCAACTGTGTGTTTCGAGGGAACTCTAGCGTCAGGATTAAGATTGCTACCGGAATGTTATAACATTAATTTTCACGTCTAGATTTTGCTTAGAAAATATTTGAACTGAAAGAGGACTCTTTTCCTTCATAACGTAACTCCCTGTTTCCACAATGATAGTGATTTAATTTTATAAAATGTAATGAGTTAGTATGTCATTTTTGCCAGTGATTCTCACGGTAGCAATCTTAACTTTAGAGTAACTAAGATTTTGTCTGGGCATTCCATTACAATGAAAGTGGAGGATCTGTGCATTGCCTTGTGCACTAGACTCTCCTAGCAACTTCTGAGCATATATCAGGAGGAGCAATACCTGCGAGCATGTAGAGGCTGTTGCTGTGGGTAGGCTTAAGGTTTCCTTCATACAGAGCAGGTGCTGTTAAGTACAAGGTCTATATATTCACATCGCACTATTTTGTACTTAGTAATATGGAGAAGGTGCACTCCCACTGCATAACCTGACTAGTTGCTAAGGCATCCTCAATGCCAGATGGCCCCTCTCTACGTGTATCAATGACTCTTACCCAACTGTGTGAGAAATTCACAATCTGGTTATCCCAGGAACCCCACACCTGAGCCCATGCTGGCTGAGAAGTGCTACCCTTTCCTTTTTAAAAACCACTACCCTTCCCAGTTTCCCCAACAAGAAATGACCACTAGCTTCTATTACAACTGTAAATTGATGTGCAACCATGGTGTAAAATTGCTGACATCTGCAGAAATTGTTTTCTAGAAGTTCCAGGTACTTCCCCTAAAACAGCAGACCCCCTCCTCCTGCTCTGTGGCTGAATCCATTGGCCCATTTAGTTCAGTGGCTCCTCCCAGAATGGCATAGTTGGCAACTCCTCCCCATCCTACTCACATTCCATCCCCACCTGACCATGCCTGTGTCCCCACTGTCACCTACAACTACAGCACCAGAGGAGAGGAGGTTAACATTACCTCCCACACTCTGTCCTCTCCCTTCCCAAACCTTTCTTCTTCCTGGAACGCAGTTCCATGTTTTCTCCAGCTATGTCCGCTTCCATCCTCCTCCCGCCCAATGAGCCACTACTACAGTATCAGAGGAGAGGAGATTAATATCACTGCTCTCCCCTGAACTCTCCTGTCCTTCTCCCATCCCTTGATCTTGATGTAACTCACCCATGCTTGCTGCTGCTGCGGTGCTCATTGAATCTTCTGTATTTCCTTCAGGTTCCTAGGGTCAGCTTTAGTTGGCTCTAGATGTTCTGCAGCCCTCGAACTGATATTGAAACAATCTCTGTTGCCATAGCATGAATCACTTCAATTAACCCTTGGCTTTCACACAAAGGCATTAATGAATATTGCCCTATTCTGGAAGGGTTTTACTCTCCCCTGCTCCCATGATTCCTGCACACCCTTCCCCTCACTTAGGGAAGAAGAATCAGGTTATCCCCCAAGTTTGTGGCCAAAGCCTTCAGAATCTGAGGGATTGTGGAATATCAGACCTTTCACGGATCTTGGACTGAGCAATTTTTGTCCTGGCTTCTAAGCCAGTGTTATTTTTTGGGTAAAGATTCCACAATTTGAGGGGGAAAAGGAAACATTTTTCAGGCAAATTACTTAAAATATGTAAAAGACCAGGTTTCTGAAGCTGCTCAGAAGTGAAGAATGTTATTTGGAGTGTTCAGCAGGCATGCATTATGAGCAGAGTAAAGGTAAAGCTGTCAAAGATGTATAATTAGTTGCAGAATCATATGACAAATCATTTAATCACAGGATTCCATAGCTAAACAAATAGTTCTACAATTTATCACAGGTATATCACCATTCAAAGAGATGCAGCCAATAAAATCATCTATGCATCTCATACACAGATGGACACATGCACATTTTTATAGCATCCTTCAGATTCAGGGTTTTTTCATCAATATAAAATACATGTGACTGTAGTCTATACTATCTTATTCTGATTGTATATCATTGTAGCTCCATTGACTTTGATGGAATTATTCCTCATTAACAGCGAAGTAATTGAAAAGAGAATCTGTCTCCACATTTTCTTTCTCTTAGGACAGAATCTATTGTCATTCATATTAATTCTGATTTTATAATGTGTTTCATCTCCTAGTATTTTTCTGTTACATTTCCCCAAAGAAAGAAACTAGATTTTGTTTTAATTTGTGATTTATTCCCAATATCAATATCTAATTAAGACATTCATTAATAAATCCATAACATTAACTTAATTGAGAAATTTAGAGCTTTGTTGTATTTCTCTGAGTTTGGATTGATGTTACAGACTATTGGCTGTTCTGTTAAATAGTCATTGTTAACATATACATTAGTCGTTTTTTGTGCAATTAGCATTCTCATCACACTTCACTGCTGATTTTCTAGACAACTACAAAATTATTATCACAGAATTTGTACAGAGGGGTTCAACTACGCATATAGAAGCAGCAAAACAGCGAAGAATACTTGTGATTTTTTGTCTATTAATTTCAGTTTATAAAAGAACACCTCTCCAGTGCTTTTGCCCTCCACATACATGAAAACTGTTGTTGTGTGCTCCAGATCACATGGCCTACCTCTTGAGTCTCTCAGCACCATTAAGAAAAATTGGTCTCAGTGCCCACAACCCAAAATGGAACAAGGGAGAGAAATCTTTTTTGTTTTAGGGCCCATCATCAGGATTAAATATATATTGAGGGAGGGAACAAATGAAGCATGTCATTGACAATAGTAAAAAAAAAATCATAGAAATAGCTGCATGATTCTAACACTGAACAAGGAAACTTGTTAGAATAAAGAAATAAGGAAATCAGCATGGTTCCTACAGATTTTCTTTCTCTTGCTTTTTCCTCTCTGATTCACTGTAGAGCTTCTTCCTCGGACCTGTTACAGATTTAAGGAACCACTGCACACGTTCTCTCATTTTGCCTCCCTTCTTTCCCTACAGATTTCCTCCTAAAGCAGTTCCCCCAAGTCTTTGGATTTCTCTACTACAAAGATCCACATGAAGAAATGGAAGACGCTTCTGATATTGAGACCCCCTTCCCATCTGAAGTCTTCTGCTGCCAAAAATTTGTCAGGTGGAACAGAATATGAAAATATATATGAATGTGTACAACATGAGGGGCCTCACCCATGATAAGTCATGGGTGGTATAATTTTTTAGCTTTTATTTAGCAACATGAAATGGTGTTCTGGATCTCAGTCTTTCAATGTCCTGTTCCCCAGAAACAGAAGGACCAACTAAACTGATATTCTAGTCTTACCAGGACATAGAATTTCATGAAATTGTTCTTGCATCAAGTCCCTGACTTTTGAGTGAGCTGGAGCATGTTTTTTTGAAAGGCATCCAATTTTGATTTAAAGACTTCTAATGATGGAGAATCCCTTGGTAAGTTATTTCAGTAGTCAGTTACCCTCACTAAAAAAAAAAAAAAAAAAAAAAAAAAGGTTCCTTACTTTTATTCTCAATTTGTCTAGTTTCAGTTTACAGCCATGGGAACTTCTTATGCCTTTGCCTGATAGAACTTTTAATAATAGAGGCAGACAAATAATAATCTTTCTTTATGTATGTACTTATAAACCATTAGAGCTGGGAAGAAAATGAATGGTTTTCCCATCCCACAAGATTTATTAAGATTTGGATTTTTTTCCAATCTGAAATTGGGACAAAAAGTCAAACTTTTTTTTTTTTTTTTTTGCAAACTAAAAATTTGAAAGTTCAGATTGGGTCAATTAAAATGTTCTGTTTCAATAATTTTGAACTGTTATGTTCAATGTTTTTTTAATTTTCTTTACATTTTTTACTATACATTAAATTAAAATTTGAAGTGAAAAGTAATTCTACACTGATAATATGAAAAGTTTTGCATTCTGAAAAAGTCAACATGGAACAGTTTCAAAACTTTTTTCCCCCTCCAAAACCAGGAAAATTGTTGAAACTGACCCTTTCCCATGAAGAGTTTCAGTTTCTAAGTATGGGCATTTTCTAATGGAAAAAATCATTTAAAAACTCTTCACCAGCTCTATAGACCATAATCAAGTCACTTAACTTTCTCCTGGGTAGACTGAATAGATTGAGCTTTTTTAGTCTCTCATTGTACAAGAGGTTTTCCAAGTCTTAAATCATTCTTGAAGCTTTTTTTGAAGGTTTTCCAATTTTTCAATGTTCTTTTTGAAATATTGACCCTGCAATTGGACACCATATCCCAGTAAGGGTCTTATTAATGCTATACAGAGAGATAATAGGGCATCCTTACACCTACTCTATGATGCACACTTTTGTCTGTCTTGTCAATTTTTTTAAACTATAAATTCATCAGGGCAAGGACTTTACTTATAGAGTTTTGTTACTCAGATTCAAGTGGTGCTGTAAAATATTTCAGTTCTTGCACATTTTCGGACATTTAGTAGCAAAATAGAATCAAACTACTTTAATACAATGTAAAGTACTAAGGAAATACATATCTGCTGCCACCCCACGTACTAAGTATGTCACTACAGAATATCGATTAAGAATACTGCCACTTTCAATCATGGCAAAGAGGTTGGTATAGTCCATCAGGGAAGCAATTTACATGTTCATTTTTACAAAGAGGTTTTAAAAGGTGCCAGTGTTTAACAGAATAAGTTTTGGCTTCCTTCTCATAAATCTATTGCTTTAAAACTCAATCTATTGTTATTTTTTCCCTTTCAACACAGGAAAGTCTCCTACTTTGGCAGATTTTTATTTCCTTTAGTCAAATATTAATCTTTATGATTAGTAATTTGCACAGAAAGAGATTTTTCTCTCTTAGCCAGCTTAATCTGGTGAAATAAGAACTCATTCACTGGCCTTTTACTAACACGTTTTGGTGCTGAGACGGTTTTATTTTATTTTTAGAATGGTTAGCACTGTTGCATACATAAATTGTAGAGAGACACATTAGCTGCTGGATGAATCTAAAATATAGTGCTGGTGGTGCATATGACAGTTTTAGACATAGTCTGAGAACCCCAGAGATTTGCAAGGTCATTGATCATTTCTTTCCCTTTTGCATTTTGGTCCTCCCTGGTCCCCTCCCTCTCTACTCATTTTAACTTCATTCACTAATGTGACACAGATACATACACACAGTTAGCTACATACTGTCCAGTGGGGTTAGGTATGTTCTTTATAACTGTATTGGCTTCTTGAAAGAGTTTCCTAATAAGGGAAAAATACACACAAACATACATACACACATACAAAATGGATGCTCAGTCCTGTGCGTGACAGTGAAAATCTTGTCCAGTGTCTTTTAGTATGCAAGAATGATTTTTAACTAAATTAAATGCTATAAATTTGAGCTGTCAGTCAAAAAGGGGAAAAATTTTTGAAAATTATTTTTTCTCCATGTTTCCACAAATTCAGTTTTGATGTTTTAAACTTTGTGACCAGCTTTAGTACTTTTACAAAAAGGCATAATAAAAGGATTCCTAAATTTACGTGATCCTAAGAATATAAATTTTGGGCTTGATTCAAATCCCAGTGAAGTTTTTTCAATGACTTCAGTGGAATTTGGATCAGGCCTCCTATGAGTCTAACTCAATGATCTGCAGTGACTGTCATGCAGTCAACTTAGTACAATTACGCAATCTATAGGTCCCATAAAATGTCCCTCTGGCTCTGGCTAGATACCAAGCAGATCATAAACATCTTCCGAGATAACTATGTGATAATGTCAGGAGTGGTGATCAAATGAACTGGCCACATGACAACTACTCAATCCATCTCACAGAAGACAAAAACAATTGCCAGGACTCCCCCTCACAGCCCCAGCCCACTCAAAGCAGCCAGCAGAATTTGGAGACATAGAAAAAGGACTCCCATTCCCAACAGACTCCCCTCCTTCCCTTTCAGCACCCTTGAGGAGTATAATAATAATGGGAGATAACGATCACGTTATGAAAGATTATTTTGTAAAATGTAAAATGTAAAAAATGTGCTATGATGATATATCAGCAGCACACATTGGTGTAATGCCATGAAGCAAACATCCCAATATAGTGCCAGGACATGTTACATTTAATTTGTGACTCTGTGACCTCATTCACTGATGAAGTTATTGATATTTATTAGTAGTATTATTATGTACTAGCATTATTGTAGCACTTAGAAGCCCCAGTAATGGACCAGGACCTCATTGTGTTAGGCTCTGTACAAACATGGGACAAAAAGAAAACATGGGACAAAAAAGCTTAAAATCTAAATATAAGATAAGAGACGAGATGGATGCAGACAGACAGGAAACACAAGGGAAGAATGAGACAATGCTGGTCACTATGATAGGCAGTAGTCTCAGCACACCAACAGCCTAACTATTGCCAAGTTTTTTGTAGGCTCTCCAGTTGTTTAAAGTTGAATACTACTGGTCTAGATAGAATATGTAGTTGAAAGTACTTGGAAACCACTCTGACTTCTTAAAGACTGTAAAAGAGTCACACCTAGAAAATGATCCAGTGCGGCTTTGAACTGGTAGATTTTTTTTTTGTTCTGGCTATTTGATTACCCTGTTGTTCATAAATATTTTTTAAAATCTTATATGTATGTTAATTTCCTTGTGAATATTAAGAAGGTTACTTAACGTATAATATATTATTTTCATCTTGACCATTATACTCCAGAGAAAGAAGTTTTACGATGTGCTTTTATAAGCAATTTGCTGCTATAATGTACTTTGATATGAAGTTTTAGCACTTTTGCTTAATTGCATGGCATACCTGAATAGGTATGGTATTGCTGATGGTTAGGATGGAATACTGATGCTAATTGTGTTTTGTCCTTGAAACAGTATGTTTGTGACATAATGGCAAAAAGAAGTTTGGTGTATAAAAGTAGAGATGATGTGCCTCATATTTTCATGTAGAAGGAACTATACATTAAAGACTTTACTGCATTCATTTTGATTCAGTTATTTTTTGTTAAGTACTGCATGGCATATTATCATTTCTGGTCTTCAGATACACTTATGTTGACAGCCTATATCAGAGCAAAGTGAAATATTATGTCCATGTCCCAGGATTCTCTACTCACTGCTGGATGGCACCTCCTCCTCCAGGATTAGCTCTGCCAGACCGATGCCCCTTCCTGCAGTTCCGTTCTGTTTTTCTCTCTCTCAGTCCACAACCCCTCTCTCACTCCAGGAACTCCTGCTTCTTCTTCATGACTTGACTAGACTTGCCAGGTCACTCAGCAGTTTCCCCTTCCGGGGTAGTCAAAATCTCTCTCCGCAAGCAGCATCAGGCAATCCTCATGCCTTCTGTCCTGACTACATCACGCCAGCAGTCTTCATATTCCCCTGCACTTAACAAAACCACTCTGCAGTAGATGGTAGGGGAACCCAGGCTTGCCCTATACCTAGTCCAGGGCCCTATAGTGAACAGTTATAGTGTGCATCTACCTCATCTTACGCTCTCATCTCTCAACGTCTTTCTACCAATCTCGTTCTCTGCTTCCTTCTCCTTTACCTCAGGAAGGGGGACTGCAGGTTTCCTCCCTCCAGCCTTCGTACACTATTTCCAGCCTCCAAGCTTTATAGAAGCCCCGCCTGTTCTCTCACAGATGAGCTTCCTTCTAATTAGGTTTGCCCAGCCTAAATCACCCCTGTTTGCAGCCTAATTGGTTGACTGGGCCCACTTGGCCTATTTCAGCTCTTGTAGGGCCTATGTGGGCAGTATTCCCCATCAGAGAGCATGCTTGCATTGAATTAAATGGGAGTTTTGTCTGAGTAGGGATGGGCCTAAATCAAAGCACTATATCTGTATCTGAACACACTTTCGCTCTGAATTTTATATTGTGGGCCCACCTTGTATTTTAATTTATGAGTCTGCATAAAGCAAATACTTATTTCAGCTGCAGCGGGACATCACCAACTATTTGTTGGAGTCAACAAGCTAGTTTTATACTATATAATTTATGTTCTAATACTTTACATATTGTATTCATATTTCAGTGCAAGAATAACCTATTTAATGACACAAGTCAACACATAAGAACGTAAGAATGGCCACACTGAGACAGACTAATGGTTCATCTACCCCAGTATCCTGTCTTCCTTTAGTGGCTGATGCCTTTATGCAGAGGGAATGAATAGAACAGGGAAATTATCAAGTTATTCATCCCTTCTCCTCCAGTCCCAGCTTCTGGCAGTTGGAGGTTTAGGGACAAAAGCATGGGGTTGTGTCCCTGACCACCTTGTCTAATAGCCATTGATGGGTCTATCCTCCAGCAACTTATCTAATTCTTTTTTGACCCTCATTATATTTCTGGCCTTCACAATATCCCCTGGCAACAATTTCCACAGGTTGACTGTGTGGTGAGAAAAAGTTTTAAACTTGCTTCCAAATAGTTTTATTAGGTTTTTATGTTATGTAAAGAGATAAATAACATTTCCTTATTCTCTTTTTCCACACCACTCATGATATTATAGATTTCTATCATATTCAACCATAGTTATCTCTTTTCTCAACTGAACAGTCTCAGTCCTTTTAATCTTTCTTTATATTGAAGCTGTTTCATACTCCTAATGATTTTTATTGCCCTTCTCTGTACCTTTTCTAAGTCTAATATATATGTTTTTTCTAAAATGGGGTGAACAGAACTTCATGCACTATTCAAGGTGTGGGCATACCATGAATTTATATAGTGGCATTATGATATTTTCTGTCTTATTATATATTCTTTTCCTAATGGTTCCTAACATTCTGTTAGCTTTTTTGACTGTCACTGCACATTAAGTGGATGTTTTCAGAGAACTATCCACAATGACTCCAAGATTTATTTTTTAAGTGATAACAGCTAATTTAGACCCCATCATTTTGTATCTATAGTTGGGATTATGTTTTCCAATGTGCACCACTTTGAATTTATCAACATTCAACTTTATCTGTCAGTCACCTGAGATCCTTTTGTAAATCTTCACAGTCAGCTTTGGACTTTAACTATCCTGAGTAATTTTCTATCATCTGCAAACTTTGACACCTTCCTGTTTACCCCCTTTTCCAGATCGTTTATGCATATGTTGAATAATACTAGTACCAATACAGATCCCTGGGGGACTTAGCTTTTACCTCTTTCTCAACTGTGAAAACAGATAATTTATTACTACCCTTTGTCTCCTATTTATAACCAATTACTGATCCATAAAAGTGCATTCCTTATTATCCCATGACTGCTTACTTTGTTTAACAGCCTTTGGGGTGGGATCTGGTCAAATGCTTTCTGAAAATCCAACTACACTATATCCACTGGATTATTTTTTTCCATATGCTTGTTGACACCCTCAAAGAATTCTAATAGATTGATTGAGGAGGCATGATTTCCCTTTACAAAAGCCATATCGACTCTTTCCGAATATATGTTCATCTATGTATCTCATAATTCTGTTCTTTACTATAGCTGCAAACAATTTGTTTGGGTGCTGAATTTAGGCTTTCAGGCCTGTAATTGGCAGGATCACTTCTGGAGACTTTTTAAAAAAATGATGTCACATAAGCTATCCTCAGGTACTTTTGTGCAGAGGCTGATTTAAGCAATAGGTTACATAACACAGATAGTAGTTCTGCAGTTTCATATCTGGGTGAACACCATTTGGTCTTGGTGACCTATTATTGTTTAATTTATCATTTTTTTTCCAAAACCTCCTCTACTGACACCTTAATTAGGGACAGTTCCTCAGATTTGTCATCTAAAAAGAATTGCTCAGGTCTGGGAATCGTCCTCATACCCTCTGCAGTGAAGATTGATGCAAAGAATTAATTTAGCTTCTGCACAATGGTTTTGTCTTCCTTGAGTGATTATTTAGCACCTTGATCATCCCGTGGCCCCAATGATTGTTTGTCAGACTTCCTGCTTCTGACAAACTTAAGAAAAAAGTGGTAGTTTTATGTCTTGCTAATTGCTCTTCAAGTACTTTTTTTTGGCCTGCCTAATTTATATCTTTACACTTGACTTGCCAGAGTTTGTGCTTATTTCTATTTTCCTCAATAAGGTTTGACTTTTTGCTTTGAACTTTCTCTTTTACTTTGTTGTTTAGCCACAGTGCTATTGTTTGGTTCTCTTACTGTTGTTTGTTTGTTTTTGTTTTGTTTTGATTTGGATTTAGTGTGAGCCTCTATTATTGTATTTTTAAAGAGTTTCAATGCAGCTCTCAAGCCTTTCATTCTTGTGACTTTTCCTTTTAATTTCTGTTTAAGTAGTGTCCTCATTTTTGGATAGTTCCCCTTTTTTAAGTTTAATGCTACTGTGGTGGGTTTCTCTAGTATTTACCCCCCCTATAAGGATGTTAAATTTAATTAAATGCAGTTGCTTTTACTGAGTGGTTCAGCTATATTCACCTCTTACACTAGATCCTGTCCGTCATTTAGGACTAAATCAAAAATTGACTCTGCTTGTCTAGCTGCTTCAACAAGCAAAATTGACTCTCTGCCGGACTAGCTGCTTCAACAAGCCATCATTAATGATATCTAGAGATTTTATCTCTGCATCCCATCCTTAGGTGACTTTACCCAATTAATAAGGGGATAGTTGAAATCCCGCATTATACAATGCAGATTGCTCAGTTAAAGTCAGTGTGAGTTTTGCCATTAAGACATCAGTACAATATGAGTAGCTAGCTATTATTCAAGTACTATGAAAATAAAGGGGCAACATAAAGTGAAATTTAACAGCACAGTAATGCATACTAGAAGGAACAATTAAAGTTATTCATACTTTTTGTGGGTTCCAAATTAACTGTAATCCCTCAGAGAAAATACCTGGTCATCAGTATGGACAGCACAATAGATCTTTTCCAAGGGCAAAAATGATCAAAATTCAGAAAGGGATTAAGTATAATACTGAAAATATTAAGGGCTATTCATAAATATATGGCATTTCATTCTCAATACAGATACATCAGAAATACAAAAGGTCTAAACTAAAGGGCACTGAATATGACTGCAGGCATGGAAATATTCTCATATGAGGAGAAAAAAATAGAACTTAGTTTACAGAACAAAGCATAACAGGAAACAAGAGAAGTGTGTAAAATAATGAATAACACATGGTAAATAAGGTATAGCTATTTACTAATCTCAGTTAAAATATTAAGAAAGTCAGGAAGTGTAAGAGTTGAGGAAGAAGACTCTCTAGATTAAGAGGATTCTTTAGATGAAGTGTATTTGAAGAGTTTTCCTAATCCTTTACTTTTTGTTTTGTAGGTTGGAACTTGCTGAGTTTAATTCTTATTTGCATATTCTATCATGCTGTTTAATTCCTATTTGCATCCTTTCTTAGGGCTTGTTTTTACCCCCTCTGAATTCAATTTCAAAACTCTCATGAGATCTGCATCAGGACCTTATTTAGCTAATGGTACAGACAATTTTTAAATGTGATAGTTTATTATTTTTCAAAATATGTGACACTAGAAATGAGAAGAGAGGAAGGAAATAACTGATACATACATATACATAAAACACTTGCAATCTAACATAAAATATATTGGGTGAAATCCTGGCCCTATCTGAGTAAATGGGAGCTTTCCCATTGACTTCCATGGGGCCATGACTTCACCCTTTACTGGGCCAGATCATCAGCTAGTGTAAATCAGAATCACTCCATTGACTTCATTGCAATTCCACTGATTTCCTCACCTAAGAATATAGTCTATTTACCACATGATATATTCAGAATACAAATTATTATACTTACTCGTTTATCTCTGAAAAGCCAGACAGTAAGTACATGAGATCTTACTTGGAAGTACTTGTGAGGTGGCAAAAATTTTAGCATTTGTATAGACCTTTTACATTTTTTAGACCAAATATGGGGGGCTAGATTACCCCTCATCTGCCTACTGTGGAGGGTTCTTACATCTTCCTCTGAAGCATTTGGCAGTAGCCATTTTCAGAGACAGGATAGGGGACTAAATGGACCATAGGGCTGATCCAAACTGGCGATTCCTATGTTCCTAAATAGATGTTTTTCTGTAATAATTGAAAAGCCATGCTCAAGTGACATAAGAGAAAATTGACATAGTCTGCTTGATTTTTGGGGGGAGAAGTTTCTATGGAAGTGACTATATTTTGAGAAGTACTATGTTTCACCCATTTCACTGGAATGCAGTAGTTCTCTTGTGACTTCGAAAGAATAAAATTAGACTAAGTAAAATATCCAGATATATCTGAGGAGGGCTACATATATGTAAAAAGATTGAAGTTACACACTTAACAAATCTTGAAAATCAGCCTGTCATGAAGCAATGATACAGCTACGACAGCCAGAGGTTACATGGCGAGCAAACACATTTGCAGTGCATAGAACTGAGTCTGCCTTGCGGTACTGCATTGCTGTACTCCAGTCAATACAGACACCACAAAATCTCCACATTTCAGAAAGAGCTTAAACTAAATTAAACTAAAGAAATATCTGAACTCTACTAGTAATTGGTGCAGAAGAAGTGATTGGTCTCTTGAGGAACATATTGTTACCATCAATTAAGCCAGCTGGAGCACTGCTGTCCTGAGCTTTACCTTTCAGTACTAAGTGTGAATGGCATCTTAAAGTTAGTGACTGCGCTGCTGGAGGAAGAATTCCTTTGAGCCATTTCCTTCTAGATCTACCTGAGATGTTAACTCTGTACAATCCATTCTGCCCACACTTTGAGTCACAACAATCTCTCAGAGCATCAATTAATGGAAAACTCTTATGTTGGGATAATGGTGCTTATATGAAATGAACCAGAAGAGACAGTAAAAAAAGCAGCATGGAGACACAGATCTTATATTCAGCACTTTAACTTTAAACTCTAATCATGTCCTTTAGACTTGTACGTAGCGAATGCATAAAAGCCTTGATTAATATTTCACAGCTTTTTTCTTCTTGATTCAGAGTTAATATCAAACAATTTAGTGCCATGTAATGATGATAAAAAAGAGTGAAAATTTGGTTTATCTTCTCGAGGATGCGGCAATGATTAAAATTTACACATTTTTGTAAACTACAAGCTTGTGGGAAAATGGATAAATAAAGAAAATACACTGAGGCTTCAGAATGGAATTGTCTTTGATTTATTAATATTGGACTTCATTCTGCCATGTTGCAGAGCACATTCACGAAGGGGCTGAGTTCCCACAGTTTGCTTTAAAGTCAGAGTACAAATGCTCTATTTTTAAAATGTGTCTCTTTGCAAAAGTTCCTGTTTAAATTAGACAAGCACTTAGCACACTTGTGAGCACTCTAATGTTCTTCCTAGCCAATGATGTAATGCATGGTGTCCCTATGGGACAATTCCTAATGGACTCTGAACATGTGGATCTTCAACTTCAACTTCAACGGTATATTTTAAAAGATGAATACATGTAAGTCTTTATCTAGTATGGCATGCCAAAGTAATATAGTATTACCCAAATTTTTTCCCTGTAATCAAAGAAAGAAAGAACTTAGATTTTAAATCAGTTATGAATATACTTATTCCCAGCTAACTGGCAACCAGTCCTCTGAAAATGGGAGCCAGTTGAAAAAGTGGAACCTGTCCTGTCTTTTTGTTGCTAATGTGGGTGTCAAATTTGAGACACTTAACAGGGGCCTCATTCTTGGATGACCGAAGGCTCAGTAAATTCTGGAAATCAAGCCCTTTTAGGTATCTCAAGTTGGGTACTAAAATATTGAGGGACCTAAAATCACTGGTCACGGTTGTCATCAAGGCATCTGGGCCCTATGTAGTAAGATGCATGACTGAATAACAAGTAACAAGCTTAATGTCTAGCCTTCTATTAACTTCAAGGGGAGTAGGATCAGACCTCTGTTTTGTACTTCTTATGAGAAGTAAATAATAGATTTAGATTAAAATGATAGCTTGTTTTCAGTTCTGGGCAAGATCTTTGGCTATGGCTAACTACATAAAGTTCATGCCATATAGGTGCTGTGAAAGGATGCTGAAAGATCACTTTTGCACCTCCTGATTTTGATGCAGCTCTGTGAAGGCGAGTCTTTATATGCTGTTAGGTAGCTTAAGAACTGGTCTGATTTGTGTAAGAATACAGTGGTAAAAGGAGGCTAAAAATGCAAACAGGGATAAGCATAGAACACATGTCTTGACTTTCATCTTTTTCCCCAGCCATACCCCCTTTTCCTACAATGCCATGTGAAAAGGAGGGTGATTGACTTAAGAGTAAATCTGGGCAGCTAATAGACTTTTTATTTTCTGACAATTTTGAAAAGTTTTAAAAAAATGTTTCACGTCAAACAAAATGTTTCATTTTGATAAAATCAAAATGTTTTGTTTCAATTTAGACCTTTAAAAACATTTTTGAATATTTTAATAGAATTAAAGGAAAAATTGAAAGAAAGGAATTTCAGACCCAAAAAAGGTTAAATGTTTCATTTTTAAAAATGTCAGAACAAAATGTTCTGATTTTTTTTTATATAAACAATTTGGAAAAACAGACAAGTTCATGAAACTGTGTTCCCAAATCTGCATTTTTTGCCAGAAACTTTTCCACTGAAATTTTGCCAAGTTCTAATACCAGATTACACCAGTTGTGTGATAGTAAATGACTACAGCACTTCAGTCGATCCAGCCTCTCATGCCCATATACAGTCTGCATCCTAAACCACAACAAATATTTACTGTCTGGTGCACATCTATGAAATGATGATGATTAAAGATAATACAGGTTTTTTCCTGTTATTCTAAATCAGTCTGATGGACACATTCTAGTGTTACACTTATTACCATTCACTCTTACAGAATCAGGATCCAGCCTGCATCCTTCACAATTAACAGGGCCCTTGAAGCCATATTCTCAAAACAAAAGAATAGGGATTAATTTAGGGCATAATAATCAGGAAGCTATAAATGTACCAGCTGCCTCTACCCTAGATGGATAATAACAGTGGGGATTGAGATGGATATTATTTATAAATAGCTAATCTCTCAGGGAATTAATAACTAGTTAATATCTAGAGATACTATGCTCATTGCATAATTATAGTCTTTATACCATATAATTTTACCTCCTAAAAGAGCTCAAAATACTTATTGGATTTCTCTTGAGTATATATTCAAGGACTATTGTCTGAATGGAGGGGGGGAAATCAGAAAATTGTCTCTCTCTGTCTTCTGGAGGACCATTACATTCTATTTGTTAGTACGGATGGCTGTATTAGGATACATAGTATATTATGATACCTAAGAGCAATATGAGCTTCAAGTTTCTAATGCTTTCTCTTGAACTGCAGTTCGAACACTTCAGTGTTGTAGCTTCCCTACAAAACTGCAATGCACACAGTAAATGAGATTGTACTGCTGAAAATACTTCAGAGCTTATAAAAATACAGCAACAGAGTTTATAAATGTCATGGGATATTACCATTTTCCTTCTCCGGCAGGCTAGACTCTAGATCTTAGAGAGTTTTGTTCTTGAGTGTCAAAAATCCATATATGTTAAATATGCAGTTTTGTTACTGAAGAAGCACATCTATAGATACCAAAATAAACCATTTCAACAGTACGATTGTACGAACACACATTACACATTAAAGCATGATCCCTCCTTCACCATGCTGGAGGGCCTTACACCAATGAAATTGATCCGAACTCTGCTGCTGAAGGTGGAGGTGAGGCAGTAGGAGGATTTGGGCACCCTTTGCGGTGGGGCCAGCATTCCCTTTATACTGCAAAGATCTGCTTGCAAAGATTCCTTACAGAAAGCAGAAGAATAGAGGGTAGGAATGGAGAGGAGAAGGGTCAGTGTATCTATGGCAACATAAAGCCACCAACCATTCTTCACCACATAAGGGACTGCATTAGCCCTGAGGATTGTTGTCACTCTGATGCAGCTTCGAGTGTTGCTTTGCTGTCACTGCAGCCGAGTGAGGATTCCTTTTCTATGGAGGTCCCCAGGGTGCAGCCTGAAATAGGGACTATGAGGTGGTTCCAAAATTTGGCCCCAAGTATGTAGAGGAGTAAACATATCAATGTATTTACACGGCAGCTCAAAATATGGACATGCACAGGAGAGAGTCCATAAACCTACATTTGGACTACTAGCAGAGAAAAGGATTGAAGAACATTGAATTAAATTAGAGAAAAAATATATATACACTCTTAGGAAGTTCTAAAAAATGTTATTTGGCAGTTGATTTTGTTTTGTTTTGTTTGCTTTGCTTTTGAGGGCTTTCTTTACTGTTGGATAATTATTCTTTTGAATGAAATATCATTTTACATAATCAAGATGCCTAGAGTTGGAATAGAGTTTTATTTTCCTAACTGAAGGAAAAAGATAAATGCATGTTGACTTGCAGGGCTAGGGTGTCTTCTGTGCTGCAGTATCATCCAAATGCTACTGCCCTCATCTGCCTCCCTCCTCTCCCCCAAGTACTGAGGCTATTACTATTTGAGCTGCAACTTCCATAGCTAATACTGAACAACACCCTTGGCCAGAAATCCTGGCCAAGAAGCCATTAAACCGAGCAAGGGCCTGGTCATAACTACTGCAGTGTACACGTATAAAGATAATACTCTAAAACTCATCCTGTATCTATCTTTCAGTATTAGACTGACTATAGTTCACATTTCAAGTTAATAAAAAAGATGTGCATTCAGAAACAGTGTGGGCGGTTGTCTTTCTATTAAAATATTGAATTATCTATGAAGTATACGTTCTTGGCCAGTGCAGATATTTTAATCATCATCTGCATGGTTGGTTCTTTTAATGAGTGCATTCTTAATTTATTGTCTTTAGACAATAGACTTTAAGGCCAGAAGGGTCCGTTGTAATCAATCTGACTTCCTGCATATTGCAAGTCACAGAACATTTCCCACCCAGTTCTGTAATAGACCCATAACCTCTGGAGGAGTTACCGAAGTCTTCAGATCATAATTTAAAGACTTCAGGTTACAGAGAATCCACCATTTATTCTAGTTTAAACCTGAATGTGACACCTACCCCATTGCTGCAGAGGAAGGAAAAAAAAAAAAAAACCCAAAATCACCAGGGTCTCTGCCAATCTGACCTGGGAGAAAATTCCTTCCTGACCCCAAATATGGTGATCAGTTGGACCCTGAGCGTGTAGGCAATTTCCCCAGGCAGACACCTGAGAAAGAATTTGCTGTAGTAAATCACTCATATATCTTAATTCTGGTCATATGAAATTGGATTTTATGCCCTAATGTATTATATTAAATATATGGGCCAAATGTGTTATCATAACCCAGTCACTGTCCAAAATTAAAGTGTTAAACAAAGTTCAGGGTTTTGGCATAAAGCACCTCAGCCTGCTTAGTTCCCTGGCAAACATACCATTAAACATCCTTTTAACGTTTTATTAAAGACACAGAAAAGAATTAAAAACAGTTAAAGCGTATGAAATGTAAAGTATTAAGTGAGGCTTTAATTTTAACAACATTCCTTGTTCCCTTTTTCTTTAGCTGGAAAGAGGTTTGAAAGGAAAATCCCCCTTGTTCAACAGTCTCTTAAATGGTATCAAAGATGACAATAACTGTGCTTTTGGGGGAAAGAAAGGAAATTAGTTGAGATGGGCTGGAGCTCTTGTTGCTGCTGCTGCTGCTGTTAAAATTCCATTCCATATCACCCCAGGTGGTGTTTGGGATTCAGCTGGAGTCAGTAGAGGTAGTGATGTCATCTGAATCCCTCTCTCTGGCCTGGTCTGGTCAGGATTAGAATGAAGGATGTCTCGGGTCCCAGAAGATGGTGGGAGCGGCAGCCATGATGATGACACTTGCTACAGTAGCCTCTGGCTGTTCTTCCATCTTTTCCCCCAAGTCTCTTTCTTTAATGACCTAAAAAGGGAGTGATAGGTGGAATAGCCCATCCCCTCATAATTTTGTTCAACAATTAGGCCCTATATTTGTCACACCAATATTGTTTCATTAATTACTGGACCCACATTTTCTTTTTTTCCAAGCATCATTTTAACACAGTATTTGAGTTATATCATTAGGCTTCTTTGATTGGACTAAGTCAGTCTGTCTCCCTTTTGGTATCTTTGCCCACCAAGATTTGTTTTTATACATTAATGTGATCTCTTATGAACTTCCACATGCTTTTTTTATAGTTGAGCTCTCAAAGAGGGTACATTTGTAGGCCCAGTTATCACAACAGTTTGCTGACTACTGGTATTTTAACTGTGATTCACTCTGTATATATAAGCCTGATTGCTTAAATCTTCCTCATATATAGGATTTAGAGGACACTGAAAAGGAATCATATCAAAAGATCATCTTGTTAACCTCCTTTTTGAAATGAGGTTTCCAGTAGCTAGAGTTAACTTCATGGTCAATCAATACCTTTACCATACTGGTTAGATTGACTTCTGATGAAGCACTGCTCAAAAGCATAGACTTCACTATAGAAGAGAATGAAAAGATGTAAAAATGTTCCCTATGCAGATTCCACACCATCTCTTTCAGGCATGGATCCTCATTCAGCTTTTGCTTATGACATCAAATTTTTAGGTAGGAAATGGCAGGAAAAGGAAATGAAGATCTATTTGGGCACTATAACCAAGTAGAAAAGGTCCTAGAGTGGGACTCAGGAGACCTGGGGTGAATTACTGGCTCTGGCACAGGCAGGCTGAGTGATGTAGGTTAGTCACATCTGTCTCTGTGCCTCAGTTTCATCATCTGTAAAATAACCATCTTTGTAAAGCACTTTGAGATCTACCAAAGTAAAACACTATGTAAGAGCTAGATATTGTTATATAGTATGCAATGGCATTTATGTGACAGCCAACATCTTAGCCAACACCAGTGACCTACTAACCTGAAAGCATTAATTTCTACATTTTTAAGCTAAAGAACCAGGCTCAGTAGCTGGGTGCTGCAAGAGACTCACATCATCTGTAGACTGGGCACAGAAGGTGCTATGTAAGATGCTGAGCAGTGGGTCCCACAAACTTTGATACTTCATTTCTTCTTTGGAGATTTAGCTTAAGTAACTGAAGCAGCTTTCTGCTCAAAACTCCCACAAATCCTTTCTTCAAGCTCTACCCTGCCATTCATTATTCCCAATAGAATTGCTTCAAGAGGGATGCAACATGTTCTCCTCTCCCATAGATCAATAGTAATATATGACTGAAGATTCACTCTCCACTTACCAATTGGGAAAGAATACACATCTGATTCCTGAATACAAGAGTCCCACAACAAGGCATTACTTTTACTGCACTGTTAAGTTAAACATCTTTTATTACAGTTTCTGTATGAATGACTCTACAAAATATATTTCTTGGCCAAACAGCAACTGATACAGAATTTTAATTACTTACATGGTTTACAATTAGCAACACTTTCCCAAGAGATCCAAAACTTTACAGGTTAATGGCACAGGCTGTACTTCCTCTGAGCTGATTACATTCTGGTTTACAGTTACCAATTAAAGAAACCAATTACAGCTCCAAACTGTGTCAACACAGACTGACCTAATTTAATCCTGGTTAATCAGTTACCCAAACAAATTCTATTTCTTGAACAAACTCAAATTGGGTTAAAGAACATAAAATGTGAATTCCTGACTATGTTTCAACTATAAAAAACTTAGCAAAGGAAAATATTTAAAATGATCCTATTGCAATCCAAAATGAATTCTCAGCAAAGAAATTATTATTTGAGAAGAACACATTATGAAACATTTGTGATCTTTTTGTTATGGTCAGCCAAGTGTCACCCACTGTGGTGTTTTGTAAGAAGTAGTTAAGCATAACTTCAGTTTCACCATTGCCTCATTTAAAAGGGCACTGACATGGAGATTTTAAAGTAGTGTTTTAAAGTTAGTAATGTCCTTCGAAGTTTAAAAGTCAAATGGGCACTTTTCCTTTCCTGTATTTTTAAAGGCCAAATGTTCTGAGCCAGCCTATTTATTTGGAAATTTTAAGCAAATGAGGATCTGAAATTAGTCGATTGAGTTAGGCCCTAATTCTGCAAAGGGATACACAAAAGTGAAAATGTCCACCCTCTGCAGGGCCTTATCTGAAATGTAATAAATCCACTTCTTTTTGTGTGTGTTTGTGTCTTTCTCTTGGATACTGTTGTAAGCAAGGTCTGAGTGGCCTTCTCCTTGCACCAGCTGAAAGGGGAGCACTTTATTTGCATGGGCTCTGTACCTGCATAAGCACACCTAGGTGCTGAGCAGCATGATGGGAAATGGTCAGTTTTGGCTGGTATTGGGTTACAAATCACTGGAGTGTTAACTGCAGGGGTAATGAAATGTTGTCTCCCTATTATATAAGCAAATGGCAGCAGAACTGTGCTTAGTCTGTTTTGATGAAAAATTCACTCCCATCTGAACAGAACTCAGCAAAGGAGGCATTCGGATGCCAGAGACTATAAAATCAATCAGGGAGAGGTGGGGTCACTGTACTAGTTCTGACAAAGGGCTAATGTCAGGCATGGATTGATTATCTCCTCCCACTGTTAAAAGGTAGAATTAATTATTCCTTTTAGAGTCTTTTGTTTTGTTAAAAAAGCAGGGACATTGCTCCTGTGTCGTACAAGATTTTCCCATGAATGACAGCTAACAACTGAAACTCAGTAAGAGCTAAAATCACTAAAAGAATTGGGAAAGCACAAGAGACTGACCACCAGCAGAGGAGGCTTGGAGGCAGCGGGAACCAGTGTGATGGGAGCCAACAGAGGGGACGCGGTGAGGCTTGGAAGTGATGGTAGCCCATAGCAGAGGGGCGCCTACAGGTGGTGGGAGCCCACAGCGGTTGGATACCGGCAGGTGCAGCAAAGGGGACCAGTCAAGCCCGCGTCTGGCTGGTGGCAGAAACCCTACAATCGAGAGGTGGACAGTGCACCGGGGTGCCTAGAGGATAGTGTGTGATTTCCTAGGTGATTGGGTGAGGGGCTTGAGCCAATTTGCTGTTGTATCATTGACAGGCACCCCTAGATATAGAAGCTGGCCCTTTGCTACTGCCGGCTCTGTAAATTGGCTATTGGTGCGAGTGTAATACCAACTCTGTCTGTGAACGCCGAATGCCAGTTCCGGAGAAAAGGACCACAAAGTGGAAGACATAGAAGGAGAAGGTCTCTTGAGCCAGGAAAGAAAGGAGCTGGATAGTGAGAAGGAGGGGATGTAGGCACTGGATATAAGCTGGAGATCTCTGAAGCTGGAGATATAATGGAGTTTGGGAGTCAAGCAGCTGGAGGAAAAGGAACCAACATCCATGGCAAGAGCTAGGAGAAAGAAAGCCAAACGGTAGTATTAGAGTATATATGAGATGCAGCTGGAGCTTAGCGGGGACTGGCAGGGCAAGGGAAGTCTCTGGAACCAGCTCAGAATGAGGGAAGAGCTGAGTATAGGTAGCTGGAGGCAACATCCATTTTAATAATAGTAGTGGCTGCCTATAATCTTTTTTATTTTTTAAACGGAAAATGACTTTGCTATAAGCAACATATCACTGTAACTGGAGAAGTATTTTTAGTGGTGCCGGTGTATAATTCTGCTTTCTATAGGCCTACACACATCAGCCTGCACTACTCCCTGGCCCAAAAGATTTGGGAATCCACATGACACAGATTCCATACAGCTTCTTCTTCCCCCACAGGGAGACCCAAGCATTACCATAACAACGGACACCTCTCACTGGCTACTTTTCATGCACTAGAACCAAGGGGTAACAGGACTGAAAGCACATCTTCTGAGCAGCACCAGTCCATAAAATGTCTTTCTATCCAGAACTGTTGCATGATAAATAGAACATAACCCTATAGGAATCAGGAATTTAGTTTTGTTTCATTGCAGATGGATTTTTATTGTTAGCAATGTCATTATGATCAGGATTCATAATATCTTAGTTCATTTCCACAGGAAAACAAATCCCAGAAGAACAGTTGGAAATGTGCACTAAAAAAAAGTAAACCACATATTTGTCCCATCCCTACTCATTAGCTGACCGAGATCTGATGTTCTACCAAGGTGAGATTCACCCATTCCTCTGTGTGTGCTCATCAGGACCCATATAGCATATGAATCTTGGATGTGGCGAATGACCGCATGAAGAACAAACTGGTTCTTTGATGGCCAATTCCTTCCATTTCATGTCTTTTTTTTAAACTTTCTAATCTATACTTTAGCTATTGCAGCATCTATGTCCTATTGCTACACATGTCTTCCAATAAATGAAGACGTACCCAAGACTCCTATGAGTGAAGCTCAACACATTTGAGAAATATCTGGGTTTTTTTTTTCAAGAGCTGGATGATTTACCTTATGTGTCATCTTGTATCCTAGTCTCTCAGAGTTTAGCAAATATTCACAAAGAATCACCATACTATATTGTTTTAAGTATTACTGAATAACATTGAGAGTTAGTATGCTGCAGTAAGTATACCCTATTGGGGTTAATAGTATTATACCTATTTTACAGATGGTTAAACATAGAAACATAGACTTAAAGTGACCTTGTCACTGCCAAACAGCAAGGGGAATGTCAATATTAGAACCCACTCATAGTCTTCTCCTCTGACCATGACTCAACTCTTTTATTTTATGGATTTTTAAAATCTTTATTAGGCATCATTTCAAAAAGAAAATTAATTGAAAAGAGTGGGCAGAGCATAATTGTCCTTGCAAATATAAAATATACCTCAGAAAGGAGCATTTATAAGGACAAAATCTACTGTGACCAGAACTATTTATTTTCATTAAAAATACTACTAAAAGGGAAGTTAATATTTTGAGGAATATTCTGGATAAATAATTACTTTTAATTACAAATTAGTTTAAGGATAAATATGTACTATTAAAAACTATACAAAGAAAGTCAACATTTACTGCTAAATATTAATGTATGTAATTAATATTTTCTCAGTCATTCTGCCATATACACTCATGACCTCTGCACTTATTTGAATATGCTCAGAACAGGAGCACATTAAAAATGGCAATAAGTACAATGAAAATTGGGTGTTTCAGTTTAAGACCTATTTTGTGGTCACAGCAAGACTCATCCATTCCCAGTTATTAGTCACATAAATGGGAAAAGCCAGAAGTCCTGCTTATACCCTACCAAAAAACAAATGTGATAAGTCCAAGGACAAGAATGATTTCTTGACAAATAATATTGACTGCTTGTTTTATATTAACCCATTAAAAATGTTATTCCACAAAATGAAACAAATGACTACAGAACAATAAACTACAACATAAAGTTGCAGGTCAGCTTTTCAAAGAATTATTTCAGCCTGCATATTAATTCTCTACTGATGAATCTGTTCATGGCCAAGGTACACTTTTTTTGTGACATGGGCTTTTTCTGCAATGGCCTGCAACTTCATTGTTTTTTATATTTCCCTGATCCTTATGTGTATCTCCAGAACTGAAATGCACATTCTGAATTTCATTGTTGTCACTGCAACTTTTTTTTTCTTTTCAGTATGTGTGGTTTTTCAAACAAGAGTAAGTAAATCTGATTTGAGAAACCTGGGGGAAAATTTCCTATCATTTCCCCAAAGATCTGATGCAAATCCCTTGGAAGTTAACGAAAAGACTCCTATTAAGCTTAATGGCTTTGTCTCAGGCCTCAAATGAGAAGTTTTGTCGCAAATGCAGTCAGTGCACCTATTGCTTCATCACAATGTTCACTCACTCAGGTAGGGGAATCATATTCCCCCTGCAGAGCAAAAATATCTTTCTGAATATACACTGGAGGGTGGAAAATCAAGAGACTTGGGTCCTGATTCTCCTATCACAGTGATTCCCAAAGTGTGGGTTGCGATCCCATATGTGTGAGGTCACACTATAGAGAGGACATCATTTTGTAGAGCAATATGGCCTCCTACATGCACTCTGACTCACATGTAGGGTGCATGCAACGTAAGAGTCTGTGGAGAATGACATATTGCTCTTCAAAATGGCATTCTCCTTGCTGTCTGGGGTCCCGGCAGGAAAGACTTCATTAAAATGGGGTCATGCCGGCAGAAGTTTGGGAACCCCTGTGACATATCACATAGGGCTCGATCTAAAGACTGCTGAGGTCAGTGGGAGTCTTTCCATTGATTTCAATGAGCTATCGGATCAGCTAATACTCTCACATATATTGTAGCTCTCTGTAACTCCATTGATCTTGCAATTTACGTTAAGTCCCATTAACTTTTAGTGGGACTTAAGTCATTTAGGAGCTTGAATCCCACTGGGACTTAGGTTCCTAAGTCATTTAGATACTTTTGAAAATTTTACCCATTATAGGTAAAGTGAATTTCACCTTCAGATACCAAAGTACAGTGTATCAATAATGTGTGAAAGTGAACCAAAATATGAGAAAGAAACTTTGGTCTACAAACCAATGCTCTCCTGAAAAGAGCACATTATGTATAATTCCCCAATGTCTTGAATTTCGTGTGGCCAACCAATTCTGAGGATATATATAAAACTTCTGCCTCCTGTGTTGTCAATCTGGCATCTGATTTCGTATGAAAGAACTTATTTTACTTCTTTTTCCTCCCACAATCAGATATTTTGTTCAAAGCTGCAAAGTGACCACCTGAAATGTGAAGGGAAATATTAAAGTTAACAGTTATTACCAGTGTAGTACAGCCAATATATTTGCTGTTATAGTGTGTTAAAATCTGCTTTAAAGACCAGAGGGACCACTTAACAATGTCATCTAAGATTTGTGTACATTCTGCAATAAAAATGTACACTTAGACTAAACTGAAATATGTTTATATAAATCACTATTAGAATTAGGTAATTAAGCGTCAAGTACTGCTCAACTTTCCTTAGTCCCAGTTGTTGCTCAAGATAGTGCCTTGAAGATAAATATTTATGCATGGTAAAGACTGTAACAAAAACTTGACACTTGAATTAGGGTTTGAAATGACCATCCCAAAAACAGTATACAAAAACATTTGAGAACTTTTTTAAATTCAAATCTACTGTACAGTTAGTTAGTTTAAATTCCATTATATTATAATATTATTATTATGACACATGAACCAATAAAGCCTGATAAGAATCAGTACAGACTTTTAAAAATATACTGTTACAAGAGAACTGAGTTACCAGAGATTATGGTGTAATCATTACTAGAACCATAGTTAAGGTTATAGTAAAAAATGATCTGTTGAAAAAATTTCAAAATTCTTCTAATGCTTCTTTTGCCTACATTTAGGGAACAAATGAAAGTCAGCAGAAACATGAAACATACCTCTGGAATGTCCTTGGTAATATCTAGTAAATGGTACCAAAAATAGAGTCTAAAAATTTAAATATAAAATTATTATATCTTGGTTTTTTGCTATGGGGTGCATGACATAGTGCTTGTGATCAGCCACAAATCGAGAGAGGCATATGGCAACCTGGATTATGCTGAGGAGGCGATATTGGATCCACATTTATGCAGATTGAGTAGCCCTGGCATTCTGTGTGACTAGTGAAGAGGAGCTATGGCTGATATTCTGCACCTTTGTCCTGGATTGGTGGGTGAATTTCTACTTCCCAACCACTCTGCAGTTCTCCGAAGAGCATTCATGGGTTCTATGTAGGTGGAGTGGGTTTCAATCTTTTAAAAGTATTTCTTATATTTTGCAGTCTCAGTGTACTGACTTGAGGCAAATTGATACTGTACCCCTTTAAATACTATAAAATATATTGAATCTGGATTATATCTGTCAAGTGCCAAACTATTTTGATAGTACTGAAATCCTTCAGAGTGTATCCCAAATCTATGTAATGTTCTTGCACCCTAATATTTATATTAGAAATTTTATACTATCAGATGTGTGGGGAGAATACATGTATTGAGCTATCTCCCTCAAGCTGAGGAGTTCGAAAAGTCATAGTTATTTCTTCCAATTTCAGTTGTATTTTATGTTCACAAAAGCGTATCCCAGTATCTGATATTTTTGGCTGGATAGCATTTGTATAACTTATTTACTACATTATATTCAGCAGTGTATATTGTTTCTGATATTGAGAACAGTAAAACTAAGAGGAATTTCACAACCTTTCACAATGTTTATTGTACCATGAGACTTGCAGTTATGTCACAGACTCAATAAAGGATTTAAGCATGTGCCTAAATTTCAAAATGCAGTGGGACTACTTGCATACTTAAAGTTCAGTAGCTTGATAAACTGGTCCCTAATTGGTAGGGGGAAAATATTTCAATGCATGCCACACAGTGTCCAATTTTATTTTTGTGTGTGTTAGCATCAGACAACTATACAATTTGAAGTGTAAAATCAGAATTTCGTCAAAAAAATCCCAAAGAAAGACAGAATTATTTTTCAATGATAATTATCAAAGAAAAATAATCATTTTTGCATCAACATTATTTAAAACATAAAACTAGGAATCATTCTATAAAGTATGGTGTTACTATACTGTCTCCGTGTTCCCATATTACAGTTTCCTTCTCTTTCCTTGTCATCTTTTTTGGCTGCAGTGCCATTGTGCCTTTCACAAGAACATAAGGGCTGCCGTACTGGGTCAGATCATAATCCATCTTGCATCTTACAGTGGCCTATACCAGATCTTCAGGAAGAGTGTACAGAACAGGACAATCATGGATTGATCCACCTCTGTCTTCCATTCCCTGCTTCAGCTAGTCAGAGGTTTAGGATCACTCCAAACATTATCTTTGTTGATAATCATTGACCGACCTATCCTTCATGAACTTACCCAGTTCTTTTTGGAACCCAGTTATGCTTTCGGCGATCACAACGTCCCATGGCAAGGAGTTCAACGTTAGGTGTGCATTATGTGAAAAAAGTAATTCCTCTTGTTTGTATTAAATCTGATGCCTATTAATTTCATCGGATGATCTCTGCTGTTGGTATTATGTAAAAGGGTAAATAACACTTCTCTATTCCTGTTTCCACACCATTCATGATTTTATAGACCTCTATCATATCTCTCCTTAGTCATCTCTTTTCTAAGCTGAACAGCCCTAACTTTTTAGTTTCTAGTTGTATAGAAGCCATTTCATATCCGTTATCATCTTTGTTGCCCTTTTCTGAATCTTTTCCAAAGCCATTATATCCTTTTTGAGATGGGGCAACCAGAAATGGAAACAGGATTCATGGGTGTACCATGGATTTATATAGTGGCATTATAAAATTTTCTGTCTTATTTTCTATGCCTTTCCTAATAGTTTCAGTAACAAGTGGAAGTTGAGTGGAAGTTTTCAGAGAACTATCCATGGTGACGCCAAGATCTCTTTCTTGGGTGGTAACAGCTAATTAAGAACCCATCTTTGTATATGTATAGAAGATCTAATTACTAAAACAGATGTCATAATATATTGAGATCAATATACTGACAACTCCCTTCTTCCTTGGAAAAAATTGTTTGAAGGGAGATTACCATTATAAATCACTCATCAGTGAAAATTTCCTAATATAACTCATCTGTGGATTCAGCTTCATTAAACAAAACATATAATATTGTGATCCTAACTGAAAGTTACCTTCATTCCAGTGACAAGTACCAAAGTTAAGAGGAAGAAATGATGAAAACACTCACACAGAGCAGTAACTGATGCTGATAAAACCTAATCTAGAGGCAAGGCATGACCTGACTCAGACTTTTGTTTAGATATCAAAAGCCACATTATATGTCATTGGAAAAGTAATTTCCAAAAGATAAACAAGAAAGTCTTGAACTTGGCCTGTGATAGTGCCAAAATAATCTGAGTATGTTCAATATAGGCCTGATCCAAGCCCAGTGAAATCAGGGGGAAAATTCCTTCTGACTTAGGAACACAATAATTGCTAGACTGAATCAGACCTGTGGTCCATCTAGCCTAATTGCTAGAAATTGATCCCAGTCTTGAAGCATGAGGTTTAATTTCTCTTCCCAAATTTATATTAGCAATAACTGTAATAATTTGTCCAATCCCTTTTTGGGCTCAATGTGGTGACAAGTCCCACAGTCTAACTACACAGTGTGTGAAAAAACATTTTCTTTTATTGGTTTGGAATTTACCACCTTTTAGGTTCACTGAATGTACCTTGCTCTTGTATGTGAGACAGGGATAATAGTGGTTCCCGATCTACCTTCTCTAGTCTATTCCTTATTTTATATATTGTTATGATGTTGCCTCTTAATTACCTACTTTATATGGTAAATAATTGTTTCAATCCCTCTTCATATGACATTTTTTCATGCCCCATATCATCTGGGTCAGGCCGGTCTTTCCACGATTCGCCACAGGATGCATTGATGGTGCAGCCAGCGATACAACGGCAAGTGACAGGCGCCGGTCAATAAACCTGACTCCTTGTGGGAAGCACCCAAAGGTGGGATAGTGGAACCCACTGGTGAAGGAAATCTCCCCAGAAAAATTGTGTAAACCAGAATCTTGTTGGCCAACAGTACCCACACTATTTGGTTGAATGGGAAAACGGGTAAACGGGTAACTGGGTAAACCACACCCATTTAGAAAATGCGCAGTTGCGGACTCAATACATCAACTGATTCCTTAATTTGGTATGGTGTTCTGGCTAGAAGATCCAGCAGGCCTATACAAGTTGTCTCAACCGTTGTCTTCCCATTAGAGTTCTACAGTCCTGGCCGAAAGAAGGTGGAGGCTATAGCAACCCCCTTCCTTATTTGTTTTGCTTAGGTGTACACATTAAAGATATGTGCTTGATGTTCGCTTGTCCTGGTGGGGAAGGACCTAAGTATCAGCAGTTGCTCAGATGTTCAAGTAGCCCTGTTTAGGGGTGGCCTGCTTGCCCCAATTTGGGGAAGGCTCTAGAAATGGTGGGCTAAAAAAGCTCCCTTCCTACTTTTTCTTTCCTGGCTCTAAATTAATCATTGCTTGTTGGAATGTTCATACTATGTTAACTGAACTTGACCTGAAAGACCATGAACTTCAGAAAACAGACACAATTGATAGAGAACTACATCTACTGGGCATTGATATTGCAGCCTTCAGTGAGACAAGACTTTCAGAAACTGGATCACTAGATTAAGTAATGAACCAAATACACAGTGTCGGATTTGCTGTCAGGAAGTCTCTTTAGTGCTTGTACCCCTCCAGCATTTATTAATGAGAGGAACATGCAGCTGGACATGAATATGAACTGACTTTTCTGTCCATCTACGGACCAACATATGACTATTCAAAAAAGCAAAAAGATTAGTTCTAGTCTCACCTGGAACAAACCATCAAAAATGTCCCCGCAAGGAACAGACTTGTTGTTCTTGGTGATTTCAATGCCCATATGGGTAAGGACTGGGGACACGTCATTGGCCAACACGGCACAGGTAGCCTTAATAAAAATGACCAACGTGTCCTTGAGCTTTGTGCCTCTTGTGAGCCAATAGTCTTGAATACCTAGTATGCTGGCAGCAGCAGCAACATGAGCAGAGCAGCACATGGAGGCACCCCTGCTCTGGACACTGGCATCAACTTGACCTCATCCTGATCCACGGCAGAAACATTCATGTTGTACTGCATGCTCAATGAAAGGATACTATTGATTGTGACGCTGATCATGCCCTTGTCAGGGCCAAGCTCCAATTACATCTTAAAAAGATCCATCTTGTGAAGCCAAAAGGCAAATTTCACCTTGATATTACTAGCATGAAGGACTCTGACACTCGTGCAAAGTTTCAACATGTTCTTGAGCATGTTTCTGAAAATGATCAGCTTGATTCCCCTGATTCTGACACCTTGTGGGGCAATTTTAAGAACAAGATACTGGCTATTGTCAAGGATGTCTTTGGAACAACAACAACAACAAAAAACAACCTCACTGGTTCACAGAATCTAAACATCTGCTGCTCCCATGTATAGAAAAGAAGAAGCAAGCTCACCAAACTTTACTTGAACAACAAAGTCCGCAATTCTTAAGTGCAAAGAGGCTAAAACTGCGGTCCAGAAAGCCACTAGACAGTGTGCCCAGAAATGCTGGCAAAACCTGTGCAAGAAGATTCAGACCTGCTTTTGAAAGAGGGGACCTTCATGGTATCTATGATGGAATCAAAGTGGCACTTAATCCAATTGTAAAAAGACTGCAAAGCTGAAAGCGAAAGATGGTACCATCCTGACTGACAGGTAAGAACAACTTGACCGATGAACTGAGCATTACAAAGAACTCTAGTCAAAGGATTCCTCTATCTGTGATACTGCCTTAACTGCCATTCCCCAGCTTCCAATGATGCAGGAGCTGGACCAAATTCTTGAAAATGTAGCGAAAGCTATCAATGAGATTGCACCTGGGAAAGGAGCAAGCAACAATCAGATACCTCAGGAGCTCCTAATGACAGGAATGAGAAAGTTTGCGAGCGATATCCAAGCTCTTCTCTGTGCCTGCTGGGAAGAAAGCTACGTACAAAAGGCATTTGACATGGTTAGCAGGAATGGCATATATAAGATTCTCTTGAAAATTGACTGTCTACCGAAAGTGCTCTCCTTATTTAAGGAGTTCCATGAGTGAATGGTGGCAGCTATCCATCTGAAAATGAAACATCATCTGAGTTTAGCATTGATACTGGCATGAAGCAAGGCTGTGTCGTAGCACCTACTGACTTTGGAATCTTCTCTATTCTTCTAAAGTACAACTTTTGGAAATGATCAATTTAGCATACTGATTGAATCGAGGATGGATGGCAGCTTGTTTACTATCAGGCAATTTCAGAGCAAAAAATGTGTCACCCAGCTCACTATTCTGGATCTGCTCTTCGCAGATGATGCTGCATTCATCTCTAATTCAGTTGATTAATTGTATATCATGATGAATAAGTTCTTTTATGTACATATCAAGTTCAGCATGGTAATCAATATTAATAAAATAGTTGTCATGTCACAGGGCACTAACGTTCTACCTAAAATATACATCAATATGAAGCTCTGAACAACATGGATCACTTCTGCTATCTTGGCTCAACTTTCACCAGCTTGCATAGCCTTGATACGGAAATTGATGTGAGAATCAGGAAAGCCTCTGTCACCTTTGGCAAACTTACCTTATGTCTCTGAACAAAAAGCTGCTAACCCTGAAAACAAAGGTATCCACTTATCAGCCTTCTGTCCTCAGTACCCTCCTTCATAGATATGAAATCTGAGTCACGTATTCTAAGCAGGAGCAGAGATTGAACAGCGTCCATCTTAGCTGTCTCAGAATAATCCTTGGAGTGACTTGAGACCAACGGATCACTAACAATGAGATCTTTGAGAGAACCAGCCTACAGTCTATGGAGACTATGCTGAATGCTCACAGACGTCTCTAGCTGGGACATATAGCGTGCGAGCCTCAAGATTGTTTGCTAAAGGTTGTACTCTACGGCCAACTCAAGAACTACCTGCAATGCAGAGAAAGGCCAAAGCTCCGATACAGTGACAAGGTCAAGCAGGGTCTCAAGAAATTCAGCATTTCCACTGACAACTAGGAGACCCCTGACCACAACCACTCTGTCTGTAGAAGTTGGGTCAAGGCTGGTGTAGTTATCGCAGAGAGATATCAGAGGGTCCAGACTAAAGCCTGAAGGTGAGCCAGGAAACAGAGTGTGCTTCAACCTCCATCTGGCAGATGGACCTGTAGCCACCATGGGAAGGTCGGCCACTCACGCATTAGGCTCTCCTGTTTCCTTTCATTTGTCACGATGTTGTATAGCCATATATAATAATCTGCTCCACTTCCAAGGTATGAGGATCAGGTACTATGCTGCTCAGTTGGGTACCTCCACTAGTGTAAAATATATCTGAAGAGATATTTGCCATACTGCAGGTAGCTATTGCATCCACTTCCTACTAAATATTGTCTCTAGGGTTTTTTTTTTTCCAATTTTTACAAAATATAAACAGCTCAGATACAAATCACTACAGTTGCTTCAGAGAATTTTGTTGAAAAGGACAAATCTGGAATTATCCATCTAGTTTTTTATATGTCCCCCCCACTCCAGGTCTATCAGGCACTTTCTGTCTCTACATCAACAACATTTCCTTGAATTAGCTTTATTTTGTGGGTTTTGTATTGCTTACTGTTTACTAGAAGGAACACTGAGTTGAGACTCTCTGCCAGCTTGTGATTCCATTTGTACACAGGATATTAGATGATTTGTTGGCTGATATTCTCTAGTGACAGATGGGTCATGTAAATTTGTGTCTCCACTATACTTTTCTGGATAAGGATTTATCTAACACAAGCCGTTTCTGCAGCCTTAAGCTTTAGAGACTGACTATATATTTCTTCTGAGCTGTATTAAATTTTCACTGATACAAGTTCTTTTAAATTTAGGAGAATTGCCCCATAATACAAATTTAACTAGCTGCAGTGGTACATGAAGTTTGTAATTTATGTTCTTGCTATCCATACAGTCATTAAGTGTGGGACTTTAAATCATCTTGATTGCATCTGTAGACTCTTGCAAAAAATGAAGGCAACGTTAAAAATGACTATTGTGTGATACTAAAATTAAGATGTTAACTTGCAGCTGCAGCAAGTGGAACCTGTTAATGTTTTTTCACTCAGTGACTGAATGAGCGCAGTGCTATCTTGGCTAAAATGTGCTCATTGCTTCAGGAAGAAGTTGAAATGCAGAAAGATGGATATTGGGAGTAAGCAAGGAAGGTGTGATTCACAAAGGGGGCTTAGGCGCTGGAACACTCCACTGTGCAGCCCCTTACCTTTAGGCACTCCACTACCTAGTGGAATTCAAAAACCTGAGTTAGGTGCCTAGGCTCCCTATACTATTCATGAGGAGAGTTAGGTGCCTAAGAGAGGGATTCATAAAAGCTAGCACACTGAGCTGCCTACACTACCTAGTAGGAAATGCTGAGGAAAGGGGGTGGGGTCTAACCCCACACCTCAAAGAAAGTTAATAGTCTAAATTCAGGCTGGAGGGAGGTGCCTATCTCCACTCAGGATTCATGACTGTGAACCCTCTCCTGGAGATAGACACCTAAACAAGGTCAGTCCTTTCTCAAGGAAAAACAGAGGATGAGGTGACTCCCCATAATCTTTAGCCTAGGGGTCAGGGCACTCACTCAGGATTCAAGGGACTCCAGTCCAATTCCTTCCGCTGGCTGATGTGGTTTCCCAGCTCCCAGCAGTGTGCCTTAACTACTGTGCTGTGGGGTACACAGGCACAGGGCTTTTTTAATCTCCCCTGTTAAAGGTGTTCCACTGTGTATAAATAATGTAATATTCATTGGGACAGCCCATTGATTAGGGCACTCAGTCAGGAGATAGGAAACCCAGATTCCAGTTCCCTTCCTCCAGTGAATATATAATTTATAAAAGCTGAACAGGAGAGCTGGAAAGAAAATTCCTCCTAGCCCAGTGGTTATGGAACTCACCTTGGTGGTGGGGATAGAGACATTCAAATCCTTGACCCACATCAGGTAGAGAGGGAGAAATTGAACTCAGATCTCCCATGTACTCTAACACATGGGCTGGGCTAACGGGTTATAAGGAGGGCTTCTTTTTCTGCCATTTACTGTGGGCTTAGGCATGCTCTGGCAGGCAAAACAGGAGAGGGGATGCCTCATTTGTGACTCCTACTAGAGTGTAGGTGTGAGTTAGGTGCTGAGCCTCTGCATGGTGTCAGGACTGATGCAGCTGAATGTATGCCCAGCTGCCACACTTAGACACCCTAGAGACTCTAATGGCAGAAACTTTGGCACCTCAGGGACTTTAGGCATCTACACAGTTAGGTAGCAGGTGAGGTTTTTTTGGTTTTTTTGTTCTGAATGCCTGTGGTTCCTAAATGTTGGACTTAGGTACCTAAAGTGGCAGTTAGGCACCTGGAATCCCACTCGGAGTCTTCACAGAGAAAGCTAAGAAAAACTTTTGTAATGCAAAGTCTTTATTGTGCAAATGAAAAATATTTTGATGCTGGTAACAAAATACAGTGAACAGCTGACCTATTTTTAAAAATGTCATGTTTATTCTCAGGAGGAAAAAATATAGAGACAAAAAGTTTGCCTTGTTTTGTTCTATTGTATGGTCTTCAATGGACTATATGGGCTACATATGGTAACATAGCCCAATCCCAATCTAACATTAAACACTGTTAAACGAGGTTTGGGGTCTGGTATTCAGAGACTGCTTAGAACCAAGGCAAACAAATTATTCAAATCCTTTTAACCTTTTATTAAAGATACACTGCAGAAAGAAAAAAACCAGTTAAAATCTTTGAAATGTAAAGTATTAAATAAGACTTTTATTTAAACAACATTCCCTTTCACTGGAGAGATTTTTTAAAAGAAAAAAACTACTTGTTTTTTGATAGCCTCAGGTGTTGCCAAAGATGGTAATAACTGTCCTTTAGGGGAAAAGAGAAGAAGTTAGCTGAGATGGGCTGGAGTTGTTGTTGTTGTTGTCATTAAAATCAGTTTTAGAAGGAAAAGTTCCCTTATCTGACAATCTCTTAGGTGGCATCAAAGATAATAACAGTCCTTTTTGGAAAAGAGAGAGGACACCAGCTGAGATGGGCCAGAGCTGTTGATGCTGCTGTTTTTGTTGAAGTCCAATCCTGTTTCATCTCAGGTGTTGGTTGGAATTCCGCTGGTTCTGACAGGAGTTATCTGGATTCCTCTCCCTGATCTGGTTTGGTCAGGACACCTTTCAGGATCAGGATGATGAAGGCCCAAGGTCCCAGAAAATGGTGGTTGGCAGCCATGATGGTAAACTCTCTCCAGTAGCCTCTGTCTGTTCTTTCATTTTCTTTCTTTTTTTGTTCTTTTGTACTTTCCCCACAAAATCACTTTCTTTTAAGGAGCCAAAGAGAGAGTGATAGGTGGAATAGCCCAGCCCCTCATTATTTTGTCCACCAATTAGGCCTAATAGCTGACATACCAATATTGGCTTAGTAAATTCCAGTTCCAAATCTCTTGTTTTTAACAAGCAGAATTTCAACACAGTCCTTGAATCATATTAATTTGGCCTTTTTGTTTAGACTAATTTAGTTATTCTTTCTCCCTTTTGTACGTTTTCCCATCAACAGTTGTTATAGGTTACTGTAACATCTTATGAAATGTTACATCCTTTTTTTTTTTTAGCTGAGATCACAATTTGAGTAAATTTGTAGGTCCCATTGTTTTCTATTAGGAAACCAGGTGATTGGCTCAAGACCTCCTAGATAATATAAAGCAAATGGTGGAAAACACTGGATAAAACAGCTTCATTCTTAAAGCAAACACCTTTTGAAGACTGAAATACTGGGACAGAGCCTCAGTAGCTGTGCATCGATATAGCTGCACTGAAAATAATGAAGCTCTGCTAAATCACACCAACTAAGGTTCTACCCGATCACATTTCTTATTCAAACCAACTGACCTATTATTGAAGAAAGTTTCCTTAAATAAAAGTGAATGGAAAGGCAAGAGATTAGTAGAATCCAAGAAGTAATTGAAATGACCGTTGGTTAACAGAAAAAATCATGGCCATTTTATAAATGCGAGCCCATGTCAACTATAAAGTGGGATTTCCTGAATGAGGTGGAAGAATATATTTAACTGAATATTTTTTCTATTTTCCAAGGAGATAGAAGAGTTTTCTATATTGACCCTCTGATACTGTAATGATGACTGCACTATTTAAAAAAAAATAGACGCATAGACTGATAGAGTTTAAGGTCAAAAGGGACCATCATGATCATCTAGTCTGACCTCTTGAACACTACAGGCCACAGAACCTCACTCACCCACTCCTGTAATAGACCCCTAACCTGTGGATGAATTACTGAAGTCTAAATCCACTTCAAGTTACAGAGAATCCACAATTTACACTGTTTTAAACCTGCAAGTGATCAATGCTCTATGCTTCAATGGAAAATGAAAACCCCCAAGGTCTCTGTTACTCTGACCAGGAGGACAATTCCCTCCTGACCCCAAAAACAGTGATCAGTTAGACCCCGGATATGTAGGAAAGACCCAGTAGTCAGACACCTGCAAAAGAAATCTCTGTAGTAACTCAGAGCCCTCCCCATCTCGTGTCCCGTCTTCAGCCATTGGATATATTTGGTGCTAGCAGTCACAGGTCGGCAACATGCCATTTTAGGCAGTCTCATCATACCATCTCCTCCATAAACTTATCAAGCTCAGTCTTGAAGCCAATTAGATTTTTTTACCCCACTGGTCCCCTTGGAAGGCTGTTCCCAAACTTCACTCCTCTGATGGCTAGAAAGCTTTGTCTAATTTCAAGCCTAAACCTGTTGATGGCCACTTTATGTCTGTTTATTCTTGTTTCCACATTGGTGCTTAACTTAAATAACTCCTCACCCTCCATTGTATTTATCACTCTGATGTATTTATAGAGAAAAATCATATCTCCCCTCAGCCTTCTTTTGGCTAGGCTAAACAAGACAAGCTCTGAGTCTCCTCTCAGAAGGTAGGTTTTCCATTCCTTGGATCATACTAGTAGCCTTTCTCTGTACCAGTTCCTGTTTAAATTCATATTTATTAAACATGGAAGACCAGAATTACACACAGTATTCCAGATGAGGTCTCACCAGTGCCTTTTTATAATGGATTAACAATTATCCCTGTCTCTATTGGAAATACCTCACCTGATCTATACTAGGACTGCATTAGCCTTTTTCATGGCTGTATCACATTGGCAGCTTATAGTCATCCTGTGATCAGCTAATACACCCAGGTGTTTCTCCTCCTCTGTTGCTTCCAAGTGATATGTCCCATCTTCTAGTAAAAATTCTTGTTGTTAGTTCCTAAATGGATAACCTTTCATTTTGCACTATTAAATTTCATCCCATTTCCATTACTCCATCTTGCAAGCTCATTCAGACAATCTTGTATAATATTCTGGTCCACCACTGTGTTAGAAATACCTCCCAACTTTCTGTCATCTGCAAATATTATTAGTACAACTCCCACTTTTTATGCTAAGGTCACAATAAAAATGTTAAATAAGAATTGTCCCAGTGCCAATTCCTGAGGAACTCCATTAGTAACCTCCTCCTAGCCTGACAAAATACCTTTCAATATGAACCAGTTATGTATCCACCTTTCAATTCTCATATTAATCCCCATCTTCTCCAATGTAATTAATAATTTCTCATGTGGAACTGTATAAAATGCCTTATTAAAATCCAGATAGATTAAATCTACTGCATTTTCTTTGTCTAAAAAATCAGTTATCTTCTCAAAGAAGATCATGTTGGTCTGGCACAATATACCTTTTGCAAAACTATGTTTTATTTTATCCCAATTACCATCTACCTCTCTATCCTTAACTACTTTCTCTTTCAAAATTTGTTCCAAGACGTTGCAAAAAATTGAGGCCAAGCTAATAGGCCTGTAGTTTCCTTGAATATTCTTTTTCCTTTTTCTTAAAAATAGGAACTATATTAGCAATTAGGAACTATATTAGCAATAGGGTATGAACCCTGAGTTTACAGATTCATTAAAAATCCTTGCTACTGGGCTTGCAATTTCATGTGCCAGTTCCTTTAATATCCTTGGATGGAAATTATCCAGACCCCCAATTTAGTCCCATTAAGTTGTTTGAGTTTGACTTCCACCTCGGATCTGGAAATTTCTACCTCCATATCCTTATTCCTGTTAGAGTCCCTGCCACTACCACTAAGATCTTCATTAGATTTATTAAAAACTGAGGCAAAATATTTGTTTAGGCATTGGGCCATGTCTAGATTAAATAGAATAGAATAGACAAGACTGGGACACTCAGAAATCACAGGAAAGTCTGGACTGCATATTACAAGGAAAAGCTTGAAAACACTATCATCAAATCATCCTTTGTTAGTAGAGGAAACAGAATGGTGGTGATATTTCCAGTGAAGTTGAGGAGCACCTTTAAAAGGAAAACACATCTATTTTGGGTCACCAGTTGTATCTCAAAAAAATTGGGAAAATTCCGGAGTAAAATAAGTAATTCAAACTAATGCTTTTCAGAACATATATAAATCCATTAGTGTGGTATGAAGTTTTGGATGGTTAAGACAACATAGATTAGTCTTAATTTAATTATATTACATCTGCAATTTAATGTATGTTGCAATAATTCTTAGTAACTAAGCAACTCCCTCCATCCTTATGAAACTAGACACAGACACAAGTGCTTGCCAAAGTCAAAAGACTGAATCAAATCTAGACAAACTAGAGAAAGTCCAGAGAAGAGCAACAAAAATGACTAAAGGTCTAGAAAACATGACCTATGAGGGAAGATTGAAAAAACTGGGTTTCTTTAGCCTGTAGAAGAGAAGACTGAGGGGGGACATGACAACAGTTTTCAAGTACACAAAGGGTTGTTACAAGAAGGGATAACAATTGTTTTCCTTATCCTTTGAGAATAGGACAAGAAAAATGGGCTTAAAATGCAGCTTGGGCAGTTTAGGTTGGACTTTAGAAAAAACTTCCTAATTATCATTGTAGTTAAGAACTGGAATAAATTGCCTATTGTGGAAGATCCATCAGTGGAGATTTTTAAGAACAGGTTAGACAAACACTTGACAGGCAAGATCTAAATAATATTTAGTCCTGCTCTGAGTTTAGGGGACTGGACTAGAAGACTTCCCGAGGTCCCTTCCAGTCCTATAGTTCTATGATTCTATGACATCTATGTCCTTTTGTGGATCCCACCCCTATTGACCATGTGGTGAGGAGGAATTTGATATTCCCTTTCAGCCTTGTGGAAATTACTACGCAATAACAATATAGTCTGTGGCTACATTATCTTTTTTAGAGAGCACCCCCCAGGCAAGGATCACCTTTTAAGAGGGGAGGGCTCCTGGAATCAGGCAATAGGAACTCACAGGGCTACCTTTGCAGTAGAGATACAGGGCTTTTTGCACAAGTGAGTTCAGTAAAACTACTCATGAGTTTAAAGTGGAGAACATCCCTAAGTGCCTTACTAAACTGGCTAAAGAACACCTAGACTATTAAAATTGTTCAGTTACTGAGGATAACTCATTGCCTTCCATACTATATTCTGAGGGCATGGCTAGATTTTCAAATTTTCCATTTTTCCATCTTCCATTTAGGCAGCTAAATGAAGTGTCCACATTTGTGGAAGTGATCGTTACACAGGAATGCCCATTGTTCCAAAAACAGGTTCAGGGAAGACTTGTTGCAACTGTACACACACAGAGAAAAACTAAATATTAATTATTTCACATTACTTAAGAAGATGAGCATCATAAAAAATTCTACTTTCTGATTCAGAAAAAAAGTTCTGATACATATTGTACTGTAGATTATTTTGTTTTGAGTTGTTCTAAATGAGCTAATACAGCTAAGTATGCATTCAGTTTACATTGATTGTTTTCATTCTTTATAACCAAAAATTAGTTTGCTGGCTCATTAGCGAGTCATTCTTTAAGTTCCTTTTGCTAAACTTTTTATTGGAGAAAAAATAAAGAAAAAATGAAATTAACAGAAAAAATAAGAATTGAAAAATGTACAAGAATTTAAGAAATAAGAGAAACAAAAGATGAAGAAGCTGTTTCACATGTAACTAAGATGTTACTAACCGGCATTTACATTCTAGTTAGGGTCCAGTTTTGCAACCTGTATTCAAATTGATATTCAAGTGGTCCAATCAAGGTTAACATGAATAAGCATTGAGGAGACTGTACTATTTAATAAATATACTGACCTTGTCACCTTAAAAAGTCAGTCCTCAGAAGGTTCCTCAAAAGTATATTATTTTGGCACCATGTGTTGTTTTGTTTATGGATGTAGGTGTAAGATGTGGGCAGAATCTACATCAAATTAATTATTCCTTCAGAGAAAGAATAAAACAGAATTGACTTTACTTGTAACAAAAGAATTGCGTCACAGATGACATTAAGCATTTCTTCAGAAGTTACCTGCTAGTGGTAAGCACATTTTAGAACATTATTTCGTAACTTCCAATAATATTGCAGGAGGTAAATATTTATACACATGCATTCATTTTTTGGGTAAGAAACTGAAACACTGATTTTATACTCCTTATTCGGGGGGGATGGGGACTCCTATTGACTATTTTAGGACTGAGAACAGAAAAGTTAAATGATTTACATGTAGATGCACATTAACAGAGGCAATGACAGAGTTTTGATTCCTAATCCTGAATTCCTTGTTCTCAGTACTATGCACAGTCCTCTGACAAACTGCCTTTCTAAAAGACTGTTAACAGTATAAACTGCAACGAATTTGAAATAATTTCACCTAATTTTACTCACATTAAATAAAAAATAAGAAAAAAGGAATAATAATAAAAAAAAAGATAATGTCTGAAACCCACTTATCAGCCTGAATCTACTAACTTGTATTCAAGATGAGTTGCACTAGTTGTAATTCCTTTTAGATCAATAGGATTCTCTGTGTCAATTAGTACAACTCATCTTGGGTAAGGATGGCAAATCTGGGCCTTTTATTTCTATGATAGTCATGAACAATGATTACAGACTCATCCAGGAAGTGCCACATTCATAGACATAGCCCAGAGTGAGAAGATCAAAAGTGGCTTTAATCTCTCCCGATTCTGGGAAGGTATGGGGCCTGGCTTCCAGAGTAACACAGGTACACCAGAGAGCTGCTTAAAATGACGCTAGCCTCCTGACTGCTGTCTATGTTCAGCTCTCAGTCTGGAGTTGTCAGGAATCTCTGTAGCACTATGAATTACAGCCTTACGCCCAGCACACCTCCTACACTTAGTAGTGAGATGGTAGGGTAGTTTATAGCTATTTTGAATAGCACCTGTGCTAAATGAATTATCTTCTCATCAGCTCTTATGGCTGGTGTATGATAAAACAGTGGTGTAGGGGGCTGTAACAGGAGCAAAACATCTCTTTCAGTCTTTATGCAAGCATGTAAAATTCCCATTGACTGCAAAAGGACTTCTCCAAGAGTGATTAGCCAGATTCTGCTCTGTGTTTGAGCAGTTTTGCACTGCTCAGGCAGCACAAAACTGCTCTAAAGCCAGTTTACTAGACTCTGAAAGTTCTCCGTAAGCGTAGCATAATTCTTGGATGACAAAGATATACACACTGTAAGATGTCCCATGCCACCCCTCTTCCAAGTCACCATGCAGGTGGGTGAGGGCAAGGGAAAAGAGGATTTTTCTGATCTTCTCTTATACCACAGAGATTCCTGGCTACAACACGAAACATCTGCTGTAAATTAGCCAGCCACTATTCTAATATGCACTGGGGACAAGCCCAGCACTCCGACTATCTCAAGATCAGTTTTTCTCCTTCCTTCTGAGGTGCACTCAGAGCTCCTCAGCTGCAACACAAGATCTGGGTGTTCATCTTGCAATGACAGAATTAATGAGCCCTATAAGATGTCTTTTGTCTCAATAAACATTGGACTTCCTTTGATGCTGATGGCAATTATGCACATGCATCAAAAAGAAAGTATCTCCCTATGAAGGAAGATGAAGTTGTATTCTGTGCATTGAAAGGGTGTCAAAAGGTCTTGTGAGTTAGGGAAGAATGAACGGTTCAGTCCGGGAACAATGTAAAATGGAACTTTTACCATCGTGTTTATATATAACTATACCAGCTCTGTGATTTCATAGACTTCATTCAGAGAACTGAAATCTTGGATTATTCTTTAATGCTCTATGGTGTTTTTTATTTATCTGATTCTTTGTTTATTTAATCAAAGAAAATCTATGGTTAAAATACAAAGAAAGTTTTCTTTTTTACTGTACACCAGACAAAAGGAGCAGGCAAGCAGTTCATTAAATATTGATGAGACTGGTATTTCACTTTGAAGCTAGTGCCAAAGTGAAAAAGTACTTATTGCAGAAGCAACTGTCTCCTTCATCATAAGTTGCCACCTATATGGTTTATTTTCCTAATGACTTTGTTGATAATAAAGAAGATGTACAGAAAAGCTTAGAGCATTGCAGCTTAGTTAAATTAATTACAATATTGACATGTACCCATTTAAAAGGCCAAATTATGCAATGAAACATGCAATTCTTTAGACAATTTATAAAACACACTCCTGACTTATTTACTTAACTTAATGAACACACTTTATCATGTAATTATATATTTATTGGCTTTTGAAATGTGTATCATGTGAATGTTATTACAGAAATTTCAAAAGAAATATTACGTAGGTAGAAAACAAAATGTAATGCACCATGCACATTTACGACACTGTACAAATACAAATAATATACTTTCAGTAATCTTCAAAGCCTATAGCTATTTATCTAATTAGAACCATTAACAGCTATGAAACTATATTTTAGGTCTGATTCTGCAAATACTTGTGCATGTATTGGCCCAGTTTCAGTTCTGAAACTTTCAGTGATTAAGGAGAGTTAAAAATATTTGAGTTGTATTAAGTCTGTTTTACTCTGATGGGGAAAGTCCATAGGGCTATGCAGCAACATTTTAAAATCCATATTCAAAGTTTTTCTTCTCCCATTCAGTGAACTACAAAATGCTATCCAAACCAGCACCTCCGGCCTTGCCTCTTAAAATAATTGCTTCTGCCCTTGCCACTACACAAATCTCAGGCCTTATTCTCCTAAACCATTTCCCCTCTACTCCACAAATCTCTGACCCTGTTGTCCTAAAGCATTTTTCCTGCCCTTTCCACTCCACAAATCTCTAGCATTGTCTCCTAAAACATTCCCCCTGTCTCCTCTGTTCCACAAATGATGCCAGCCTTGGTAAATTGTGTCCTCCTACTGCTGCTTCTGTGCCTTCTCTTGTATCACCTCTCTGCATCGAGTCATCTCCCAAAATATGACTGAGAAGCTAACATCCTCATTTAAAACTTACTTCTGCTGTATCATATAAGTAGTAAGTTAATTATTTTTATATATAAACAGATAAATCAGTCTGATGTACACATGCAAAAAATGAGTCACCACATGACCATCTTATTTTAACCCATCTCCTATCTCACTCCTTCACTATATTGTTGTGTCACTTTCTATCATGTGATGTATAAAATTACACTGTATGCTCTTTGGGGTTAGGGTAAAATTTTCAAAAGCATAAAAATGACTTAGCAGCCTGCATCCCACTGACTGAGTCCGACTGCCTAATTCACTTTTGAAAATCAGACTGAAGCTTAGAACAGAGAAGAAAATGGTTTTCCCAACCCACAAATGCTTTTGAGATTTTGGAAATTGTCCCCTCTGCATTGGGGCAGAAATCAGAGTGATCCCCTCACATAATCAATAACAGAGTAGCTAGGGCTTACTTCAGCTATGGCTTTAAATCTCACCTCCATTTGATGTAGAAAAGGGCCCTTATACACAGTCTTTTTACCTTTCAGCTGAGTGTCCTAACAAGCAGGCTAGAGAGTTAGCATTTGACTGATTTTCTTAATCTCTGCTGTTGAATCTAGTCCACTGTGTATAAATGAATAATAACTGAATAAGAAAAAGGGTGATTTTGTAGACAGGAGGAGATATGGGATCAAGTTGCTGTTCTAAATCAGACATTGAAAAGACTTGAACTCAGATATGCTGCATTTTTGGTGAGGGCCTTTGTTGTGTATTTTGTGTCCTGCCTAGCTTGCTGTAGCTAACAGAACTAGACTATTATGGGATAGCTCAGACCGTTCTGTCTGGTCTTAGAGTTGAGAATAAACAGTGGTTGTGTTTATATCTCCCTGTGTTCCTGTCCGCTGGTTTCTCTCTGAGCGAAAGTAACTTCCAAGTATTCGACCATAACAAAGAGGCGACAAGGATGACGGACCTGTGCTGGTACTGCCACCCGCTGTAACAGGTCCAGTGCTACTGCATTTCTCTTCCTTTCCCCTCTGGACCAAAAAGAAGGCAAGGACCCACAGACTTGCAGTCACCCGTGATTTATTTACAGTGTGCACCTGAAGTACCCACCACCATGCAGTACCCTGCACAAGTCAGTGCTCGCAGGGGCTGCTTAGGGCCAGGAAACTAGGCTATCCCTCCTCTGACTCCTGACTCCTTTCCCCTCTCTCTCTCTCTCTCTCTCTTTCTTTCCAAATCCTTTGGCCTGGCTTATGAGCCTTCTAAGGCTTCTTGGACAGCTGCCGCTCGTGGGCTAATTGCTCTCTTGGGAAACTGCTCCATCTGCACCTCTGCCAGCTGCCTTCCCTCAGGCAATCACCCCAACCAGCTACTTGCTCTGCTGCCCTTCTGCTATATATGCTAGCATGCCAGGAGGATGACAAGAGGGTTCACCCCCCAGCACCCTGTGACACTGGTGAAAAAAGTAAAAGTAAGGAGAACCTTTTACTGTTCTGGGTGGTTGTAGTGTTCCTTCTCATGGCAGAAACCAAAAGTAAAGCAGACAGACTGGGAAGGGGGAGGAAGGAAGCAGTGCTAGTGAAAGGAAATTACTAGTAATTGTGTGTGAACTATCCTCAACATACATGAATAACAGGCATTAAAAGAAAAAAGGGCAGTAATGGCTACACTCACTGGGCCTTTAGGACATTTTGGTGAAACTGTGGAGCAATGGAGCTCATATACTGAGCGTTTTGAGATTTTTGTTATTGCAAATGGAATTGCAGATGATAAGAAGGTAGCAACTTTTTTAAGTGTTGTGGGAGCTAAAACATTTAGTTTTCTGTGCAGTTTAGTGCAACCTGATAAGCCAGGCACAAAACCTTAGTGACATTGTGAAAATCCTGGAGGCATGTTTTTCCCCCAAACCACTGGTAATTGCAAAAAGATTTAGGTTCCACAAAAGGAATCAAGAAGAAGGTGAAACAATTGTCCAATATATAGCAGCTCTTAAGAAGCTTGCTGAGCATTGTGAATTTAATGTTGTGTTAAATGACACCATGATTGATAGATTAGTCTGAGTGGTGAAGCAATACAGAAGCGCCTATTGACAGAGACCAAGCTCACCTTGCAGAAGGCCATTGAAATTGCAGTTTCCATGGAACTGGCAGCAAAGAAAGCACAACAGCTAAGTGCATCAACCAGAGCACATAAGGTGTCACAAGAACTACCGCAAGACAGTGGGGAGCAGGCAATGTTACCCCTGTGGAAAACCAGGTCACCATGCATCGAAATGCTGGTGTAAAGATCTAGTGTGTCAACAATGTGGCAAAAACAGACACGTTGACCGTGCCTGCAAACAGAAGAAAGAAAAGTCAAACAGAATAGACAAGCAGGAGAAAAAAAAGCCTGCTGTCTGGTGGACCAAAAAGGAAAATCTGCATGCAGTAGAGCAGTATCAGAATGATCAAAGTGACACCCAGTCAGAAGAAGTGCCACTCAGGCATGAGCACAGGGTGTGATGGGTGTGCCCAGGCACACCCTAATGCAGGGCTTGAGACACCCGCCGAAAATAAGTCTGCCGGCAACTTTTTTCGGCGGCGGGGAAGGTCCTTGTGCGCGATGCGAGCTGCCGCCGAACATAAGGAGGTTTTTCCTGCGGCAGGTAAAACGAAGGTAAAATTCCCTACGTAATGTGTGCACACCCTAATGAATGAGTGCACACCTATGGTGCCACTCCACATCTTGTCCATGGCAGTTGGCTCCCATGAATACTGGGTAACCCTGCTGTTGGAGGGTAAACCTGTACACATGGAAGTGGACACAGGAGCATCAGTTTCGCTGGTCTCAGAACTGTGTATAAGGAGAAGCTAAAGCACCTTCTGCTTAAGCTAACAAAAATTGTTCTGAAGACATACACTGGAGAAGCTGTACCTATGTTGGGTACTACTGATGTTAAAATGGAGCTCAATGGACAGACTGCTCAATTGTCACTGTTTGTGGTAGAAGTCAATGACCTTGCCTTAATCAGAAGGTCATGGCTTAAGAAGATCCGTCTTCATTGGGCAGAAGTGCACATGATGGCTAAGAGAGAAACAGGTCTGGCCGCTGTATTAAAGAAACATGCTGCTGTTTTTGAAGAGGACCTGGGACGTATGAAAGGAATCACTGTGAAATTGAACATTAAGACTGACAGCCAACCAAAATGTCTGAAAGCCAGAATTATGCATATGCATTCAGGCCTGGTCAAGAATGGAGTCCTAGTATCAGTTACTCACAACCAGTGGGCAACACTAGTTGTTTCAATATTGAAGAAAGATTTGTGGGGATTTTAAGGTTACAGTTAACCCGGTGTTGTGTGTAGACCAATATTCTCTTCTCCGCATCGATGACCTCTTCACTGGCTTGGCTGGTGGACAAAAGTTCAGCAAGATTGATCTGTGTCAGGCGTATTTACAGATGCATGTCGATGAGAAGTCCCAAGACTGCTGACTTTCATGACACAAAAGACTGTACCAATGCTGTCGCTTGCCATTTGGAATAATGGCTGCTCCAGCTTTGTTCAAGAGGGCTATGGACCAGATCTTGAGTGGAATCCAGAGCTATCTTGGTAACATCCTGGTCACTGGCAAGAATGAGAAGGTTCACCTTAAGAACTTGGATGCTGCCCTGCAAAGATTGGAAAAGTACGGCATACGAGTCTGCAAATACAAAGGTGAATTCTTCCAACCCTCTATTGAATATTTTGGACATGTCATTGATGCTACTGGCTTTCGTAAGGCTTCTGCAAAAGTCAAGGCTATTGTGAAAGTTCCACCTCCTAAAAACGTGAGCCAACTATTGAACTATTATGGAAAATTTATTTTACAGTTAGCACCACTACTAAAACCACTACATGGTCTGGAAGTGGATTGAATCCTGTGATGTTGCATTTAACAAGGCTAAACACACATTGTTTAATTCAGAGTTTCTGACACATTTTGACCCCTCCTTACCTCTACAGCTGGCCTGCAATGCCTCTCCTTATGGTGTAGGAGTGGTCATGTTACACATTTATGCCTTCTGGAGAGGAGAGACTCATTGATTTTGCATCATTCACCTTAAGCAAGGCAGAAACTAACTATGTCCAAATCGAATGTGAAGCACTGGGAATCTTTTTCAGAATTTGGAAATTTAACCAGTACCTGTTTGAACAGAAGTTCACACTTCTCACTGACCATCGACCTCTAACATCAATATTTGGACCACCCACAGGCATTCTACCGTTGGCTGCTAGTCGTATGCAATGGTGGGCATTGTTGCTTTCCACGTGCATATATGAGATCAAATATCAGAGATCCACTCTGCACTGCAACACAGATCATCTCTCAAGACTGCCTTTACCAGTTAAACATCAAGATATTGGCCAGAAAGAAATCTTCTACTTTGAACAGGTAGAGAACACTTCCGGGATCAATTGAATGGCATCGATCCCCAGGTCACCGACAGTATAAACATACCCTGAGCTTTTGGAAACTTTTGGAAAGAACATCCGTAGATATCTGATCACAAGAGTGACATGGCAAGGAACTGATGTATGTGATAATAAATTGAGATCACTAATATACTCACCTATAAGAGAAGGGCACCTCAATACTAGTATATTGAGGAAATACAAATAAGGAAACGGGAGCTTACCTCCACTGAATATGCATTAGACATAGGGGCATCAGCATAACATATTATAAAAGTTACATCCCAGCCTGTGGGCAGTAGTGAGAGTTCTTGGTAGGTGCCAGAATGATGGCCACTGGTGATGAGGGGGAAGGTGATGGTGATGAGGAAGATGATGGCTAACATTTCAGGGTGTCCTGCACACCTTGACATTCAGTAGTCTCTTTATCTACTGAGTTGGGGTGTTTGTGATGGGGCTAAATGTATTTATAAACTATTGGTAACTATAGAAGAATTCCTATCATCTGAGTGTTGCGGCTGTGAACATCAGGATTCCCAACTATATAGTAATTTTAATAATACTAGGTCTGATCTAGGGACAAGAGCCTCAAAGTGATAACTGGAAATTCTTGAGTAATCAAAGTAATTAACAAATCTATAGATCAGGCTACACTGGTTTTAACCATAAATCTCTTTCTGAATCTGAGAAACTTTCCCAGTGAATGTTTTGTTGCACCGGATATGTTCTTGCAAAAAATTTCAGTCTCAACAAATTGGCAATTACTGAAAAAAGAAAGAAAAGAAAAGAAATTATTGAAAAAATTCTTGACTAGCTCTCCTTAAGCTAAGTTACTTGGGCACCTTTGAAAATTTTAATCCTTGCTTTTTTATACATTTTCTGTAAAGTGCCTCTAGCACATTTTTCAGTCCTGAAAAAAATAGTTACTAAAGCCAATTCTCTACTATCACAAACAATTTAAAAAAGTATTCACTGCTAAAGGATGACCCTGCATTATATTGTTCTCATGAGTACAGCAGAGGATAACTAAGACCATCATTACATTTCTGGCAATAATGTTATTCAGAAATATGGTAGTAACAAAAATATTACACAACTATGCTGCCTTGTGTGTGCTTAATTCACTAGAAAAAAGTGCCACCAAGATAAGTCACTTACCCATTCTAGATCTCAGTTTTTTCCACATTACACAGACAACACTCTGAGGCTAGGAATGTCAGGAATGAAGGAAAGTTGGGCATCCATTTTTGATCTTTCCACAATGAGCCAAACAGGAACACTTGTTTCAGACATAGTTGAACATGGGGTTGTTTGCATTTGGATCCTAACATAAGCTTCATGAGTCAAATCTGTTTTATAGTTTTCATGGGAGTTACATTTGCTTATAGAGTTAAATCCTGCAAAATACTAGACATGACTTTGGTGGTGACTGCCCTAAACACTTACAGGTGTCAGTAAAAACTGATATTGCTTGGGGAGAGGAAAAATACATCCCTCTTAGTGTTAGAATTGAATTTTGTATAGAGACAATCCATTATAGCCAAGTATGATGTGACGGAAAATAAGGGTCAAATGCTCAGCTGGTGTAAATTGGCCCAGGTCATTAATTTCAATGGAGTTTATATCAGCTGAGAATCTGCTTATAAGAGTTCAATGAGAACACTGACAGCCACTTAACTAGGGTTGGCATTAAGTATTGTGCTATAATAATATAAAAACACTAATCAAGATAGTTCAGATACAGAAACAAGAACATTCTACTTCACTAGGTTTTACTAGAAAAGTGGTTCTTTGAAATCATTTTCTATTCTGTGTTAACAGGTATAACTAACGTCGGAAGAATAATTGCCTTCTCTTTGAAGGTAATACATTTCCTAAGAAAGCCCCTGAAACTAAAAGGTTTGTGATACATTTTAAAATATTTATTTTTTTCTCAAAAGAAAAATATAATTCCAGATTACACTATATAATTCTAATTTTCAGAGGGTGGGTTCTCAAAACTTTCTAAAGCTCAGGCCCCTTTAAAGTATTGCTAATGGACATCCAAAAAGTGAAGCACACAAGGTTAATTTTAATCTGATTATTAAAGGCAAATCTTCCCTGATCTTCCCTCTTTCACTGGGGGAGTAACTTAGTGACACTGTTATGAGGACATAACATACGAACCCACCTTTGTAAATTCATGACTTTGCCGATTCCCCACACATATGCATGTGGTGGAGAGAACTGAGTGTACATCCTTTGCATTCCCTTGGATGAGGCACTGTTGTGCAGATGTGCAGAGGTGCCTGTACTCGCTTGCATGGCCAAGCAGAACAATCTAGCACTTAATTCTGAAACAGCTCACTACACAATGTGGTAGATTCACCCCTGGTTTACACAGCTTCTGCTGGCATAAGGGCCCAAAGGAGAAAAAGCAGCTGGCAGGGAAAGATACAGTGGGATAAAGTTGCAACAACCTCCATTCTCCAAGCCAGGATTCAGTGGCTGGGATGGAGAACAGTAAGGTGACATATTTATTCAGCACACAAATTCTTGGGTCAGCATTGGCCAATTGAATGTCCTTACTGGAAATGATATTATGGGTGCCTTACTTTAACCCATCCTTTTGGAATTTCCTTGGCTTGAGACCATCTATCAGGTTCTGTTGTTAATATGACCCCATTTCTAGAAATCATCACAGAGTTACTTATATGGAAGTAGGATCCACTAACATTTGGATCTTGTTAAATAATTACTTCAGGGTATATTTTTTCACTGTTATCCTTTTGAGTGCTCTAGAAATTGAGAAAATTTCATCTGCCCTCAAAATCATTACGTAACAGTAGCACTTAAATTGTTGTTGGCTACAAATTGTTGTTCTTGCAATGTAGCTTATACAATTTTGTGATCTTTCTATAAGACTTGGTCAAGCACCAGTGAAGAGTGTTCAGTTTAATAACGTTATGAATATTTGAATGATTCTCTTTGACATCTAGTGTTAATATATAGAAGAGCAGAGCCAAGGAGAATAGAATACAAAACAATCACCCAAATTACCAGTCACATAGGAATTCTGAAAATTTAGGAATAGGAGAAATTTTCATAGATTTTTAATGAAATTCTCTGAAGATTTTAATTATTTCCAGTCATACAGAAATACACTGGATATACGTAGCTTTTGATATGAAGAAGAATCTAGACAATATGTGCATATTAATGAGTCACCAGCATACATTATTCAATTTAATTGGAATAACTATATTACAAACATCACTAACATTTTATTTTGTTCCTGTGTTCTTATACACTGAGCTGTATTCTGTTCTAATGAAGGAAATGAGAGAATAATATAAAGTGACACAAAAATAACCACTGGGGACAAAATGTAATACTTCTAGGAAATGGCAAAAGTAACTATTTATCTGAGCTTGGACAAACTACATTTATTTTGGCACCCCTCCATTGCCAACAGCAGATGGTGAATCATACTTTCAGCAGGAGCCAGAACACATCTTCAGTGTTCTGCACTCTCCAGCCATCATTGGCTCTTTGAGTCTATCAAGCACCAATGTAATCTATGGCACTATAGAAAAAATTATTAATATTAACCATTACTAGTAATCAGTTTAGTACTTCAGTCAACTTGATGTGTTCCATCATTTTGTCTCCTTTCTGTAACAGGAAGTCCTGTTTTTTCCTCACTTCTTTATCTAGATATGCTTGTACTTTTATTTTCTCTGATTCCTATTGCTAGCATGCTGTCATTATGTTTTTTTTAGGTATTGTTTTTATTAGATGAACAGATTTTTTTTAAATGTTATTAAAACTTTCCTGAAAACACTTGGGTTGATTCATTTTAATAGTCTCCCAATGGATCATCTTCCATTCCTTGTTTTTACTAGACTTGGCAGGAAAACAAGATTCCTATTTCATAGAAAGGTTTAAGGGTTTGACATATTATTTTCTATTCAGATGCAGACCAAAACCAAGTTCTTTGGAACTCTTTTGCAAAAAATGAATAAGATATCACCTCATAATTGCCAATAGCCCATAATTAAATATTCACTGGATGAGAGTACATGAAAATGAGTACCCAGTGGTTAGGGTACTCAACAGGGCTATAGAAGACTCAGGTATAAGTCTGAATCAGACAGTGCAAGAACTTTAACCTAAGTTTCTCACATCACAGGTGAGCACCCTGACCATTGAGTTAATTGGTTGTTCTGGAGTGGGTTTCTCTCTGGTTTTGATCTGAAATTCCATCTTGGACCTACGACTCCCTCTCGACAAACTGGCATTTGCTGACAAAAGATGTTTTGTCAGAAAGATCCTGACCAGTTCTAATTTTTATAGCACCTAGAACAGAGCTACTCTGCTCTAAATAGGGTTATATACTACTCTCAACACCGCAGTATCTGAGCAACTTCCTGTAGTGCAATAGGTGAGGTGCATCTGTCCAGCACAATGGGGCTCTCATCCTGGTTGTGGTCTTCAGCAATACAAATAATAACTAGTTAGCTAGCAATGGATACTACAGGTGGAATCTCTTGAATGCCTTGCAATGAGTTCATGGATTGGTCGACACAGAGCTGAGTACTTTTGGAGCACCTGAAGTTAAATACTTCTAGCCTTACGCATCCACTCTACTTTCCTGTGCTTAATCTAAAGCACTGCTCTGGTTGTGAGAGGAGCGTGACACATCAAGTTATTCCTTCCTTTGTGGTTTAAACCCCTCCTCCACACACAGGAAGATTATTTTATATTTATTTATTTATTTATTTATTTGCTTATTTCCCAAATCTAATTTGTCTAGGCATGACCATCTTGGCAGCAATTGGTGAATTAGGAACTGAAATGTAAATAACATGCTTACAATTTCAAAGCTTCTGGCAAATTATTTTACTGCAAGTTTTGTAAAATTGAGTTTTCAGAAGCAGAGACTTGGGGAGAGATACATGACTGATAATGCTAGTCAGTCAGAAAGGCCCAGGAGAGAGCAGAGTTTATCTCTGAGGCTTCAGCAGAGCAGCACTCTTAAATTTCTAATCAAAACCTGGGGGCAAAGAACAAAATATGACCCTGCTTCCCTTAGTAAAACACACTGTGGATCTATTCTTTAAGAGCTAGTTATCTCAATAAAAACAGGAAAAATATCACTGAACACCATATGTTTAACAATACTGAGACAATCCTCAGGATTTTCATTTGATTCTAAAGATTAACTATCAGCAGACTAAGCAAGGAAAAATGTGTCTTAGTCCAAACAAGTACTCTTTGATGTGGGGTTGTAGAATTTGATTACCTGATCTGTATGGCAAGAACTCAGAAATATTGTTTACAGAACTCATGGCCCAGTCTTGATCAGTAAGGAGTCAAGCAAAATATGATGTCAATAGAAGTTTCACATGAGGTGCAGTATCGGTCTAAGCCAGCTGTAACTCTGGCCCCATGATTCTGCTATTCTCTTCATCACTAGAGAGTGTTTAAAACTAAGACAAAACACTGCTGTATTATATGCCATACTGTGACAGAGCTATGTGTTGAGTACAGTATCCTGACAATATAAACTCCATAGTGATCTTTCTCAACAGGATTCAGTTAAGCGTTAGTCTAAAATAACGGATAAAATTCACAACGAGCTCAGCTGTAATCCAGTTTTGATTAGGAGACACCTAGCAGTTAATACCCCCCTTTTCTCCATCCTTGTCCTTGTAACATCAAAATGTCCGTTTGGAAAGGGCTAGGAGGTTTCTAAAATCTATAGAAAGTAAATTTTAGTTGAAAAAAGTATATCGAAAAACAGCATGAACACAGATGAAGCATCATTCAATTTGATCTCCAGTGGTGTGCCACTATAAACCTGATGGTCTCAAAGTAAATATAGCAAAGAAGAAGAAGCTATTATCAGCTAACATTGAGATTTTCACCTTCATTTAACTCGGGGGAGGTTTTACCTGAATAAAGAATTCAGGATTTGACCGCCTCAGCTTGGTTTATATGACATATGATATTATAGAGAAGATGAACCCAAAAGCTAAAGACAAAGGTAAATAGAAAATTATGCAAACCCAGAGGATCTGACAATGTTTTATGAAGCAGATATAATTCTCCCAGATCCCCCTTCCATACAGTCTATCCACTCACTCCCACTAAACAGGCTTCTGCCCTACTTACCTTTATTGTATCGTTCTACTTCTGATAGAAAATCTCTTTGCTTAGGTCAGAAAGACTGCTAGGTTTCTCTTTCCTCCCCAGAAATCCTCAGATATATCTTTGAAGGACATACGTATCCTTCACTCATCCACCTCTTTGGTGCCAGATGTGGGACAAAAACAGTGCTCCTTGGTCTGCTAATCCCATTTAGATGACTCTACAACTGTATTCAGATGATGCACAATGGCATTAGAGCCCGGATTTTTCAATAGAGACTGTACAAGGAAACTTTCCAAGTATTTCTGCTGCAGAATGAGGGTGGAATTGGCCTCCTTTCCCCAGAAAAATGCAGGATTATTGTGTGCAACACCTCCACCGGCCTCCCCACCTATAATAAAGAATCAGGAAAGGAAGTGAACCAACTGTCCCCAGTGACCTACCTGAAAACAGAATGTCTTTTAGTAATATCACAATACTGACCCCTCTCTGATAGCTCCCAGGGAACTTTTTAAATGATGTCTATGGACCTAAGCATGAATGTAAGTAGTAGATAAACAGAAAAAACATATGTAATTATTGCACATGCCTTTTAAAAGTTCTAGATTATTGACCAACAACATTTCCTTTTAAGTTGCAAAAGCACAAAAGAAGATATAAAACTGCTCAACACTTTCCCCCAGTATGCATTTAAAATAATTGACACTTCTTTTACTGACAATCTTTATTCAAAATTCATTGCTCCGGGGTTGAGATGTCTACTGTCCAATTTCAGGTCAGAACATATTTTGACTTGAGCCAGATTCTAAACAACAGAAATGCAGACTGAATTTAAATCCTGTGCCATGCTGACATTTTTAGAGAGTGTTACTATACGAACAATGTCAATACAAATTCAGTATGTTTACACCTAACAATTGACACAAAAACTGCTTTAACAGGACACCAAGTGATTCCTCTTGTATAGGGACACTCCATATCTAGCACAGAGTTTCCTATGCAAATCCTGCCAGCCCTACCTAGAACAAGGGGCATGTCAGAGTGGGATAGGTTGTTGCAAGATGAATACAAGGGGATACTGTAAATGCTCTTCATATTTCAGTGATCACTGGCTGTATAGCAGACTCAGAGGCTGCTCTAACGTGCTCCCAGGATGGAAGCAGCATAAAGGTAAGCCACTTTTGCCTCCTCTTCTATTCAGGGCCTCTGCCAAGTGAAGCTCAAGAAAATATAGGCTAAAATACCTAGCTTCTATAAATATTTCACTATTTAGTTATGTCTAACTGGTGATGTAGAGTAATTAAGTGATCTCATGATGCTTGCTTGCTTCATGCCTAAAATAAATCCAGTGTTATCTAAGTCTCCAGACTACTTTGTTTCTATTTTTCATGTGCCTTGTGGGTTCCCGACTGAATTACTCATTCAATATTTCTCTTTCTTCAGTAGTTCAAAATTATTTAATTTCTTTGTATAGTTTTACCCCAAATAGTACATTAGTTTTTCTTTTTTAATTAAAAATTCCTGAACAGCAGCTTACTGAAAACACCTTCCTGTAAGATGAATGAACTGCTGATAAATCAGATTTAAGAGATCAGGGGCTTGAGTCTGTCCTGTGCCTCTCAGACGTTGCAGTGCACAAGACATAGCCTCAGAGGCCAGGTGATTTTATGCCAAGGCTAGGCTAACCTAGCCATAGTTCCATAGCCTAGCCATTCCACTATCCCAACCCCATCTCCTCCTCCTCCCCGCCCCCCAAGTAGGGGCAGCACATGGCTGCATTTGTCAGTTGCATGTTTCTCCTACATTCTGGGTATATCCCTCTAAAAGGCTGTTGTGACCCCTTTACAGCTCCCTTATACTTCTGGAATGGCATAATGGGTCCACAGCAGCATCCTAACCTCAGGATTTTATTCCTGGTTCTTCTTGAAAATACTTGGGAGAACATGGACAAGTCATCTGACCTCTGAATGCCTCACTTTCCCCATCTGGGGAAAATTCTTAGAAATACTTCTCTGAGATAGGCAAGCCTTCTAAGATTTTGTTCCCCTGAAACTGCTGATACTGCCTGCATGGAGGATATGGCCTCACAAGTGCAGGAATAAGGATGACACATTGATTCCAAGTTATGAGAGTAGGTCTGTATATTCAGAACACAGCGGAAGATATTTTGATATAGTAGAGGCCTTTCTAATAATGCTGGAAGGTTTAAAAAGACTCGCAGGTGAGAGTCTTCTTTGTATTCCAAGAGCAGGGTGCACACCTTCACCAAATGTGCCAAAAACCTGTATTCAAATGCTAGCACACATGGCCAGTCAAGCTTTTTACTATATGATCAGTGCCACAGAAGGCAGATGATACATGGTCATGGTGAATAACGCTCTAACAACCCATTGAGACTGTTTTTCTGCTCTTGCAAGAAGAGGATGGCTTAAACAAAAATGGTATCAGGTCAGTAGATGAAACAAGATGGGATACTTTGTTAAACAATACAGCCATCTCTTGCTGATGACATATCCTTTGAACTGTGCTTATTTAGATTCCAATTTGAACTCTTTTTCATTTTGTCTTTTACCTACATTTCAGGTACTTTCACCTGCATTTACATGTTATATATCTGAAAGATCATTATCCTCCTTGTTTATTTTTATGAATGAGAATTGCCTGTTTTTAGGTTTGATAGTGAAAGCCTACTAGATTCAAGTACTTCATAAGCCTTTTGCTGGCCCCTTGCACAGGGATGAATTTCACCCTAAATGTTTAACTTTTTTCTCACTATAAAAGTGTACAGGGCTTTACAGGTGTTTTAGCCTTTTGCCATTACAGTTGGACCAACATTGTTCTCTGAGGGAAAAAGAAGCCTCATTTAAATAATAGAGAAGTTCCAAGATTTTTAGGGGCCTCTTAATTGATCTGATTAAAAGGAAAAATGCCTTTAATTCTCCAAAATAAATAGAACCACATGTGATTAAAATCCAAGGTAATCTGTTTTATTTCCCTACAACATCTCTCACAGGCCTTTTTCTATGTACATGAAATACACCTTTATAGATAGAGCACATTCATGAAAAAATGTTAACTCTGTTTTAGCTGCTGAGATCTCGTTAAGCCACAAAATCAAAGACTGAAAGAGAAAGGAAGACAAGGGAATCTGAACTTGATCTCACATTCTTAATTATAAAAAATATTGACATTTGGCATCCCTGTGGTTTCTCAACTTTAGGTTGGGTAGTGCAGTAAATAAAATAACACACTGAGTTTAAAAATGTTGCTTTTCCAAGCAGCCACAACCTCTGGGGAAATAAAGAGGATAATGAAGGTCACAATAACAATCAGAAAGCTAAAATAAACTGCATCATTAGTACCTACAAAAGGTAATATTTCTTTTTCTCAGTCTCCTGTGCAGACAGAGAAAGAAGCAGATTTTGAGAAATGTTGCATTTTCCCCTTTGCATTAGTCTATCATGAGCCCTTAATGAACTGGTCTGAAAAGACGGAACACAATAGAGTGCAAAGACAGCACCCAAGGGGGAAGCAGATCCATTTTAAAACACTTTTAGTGAATTTTAACAGGCCGGGACCTGTGAGGACTAGATCCCTTGTAGTATTAGTAATTTCAGATTGTTTTCTTTATTATAAAGTGGAAACCACCATAATTTAGAATATTGGAAAAAAGGTCTACAGAAGCAAGTGCCATTTTACTCCCTGAGAGCAGGCAGAAAGTGAAATTGTCAAGAATCCTCATCACGTGTCTCCGATGTATATGACTTGTGTATTTACTTCATGGCGCCCTATAAGAATGAAATAGACCAACTCAAAGGAACAACAATAAGGGCCTGATCCAAATCCCACCGAAATAAATGGAGTCTTTCCATTGACCACAGGGACATTTGGATCAAGGCCTAAGTGATTCCACATGATATTTTTTGTGTTATAATAAAAATTTTGGGAGCCCCAACGTAGGCAGTTTGCCTTTACAAAAAAAAAAAGTTTAAATAATCATAGAAATTGGAGACTGAAAACACTAATTACCGTATTGCTTAGGAATGATGGCTTATTGAGCTAAACATCAAATTTGAAATACTTAGACTCAATGCAACCAAAGGCTCTAATGCCATCAGTCAGCCCTTCATTGTCTTTGTAGTAAATATACTGAATTCTTGCAATTTACTGTGTGTATATAATTTTCATATGAGAGCTTTAAAACTGAGGTTCTTTGGGTTCTGCATGTATATTAAAGACTCCATGGCACTTTGCAGCAGTATAGGTCTCTTTGACCAAAAATACCTATTCTCAACACTTCAACACTATTATTCATTTGGCTGGAATGTGCTTAGTACTTAACTGAGCTATTTAGGTTTAACTGCTAATTCACCGCAACTTGCAACTGGTTTCCAGTGTGGATAAAAGGAACAATTCCCAGAGGTAAAGGACCTGGGATTCGATGATGGGCCTTGACTCATGTAATAAGGTAGGACCTTGTGGTCCACACCCTCTGTCACCCTCGTGGGGCAGGGAGGAGAAGGGAAGGGAAGGGAAGGGAAGGTGGTAGGACTCAGAGAGAACTGAGTCCTGGGGATAGACTGAACCGAACTTTCCCTGACTTACAGGTTTTATGATAGGAGCCTTGTAACCCCTACATTGGAACCAATTAAATGTCTGGTATAGGGAAGTATGAGCGATGGGCGGGTAGTACCCTCACTTATTCCAGTGTTTAATAAAAGTTGTGGGCTGCTACTTAATTCCATGCATGTGTTTGTCCATATTTGGCCACTGTGTCTGGGTCAAATCTTCCCAATGCTGTTGTCCATTTGGCTGCCTCTCTCCATGCTTGTGGTAGTTGCATTTCAGGAATGAAGTGATGTGGGGGTGGATGGTGGTGGTGGGGTGTATTATACAAAGACTGGCTGGGTACTGATATATGTAATTATATGCCTCTAATGTCTATCTCTATGGCAAATACAATAGATTTTTAGTTATCAAAGCTGTGTGACAGTGGTGAAATTTTTGTATAATTTTCTTTTTACATTCAATTTTGACAGTTTTCAATTCCCATAATGTTGAGCTTCTATACAATTTAGAAAACTCATCATAGTTTGCCACAAATTGTGTGAAAAGCCTATTTTGCTTGGAATTTATTTTAAAAAGTATTTAATATATCATAGAATGCAAACTGTCGTCCCAATCTACAGTTACAAATGCTGTTTCACTCTCAAATATTACCTAGCTGTACACTCCATAAGTTATTTTATTTTAAACAACATACAAGCCCTCGTGCACTGCAAAAAAAGAAAACAAAACAACAAAAACTTATGTTCAAATAGTATAATTTAGATTGCAAAATCAAGCACTCAAAAGTTAGGAAATGCCAAAATTGAAATTGCCTGTAAGACCCTAATTTGTCCCTCTTGTGCATATACATTTTGAGACAGTCTTTAATTACTATTTCTCCACAAGAATCCTATCTCATTTAGTGGAATACAGGATTGATAGTGTACAGGGAATAAAGCAGTTCAATATTGCTTTTTATTCTCAGTCAATATGTTCGCCTAAACCTTAGTCACTGTGGGTATGTCTTCACTGACAGCGGCAAATTTGCCGCCGTCAGGTCGATTCTTTGGGATCGATTGAGCGGAAGTGGAGAATAAATCCACCCCCACAAAAAGAGTAACACTGCTCCAACAGGAGCACATTTCCCATCGGTGCAATGAAGTGAAGACGCCACGGTAAGTAGAAATTTTGAAGTTGATGGGAGATACACAAGTTACTCTACTTAGCTTGCATATCTCCCATTGACTGCTGCTGAATTTCCCAGTCAGTGTAGACAGGCCTGTATTATCCAAACCCCGAACTGAATGCAGAATTATCAATATCTTCATTGTCTTTTCCTGGGTGCTCATCAATGTAATATCTGAGTGCCTCACAAATATTAATGGAATTATTATACACCTTCCAGGCTTTCTACTCCCAAGGCAGAATATGCTGCTGCTGCTGTTTTGGTAGTTGCACAGGTCCTGCCTTAAATCAGAATGTTCATGTTCAATAATTGTGTGTCTGGAAAAAAAAATAATGGAAGAATTTTAATAATGGATTTTATTAGGGACACTTCCAGGTCTCATTATAATAATATGCAACATAGTTCTTGTCTAATATTTTCTAGTATATGCAAATAAAATGTTATTAAGGTAATAATTCAGAAACTGTTTATCTTCAGTTTTTGAGGGAAATATAGTGATTTAAGGTCTGATTCAAAGTCCATTGACTCAATAGAAGTCTTTCCATTGATGTTAATAAGCTTTAGATTGGAGCCCTCCATCTGAAATTGCACTAGTTTTCTTTTCTAATAGTGATTCATTTACAGTACACTGACGTGTAATTTTCTGTTAACCTTGTACAATCTAATCCTGCGGCTGATGGTCAATTTTCTTCTCACCTCTTCTAGCCACTCTTGGGCAAGCCCTGTAGCTGTGAGACCCAGGTAGTGTGTATATGTGTGTGCATCCATCCATTTATTTTTCTAGCAATAGCATTTGTAAATATGATTAATTTTCTGGCAGGCTCCACAACTAGCAGTTGTGGCAGATGTGGAAAGTCTGGAAGATTGCTGTGGTATCATTGTACTGATGAATTGTTTCCACACATTGTGTGTATTCCTTTGACCCACCTTTGATAACAGAAATTATTATTCCCTCTTATATTTGCGATTGAAGGTCATGCAGCAATATATTGTATATATCATGTCCTCTTATTATTTTCTTGTAAATCCTAAGGCCCTGATTCTCCACTACCTTGAATTTACCATTTGTACAAAGTGAATATAAACCACCACCATTATAAAGACCATTTTACATTAATTTAATACTCATTTTAAAGAGAGACCCTCAGCATCTCTCAAGACATTTCTGTATGATTATAACATGTGTCTAGATTAACTCATTTCAAAGTAAATGCCTACCAAATACCTTAACATTTCATTTGAAAAAGTTTCTTGCAACCTCAGAAACTAAGGAGAGTAAACCAACCATCTATCTATGTATTTATTTTTGATAATAAATGTGGTAAGAAGATGAAAAATGACAAAAGACATATCTTAGGACACACCTCAAGGTCTCCACCAACATGACTTCCATATCATGTGATAACTTGGACACTACCTGGAAAGAGAAATTTAAAAAGTGACCTAGCGGAACATTTTGTAGAACAAGAAAGAAAGAAAGTAAGGCTATGACCATGACATTCTGTAGCCTGAACAGCCAACACAAGACTGAAATAAATGCTGGAAACTGGGGATGCCGTATGCATGCGAGGTGCAGGAGGATAAAGAAAAAATAGTGTGTATCTATATATGAGAGAGAGAGAGAGATGGTAGCATAGACACTTGAGTGGCTTTATATGACCTCATTGCATAATCATTCCCATGCTGGTAATATAAAACCATCCTTATAGAAAAGAAGTTAAGTGCAGCCCAAGATCATACAGCAAGTCAATGACAAAACCAGGACTAGAATGTGGATATTCCCTTCTTCCAGTCTTCCATGTTCCATCATTTAGACCATATCATATGGAAATGTGGTCTTGATTAAAAAGTGGGTGCACAAGTAGTTGAAAACTGTACCCAAAGAGCAGTTACGAATGATTTGCTGTCAAATCAAGAGGATGTATCTAGCGGTGTCCTGCAGAAGTCAGTATTAGTTCTAGTCAATATTTTCCTTAATGACTTGGATAAAGGAGTGGGGAGTACACTTAGAAAATCTGTGAATGACATCAAGCTGTGAGGGGTTGCAAGCACTTTGGAGGATACGATTAGAGTTCGAAATGTCCTTGACAAATTAGAGAATTGGTCTAAAAATCATGAAGATGAAATTCAATTAAGACAAGTCCAAAATACTTCACTTAGGGAGGAAAAATCAAATGCCCAACTACAAAATGTGGAATAACTAGGTGATAATACTGCTGAAAAGTATCTGGGGGTTATAGTGGATCAGGAACTGAATATGAGTCAACAATGTGATGCAGTTGTGAAAAAGGCTAATATAATTCTGAGCGTATTAACAGGAGTGTCATAATAAAGATAAGGGAGGTAAATGTTATGCTCCATTTGGCACTGGTGAAGCCTCAGCTGGAGTACTATGTCCAATACTTCGGGAAAGATGTGCATAAATTGGAGAGAGTTCAGAGGAGAGCAATAACAAATTATCAAAGGTTTAGAAAACCTGATCATTGAGGAAAGGTTAAAAAACTTGGGCCTGTTTAGTCTGGAGAAAAGAGATAACAGACTTCAAATCTGTTAAAGGCTGTTATAGAGAGGACAGTGATCAATTCTTCTCCCTCTCCCTTGAAGGTAGAACAAGAAGTAATCTTCAGCAAGAGAGATTTAGACTATATATCAGGAAAAACTCTTGAACTATAAGAGTATATAAACTCTGGAATAGGCTTCCAAGGGAGGTTGTGGAATCCCTTTCACTGGAAGTTTTTAAGAACAGGTTGGGCAAACACGTCAGGGATGGTCTAGGTTTACTCGGTCCTGCCTCAGCGCAGGGAGCTGGTCTTGATGATCTTTTGGGTCCCTTCCACCCCTACATTTCTATGATTTTGTCATTCTGTGATATACCAAAAAGTGTATGTTGAACATGTTTCAACATGCTAACGCAGACAGACAAAGAGGAACACATAGGGCTGGTTCAGACTGACCGCGCGATTTGGCGGCAGTCGACGGGAGTTACGCAAACTACGCAGAGTAGCTTGCATAACTGACGTAGACTGCTCAGCTTCCCTTCTGCGTGCTGTTCACACTGCCCTGAGCCAATGGGAACAGCGTTCCCGTTGACTCAGCGCTACGCTACTTGAGGGGGTGGACTTAGTTGACTTCCTGATCGATCTGGTGGTGGCGATTTTGCTGCCGTCAGTGTAAACGTAGCTTTAGTGTAGACAAGGCAGTTGTAGGTTTAGCACATTAAACTTGCATTGTCTACACTAGATTCAGTTAATACATATTAAAAATATGTCATGAAGACCAGGCCTAGATGCTTTACTTCTACCCATCTGTATTACTTTATGCTTATCTAAGTTGAACTTGTGCTTATTCTTTCCCATCTAGTCATTGAGAGAGAACAGCAAAAGTAGTTTCCAGGTTGGGCAAAAAGGTGAATATTTATCCAACTGATTTAAACTTTATTTAACAGAATTAAATTTGTCAGCTCTTTTTCTATCAACTGTATGAAGGGAAGATATAAATGTTCTATGTCAGAGAAAATCAAAACTGACAGAGAAAGTAAAATGCTAATCACCTCCAAACATCTTTGATTTCATAACATACATTTTTAGTTTGTCCTAAGATGGCAGCAGAAAGTTTCATTTCCTGTAAATATAGCAGCAAAACTCACTTGGAATTAATTATTTTGTCTGCAGACACAAAATCCATCAGTTAAGCATGCAGTATTTAATCCATATGGGTGCCTTCACCTCATAAATCAACACCTAAATCTGGCTGTTTTGTTGTAGAGAACCATCAGAAACAATTTGAAACAACATGCCCATTTCACCTCAGCCTGTCTTCTTTAACTCAGGAACATACCTTGTTAATATACTACTTTAATAATATCATCACTGGTGAGAGCACATAAATTCATTTACAATGTCTTGAGTGTACCACATTTTATGTAACTATAACTAAAAGTTACAAGGATTTGTTTGTGTAACAGCAAACTGACAGTTTTTCCATTTAGACACAAGTTCTTGGCTTCCTGCTGTAAAAATGTTTCTTCTACAAAGAAACTGAGGGATACAAATTATGATCAGATCTTCTGTTTAGATGTACCTGGACTGACTGCTTGTGGATTTAACCTTCCTTCTCAGCTCTGTGCAACGTGTTACATTGCATTTATAATTAATACATCAGATCTGTGGTTATCACTAGTGATTTGCAAAATTCAAAAGGATTGGAGGTTAAGGTCAAATAAACACTTAAAGGTTTGGATGCTTATCTGAACCTGTGACATCCAACAAAGTTGGGCCAGAAATTTCAGTAAAACAGCCTCTATTTTTCTGGTACTTCACTTGCTGCCAAAATCAGAAAGTTACCCAAACTTTTTAAAGGACCCTATCTTGTTCCCTTAAAAAAAAGAACATGAGAGTTTTCTCACTGACTACAATGACAGCAGGATTAGGCCTTTGTCCTCAGACAAAAAGGTGTCATTTTTGTTTGCTTGGTTTTTTGATTCTGGCACTTAAGTAATATATTTGATCATTCCAGTCATATACACTGCAAAAATGTTCAATAATTCTTTGCAAAATTTCTTTTGATTTTAACCTTTGTGCCAAGCGCTCCCTTAAAAAAATATTTTTGTGTCAACTAATGAAAAGCACACTACCTACGATCCTCCTATAGCTCTTGGTGTGTCATTCCTTCACTTTTCACTCTCAGTTTGAGGCTTCACTGAAGAGTTACATGGACAATGTGATGGCAGCAAATTTTCAGATCTTGATCCCTCCAGCTGTGGGGCTTGCACTCTGTGATGAGAGCAGTTATTCCCAGAAGGAAGGAAACTGGATTTGTTGTTATTCTAGCTGACAATTCACATACTATTGTTGAGAAGAAGCAAGCATCAGCCAGGTAGCAATCTGTTTCTCCTAGAAGGCACAGCTCTCAACTCTCTCAATACTGAACCAAATTTATCTTGTTGTGTGTAAATCTCCTGTTATCTTACTTCTATTATTTACATCGGAATTGTTTCAGCATTAAATTCTGTCATATGATTGGGTTTCTTCTGTTGTTCTGAAGCATGCCAGCAGGCATTACATTCTGGGAGAAATACTTCAGACAGAGGAATGCTAATAACAAAAAAGCAAACATACATCTTCTTTACATATTTACATTTAATATTTGTAAGGTATGTATTATAAACAAAATATGGAACCTACAAGCATTGCTCACAATCATATAATCACTTAAATGCAATGGGACAGATTCTCTGTTGATCTAAAATGGCTCAGTACCTTGAACATAGTCAGCTGCCAATATTTACCTGCAGAGAATTTGGAGAATTAAAAGACATTTTTGGAGGGTAATGAAGAATACATTCCCTAGTTGATCTACAGGAGAAATTCAAGTAAACAGAATGGAATTACAAAAATGAGGAAAGTGGAGAGAATGTGATTATTCAAAAAGTCATCAAGCAATTTCTCCAATTTATAATTCATGTCAAACCAACCTCAGAAGTTATGGAGTCCTGGTGTGGGTTGGATAAGCACCCTAAAATTATTATACTTATAGGAAGTATATTTGAGCTAACTGAACTTCTTGTATCTATAAAGCAGGGTTGGAAATCTCATGAGAAAAAGATGACATTTGAGCTAATTTTGTCCAACTCCTAGAGCTCATTGGAGCTCTCACCCGTGGAACGCGAGAACCAGGTTATCTACCACTGTGTCATGTTTAACTTGGCTATTTCAATTATACTTAATTTAATCATATGATTCTTAAATCAGACATTACTTATGCATAGTATAGCTTCTTCTAATTTGTCTTTTAGATGTAAAATGTTTCAGAACAGATTTTTCTTTTAGATCTCGTTAATAAATGTTTTAAAATAAAAGTAAAATACCTCTAACAGAATTTGAGTGAAGTATCTTTATGTTACATAATTAAGTATTCAACTCCCTTCAAAAAGCACATGCTGTACAGAGCTAATTTTGTTCCACTATTTTAATAAGATTGCTTTGGACCTAAAGGAGTTGGAACAACTTGTTCATTAGCTCACTTGGACATACAAATGTCATTCATATGAGAGGTGCCTGTTTTGCTTAAATTTCATTATGCAGCTTTCTCTAACAATATGTATTCAAGCCCATTGTTTGAATGTCATTGCAAAATATATGATTTTGCTTTCAAGACAGAAAAATATCCTACCCAATCAACTCCAACTGGCCCTTACTCACTCCCTAAAATCTTCCTCGAAACTCTGATCTTAGAAAAGTAAGCCAAGCAAATTTTGCTCTCAGTTATACCCGCATAACTCCACAGTACCTTACCTGCAATTACTCTGGATTTGTATCAGTGTAATTATGGAAGCAGAATTTTCATTAAGGGCTTGATCCTGTAAATTGCTGAGCACTTCAGACTGATCCAGCAAAATGCTTAAGCAAGTGCTTAACTTTAAGTATATGCATAGTCCCATTGAGTTCAACAACACCACTCCTGTGCTTAAATTTAAGCATTTGCTTAAGTGTTTTGTTGGATTGAGTTAAAGCAGTGGTTCTCATCCTATTTACCACTGTGAGTAGCATGTATATCCAATACTACCTGTATGGCCCTGAGAATGTCACATGGGCAGCAGCTGTGAGCTGTAAAGCAGCTCACAGGCCTCGGGTTGAAAACCAATGAGCTACAGTGTTTAATACCCTTGCCAGATTGAACCCTAAACAATCCAGTATGTTAGGATCTTGTCAGCATTAGGGTATTCCCTCATGTTAAGCAATATTTTCAAGCCTTTGCTCTTTGAAAGTGCCAGATGGTGGAAACATTTCAAGCAATACACCCTGATTTAGAGGAATATCCATTATATCTATACATTGACTCATGTCCTGACAAAAAGAAATTATTCCTTTCCAGGGTTTCAATATCTATCTATCTACCTATCTATCTATCTAATCTGTGGAATAAACTATGCAAGAGAAGATTTTGTTCCTGTATGATATCCAATGCCCTTATTGAAAGGTAAACCCTAAAGAAAAATGCTAGGGCAAAGATAATTTCTGAATTTCAGTCATTGGGTTCTGTAAGTGTGCGAAAGCTATTCAACAAAGATATGTATACCATTGTGGTGAATATAATAAAATCATTGATAAAATATTCATTGTATTCCAACAGCTTCACTTATATTATTCCACAAAACATGCAATTTTCCTTTATGAAATAATTCTCTCACACAACAAAATATATAGGAAATGTTTTTAATGTCTACAATTCCTCGAAGAGAATTTTAGCAAAGACATATAAAACTGTGATTTTCTTTTTAATACATATGGTGTGCAGACTGCTCTGCAATATGGAAATAAACACCTACAGGCTCTTGCTAATCTTGCAAAGAAACATGGGGAAAATTTACTTTCAGAATGTACCTCAGACAAATTTATGGCGTCGACTGGAGAGCACTTCCGGGATCGATTGAGCAGGTCTCCACTGCCTACTTAATCGATCCCGCAGCAACGATCCGGCAGCGCTGACATAGCCGCAGTAGCATAGATATACCCTAATAGAAATGCTTGGAAAAAAATATAAGGATATCTGATCACACATAAAACTATTCCATACTTTTGCCGTCTAGTGTATATTAGTGCCTGATACTCATAGGTTATATTCTCACTTATTTGTCTATTTAGTCACTTTAATAATTGATGCCTCGTGTGAACTTTAGAGGTTCAGGTTTTTTGTTTGTTTGTTTGTTTTTGTTCTGTTTTTCCAGATTTTGCAAATAATGAACATTTAATTTTGTTACGTATATGCTATTTCCATATTATGCATATTTTTAAAAATATGTTTTATTTCATTGTGTTTATATTTTATATAATAATGACAAAAATAAAGTAAAAATGCATTTTTTTTTGTTTTGATTTGTAACCAAGATCAAAAATTGGTCATAAAACAAAATGGGTTATCATAAAATACCAAAAAGAGTGTTTGCAACTTTCTAGAAGCTGATTTGACCTATGTTAAAATTTTGTTTGGCTTTGCCTTAATCCTTAAATGGCACTTCATATGATGCCCTGCGCTCTCTATGGCGGTTGATAGCTAGCAATCTGAAGAAGACCGTGTAAACTGTCTACATCATAGTTCATCAGGATTTATTGAAAATAGTATTACTTTTGGGCACATGATGAATTCAGGATTGGGCCCAATGTGGGAAAGAATTACAATTGTTTTACCTTAAATTCTCTTCAGTCCTGAGATCTTTCCAGGCACCAGTTACTATTGTGCTTTTTAAAAATCTTTATTTCACAATAATTTGAATAAAATACAATTACTGTATTATATATTTATATATTTTCACTTCACTCCCCACTATACATTTTGATTTAATGAATTTTGGGATCTTTTTTAAACCATTATTTAACTTTTTTTTAAAAAAAAGTTTGCCCAGGACTACATGGAAATGTCTCCAGAGACCTTATTTTTATTTATTACCTATGCCGAGTTAATGTGGCCATAAGTTTTTTTATGTGTAATATAGAACTTTAAGTGGGACATAACACCCGCATGCTACATCCCTTTATGTTATATATGAATAAAACAGAGAAATTCATTTTTTGGTAACTATAAAAAATAAAAATAAATCTTCTCATTCTCAGCCACCAAATTATTTGAATGACTTAGTAAATGGTAAACTTTATTCTACTTTTATTATTATTTCAGGTACCATTCAAGAACAATATTTTTTTCAATCATTGTCTCTAAAGTCCTTTAAGTTCAAGGTTAAGTAAAAGACACCAGAAAGTTTAAAAATAATAGGTGATTCTATCTTCAGTTGATGCACAGGTTTTACAGAAATGTTGCCAATGCATCGGTTATTGTATTACATAGATTTTTTCCTCTCCTTTAATGGTGCACTTTTCAGAACTGTAATAAATTATTACTAATTGAAACTCAGGAGACTTAGAAGATAACATTCATTAAAAGGAAAAAAACAACAAAAAAACCCTCTCTACTAGAGATGGTTTCCTTCCCATTAAAATAAACCACCTACTGTTTTTAAGTTATAGCTCCTCAAAGCCACTACAGTGTGTGCTGTTTGGTCAGACAAATTAAAATGACTGTAAGTTGCCATAGAAACAACATCAGTGCAAGTCTGTGAAATTGTTAAAAGAAAGCAATGGTTACAAAATAAGCAGTGCTTGAATCACAAAAGCAGATGAAATGGCTAAGAGTCCCTTAACTTCTCCAGAAAAGATAAATATTTAAGGATTAGTCAGTGAGCTACTCACCAGAGATTCATACTGTGGCAAACAGGTCCCTTCAGACTGCCTTAAAAGGATTCCAAGAACAGGCCTAAAATTATTTGTAAAACACAAAAGTCTAAACTAAAAAGACAGAAATGCCTTCCAAGGTATTGACTGTGTGTGGTGGGGAGCAGTTACTCAACAAGGGAAGAGAAAGCTTACAATTGTGTAGGTCATGATTGAAAATTGAGAATGGGGCTTATGCAGAGAGAATGGGAGCAGTTAGAGATGAAATTGAACAGGAAAATAGAAATAAATATAGTCATAGGAAGCAATTGGAGAAGAAAGTGAAGGAAGGAAACTGTCTAAATATTTAATACCTATTCTGTTCCTGAGGAGACTAGGGAGGAAGGGCAGAGACAACCCTCTTCCCCATACTTTTATGTCATAAAAGCACTAAAAGAGGAGCCAGCTGTAATCAAAATTAATGCAGATGAGCAGACGTCTATTAAAAACAAAAACAAGCTAGAGAATTTCTTCCACTGGCAGTCTCCAGCCGTTTCCCTCAAAAGGAAATATTTGCTGGTATTCTATTTCATGCATAGTTGAGTTATTCTGGCTGTTCAATAAATAGAAGTTGAGGTTATTCTTCACTTCTGCAAAGGTAATTCCCTTCTGAAGCAGGAATCTGCAAAGTATAGAAGTAGAGAGGGCTGTAGCCAGGATAATATTTTCAAATTGAGCTGTTAGACATAACCTTACTAGTTTTATTTAACTGAATGCATGGACAGTTAGATTTTGGGAGTAATGCTGTTAGCTGTAGTACAGTTTGTTTAAAGATAAATTCATTAAAATGTGTTCACTATCTGAAGCTGACTAAATCATTTCTTAGATGCAAAGCTGCTATCTACAGGATATACCCACACAAACAAATGTTATGTGCTTTCAGAAATATTACAGCTGTGCAAAGTAGTGTATATGCTAAAATGTGTGCATTAATGGTGACGGCCTGACATCCTCACTTGATCATTTTTGGCCTCAGTGTACCAGAATTTCCCGAGTCCACAGACAAAGCTGTTGTCCCTTTGGAGAAGACGAGATTACCCCTGGCCTCGTCAATGCAGGCTCTTGTCACTTTTTCAAATCCTCTGTCTAAAATTACATTCAAGTACCTCATCCTCTCTGATAACCATCAGAATTTCTACTTAGAAAATAGGTCAGATCTGGGGGAAAGGTTTTACTTTATCTTTTGCCAATAAATTTCATATTCCAAAATATCTGAAACCTAATAAGAATTTTTAAATGAGCTGTGAATTTACGAGAGGTAGTTAGCCTTAAAAGAATGTTCTATGCCTAGCAAAATGCCTTTTCTTCTACTCCCCCATTGCTACTCCCAAAATTAACAAAACGTTTTCTGATTGCTTCTGTAATAATGTGATAATAATGGTGATAGCAAGCAGCCTGCTACCCGTGCCAAGTTCAAAGGACCATGACATCATTCTGTTGTATAAAACTAATGTTGTCAGTCCTTATTAAAGCAAATTTATTGTCTTTTGTGAATTAAAGTTATAATATATTAAATTGCCACGTGACATCTGTTAATGTCAACTATATCTGTTGATGATAATGGTAGGGTTGGAAAAATCACCCATGCCCTCTCTGAAGTCTCTATATTGTCCTTTTGCATCAGATGGGGAGATCACCAAACAAAAGTTCTTCTCCACGTATCAGAAAAAACAAGACCCGATAAAATTAAAATCATGAGATTTAACATCAATTGATATATATGTGTTTTTTATTAAAAATATATTAGCTACATTTACTCAACTGTAAAGAATGACAACTTTAAACAGCTAAAATTGTCTCACTGGGCAGGAAGGAAGATTAGAAGATCCACATAGTAGAGGAGATGGCAGCCCATTGAGGCTTCACCCCACCTTAGGTACACAGGGAGTCACAACAGAACTGAGTTCCACACCACCTCACTGGAGTGTCTCGGTAGCCAAGAAAGCAAGAGCAAGATTTGCCCATCAATGTATGACAACGGTGCTAGTGCAAGAATGAAGATTCCCAGCATAATAAAAATACATTCATTGCTCATGAACTAGATTGACAATGATCTGGGATGCCTTGTTTTCTCATGATATCTTCATCATCAAGGGCAGTTATTACTTTAAGAAGAAAAACAAATATGACCAGAGATGTCTTCAAGAAATTTTCTGGAATTTTTGGTAACTACCCTGGAACACTGTTTGCCATTCCAATGTCTTCCAGAGGCTACATCTGCCCTATCTGGGGCTGAAGGCCACTGGGGCCCCAAGGTTTCGCCCAACTCTTATCAGCTATCTAGGATCATCAGAAGTTTGAGCTTCATGGAGGAATTGCTGGATGAGATTCTACAGCCTCTGTAATGCTGCAGGTCAGACTAGGTAATCATCTAGTCTCTTTTAGCATTTCAATCCATGATCTAAGATGCTATGTAAATCTGTTTGTATTGCAAAGATATCCCTGATCAATTTAAATGCAGGATATCCCTCTATTTCTTTCATTTTCAGTAGACAGCTGAGAATTATTTAGGTATAAGACTCATTATCTAAATGGGAATGAATAGCATTAAATATCAAAGGGAAAGTCAATGCTGAAGCTGCTTTTCCATTAACAGTATAAGACTGCAAGATTCCATTTGGAATCAGAAGTTCTAAGAATGGGAAGTATTGCTCAGCTAAATTCATGGGACAGAGGATCATTGTGGTTTTACAAAGACTAATTCTGGTTCCTCACAGGTACCTGCTATGGAATTACTCAGGGCAATTATCTCTGGGTATGTCTATACTGACAGCGGCAAAGTCACTGCCGCCATATCGATCTTTCTGGATCCATTGAGCGGTCAGTGTAGACCCACTCAATCAATCAGGAAGTCAGCTGAGTAAAACGACCCCCTCAAGTAGCGTAGCGCTGCGTCAACGGGAACTGGCACAGTGCAGTGAAGACAGCGTGCAGAAGGGAAGCACAGCAGTCGACGGGAGTTATGCAAGCTACTCTGCGTAGCCGGCATAACCCCCGTCGACTGCCATCGAATCACCAGGTCAGTGTAGACCAGGGCTTAGATTTAGATCCATGACTGTTATGTGACTCTCAGTGAACAGATTGCTTATGATCTCACTGAGTAGAAAACAAGAAATGAATAATGTTAGTGGAAGGAATTGCTATTAATAATGTTTGACAGAGGAGATCTTGGTTTGTTATTTATTTTTTATATTATGGTAGCACTTTTGTCATGGGTCAGGGCTCCATTGTACTCAGTACTGAAAAAATACATAATGAAGAGATTGTCCTTGGCTGAAGAGGGTTAAAGGGTAGGTATGCCAGCCAATGTTTGCTATTGTCTGTGTAAAGAGTAGGCCTCAGGTTGAAGGATCACAGTTCTGTGGCTAATTTTTTTAAGGAACTAATAATAGTAGATAGAGAAGTAGTGGGGTAATCATTTTGGAAGGAGGGAAAAACAAACAGCAACAAATGAAATATAGAAATAGTAGGCAACAAACGCAGGAAAGACAAAAAGGCTTTCTTTTAGTTCATGTGCTTAGATGGTTTATCTAATTTGCTATGTATATAAAATTGGATGAAAAACCTTCATCCAGAAGACTTTGATTCTGCAAAGCTCCCAAGTCTGCTGAACACTATTAACTATTTTATAGTCAAAGTGGTAGCAAAGGGGACCCACCACATGATTTCACCTTTAAAGATAGAACACAAGAGATATTTTAATTATACCAAGAATACATCCAAAATTTGATCTCTGTAAATCAGGTTTTTCTATCTCCTTTTTTCCCACCTCTTTATGTCCAACATACAATTTGGGAAGGGTAAAAACAAAATTGGTGTTTGCATTTTATTTTCATTGTGTATAATCTTACACACAGTAGAAAAAACATCAGAAGTAAATGAAATATAGCAAAGTGGACAGGGAATCTATGATACCAGTAAGATAACTCAGGTCTCAAGCAGATAAAATTATCAGGGAAAAATTGAAATGAACTCTGGGAGGAGATATAAACCATTCAAACTTGATGTGGGTCGTGGGGGGTGGAATAGATATAAAAGAGGATACAATTGAGAATGGAGTGGTGAATTAACATTCTGAAGAGAGTGTGACAGATTCCTCCTCCCTTCTCAACATACAATGCACAAATAATAGGCACCCCTTTTTCAGGAGCAGAGTCTTAGATATCATAGCTCAGATCTTCATAGATATTTAGGCACCTAAAACTCCTAAGTACCTTTAAGGATCTTGGCCCATGTGATTAAGTAGAGATGTAGAGAAGGACCTCCTGCCAGGAAGTCTCTTATTTTATTATGTCCTTCCAACACAACACTCTCTGAAATTTGGAGGAATAAAAGCTCTGCTAGTTTAATTTAAATCCACATTCCCTAGCCCAGTACCAATCTCTGTCTAAAAGGCATAGTTTCTTCAACCCACTGTACAACCCTAAATCCCTCTGCATTAAAGCTAAACACATAGCTACTACATGAAACCAAGAGCCATCTATTTTTACCTTAGGGACTTTAATATGGTCAATTCTTATGTAATTCTTTTAATGGGCAAAGTATCTATTTAGATGCATAGTATTATTACAACATAAATATATTTGAAGGCTGACAAAATAATAGTTCAAGGGCAGGAACAAAGTTTAGGAGGCCAAAAACAAATGACTCAAGTTTTCAATGTGTAAAAATTCCATTCTTCACATGCATGGAATGATTTTCAGTTACACTGAATTCTTAAAACCTATTCTGTGTTGAATATTCGATGATAAATCATCTCATTTATGTGAAATAACTTAAATAATTCATACAATATAAGTTGGGATTTGACTAGAGAATATATCATACATTGACAGTGATGTTTCTTAACAAATAAAACCTTCTATCAGGCAGATTTTGATATCCTTATACTTACCCTGAGTAGCTCCTGACTCTGCATGCAGTCCCATTTATTTAAAAAAGTAAGATACTATCAATGTGACTAAAGGTATTAACACCTGGAATTACATATGTCTGGTCCAATTCCCATTAAATGAATGGAGAGAAACAAACTGATTTCAGTACACTTTACAAAATACCCTAGAAGAGGATTTTTGTTTTGTTTCGTTTTTTAAATTAAAATGGTGTCATCAAAAATAAGAATAAAATGTTAAAATAACTTTAACCCTCAATCTTCCAAGTGTTGTACAAGATTCAGCTGTGCAGTTCATACTGATCTTAATGATATCTCCACATACCTAATTAGGGACAGGAGGAAAAACCACTATGCACCTATTCTGAGGATTGTATAATTTACATTTATATACATTTTTAATTCCCCATCCCTATCCCCCAAAACAAGTTATTTAATTTAGAAATAAAAAGTACCTAATATTACATACTCTTCTAAGTGAAGGTAGATAAAACACAGCTACTTATTGTATAATTATACTTTCCTAACAAAAGTCTTACTCACACACACACATGCATACACTTTCATATCTATGCTTCACACCTTCAAGGTCCAACTTGTTAAACTTATAAAGCTGTAAAATAATTTGTTTTAATAAAATATTCCTTTTATTTAATGCACTTGGAAGTGTTTTGCAATTAGAGATAGAAAGTCTTCATGTTCTAGTTATCTACAAGTATCATACTTCTATTTTATGAACTAAACAAAATGTATTTATTATCTTCACTAGAAATATGGAAAAGCTTAACCTCCATCTGTTCACCTGTTTGATTTTCCAGGAACTGAAGAAGTAATAACTATGGTTTTGAAGTTTTTCTGGGAACAACCCTAGAAGCCAGTACCTCAAGAAACACTTTTACATCACCAGAAATGGTGATTCATTGGTACTGTGATGCCATTTCACCTTTCAGAGAAGACATTCTTAGGAACACTATCTTTTGCTAGGTCCAAAGATACATTTTTAAAGGTATCTCAAAGTACTAGAGATCATACTAGATAACATAATTTAGCTCACTAAACAGGGAGTTACATAATATTATATTACCAATAATTGGCACAGTTCTCTTAAATGAAGGCATCTGGTTCCTCTTCAGTTAAAATTAAACATTTAGAATTAATTTGTTAAAGCTAGCTAGCATAATCTCATAGTCTCATAATCAAGAATTTGATTACTATTTCTTTATAACACTGATATTGAAAGACTCACTTGAGATTCCTGTGGAGAACTCATGTATTACTACAGTACTTCATTGCAATATCTTCATTTAATGGACAATTTAGAAACTGTTATTAAAAACTTCCACTGTCTATTACTTATTTCTTCTTTTTACTTTATTATTAAATATCCCTACCAGTGCCCACTACCTAATCTTCAGCTTCCCCTTGAACAAGTTATAGTCTTATTGTCTATGGGCCTGATCCTTCTCTGGCATAAACCAGCACAGTTCTATTGGAGTCATGGAAGCTAAGCCTTTTTACAACAGCTGGCAATCTAGACTTATGTATATCTACTTTAAAACATGAATCAATTCTTTCAAAAAGAAATAAAAACCATTAATGAAAAGGTTATTTATGGAAGTCTGTGATATGACTCCATAGACAGATGTAGCTGTAGTAACCCCCCTTCATCACCACCATCCATGACCTGGGATAGTGAGAAGAAGGTAGAGAGTAAGCACATCAGCTGGAGCTGGTTGGAATATGGTAGAAGGAACCCTGCTGATGCAGCAGGTTGTGTTTATGTTGTCCATCCTGTGGGGTGCTGGAAACACTAACAACCCTGAGGAAGGTCAGCACAGCCCAGAGGAGTACCACTAGTGAGGTGTCCTTGCTACCTCTGACCACTGGGAGAGCACTGCAGCTGCATTGAGCTATGGAGACTAGGCACACCCTCTACTCCTATATGAAATTCTGCCTCTAACGACCATCCTCTATGCAGTCAAGGAGACTAAGGCTCCCGCAAGCTTATCTTGGCTTATCAGAAGGAGAACTCTGTCAAGGGGCTGATACTTGCTCCTTGCCTTCCCAAGAGAGAAATTGAAGGAACAAGAGAATTAATCTTCTGTATTCTGAGTTTTTTTAATATTCATTTTTATTCAAAATAGCTGCTGATTTACCACAAAGCTATCAATATTTTCTTTTAGCTTCTCTCTCAAAAAAGATTGGAATTAAAAGGCCTTCTATGTGGCACTGAGGTAGTTCAGATTCTATGTGGCCTGAGGTGGGCTCATGAAATGGAGACTTTAAAGAATTTGATCATAGAGTAGTGAGCCATTGGCATACAGTTTGTCAACAATATATCAATACATGCTGTAGATTCATCAAAATGTGAGCCAATGAAAGCAGTGAAACACAGGTTGCTCATGCCCTTTTAGAGTAAGCAGCCACAGCAAGAACATTAGAACCTTGTCTACACTAGAGAAAACAGAATCTCTTGTACTGAACTAGTCTTTAGCACAAATAGTTTAGTTCATACTAGCCATGCTGATGGAAGTTCTGAACCTCAGCATGTGTGCCCTAACTCCACAACAGCACTATTCTAAACCATTTCACTGGCATAATTTTCTTGGTGTCTATTCATCTGTTCCCTGCAATAGTGCATTCTGGAAGATTTTAAAAGGCCACCAATGCCTGTGAGATAGTAGAATGGAGGACTAGTTGCATCCACACTGGTAATAAAATGGTTCAAGCTGAAACAATATTTAGTATACTCCAAAAGATATTTAAACACACTTTTTAATTGTTTGAATCAGTCCTGTGTGTAGATACATGTTACAATCATTTTAGGGGAACAAATATTACATAGTTCACAGGAATGTTCCAAAAGTAAATTAATTAGTGTTTTTAAAGTGCTGAGATAGTACAGTGATGAGTATCATAGAAAAACACACAAGGAAATCAATAATTCTCTCTTTAGAAAAGGGTTTGAATAGCAGAGCAGGGACATGAATGTGGGTTACCCACATACAAGGTGAATGGCCTAACTACTGGGCTACTGGCTATTCTAAGATGGGTTTATCTTCCCCATATTTTCCATTAAAAATTTTGAAAGGTCTGTTTAATTCTGCATTAGATAAAAAACAATTTTTTCAACCTAAAGGCTTCTCACAAAATGGAAATGCTGTTTTCCTTCCAGCCCTACTCATGGTTAAATTTTGTAGATAGAACTATGAACTACTAAGTCAATATCTTCCATATTTTAGAGGCATAACATAAGGCACACAAATAAAGTAGTGACACTGAATGATGAATGTTTAAAAAAAATCTTAATTCTAACTTTTAAAGAGTCTATATTAAAAATAATTTCTCAAAATTTAGAAAGGCATTCAAATGGATTAGGATAATATTGTTGAATATTTAAAAAACAATAGACAAAGTGGAGAGAAGTTAGTAGCTTTTTGATGAATATGCTATGGAAAAGTAGAGTGAACTTTTACATTTTCTCTTAATGCCTTGTAGGCAAAGCTAGTTAACATTTTGTCAATGATGTGGTAGGTCCAGAGGGATTATGTCATACCACCTATAAGGATGATAGACCAGGGAACTGGCAGCTCTGAGTGGAGGATATGATGCTTGTTGGCCTCCATATCCTAGAAAACTAGAAGTGAACACTTGCTAGCCAACGCAACTAGGTGTACTGCTGAGGTGAATATAGGGAGTACTGGTCCCAACCCATGGGCAAAACTGTTGTCAAGTGGCAGAGAATTATTGTTTATAATTTTTATTACTGTAGCACCTAGGACCCCTAATCATGGACTTGAACCCCATTGTGCTCAGTGCTGTACAAACAGAACAAAACCCAGTCTGTCCCACAGCATTTACAATCAAAGTATAAAACAAGAGACAAAAAATGATACAGTACAGACAGACAGGGAAGTATAAGGAATCAGTGAGACAATCGTGGTCAGCACGATAAAGAGTGGTCATTGTCATTGTCTTAACAGTTACACAATGAATTTCAGGAAGAGGCATTTCCTGTCAATTTTTTTCCATCCAGACTTTTCCCTGTCTCTGAAATCCTTTCAGATGAATTGGCTATCCAAAAAAAAAAAGTTACATTCCTGCCGGAAGCAAAATAGTGAATTCTGTGGCAGAAATGCTGAATGCTATGGCAGCATGGGAAAAGATCAAATTCTGTGGATGGGGAATCACAAGCTGGGTACAATTCACATTTCTCAGTGGTATTGTTTTAGGTTGTTTCACATGCAGGCAGTTGTCTTTGCATCATTTTACACTGAGTTCACATTCTCAAGTTTACCTTCTCAAGCATAAGTGCTAAAGACTTAAAAACAAAACAAAAACAAAAAGCTTTCAGGTTCTGGAACAAATTTCTGCTACAAAGAATGAAAATTCTATAGCCACAGAATAAATTAATAGATGGTGTCCTGCATATAGATTTCATTAACATGCTGTGCTATACTTCCTTAGTTGTCTATGTGAAATGAGTTGGTCCATGTGAAATGAGTTAGTGATTGACAAGTGTCCATATTCTGAATATTATCATTATTATGGTAACAGAGCAGAGTTACTTGTATCCCTTTCCACAACATCCACTTTCAGGGATGTTGAAGCTCATCCACAAGTTCCCTCCTTTTTCCCTTTCCCTATTTCAATTACTTTACTTATTTTTTACAATTACTTTATTTATTTTTAACAAAAACATTGTGATTCAGTGAAAATTGTCACAGAGGACAGAAATCCTCTGCAGGACCATATAGACTTTTAAGTAGGCAAGACTGTAATTAGTGTATTTATAGATGATGATAATATTATTCAAATGTCTAATCCCTTTTTCAAATTTATTAACATATATGCCTCAGTATTGCTCTGCAAAAGTGAGTTCCATAGATTAATTCCATGGCATATAAAAAAGAATTATATTTTCATTTTACCAAACAGCCACACAGCTGATCAACAAAGACACAAAAATATGATGAAAAAATCCTGACTGCCCTAAAGAAAGAGATACAAGTGTTCTGCTTCTTATCACATATTCTATCACCTGAGCAAAAAGGAACTAGCTCAAGTCAGGATGGAGAATTTTACTTGCAGTAGAGCATTAAACACGAGTCCATATCACAAATTAATTTCCGAGAGATGCAACCGGCAAAGGAAATAGAAAATACTACTCCCAACAACAAGAGGGCTGTTTTAAAACTTCCTGACAAGTCCCATTTCTAACATCTAAAGAACAATGTGTAAAGAATATCTCCTCAAAACACCCTAATCAAAGTAGCATCTGTGATGTTTCATAGTCAGATCTCCAGGCTTTCATATATTCCTTAGAGGTGCACATGATCCCTGATTGCTTAGCTTCAGAGCTGTGGGTTCTCCATCTGTGGCTCCACCAGGAAAAAAGAGAAAAATAATATTTGTATCCTAATGGTTTACAGCCAAATTCTGTTCTTGGAGATGCATATGCCACCCCATTATCTTCAGTGGATGCCATACATATGAATCTGATGATTTAATTAGCCCCTGCACCTTTTAGCATGCTATGAAATAATTTGGCCTGTAGTGCAGTCTTTTTTTAACTGGTCATAAACTTTTTAACAGGTCATAAAAAAGACTTTCTTTCTTTTGCTTTCTGTGGCGTGCATCCTGTCTATCTCTGCAAATGTAGTTGCACGAGCTTTTTGCAAGGGTGTTCCATTCTGCTAGGACAAGACAAAAGTACTCTCCAGCCTGCAATTATTGCTGCTGCCTCAGGACTGCAGTCATCACCACGTATGCTATGTTAGCCCACCGAAAGGAAGGAAATGGGCAAGTTGATCTATGTAGTAACTAGAGCTGAGCAAAATCATTTTAGTCTGTAATTTATTCAATGAGCTGAGCTCCATCTGTCTACAATCTGTGCATGAACAGTTTATGATTATTAAATATATTTGTTATTGACAAATAAGCATCAAATAACCTCAACTAAAAAACCTTGGTATGTGGTTTTGTCCATGAGCTGTTGATTGTGAGTATTTGATTATCTAATTTAAGCTATGTTGTTCAGTTTTGCCTAGCTAGATAATTGGTGTTTCTGTTCTGATTTCATGAGTGTAATTCTTAGACTCAGGATTACAGTGTAAATACTGCAATGAGTTAAAAATTTGCTTTAATTAACATTAGCTTGTTTTTTAAAACATTGAGCCATAAAATATAGTGCTGGAATGGACCTCAAAAAGTCACATAGTGCATGCCTCTCCGCTGAGGCAGGATCAAGTGTACCTAGTCCATCCCTGAATGGTGTTTGTCTAACTTGTTCTTAAAAATTATGGGGATTCCACAACCTCCTTATCTAACCTATTCTAGCACTTTACTATTTTTATATTTGGACATTTTTTTCTACTGTCTAATCTAAATCTCCTTTGCTGCATACTAAACCCATTACTTCTTGTCCTACATCAGTGGACATGGAGAACAATTGATCACCATCCTCTTTATAACAGCCTTTAGGATATTTGAAATCTGTGATCAGTTTTTTTTAACCTTTCCCCATAGATCAGGTTTTCCAAATCTTTGATCATTTTTTGGTTCCTCTTCTCTGTGCTCTCTCCAATTTGTCCATATGTCTCCTAAAGTGTGGTGCCCAGAACTGGACAGAATACTCCAGCTGAGGATTCACCAGTGCCAAATAGAGCAGAACAAGTCTCATATATGACACTCCCATTAATATGCTCCAGAATTATATTAGTCTTTTTCTGCAACTGCAACACATATTTGACTAATTAAATCTGTGATCCGTTATAGCCCCCAGATGCTTTTCTGCAGGACCACCACCTAGCCAGGTTATTCCTCATTTCGTATTTGTGCATTTAATTTTTTCCTTCCTCAGTGGGATACTTTGCAGTTGTCTTTATTGAATTTCATTTTATTGATTTCAGACCAATTCTCCAATTTGTCAAGGTCATGTTGAATTCTACTCATCCTCCAAAGTGCTTGCAATCTCACCCATGTTGGTGTCATCTGCAAATTTGCTAAGCATACTTTCCACTTCATTATCCAAGCCATTAATGAAAATATTAATAAGAATCAGACCCAGGACAGACCCCTAGGAACCACTAGATACATCCTTCCACTTTGACAACAAATCATTGATAACACTAAGTACAAATTTTCAAGAAGTCATGCATCCCCTTTATTGTAATTTCTTTTGACCACATTTTCCTCGCTTGCTTATGGGATTCTCATATGGGACTGTGTCAAAAGCCTTACTAAAAAGCAAGTATACCAAGTCTACAGCTTCCACCCACCCACTAAGCCAGTAACCCTGACAAAAAAGAAATTAGGTTGGTTTGGCATGATTTTTCTTGACAAATCCATGCTGGCTATTCTTATAAGCCTATTTTCCTCTAGGTGCTTATAACTTAATTTCTTAATGATTTGCTCCAGTATCTTTCCAGGTATCAAAGTTAGGCTGACTAGTCTATAATTCCCCAGATCCTCTTTGCTCCCTTTTTTATTGACATGTATTTTGTTTGCCCTTCTCCAGTGTTCTAGGACTTCATCCATCCTCCATGAGGTCTTGGAGATAATCACTATTGATTTCAAGATTGCTTCAGCTATTTCCTTAAGTACCTTAGGGTGAATTTCATTAGAGCTTGCCAACTTGAATACATTTAACTAATCTAAATATTTTTCACCCTCTTATTCCTTATTCTGGTCTGTGGTCCTCCCTCCTTATTGTTTATGCTAATTATGTTAAGTATCTATTCAGTGAAGAATGAAAAAAAGTAAGCCTAAGAAACCTGAGGTGTTTAATGCCATGTCTACGCTGCAGCGCTAATTCGAATTAGCTTAATTTGACTTTCAGAAACCAATTTATAGAAAGCGCTGTGGACTGTCCACACTACAGAGTTTTTGCTGGTTTTTTGCATCCCCACTGGCCAGCCTTAATTCAAATTAGAAAGCAGTGCAATGTGGGAAGCTATCCCACAGTGCAACTAACCACGGAGGCTGTTATGATGAGTTTCATCATCCCAGGATGCAGCGCTGCTTCCCCCACCCTCTTTCCCCCTGCCCCAAACAAACAGGAAAAGGATTTTCGCACTCTGTTTTTACTCCCCTGATTGCCATTTCTGCAGAAACATGGAGACAGCTGACCTGTGCTCTCATTTTGACTGTGACAAATACATCGTGGCTTATCCTGGATTTCTTTAGAACTCGAGCAAGAATGCAAAGAAGAATGATCTATGCCTCCGTGGATGGTATGATACAATCGATCCAGCAGAACAATGACCTTGTATATTGTTTGCCTTTGATTTTTCCCTCCAGCAAACCAACCTCTCACCTGTATGCTGTTTTCCTTTAATGATCATCCCCAAATCCCCTGTATATTGCTTGCCTTTGATTTTTCCCTCCACCAACCCACACACTGTATGTTGTTTGTCTTTAATAATCATCCCACCACCCAAGCCCATTCAATATCTGTGCCCGAGAATTCCCTCCTGACCTACATATGATTTAATAAAGAAACATTGTGGAATGATGCAAACATTTATTTCTTTACATTCAAGTAATGGGGGAAGTGGGGAGGGGGGTTCTTTCACTGTCTCCAGGGATATGGTGGTAGCTTGCTGGCCAGCATTCAGTGTGGCTGCCGCAGCTTTCTGCTCACATCCGTGGTGGAGGTAAGCACGTAATGCCTCCTGGACAATCTCCTCCGAGACCTATTGGGGGCTGGGGAGGGGAAAGGCGGCATAGCCATCTGTTGAGGAGCATTATTGAGGGGCTGCAGGGGGACTCTGTCTATGAGACACCGTAGAATGTCTGGCTGGTCCTGCATGAGTTGCAGCATCTCCAGCATGATGCTGCGATCATTGTCCTGCATTTGTCCCATGTTATGGGACAAGGTCAGTCACCTACCTCTCTCTTTGCGGCTGCTGAGGCATTCAGGAGGCCCACAAACATGTCATCTCTGCTTTTTTCCCCTTTTTCTAATATGAGACAGTTTGTCAGCAGCACTTCTTAATGGTGGGTCCACTGCTGAGGTGTCTGTAGAATGAAAGATAAATAAAAAGAGAGCCACAGTTAGCATATTAATACAGTGATACAAATGTTTCCATATCACTGATGGAAAGCCCGGTATAACCTATTCACATGTAGCACTGTGAATAAACTCTTATGAAAGTATCAATTTCCATGATTGGCCATTGAAACAATGTAGCAAAAAAATTCCTCTCACTGATGGCATTTAAAAAGCATTCACCACGTGGGGAGAGATGAAATCTTTCAAACCCTTAAAGAGACAAACTGTAAAGGGCTTGTTGTGGGAGGAAGGGGGAGGTGATCGCAGCTTGGATTTTAAATCCATTCACCACGTAGTGAGTGGGGTGAATGCTGGCTGCCTTGCTTGCAGAGAAGAAACCTACCGTGCAGTGAGGGAAAAGGCAGCTCTCCCCTGAAAACTTTTTTTCAAGCAAGGGAGGGATAACAGATTACATACATTAAATTTTCAATGTGATAACAGATTATAAACGTAATGTTTTTTAACACATAAAACAAACATTGAGCCCTGTATAAGCACCCATGGCAGTCAACAAAACACATGAGATCCTCCTTGTCCCCCCCCCCCCAACAATGTGCAAGGACAGAAATGCTAATAAGAAAGAAAACTCACCAGATGTGTCTTCCACAGGATCATTTGTGCTGTCCTGTGTGCTGGTGGACTGCTTGGGGGTCAGGAATAACTCCCAAGACCTCAGCTCAACTCCATGCTGGAGCACGTTTGGGCTTTGCAGTAGCCATGATGAGAACAGTGGGAAAGCTCTCTCCATGCTGGCAGCAAACACAGGAAATGAAGACTCAAATTTTCCCGGGGCTGCTTGAGGGGAGGGGAGGGGATTTTGAAATTGGGCATTATGGGATAGCTTCCGGAGGCCAATTAATTTGAACTAAGATCAATTGTGTCTACACTGACACTAATTCAAATTAACAAATTTGAAATAGGTGCTATGCCACTTGCAGAGGTGGTCTTATTAATTCTATTTTAAAGGCTCCTTAATTCGAATTAACAATGCGCAAGTGTAGACACAGGAGTAATTAATTCGAATTAAGGGACTTTAATTCGACATAAGCCGCCAGTGTGGACCAGGCCTTAGTATTATCCATTATTAGCTCTCATTCCCTGCTGAGTGGGGGAGCTACACTTTCCTTATCTTTCTCATGCTAATGTATTTATGTAAACATTTCATTTTACCTTCTATGTTCCTAGCTAGGTGTAACTCATTTTCTGCCTTAGCCTTTCGGAGTTTTTCCCCTACATCACAGGTTTTCAAACTGTGGGTTGTGCCCCTCCCCCCAGGAGGCATGGAGACACATTCCCAAGGAAGTGAGCAGCCATTCAAGGTGGCTTGTGCCAGCCCTGCATGACAGTGTCAGGGCCAGCCCCCACAGGGGGATGGGGTGGGGGGGAAGGAAGGTCCATCTCCACCCCATGGCTCACCTCAGTGGGTCACCGTCTATGGATCAGGGTCAACATCTGCCACGTCCACGTCGGTTTCCGGCCCCAGCAGACTTCACGCCCAGCACTGGCTCTGCCCTCAGAGACTGTCGCACATGCTCATCCCTCCCCCTTGGGAACCCAAACAGGGTAGGGGCAGGTATTGGCCCTTCCCTAGCAGGGCATCCTGGCTGCAAGGTAGAAGCAGTCCGCTGCTGCAGAGGTCATTGGAAAGTGTCTGTATGTTTGAAACTTAGAGGTGCAGGTAATTAATGAAGGTTGTGTTAAGGTCTCTGTTAGGTTTATGAGTAGTCAATCAAGCATACTTTTGCATGTGTCTATTTTGGTCTGGGTTGGAGGGGGGGCAATGAAAAATTGTAACTCAAAGGCGGGGGGAGAAGGGGACTCACCTCAAAAAGATTCCAAACTCCTGCCCTACATGTAGGTGCTGTTCATTTGAACTAATATTTCCATTTCACTGCCAGTGAACTCATGTAGTATAGGAGTTGAAAGCAAATATAAAAAGGCACACAGACACAGCCTAGTACATTGAAGATTTTATTTCAGCAAATATTTGCATAAGTTTTTCATATGAGGTGTTCATAGCTCCACCACTCGTAGGAATGCCCCAAAATCTCGTTCTACAGAAGTGCAGAAGGAGCTCTGGGGAATAAGGTTCTGTCTCTTAAAGGAATATAGTCCATTTCTCCTGAGTCCTGGCATCTTGTTCCCACTTACACGGTTGAATATCACCAGTTCTATGGCATCCTTGGAGCTCCCCATCTGCATAGTGTGTGGGATTCCCTCAGAGAGCTCTTTCTACTCGGCTTCTTAAGAACTTTGTATGACTCCAGCCTTCATCTTCATCACTTATGTATTTTTATTTGGTATATAGCAGTGCTATTCTGAATTGATCAGACTCAAAATCCCAGGGAGAGAGGGGGAAGAGGATGAATGCAGGGTACATCACAGCTCCAAAGTTCCACAGAAACCCTCGCCCTTTATATGCACATTACACTTCTCATTGCATTTTCTATTCTTTGCATTGCACATTTCTGATGTGGGTTGTAACTTTGCAGGAATCAATCCCTGTGCAGCATGCATTGTCCATGGTTCGGCTTACTCTTTTGCCTCATGTCTACATTCCTAATTTATTTTGTCTCTTGTTATCTAGTTCATAACAACTAGTTCGCTGGGTGATCTCCCTCTTACCTTTGTTGGCTCAGACATTCTGTCCTCTTAGCCTACTGATGTTTTTACTTATCTTATTTAACACAAATATCCTGTTTTCAGCCTCATGATTCATTTACCTCCCTAATCCTGTCTTTCAAAGAATGAGTTAATTACTCATGTCAGGCCTCAGCTACAGGATGAAGTGCAACATTATTAAATTGAATGCCAGTGGGATTCTCTCCAAGACCTTTTCCACTCGGCTTATCCAGAACACCTCGTCCAGTTCTGGGAGAACACTTCATCCAGTTCTCTGGCATCCAAAACACTCAGTTTGACTTCGGTTTTCATCAGGTTACTTTATTTGGCATACAGCAAAGCTATGCTGAGTTGATCAGACTCAAGCGTAGGGGGTGGATATAGGGTGTACCACACATCCAAAGTTACACACAGATATCTTCCTTTATATATATATATATATATATATATATATATATATATATATATGTACATTGCTATACATTAAATTACGTTATTGTCTTGGTTTGGTTACTTTGCAGGAACCAATCCCTGTACAGTATGTTCTGGCCATGTGCTGTTCATGTAGAATCTGATCTTTATCTTCCAGTTTAACTTGTACATAGTCCCAAGCATCAAGGTGTTGCTGCTTATCTTATCTGGCACAGACATCCTGACTCCAGCATGCTGTTTGTCAAGCCTGTATTTACAACTTAACCTCCATTCACCTTCCCAATCATGCCCACTAAGAAATGAGGCAAGTTACCTATGTTAAACCCAGCCTCCAAATGCCATTAAGTTTATTACTTTATATTGTTTTAGATTCTTTGGTAAAACTGTGCAAAATTCACAAGGGAGTTACTCTGGATACCTTCAGGTGTAAGTGAGATTAAAAACTGATCCACAGTCTTCTAAATTATTTTACTTATACTGACAGAGTGAAAGTCAACATTAAGGAACCTCTGAATTATCACTATCTGTCTATCACTATATATCATATAATCGCCATCACCGTAATACCTGAGCAACTAACTATTTTTAGTATATTTATCCTCATAACACCCTGGTGAGATAAGGAAATGCAGTTATTCCCATTTTACAGATTGATAGAAACTTGCCCAAAGACACACAGGATGTTTGTGGTGCAGTAACCACGTGAAACTGGCAGGCTAGCACTATACCCACTGAAAAATCCTTCCTCCGAGTAAAGCCATGCAGTTCCAATTTTAAAGGTAAAGATGGTTGGGAGACAGACTTCATCAATAGTTTCATTTTGTCATCATTTTGCACTGATCAAGTATAATGAGGTTTTGATGAGATTGTGCAATGTGATGTCAAGAACAACCTTAAAGACGTCATTTTCACCTTCTGCCTTGAACATGTATATGTATGTGACTGAAGGAAATTAATTATTCACTGGTTTTGAGGGTTTCTGATTTCACTGCTTAGTTTAAACTTATCTTCATAATAGATATAGAAATATAAGAATAAATTTAAATTCTTTCAAGTTTTCACAGTTTGTATAAGAACATTTCTAATCTGTATATCCTTGAATTTACTTTGACCCAAAGATTCAGTTGATAAATTCAGACTGTAAAATTTCTGATAGTGTGCTTTTTGAGACTTAGATATTTATAAATCTCCAGTTAAAAACTCTTCATGACTAATCTTTCGAAGTTTTTTAAATCTTTTCCATTTGATACTTAGCAGTCAATCTAAAACACTCAATTAATAAATTGATAAGTACAGTTCTAAAGATTGATTTGCTGACTAAAGTCTGAGTTCAAAGATACCACTTTCTATTCTGACTTGCAGATCTTTGAAGTGTATAGCCATCGACTTGAACTACACTGGCAGAGTTTCAGCCTAACTATGCAATTAAATGCATTCTTCATTGATGTTGCAAATTAAAGGACTGTAAGGATTCTGCAATCCTTGTAAACCCCAAATCCTAATGATTATATACACTTTTACATGTTAGATGATACAGCCATACCCAATGCAATAATGAAAGAAAGAACATATGTGAATCTGTATCATAATTCCACTTCCCCACTCACTCACCAGACCTACTAAGTAGTCAGAATTTTTACGAGCCAAATTAATTTGTATTGGCACATCAAGGTGTCTCTGCCATGGCACTGTAGAGGCCTCTTGCCATTATCATCTCTGCTCCCTATGGAGATTCTGCTTTAGTTTACGGCTGCAGGACTCAATTAAAGGTGTATGCTTTAGCAGCACATCTCTGGCTGCCTATGTTGACCCATCCTAGCCTGTGCATTGTGGGGTGCGTTGCCAACTCCACAGCCCTTCTAGTGCAAATGAGATTGCAGACCCTTCACACTACTTCATGCTTTCCCCATGAGAAGCTTCCTGTAGTTGGAGCCCTGCACAGAGGTATAGACTGTCATAGGCCTCTAGCTCTGCGTGTGGCTCTATTTCTTTTAACAATTTAATTCATCTCTGTAAATTCTTCAGACCAGGGACTATGGCTTCGTATTTATATGTAGCACCTCTAAGGTGGCATGCCAGACTCCAGATTAAAGTGGAGTAAATGTTGGAACCTTAGCCTGGGAAGAGCAGCCATGGGAACCAGCTGATAATGTTTACACCCCTTAACTTAACTTGTAATGTCACCCAAGCCTGATCCGACAACATCCTAGAAGGACCAGTGAAGGGATGCAGAATGTGAGGATTCATTGGACTTGAACCCAAGTCTGTGGGCAGCTGGTACTTCTATATTACCAGCAAGTGGCAATGGCAGAGCCACAGTAAATGCACCATACATCTTAGGAGATCAGTCACTGCTAGAAGTACCATCCATAGTAGAGATGACTGGCAGCCCCCTCTATCTCCTCTGGCTGGCAAAGACCTACTATTTAACCCTGGAGGGAGTACCAGAAAGTTGTTTGTGCAGCAAGATAGATCCCTGACCTAGTGATGAGAGAAACCCCACCATGTTCTTGGTCCTTGCTTCCTTGTCTTTTTCCTGAATCCTGCTCCCTTGACTTGTGTCACACTGGCTGGATGGGGGGCGGGGGGACATTTATTATATTGTTTGACGTCAGTATTTCAAAATCATAATAATTCATGTAAGATATGCCATGTCTGGTACTGTTAGAAAGGTTATAATATGCTAAGTAAGATGATAATACTTTTGTTCATGTTTCCTATGTAATGGAAGTTATGGATATATTTGATATAGCTGTATTTCAAATTGTGCTGTATGAGACACACCCTAGACAGGGTGGTGGCAGAACAGTTTAATGGCCCATTGAGACATCCACAGATACAAGGGGCCCAGGGGGAAAAGCCAGAGGTAAACCTGATGAGTCACCAGGACTTGCTCATGTGACTCTGAACTCCATTTTGTTCCTGTAAAATTCCACAAACAGCATGGGAAGGGCCAGAGGTTATATAAGACAAAAGCCTGGGAAATCTTTTGTTCTTCAGTCGGGATTCAGCTTCAGCTACCAATCTACCTCTGGATCAAGTCATCTGCAACTGAAGCTGTGAAACAAAGGACTGAGGCCCGTCCAGCTACTGGGTGTATACCAGAGGAACTATACAAGCCTGCAAACTCCACAATTCTTCTAGAAAGCTAATGTATATGGACTTTCAAACCATTTGTATGTATCTGATTGCTTTAATCCTTTAACATTTCTCTTACGGTTTGTTTCTTTCTTTTTACAATAAACCTTTAGTTTTAGTTACTAAAGGATTGGCTAGCAGCGTGGTATTTTGGATAAGTTCCAAACTTATATTGATCTGGTACTGTGGCTGACCCTTTGGGGTCAGAGGGAACCTTTTTAGTAAAGAGCATAGAGTTTAAATGACTGGTCTCTTTACTGGACCTAGTGACTGATTGGAAACTGGAATGCAGTAAAGAGGGCTGTGTGTATTTGTATACTGGCTTCTTGATAACCAGTGTGGGAAATCAAAAGCACGGTTAGCCTCTGGTTGGGAAGTCTGGCTTCAGCGCCACCCACCAGTGCTGGGAGAATCTGCTCTCCATTTACAGTCTACCCTGACCTTGGCATTCTCAGGTGGTTGCCCTAGGCTCGGAAGGGTCACAACTTGTTCCCAGTTCCAGCCTCCTTACCCTGTCCTCCAGTTCCTCGCTACTGACTCCGGCTTAACCTTGGACCCTGGACACTGATATTGGTGTGACCTTGGCTCTGGATATCAGCTACCAACTCTGTCTCAATCCCCATCATGCTTGACCGCCTATGGCTCTAACCACTGGATATGACTGCCCTGCCACAGTTCCTGACAGAGGGTCATAGGCCTGGCTCACAGAAGTAAACAGGGAAATGTCACAGGAAACAGATGAATCATCTGGCAACAATAGGGGCCTCAGGGATTTGGGTTCTCTATGGTCTGGAGAGAGAACAGGAGGAAGAAAATGAGAGTGTGCAGTGTTTATGATTCCAGGCAGAAAGTATGCAAAAGGGTGGCAGGATTCCTCTTTTGACAAACCCAGTAGCAGATACTGAACCATGCAAGGAACTTGAAATCCTGTTGACTCATAGGTGAGGCTCTATAACTATACCCTAGAAATAATTAAGGTGAGAGTGGCTCTCTGGCCAAAGAAAGCCTAGGTTTGAGATGAGAAATCCTAGGAATTGCCAAGCCATGGGCAAAAGGCTAAAGGGGTATGACCACTTAGGGAAAACACCTGCTCAACCATATACAGCTACATCATGTTTTGTTTTGTATTAAATTCTGTAGTGGGGTAATAAATTAATGGACAACATATTTGTCTAGTTGGCATTTCTCCAAACTGCTAACAGTGTTCTTTATGTAACTGTATATACATACTCAACCCAATAGAATCCCATGCTGTAATCATTTTTATTGTCTTAAGAGTTATAGCACAAGAAAGTAATTGACAAGTTTTTTCAAGCTGGCATTTTCCCAAGCCACTGAAAGAGTGCAATAGGATGTTTCAAGCAAGGACCAGAAAGAATGAATCTTTCCTTTCAACAAGTTAAACTGGAGTCTTATGAAAAAGCAATTTGGTTTTGTAAAATGGAAAGAGGACGTCCATCCTTCAGAGGGTCTGAAAATCTGAAAATCACTGCCTTTGTCAAAAAAGTACATTTCTAGGTTTACACAACTCCATCTGCTGTACAAATTTCCCAAGTAAATCATCACTCATTACCTAAGAATAGATGTAACAAAATAAGTAGATTGCTGCAATTACTGGTGTCTGCTGCTCCTCTAGTGTAGGAGAGTTGTTCTGCTCATCAAAATCTGTAAGCTTAAAAGCTTTGCTGCTGCCTGGCCAAGTTATTTTCAAAGTTTGATAAAATTGGGAAGATTTTTCATTTAATCATTATTTTAGTTTTAATAGTAAATTAGCCTCTGATTACTAAGATATTGAGGCAGATATTGAGCTAAGTTAATCAACAAAGTACATAGTGGTGTGAATTGCAGATTGGATCTAAGCTATTTAAAAATAATAAAAAGGGGAAATTACAAGGGAGTCCAAGTCGCACCACTTTGGAATTCAGTGGTTATACTAAAAGATCAACTCCAGTTAGTCAATCAGGGTTCATAATAGCAACTGTGGAGTTACGTTAAAATCTTTGAGTCCTTGGCCCTTCAGTCTTGTACATATATGTGTACAGTACCTAACCAATTGGTTTCCCCAATACCTGATTGAGACCCCTACGAGCTACTACAATAGAAATATTAATAGAGGAGAGATGTCCAAACAAGAGGAAATATTCTAGTTCTGTGCTGGAACATGAGAGAGTTAGTGGGGAAAAACTGAAAGTCAAGGAAGAGAATTGGGGATGCTGCAGCACGAAGAATGAACAACCAATCCTCTCTGTTGTAACATGTAGTCCATGTAGTCCACATCAAATGACAGTGATAGAGAAGGTTAGTTCGGAAACTCCAGCAGCCGGGCTCCTGTGACTCAGGGACCTCTCAGTGTCAACTGTCAAAAGGCAGAGAGGGTGGTTGGATTTTACGGGGATCCCCTGACTTAGATATAGACACAATAATACACTAAAAGGTGTCATGTAAGGCCTGTACCAAGAGCCAGTAGTCCACTGGTTGACAAACATTGCAAAAACTATGTAAGGAGTTATGTATTTGTAGTGAAAATTATGTTCTTAAGGTCTTGGAGTTAAGGCAAGTCACCAGGAGAGGATGTACCTCAGAAATGTTCCTTTCAGGGAGGAAGTAAGACACTTACCTCCCAGTCTGGCCATTTGGGTATTGTATGCCTCACACTGTGTGCCTATTTGCATACAAAGCCAGAGGCGAAATGAGAGACTGTGAAATCTACCACAAAGGAAATTACAAGATAAACAAATAGCAGGGGTATTCTGTTTATGAAAAGGACAGTTCTGGTATATCTTGGAGCATAAGGAAACATACCAAAGCCTTCACCTGTGAGGCAAGCCAACAGCACAGTTTGCTTATGAAAGGAAGAACACATCCAGCTTGGTTGTAAAGTACTGCAAGGATTTTGGGTGAGACATAGTATACATGTCTAGGCTCTAGAATGCCTGTTATGTTATATATGTATCCGTTTGTTTCCAATATTTCTACTTGCTATTACTTGTATCTCCACCTATGTTAAAATAAACTTATATTCATTTCACTATAAACATAAAAATACAGTGTGTTAAGCAGAGCAGTAATCTGAGGTGGAACTGGTAAAATGGGGTGCATGGTTATTTTGGAAGCAGTGAGTCTGACTGTTCAGGGGAGCAGGGCCTTGACACTCCAAGGAGATGTTCGGAAGACTCAAGGGTTGGAATGTGCCTGTTGCTAACCTGTGGAATAACAGTGGGGCCTACAAGGCCTAGAGGGGAGTGGTTGTGTTGTACTAGGCTGGTGGAGTTGGAACGCACAGACAGACTTCGCTCCTGCTAAAGGCAGGTGGGAGAGAGAGATGCCTTACGACCCTGGGTACCTCAAGGAAGCACCAAAACTTCCTGGAGCCAAAGATTTGAAAGATTTCAGGTGACTTCCAGTTTAATTAACAAATCACCAGGATACTAGGTCAACAATTAGATATTCACCATGTGTGATGCTGCAGGTGATATTCTGTGTGTTCTACCATCCACTGTGTGCGTCAAGGTCTACTTTCGGCTTTGTAATGGCAGCAATTCTAGCATCAGCCAGTCAACTACAAAATAAACAGAGATGCACAATTAAAGTATGGAACTTATTCAACTTTGGCAAAGAGGGTATTGCCTGAGGAGTAAGCTTCTGACAGGTCTGCATCCCTACTGGCAGGATCGAATGACCTTCATCTGGTTGATCATGGAGTGTCAGACAAAGAGAGGATGTGTCCAGAGAGAAGTCCCACTAAGGTAATCACCAAGGTAATTCAAACAGTGAAGAGAGATCCCCATAGACTTATACCTGGTATTATTCTGACCCAATCTTTACCCTAAAGCCATGGAAGAAAGGTCTAACACTTTTGTAAGGTCATGCAAAGCCTCTCACAAGCCTTTAAAGATATGTCTACACAGCCAGCTGAAGCAAGCCTCCCAAACTGGGAAAATATGAACTTATATTATGAAGAATTACCTAGCGTGAGAGGATTTCACCATTTGATAGTGTAGTCAGCTAACCCTCAGTTTGGGCTTGGTTGTAGCATCTTTGAGTATCTTGCCCTGAGGTCTTTTATGGGAGCCCCCGGTCCTAAGCCTGTCCCTGGTGGGAGTTCTTCTAGGGTCTTTTCGGAGCCCAGTTTACAGTCCTTTTTTCTTTAGTCTCTGGCAGCACTTCCCAAATCCCACTGCAGGACACCAACTGGAAGCAGCCCTTTAGGGCCTTTGCTCGTATTGGGTTTGTAATGACACTGTGCCCCAAGCAGTGGAGGAGTAAGGAAATAGCTGTGGCTGAGTTCCCTTTGTTAAGAGGTCACTAACAGTTCCTGGATGACTGGGTGGCTAGCATGCACACACCTTCCTTCCTCTGGGATCACTCCTATACCCCCACCTGTGCTCAGTCTTCCTCTTTTGAGCTCTGTTTCTCAAGGTGAAGCATGTTCTGCAGGTGAGCCTAATTGAGGATGAGTGCTGGAATGTTTGCTAACTTTTCCACATCTGGGATGTCCCATCACAGATAAAGGATTTTTGTGTGTGACTATGGACAATGTGTGTGTCTGTGTACAGTGTTTGTGTATTTAAACCCTAATTTTCAGAGGTCTTTTATTTTGCACCCTCAGTTAGTTGTGGGCACTCAGGCCCCAGTCCTGCTCACATTTTAAATACATGAGTAGTCCCATTACATGCTGTAATCCTGTTCCTATAATTAAGTGTGTCTGAAGGATCAGAGTGATTTACTATGGCCTTTCCACACTTCCAGTGAGGTAAAGCGTCTGTAATAATAGTCTTTGGAGACTGATGTATCAAGCTAGATTCTAGAACTCTTTTATTACATTGCTAATAAATCATGATATGAATATCTTGATGGGATTTTACAGCAATCCATTGTCCACAACCATCAATGCCCTGGCCTTTACATGCCCTCTAAAATAATTGCTGCAAAAAGAATTCAAAACAGAAAGGGAAATAACGAGTGGGGTAAAGTGGGAACAGATTTTGCCATCAGAGTTTTTGGAAAGTTACAAGCTTTAACATAGAAATACTTTCCTTGAAGTTTTGCCTTGAGTACTTTTGTCTGGGATACTCTATGTCTGACATCAACAGTGAGTAATAGTGGAATAGGCAATAGAAATAAGACTGCCGTGGCAGCAATTACATAATGAAAATCACTTGTAAATTTAAGGTGAATCTAGTGACTTGAAGTTTGTGTTGGTTTAATGACTAAATCATTAACAGAGCATTTAGTAAACTTAAAACTCCAAGTCACCCAAAGGGATCTGATTACTGCCAGCTGTTTCTCACAGTACTGTTATTTAAGGAAACTCCTTCAACTCAGTTTTTGAAGCAAAAGGGACAGTATTCAGATGTGAGTCAATGAAAAGGAGTGCTTGATTACACTTTACCAGAAAACAAAGGAGGAATAAATAGTAACAAGGGGGACCCACCTATAAACTCCAGATTACATCCACATAAAACACAGGTTACACAATTCATATAAATTCCATTTTGAAAAGATTCTTAGAGAGCTACCTGGCTGAAGTGAAATTGGCATGTCAGAAAGATAAAGATGAAATGATCTTCAATTTTAAACTAAAAGATATAATTGAAAAAAGCATATGATAGATGCATCTAGGAAATAAAATATAGTGTACAGAAGAAATGATATTTTGGCTATTAGACTAGGCAGAGAGAAGTGGAATATTTAAATTAATAAGGACTTGATAAAGATGAGTTTGAAAAGGCGGAGGGCAAGGAAAAAAATCTTGCTCCGCTTAGAGCTATAGCATCACAGTGACAGATGGAGTAGGAGACTACAACAGACATTAGATTGAATTTTTACAGTAAACTGTGCACTATCAAGAGATGTACCAAACTTAGTAAAGGTGACACTGACATTTATGAAACCATAATAGATCTCCCACTTCACCAGTTGTACAGGAAAAATACTCAATCTGAAGCCACAGCATCACAGGCTGCAATTGTATAATCTCCTCAATTCTAATAAATTAAATATAGTTAGAACTTCTATGGGATACCTCCAAGAGAAAAACAGATTGCTAAAGAAAGTAATATACCTGTTTTGGAAGATGAGATTTCTCTGTCATTGTCAGTATCTACATGGCGTTAAGAGGAAGTGTGATGTTAGAAGTGTTTTCTTTCAGATGAGTCATCAATGATTTTGATCACTTGCAGTTATTATTGATCTCACAAAACTTTTAGCAAGAGTGTTGACCCTAGTGTCCTGGCCATAGTTCAATACAGATAATTGCATTCTGTCTACCTAGAGTCTTCCTGAAGATTCAATTGGATGCTATTTTTTCCTTCGCTTCCTGTTCTGAACCATTGTCATTTTGCCATGTGTTGTTAAATGGTAGCAGCTTTCCACCTTGGAAGTGGCTGTATTTCAATAATGAATAACTACACTGATAGGTTTTTATCAGTTTTGCTTAACGTGACTTGCCCAACTCAGTCCATGCGAGTAAAATTTTTTTTAAATTAGTGAGTTCTCATTTGTTTTTATATTAGCACCAATAGCAGCATGATAAGAGTAAGCAAGATGTTTTTGCAGTAAATTTTCATGACAATTTCTCAAGGCTATTTCATATATGCATAGCCTGTAAAATGCTTTAGGATTAAATGTGGACCATGAAGACATACATAGATATGTTTTCCTGTAAATGGAGAAGGCATGCAAATCAAGCATTGTTGTAAGCCACCTCATAGTGTATCTTTCTCTGTGAGGTTTTAGACTAAAGGTATAGCCAATTGCTTGACTACAATCATGGGTTGCTACTGAAAATTTTTAAGGTACCAAATAACCAACACTAGTAAAAAAATTTTAGTCAAAGACAAAGTAATACAATACAGAAAGAAAAGAGTTAATAATTTTCCAATCCTTCCAGGAAATGATTCTCATAGTGTTCAGTTCACCATACACAGAAGATGAATTACCAAAATATTCATTTAAACTAGCTGTATATATAATATACATAATAATATAGTTTACAAGTTAGGGAACATTTTATGTCACTGAAGACTTACTCCTCTAATCAGTTTCTTGTCATATTTTCATGTGTCATCCTGTACCTTTTTTATCTTTTGTTTTGGATATTACATTCCAGGTGCTAGTGGGCTATGAAGGTACCTCCCAATGATACCAAGGCATAACATTCATATATCTTGTCTTTGACAGGTTTTGTATTTGCCAGTGCCAAGAGCTCCATTCAGCTTTGCAAGGTGTTATGGGATATATACATACACACACACCTTAGCACAACTGAAAAGGAGTAAACAGAGCATAATACAATTCAGTTAACCCAACATTTTTATATGATATAATGTATACGATGTTAATATCATGCATGTAACACATATTACATATTAGTATGGTGTATATATATATTGGCTAACAGGACTGAAAATTTGAATAAGAACAAGAAGAATACCAATAACTAACAGAGCAATTGCTATGCTATAGAATCAAGACAAGAAGAAGGTAATTTCTGTCAGTTCCAGAAATTTAAATCAGTGTATAACTGTAGCAAAGCAAAAAGCATCAGTATCTTTTGTGTTTTGTTTTTTATCATTATTTATTAATTAATCCAATTTCATTCTAAGTAGAACTGATTTATATAATTCAATGTACTTGTTCTGATTATTTTGGTTTATTGCATTGTGGTAGCATAGAAATTAATGATAAAAGCATTTTGGATCTTTAAATTTTTTTCCATTTTGAATGAAATTACTTATGTCTGTCCTAAACCCTAATGTGAATAATTGTGGAAATTCAAACAAAAATCCATTAGCCATTTGTGAGTAATAGAAGCATGCTTTGTACAACATTGCATTCATTAACAAACAACAAACAAACAAAACCCTGTCCAATCTTTGATTTATAATAACTCAACAATGGTTTTGTGTCATTTAGGAGATATCTGAGCCATTAGTGATTATTTTTGAGAAGTCATGGAAGCTGGGAGAGATTCCAGAGGACTGGAAAAGGGCAAATATAGTGCCAATCTATAAAAAGGGGAATAAGGACAACCTGGGTAATTACATACCAGTCAGCTTCACTTCAGTACCCAGAAAGATAATGGAGCAAATAATTAAGCAATAATTTGCAATCACCAAGAAGATAACAAGGTGATAAGTAACAGTGAGCATGGATTTGCCACAAACAAATCCTGTCAAACCAACTTATTAGCTTTCTTTGACAGGTAATAAGCCTTGTGAATGGGGTGAAGTGATAGATGTGATATATCTTGACTTTAGGCCATGGCTACATTACAGAGTAAAGATGAAGTAAATTATGCTGACGATCATAACTCACTTTAATAACATTGGTTGAGCATGTCCACACATCGCTCATTTTGTTGGTTGAGCGTGTCCACAGTCATTACTCTTGTATAGATGGAGTGAGCATTGCGTTGTGGGTAGGTTTCCCACTGCACAACTCCTTGCTGTTACCCTCTGCCACTGAGAGCTATGGGAACGGATTGCAGTGCATCACGGGGATGTGTTTGCTATCCCATTCTTTCTGTCCCATAATCCCATGGCTTCAGACTTCATTTTGCGCTGTTTTTCAACAGTCCCTGTAAACTGTGCACTCACCATCTCTGTCTGACAGCATGGATCCTGAACTGTTGAACATTGAGGTGATGAGCGTTATGAACACAACATGGCTAGTCCTGCAGTGTTTCAGGAATTGTGAGAAAGAGGATGAAGTGGTGATGCATGCTCTGCTGTCTGGCATGGAAACCAATAATTCAAGTTTGCTGCTGACATCCATGCAACAGCTTGACACAGTGGACTTTTGGTACTGGGCTTGGGAAACAAGCACTAAGTGGTGGGATCGTATCATGATGCATGTATAGGATGACAAGCAGCGGCTGTAGAACTTTCAGATATGCAAATCTATCTTCCTGGAACTGTGTGCTGAGCTTGCCCCAGCTCTGCGGTGCATGAACACCAGAATGAGAGCTGCCCTCACTATGGAAGGAGTAAGTGGTAATCACTGTGTGGAAAATGGCAACTCCAGATTGTTACCAATCATTCACAAATAAATTTGGAATTGGAAAGTCCACTGTGGGGGTTACTGTGTTGCAAATGTGCAGGGCCATTAATTGCCTCCTGCTATAAATGACAGTAATGTGCAGGAAATAATTGATGGATTTGAGGCAATGGGATTCCCTAACTGCAGCAGGGCGATAGATGAAAGACATTCCAATTTTGGCCTCCAACCATCTTGCGACGGACTACTTCAACCAAAAGGGCCACTTCTCCACGGTCTTGCAGGCAGTGGTAGATCACTGGGGACATTTCACTGACATCAATGTGGGGCAGTCAGGGAAGGTGTATGATGCATTCATCTTTTGGAACACTGGAGTATATAGAAAGCTGCACGCTGGAACTTTCTTTCCAGACCAGAAGATTCCAATGAGGGATGTGGAAATGCCCATAGTGATCCTGGGAGACCCTGCCTACCTCTTGCTCCCAAGGCTTCATGAGCCATACACTGGGAACATGGATATCTGCAAGGAGCGCTTCAACAACAGGCTCAGTAGGTGCCAAATGACCATTGAATTTGCCTTTGAGTGATTAAAAAGGACACTGACACTGTCTTTTGGGCCAGTTGGACCTTAAATAGGAAAACCTTCCCATGGTCATTCTGGCCTACTGGACTCTCCATAATATTTGTGAATCTAAGGGGGCGAAGTTTCCCCAGCGATAGACCTATGGGGCTGATTGGTTGGCTGCTGATTTTAAGCAGCCAGATATAAGGACAATTAAAGGGGCTCAGAGGAGGCTATTTGAGAGAGAGGCTTCGGAAGAGCATTATGACAATGATTCCCAGTAATATGTCTTTATGTGATGCATTGGGCCATGCGTCTTTGATGATAGAGGAGTCCGATCCTAGAGCCACAGACTCATTGCAGGTGATGTTGGGAGGCAGGGTTGGGCCATGATTGCTGCATGACAGTTGTTTGTCCTTTCTTTTCTGGTGTTTTTCTGTGATCAGAGTGAAGCAATTTTCCTCAAAAGTGGTCATTCCTTCTCTGACAAGTTAGTCCTATCTTAGGCTACTATCTCCTAGTGCGTGCGGTCGATGCCACATCTCTTGATATTTGTCTCGAGTATGTCTTTAAAGGATTTCTTTTGGCCTCCTCATTTCCTTTCTCCTTTGGTGAGTTGGACGTACAGCAATTGTTTTGGTAGGTGAGCATCAGGCATTTGCACACAGTGTCTGCTCCACTTCAGCTGGTGCTGAATCATCAGAGCCTCAACACTGAAGATATTGGGCTCTGTGAGGACACTGATGTTAGTGAAGCGATCCTCCCACTTTATGCTGAGGATCTTCTGAAGAAAGTGCTGGTGTTGGCATTTCAGGTTTTTCAGGTATTTTTTGTAAGTCACCCAGGTCTCGCAGCCATAGAGGAGAGTTGGAATTACCACCTCTTTTATACTAAATGTCTAGAGTGTGTTCTGTTGTCATGGTTCTTGAATACCATGATAGTGAGACAATCTGCCAAAAGTAAGGCTGGCACAGTGGATTCAGTGCTGAATCTTGATGTCTATGTTTTTCCTCTGTGAGAGATGGCTGTCAAGGTAGGCAAAATGTTTTACATTTTCCAGTTCCTCTCTGTCAAAGTAGCTCTTCCTTGCTGGGTCTGATGATTGAACGGGAGCAAGCTGGTGGAGAACTTTCGTTTTATCAATGTTCAGGGTTAGCCTTAGGGTTTTGTTAGCTTCAGAGAATCAACTAAGGGGTGATTGTAGGTCCTCCTTTGAGTGTGCAACTACAGCACAATCACCTGCATACTGGAGTTTGGTTATTGTTACTGATGTTACTTTAGTTCTGACACAGAAGTGAAAGGGGTTGAAGAGGTTGCCATCAGTCTTATACTGGATGCCAGTGCCCTGTGGCAGATGATTTTAGATTAACATTTTCATAGCTGGTAGGAAAATCGAGAAGAGAGTTGGTGTCAGTACACAACCTTGCTTTATGCCAGTTTGTTGGGCAAAAGGCTCAGAGGTAGAGCCACTGCACAGGATAGAGGCAGTCATCTGGTTATAGAGGAGTCTTACAATGGTGGTAAATTTACTTGGGCAACCAAACTGTGACATGATTTTCCATGGTTAACAGAGTCAAAGGCTTTGATGAGATTGATAAAGTCCATATACAGCTCCTGATGTTGTTCTTGACATTTTTTCTGGATCTGCCTAGCTGTGAAAATCATGTCAATGGTGCTTGTGATGGTCTGAAGCCAGACTCCGGGAGTACTTCCTCTGCAAGAAGGAGCAGATGATTCAATAAAATTCTAGCAAGAATCTTCCCAGCAATGCAGAGGAGGTCAATGCTTCAATAGTTGCCACAGTCAGTCCTATCCCTCTATTTGAAAACAGTGACAATGTTAACATTGTGTAAGTAAGCGGGGATTTCTTCTGTGAGCCAGATTTTGAGAAACAACAAATGGAACTTGTTTGTCAGTGTTTCTCCCTCCACTTCAGTACTTCAGCTTGTATGTCATTAGTATCTGATGACTTATTGTTCTTCATTTGTTTAATTGCTTTACGGACCTTCTCAGGTGTTGGTGGGTAGGCCAGAGTTTCCCAGACTGGGTGCTGAGGGATGGAGTCAATGGTGTCATCAGTCACAGTCGATTCTCGATTTAGAAGCTTTCAGTAGAGTTCCAGAGCTTTTGAATGGATTCATTGTCTTTAAGAAGGTTATTATCATCTTCAGATCTCAGCAGTGTGAGGCTACATGAGCTTGGTCCATACAAGGTCTTTGTCTCACAGAAAAAAGCTCCGCATATCACGTCTGTCAGTGAATGCTTGAATTTCTTTTGCTTTGTTCTCCCACTATTTATGTTTGATTTCTTGGATCATCCTTTGAACCATAGCTTTGAGCTGATGGAGAGAATTCTGCTTTCAGACTGGGTGATGAATGGTTTTGCCAACTGCAGAAAGATTTCCTCTTCTGGTCCAAGAGGGCTGTGAGCTCAATGTTGTTGTTGTCATACCAGTCCTGAAAGTAGCAGGTAGCAAGGCCGATGGATTTCTCACAATCCTCATGGATGGTCTGTTTTAGGGCTTCCCAATCTGTAGGTATGTATTTCACAAATTTAAGTTCAAAGACTCAAGTTTAATAACAGGATCATACACAAAACTTTTGTTCAAACAGGGGACATGACAAAGAAGAACAGAGTCATGGTTAGGGCTCTCACAGCTGGGTGTAACTCCAGCTTCCGCTGGGAAATCAGTCTCTAGGTGTGGAGTGCCCGGGGTACTGTGAGGAACCAAGAACATGCGAGATATGCGGTAAGGGAGTTTGGGGGGGACATAGATTGGAATTTTGTAATGGATAGAGGGGCAGTCTGGAAGGGATGTGCTCAGACTGAAGATTAATGGGGCACTTAAATGTCTCTGTCTGGCCCTCCAGGAGCTTTATCATCTGCTCCTACCCCTGTGTCCTTTCCTGGCTATCCAGCCTGAATCTCTCATTGATTGTGTACCTCCATGCTCTTGTTTCACTATGTGCTGCAGTCAACAGACACACTTCATGATACATATACTCCTTATTCCTCCTGTGTCTGTACCTTATCTGTCAGAGGTGTGCCACCAGTGTGGAAGAGGGGTCTTCAAGGACACATCTGCAGAAGGCAAACTAAAACAGAGAACAAAGACAGTATTGTGAGTGCGCTCACAGTTGTCAATCACAAAAGCTACACAGACTTATTTCTCACTCTCCCTTGGCCAGGATGAGTCCAAATATGGTGAATTCATGGGTAGGGAGGGTGGGCAATGGGGAATGGGAAGAAGGGACAAAGAGTGGTTTGTGAATGGGGTTACCATAAGGGGCGAGGAAGCCTGTTCTGAATATTGGTACCCTTTTCCACAGGATAGGAATCTGATAACTCTCTCCTAAGTGTAACCATCTCCTGCATGCATGTGGATTCAGGGAGGCATTGTATGATGTTCACCTGTGTGCCGCCCTGGGCCCTGCAGAAATAATTGCTGAGTGGCATGGCAAAGTTTCCTACAGCGGGGGGAGAAACAGGGCCACTCTGCCAAGGAACCTTCAGCAGAGGATTGCAGAATACCTACAGGAAAGTTTCCTAGACGTCTCTAAGGAGGATTCCTGGGACATCCCTGTGTGCATTAACAAACTTTTCCATCATGGGCGTGCTGCATAGATGGATAGACTCTGTTCTTAATTTCTGTCCCTTATCCCTCCTGTATCATGTATCAAAGCACATGAGATCTCAATCTACTCTCACCATGCAGTATCAAAGCAAAATGTGCACTTCCCGGAGCTTTCCTCTCCTGCATCCTGTGGACCAGAGCTGTGATGCTGGGACTGGCTAGACCCTTCCAGAGTGGAGAAAGAAGTCCTGACTCGCCACGCTACCAGGTACCCCTGCAGTGTACTCCACATCATCCTCCAGCTACACTTCCTCATTCACAACTTCCCCTTCTGGGTTGAGTCTGCTGGCCACTGCCTACAGTCCCCCTGAAGTATCTCCAGGGTCTTGGCAGTGGAGGTGGTGTTGCCGCTGAGGGTAGCATGCAGCTTCTTATAGAAGAGCCATATCTTTGGAGCAGCACCAGAATGATGGTTGGCCTCGCTTGCCTTCTGGTACACCTGCCTCAGCTCCTTGATTTTAACACGACAGTGCTGAATGTCCCTCTCAAGCCTGTTCTCATACACGCAACTTGTATTCAGCCTATAGGTATTGAAATTCCTACAGCTGGTGTGAAGCTCTGACTGCATAGCCTCCTGGACTAGAAGAGTTCTCAAGGTCCCTTCCATCACTACGATGCTATGATTCTATTATTTCAAATTTGTTGTGCTTCTAACTGAAGATTATATAATTTGCCTAGGATATGAACTAACAAAGTTCTGATTGTTTGAAAATCATGAACGAAACGTCTAATACTGATAAAACACATATTGAAACATGATTAGTCCGAAAATATAAATATCAAATCATTTATCATTTTTCATGGGGGATGAAAAACAGCCTTGCAATTGTTTCTGAGTATCATAGAAAAAAATGTACAAATCCTTCAAAATATGATATTCTGAAAGCCAGTAAACATACAAAATACAACTATAACTGATGGCTTTAGCAGGTCAACATTGTTTTATAATTTAATTCGAATGAAAGCTTGTGAATAGACCCAGTTCTACCTTTTAGGGCATTGAATTCCGTAATTGATTCTCCATAGTCCCTATAATCTCTGCAGAGCACTTTCTCTCCCATTGTTCTGCACACTTTGCACTTCTCAGCAAAGTGGCAGAATCCTGCTTGGCTGGCGAGCTGAGAATTATCTCAGCTGAAGGATGCTCTGAGTTGGTGTGAATTAGTGTAGCTGGCTCTTGTGTCAACTCTTCTCTACCCCACATTGATATTAGTAGCAAGAAGCCTGTACGTGTCCTTTGTCAATTCTGTATCATTATAAACTCCCCCCAAACTGTGCTAGTTTAAACTCATGGGTTGACAAAGATATCCCAGGAGAATCTGGGAGAAAAGTTATTCCTTGATGGCCTCCCCAATTTTCAACATTTTCTGAAAGTCAGGCCACTTAAAGGTGTCCAACATTGAGCACCCAAAATTATTAGCCACTTTTAAAAACGTTAGCCTACTGTTAATAATCTGAAAACTGCACAATTATTTTTCTCAATTCCTAGCTCAAAAAGAGCTTGGCTTAAAGTCTTCACATTTATGTTGTACTTTTATCCCCTGTGAAGGCTACTACACAAGTCTGTCCTTCCTCTCAGGATTCCCTAAGTGTTCAGAGCAACCCAGTTTTGAGGAGCCCCTAAGTGGTATCTCTCCCAGCAGAGAGTGAAACTGGGAAGTTGTTATTTGGGTGTCCCCAGAGTGCTGTGGGTATGAAAATCCATGGGTGTATTTATGCCTCTATGGAAGGAAAAATTGTGGCTTTGCTCCTCTCCCCCATTATGTCTCTGCCAATTGTACTCCACTTTTCCTTGTTTTTTTCTTTTCTTCATTCTCATTTTGCCAGTTCTGTTTTCCCTCCTTTTGCCTATGGCATCCTGAGCAGAAGACAATGCAACAGCCACTGCAAGCCACCTTCCTCCCACCACCTTCTTTCCAGCCAACAAACTTGGAGAAAGACCTAGAAGCAGCCAGGGGAGGAGAAGAGGCAGCCTGCACATGCCTAAACTTTTATAGCCACAGTGGCCCTAGGTGGTGAGCTTGAGAAATTGCAGGAGACAATCCAGTTTCTAAAACAACGAGAATCCTGTAGCACTTTAAAGACTAACACATTTAATTTCTGCAGGCATAAGCTTTCGTGGGCTGCAACCCACTTCGTCAGATGTAAGGAATAGAAATCAGATCGCAGGTATATATATACATATCCAAGGCTAAGGAACAACAATGGGGAAGTAGTTGAGGCCTATTCATAACCATTGATTAGGAAGTGAGAATGTGTGAACAATGACAATTACTTCTTGTAATGAGATAACCAATCCAGTTTCTGCACCCTTTGCTAGATGTGTATTCCAGCAGCGTGGAGTGAATGCAGGAGGATGGACTGAAATGACTGTCACACTCAGTACCTAATACCTGGAAGGTCTGAATCTTTAGTAATTTTTCCACCGACATTATAAGCCCCATGCACCATCTCTGCAGTTTATATGCTCTGTCATTACTGCTACAAGTGTAGTCTATAGACACGTAATCTCCAAACACTTTTTGCTGGTTGATATGCAGCATCCAATATCCAGGGATAAATTCAAGACTATTACACTACCAAGCTTCTTAGCTCAAGAATGACTGCTACAGAGTTTAGAAACTACAGAACTATCACTACACAGCTAAACATTGGATTAGCTACTATGATCAGAGAATAATTATTACACTAATGATAATTACTATGGAATTTGAAGTTTTACAGTGCTAAGGCTGAACCTTCTAAATCTGAGCTCTGGAGAGTCCATACAGAAAATAAAATGGGTATATAAAGATAATGGATTTCAGGCAGAAGATTAGATTAAAATAGAGTTAAGATTATGGATATTAAAAACTTTAAATCAGAACATTATCTGAATATTAGTTAGTTTATCAAAAAATAAACACAATGCACAGTTTACATTCATGACTTAAACTTAATGCTACCCTGCTAATCTGGACTGAAACTTCCTCATTTTGTACTTAAATATATGACACCTACCACACAAGCACCACCTATATTTTTTAGTAGGCCAACACATAGTAAGAAGTAACAAATAACAACAGACTACTGCTATGCCAGAGAATATGCTAGTCAAATAATGAAACAATGATAATCCTGGCAGAATCCTTCAAAGCTGCCTTAACAAACTTGATCCCATTGAGTGACTGCCATTGGCATACTGCCTCCAATATTTTTGATCAGGAGAGATAGGAGTTATCATTCTCTATAGACTTTTTGCTTTATTCTTCTTAGTTAACTAAATCGGGTAAATATATACATTCTTAGAGGACTATGTTTACAATCAGAAAGTGGATTAAGGTATGCTCTTGAAAAACCTAGAAATTAGTACTAAGTTAATTGCTTGGACAAAGGGGTGTTTTCTTTTTCTGAAACATGTTGGGTAAGCCTTTCTAGAAGCTTTGCCTCTCTTGTGTGTATGTGCTGCTTGTTTCGCTTATTTTTCATATTTTGTGCCATTTTTGCATAACCTTTTTTCCTAACTGAGGGGTACCATGGCTACATTGTATCTTCTATTCAGGTTTTCAGTCTCCAAAGATCTGCCCGTGTTAGTTTTCTGTACAGACAACCATGTGTTTTGCACATAATGAGATATTTAACATCTGATCAGTTGCAGTTCACACCTTTGTTTATCTTTAACTTTCAGACACTTCAAATAAATAAAACAATTATATCCACCTTTACACACAGGTTGGGCACCTCTTTCTTCAACACAGGAAGGAAATTAGATAGTTGGTCTGCTAATATAAAGATAGCTTCTGCTGGTCTCCCTCTTATAAAAGTTCTGTACAGCTTGAAGGCCATCTTATATAGTAATTGGAGATTCAGGATCATTGTCTGTACTCTGGGATACAGTTTGATAGATAAATCGGATTCCACCTGACATCATTCTCTGCCCTCAGAAAGTGAAGTTACAGACAGAAAATCTGAATTACTGATATTTAAACTGCATCTAGATAGCCTAGACAGCATTTGTTTCACATTACCCTTAAAAGTCAGGAGGATGATATATTTTTGCTATCAGGAAATTTATTACAGATGCATTGAGGCAGGAGCATCAAGATTGGATGAAGTGTTAGTGATGAGGCTTTTTCTCCTCCTACCTTTATTCCATTTTCATGTTTAAAAATCTAGAAATGAGCATTTGGATTGATATAGCTGTTGAATACCTTAAGTATCATTTGCTTTGCAGCTGACTAAACATCAGTATCACTTCTCAGTTCATTTAAATTTGCTCAACCTTAAGTTTCTGAGATAATATGAGAACTAGCAAGTTACTCCACGGAAAGTAAATTGGGTCTGTAACAAACAAAAATACCAAAATCAGATTAATACCAAATTTGGGTTGCTGATTAAATCCATACTGACATCTAAATATTATGAAGCTTCATGCTATTTGGCCAAACCAAAATTTGGAATTCAGATGCCCCAGTGCCTTAAAACAAACAAACAAACTTTAATGTTTGAAAATCCTGATTTTTTTCTGAACTTCAGGGACAGAAAGTCAAGGGCCTCCCAAAATGTGAGATTAGGACAGGGTGGCAAAAGGCCTCACAAAAGCTCTGTATTTGTGACAAAGGGACAAAGTAGAAGGGTTATGGGTATGTACTTTGGGTCTGATCCTGTAACACTTATTAGATCCAGGCCTCCATAGTTTTTTCCACAACTTAAGGAAAAGATTCAACCAGAGTAGCAGTAGCTTGTAACACTTTCCTGTCACTTTCTCATCTCTACCTCATGGACTGGCCATGTTTTTACTCACTGTATTATCTATATTAATTAGATTGTAAACTCTTCAGGGCAGTGATCTTCTATTTATATCTTTAAAGCACCATGCATGTGTATGGTGATAATGAACCAGTACGGAATATCTTGAAAAGTGCAGTAGCCTTGTAAGCCTAGTCATAGTTCTGTCAATAGAATATCTGATCAAGGTTAGTTCATTCCTGCTATCAGCCAGCAAATGCCAGAGTGGAAATAAATAACTGCAGCCCAAGACATCATAACATGTAATTCCCAAATGAGCAGTAATGAGTAGGTTTTTGGTTTATAATTTGTGGGGACAGATTTTGAATTTAATGATGTAGATATTTAGAAGACAAGCCCTAGCATTTTGTAACAACTCTGAGGTTGGCAAAATTAGGCCCTTACTCCTTGGCTATATTCCTTTAAACATTGCCTCTCCTGGCTTTTATGCATGATTTGGAGAATCAAAAATTTTGACTGAAATAAATTATTTTTGGCCACAATAGACTACTATATAAGAATATATGAAAACTGGTCATTGTACTGGTACATTGCTTACCATAGCAGGATTTGGGTACAGAAAAAGTATACACCTGATGATCCAAAGAAAATTCAGTCCATCTGACATACAAATTTGGTTCAAATGCTGTAAGGTGCACATTGCACTAAAAAATAAAACCACTCACTCAGAGAGGGCACTTCATTGCACGTAAGGCAAAAAAACATGATTTATAATCCAGTCACTATTGCTCTTTTAACAGTCTTGAGGCCAGCATCTGTTCTCTCTGTCTCTCTGTATAAGCATGTGTTCTTCATTTAAAAAAAAAGATAGCTGAATATCTGAATTTTCCTGAATAAAATGGCCTTTTAGATTGCTACACCCTTTTATCATGTGACCTGAAAGGATCTTGCTTGGAGATGCCTTCAGGATATGAAAAATTCCTATTGATCCCGGTTTTGTGAGTTTGTTCTGAACCCAAAACTCAGCCCAGGTTTGTTGAACATTTTGTCAATGCTTTGAATGAACCTGAAGGAACTTGTATGTGAACCTGGATCTGCCAACCCTTCCACAGGCAATGGGAGGAATTTTGTAGTTTTGTATGAAAACTGTATAACTTGCAGGCTGGGCTGAGTTTTACTTGGAGTTCAAGTTTTTTCAAATTCAAACCTCAATGTGAAATTCTGAGGGTGGAAAACCAGGAAACTAGAAGCCATCACATTGGTTCTTAAATGACTCTAGGTCACTGAGCAAATAAAAAAATCTGAGTTCCTTTACTCTGTGACTTGATCTGATCTGTATAGTAATGCCATTGTATAGGTCATGTGCAGCTAAATATTAGACACAGCACTAAATCAAAACTCAGGATCTGAATACCCCTGAATTTGTAGGATGGCTGAATCTGGAACCAGTTTGTGAGTCTCAGGCCCACCTTGACTAAATATTCTTTCAACTGGCAATATTTCTGGAGGACAAACAGAACAATTGATAATGCATTGTGTGATAATTGTCTGGAGAGAGAGAGAGAGAGAGAGAGAGAGGGTATAGTCCTGAAGTTCAGTTCTGTGTTTTAGTGTAATTTGCATAAACTATGTATTCACAGTAGAATCTTCCTTTTACTATTTATGTGGAGCAGCAGACTTTGAAATCTGGTTCAGGAGAAGTGGATTTTGTAATCCAATTACAAAATTTCCCTTGATTAAAAGGTAAATTCTCATTATACATCATATAGGGAAATTTGAACTTTTGGGAGATGGACTCAGCTATCATTTGATACCCTTTTAAAGGCACACAATAGCAGAAGAAGACTGTATCACTCCCTGCAGTATATATATATGAAGTTTACAGTTTATATAAACATGCCAACCGGGATGATTCGTGAGGTGTACTATTGTGTAGGGTATGCTCCTGAATAATAATCAGCAACTGTGATAATGAATTGATAATTGGTAATGGAACACTAAGAGGATCTGCTCCCAAGTGTTCAGAAACTCCTAAAAGGCCTAATCCTGTGAGGTGCTGTGAAGTCAAGGGGAACTGATTAGCTGGTGTGTCCAAGGAAGCATACAGCAGCTTATAAATCTGTGCTCCAGGCAAATGAAAAGAATTTCAAAACTGCTTTGGGGCTCGGCTCTGGATGTTGCTTATTTTTTTGTTTTTTCTTGACTCTCTTGAACTCTGCTCTGTCTAAAAGACTGAAAATGCACAAACATGAAATTCCTGTAAGCCTTTCTTTAAACATTTGTTTGATACTCAGAAGTCTGCTCAGAAAAAGAGTTCAAATTCAATTCACCTGCAATTTATGGTTTTAAGAATCTCACTGCCAGGCCTTCTGAAGCAGTGACCACAATTTGAAAGCTACAAAAAGTGATTATAAAAATAAGTAAGACATTTTAGTAAGGGGCGTGATCCATGGTAACTCTGCTTACTTTCATCTCATTTCAGGTTTCTTCTTTATTAAAAAAAAAAGAACAATCCATATAAATCCTAGATTCAGTTTTCATTTGCTTTTAAAACATGGTTTAAAAGATGCTAGGGTCTTATTTTATCCAAGCCAGTTCAACAGTTCTTTGGCTCTGATCCATTAAGCTCCATGAAGGCAACAGAAATTCAGAGAACCAAATTATTCAACACTCAACCTATTAAATACTTTTTAGATTAGAACTTGCCAAACAGTGACCAACTGATTTTTTTTGCCTCTATGTTCTTTAATAGACTTATTTTTCAAGAGTTATTTGTCAAATCATTTCTGTGATCAATTGCCTTCTTTGGAGCTTGTTCACCAACAGGTGATGGAAAGTGTTTTATGTATGAAATTTGAGCTATTTTGATTAGACACAGATCACATGGGCTCCCTCCAGCAAACAGAAATGTGCTTTAAAATTAGAACTATAAAACCTGAAGGGGCCTCCTGGGTCATTGAGTCCCTCCGTCATACAATCTTTTTAAAAAACTTAGCAAGCTTTATCTTAGAGCTAGTTAGGTTTCTTGCCCCCATTATTCATAGTGGTAGACTGTTCCAGAACCTCACTCTTCTAATGCTTAGAAATCTTCTAAATTTTTAGCCTAAGTTTACTCAAGGTCAGTTTGTGTCAATGTTGTCCATTAGCTTAAATAGCTTTTCTCCCTCCCTGGTGTTTACCTTCGTAATGTAAAGAGAGAACAATCAGATCCCTTCTCAACCATCATTTTGCTAAGCTAAACAAGCCTCGCTCCTTCAGTCTCCTCACATAAGGTAGGCTCTCCATTTCCCTCATCATCCTTGTAGCCCTCTCTGCATCTTTTCTTCAGTTTGAATTTATGTTTCTTGAACATGGGTGACCAGAGTTGTACAACGTATTCCAATTGAGATCTTGTGCCTTGTGCAATAGCACTACTACTACCTTATTTCTATGGGAAATGCCTCGCCTTATAATACTAGAATCAAATTTGCCTTTCTCAAGGGTGCTTCATATTAGTGGCTCATAGACATCTCACAATAGACTAATACACCCAGGTCCCTCCTCCACCTCTGTTACCAACTGATCCCACAGTATATAGCAGAAGCTCTTGTGGTTAGTCACTAAGTACATGACATTGCACTTTGTACTACTAATTTTCATCACATTTTTATTACTGCACTCCTCTAAATCATCCAATTCTTCCTGTATAGTATTCCAGTCCTCCTCTGTATTGATGATACCTCCCATCTCTCACTTTGTGTTATCAGCAAAGTTAATTAGCACACTCCTATTGTTTGTACCAAGGTTATTAATGAAGAATTCCATTACACACCTCCCTCTAGCCCAATAGTTTTTCCCTTTAGCCACTTCTTTAGCTACCTTACAATTCTTGTACTAATACCCAACTAATAATTTCCCACGTAGTACCATATCAAATGCTTTCCTGATGTCCAGATAGACTATGTCTACTGCAGTTCCAATATTTAAAAAAATGGGCTCTTATCAAAGAAAGATATGAGATTAGTCTGCCGTGATCTACCTTTGACAAACCATGTTGCATTTTATTCCATTTACCTCAATGTCTTTATTATTCTTTCCTTTAAAATTTGTTCCAAAGTCTTGCATACTATTGAGGCAGACAAATGGGTCTACGGTTACCTGGATCACTTCCCCACCTCTCCTTTCTTAAATATAAGTACTATATTGGCTATTTTCCAGCCTTATGGCCCCACCCCTAACTTGTCAGATGTATTAAAAATCTTTGCTGCCAGACTAACAATTTCATGTGCCAGTTCTTTCAGTCTTAGATGGAAATGATACTATTTCAATGATTTGATAAATGAGGCTCTTTTGCTTCCACTTCATATGTGGTCATATCCATTTCTATACAGTACCATTGATAGTGAGATTCAGTCTGCTGCTTGCTGTTTTGGTTTCCCCAGAAGGGTACCCAGTGGGTGCATAATGAGCATGTAGCAGTATTGACCTCTTCTCATGCAGCTCCTCTCAGGATGACTTCCAGACTGCACAGTGCTGATGCTGAGGTTAGTGAAAGGTTAAAATGTGTAATGCCTATCTAAGCCCTTTTGACACTTTCTTGATTTATACATCTGTTTTATCTCCCTACTTTATATTTTGAATTTTGATTTTTTTGCCATCTTTGTTATACCTCTAGTGCATTCTCTAATAATAATAATAATTAGCTATCTCTGCCTCTCCCTCTATGCCATCCTTATTGAAAACTGAAGCACAGTATTCATTTAATTTTGGGCCCATATCTAGAGTATTCATATTCTCTATCCCAGCCTCACTCTATAATGGCCCTCACTTCTTTTCTTGGTCTCTTTTTAGTCATATGGCTAAAGAACCATTTGTTGTTTGTTTTTATTTCCTTTGCATGTTCTAACTCAGCTTCACTTTAGGCAATTCTCATTTTATCCCTACCTTTTGTGACCTCCAAGATGTAGCTTTTTTTTGCTGATCAATCCCTTTTCCCCATTAAGTCTGCAGGACTGAAGCTGTGGTATGTTTCTGTCCCTCGTCTGTTTGAGCACCATGTTAAAATGAGATTTCTGGTCCAAATTCTCACAAATATGAACTCTGAACTTGATTTCAGAAAATATCATGCAATATTTTGCTAGCAGCTTCATAAGGAATAAACAATCTTTTATAAATCCCAGTTAAGGACAAGAAGATTTCTAACTGAAAACCTGAATTGAACTCTACAAGCTTTATGTCCTAGTCTAGGGCTAACTTCTAACCCCCAAATAAGCTAAATAAAATGGGTTTTGACACATAAGGAAAGTTCCTGAGCTACATTAATCACACAGAATAGAACAAGCTTCCGAACTATACTGTAGTCCCAGGTAGAAGCAAGCTCCAGGGTGATACTAAACCACCAAGTTTAAATGAGTTCCTCAGTACTAGAAGAGACTTCTAACTAAATGGAGGTCACAAACTGAACAGAACTACTTAAACCTGGAGAGCAGTTTTATACTCCCCTTAGCCACCCAATAGGTCTTTGACCAATCAGTCCTTCCTTTTGGCCCAAAATGGAGTTTCAGAGCTGGCACCAAAAACTACAGCTTATTTTTGGCTCCAGAACCCCCAAGATCTCATTTTCTATCCCAGCTACATAGTCCCTATCACCTCTCATGCAATATGCTATTCCTTATTCCATAGAGGCAGCAGAAGCCCCTGTTTATTCCTGTCCCATAATTGCAAGCACCTGGCTCTGACTCCAACTTGCTTACCCCCAAAGTCCATAAGGGCTGTGAAGTGCCTGTAGCAGTCCCTAAAGGGCAGCTGTGTTCTTCCTAGTGGTGTGCCCTCCTCCTTTCCTCTCTGTTGAGTGCAGGAGGCATTTACCAGTTGATCTGGAACAGCTGTGGTGGAGGGGAGATACTCTCAGGAGTAGAAGCTCTCAATCTTTTTTCCTTGCCCCTGGTGCAATCTGCTCCTGTGCTGTTGTTACAGGGGAGGGAAAGGATTCACACAGGTTCAGATTTGTGTGAGCCTGGGGGCTAATTATATGGGCTGTGGTCTACCCAAGTCTATGTTCCTGCCACAGGCTATCCTGGGCCAGGTTGCTCTCAATCTCTCCTGTTTGAAGCTGTTCCATTTTGTATAAATATTGTCTCTGCCTGATTCAGAAGAGGGAATTGAATCTACATCTCCTGTCTCCCAATCCTATGCCTTCTCACTGCTCTCTCTTTTGTCAGTTAATAGTTATGTGTGTGTGTGGGTGTGTGTATATATAACAGTTTCAACAGTAGAATTTAAAAGAAGATTATCCTATATCAGGGTGGTTAGGGTACATGACTAGCTTTGGAGGAGACCTGGCTTCAAGTCTGAGCTCCAATGAATAATTAACTATTTAAACAAAGTGCAACTGCTTCAGGTAGAGGGATTGAGAGCAACCGATTTTAGCAGTCTATGATCTGACTGTTAAGAGCGTCCCAAGGAAGGGGAAACATCTCCTGCATCAAAGTGAAAATTCTAACCCAGGTCTCCCACATCCCAGGCAAATGTCCTAAACCCTGGGCTGGAGGTTATAAGGAGATATGCACACAAACAGTTTTCTGAAGCTGGCCCTGAAAATTACTTTTCCAGACAAAACTAATTTGATCAAATTGGTGAAGAGTTTTGGGTCAACCAAAAGAGCAAATAAACAATTTGTATGAAAAATTTTGACCAGCTGTACAAACAGATGTTATGAGGGCAGATCAATTGATATTTATAGAGTTCTTTGAGATCCTGGTACCATACATTATAGTATATACATTAAGTGCAATGTATTTCATATAATTCCTGTACCTTCAGAAATTAAAAAAACCAAAACATATCAGTACTCTCTCTCTCTCTCTCTCCATATATATATTCTCTGTTAATGGAGAAATAGCTTCCACCTTATCTTGTTTAGTGATCCTTTCAAAGACTAACATTCATCCATTATATATGGAATGAACACAGTCACTTATATTTAAGCCTTCTGTATCAGACACGATGTGCATATAAATGTTTTTCTTAATACTTTATCAAGCAAACTCTTGAGGTAGCCATTTATTTTCAATACATTTGTTATTGTGGAGTGGTCTTGTACAATGCATAGTAACAAACAGCTCAACTCAGTATGCTCACTGCAAAACAAAATTGGTGTTAGGAGCAGGGTGCACAGAGTACTCCTCAAATCTGGATGGTGTAACAGTACAGCCACATTTTTTTTTGTTAGCAGGGATTGTGCAGGCACTGTGACACTCTAAACTCTCCTGGGAGCTTTTTCCATCCAGACTGTCTTCCACTCCTCACACTCCAGCTTGCCTCATCATCATCCAGATCTGTTGTTCTCCCTAAACTTGCCCTTCCCTTTGCTGCCACCTTTCCCTTAGTCTGCAATATATTCTGCTTTCTGACATTTCTTCTCCCTCTCATGCCTTTGCTCTGCATGTCTTGTCACCATCAGCACATGCGTTAACAACATTAAGAAATATTAGATTATTATTTATATTCCCATAGTACCTACTGGCCCAAATGAGATCAAAGCATCATTGTACTAGGCACCATACAAATAGACAGTTAGAGACAATCCGTGCCATAAAGTGTTTACAGTCTAAGCAGTTATGACAGACCGTGGATGAGAGAGAAAACAGAGAAGAGTACAGACAGACATTACTTGCCCAAGCTCACACAATAGGTAAGTGGCAGAGCCCATATATTCCAGGGCTCCTGATTCCCAGTCACGCAACTAGAACATACTGCCTTTATTATAAAATGTAATTATTTTTACTAGAACAGATTTAATCATTGAAAATGTGAACCATGAATATTTTGTCTGTGAATGGATGCAGCAGTTTGTCTCCTTCATTATTCATGGGTCATATCATTTATTGTTTGTGAGTACGTGGATGGTTGTTGGAAACCAGCAACCAGTTAGCACAGATTCTGGATTACTGCTCTCATGAGCTCCCAACAAGAAATACCAGTAAATGGGTTACTGTGTTCTGCATGGATTTAAGTTTCCATGTTGTCTTAAGGTATCACTCTGCACTGAATGTATTGCAGTAATCAAACCTTGAGAAGACAAAGGCATGGATAATAATATTATGATCTTAGTACGCAAGAAATGGTTGTATTCTAGGTGAAAAATAGCACATTATCAGTAATAAAAAGTCACAGTAATGACAAACTCAAACATTCAAATCTCAGTAGTTCAGCTCCAAAAATTCTATGATTGACTTAAAAATTATTATTTCTAAAATGTCATCAATATTGAGTTCCTTTTATTTGTTCTTCTAATTTTTGAGCCTTTAGGGTTCACATTTTCAAGCTTTTCCCTGCAATCATGAGGGCTAGAAAACTACTTTTCCTTAAAACATAAACTGCAGTTCTCATGAAATTAGTATAACTCTAGAAGCTGGGGCTTTAAGAAAAACACCAGCTATTATGAGACTCCCATTAGAATTGCAAGATATGATAACACTGCAGTCAAAGCGAACAGTCTGCAAACAACCTATAAGCTGAAATATTTTGCATATATTAGATGGTGAATAATTACAAATAGCAAATACCTTAGTAAAAACTAGGATTCATTCATGACAAAAAATGGTCTACATTTACAATAAATATTATTCACAGTGAATAATTGGACCAGCTGTAATACTTAATCAGCACTGAGACTAGCACAAAGGAAGCTCCTCAACTATAAGACAAATTCTTTTAGTTTCAGTAACTTCAGGTTCTTAATGAGATTTAAGATTGGGCTTTGTTCAGTGGCTACATCAGTATTGTAGCAACTTTCTTCCTCTCCCTTGCAATGGGTTAAAAATTATAGATTAGTATCTTGCTGAGCCAATCCTGCCTCTCCTGCAAGTGATATTTTTTTAAACCCATATTACAAAAAAAAAAAAAAAAACCCAAAAAAACATATTAGCATACTACTAAAATTCCCATTAAGCTTTACAGGTGGGAACTATCTACTGCCTCTTAGTGTTTATATAATTGCCGCACAATTTCTGAACGTTAGGAGACTGTGAGTATTTTCAAGAAGAAAGTGGCATTCTCCTTAAAATGAATTGGGAATTGATTTGTCAGTATAACCAAACCTTTTTCTCAAAATCAATAGACATATAACTTCATCTATCTAAGTCTATATCTATATCTATATATATCTTTGTTACTGGCTTAGGGAAGGATCAGGTGAAATATGCTGAGTTCTATGGGGGATTTTTTGTATACAGGTGGCAATATTTACACACACATATATTTTCTCTTTTACCTTTCTTGCCATATGTATGTTTGCAATTATCCTTTGTGGGGCTGCATTTTATGTGCATGGGAAGAATGACCCTCTCTTTACTAATGTGCTTGTAATAAAATGTCAGCTACACTCAATAAGCTGATGCAGCATTGTGGTAGAGTCCATGTCATTCCAGCTGTGTCACACATCCTTATATCACTTGGCATTTACACATTTATATGTCATAGTTAGTGGTGTGGACATAGAATCATAGTACCATAAGGTTATCAGGGGCTGCAAGGGTCATCTAGTCTAACTCTCTGCCAAGATGCAGAGTTTGTTGTATCGAAACTATCCAAGACAGATGGCTATCTAGCCTCCTTTTGAAAACCTCCAGTGAAGGAGCTTCCACAACCTCCCTTGGCAGTCTTTTCCATTGTCCTACCATTTTTCAGTTAGGAAGTTTTTCCTGAGATTTAATGTAAATCTGTGATGCTGTAGTTTGAACCCATTGTCTCTTATCCTGCCCTCTGTGGAAAAAGAGAACAACTTTTCTTCATCTTTTTTATAGCAACCTTTCAAGTATTTGAAGACCTTGATCATCCCTCCTTAATCTCCTCTTTTCCAAACTAAACATGTACAGTTATGTTGATAAATTTATAGTTAATTGTTTGGCCACACTTTGGTTTGTTATTTTGTTATGCAATACACTCAAGAGACCAAATAACCAATTGTCAGTCAGATTTATTAATAAGGAACAGGAAAAGGGTTCTATATAATATCAGTCTCTGAAGAGCAATCCTGCGCAGTGATGTTATGTTCACCTTTCGCAAAAAGTTCTCTCCCCAAGTTACACATTCCAGCTGGTATTATTTATATGATTTTGCAAGTGACACACTTCTTTATACATCACTAAAATCCAACCCGTCAGTTTGTTCCAGTTCCCTAATTCATTGTTCAGTTCCTTTCTTATCTTTGTTTTGGATACTAGCATTCCAGGTACTGATCCATGAAGGTACTCCCCTAGCTTGTACTAAAACATAGAATGAATTATCTTGATTTTTTGACAAGTTTCCTATCTGCTTGTGCCAAATGCTTACTTCAGCAAATGCAAAGTATTAGCAACATAATATAATTAAAATTAACATCCTGGAGGGAGGAGGGAATACCAAAGAAGCTCATCTCAGTAGCATTTAACTTTAGAGTGGGGAACTACACAAAAATGAGGAAGCTAGTTAAACAGAAATGAAAAGGAACAGTCACAAGAGTGAAAGACCTGCAAACTGCATGGAAACTTTTTAAAAGCACCATAATAGAGCCTCAAATTAAATGTATGCCCCGAATTACAAAGAATAGTAAGAGGGCACAAAAAAGCCACCATGCCTAAATGACAGACTAAAAGAAATATTTAGAGGCAAAAAGGAATCCTTCATGGGCACTGGGTAATGTAGGCGGGGAAAGGCTTAGCCTTCCCAAACAGCCAGGTGTGGCCCTGCCCCCTCCTTCTGCCTCTGCAGCAGAAGCTTCCTGGGATCCGCCGGGAACCCTTCCCACTACGGGGTGACTGAGGCTGCCAGTGGGCACTGTGGCCATGCTAGGGCCACCACACCGGGGTGGCTGGAGCCGGCCACCACACCAGCTCCAGGGCAGCAAGGGCCACTGCATGATTTAATGTCTTTGTGGGTGGTATTTTACGAGGCTGATTGTAATCTGCTGTAAAGAAGCGTTTCAGACAATAGCCTCGTTTGCATAATATCCTGCTTTAAGTTCTACTCCCTTTGTCTCTGAGAAGGCTATCACTATCTTTCATTGCTATCGAGATGCTGGTTCACATCCATCCCTGATGTAATTCCCTTGAAGACAGTGTGGTTAAACCAGGGATGAACTGAGCTTTTGTCTTTCATAACGATCACTTTATTTCACTTTGATTATGGGTAAATCAGACTCTAAAACCATACTGAACCATGGTTGTTGTTTTGTACGGCTAGTGACATTTATCTGGAGGACACTGTTTACCAACATGGTAGTTTGTGCCCTTTGAAAATGGGAAGCCGTAGCCCCTGGATACTCTACGTAAATTTAAAAAATGGTCTGCTCTGGTAAAATCAGAGTCACGGTGAAACAGAATAAGTCATGTTTATTCTACTGATTGAAATAGGACAAAATACCACTGCAACAATTTCACTAAAAGTAGTTTTCCATTAGCAACTTGATGTGGATTTTGTTACAGTCTTCCTAAATTAATTGTGTATACCGTAAGTGCAGGTTTTAAAAGAGGTAGATTTTTCTTTCACTCTTAGCATGTAACTCCCATCAGCGTTAATGATGCACATACATGCTCTAAAAGAAAATATCACCTTTGGAAGCAATAGCAACAACCAGAGTTGGTAGCATGATGGATTCTTAGATGTAATTGTATGCTATTCTCATCTATAACTGTTAAAGGGTAGAAGAAATCATATTATTTGCATGAATACATTATTCCAGATATTGTGGTTATATTTTACTTATATCTATCCCTAGTATTCAATGGGTCTATCTTGCTTGGAATCTGATGCAGAATTTAGGAATTAGCCCTGAACCCTAAAGGAGGGGATATCCTTTATTGGAAGCAGCAATTTCTCTGACTAATATGCAAAATGTTTTGATTGTGAGAGCGCCTATAATACTTGCTCAGAAGTTCTCATCCTTTGCTCCATGGATCACTGATGGTCCTGGGAGACCTGGCTAGTCACATGACATTGTCTTTCCTTGCTTCCAGAAGAGAAACAGAGCAGATGAAATGGGAGCTGAAATGCAGACTAAAAGAGACAACGGGCTAGATCCAAAAAATAACTTATCACATCACTGAGCATTAGAATCCAGTAGAATCCATCACTCCAAGTGAGGCGCCTACGCTCCCTACACAATACACAGAAAGTGCCTAAGAATGGGATTCACAAAAGCCAGCACACTGAGTATGGAGCTGCCTAAACTAGCCAGTAGGAAATGCCAAAGAAAGGGGCATGGAATAAGCCCCACCTCTCAAAGAGAGTTTGGTGTCTATCTCTGTTTGGGATTCTCATCTATGACACCTCTCCTGGAGTTAAGCACCTAATCTGTGTTTTGCAATAAACGGGAGGGGCGGGGGGAAGGAGGGTGAAGCCTACTTATAACCTTTAACTCAGTGGTCAGAGCACTTACCTGGGGTGTGAGAGACTTCCACCTTCTGCCTGATGTGGAGAAGAAATTTGAAAACACTCAATTTACACCAGGTGAGGATCTGCATCCTCATGGCTGTGGAGAAAAGTTGGAAGATATGACCTAACTGAAACCTTAAGACTCAGGCTTGGTCTACAGTTACCTGGCAATTTGGCGGCAGTCAACGGGAGTTACGCAAGCTACACAGAGTAGCTTACATAACTCCCGTCCATTGCTGTGCTTCCCCACTGCACACCATCTTCACTGATCACTCGATCTGTTCAGATAGGTCGATCTGATGGGGGCAACTTTGCCACCGTCAGTGTAGATGTACTCTCAAAATCCAGAAGGTAGATAAAAAAAATCCCATATTTCTTTTTAAATTGTATTTATTTGAAACCAGTCTCATGATTTTTGAATGCTTGTGGTTGGCAATGCTGAGTTTGAACCCCATGGATTGGAACATGGAATTGGGGCACCTCATGGATCATATCTCATCAGCTGAAAAAGCAGGAAAATCCTTGGATTATTGGGACTCAGTGGGAACCCATGCAACAGAGAAGAGTACAAATTTACTCCAAAGCTGAAACCCCCACTTCCCCAGCTTGCAGGAAGTTAGGTTCAGGGCAGGGGAAGATGTGCTTCAATGGGCTGTGGAGTCAACTTCACAAAGTCTTGCAGCAGTACTGCCACAAAGCAAAGTGCTGTGTGGGGGGATGGATGGTCAGGGAGGGGGAGAGGCAGGCGAAGTGAAGGGAAAGTAAAGTATCTCCACCAGTAGCCCACACCGTATCAGCATTAGCCCTCTCCTCCTCTCTCACCTTCCAAACCCTGAAGAAACACCAGTAGCCTCATCAACATAACACCGAACAACCCTCACTCCATATCGTTTACTCCTGTGATCCCAATCCTACAATCCTTTGTGACAACACATGACTGTGGGGTATGGTGGGTCATAAAATGATTCTGAAGGAACAAAACATCTCACAGTGCCCATTGTTGGAAGTCAGGATGCTGGCAAGATGGGCCATTGGTCTGACCCAGTATGGCTATTTTTATGTTCATATACAGAACCTTAACCAAGTATAAATCACATAGGGATCCCAATAATGAATTCTGAAAAGAACACTGAATAGGAACAAGTTAATTTATTCCCTCAGCATAACATTTGTAGATTTAACCCCCTTGAACTATTATGAATAATGAATAAATGATTAAAATCATGATTAGTTCATAAGCAAGCTGAATAGAAAATTAAAAGCCAAATCTAACAAACTTTTGTTTGATGAACTCTCACTACTAGATACTTTGCTTTTAGAATAACCTTTCTCTGTTAATAGCAGAAGTTTTTTATTTAAAAAAACTGAAAAAGCCTAAATTGAAAATCTCCCTGGTTTGAGCAAGGTTTAAAGACAGACACATACTAGCAACTTTGGCTGTTTTACATTGATCTTACTCTGGACAGCTTTCTATCATGTTTGCCAATTCAGGCAGCAGGCTGCTGCAGAATGATTGATGAAGAAGGTATATAAGTGAGCTTCAGAAAATTTTACCTCATTTAAGCCAAAGTTCCTGCACAAACTTCAGAGTTCTCCAAAGTGAGTTCAGCCAGAGTTGATTCTGATCCTGAAACAAGTGGATTATTCCTATTACTATACTTAAAAACCAGTATATTTTTATTGAAGCTCTAATTATATTTTTGGGTTTCCTTCAGGTTCTTCAGGTGTAAAACTATTTTGGATCACTTTGGGACAAATAATGTTAGTCAGTTTTACTAAACCAAATAATTATTTCTCCAGTTAAAGAATTATGTTTTTTGAGACACTAATATCCCAGGAATAAAAAATAAGAATCTGAAACATTTGTCTTTTTCTGATAATTTAATAGAGAACTGAGATACATGAAGATGCACTAGATCAATCTAAAATAGAATGTCTGAGAGATCTATACTATGTGTTCCATTAGTTCAGTTTTCATGTTCAGTGGGTAACCTCTAGTTACCTGCACTGAAGAATCCTCATTATGAAATTGTTTCCTTTGAAATGCTTTCAAAAATACTCATTTGCCCCACACACACACACAAAACAGATTTACTATCAACTAAAAAAGTAGGATCTGAAAAAGAAATGATCTTGATGCAAAATGTCTGTGGTATACACTCTTGCCCCATGGTTTGATTAGCCAAATTGTCATGACTATTCCTTGTCACCTTTACTTCAATATAGAACTGATTTAAAGGGAAATATATGTGTTATGTAACATTTAAGTGGAGATATTTTTAGACTTTTTTTTTTACAATTGTTAAATTTAATTAAATGAGCTCAACACAGCTCTGGGTAGATAATGCATGCATGTCAATTGTCCTGAAATATTGGCTGGCTTTTCATAATAATATGTGAAACTACAGTAGGTATTAGAAACACTGCCAGCTTGACACCTGCACTAAGCAACAGACTCACCCTAATGCAATTTAATAAGATGTCTTTTGTTATTAAACCCAGAATTTTATATTGTCAGCCAAACCGCTGCTGAAGCGGAAAATAGGTCCCAGAGGTTGTTCTCCTTTCTTCCACCTGTAGTTATTTTTAGAGGGCTTTAATATTTAAAAGTCTATTACTAATTTCAGTGTTGCTCACACAAAAATGTTCTGTAGTTCAGTTGCCAAATTATCCCTTGAAGGCAAGTGTTGTAAATAATGTCTCAGTTCTGATCCTAGACACTTGCCAAGGTCATTATCTAGTTTTCCCAGAATCCCTCTATTCTGACTTTGATTGTGAGTGGTAACTAAGAAACAGTTATGAGATGCAATCACAAGCTGTGGCAGTCTTATCAAAAGCTGAGGATGGTCCCAGAGCAGTGTGATGATGCCAGTGGCTCAGCTGCTTCTGCTTCTTTAATACTTCCTTTATCTTTTGATTTGGTCAACCAACACAGCAGCAACACGAGCAAACATAAAGCATGCAATACAAAGCAGACACGACAGCCGGAGAGAATGGAGGCTTCAGAAAGCCAGCTGGCTGGAGCTGATTATAAAATCCCAATATTTAACTTTTAATATATAATTGTTCTTTCCGGTATTACCTTTTTTCAGTTATTGCTATTATTGTCAAAAGTATATATGTAACTTTTCCCTAGGTTATAGCTTACAAGATCAGAAGCATTGCTGTTGAAAATTGTATCCTTATTTTGTATAGCACCTTCCCTGGAGGATCTCAAAGCACATTACAGGTATTAATGAGCTCCGTCTCACAATATCCCTGTTTATTATTATTTTACCCATTTTACAAATGGGGAAACTGAGAACAAATGGGTTAGGGCTGACATTTGCAAACCTGGCTGCCTGAACTTAGGCATCAAAATCCATGTTTAGGCCCATAAATGGGATTGGAGCCTAACTTTAGGAACTAAAGAGAGAAAAAATTAGTCAAAGTTGTTCAAGTTCACATAGAAAGTATGTGGCAGAGCCATGAGCAGAACCCAGATTTGCCAGGTGCTAGGCCCACATCTTGGCCACTAGAGAATCATTCCATCAGTATAACTTTGAATTCCAATATGTACTAACTCCAAAGCATTCAGCACCTACATGTTGTCACATTCATAATTAAAGTGCTTCATGATTCCTTTTTTGGGGGTGAAATCTGGTCCTACTGAAATGAAAGGCTAAAACTTCCATTGGCTTTAACAGAACCAGATTTCACTGAAAGGTATAATTTTATTTTTAAATAATGAGAAATGTAAACCTGCTGCCTCAAAAATCTCTGTGACTTTCATGAATGCATATATTTCTCTCTTCTCCTTTTCATGGCTGCATCATTAATAGTCATTAATCGCAAGCTATGTTAGATATAAATAGATGTATGGCTTTAGAAAACAGTGTGATATCATATTGTATTATTTGAATAATAGGATGAGATTATCTTTGTAAATATATAATACTTACCTGTAAAGGCCCAGAGTTAAGGCTGTATATTCAGTCTTAACGTTTGTACTTCTTGGTTACTACATTTTCAACTTTGCAGCTTAAACATGGCATTGGTGCAGGATGTGTGTGTGTATGTGTGTTTTCATTTACTGAGCATAAAATCACAACATTAATATTTTAATCTCTTGTTCATTACATTTCTATGTTTATTCACATATATGTATTTATTATTTAATTTGCAAAGAAAATTGAGGAAATAACCCTCTAATTTATATATCAGGTCCTGCCTCTAGTTCTGCATGGTTTCATGGTTGTTCCATGTTTCTTACTGCAGTGTCTTTACCTGGCTCAGGTTTGAAATCACCTTCAGTAAAGTGATGTCCAAAATGGCTTGTTTCTGGAACACAGATCACTCATTTCTCTTAGTTGAGACCTTTTTCACATGGTCTCTGGAGTACATCATGAAGATTTGCTTTATATTCCTTCTCTGAATGACCCAATGATGAAAATGTCATCAGTTCTGTAGCTGCAACTCCACTGAGAGCCTCATATGTCTCATCAATGTTGTGGTGGAAGTCACCTAATACTCAGGTAATGCTAAAAAGCAGACAAAGTTATCAGTATCAGCCAAAATGTGTTTTCAAACTGGGTAGTCATTAGGGCCTGGATACACAAAAGAAGTTAAGAGTTGTGATGCTGAACATCACCATACCTAACTTGTAGGTGTCTAGAAAAGCAGTGCAATTCACAAAGCCTGAATTAGGTGCCTAGGCACCTATAAAATGAATGGGGAAAGAGAGGAGCCTTAGACTACAATTCGCAAAAGCCAGCATCTTAGGTGCTGCCTAAACAATGGGAGATGCTGATCACAGAGCTGTGCACTAAGCTCTGCTCTTCTCAGAGAGATAGTAAGACAATGGTCTCAGCTTTCCATTTGAATAATACCCAGACCTAGAAGACATTAAACATCCATTTCTGTGGGTCAATGTTGATGCACAATTGCAATCCATAGTACCTGGGGATAACCCTGGACCACACACTCAGCTTTCATTGCCACCTTGAACAAACCAAAAGAAAACAAAGGCCAGGATCAACATCATACAGAAGGTTTAAGGAACATCTTGGGGAAGCAATGCACACACTCCAAAAACTGATGCTAGCCCTGGTCCATTTCCACAGTTGAATACTGTGCTGCAGTTTGGAGCACAAGCCCACATGCCATTTTAGTGGACACTGAAATTAATGCTGCTCTTCACCATCTTACCACTCCGCCATGACCTAGAACAGCCTCCTTGCCACTGACTAAAATCAAGAAAATCTTTCTGGTTTTGTGCCATAGCCATTTTGTGCGGAAGATAAGGATGTTCACAGAAGATGGGCTGAAGCCTGTGCGGCTGCTGACGTACCAGACAAAACATCTAATTTATGACCCAACTATGCAAGTGCCAGGTTTCTCCTCTCCATGGCACATATGGACAGCTCTAAACCTTATCTGCATCTGACATGGAAGATGTGCACATTTACACCACAGAAGGAAAGTGAGGGAATCACCAAATTGCTACTGTGGCAAGGTGCAAACTGTCAGACACATCTTGGATGATTGCCCAATCTATGCTCATCCTGGAGCTGCTGTAGTCATTCACATGGCTTTCCCTTCCACTCTGGATTGGATAAGAGACCTTAAGATCCAACTGCAGTCATGCCATTGCTTTCACTTTTCCACTATCACCATCCAGAGAAGAAAAAGAAGGCACTTAAGTTCAGGTTGCAAGAAGATGTCTGTCTATGCTAGCAATTCACAGCTGTCAGCTCTCTTTGGAATTAAGTTCCTCTTACATTTTTGCAAGAAGTCTGGGTGGGGAGAGGAAGACCTCCCTCAATGGTTAAGGTAAACACCGGGGATTGGATCCCTGTTCAAACCCTAATCCCCACCTGAGGGGGAGAAGGGATTTCAACAGGGATCAACCACCTCTCAGATTAATGCTCTACCATTGGGCTGTGGGATATTCTGATGGGGGTGGGGATCCCTCAGTCTTTCCTGTTGAAGCCCATTGTAGATAAATAATGAAAGAATCATTAGAGGGGACTTGAACTGGGGGTTTCTTATTTCCTAGTGAATACCTTGACCACTGGGCTAAAGGTTGTGAGAGAAGGTTTTGCCCTTCTTTTCCTCCTCCTGTGCCCCTGGCTGTTCTGTGGACACTCACGTCAGGGGCCCAATTCCATTGGCATGCTCAGAAGGCATTTACTGGATTTGGCCACATATGCAAGTTAGACACCAGAGCACCTATCTTTTCCCGGTTTGTGAATTCCACTCTCAAGCTTAGACAGGAGATAGGTACCTAGACACCAAGAAGGAGGCAACAGTGTACATGCCCAGAGGGAGGAACATAGGTGTATGGGGAACTTTTACTGCAAAAACTTTGGTGAAGTGAATTTAGGCACTTACAGGGTTCAGTGAGAGTTTTGTGCATCACAGAGGAGCCTAAAACTGAGTTTTAGGTACCTAAAACAGGAAATTAGGAGCCTAACTCCTTTTGTACATCCAGGCCTAAGCATTTAATTGCCTAATATCTTGACCTTGTACCCATCATACTGAGGAAGTAAGCATTGATGAAATTTGGTGTAATGTCCACAAAGATTGGCAAAGAGTAATAAGGTGGCTTTTACTGATTAGTTAGATCTCACAATCAACTAATCAATCAACTAATCAACTAATCAATCAACTAACTCCTGATTGAAGTATGCATGAAATGTAAGTGGTCCTTTGTCTATGGAGTTAACTCATTAGGTCATGATGAAAGGCACATTCCCCAAGCAGTAATTTCCCTAAGGAAAAATAGTTTTTTGAAACTATAGGACTATCATGTTTGGTATACAAATATTCAGCTTTATATTCTCACCTGGATCTATGGATAGCATCAGTTTAATAAATTCATCAGCTAAGTGTGGTTCCATATCTATTGTTAGCAGATATGGAATTCCATGGATTTCCAGCTGTGTCATAGTATTTTCCCATTTACTTCTTGGTCATATTATAGTGCTTTAAAATGGTCATCTTCCTAGTTAATATTTCCATAGTTAATTTTTAGAATGGTGCAATGAAACATAAGGTCTTCATCTGTAGAATACGTGGTCAGAGATAATTATTTATTCGTGTCCCACTGTTACAAGCACTGTATAAATGTCTATGATATACAGAAATAGAGAAAGAAATTAAATAGATTATCAGTATATAGGGCTATTGAGGTTTCAGACATTAACCTCGTGGTAGGAAACACTGTTATTTGAAATCTGTTGGTCAAAACCTGAATGTGTTAGGGCCAGCTTGGCATATTTTTTCAAAATGATGTTGTAGCAGTGTGTAGGGGCACTGCCTGCACCTTGTTAACAAAGAGTTGTTAGCTTAGTTTTCTCTTTCTTTTGAATAGATGCTTGGGAGGATAAAATACGGGCTGCCTGTGAGAAAAAGAAAAAATAATTGGTTTATGAAGGTAGGGTACACACTCAGAGTCACAGGATCAGATTGAACTTGCAGTTCATTAGATTCATGTTTACTTTCTGTTTATATCATTTCATTATAGTTTACGGTTATAAACAGTAACGCTTGGGGAAAATACTTTACTGACTACTAGCTGGTTTTATTTCTGCTGAATCATCCCACCTACTTTTCAGATTCCTTTTATCATATCATGCTCAGCAACCACATCTTGGATGAGGCTCTGTGCCTTTCTGCACAGTATGTACTGAAACTGTATGCCTCTCCATGTGTGAAGTCTGCTCCTTTTTTGTGTGTGTATGCAGGGAGATTAAACTGTCTCTCTACATTTGTTTTTTCTTTCCTATGAATAATTATGCATGTAATCACCTTTCATCCATCCATTGCTTTCACTTGCAGCACGTGGCTATATCAATTTCCTCTTCCCACCACCCAGGGGAAGTGTGGTTCCTTCAAAAATTTTTTCTCTAATCTGGGGAAAGATTTTACCTAGGATTTGAGAATATGGTTTGACACCATTCCATCATTGCCTGCACAGCTACAATCTTTAACAGAGTTAATTCATTTGCAATCTATTCAAATATCTCTGTGGCCATGTCTTGATGGGCAAAAAAAGAACTTCCTTCAATCCTTTTAGCTCAATATGTTATCTTCACACAACTGAAAAGCTGTTTTAAATACTCATTAAGACACAGGCTAGCACTCTTGAAATCATGTTAGCTATTTGTGTTGTAGCCTAAGTACACTCTCTGGACAACAGCACAGTAGGTGAACACAACTTCAAAAGCATTAAGCCACTTTAGCGAACATAAGACCTTTTCTTCTCTAGAGACTGAATTTAAGTGTTTTTGTTTACATGTTCTACACCAACCCCCCTCACTCGTGCCATAGTTGTGTCATGCCACAGACAAGCCACCATGATCTGAGACACAGGGCATATATAATTTGTATATATAGAGATATAGCTTTTCTAGCTTTTTGCTGACTGAAGAAGTCTAAAATGAAAAAACGTATAGTCACAATACACATATGATGACCATGAATCCATTCCCACAAGCCTCCTGGCCACCCCAGCCTGTATTCTCTTTTGCCATCTTTTTGTGTCCTCTTGCCTACCTGAAAGCCACTTACCTTCTAATGATTCAGTTGAGCATCCTCGATCCCAGTGTACTTCAACTTCAGTTGTTTCCCCTCTCTGATACAGCAGTGAGAAGAATGCTCTGCAAAATGCTTTTGCTATCTCATTGCCAAACTTTGGACCAAAGCATGCTACCCTTGATTGGGACTCAGAAGAGGAACGCCTAGCAGCACAACATAACTCAGAAATTGCTCGCTGATCATGGAATCAACCAAAGCAGACAGCAGTTCAGGAAGAAGATAAAGCTTCATAGATTCCCAGACCAGAAGGGACCATTGTGATCATCTAGTCTGACCTCCTGTATAACACAGGCCTTAGAACTTCCCCCAAAATAATCCCTAGAGCATATCTCTTGGGGAAAAAATTCCAAACTTGATTTAAAAATTGTCATGATGGAGAATCCATTAATTACCCTCACTATTACAAATGTATGCCTTATTTCCAAGCTGAATTTTTCTAGCTTCAGTGTCCAGCCACTGGATAATGGCATACATTTCTCTGCTAGATTGAAGAGCCCATTATTAAATATTTGTTCACCCAGTAGATACTTATAAACTGTAATCAAGTTAAAATTGAGCCCTATTGAGTCTATTTAGCTTAAATAACAGGCTAAGGAGTGATTTGATTTCCATCTATAAGAATTACATAGGAAACAAATATTTAGTAATGGGTTCTTCAGCCTAACAGAAAAAAGTATAACACGTTTTGAGGTGAGCTACTGGAAGCTGAAAAATAACAATTTCAATCTGGGGCTGCCCCAATGAGCTGCCCATTTTAAGAGGAGCTAGACCATATATACTGAGCAAGTACAGATCACCATTTCAGCCTGGACTCACCTGTGGAGTTGGGGTGGGTGTAGATTAGGCAATTGGATGTCTATGAGGACATAGAATCCTCCACCTCAACTGTGAGCAACCAGCCCAGAGAAGCCTGAAGCCACAAATCACAGGATCTGTTAGGTAAGGCAGACCCGGTTAGCACAGTGGGGTCATAGAGCTCCATGTGGAAGAACTAGAGGAGGACACATCATCTCAGCAAGGTAAGATAACAATACCAATGTATATATAGGAAAAAATGTCATGAATGCAAAGAACTTAAAAGTTAAAAGCATTGTAGCCAAAGCCCTGACAAAATATAACTTGTGTGAGCACTACCATAGGGTTGGACAGCATGCTAAGCTATATCTGGTATCACCCTCCCACTAGTGTAACAGCTGGTTGATTGCAGATCTTATTTTCCTCCATGCTTCAGGATTAATAAAGTAGAAGTTTTCACACAGTAGAAATTCCAGGTGATCTATCAAATTTCCGGAAAAGGCAAGCCTCCCTATGACTCCTCTGCAACTCACAAACCCTCAGTCATTTATCAGTTCTTTTGTCTGATATAAGACACAGAAAGATTCCCTTTGCTAAGCCTGAATGCCTCTGCCCTGAGGCCTAGAATAACTAAAGGTATGTCTCCACTGTAGTAAAACACCCATGGCTGGCCTGTGTCAGGTGATATGGGCTCACAGGTTTCAGGCTGCACGATTGCAAAATTGCAGTGTAGATGTTCAGGCTTGAGCTGGAGTCTGGGCTCTAGGATTCTCCAGCCTGCACCCAAATGTTTACACCACAACTCAGAGCACCGCAAGCCTTAGTCAGCTGACATGGGCCCTCCGTGGGTGTTTTATTGCAGTGGAGATATACCCCAACTCTTCTCTCTTCTAGTCCAGGAGCTCTGACGGGACTACAGCATCTAAAGGCACAGCAGCCTGGAAAAAGTTTGAAATAATCACTAATTCTGCTTTGTTTCAACATAAAAATCCCATTCCACATACCCCCTCCTTCTTTAAAAGTTTCCCTCTTAATAAAGATAACATTTTGGCAGTGAGAAGGCTCTGGCCACTCACCATTTTTTTTCCTTGGAATATGCTTTATTCGAGCTTGGGGCCTAGCAGAAACTAGCTAGCCCAGTTTGGTAGTGAACAGAATGATAATTAAGATAAAAATTGCTATTCTTTATATTTGGTTACGTCAAAAGGGAATTAAACCATATTGGGATTCAAAGTCATTCAAACCTTTTTGTTTGTTTTTTAGGCACTTTGGAGCCAGACTCAATTCAGTGAGGGAGGGAAGGATGCCAAGAGAACCAGAGTGTGAAGACTCTGAAGGCCAAGCAATGGAAGAATAGGGATTTACCAACTCTGAACAGATTATCCATAGATATATAACAATTTAACTGCAATGTAGATACGTAACAATGTAACTTCAACCGACTGTTGTTCTCCAGGCAAGAAGATGCATCTGAAACACCCACCACTGTCCCTTGGCAGCAGCAGCTGCAGAGGGTGTCCCACAGAAACATTGCCTTCATAAAAAAAGGCAGCAACTGTGAATCCCAGCTGTTTGATGAGTAGAAGCCATACCTTAGGTCACAAGGAGGCAACAGCAGCTCACCCGCTTGGCTCTTGCCAGGAAATGAACTTCCCCAAGCTAGATCATTTTTCTCGCATCATCCGCAGAAAGGACAAATTGTCCCACAATAACCCTCCAAAAAACAAGCATGGAGTGATACAGTGAGGAGTGGTACTATGAATCATGGGATATGCATGAAGAAATCTTTGTGTTTCTCACAATCGGATGCAGTGTCGGTACAGACATGTGGCATGACAGCTAGCATGTGAAACTCAATGGTTGTTCTGAATTAAGACAGAATCAGATGACTAACTTGTGATTGTCCAATTTGAGGACATAATCTATGAGGGCTTTTAAAATAAATTAAACAAACTTGACTGAGCTCATACACCCAAGGAAAAAAAATTTTTCCCATCAAGACAAGGTCTGTGACTTTTGGTGGAATTTATATAAAACTGGTTTAATTTTGACATAACATATGTTTTGTATTTATCAGAACACGTTTTATATAACTGACTTGCCTCTTTTATATGTGGCTGTCTGCTTGTTTCATCAATACACAGTATAAAGTAACTGGAGTTTTCTTCCTTGGATTTTATTCATCAATGACCAAAAAAAATTAGCTCTGATTTTTAGTCCATCTTCACTGTTATGGGAGATTAGCAATTCCTTGTCCATTCTGAAAGGTAAAAAATTAGTAGTATCCATAATAGTGTAGGCTGCAGTGGTTTTAAGGTGTTTTTTGTTTGTTGCTCAGACTTTTATTTCCATCTGCTCAGTTTGACTGAATGTAAGACCCCCACTGAAACTCCAACACACAAAAGAGGACTTTCTACAGCATGCTCAGAACACTCACTGAGACTAAGTGCGATTACTATAGCACCTTGTGTTACAGTTGAATTCCATTACATCTCTGTGTGATCACTCCAGATAAATGATCTTCAGATGGCCATTACATATCACTGGATTGCCTAAGTTCATATAGATGCAGTGTTTTCCCTTAACTTCTTTACATTGGTGCTAAGTTTTGCTAAAGGAGGACTCTTGTTTGTGAGTTTTATAAGTAAAATTTTGTAATAGCCCTTTATCTGAGCCTATTACATCAGTGCATTATAGCGCATTGCAAGGCCCAAAGTGAAGGAAAGCAGCAGCTGATGGATAGCAGAGGAACCTTATTGTTTTCTGGACAGAACTGGTGGCAGGCAAAATGCCTGTGTACAGAAAATCTTTCCTGTGGATCTGTGGCAGAGCAGAAGCTTCATGCATAGCAGTCTCCCCTGAATACTGAAGATAAGGACCGTGGAACCGTTGTCTGTCACTTGATGAGCTCAAGATTGGGGGGAACCCAGCTAAGCAGTGCTGAAAACTTTGAGGTGATGGGATAGAAAAGCCACTATTGTTCCCCAATGTGGGTCCTAAACCTTCCCTCCTCAGTCAGTGATAGGAGGAATATGACCAGGAAAATTTCTGTGTCTCACTGACAACCAGCTGTTATTAAAAATCTCTGGGAGCTGTTGGCATAAAATCAACCTCATCCATTACTGTAATGTATGTTAGGGACTGGTTCACCAATCCTCCATCCCAGGATAGAGCACTGGATGGTTGTAATGTAATTACAAGGGCCTACTAGAGGCTAGCCTACTCAATGGGAAAGGAGCATTGTAAGGCACAGAAAGGAGCAGGGAGAACAGGGGAGAGAGTCTTCACTCCACGGGACTCCTTCTACAAAGGCTGGGAGAAGCAGGAAGAAAAGTGGGGTTAGTGAAGGGTTCTCTCCACATGTGGAACTATGGGACATTATGTCACTCACCCACCCGGTTTGGTCCTGTCCACAAAGACCAGCTCAAATTATTTTAATTTAGCAAGAGGATAACGGAAAGTCCCGCCGTTGGGCCAAGACCAGACGCCGGTATTCCCTCTGACACCCTCTTTTATACACTGTTACATACATTTTCGTTCTTCCCCCTTTCACGTAGGTAGTTGCCACCCTCCTGACGTAGTCTAATACCATCTTTTTCCGTTGATTGGCTGATTTGGGCACCGCCACTCCATGTATCATTTCTATCCATAAAAGTGTTATTTCAGAGAGTTAGTATCTTGGTACCTCTTATACCTACTATATATTTTAGTAATATTTTGGCAGTCTTACAATCTTGCAGTATCAGCACTTTCCTGTACCAGTTTCAGATAACTTGAGTGACCCCTTATACTTCTGTTCACTCGGCTTTTTCCATTTAGGCCTTAGCCTGTTTTACAGGCCTTAAGCTCTCACTTCTTACTACAGTTCCTACAGTACCACATACAGGGATAACTGTGGAGAGTAGTTGCCACAGGAAGTACCACCCAAGGGGGTCAGAGTGAGAGTACTCTGAGGCCCTGTGATTGGCCTAGTGCCATATTTAACCCCAGAAATTGGCCTGCTGTGACTCCAGACTTTGCCTTATATCCTGATCTCTGGTCTCAGCCTGACTCTGATCATAACTCTTGCCCCCTGATTCCAACCTGGTACTACCTCTGACATCTGGTCTCTGACCCTGGCCTGACTCTGACTCCAACTCTTGCTTACTGAACCTGGCTCTTGTAATTCCTCTGACTCCTGCTCAGTGACAACCATCCCTGATGTGCAGACCCCAGTCCAGCTGAAACTGCTAGGCTAAACCACCTATGCCTTGATCCCTTATATCTTAAAAGAAAAATAACAGACTGGGTGTGAAGGTTATATTCCAATATTCCAATCCAACCCCAAATAAAATAAAATAAAACAAAACAAAACAAAACAGAACAAAAGAATTGGGGAGTGGAATTGAGTGACACATGATTAAAGATTCTTAAATGTGATGCATGTTATGTGGAAAGCACAGCATGCTAGGTAATTTGTGAAAAGAAAGGGAAATAATAGAATGGAATGAGAGGGATAAGTGACTCATAAGGAGCATTGTCAGAGTAGATTGTTTGAAATGTTGTTTTATTCCCTCTTTTCTCTCTCAGGCACATTGAGGAGACACAAGCCATTCTTTCTCCATTTATCTAATTCTAACTTATCTTTTCCTTGATTATTTGAGAGGATGAAAAAAGGACTTACAAAATTCAGAGACATTTGAAAAAATCATCAAAATTCAGGTGGGGGAGAAGAAATCACTGTTTTTACTGTAGTTGGAGTTTCTTTTCTTCTTTTTGCTTTAGCAGTGTAAAATGAAACATTTTATTTTTCTTGTTCTTTTGGAAAGGAATTTTGAGGAGGCTGCTGAGGGCTTGTGCTTCTTAATTTTGAACCTGATACAAATATCATGAAAATTGCAGAAAATAAGCAAAGAGGAACAGGGAGAAAACAACTAATGCGTAAGGTTCCACAGGTATCCTTCTATCTTGAAGTAAGAGGCAGAGGGCTCAATTATGATCCAAGATGCATGGACAGGCTGATAGTAAGAGGAAATAAGATCCCTTTATATCCCTTTCCTGGTCAGGGAAGGCACATGCTATTTTCCCATCCTGCAGCCAAGCAGGAGGTGTGGCATAAGCAGGCAATGATAGGAAGTGGGTGGAGCCTTTGTTTTGACGTTTTCCCAACCCAATGCAGTGGCAGTTCAGCTGGGCTGGTGTGAGAATGGGTATGGTATAGTCTGGTATGGACCATTCACAAATTCCCATCAATTGCCTCAATCAAGTGGGAGATCAGGAAAAGAGTTCTGCCTTTCACATAAGTCCTGACTTCTTTGTGAGAGATGTCTCTCACTATCTACGTAAATAGTTAATATATAAGGAGCCACTAGATGGCACTCAAGAATGTGCAGAACAGTTCTTGGGTAAGACCAATAAAACTTGTTGTTGAGTACTGGCCATAGCTTCTGACGTGCATCTTTTACATGGAGGTCTTAGCACACTGAACTATTTATGAAGCAGCACTCCTATGGTCAAAGCAATATTCTCGACAGGAAGGAAAAACATAATCTATTCCAGAGTGAAATGCAAGGGACCAAGCAGAAGTGGCAAGAGAGCAATTCAAAGCCATTGGCAAGAAATGGTGCACTAGCTGCATCATTTTCTTCTCCAAGGGATGTGGAACACTTTGTTTTTAAATTGAGGGTTTTTTGCGGGGGAAGGTGGGGTTGGAAGAAGGTGAAAGTAACAGACTTTTTCACAAAATTTATAGAAGAATAGAAAAAGCTAAATGTTGTTATTTAAAGGCCAAATTCTGCCCCTTATCATGTTGAATAGTGCCTTACTGCATGAGGGGAGGAGCAGACACCAATGGCTGAGAAGGAGCAGCCACCTGCCCCCAAGGCTGAGAGACTCACAGCCACCAGAGCCAAGAGGAGGAGATTCAGGGTAGTGGTGGTTCGTGGTTCCCTTCTGAGGCAGACGGAGGCCACCACCTGCCAATCTGACATGAATCTTCAGAAGCATGCTGCCTGCCTGGATTCTGCAGCTGAAATGTTACAGAAAGGTTGCTGAGCATAATCCAGACTTCTGACCATTACTCCATGCTGTTCATCCATGTGGGGACTAATCATACTGCCATGTATGATACTGAGAAGATCAGCACTTGCTACAGGTCTCTGGGAGTGAGGGTAAAGGAGTCAGGGGTGTAGGTGTTCTCATATATCCTCTGAATTAAGGGTAAGGGTACAGGCAAGGAAACACATATCTTGCAGATGAATGCATGGCTGTGTAGATTGTGTCAATGGAAGGGCTTTGGCTTCCTCAACCGTAGGATGCTGTTCAAGAAGTAGGACTGCTGGGAAGAGATGGGGTCCTCATTACCAAGGAAAAGAGTATCTTCCCACACTAGCTCACCAACCTAGTGAGAAGGACTTTAAACTAGGTTCAAAGCAGGCAGGTGACCATAGGTATGTATATATAAAAAAGATTACCTTAACAGAGGGCTCAGTGTCAAGTAGGTCACAGGCGCATCAAGAGGGATACAAGTGGAGGAATCTGTTCAATATCTTAAATGTCTATATGCTAATGCAAGGAGTCTGAGGAACAGACAGGAAGAATGGGAAGTATTAGTACATAAGCTAAATTATTACTTAATTGGCATCACTGACTGTGTGGGATAAATCTCATGACTAAAATATTGGTATAGAAGGGTATAGTATATTTAGGTAGGACAGGCAGGGAAAAAGGCAGGAGATGTTGCTTTATACATCAAGAATATACATTTGTTCTGAGGTTAAGAAGGAAGTGAAAGGCAGACCAGTTGAAAGTCTCTGGGTGAAGACAACAGGGCAAAACAAGGGCAATGTCATGATAGGGGGACTACATTTCAAGGGGAACAAAGGGATGAGGCATTTTGAAAGCAAATAAAAGAAATACCCAAAACACAAAACCTGGTTGTATGAGGGACTTTAGCTACCCAGGCATCTGTTGAAAAAGTAATATGTAAAAAACATAAAATGTCCAAGAAGTTTTTGGAATGTACTGGGGACCATATCTTGTTTCAGAAGGTAGAGGGCATAACCATTTCAGATGTGAATTTGACTAACAAGAAGAAATTATTGAGAACGGTTGAGAATCTGAAGGTTGAAGGCAATTTGGGTGAAAGTGATCATGAAATGATAGATTTCCTGATTCTAAGGAAAGGAAGAAATAAGACCAGCAGGATAAGGACAATAGATTTCCAAATTAGAAGACTTTATTAAACTCAGAACATTTAGTAAAGTTCCATGGGTAGAAAATCTAAGGGAGAACATTTTTCAGGCGATCTGGCAGTTTCTCCAAGAGACAATATTAAAAACACAATTGCAAAATAATCCAATGTGAGGAAAAGATAGGAAGAACAGTAAGAGGACAATATAGCTCTATCAGAAGCTCTCTAATGACTTGAAACTGCTATGACCATTATGCTTCACTCACCAGGCACATGGAGGCAGGATTCCAATGTAAGATGAAGACAGGGATCGCCCTTGCTGATTTGTCCTCAGCATACGACACTGTCTGGAGACAGAGCCTCCTCCCTCAATATCTCCTGCGTCATTCACTGCCAGTGAATGATCCGTCTCTTGGCATTGATGACCAGGGACTTCCGCTTTAAGGTACACCTTGATGGCCAGATCAGCAGACCAAGAACTCTTAATTCACGCATCCTTTGGAGTTCCATCCGGGTCCTGATGCATTTTAATTTATGCACTGTGGATATATCAATGACAGAGTTGATGAAATTTGTGTATGTGGATAACATTGCCCTAGCTGCTCAGCACACAAGCCTCCATACCATCAGCTGCATCCTAATCCAAGTTCTTAATATAATGGCTGATTATTTCCAACATTGTAAACTTAGGCCTAATCCCTCAAAAAAACACGGTGACTACTTTCCAACTGAACAATAACATGACACATAGCAAAGTCAATGTGCAGTTCTGCACAGGAAAGTGTCAGCCATGATGCTAACCCAAAGTATCTTGATGTTACACTGAACCAGAGTTTGACCTTCCAAGAACAGCACGGGAACACCTGCAATAAGGTCAGGTCTTGTGTCACGCTTATTAGGAAACAGGCCAGAACATCATCGGACTCCAGTTCACAGACACTATGGACTGTAAAAATTGCCTTGATACAGTCTGTGGCTGAATATTGTGTGCCAGGGTGGTCTCACAGCAGTCATACTTAACTCCTTGATACTCAACTTAATAATGCCAAGTTCATAGTGTTGGGGACACTCAAATCGACCCCAGCTGATTGGCTCCCGGTCCTATTGCACATCCAGCCTCCACAAATTAGAAGAGCTGCCCTGACAACTCGCTTTCTTAACCATGTCAATGCAAATGTAAGGGGTCTTTTAGCCCCTTACTGAAACTTAGTGGGTCTTTTTGGTTGGCCATGTCTGGAGGAAGCAGGACCCTGGAATGGACAGCCCCCAGGGCCAGTGGAGAAAGGCCAACTCAGGTCAGCTTGATTGACAGGGCAGGCAGGCCAATGAGGGAGCCAGGAGGGTGCGGGGGAGCCCAGCCCTCCGTGTGAGCTGGAGCTGCCTGTTGGGGCATGCAGGAGCAGAGCAGACTGGAGCTAAGGACAAAGCAACCTGCAGCTGGAAGGCTGGAAGAGGAACACAGAAAGCTAAATGGAGCTGATATGACCCACAGCAGCAGAGCCAGAAGGGCATCCCAGAGAGCTGAGCACAGCTACACTGAAGCAGAATGAGCTGGGGGCTGGAGTTGTCTGGAGCCGGGTGTGGTGAGCAGCTTGGGAGAGCGATGGGGACTCTGGGAGTGTATGGCTACTGGCAAAGCAGGGGTCTGACTCTGCATCCCTGCAGCGTAGCCAGGGCCTGGACAGTGGGCCTGCAACGTGTGACACAGACTATGAACCTCCCTCACATCCCAGAGACACTGTTTGTGGTGCCCCATGCCAGGGGGCAGTGTTGGGTGTTTTCCTTTAACCTTTCTCCACTTTTCTTATTTTTTTATTTGATTTTTGATTGCTGTTTGTATAATAAATTGTATTGCTTTGCACTGTATTTAATGATTAGTGGGTCAGGGAAGTGCCCAGTGCAGAGTTAGTACCCCGGAGTGGGGACACCCTAGCCCCTGCCCTAAGGGACATGGCAAGATTGGGGGTTGAGCCCCAGGAATCCTGGGCCCAGCCTTGTCAGGGTTACCGGCACCCCACCACACAGAAGAATAGGAGGGGAGCCCTCGAGGTCAGGTGGGCCTCTGGGTAAAGAGAATGGGAGCAGGGACTCAGATCCTTTTGCTAGCCAACTCTACCAGGGTAGTGTATAAGCAAGGAAAGTTTCCCACAACAGCAGGCCCATTCCCCCACTTACATAATCATAAGGATCCTGTTGCATGTTGGCCTGCAGAACCCACCAAAGAAAAGATTAAAATCCTGCAACCCTCTATGGAACTGCATCAAGACCTTATACACAACTTCGATATTGATGCTCAATGGAGAGCCACATGGAGTGTTTTGACCACTCAAAACAAAGAGCTCATCATTGACTCTGCCAAGGAACCATCAGGTTTTGATATATTTTGGGAAGGCTGTGCAGATTGCATCACATCAGGACATCTCATGGGAAAACTGGACAAACCCTCTTTAAATGGAAAATGAAGCAAACACCCCTATGCGTCTCTAGTCACCAGTCACAAACAATGGAGCACAGCATATCTGAGTGCCTCCTTCATTCTTTTGCCGGGGGGCCTAAAGGACATTCATCAGCTCACTGCTGCAGCAATGTGCTAGCTATCAAACCAAGATATAAATTTGTAATCATTGCTACCTGCCCAAGCCACCTGAAAGAAGGAGAAGATTTGAAAATCAAAAAGGAATCCTACAACATCTGGAAACATGAACAAATTGGAAGAGTTTTCATTCCATATCTGACCAGTCAGTCCCCATCCTCAAAGGAAACCTGCACAACATCTTCAAATGATGAGTCTGGGATCTTACATTCATAACTTTGTTAGACATGAAAAAATATGGACATCAGAGAGATACTGGATTTATGGCTTATTATAATCTATAACCCATTAACTCTCTGTGACCCGTCCATGCCTAGGGTAGCCACCTGAAAATGCCAATGTCAGGGCAGGCTGAAAAAGGAGAGCAGACTCTCCCAGCACTGGTGGGTTACACTGAAGTCAGACTCCCCAGCCAGCCATAAACAGTGCTTCTGATTCCCTGCTCTGGTTATCAAGTAGCTACAACAAAATATATACAGCCCCCTTTACTGCATTACAGTCTCTGGCTCCCAATCAGACATTAGGTCCAGTAAAAAGATAGTTTTGAATAACTTATGCTCTTTACCAAAAGGGTTCTCCTGATCCCCAAAGGGTCAGTCACATTACCAGATCAATATAATTTTGGATCTTACCCAAAATACCACGCTGCCAGTGAATCCTTTAGTAACAAAAAAAATAAAGATTTATTATAAAAGGAAAGAAACAAACTATAAGAGAAATGTTAAATGATTAAAGCAATCACATGCATACAAATGATTTGAAAGTCCATATATATGAGGTTTTCATTAGAATTGTGGGGTTTGCTTGTATAATCTGTAAAGTGTACATCAAGTACCTGGATGGGTCTCAGTCCTTTGTTCACAGCTTTAGTTGCAGATGAGTTGATCCAGAGGTAAAGGATGACTGAAGACAATATGGATGTGGTGTAGCTGCCTTTTATGTCTCTTGGACTTTGCCGTGCTGCTTGTGGAAATTTACAAAAATAAGATGGAGTCCAGGGTCCCTTGAGTAAGACCTGGTGACGCATAAAGTATAGCCCCTGGATTGTTTCCCTGGGCTTAGTATAATTTTGAGTTCCCTTAATGGGCCATTAAGCAGCTAGTGCTGCTGCCATCCTGTCTGGGGTTGTCACCCAGAAACACAGCACATGTTGAACTACAGATATCTCAAACATATCCATAATTTCCAATGCAAATATGACACATACACATAAACAATATAATCATACTTAGCAAATTATAACCTTTCTAATGGTACCTGATGTGGCATATCTCATAGGAATTACTGTAATATTGACATAGTGATGTTAAATAATATTCTAAATGGTCCCCCCAATCCAGCCAGCATCACACATCCCACCACGAGTTTTCCATCTCCCTGCCCATGACTGGAGAGGTATTAATGGTCCACTTCACCTTGAATGGTCCCTTGGAATATGTGTTGATTTATGCTATACAATCTGTTCTACTTTGTCTTTAGCTGTGACACTCTGAGTACATTTCCCAGACCTGAAGAAGAGCTCTGTGTAAACTCAAAAGCTTGTCTCTTTCACCAGCAGAAGTTAGTTCAATAAAATATATTACTTCATCCATCTTGTATCTCTAGAAAAGAATAGCACAAGCATGTAGGGACAAAATCACTAAGTCTAAGGCCAGATATAAACTTAAAAATTAGATAGACCTGGCTACATTGCTGTGAAAAAATTTGTGTCCTGTGCAACATAGTTATGTCAACCCAAACCCCTGTAAAAACACATCTAGGTCTATGGAAGAATTCTTCCATTGAATTAGCTACTACCTCTTGGCAAGGTGGATTAATTACATCAACAGAAAAATCCCTGATGTAGCAAGGATCTATACTACAGCACTACACAACGTTCTTTGACAGTTTTATTGGCCTAATGGATGTGGAGGGGAGCTGTATGTCATATAGCTTGAATTTAGTAAGACTTTTGACCCAATCCCATTGACATTCTTATAAGCAAACTCGAGAAATGTAGTCTAGATGAAATTACTATAAAGTGGGTGCAAAACTAGTTGAAAGACCACAATCAAAGAGTAGATATCAATGGTTTGTTGTGTAACTGCAGGGACAGTGGTCTATCCTGGGTCCAGTACTATTCAATATTTTGCTTAATGATTTGGATAATGGAGTGGGGAGGGGTAGCAAGCACTTTGGAGGAGAAGTGTCATCAAAAATAAAGATATTAAGTATATTTAGGGTATATATGTGAAATATAAGTGTTAATATAAATAAATATTAGTATTAATGTTATAACACAGGGCCTACAGGCCTGTTAGATATTTAGCTTAGCCACACAAGAATTTACACCTGAAACATGTTGGCATGACTAATTGACTAAAAGATACCCTGTATCAGTAAAGTGTAAGATTACAGTAAAAGTGTTGATGTTATGGAAACTATGCAGTAGCAATAGACTGGACAATATGCCATAATGTGCCAGTTAATACTGGAAGATGCCCAGTAGTAATGTTTTTGGGGATTCTAAAATAACCTCAAGTTGCTATGGTAATTCACTGACACAGATAAGAATAAGGGGAGCTAAGGGAATGAGTAATGGGGCACTCCTAAATCAGTGGAGTGCAGAAGTATAGATAAGGAAAAAGAGGTTGTAACCCTGTGCATATTGTTAGTATCTGTTAGTAAATATTAACCCTTTTAGTCCTTTTCTTTCTGTATATTTGGTTCATTTATATATCAACTATTCTTTAGAATCTTTATGATATTAACAAAGAGCATGTTGAATTCTAAGACCCAGAACACTGGTCCTTGACCAATAAGTAACCCTATTCAGGAATTTGGTGCTTTAGTTTTTATCTAATATCCTGTGGTGTTTCTATGTCTATAAAACTCCAGATATTCATCCCCTTAACCTACATATATAATGTTTACATAAACCTATATAAACCTGGGAAACTGATAAGGGAAGACTTTTACAGCAGATGTTTCTTATTAGGAAATCAACAGGGAAGAATGATTTTGAGGGAAGAAAGACCCACTGAAAGATATTTATCTTGAAGAATTGTTAGTCCTCTAAGCTGTAAATAATTTTACCTTCACACATGAATCAAGTATACTGAAAATGTATAGAAATTACATCCAAACATATTTTTATTTTGGCAAAGAGAGGTTTCTTTGTTTAAAACCCCTAATATAATATAATTATAATTAACTGGGGAATGAAACTGCATCTCTAGAGATATGCGGAAGAACAGACACAGAGCCAGTTTGTTATCACACCCAGGGGGTAATATATCCATTCTTTATGTAATCCATAGAGTGCTGTACAAATCTCTGATGGATAATATTTGATTAAATAATTCCAGTTGAGTCTGTTATTCAATAATCTTAAGTTATTAACTCAGAAATGCAACAATATGTATGAGCCTTAGTAGACATAAACATAATTCAGGATAAAAAGGTCTGTGTGGTGCCCAGTCTGTGTGGTGATGGGGGGAATGCACAAGGAGACACTGGGATGACAACTACTGGTGATGATGATGACAATGAAGATGATGAAAATAATGGCTAACTCTCTGGGGTCCCAGGAGAAAATGTGATATGTGACTGGTGCTGGTCATAGAGCAAACAAGTTGCACTCTCTTTCTGTCTCCTGATGTAGTTCAGTGTTTGTGGAATTATTTATCTGCTTAGTGAATTTGTTAATAAAGGGACTTGTGATAAATTGCAATTGTTTCTCATGTGCGCGTAGGGTCTCTCATTCTGATCACACTTCAGGAATACTCCTGATGCTCTAATCCTCAGGAGACTGAATTTATATTGACCAGTGCCGTCTAAAAGATTAATCAATAATAAATATACCAATCTTTTAATTAGGCTACAGGCAGGAGCAGAATTCAAAATGACCTTGACAAATCAGAGAGTTGGTCAGAAATCAACAAGATAAAATTCAATAAATATAAGCATAAAGTCCTACACTGAGAAACAAAATATCAAATGCAGAATTACAAAATGGGTAAAAACTGGTTAGGAGGTTGTACTACTGAAAAAGATCTGCAGTTGTAGTGGATCACAAATTGAATATGAGTCAACAATGTGCTAAAGTTGCAAAAAAACCTAATATAATTCTGGGGTCTATTCACAGGAATTTCATATGTAAGACAAGGGAGGTAATTGTCCCATTCTATTCGGCCTTGTTAAGGTTGCAGCTGGAGTACTGTGTCCAGTTCTGGGAACCACACTTTAAGAAAATGTGGACAAATTGGAGAGTTCAGAGGAGTGAAACAAAAATCAAAGGTTTAGAAAACTTGACATATGTGAAAAAGTTAAAGAAACTGGGTATTTTTAATAAAAAAAGACTGAGGGGGGACTACTTGATAAAAAAAGACTGAGGGGGACTACTGTCTTCAAAAATATTAAGGATTGTTAAAAAGAGGACAGTGATCAATTCTTTTCCATCTCCACTAAACATAGGACAAGAAGTAGCATGTTTAATTTGCGGCAAGGGAGATTTAGGTTAGATATCAGGAAAAATTTTCTAACTATAAGATTAGCTGAACTCTGGAATAGGCTTCCAAGGGAGGTTGTGAGGCTGTGTCTTTAGAGGTTTTTAAGAACAGGTTAGACAACACCTGTCAGCAATAGTATAGTCCTGCTTCAGTGCAGCAGGCTGTACTAACTGACCTCTCAAGGTCCCTTCCAGCCTTACATTTCTATCATTCTATAAGTAGGCTTTTGATTTTAAAGTAGGGTACTATTAAATGTTAGTAACGATGACACAGTCTGGTCCTTAATAAATGTTCACTTTGTGAAAATCAGAACATTTTTCAATTCCAATTGCCTTTCCACTTGTTTGATGGAAAACTTGGGGAATGTCCAAAACACAAAACTCTAAAAATAATAACTTCCTCTTTACTCTTATAGAAAATGTCTATAAAATATAAAGATTAACTCATTTATTTTCTTCATAAGCTGTCTGAAATCCTTTAGAATTTAATAAACAGTGATATTTTTGGCTATAGAATGGTTAAAAATAGTTATCATAGTCTACAAGATTTTTCCATAAATGTAATTTGAGGCATACTCTCCTTGTATCATGCCATCCACACTTGGTAAAAAATATGTTCCCAGGTTTGTGACTACCACCCCATACTCAGTCTATAATATTAGTCCACAGCAGCCCCTAAGTAATTAAGGGGGAGATTTTAAAAGCCACAATGGCTGCTAGTGCCCTGCTATCACTGCAATGGTAGTGGGGCATCTAACTGCCATTTGTGACCATTCATGAATCTCAAGAATCTCGGCTGGTTTTTTCCAGAGGTTTGGTATTTTTTCACACAGCTTAGAGTCAGCAGCTGGAGAAGTATCTAGCCTGGCTTCTTAACAACTGGACTCTAATTCCGCAACCACCAGCTGGCATATTTATGTACTGTCTCTTGAACAAGTCTGCAGTATGCATTCAGCCATGTTTGGTTAATCAGATCATCCATCTGAGCATATGTTCTGAGCTCATGTTCAAGGGGTAAACTGTTGATAACAACTCTGAGCTTTCAAAATGTATATCTCTTATCATGGAAGAAGAGGTTTAATATTGACTGAATTGTAAGGATATGTCCACCTTAGAAAATGAAGGGTTTCTTAGCAGAGTTTGAAGAGTTCTTAGGAGGGCTTAACCATATGATGTGACATATGATGGTCAGAAGTTGTCTATGCTGGCCACAAAGTTTTGGTCAGCATTGTCCCATCTAACTCCTATGCTTTCAGCCATGTTTAAACAAGATCATAAATGATTTGGAAAAAAGCGGTAAATAGTGAAGTGGCAAAATTTGCAGTTGACACAAAAATTGCTCAAGATAGTTAGGTCCAAAGCTGGCTATGAAAAGTTACAAAAGGATCTCACAAAACTGGGTGACTGGGCAAGAAAATGGCAGATGAAATTCAATGTTAATAAATGCAAAGAAATGCACTTTGGAAAACATAATCCCAACTATACATACAAAATGATGGGATCTAAATTAGCTGTTTCCACTGTGATATAGCGAGGGCAGAGGGCAGTAGGAGAGTGCTACTATTTGAGTTGCATGAGAGTGGGCAGGCGCAAGCCCACCTACTGCTAAAGGCCCCTCCCCAAGCCTAAGGGGAGGAGCCACTAGACTCAGGACTCAACTTTCATGGGACAACCAATGAAAAAACAGGGACAGGTATGAGGGTCAAAGGGTTAAATGGAGGGAACTGGAAGGGGACACTGAGCAGAGAACCCCGGATACTGCCCACTGCTCCCAGAAGGTGTCTAGGGAGCCAGCAGACACCACCCAGAGGAACTCCGCCCGGATGCGTGAATGGATGGAGGAACGGAAATAGGCCCCACAATCACAGAGCACCCCTGCAGCCAACCTCCTCTCCCTGGTGTTGTATATGGCCACTTTGGCCAGGGCTAGGAGAAGGTTGACGAGGAGGTCCTGTGACTTTGTGGGGCCTCGTTTGGGGTGTGCATAGAGAAACAGGTGAGGGGAAAAGTGCAGCCAGAACCTCAACAGGAGGTTTTGGAGGAGCCGGAACAAGGGCTGCAACCTGGCGCACTCCAGGTAAATGTGTGCAATGGTCTCCTTCGTGCAGCAAAAGGGGCAGGTGTCGGGGTGAGGGGTGAACTGCGCCAGGTACACGCTCGTGCTCATGGCTCTGTGAAGGAGCTGCCAATTCATGTCCCCGGCAGGCTGCGGGGTCAGGGTGGAGTAGAGGCTGGCCCACTGTGGGTCCTCGCCCTCCACAGGTGGTATTAGGTCCCACCATTTGGTGTCTGGGCGGGACACGAGGGCAAGGAAATGAAAGGTGTGGATCCCGAGCATGTACTGATGGTGCTGAGGCACGGTTCGGAAAAGGACCGTCTGTAAATTGTGCAGCCGGCCCAGTTCATGGGAAGAGGATGGCCGGGGGGGGGGGGGGGCTCGCGGGGTCGGGGTCCGCTGAAAAGCTCTGGAGGGCTAGCACTGAAGGGGGGTGGGGAGTGCCCTCTCACAGGACCCGCTCGAGGTAAGCCCGAGCAGCGGGGAGCAAGGCTTCCCTCACCTCTTGGAGTATGCGCCGGGTGGGGTCCGAAGGGTGGAGAGCCCCATGTGCCAACCCAGCACCTGGGGATCCACCCAGTCCCCCCGGTCATAGTCCAAGAGCTCTCTGATCTTGCTGATCCTGCCAGGACCAACCTCCATCGCACCGAGAGGGTCTCCACCACCTGCACACAGAGTTGGAGGTTGCGTAGCAGGGGCTCCGCAGGGAGATCCTCCCCTTCGGTGGCCACAAGGGGCCTGGAGACCAAGACCAGCCTCCAGGCTCGGAGGAGGCCCTGGTAGAAGACTGGCAACTCAGAGAGGTCTCGCAGAAGACCCCTCAGACGGAGATAAAGGAGCTGCCGGTCGTATCGGATCCCCCAGAGGTGGCGGCAGAAGATGTGTGCCAAGTGACTCCACGCTGGACCACCTGCACTATAAAGGAGTCTCTATAGGGCCTGCAGGCGGAAAGTGCGGACCTGGCTGTGGATTCAGGGGAAGACTCAGAATCCCTGCAGAGACCCAGTGCAATCCTGGCCAAAAGAACTCCAGAATTGTCATCTGGCGGTGGGCCAGGAAACTCGGGGTCGGGACCAGGGTGTTGAGCCGGTGCCAGAGCATGGACAGGACTAGCTGGTTGAGCATCAGTGCCCTCCCCTGAAGGGAGAGGCACTGGAACAGTCCTGTGCATCCCCGCAGCCACTCAGACACCCTGCCCTCCAAATCATGCCAGTTCGGGGAGGGATGGGTGACGGAAAGATATATGCCCAGATAGAGCAACAGACCCACGCTCCACTGGATGCCTTGAAGCGTGGGTGAGAGGGAGCTCGCCCGCCACCCGGCCTCTACCATCCGATCAGAGTTATTAACCCAGTTGACCCGGGCAGAGGAGGCCGTCGAGTAGACGGCCAGGCTAGCCTCCAACCGCACCAAGTCGCCCGGGTCCTGGACATCATCGGCGTACACTGACAGGACCAGCCTCAGCTCTGGCTCACGGAGCACCAACCCTGTCAGCCTCCAGCGGAGGAGACAGAGGAAGGGCTCGATGGCCAGAGCATACAGATGGCCTTACAGCAGACAGCCTTGACACACCCCTCGCCCAAAGCTGACCTTTTTGGTCAGGGTCCAGTTGAGCTTGACCAGACACTCTGCGGAGGCATACAGCACCTGGAGAAAGCCCACAAAATGGGGCCCAAAGCCGAATGCCTGCAAGGGGCCCAGGAAATACCCGTGGTCCATCCAGTCGAATGCCTTTTCCTGGTCCAGGGACAGGCAGGCGAACAACAGACCGTCCCTATACCCGAGCTCCAAGAGGTCCCGGACCAGAAAAAGGTTATCAAAGATGGTGTGGCCCAGGACGGTGTAAGTCTGGTTGGGAGGGACCACATCCTGCAGCATGGACCCCAGCCTCAACGTGATGGTCTTGGCCACGATTTTATAGTGCGTGCTGAGGAGAGAGACGGGACGCCAGTTCCGAAGGTCACGGAGGTCCCTCTTCTTGGGCAGCAGGGCGAGCACGGCTCGCCTGCACAAGAGGGGGAGAACTCCACTACCCTTGGACTCGGCCCAGACGATGGCAAGGTCTGGGCCGAGGACGTCCCAGAACATGCAGTAGAACTCCACAGTCAGCCCGTCCATGCTCGGGGATTTGTTCATGGGCGTGAGGCGGAGGGCTGCTCAGACCTCATCCAGAGTGAGAAGTAGCTCCGGCAGGTCCTGGTTGCCTGCGCTGACCATGTGGAGTTCATTCCAGAGTACCTGGACACACAGGTGGCGACTTTGGTCAGATCCGGGGAGAAGAGGTCAGCATAGGAGGTCCTGGCCCTTCCATGCATCTCCACCGGATCCATGAGTGGGGGCACCGTCATCTGCCAAAAGGCAGGTGATGTGCTTCTTGGCCCCCCTCCATTTCTCCAGGGCATAGAAGAAGCGGGAGGCATGATCCAACTCCCAAAGGAGACAGATGCGGAATCGAAAAAGGCGCCCAAAGCCCAAAGGTCTTTGAGGGCCCGGAGATCCTCCTACTTCTCCTGGGACGCTCCACAGAGGGATGGATCCTCGGGGCTGGCGGCCAGACGCCTCTCCAGCTCTAAGACTTCTCGCTCCAGCTGCTCTATCCCCCATACCGCCTCCATCTGGTCCCCCCGAGTGTAGTCATAGCAGAAGAGCCAGGCACTCACCTTCCCCACTTCCTGCCAGTGCCGCTCCGAGGGAAAGGTGCGCCTCTGCTCCCGCTAGGCCAGCCAGAACTCCTGGAAGGACGCCACGAAGCCCACGTCCTCCAGCAGGCTATAGTTGAAGTGCCAGTAGGCCAGCCCCAGACTTTCCATTTGCCAAACAATGTATTTTTAGTTTTAGTTTTTATATGTGATGCAGCATATGTGGGAGTTGGCTGATGTGATTGCAGAGCCATTGGCCATTATCTTTGAAAACTCAAGGCGATCGGGGGAGGTTCCAGTTGATTGGAAAAAGGCAAATATAGTGCCCATCCTTAAAAAACAGAAGAAGGAAGATACAGGAAACTACAGACCAGTCAGCTTCACTTCAATCCCTGGAAAAGTCATGGAGCAGATTCTCAGAATATTTATTTTGAAGCACTTGAAAGAGAGGAAGATGATCGGGAACAGTCAGCCTGGATTCACCAAGGACAACTCATGCCTCACCAACCTGATTGCCTTCTATGATGAGATAACTTGCTTTGTGGATGTGGGAAAAGTGGTTGATGTGATATAGCTTGACTTTAGCAAAGCTTTTGATATTGTCTTCCATAGTATTCTTGCCAGCAAGTTAAAGAAGTATGGGTTGAATTAATGGACTGTATGTTGGATAGAAATCTGGCTTGTTCATCAAGATCAAAGGGTAGATATCAATGACTCAATATCTAGTTGGCAGAGTGCCCCTGAGGTCAGTCCTGAGGCTGGTTTTATTCAACATCTTGGATTGTACCCTCAGCAAATTTTCAGATGACACTAAGATGGGTAAAATAGTAGATATGCTGGAGGGTATGGATATGATACTGAGTGACCTAGAAAAACTGGAGGATTGGGCCAAAAGAAATCTGATGAGGCTCGACGAGTACAAGTACAGAGTCTTGCACTTAGGATGGAAGCATCCCATGCAGTGCTACAGACTAGGGACCTACTAGCTAAGCAGCAGTTCTGCAGAAAAGGACCTGGGCATTACAGCGGAGAAGAAGCTGGACATGTGTCTAAAATGTGCCCTTTTTACCAAGAAGCATTAATAGTAGCATTGCCAGCAGATTGAGGGAAGTGGTTATTCCCCTCTATTTGGCACTGGTGAAGCCACATTTTTGGCACTGGTGCCCACTTTTGCTACCCCCACTATAGGAAGGATGTGGACAAATTAGAGAGAGTCCAGGGGAGTGTACAAAAAATGATTAGTGGGCTGGGGGACATGTCTTATGTGGAGAGGCTGAAGTAGCTGGGCTTATTTAGTCAGTAGAAGAGAAGAGTGAGGGGGGATTTGATAGTGACCTTCAACTACCTGATAGTTATTCAAAAGAGGATAGAGCTAGGCTGTTCTCAGTGGTGGCAAATGACAGAACAAGGAGCAATGGTCTCAAGTTGCAGTGGAGGACGTCTAGGTTGACTATTAGGAAAAGCATTTTACTAGGAGGGTGGAGAAGCACTGGAATGGGTTACCTAAGCAGGTGGTGAAATCCCCATTTGTAGAGGTTTTCAAGGCCTGGCTTGACAAAGCCCTGGCTTGGATGATTTAGTTGGAGTTGGTCCTGTTTTGATCAGCAGATTGGATTAGATGACCTCTTGAGGTCCTTTCCAACCCTAATCTTCTATGATTCTATATTTGTAATGCACATTTTAGTGGAATACATAAATGCTAACTCTCTGTCCTTATAAATGTACACAAAATGTTTTCACTTTTTAAGAATGTTTTGCATTAAAGTAATAGGAATGTTAAAAGCTGGAAACAACATATTATGTCTTTTTATATATTTGAGTTGTGCAAATCAGGTTGGTCTTCCTTGTACCACCATTCTCCTGGGTTTCTGCTTGTAATTGTTAGAAGAATTAAATCTATCTGTAAGAGAATTTCATTGATGTTCATGGATACCAGTTTATAGCAATTTATCTGAAACTCCTGCAAAGTATTCTGAAGTAGCTCTCAGTAGAAATAGAAACTAGTCTTAATTCTAAACTCTCCTGAAAATCGTTCATAGCAACAGAATTACAGTTATGCAGGTCTAATAGGAATCCTGCCTTTTATATCTTTTCTTGCCAGAATTTTAGTGAATAAGTTCAAATATGCATACATTTACATATAGATTGGCAGTCTCCTGCAAGCCAGTAGAACTCTCTCTATCTGATCTTCAGCCAAACTTTTTTTCTTTTGTTGTTTAATTATTTCATAATTTAATAACCTTTACAAGCATGAATAGCCTTGCCTTCATTTGGCTACTTTACAATAGCAGTTTATTTTGCCCTGATTATATATTTCATGATATATCATGTAATTAACTAGTGTTTTTTTAAATAAATGGCAGTGGATTTCTAGTGTGAGATAAATGTATTCAGAAGAGATGAAATGAAAGGTCAGTGTCACCCTGGAATAATTTATCACTATGTTATTCCTATTCTAATTTTTTGTTTCTCAGCTAATGTATGTTGCTTTAAAAACATCACTCAATATAGCACTTCATGTGCACTTCGTGCAAATACGTACAACACAACATTGTGTAGAAATGAAAAATTCACTTTGGTCATTGTGGAATTGAAAATATTTTAAACAATATTTATAGAACAAATTACATGTTTTAGAAAGAAATAGTTCATAATAAAGAAGAGAAAATTTGTTTCAGTATCAGAATGGATAAAAACAAATAGGCTGGCCAGTATTGTTATATAATACAGATGGTAGGCTAAATTCTGGGTCTGATCACAGCCTCCACTTGGTAATCTCATGAAAGGGGATAAAGAAGAGCAAATCACTATGAAATTCTGCATGCTGAGATGTCTCCCTAATTGTTATATTGTTGGAGGAAGCAGGGTTTTCCCCCACATGGACTCAGCTGTCCTCACCCTTTACAGATCTCTGAGAATATGCATAGATCCAGGTGGGTCTGTTGGAGGGAATGGACTTGATTTTTGGGCTGCGGATTTCTCCAAACATCAGTTGTTCATTTATTACTATTATTTCTTCTCATTTGTCTCTTCTTCCCTTTTGTTTGCAAAGCACTATCTCCTTTTGTCTTATTCTCTCTCTTCCATATCTGAACTTCTGTTCTGTTGTCCCTTCTGTTTCTCTGTCCCATGTTGTATTGTCTCTTTTAGAGTTGGTTGAAAATTTTCATATTTCAAAATTTCCCAGTGAGAAAAGGGAACATATTTTCCAGTTTGGCAACCAGGTCTAGTTTCTTCCCATTTTCTGTTTCTCTGTCTCTTTCTCTCTGCCACATTTTGCTCCCAAATTCTCTCTCTGGCCACCTTACTTTTGTCTTAAACTAGGTTCCTCATCAACTTTCTCTCTCTCTTATTCCTCCATCAGCAATCCTTCTCTTCTTACTCTCCATGATATCTGCCACCTTCTTTTCTTATTTCCACCTAGGTCATCATTGTAGCCTATTGCTTTGAACTGTAGCCAAGACCTAGTGTTGTCAATTATCTCAAATAGTTTCTCAGGAGGACAGAATATTGATGGGGGCACTGCAGCAGGCAGTGTTTAAATGTTTGCCTAGGCTTTCCACATTCACATTTGGGATAATTTCACAGCTTCCACTTGGTCATTATATCACCAATCTTCGACACTCTACCGCTCTCTCAATTTTCAGTACACCAATTGTTTGTGTTCAAAGATCAGTACTCAGGGGGAGTTGTTTTGAAGGAAACAGGGAAGGAAGGAAACTTTTTACTCTCTCCTGATACATGAACAAAGAATATTCAGTAAAATCAGCATGGTAAATTTATACCCACTTTGCACTTGTACATATGTCTATTGATGTGCAGGACGATGGTGACTCTGTCCCATTGACTATAGAGGTATATTGAATTATATCAGCTGAGTATCAGGCATTTTTATCTTGTTTTTTTCTATCTAGTTGCAAGGTGCATAGGGTCCTGGGTAAGAGACTTTCATTGATGGACATGGATGCCAGCTTATAGGCAATCGCAGTAATCATTGCATTGTGAGCTTTGCATGACTGTTTCAGTGATGACACCAGAACATGTTGTAATGAGTCACCGCTGGGAATTTCTAACTATGGGCAACCATTACAACAAGAAATAGAATATAAACACATCCAATGGACTGAGTTCTAAAATTCCTTTTATCATTTTCATTTTTAATTTTGTTTTTCTTACAGAACTTAGTGGAAAGGTTGTACAACCTAATAAAGCATTACAGACCTGGAGAGTGATCCAGCAACCACTGATGTAATTGGGAAGACCTTAGTGGGCTTTGAATCAGGATCTGTTTAAGAAAGACACAGTATGAGGATGGATGAAATGAGGCAGAAATTAGCTGGAACATGCTGAAATGAGGACCTGGATTAGGATGTGTAAACTATGCAAGATTTGTTTGGTCAGGAACCGGGAAGTTATGTTATTAGAGTGCTGCTCTGGTACTACTGGCATGTTGATTATAATTTTGGGACCCAATTCTTTGTTGCTACATTGTTTCAGGAAGAGGAGGCAGAAAAGGTGGCTTTAAGTACCTTTGTGCTCTTGTATTTGTGGTTGAGACCCTATTGGCCCTCACAGTAAACTAAAGCCACAGGATTTCTGCCAGCTGAGAATAATTGGAGCACAGCAGAACTGCTATGCTTCAGTCCTCTATCCATGCTCCCAACATGCCCTTTGTGCTGGGGTTCAGGAGGAGGGGCAATGCCGGACCATCTGGCAGCTCTAGAAAAGGTCTAGAGTAGGATAAAAAAATGTAGTCCTAGGGAAAGATGAGAGACTAAAAAGACTGTCTCTTTTTTTAGAGCAGAAATGAATAAGGTGATAAGACAAAGTAATATGAAATAATGAATGGAAGTGGAATGGCATGGAAATCAGTCTGGGGCTCCTATTTATCCTTTCTTATAATAAAAGACCAGGGGACATCTAATGAAATTAAATAGCAACAGAGTTTAAACTGATAAAGCTATTTTTTTCTTTTTTTTCCCACAAGGTGTGCTAATCTGTGGAAATCACTGTCACAGGATAGTATTGAGGCAAATAGCTTTCTATGATTCAAAGGAGGATCAGATATTTATTTGAATAATAAATGCACTGACAATAGCAAATATAAGTATTGATAAGGAATATGAGCTTCCATGCTTAGAACATAAATCACTCTATGGTTCGAGTTAGGAAGAAACTTCCTTCAGAGGGATGCAATAGCAAAATCATCTGTTGTGGGTTTTTTATACCTTTTCTAAAGTATCTGTTATTGGCTGATCTCAGAGAAAAGCTACTGAACTAGATGGACCTTTGGTTTTATCCAGTATAGCAATTTTTGTATTTTTTATGTTCCTAATCCTTTGAGACAGTTACCTATCTCTCTGTCTATCTAAGTATTTTTATGGCCCTTTTCACAATAGTATGTGAAGATATCTTTAAATCGTCTCCAATGTTTCCATACTTTCCTTTGTTTGTTCCCTTTTAGTTCAGCACATGACTTTCTAGGCATAGTCTTACTTTTAAACTGTGCTACTCACTTATGTGATGTAAAATGCCTTTTATGTTCTAAATCTATCTGATTCTGCACATTTGTTAATTTTTCTGTTTTTAATAACTTAAATTATGGATAATTGAAGCCCTTTCCAATTAAACTTTTTTTCCCTGAGCTAGGTCTAACTTTTTTCTTAGTTACCTCATTTCTCTATTGCATGAAGGCCTCTCAGACACATGTCAAATTCCTAGACTTGTCTGAATACCTAAAGAGTTAAAAATTGCACTTTATTTTTTAATTTCTTCTGGGACACACACATCAAAAATTCTGGCTCCCAGCTCCTATAACTAAAATAAGACACTTCTGTCAAGATATTCTAATTTAAACTTTACCTTAACATTATAGAGACACCATTTATTAAAAAGTTAGCAACTATTTTATGACCTTTGCAGCTTCATAGAAAGGTTTTAATTAGCTACTTAAAGACATTCTTAGCCATAATGGTAACTATTGGGAACCTCTCTGAAATGTTATTTATGTTTCAGTCCAGAAATGTTGTGTCACTAACTGTTATCTTGTGAATGAGAGACAGAAGCCCAAACCAGTTTGTGGCAAACATTTTGACAATGAGACTCTATTTGCAATGACTCTGAGAAGGCCTAGGGTGCAGTTCTATATAAGCTCCCTGTGGATGGCTAGAACAATCAATGGACACAGAACCAGGGGAATACTGTGTAAGTGGCATTACCTCTACATACACTATTTGTGAGACCTTTGCTGGAATACCATCTGCATTTCTGGTATCCACACTTCAAAAAGGATGTTGAAAATTGGGGAGGGTTCAGAGAAGAGTTAAAAGAAGATCTGCCTCATTAATGCAGAAATATAAACAAACTTCTTAGATCAACCCTACTGCCTAAGTCTTGTCTTTTGGAAAACTTCTTTTCTGAATGAGGAAAATCATAATGAAATGATGGCCCTCCCTGCCTTGTTTAATGCTCTCATGAACAATACTGGGACAGTCACAAATACAAACTCTGTCCTTTCCACTAAAACAGCTGAGCTCTATAAGCACCCTCCTGCAAAAGTGAAAGTGTAGTCTTTAAAATCTACAGTCAACTCTGCAATGAGTCAGCTGCTAATGTGATGGAAGATAGAAATTCTGGTCTCCTCCTGAAGCAGCTGCAGCTCAGCCCTTGCATATGTTGTTGACCGTCTGTGAAGTAGCTTTTTTTTCCAAGATTCATTTTGTAACCTGACATTTCAAACAGCTACTTTTTTAGTAGCAAGCTGCTTCTGCAGCTAGGAAATTAGGTCTTTTATAGTGCAATGTACTGTTTTGCCCATGTATTTGTTTCCTTATATGGTAATCATGGATCAATCATTTTTTTCAGCACTGTTGAGTTTTCAAAAAATTATGCAGGTTCCAAAGGCAGACCAGCTACAGGTCACCAGCAAAACTCTTAATTATTTTCTATTACAGAGAGCTGTTTCCAGTTTTTTAAGTCAGACTGATAAGACTGACTGTTCATGCTATGAAAAATCACATAGCATGCCAATACACAAAACCTATCTTTTAAAAAAATGACTTGTAGAGAAACAAACCTACTTGTAAATCTATAAGGGTTTTTTGTTGCTCTTAAATATTTGATGCTTAGATTATTCTAAATATGATTTGAAAATACTATGATTTGTTTGTTCAATGAATGATATGATCTCTAACTGAAGAAGACAGCTCTTTCATTTGAAGCAAAGCTATGTAAACCCCCAAACATTTCTGCCCAAGGCAATTTACAAATGTGGGAACCACATTTTCCATCTGGTTGCATCTTGTCACCCAAGTTCTATTTGATGCTATAAATAGAGCTAACACGTTTGTAAAATGAAAGACTAGTTTTGTCAAATCTACCCCAAAAATGTCACATCAATGCTCTGCTTTTGGAAGCAGCCCCATCAGGAAAAATTACAGGGATTCTAGGGTTACCTGGAAAGAACAAGCATATCACCAACTGCTGGAAAATGAAAACAAAATTAATATTGCCTGTACAATAAAGTAGTTAGCTGCCTTAAATATCTCTTTATATATTCATGTTTATTAAGTATACATTTAGAATACAAGACTAATATTACATCCTTAGTAAGAACAGTGAATATATACTGCAAACACAAGAAAACACTCTATACCCACTGCCCACTGTCCTTTAAAAACAGAAAACAACTTCAAAGTATATTCCAACTGCCACCTTTCAGAAGTCACTGAGTTTCTCAGCCTTTGTAAATAGCTTAGTAGTAGATAAATAGTTCAGATTAGTGGTATATCTTTGCCTTATAAGAGGCCAAATAAAGATTCTGATATAGACAATACAGAGCAATAGTACTAGTAACTGAAAAACTCTCCAGGAGAAGCTGTGCAGTTGCCTACCCTCTTTACAGAAGTAGACGTGCCATGCTCCTGATGGTGGAAGAGTCCAAACGCCAACTCTGTATAGATATGTCCTTGCAACATAAGTATTTCCAATTTTCTCGCCATGCATCCAAGGTAATCTCTGAATCAACTTACCTTGAACAGTCCTTTTTCAGTATGGGCCTGATCCAATGCCCATTTAAATTAATGGGAGTCTTCAATGGGCTTTGGCACCAATAAACAAAAGTATTTAAGATTTAGGCACCTAAATGTGCAGTTTCAACCCTTAAATCCAGTTATTGATTGCTTGCAATTCACAAAATTCCCATTGAACCCTTTAGTCACCTAAACATACCTGATGCCTATATTTTCAGGGTACAAGTTCCTGTAGTGTCTAAGTTTCAGCCTCTGGGCATGTGCACTGCTGCTGCCTGCCTCTAGTTGTCCAGATCCCTCTCTCCCATGCAAGCCCCAGAGTGATTCATGAACCAATGGAAGATTCACCCACCCAAATCACATGCAGATCTTGATCTGATAGATGTGCTCAGAGGCAGCCTACCAGATTGTGTCCCATTCAAATCTGTCTGGAAGAGGAGGTGGTTGTGATGTTCGTCTCTGCAATCTGGACTGGTGAATCGCTGTGTCACCCCAATCCCCCACTGCTGGAGCCCATCTTACTCTGCTTTGCTGTGTGAACTCCCACTCCTGGGCAGATCATGCACAGCCTCCAGCAAGAAAATTACTCCCAACTCAGTGACTGAGAGCCTCTAGCCAGCCACTCATGGCATTATGCAACGGTATTACCCCAATCAACATCCCCAGTCCCAGAGGCAGAGGGGAACATCACAGTGGCACAGCAAACAGGATAAAACGGGCTCCAGGAGTGGAGGATTGGGGTGACACAGCGATTCACCAGTCCAGATTGCAGAGGGAAAAGTCACAGCCATACAGTGAGATCAGTGGCTAAGAACAATCAGGAGGAGGTCACAGTTTTGTTGTTTTCTGTTTGTTTATTTCAAGTGAGGGAAATAAGCACAAGAGAACATAAAAATGCCTACCAGTGAGGCAGTTGCAAAGCTGAAACTTGCAAGCTGGAATCACAGGAGAAAGAGAGGGACTGCTAATTTGAAAAGTGTCAGGCAGAGATGAAGCTCAAAGAAGAAACTGCAGCCAGAGAAGCAAAGGAGGCTGTGGAGGCAGCCACACACTGGCATGCTTTAGAGCTAAAGTAGCATGAAGCTGAGGAAAGAGTCCACCAGAGATCCCTGGAGGATATGGAGTGAGAGAAAAAATACAACCTGGAGATGATGGAGAAACATGGGAGGATCCCAGTTACTCCAGCATCTCCCTCCACTCCTGAAACCCCCAGCTTTGATAAACTGTGTCCTATTTACAAAGAGACAGACTGCTCTGAGGAGTACTTCACTACTTTTGAAAAGCTTTGTGAAGTACCAGAGATTTCCCACTCTCATTGCAAAACTGTCTGGTAAAGCGTTGTCTGTGAAATGCCAATTGAAGAAGCTTTAGATAAAGATTTAAAATCTGTAATAGAAATGGCTGCAATGGCAGATGTCTTTGAACAAGTGCAGATGTCTATGACCATAAGCCTCAGAAGGAGGTGCAAAACCTAGTTTTAAAGGGGGATCCCATTTTACCCCTGTGAATAAGGAGGGTGGATGGGAGGGTAGGCAATCACTCCCCAAGAGCCGTTCTTCTGCTGGAAAACCCTACCCTAAACCACTCATAAAAGAGGAAGGCCCGAGTTCGACACAATGCCATTGAGCATTTGAATAATCAGTTCCCGGAGCTGACGGAGGATAACTCCCCTACCCCCACCAAGTGAATGCAGTGATTCTAGCACCTGAAGCCCCGGAGGAACCCACTGTTTACATGACTGGCTTTGTGGATGATGGCCTTGAAGACGGGGAAAGGAGTTTATCAAAGATATCAGGATAAATGGCAAGGAGGCTGTAGATTGGCAAGACTCTGGTGCACAACATTCTCTAGTCAGACCAGGCTGGGTCCTAGAGGGTGACATGTTACCTGGCCAGAAAGCATTAATCCAAGTAGTGGGAGATGATAGGATTTGTGTACCTGTGGCTAGAGTGCAGGTAGAGTGCGAAGGCTTGGGAGGCAATCTAAGGGTGGTATTGCTGGACAAGATCCCCACCAAAATGCTAATTGAGAATGACTTTCCACAGGTGACTGAGGTCATTAGAATGATGACCTGCAGCCAGAAGCTTGGACCCAATAAGAAAAGGGTAAAACCCCAGCAACTGCTGGAGGAATGGGAAAGAGTGTCTTGGAATCCTCTGCAGCGGGGGAAGCAACCTGCTTCCAGGTGGGAGGCGAGCAGTTGAGGCCGGCTCCCACACTACAGCTGGAGGCAACATTTTCTCAGGAAAGGGGGAGAGTGGATTGCCTGCCAGAAAGAAAGCTTCCCAGCTTGTGACCTGCCATCAGGTTGCAGCTGAACAAGGGGCAGACCCCACTCTAGAGAACATAGGAAAATGTGCCCCAGAAGGGAACCCAGAGAAGGGTGATGGAAGTTTAGAATCTACTGAGGAGGAGGGTAGGTGTTCTTTTAACCCTACAGCATAGGGAAGCAGCATGCTTCCACGTGTGCTGGAGCAGTGGGACTGAGTCTAACTCCTTCTCACCAGAAAGTAACATGCCCTCAGGAGCAGGGGCAGAGGAGGTGTTGCCAGTGACTGAGGAAGCTCTCCCAGTTGTTAACTGGCAAAGCTTTGTAGCTGAAAAAGGGACAGGTCCCGCTTTGCAGAGCATGGAAGAGTGTGTCTCAGAGAGGGGCCCAGAGAAGGAAGCTAGGGAAGAACTGGTGGGAGCACAGAAATGTTTCCTCACTGATCACTTGGGAGAGAATGGCTAGAAGAGAGTGGCTGATTCAGGGTCTCTGCACCCAAATACTCAGCCTGGGGCTCAAGTTTTGAGAGGGAGCTGTGTGGTTGACTTTCTGGAGGGGAACAGTCACACAACTGACCTCTCAGGAATGGTTTTGTCACGCTCAAGTCCATAGGTGCTGGAACTAGAGGTATTGGGGTGCAACCACACACCCTCTCTTGAAGTGGTTTCCATTTTATACAGGGTTCACACCTTGATTCAATGGCTCTCAGCACCCCACTATACAAATTGTTCCAGCACCCTTGATGAAATCCAAGTTAAAGATGCTGAAGGCTACTTATGGCTTTACTTCTTAAAACCACAGACTCACTATATGACTTTTCTACTGCAGTAGAAATACATTTTTAATTATGTGGCAGTTACTTTGAGAGAAGTGGTATGAACATACACCTTACACAGAGTAGGCCAGAATGAGAATGCCATTCATAGTAAAGATTCACAAAGGGACCGAGGCACCTAACTACCGCTTTAAGCACCTGAGTCCATTATTTAAGCACCCGTGAGATCCTCAAAACTCCTGTTCAGCTGCTTTCTCACCTTATAGGTGCCTAAGGCTATGTCTACACTGACGGCGGCAAATTCGCCATTGTCAGATCGACTTATCTGGATTGACTGAACGGTCAGTGAAGACCCGCTCAGTCGATCCAGAAATTGACCTATTAAGACCACCTCCTCAAGTGGCGCAGTGCATTGAAGACAGAGTGCAGAACAGAAACACGCAAGTTTTTTGTGTAGTTTGCATAACTCCGGTTGACTGCCGCTGAATCTCCGAGGTAAGTGTAGACAAACCCTAAGTTACTCCTTACAATGTCCCCATAGCACCTAAGTTCCCACTGGTGGATATGTGCAAAGTCACTTAAGTCCTGCTGCTGCTGAGATGCTTGGTGCCCTAGCTCATGTCTAAACCCCAGTGGGATTCTCAGACCAGGCATTCCCTACCTATCTTGCCCTATTCCAGCAGGCATTTTCAGAGCATGCCTATTAGTTTGGGTCTTGCAGAAAAGACTGCTGGAGGTGACCAGATCAGGTGGGTGAGTAAAGTCTAATAGTCTAGTGGTTAGGGCAGCCAGCTAGAAGGTGAGAAGCCTGTTTTCAAGTCCCTCCTGTGACTTATTTGGGACTGAGACTTGAACCCAGGGGAGTGTCCTAATCACCAGGATATTGGTACTTTATGAAAAAAAATAAAAATAGCCATTGGGCCAATCACTGCAAAGATCAAAGTTGTGGATCTAGCGCTTGGGCCAGATTTATATAAGTGTTAAACATTCACAGCTGTAACTGAAGTCAGATGGAGGTATGCTTTGAACATATAATGTGCTATAAAACTGAGAAGTATTCTGAAAAATTAGGCCCTAATTGCTTTTACTTGGGCACCCAAAATTAGTGAATAATTTTTGCCTTAATCTGTTTTGTCTCAGTTCCCCAGTTGTAAAATGGAGGGTGCAAAGGGTAAGGTGGATAATTCCTCCTATTTTCACATAGGAGTTGTAAAGATAAATTAATTAATGGTTGAGAAGCCTTCAGAAATTATAGTTAGAGCATCATGGAAAAGCCATGAGGAAATTAGTAATTTTCTGTTCCATGCAGGGATTAGATGATGTATGTTAAATAAGGCTTGGGCCCCATGTGGAATGTAATTAAATATTGAATAACTGCACATTCATTGAATGAGGCAGGGGTCCTGTGGAAAAAATAGTATGTGATCATGTAATTAAAGACTGTCATAATTCATATGTACAAAATGACTGAATAAAAGATACACTGTCAACCTTAATTCTAGCAATTCCTAATTTTTGAGACCTTAACGTTATTGTAATGTAGATTTTTTTTACACACACACACACACACTGTAGATAGAGAGAAAGGAAAGTTTCTTCAGTTATACATTCTGTACATTTTATGTTTTACTGTATATAGTTAACAGCATAAACAGAAATATACTAAGATACCCATTTAACCAGAAAACAAAACAAAACTGTTTTACCTGTATACAATGTCTGAACCCATGTTCCTCTAAGAATCTTAACTCTTTCATTTCTTAACTTGTTAAAAAGTGTTATCTGTGAAATGGAATGGTCCAACATTGTAGCTTTTTGCATTTGTGGGGTAATATCTTAATTCAGATTGTCTGGAGGAAAATGGCAGAGCAAATAGATAGAAACGGCTGATTAAACTCCCTTGCTGCTCTTTTGGAAGCATTAAAGAGGAGGATAGATGCTGCGAAAGAACCCATTTCTTATTGTGTGGGTGATATATTCCTGGGAGTATCAATCAAAGTTGCCCCTTAATCTGGCATCCATGAGAACATGATAACATGCAGTTTTTATTTCAGCTAACAGATGGTGTAGCATTCAGATCTTCAGCTGTTTGGAACATTGATGGGCTTGTCTTTTTTGGCACAGTTCTTGTTGTACTTTTTAAAGAATAGCGCTTTGCATTAATTGACAGCAATTATAAACTACAACCATGCACACTGAACTCAGCTTGCTGACTGTTGAGTTACAAGTTTTTAGAGTTTTGTCCAGAAAACATATAAAGACTACGTCTAGACTATGCCTCATAACCTTAAGATGTAACTCCAATTTATGTTTGTCTAGGAGTTTTAAGGTCATAATAGTTTTTAACTTTATCTTTGCCTGCCACAAGTGCAAGGTATGGGCCAGATGGACACCTAGTTCAGTTTTTTTAAATGCTTAGGCAATGTAAAGGGGCCAGGCAGCTGTCCTAAAGAAGTAGCCAAGGATTCCTCTTCCTTAGGAGAATCCTTGACCTGTGTGAAGCATAGGGAATATATTGGGGACAGGGAAGAGTGTGATGGAAAAGGAGGAGGTGGGACATAGTGCTGATCCTTGGCCGGTGCAATTTTCAGAGGCCCCTGGGATACTCTACGTTACACTAAGGCTATTTTGGCCCCTGAATCACCCGAGGATCAGGTCAAAGGAGCCACTTTTCCTTCTTCCTCCTGAGAATGTGCACAGAACATCCCAGAACTATGCCTCCTATCTCAAAAGTGTAAGCGCTGATATCTGCATTAAACACAATGAACCCCCCACCACCATCCATCCATCACACAGAAAGTATTAAAACTAAAGAAACAAATACTGCTAGTCATAAGAATTTCAACATGTTACTAAATAAAAAATACACATAAAATGCTGAAATAAAAAGAAGATTTTAATAATGTACAGGAACACAACTTTACTTCAGGATCTTGCCAAGATTAACATAATGCCAGATTGTAGATTTCAAATGGAATAGGCTCAACAAAAAGAAAATGACATCCAGGAAGATGTTCCACAAATATAAAATTGTGCCATATAGAAGAATGGCAGCTTAGAGTTCAACTTCTTTCACTTCCCTATGTTGACATCTTGGTCCAAGAGTTTGTTGGACACAGAAGCAAACAGAGATCCCATAGAACATAAAAGATACAAAATAAAAGCTACCACCACCACAACAACAATTTATGAAGCTGTTATTCAGTAAGCTGAATCCCATTTGTACAAACATACATAGCATTTGGCAATCTTGAAAGTACATTTTTGCAGACTTGTTTTTGAAGAGCATATAATAATAAATATCCATCTGGAAGGAAAATGAAGTCTTTTTGTATAACTTAATGCTCTCAAAATTGACCATCTAGTATGTCCCATCTTGGACTGATCAAGGCAGGTATTGCTGTCTTTGAATTCATTTGGTTCCTTTCTAACATGAAAAACTCACTGTGAAGAAATGGATGGTGGTTTTAAAAAGATCTGTAGAGTCACACAGTATAAGGTTCAAGAGGAGCTCTCCATAGCGTGACACAGTGAATTAAAAAAAAAAAGTCTTCAAGCTGCCACTTGGTAGGATTAAGAACACCAGGACCATGATGGGAAAACAACAACTGGAGGCATAAGTAGAGAACATAGGACCACTGGAGCACTAGCAAGGAATTGGGGGTGGAGGAATGGAACAAAGAGTAATGGGCAAACAAAGACCATGGAAGATGAAAGGATGTGGGAGAAAGATTGAAATGAAAAAGAGAAAGTATAAAAGAACACATTAACACATTTAAGGGGGAGACAGTCAGGTAACAAATGGGGAGGGGAGAGAAGATATTTAGTCAGGATTAAAAATTTGAGAAAATTAATCTGAAGGAGAACACAGACTATAAAAGAGAAATAACTTGCATCAAGATATAGGAGGAGAAGTGGAGAATAGGAAAATCAAAGGGTAAGGAGGAAGAAATATAGAGAGCAATGTTGAGTACTTTTTATAGAAAGTTTGCTTTAGTTAATGTTTTCTATGCATGCTTTTATGGTGATTGGGCTATTTCCACTGCAATATTTACATAAATAATTGCATTTTCCCTGCCTCAAAATAAGAAAGTGGTGATACTCCCTTCTCAGATCCATACACCTTCCCAGATCACCGAGGAGAGGGGATGATAACCCATTTCAGATCAGACATCTTTTGGATGTTATCTATGATCCTCATTGTCTTTAGCCAGCTCTTAGTTTAGAAGGAAGATATTAACATGTCAATTTTGAGTTATTCCACAGCTGTTGCGATAGATTTAATTTATCTGTGACATGACAACACATTAACTTCCTAATAAATAAGTACCACAATTTCATTACTTCATAACGTAATCTCTGCAGAGTATATGCTCTCCCTTACCTGAAGGCCACCAATTTTTGTCCCATTTCCTAAAATTTTCCCAATGTTGGAGTAGATTTATGGCCCTTCCTGCTAGAAGAAAGACAATTCTCAAGTAATTTTCCTACGCTTCAGCACCAGTCTTTAACAATGAGATTTTAGTATTTGTATGTAAGCAGAGAAAGAAAATGAGCAATGAACAGCAATGTACCAATATCATATCTACAGATTTTACTCTGCTTAATGAAGCACTATCACTTGCAGCAGACAGAGGATTGTATATACTACCCTCAGATTCTACTTCAGGAAACTTGAGGATGAACTATGTTTTAAAGGGATCTCAGAGAACTGGGCTGGACGTGGCAGTGTAGAGGTAACGAAACTATGCAGAGATGACTCCTGCCTCAGGTAAATACTTGAGAGCTATGGATATAAATGACTGAGCCTCCAGCCTCCCCTTTAGAATATCCAATCTTTTCTGATTTTCCTTCTCTCTTTCCCTTGGAAGAATTCCAGAGATACTCAGAAATTACAAATTAGTTTCTACTCCCCAATGTGGGCGTAACCTACATGTAGTATCATGATGCCTTTCTTCTTATTCAATCTTTATTTAGCTAAACCCCTATTGACTTGAAGTAAAATGGATACATGTGTAAAAAACGAAAAAGGGCTTCAGGATTTGGCCCACAGAAATGTAATAAATATAACTAGAGCTTTTAATTCAATATGTTAATTTAATTAATAAAAGTGAGGAATGGCACCTATTTGTTAACATTTAAAATACAAAATACATCTCCCTCGTCTCCCTCCAGTTACACCAAACAGTTTCTGAACAATGTCACTAAGTAATCATAGACTCTTTTGCCATATCCTTTTAATGTGAGATTACAATGGTGAACAAATTTCAAAGAACACATTGCAATGAGAGATAGCAAAACAATGTATTCAGGTGTGCAGAGTGCCTATTAAAAAGACATTACAAGGTGAGATAAAAATGGTGAAAGGAATTCAATACAAGTCTTTCATTTACTGTATGTTTTGTTTGTTAGATCAAAATCAAAGGAACAATGTCCATAGCAATAACAGGAAACTCAAATACAATTACATTTTTTTGTTTTGTTTTACTTTTTTGAGAGCTTTAGTTCACCGTTAAATTTTGAACAAGGCTCTCCCCTGAAATTAGGTGTAGGTTCACCAAATATGTAAGCACATGCTTAACATAGGAACACAAGTAGACCATTGAAGTCAATGCACACACACACACAAAATGGCAAGGGGGATGGTTCTCAAATGGTTCTCAAATTCTGCTATCATGTGGTTCGCTATAGACCTGAAAATGCATAGTTTAATAAATAGGCTGATATATTAAGCTTCTAATTTATATAATTATAAAAAGGTTTGGCAAGAATGTTAAGATTTCATAGCCTAGCATTAAACCATTACACATGCAACCTTAATTCTGTGCTAGGTTGGTAAACATTTTGATATGGTTATTTCTTACATAATCACATAATAATTCTCAATCAATTACTATATCATAACTTTTTTCTACTACTTTGTAATATGCTGTGGATGCCCGATAAAAGAATTCATGAAATTCATTTCTATATAATATCCATACAGAGGTCAAGGCACCTCATAACATTTTAGAAATATCTGAATGATAATATATTTTTCTTTTTTCCTGATGTTTGTCTTTCTCTCCTTTTCTTAATTGTTTATTATGCTTCCTGCTTCTTTCATATGAACTAATTTCAGAATAGATTTTTTTCTGATGGATTATTGGCCCTTTTGATTCTGTTTGCAACAACAACTTGGAAATGGACAGGAGTACAATAATGAACGTGAATGGAGAGAAAAGTTAATCAAGCATTTCAGAACATTCATGAGGACATATTTATTTTACACAACCCGTCAGAGTTATGTGCAGTTTGTAACAAATATTAATCTAGATTACAGTAAAAAAATAAAATAACCCAATTCTACCAAGAAGCTAAAAAGGTTAGCAAGGTAAGTGCAGCTGAATATGATTTGTATACAAAAACTCTAAAAATGAGATATCAAATAATTTTGGATGCATAGGCAAAAGCAATAAGGACCATTTTATGAAATTAATAATTCCTCCTTTAAAATCATTATTAGTATTATTTATCATTTATTGTATCATAGCACCTAGGAATTTCAGTCTTAGACCAGGATTCTTTTGTGGTAGGTACTGTGATTAACAGGGCAAAAAAGACAGCCTCTATCCCAAAAGAAGCAATTATGTTGTGTATAATGAATAAGTATGAAGAGTACATGTAAGTACCTAATTCTGCAGAGAACACTGGACTGGAATTCAGCACACCTCCATTCTACTCTTAGCTTGTCCACTAACCTGCTGGGTGACCTTAGGATAGTCACTGTATCTCCCTGTGCTCCAGTTTTCCCTGTCTGTAAATTGGAGATAACAATACCGATGCTTCTTTGTAAAGTGCCTTATAATCTACTGATAAAAACCACTATATAAAAGCTAGGAAATTATTATTATTGTTATATATAATTTTTACATATGGAACAAAATGCTAATTTGCTTCTGAGGTAAAAATATTCCCCAAAATCAGAATATACACCTATAAACCTATTTATAGCAATAATTATCATTATTTTTAATGAAGAGCAGGTACCTTCGTGTTCAGAAGCAGACAATTTCTCAGCCTTTCAGCATAGCTCTAATATGTAAGTCATTTTAATGGTCTGTGGGAATGGAGTATAACTTCTCTGGGAGACATTTAACTGAAATAATCAAAAATGTTTTTATTATTATCCATATCAATTTAAGGAAACAAACATTCTTGTGTTTGTTATTGCCAGCATGAAGGATTTTGCCACTCTAGTCAAAGTCATGTCATCTCTTCACACACTTCAGTTTATCACAGAAAACGATGCAGTGTGCAGGTTCCTTCTGCTTTTGCAAAAGACATCCCTGCCTTAAAATAAGAAAAAAATGGTATTTTTGTGTCATTTCAGCTTCTGAAGAAATGTTTGATTTATGTGCTTTTATTCCTGTAGATAATAATAATCAGCACTTGACTGATTGAAACTGGGGTGGTTCATGAGTGCAGTTATGGTAGGAACTTGTCCAAAGCTCACTGAAGTCAATGGGAGGCTTTTATTCACTTCAGTGAGCATTGGATCAGGCCCTTAATAAAAAAACAACAACACTAGCCACACAATCAAAAATCTCAAGATACTATTGTAACTGGACATTATCTAAGGCTTACCACAACCTTTCTGAAGATCAGAATCTAGTTACAGAACTGAAGAAATATTTCTGAAAGATGTGAAAATTAATAGCATGTTTTCTATATAGTGACCTTAATAAGTTTGATGCAAAAATTTTAAAACAGTTTTTGTTTTTGTTAAAGGAGAACCAACTGATTTAGCTATCTGATCTTAGACCAATTAGTGATATTTGACCATTTCCAAGTCTCTTTTAAGCTTTTGCCTATCGTATTACAATCTGTTTCAATGAGAAAAAGTAAATGGAACAAGCTGTTGATGCTGAGTACAAAAGAAGAGAAAAGAAAGCCATCAAACACATCAAGGTCTTCTGCCTAACTAAAGGCCTGATCCAAAGATTGATTTCAATGCACCTTGCATCAGGCCCTAATTTCTCTTTTATTACCTAATAAATTGTTTGTATTTGTTAAATGAGGGTTAATTACCTTAAATAGTTCTCAGAAGAATAGGCATGTAACCTATAGTGTTCTGTCCAAATGATTATTCAGACAGTTACATTGTGCTTACTTAGATTTTCCCTGAATTTTCAGCTGCAGATATTATTCTTTACTCCCTTCTCTTTCTTTTTAAATTGAATTTAGTTTTCATGCATGGTGCTGGTTTTAGAGCTATGGAGACAAAAATCCTTAATCAACTCAGAGAATAGGGATAACATAGATAGTGACAGTACAAATCTCTCCAAACTGCATCAATCCTCTATCAAAGGGAAGGTTATTGTGGTGATAGAGTAGTTCAGTTTTTATTTAGTTTTCACTTACCTTCTGAAACTGATAGGATAGTCAATTCTCATTGTACCAGTAACTTAGTGAAGAAAATCACCAACTGATTTCATACAGATAATCAAAAAGCATGATAAAGTAAGTTTTGATCACTTTTGCCCATTGTTATTGTTGAACTGAAGACTAAGGCTAAGCTCTTGAGTTCTTCCCTTACGTCCTCTCTTTAAATACTTTTCTGTAGAATTGCTGGTGCAAAACGGCTACCACTTTTCTATGCCAAAGACAACTGCATTTGAAAGGAGAAGTGAACTGATATCTAGGTATACCCAATCTGTAACAATAAAGCAATATGGAAAGAAAGGGTCTATATAAATCTAAAGTAATATTATAATTAATATTCCAAGTGTATTTGGATGACATTTATTTAAATATGGCATCTATACATCTTGTGTAGCAATTTCATTTGAGTTCTTCAGGAAGGCTTATTGGTATCTATGGAAGAATGCCACTGTAGGACGGGCTCCTGCCCGGTCCAGTCCTGGCGGTCCTTCCGCGGGCCCAGGCTCAGAGGAAGGCCCCTGCGCCTTCCTACACAACAGGGGAATGTTAGTCTTTCAGTCTTTCGCCCCGGCCCTCACGCAGGGCGGGCGAGCGAGGAGGCTTTCGCCCCGGCCCTCACGCAGGGCAGGTGAGCGAGGAGCAGTGGCTCGAGTTTAGCGGGCAGCAGAGGCTGATTCCCTTTTGGGGATTGGCAAGGATCAGGGGGGAGGGGAGGGGGACGCAGGCCCACCCAACTCCACTGCGTCCCAGCCCAGGGCCCTAGCAGTGGCACGGGGTTGCCACTCAGTCGGCAGGGTTCCTGCCGCAACACACCAACTGGGCGTTACCCCTAGTACAGCCACGCCTCTGGCTGTCCCTGGGCTCCTTCCTCCCCGGATTCCCCGGTACCTATGTCTGTCGGCTCCTCAGGGTCGTCGGGGTACACTGCCCGGGGTAGGCCAGTCAGCCCTTCTGCGTCAACAGGGGGGTAGGTTGGGGAGCTCCTCAGCGAGGGGCAGCTCCTCCAGATCACAGGGCTGGGGGTACGGTCCAGCCTCCAGCAACTCCTCCAGGTCGGATCCTGTCTCCAGGGGTTGGGCGTCTGGCAGCTCTTCCAGGTCCGGACCAGCTTCTGGGCGGAACTCCCAGTTCTCCGATTCAGGAGGCTCGTCCCAGCCGCTGCGGGCCTGAGGCTGGACCTGGCGCCTCGGGCCTGGAGACTTCGGCCAGTCCAGAGGGCCCGGAGGCCCAACCCAGGCCTTAGAGGCGGGTCGCCGCGGCCGCAAGGCCAGGAGGGTGTTCCCTGCGGCAGTGGTCTGGCGTGGTTCAGTCCCTTGCCGCAGCCGACGAGGCAGCACGTCTGTCTCCGCCAGCAGCCTCCTCCCTTCTGAGCTGCAAGGCCTACTTTTTATGGCTGCAGCCCTCCCTAAGGCTCCGCCCCCCTGCTGTCAGGTTGGCCGCCCGGCAAGACCTATCGGGGCCCAGTAGTCTGGTTGCCGGGCAGACTGGGCTGCCGGCAAGTCTAGAGTCTGATTGGGCGCCTGCGGCCCTTCCGCGGGCCCAGGCTCAGAGGAAGGCCACTGCGCCTTCCTACAGCCATAAATTCATTTGATCTGCATCAAACACTTCTAATTCATATTCTATCTGCAATCAAATTATGAAGATCCTTACATATCTATATAAAGTCTAATACACAGTCAGTGGAACTCTGTCTGTGACTTAAAGGATATTGATAGTACAGTATATCATTAAATAAATAAATAAATGTACAATTGAAATAAATATACAATTCTGTGTTTTTCTTTCAAATTCAGAATCTGCATTCAAAATTAAAGATATTCAGTATCTGAACTATTTATATAGTAATCTGCTAAACTTTTGACTACTTTATAAATCACTACTGATTTGTGAATTTCATAGTGTCTGAGTCTCAAAGTCTTTTATACTTAGGATATACCTATACTGAATCATGAGCCCTTTCTAAAAAAGGCTTTTCTGAGTCTTCCATTGACTTTGCTGAGCATTGGATCTGCCCTTTAAAGGAGAAGGAGAAAATGGACGGTGAAGGAGAAACCACTTTTTTTAAACCATCATCTGTGATAACTAGCAAAAGTGAAGATGAAAATAATACAGACTCCCCATGAAAGATAACTAGATTTAAGTTTATTTCATTTTTTTCTCTTCGCAGCCTGGAGTTATTTGAATTAACTAGTGTTTCTTTGAGATATTTTTAACCTGCTGGCTCTCAGACATTTGCAGATGAAGCCTTCAGCCATCAATCACTGTTCTATGTAATAAATGGTTTTACAGTACATTATAAATTGGCAAGCTTATTTCTTCTAAGAATTAATAATTAATTGTTGCTTTTAATGATTACCCTTTCCAATATGTTATCCTAAGCTTTCCAGTATTCCTTTCTTTTGGCTGCAGAAAACACCTTCAAAATAGTTCTTAGCATGTTTCAAACTCATGTCTGTATTTTTGACCTTGCAGTATTTTTTCCTGATCCCTATACGACTGCCAGAGTATATGCTTTCAATTTTTTCTTATTCTTTTCACTGATAATGTACTAGTGTGAACCTTGTTATTTTAACACTGACAATGTTTCATGGTACTGATTGTCTATTTGGTACTTATTTTTCAAGTGTCCAAAGTTTTAGTATTTTTTCTCACACAAACTAAACAATGTGGACAAAAAGAGGAAGATTGATCTTGTGGTTAGGGCATCAGTGTCTCAGTTGCCCATCTGTAAAATGGGGATGATTCATAGATTGAGAGACTTTTAAAGTTAGAATGGATCATTATGGTCATCTGCATAAGAAAGGCCAAAGAATTTCACCCTGTTTTTCGTGCATTAAGCCAATATCTTGTGGCTGAGCAAGAGGATACTTTTAAAAAGACATCTATCCTTAATTAAAAGATTTCAAGTGACAGAGAACCCTTTGTGAGTTGTTCCAGTGGTCAGTTACCCTAGTTTTAAAATGTTTCACCTTAGCTCTAGTCCGAATGTATCCACTTTCAGCTTCCAGCCATTGGATCTTTTTAGGCCTTTGTCCACTAGATTAAAAAGTCTTTTACTACTAGCAGTCTTCTTCCATGTAGGTGTCTACAGACCTTGATAAAGTTGTCTATTAACTTTCTCTGACAGACAAGGTAGGTGAGGTAATATCTTTTATTGGACTGACTTCTGGTAGTGAAAGAGACAAGCTTTTGAGCTACACAGAGGTCTTCTTCAGAAGTTGGTCCAATAAAAGATATTATCTCACTCACCTTGTCCCTCTACTATTCTGGGATCAAAGTGGCTACACCACCATCACGGAAATTTTTCTCTTTGATAAGCTAAAAAGATTGAGCTTCAGTGTAAAACAGGGTTTCCACATGTTGAATCATTCTTTTTCTGTATTTGTTCCAAATTTTCAATATATTTTTTTGCGGTGTGGACTCCCAAAGTGGACATGGTATTCGAGTAATCATCTCACAGAACTAATACCACCTCCCTGCTATGACTCAAAACTCCCCTGTTGTAATGCAATATATTTCCAAGAATTGTATTATCCTTCTTAGACAAAGAATCATACTGGGAGCATATGCTCAGATACTTATCTCCTATGACCCCAGACTTCGTCAGACTTACTGGTTCTTAGGATACACTTTACCAGCAATGATTTTATATTTTGTTCCAAATCAATGATAGGGCTATTTACTAGCATTGGGTCAATAACAAATCCCTGGATGACTCCACTAGAAGCACCTCCTTTTGATGATGATTCCCCATTTACAATGACCTTTTGAGATTCGCATTTAGCCAGTTAATACATTTAACAGGTGTTCAGTGATTTTGAATAGTGTTAACTTTTTAATCTGAATGTGTCAATGCTTCCTTTCTCCTATCTATTGTCTATTTTGACTGTAAACCCTTCAGGGACAGGGATTATCCTTTACTATGCATTTCTACAGCACCTAGCACAAAGTGGTCATGCTCATAGTTGGGTGTGATTCAAAATAATTAATACATTCTGAATTTTTTTCCTTGCAGTGTGTGAAATTGTGATGTGTAAAACTTGTCAAAGAACAATCCACTATAAAATGAGCATTTTTAAATGGTGACTCGCTTACACTTTCATTTTTTGGTACCAAAATATGTAATGTCAGAAGTTTTATGTAGTCATGGAATAGAATATATGCCGCAGAGTTGTCATTCAACATTATGTGGGTTAATAATCAACAAAATAAACAACACTGGCAATTCTCAAATGAATAGTACTACACATCCATTTTTCCCCCAAAAAAACATGTGGGCAGAGATCTAAAATATGTCAAAAATTAAAAGAATTTAAAAAAAACATGTACATCTAGATTAGCATTATTTTTTAATATTAATTAATGGTCCTTTTTGAAAATTCCCTTTAGGTTTTGGTCTAATTTGCATTTACAACAGGGAAGACTTTGAAAGTAAAGCACAAGTAGCAAACACAACAAGCTCTTTCATCAGAAGATAGGGACTGCTTTATTCAGAGATAGACCTCTCCCCAATAATTCACATGACACTGCAGCTGCTAGATCCTCCTTTCTCCAAAAGCCTCAGGGTAACACTGAAATATCAAAGTTCAACCCTTTAACAAGACAGTTAATTAAAAAGCAAGAACAACAAACGGGGGGTAAGCAAAATTTTAATGGGATTTGTGAAGTAACTATCTGTGGTTCAGACCTGCACACATTGAAGTCAAAAGGGGTTTTAGCATTGATTTCAATTAGAACAAGTGCAGGCCGAGAGTCCTTTTAACATTCCAGTGTGCAATTGATCAATAACAAAAATGAAAGAAATGTATTATTATATTAACTACAGGTTAAGATGTCAGTAACTTGATCCTGCCCTTTTCAAGTCAATGGCAAAACTTCCATTGACATGAGTGGAAGCAAGATCAAGCCCAAAATACTTTTTTCAAGTTCCCCATAGAAAACAGAGCCTGAAAATAATTCTACTATATACATTTGAATACACTTGAAAATGTAGCCACGCTTTTTCTTGAATTCAGAAAAAAATTTAAATGCATATTTTCTCAATGGAATGTGACAGAGTAAAGGTAATGATAACGAGCCATAGGAGATTTAATTAATGCTACTGAATTTTCTTCCCCTTGTTGTTTAAAGCCAAGCTCTTAACACCAGTTTCATGGAGCGTTATGAACTAAGATCTGATTTTTTGTTAGTACTTCTGTCCCATCCCCTGATCTTGGGTGTACTACCAAAGGTGCTACATTAATATTTATGGCTGTGAGACAGCAGCCAGTTGACCCTTATGTACCCAGTGTCTAGCACATGCCCCCCTGGGGCTCCCTCTATGATCAGCTATACTACCACCACCAACAGAAGCCCAAAGATAAACTGCCCAAAAAAGAGTTTGATTAGCTCCTCCAAGTTTCCTCCAGTAACCTGGAAAGTAGAAAAAATATTGTAAGAAATATTTCACACTTTTTCCTCAACTGACTGTCTTCTACCCATAGGGGATGGAGCGTGATGTGTGCACAGCATTGAAATAAGTAACAGACCTTCCAATAAAGGCATGTCTAGAGCTGCAGCAGGTTACAGGATATTTTTTGTGCACTTTTCTTCACACTTTTTTAAAAAGAAAAGTTCATTCAAAACTGGCTGGGTGTGCGCTTCTGTGGCTCATACTACAGCTGCTCCTCAAGAGAATGGGATTCCTGGATAAGTAAGCTGTGCCCAAGCTTCCCTAACTAGTGAAGATAGCAGGGGCAGGCTGTAATATTTCTGTACCTTCATCCCATCTCAAAAAAAGGAGAAGTAGGCTGCCCTCTAGCTTTATAGGGCTTTTAATAGAGGGTGGAGACTGTTTTTTCAAAGTCTTAAAACTGACAGAATAACCTAGACATATTTCTCCTGATTATTTAAAATATATATTTGTGATTACAGCTGTGGAAATCTTTAATCATCCACCTCGTAAGCAAGCTCACTTTATTATAAATTATAAATAATGTATTACTCAAATAAACTGGCAAATATACAAGTCTAAGAAGGAAATGGAAAAATTAAGGCAATAAGAAAGATAAGATATAAGAGCAATTGATCACCTATCCAGAAGATGGTTCATGGTTCATAATAGAATTAGACAAGAGTTACCCAGAGATGTTTGGAGAAGCTTGTCCAATGAGTACACACAGTGTACTCTGAAACTGGCTTGAATTTTAAAGCAAATTAATAATAAATAAATAAATAAATAATATTTAATAAAAAAGTGATGCCATCCAAAATTGTGCCATGCAAGTAGATAATATATATGTGTATATATGTGTATATATATACACAACACTGAAGAGAACTTCACATATCATGTGATTTTAAACTATGTCTATTGGGAAAGCTAAGGAAAACATTATGCTTTTGTTCCATACAAAAATAATATCTCATTTAACATAAGAAAAAGATAAGCTGTAATTATTAAAAAAGTTCTGTAGATTTACCAATACTTAGCATACATTTTAGAAATAGATGCAAAACAACACTAAAGGGAGCAGGAGGGTGGGTATGTCATCTTGAAAATAGTGCAGATTGGTCTTCTGAGGGTTTATTTGAAAGATAAGAATGCAAGAGAGACAAGAAATGGCAAATGTGGCTTTCTAAAGTTCTGATATCTGGAGACTAAAAATGCTGACAATGGGAAACTTCAAGAAAATAAGAATAGGTAGAGTCAAGTAAGGCTCTCAAACAAACAAAAAAGCAGGAAAAAAGCAGAACTTGATAGGTTTATGCAGGGGATGGTATGATGAAATTGTCTATAATGGCAAGTAGCTGATCTGCATCAAATATCTCCAATGGCTGGTGATGGGACTGAATTATTACGGAGAATTTTTTCCAAGGCATCTGGCTGCGGGGTCTTGCCATGTGCCCAGAGTCCAACTTATCTGACATATTTGGGTCAGGAAGGAATTTTCCCTTGCGTCAGATACGCAAAGTCCCTGGAGGCTTTTCACCTTCGTCACAGCCTGGGGCATGGGTCACTTGCAGGTTTAAACTAATCTAAATGGTGGAGTCTCTGTAGTTTGATGCCTTTAAATCATGATTTGAAGACTTCAGTAACTCAGTCAGAGGTTATGGGTCTATTACAGGAGTGGAATGAGTCTATGAATCGCTCCTAATTTACACCAGAGTTAAGTAAGATCAGCATTGGACCCTCTATGTATAAATGGAAATATAGCGTCCCTACACCAAAGCACATAGATCTATCTCTATACTATCATGAAAGGAATTCATTTTTTACTGTTTCATAGCTCTCAAATATCTATTAACAGTTTGTGAAATTACAACCACATTCATTAAATGTTATTGAGTCTGATTTCATTTGAAGCAGGTGGAATTTCATCCATATTCTGGGAAGCTAGAAAGCATCAGCCAGTTTTGTTACATTCTTCATATGCTCTGCACTTTCCTCTGTCTTCCATCATTCTGCGCTAAGGTAAAGCCTCCTAAAAGTGAATAGTAGTCTTCTTTTTTGCTGTCTCAGGAGAAGAATGTACTAAAGCAAGGAGATGTCACAAAGGCCCTTTTTGGAAGTGGATTGTTTACCTATAGATTCCAAATCTCTATCTGTGACACTTACAGAAGGCTGAGAATTTTTTTACTCTTTTTTTTTTGAAATTGTCAAAATGGAATGTTTAGCCATTTTCGAAAAGAAAAAAAAAAACAGGTTTGGAGGGGTCAAAATGCCTGTTTGTTAGTAAATTTAGGTTAATTTGTAATGAAAAAATAAATTCAAAATATTCCATTTTTTATTTTATTAAAACAAACCATTTCAACTGATCCAATCTGAAATTTGTTTCAGACGTTCAGTTCATGAAAATTTGAGATTGACATTTCATCCCATTTCAAGACGGGAATTTTTTTTGAAATCTTTAAAATTGTCATGGGATGGGAAAACCATTTGTTGTCCCCCTCTAGTTAAACTCTCATTTCTGTTGATACAAGTAAAGCTTATTGTCTGTCTGCTTCCCTAGACTGATTCTCCAGGTTCTTTTTTCCAGTGGTTTTTACCCAACGAGAAAAGGTGTGAAATGTTATCATTGTTCTCTGTACTATTAAGTCTTTATATATCACCCATCACTGTGATATGAGTGCCTAACACTTAACTCTTTTTGGATAACACTACTTTTAATACAGTATAAACATTAATAAAGTGTCTAGGATAAAACATATCCCTGAATTAACATAGTGTAACAGGGTGGACTTCTGTTTCAGGTCCAGGAGGCCTGGAGCTAGCCAGGCATGTTCAATTGGTCCCTGCTGTGGCAGAATTAGCTGATTCCCATCCTAAGTTGTCTGAACTAACTGGACGGACTGATAAACACCTGGGCCTCATAAAAGGGCTGAGAAAACGTTAATTGTAGGGGGAAGAACCACAGCAAGGAAGTTGGGCTCACGTGGAAGGCCCTGAGATAGGGTCTGGAAGGACCCCAGGGAAGTAGACTGGGAGTCAGCTAATTCTGACATGGCTAGCTAGCCCAAGTCCTCCTGGCCCTTAAAGGGATAGACCATCCTCTTACACGTGCATAAGTATAGTACAATGTTAAGTTCATATCAGTTCAGAGAGATAGATTGAATAGAGGACATTTGGAGGATGCAAAAAATCTCTCTGCTCTCTTTTTATGAAAACAAAAGCCAAGATTTCTTCTAGTTCTCTCGGGGTTCAAAAATTATGCAGAGCCAAAGCTCGTGTTCAAATGGCTTTGTGCATGTCATGGGGAAAGATGAAGTAAATCTCGGACCATGGTGTATATACACTATCTGTCACCACAACCAACAGCTGTTTTCATTTTATTTCTTACACAGGCCCACAAATGTTCTCTTTCAGGCAAAAGAAAGATTCAAATTCCCAGCAATGTATACATTATGACTGTCCTGCCTATTTTTTTCTAATGAAGTAGTGCAACAACTGAACAAAATAAAATTCATCTAGTGATCATTAGGGAGTTTGTATTTGAAAGTAAATATTATAATTGAATTATTGGTGTTTAGTATTAAATCTATAACATACAATTTATAAAATATGTGGAAAAACATGGCTATTTTCTTGTAAAAAATTAGCATTTTAGTATCAAGGATACCTTCATTGATAAACAGCAATCAGCAGTTGAAACTGACTCTATATTAACTATTCCTCTGGAAGGCAAGAGGAAAGGTCAGTATTTAGTGAATTGTTTGATTGGACAGGCTAAATTAATGCCAAGAACAAGGAATTTCAGTTTGTTGGTGTGACCTGTCCGTGCCCAGGGCAACCACCTGAAAATGCCAAAGTCAGGGCAGGCTGTAAACAGAGAGCAGATTCTCCCAGCACTGCTGGGTGACACTGAAGCCAGACTTCCCAACCAGCCACAAACTGCGCTTCTGAATCCCCACAGAAGCCATATACAAATACACACAGCCCCTTTTACTGCATTTCAGCTTCTGGCTCCCAAATCAGCACTAGGTCCAGTAAAGAGACCTATGCTCTTTACTACAAAATTCCCTCTGACCCTAAAGGGTCAGCCACAGTACCAGATCAATATGAGTTTGGATCTTATCCAAAATACCATGCTGCCAGCCAATCCTTTAGTAACTAAAACAAAAGGTTTATTGTAAAAAGAAAGAAATAAACCATAAGAGAAATGTTAAAGGGTCAAAGCAAATCAGATACATACAAGTGATTGAAAGTCCAAATACATCAGGTTTCTAGAAGAACTGTGGAGTTTGCAGGCTTGTACAGTTCCTCTGGTATACATCCAACACCTGGATGGGCCTTAGTCCTTCAGTTCAGTTGCAAGTGAATTGATCCAGAGGCAGGTATATGTCAGTAACTGAACAGGAACAAAGGCAAAATGGTTCCTGTGGTTTGATCTTATATACCCTCTGTCCCTGGTCACACGGCCTTGTGGAATGTTACAAGAACTAAAATGGAGTCCAGAGTCACATGAGCCAATCCTGGTAACTCTTCAAGTATGCCTTTAGTTTCTTCCTGGGTCCCTTGCATCCGTGAGTGTCTTAATGGGCCATTAAGTAGGCTATCGTCCTGCCGCTATCCTAACTGGGGTGTGTCTTATACAGCATAGTTTGAAACACAGGTACATCAAATATGTCCATAACTTCCATTACAGATATAACACATGAACATAAGTATTGTCATCTCACTCAAGCCATTACATCCTTTCTAACAGTACCTGACATGGCATATCTTACATGAATTATTATGATTTTGACACACTGATGTTAACCAATATGACAAATGCTCTCCCCCCATCTACCCAGCATGACAATTGGGTTATCCCAGGAGACAGTGAATTTTAGCTGACTGAGCACCTAAATGGAAAGAGTGTTAGGACCAGACTCAGTGAGCCGCCTAAACCCAAGTTCTAAGATTGCAGGCTCTCTTACCCCAGTGGTAGGGACCCGAAGGACCAGAAGAATATACCAGTCAGGGTACGGATTCTTCGAAAACAAAAGGGTTTATTAACATAAGACAAAGGAAACAGGGTCACAACATAAGTCAGGGATCCAATGGAAACGGTGTCAACTAAGGTAAGTGTCTCTAGTGAGTGTCTCTGGTGTTGTTTAGACCAATCTCACGTTTGTTCTTCTCCTGGGTGGTGATGTCGTCTACCCGGCAAATCGTCTGCTTCTCGTCCTTGCTCGTCGGCTTCTCTTCCTCGTCCGATGTTCTCCTATTCTTCTCTACAACCAGAACTACCTCCCTCAGTCCAAACAAGCAAGACCAACAACAACAACAACCGTTGGTCCAGTGCCTATATAGCTCCACAGAATCCTCTGAGAACCAATAGGCTCACTGGGTTATCCCGCCTTTCCGTGGGCTTTGCACACGGCACTAGAGACCTTTGCGCACAGCCCTTAGATTGTGCTCACGGCACACAGCTTTTGCGCACGGCCCTCTACTATCTACGGCCCTCCTGATTGGTCCCTGCTATATACATATTCAAACCTAACTGTTAACTGTAATGAACTTTCGACCTCAACTCAGTGGATTCTCCACTGGCTACTACATAAAAGGTCACGGGGATATTTACAGGGGAGAGGGGCCGTATAGGGTCTATGACCCACAGCTTACAAGAGGTCTGGAGGATGGAAGAAGCATGGAGCATGTTAACTAGCAATTACTGTCAGTGAGGCCCAAAGGTACCGTCTAAGCAAGTTTGCTAAATTACATAGTGCAGGTATGCTTAGTTGCAGGTATGCTGGGTTGGAATTCAGAAATGTTATTTGTGGAGGTTTAGTCTAAAAACCACCCTAATGTGAAAATACTAGTCATAGAATTCAGAGATTCCATGGCCAGATAGGACCATTGGAACGTCCCCAAAAATAATTCCAGGAGCATATATTTAGAAAACATCCAATCTTGATTTAAAAATAGCCAGTGACGAAAAATCTACCAAGACCCCTTGGTAATTATGCTCACTATAAAAGTTTTATGCCTTATGTCCAGTCTGAAAATGTCTTGATTCAACTTCCAGCTGTTGGATTTTGTTATACCTTTCTCTGTAAGACTGAAGAGCCCATTATTAAATATGAGTTTCTCATGTAGATACCTAGACTGTAATCAGGTCACCCCTTATCCTTCTCTTTGTTAAGCCAAATAGATAGACGCAAAGATCTCAATCACTATAAGGGATGTTTTCTATCCTTGAATCATTCTTGTGGTTCTTCTCTGAACCTTCTCCAATTTATCAACATCCTTCTTGAACGGTGACAATACAATATTCCAGCAGCAGTCTCACCAGTGCAAATACAATAAATAAATACATTTGTCAACTAGGGGTTTGATTATCCTGCCCCCTAGCAGGTATCCCACATATTGTGTCTCCTTCTTCCTGATGGTGCACTAGGTGGGTTTTGTTTTTAACCCAGGATCCTTTAAGGAAGGTAGCACCTCAATCACCTTCTGTACATGCATCTCCCAGTCCTGACTGAAAATCACTGCATCGTCTAAATAAGTGATCACGTAATCATTATGCAGCCTCAGGATATTGGGTAGGCATTGAAAGGTGGGCACTGCATCATGTAAACTGAAGGGCATGGCTCTGAATTTGAACAGAACCCACCATGTGGAGAAAGTAGTCTTTTCCCAAGATGCTCTTGTTGGGGGATCTGTCAATGCCCCTGGGTCAAATTTAGCATTCTTGTATACTGTGCTTGTCCTTGACATTCAAGGAGGTCATCTACTCGAGGCATTGAGTTTTGTTGGTTTTGTTTAGTGAACTCTCACAGAGCCTTCAGGTAGTCCCTTAGCTGTAGAACATATTGCGCTTCACTGGGCATCGTGTTGGCCTGTTCTTCCTAGTCATCCTTCACTAGGAGGAGTATTCCCCTTTGTTGACATCTATAGAGGTGTTTGAAAGGTGAGAAGTCTTTTGAGGCTTTCAAGGCTTCTTGTACCTCGAACAGGAAGGAGTGCCTCCCAGTGCCAGAGGCCAGTCTTGATGAAGCACTTGAGCATGACTTCCAGGGTCTGGCTGAAGCATTCAGCCAAGCCACCCATCTGTTACTATCACTGGCATTGTACTGGCTCGTAGCAGGTGGCATAGTCAACAATAACCAGTATGTACTGACAGCCAGCAGAGTTAGGTTAACCTAATTGTAGATGTAGCTAGGTTGACAGAAGAATTCTTCCATTGACCTAGCTATTGCCTCTTGAGGGGATGGATTTACTACAGAAATAAAAAAATCCCTTCCATCATTGTAGTATGTGTTTAGGCTACAGTGGTATAGCTGCAGCAATGACACTGTAGTGCTTATAAGGTAGATATATGCTCGGATTTTCAGCCCTTGGGCTGGGCATCATCTTTTTGCTTTGTGTTAGCACAGTACCTATGCACAGGTGGGTCGTGGTGAATGTCTAGGACCTCTAGGTTCTATGGTAATGCAAATAATAAAAAATAATAATAAAACATTCTGTTTTCTTTTAACCAAAATCTACTTTTATTATTTAAAAAAGAGAGTCTCAGTGATTTCATATACACCAATGTAATTCCATTAACTTCAGAGAAACTCTGATTAATTCTTATTATTTTTAATTTTATTGCAGTAGTGTTTAGAAGTAATGTTATGTGAATAAATTATTTAGTTCACTGGCAATTGTGAAAAGTTGAAAAGAGAATTTTGTTTCAGGTCAAACCAATTTTTTTTTTTTTTTTTGAATTGAGGAATCACAAATTAAAACAAAAAAAAACAAAATCTCATTTGGGGTCAAATTAAATGTTTAGGTTGACCCAAAAAGTTGCATGTTTTGTTTTGATTTTGAACAGTTTTAAATATTTTTTAAAATAAAATTAATGGAAAAGTCAAAAGGAAATTTTAAAACATCTCATTTTGAAAATATTAAAATGAAAGAGTTTTTCAGAAATTGTGTTTGTTTTCAAAATGACCAATGTGGTGAAACTGACATGAATTTGTCCTCCATTTCAGTGATATCAAACCTGCATTTTTTGCTGGAAAAGTTTGTTCAATATTTTCCCCATGTCTATTTAGAAGGCACTATTCAAGGATCCAAGGCCCCACTGTGCGAGGCACTGTACACGCAGGTAATGAAAAGATATACTGAAAGCTTTTTGAAGTAGGTACTAAGTGAGCACACTTGACAAGTGCATTCCACTTCTAGAGAGTGACTATACTGGAATTGGTAATACTGGAATTGGTAGTACTACTATTTATACCATGTAAGTTAAAAATTAGTCACAATATCCATAATTAACTTTTTGAGAATTTCTTATATTCTATTCTTCTAACAAGACTGTGATGAGAATTTGTTGTTGTTCTTCTATTTTTGCAAGAGATTAAAATGAACTTTTGGTTTGCAATGAAAATCTCATTTTACTTCACAGATCCTTCCTCTGCTCCAGTATATACTGCCTGGAGAATGGGACCAGGAGAATGTTTTCATTAAAATACTTAGTCAGGAATCCTTTTACATCTCTTATGAGAAAGAGCCCACCCCACCCCTTTCTTTTTCTAGACTTAAAAAGAAGCCTGAACAACTTGCATGGAAAAATTATTTTCAGTGTCATTGGTTTGTGAACTACATTAACTTCAGAGCTGCAAGATTTTCCAAAGAGAATACTGTACAGGATCTGGTTAAGGTTTGGCTTTAACCCCACAATATATACCCAGGGAGAGAAAGAAATGGAAAATAGGCAGCCAGTAAGATTCAGAACAATTGAAATTTGCTCCATAGCAAAGGAGACACAGTGAATGTGAAATGAAGTACCAACAAACATAAAATAACTTGAAAATAAAATACAAATAGATACAACATTGCTGAGATCAGAAGCTGAGACTTTTATTAGGAAAACCTTGACTAACTCCATTAAGGCAGGACCCTTTTTCCCCAAAAATCTAGATTATAATTATAAAAAGAGATTATAGTTATTCAATCATGGTGTCTGGCTATCCATCAATATTCCTATAAATTTATAAGAAATTTGGCTTTGAACTGACTTTGCTGATCTCTGACTTTCTTTTCTTTTTTAAAGGACCCTACTGACAAGAAATGAGATGGAAATGAGACCATGGTAGTGAATTTGGAAGCTAGTCAAGAGTATGATTTAAATTACTACCACTAGCACTTAAAAAAAATATTTCTCACTCACTTGAAGAAGTAGCAAGTTGCCAACAGGAAGTTGAAATGACTATTTATCTTTTTTTTTCTTCTGGTTTTCTTGACCCCTGTTGTAACTTAAACTTCCAGGATCAAATTCTGTCCTCAGATATAGACACACAATGGTCACAGATTTAAATGAAAGGTACATGTATCTGACCTCAGATTTCTGCCCGAGACTAAGAAATTGTAAGGACAACAGATATGAAGATGATGTGATTTTCACTTAGCTCTGGCTGACTGTCTCTGAATAGCCAGCCCCATTTCAGCTTGGGAATCTGACCAACTGTCACGTTTGTCCCAAGAAAGCACCTGAAACACAAACTGAGAGTCACGACTCAATACTTGGAAAGGAGGAAATCTGGAAGATTGATATGGAATTGTTTAATGAGGGATCACCAAAGCAACTGTGGTTAGAAAAAGGAAAAACTAATGACAGGGAGGATGATTAATGCAACTATATAATCATGAATTATTTATTAGCCTGGATACTTTAGCCATCAAAACTGCTGTTTCCTGCCCAGTTTTTATTTTTGCACTATTAGAAGCTTTCCATTTCTAGTTCTCCTCTAGTTAGTTTTATTTATTTTTTGTACACTTTTAAAAACCAGTTGGAAAATTCCATGCACTATCTTTCCTGCATATTTCAAGCATATATAGCTAGAGGCAAAAGGAAAGGCCTGATAGATATAAAACTTAAATCAGTTGCAAAATTGAAAGTAACTTGTGGCTTGGCTTTAAGAATAAATGTAGTAGAATGAGTAACATAGTTTAATGTACAGAGGATTTTACTGCAAACAAAATCAACTCCTTTTTAGAACCTTTTACTGTTATGGACAACTAGGCAAATATTGCAAACCCATTTCTGAGAATATTCACTTGAAATTAAATATGAATTCACTGTGGCTGGGTTAGTACATGATTTAGCTGTGGCACAGCCCCACATCATGCCAGTTTGCAATGTGCACAGGGATAAGGGATCTGTACCAGGTCTTGAGTTTCAGTAGCCTTCCACCTCATTCCCACAATGCACTGAACTGCTTTCTTCCTGACCCTTACACAATCTAGATCCTTGTCCCTCTGCGCATTTCTCAGTTGGCAGTCAGAAAGCAATAGTGCCTCCTAGGGCCAGGTAGATCTGTTGGGGGTGAATCAAAAGGCCCTGGTTGGGGAAGGAAACATAGTTGTAGAAAATACAGTAGGCTGTCTAAGAAAAAGTTAGTTAAAACAGTCTTTTCTCCCTTGGAAGTTTACAGTTTCAATGATTCTTCCATCCCCAGAGCTGCATGCGGTGAGGTTTCAAGAGAAGAAAATCCCAAATGGGGAAGGGAAGAGAACACAGTTGTAGAAAACTTACAGTAGGTTGTCTAAGGGAAAGTGGTCTTCTCTCCCTTGGAAGATTACAAAGTCTTTTGCAGTCTCTGTCCCTGGTTTTCACTGAGAGTCATTGTCCCCTGTCATTCATGACTTCTCAGGAGGAGGGGAAGAGACAAACTGTGGGCAGCATTATTGGTTGTGAACAGTTATTTTAGAAAAAAATATGGTGTTGTTCAAATCTCAAAATCTTTCCATTAAATCTTCTATCTTATACTTTTAATAAATGTTTTGCTTTGTTTAAATGTCTTTTGGTCCTCCTTCCTAATGATGAAGGTGTTTTTTCTCAATGGGCTGCAAAGTTCTTATCTCATGAAATGGAATGGTGTGTAAAAACCTGGTGCCAGCATAGTGCAAATATTTTTGAGTTTCTGCTCCTCCCCCTCTGTCCAAAAGGCTCAGAAATATCTTACACATACAAGGAACAGATGGGGAAAGTACAGTGTGTTATGTGTTACTATTCTACAACATAGCAGATGTCTAAAACACACAAAAGTGGTAATCAATCTTTTAAGGGTTTTATTAAACATGTTGAATCGAAACCAAAGAACAATAAAAGCATGAGTGAGAATACTGGCAAAAACAGCATTTGCCCATACTCTGTACAGAAACACCCACCGCCCCCATCAAAGAAACATATGCAGTTTCAACCATACCACAGATAAGTGCTCTGTAACATCTGGTATTTGCGCTTAGAATTACTGACAATAAAAAGTACAAAAAAAACCCCACAATGACTGTTATATTCCCTTCCCCAAAGCAAACAGTCAGAAGCTCATTACAGAAGTTTAAGTGCTCCCCATAAAAGAGGTTTCTAAAGAACCATGAATAGTGTAGACAAAAGCATTGTACAATGACCGCATAAAAACTCGGCCACTCCCTTCCATAGCACAAATCCAACCACAAGGTGATAACCCAATGAAGGTGCATGTTATAATTGTCTTTACTGAGTGCAATGTCACAGGCATGAATGGCTAATGACCTTCCACTTCAAGGAAACAAAACCAACACAAAGCTATGTAGCCCCATTGATTATGAACAGTTTTAAACATTTTTGATTTTTTAAAAAAATAAAATTAAAAGAAAATTCAAAATGAAAAGTCAAAACATCTCAATTTGAAAATATTAAAATGAGACAGTGGTCATTGATGTCAGGGTCCAGTTTCATGAGCCTAATTGGGAGTGGGTATGTGGGGGTCCCCCGAAATAACTTTAAGAGAGACCCACCATACAAAACCATATCAATTCAGGGAATAAAGTCCCTTCTTCCTCCACTCAAGTACAATCTCAATCTCTTCAGCACCCTGGTGTCAGCAACCTTTCCAGAGTTTCCCATATTTGTATTTATGAATCTGCCTCTGTCGTTTCCTAATCCTTGCAGAGTGGCTGAATAGTAACCTGTTCAGTTCACATTTTCAGTTGCCCCATGTGGTGGACATACTATTGGGATAGGAGTGTCAACAACGCCCCTGCACAGCTCATAACCTCCATCCTCTGAAATTCAGCAATTAATTCTGGAACTTTTCTTATGGCAACCACTCCCAGTGGGTAAATAACCGTATTAATTGCCTTATAAACCTACACAACCACAACAGTCGACTTTCCAATCCCAGTGTAGTTTACAATGGACCTATAGCTGTCTGGTGTAGCCACCTTCCACAGGGCATTCACAATCCAGTTCTGAACTGAACTGAGTGTTGTGGCACTGGAAAGTTTTTGTGAGCTCCTCACACAGCCCCATGAAGGTCTATTTCCCTATTCAGAAGTTCTGAAGCCACTGCTGGTCAACCCAGATTTCCAAGACAATATGATCCCAATATGAACTTATTCTCCTGTATCAGAAGTGATGGCCACCAAATGACAAACTGTGACAATACTGGCATTCACCATATCTATACAATGTGATCTGAATCAATTGTTATTGACCCTCAAGGTCAGCCATCTTTGACATGTCAGAAAATGCTGCCCAAATTCCATCCAGCATTTTGCCGAGCACCTACGCCTCTGTATAACCATTTTTCCTGCAATAAGGAGCAGTAGTATAACCAGATCATCACCCAATTGCTCCATGTTTCATGTTCTTCAGGGAATAACATTGAGGGGAAAAGTGATCAGAAACTGCCATTGGCAGATGTGTGAAGAGGGGGGCCAGTATCAACAAAACACAGCAAAGCGGTTCCTAGATTGTCTCCCTGTGATGTACAGAATGCTGCGATTCCACCTCTGAAATGGTAGCGCTAACATCATATTCCTACAGCAGACGTGTGGGCACAGGTATACACATGTACACAACATTTGACCTGTGTCTAGCACAACATATAGGGACTCTCAGGTTTGGGTCTGGGGAGCACGTTCAGTCACAAACACGATTTAGTACTTGGCTATACATGCAGTTGTAAATAGAGTCTAACTTTATATGTTGCATTGAGCCAATTAATGTTATCGTCGACTATTTTTTCTAGTGATGCCTCAAGCAAGATCAGTTTACAAGAAAGGAAAATAGCTACAAATGTTCTACAATTATCCAATTCTTCTTATCTGCTACCTAACTCTGAAAGATCTTAAAGGTTTGTTCAGGCCATCCTCCTAACTATAAGAGTTATGCTCATCCATTCAAGGAACAGGCATGTTACCAAATGATTTATGTGACCAATCCCAACTACTCAACACAGTTCAAGCATCAAGTATCATACATGCATAGTGAAGTGGGCATAGAGCTGGTTGGGAATTTTTTGACTGAATGTTTTTTTTCCATCAAAAAGTGCCAATTAATTTAAACTGTTCATGAGAAACGTTAAAGGCTGGAATCAAAATAAAACATTTTGAAATTATTGAAACAGAACCCAATCATTCTTTTTTATGGAAAATTTCCAAGATTTTCACTTTTCATCCCGATTCAGGATGGGGAAAAAAATTGAAATTGCAAAAGTCCTTGTAAGATATGAGATGGAAAAACATTCCACACTCAGCTCTAGTTTTGCATGAACAGTCCATTGAGTAGAAAATAAATTCATAAGAACATAGAAATTACCACATTGAATCACAGCAGTGGTTTATTTAATCCAGTATCCTGTCTCCAACAATGACCAAGCACCAGATGCTTCAGAGAAAGGTGAAAGAAAATCTGCAGTAGGAAGGGATGATAGCCCCTGCATGAATGTCTCATGCTAATCTCTACTATATATAGTTTGGCTCAAAATGTGAGCATGGGGTTTCATACCCTTCTCCATTGCTATTTTTTAAAATTTGTTCAGTCTGTTCATGGATAACCTGCAAACACAAAAAGAAGCTAAATTCACCAAGTAAATGACTTGCAGCAAATTATTCACTAGTCTCTGTTATGTATTTCTGCGTTGTGCTGTAGCTGACCCCTCTCCTATGAACTATTTACTCTGAAGTGGTATAATGGCTTTTATAAGCAAAACATGGCCAACAACACTCTGCTCATCTCAGCACCACAGCTCCTACAATGAGGACAGGATTTTATCCTTAGATTGTAAGTGAGAAGGTATTGATGCAATGAATGCAGAATTAATAGATTTGGAGACTGCTGTTTCCAACTTTAATTTTCTAATCATTTGAAGGTTTAATATTGTACTTTTATACAATTTCTCATTAGAGCTGGAATTATAGCAGAAAAGCTTATCTGATATTATTAGACTATGATTTGGAATGTTCTTGTAGTACTTATTCATGATATTGAATGTATATTAAAATCAGTACATTCATGCTGCACAAATGCAAGAGGTGACCTGCTTTGAAGGAATGTAAAGAAATTCTGGATTCAGGGTTTCATGATTCCAGGGCTATCTACACCTTTGTCCCCTTTTCTGGTCTCTAAGTGCACTTCCATAAGTCTCAGGACTTGTGTCTTTATCTCTGCTGGGATTGAATTCTGCAATTCTTTCAATCCTTAGACTATGCCAACACTATGAGCTGGGGTGCAATTCCTCAGGTTATGTACACATAACTTGCACTAGCTTGATGAGAGCTAGTGCTAATATGTGTGTGAGCAGGGGAATCATACCCCCAGCTCATAGTGTAGACATAGCCTTAGACCAGGCCTTGGGCTACAGCAATCTATGTATATAAACCATACTTAGCCAACAGGTCTGACAGAATTTGGACACCTGAGATTCTTCTCCTCAGGAGTTAGTGACTACTGGTGTATACAGTGACCAGACAGCCTTCTTAAAACCAAAGTATTGCTTATTTTAACAGTAGGAACTAAGCATTTAGGAAAAAAGATTTTAAAACAACAAACAAGCAGTCTACACCCCTACCCTCTTGTGATGGTGACCCTAGAAGCCTTAGTTTCTTCAGACATCCCCAGCGGGCCTTGTGTGTCAGTCTGGTTTCCCTGGACAACTCCTCCAAGAGTTGCTTTTAAAATTGCTAGTCCTTTTGATCTTCAGCGCACATGGCCATTTCTTGTTCTGGCATTTGTGGAAAATGCTTACCTTCAGTCTTTCTTTTTCCTTCCTGCTTGCTTTTTTTTTACAGCTCTCTATTAAACTAAACCAATATATTCATATCATAAACATCACAATAATAAGGTCAAAATATAATATTCACTAAACTAAATTAATGCATAAATTAAACTTATATTTAATAAATTATTACAGAACAGCTCCAATTCCTTCACCACCCAGAAACCACTCTGTCAGCTCACACCACTGGTCCATCTAGTCCACCATTATTTATCTGGCTGTAGCCAGTGTGAAGATTTCTATGTTATCTTCTGTGCTATCTGCATTAACTCTGAAAGTCACACAGGGATGGAGAGTGGCTAACTTCTGTGTGTCCCTGAAGGAGGATAATGGGAAGTCATATGCTTCCCCCTTCAGTCCAGAACCTCTATGCGTCTCTGTTCCAAGTGTAGGATTGAGAGCAGGCTCTATGCAGCGCCTACTTCGCCCTGCATGTAACTGGGAAGAGATTAGGCAAGAAGGGGCAATAAGTGGGTATCTTCTTGTCTGGTCCCAAGATACTGGCCAGAAGAGCTCAGCTGCTGTGAGGGGGATGGAATGCAACATGCTACACCTGACAAAATCACTCCCACTTCTACTGAAGCAATGTAGTTACACACTGTGCCACCCACACTGAGCTGAGACCAAAGCTACAATCTGTCCCATCAAAAATTAAAGTTTCAACCAGAAAAATTATGAAGACAACTATAATATCAAGGCTGTATGATAGCAGGAATAAGGATGAAAAATGGATGTTAAAAATTAAGGTCAACACGGGTGCCTAAAGTTATGGTAAGATCATCTAAATAATGATCTGATTTGCAAAGTTTCTGAACACTTAGCAGCTCCCATCTAAATCTGTGGGATACATATATATGATTTTAGGAGCCTACTTTAAATATCCATGTTGGCAAATCTTGACACCAAAGACAAAGATATATTCCAATTTGGTTATGGTTCTTAAAAATATCTTGAGTTGGCCCTAACATAATTTTTTTCTTTAGCCATGAAATTCCAGTTTGCATCCAGATGGGTAGACTTAGTGGGTATGGCTCTGGTGAGACAGATATAATTTCAAGTCATTCTCAACTAGACTTGGCAGCAAAAAAAGGTTTTGGACAAAAGACAAATTTTTCATCAAGATTTGCATTATTTTTTCTCATTTTTTTATTAGCTCTACTCTTAACCAGTGTCTGAAGGATCTGGGTATGTATCAGGTTATAACATGGTTCTGGTTTGGCTCAAGCTATTGAAGGGTCATTCATAGATGGCTGGAAATTATTACAGATGATTCTAATATATAACAGGCCTTTCCAGTTGACTTACTGCTATTGATCCCTTCCGTTCACCTATTTCACACTAGAATTATGGCATCAGCAATTCTGATTTTTGGTTAACAAATTTACATATCCCAAAGAAGTGAATAAGATTTCATCCTGGAGAAATATCTTTTCAGATATCCAAAGTTTATAACAAATAGAAGCTATTTGAAAAAGATAGGGAATTTATGATATTAAGCTACATTCTGTAATTTATACTAAGACCCATATTAGGGGCAGTGTGGAGGTCAACATTCAGTGACTGGAGATGACAGTGGGAATCTTTGAAGGACTCTTTGCTGCCTGTCTCCTCAGCTATATCTCATCTTGAATGCATCATATATTTAGTAAAGGGTTCCCCTACCTTGTTTCCTGGAAGCGTACTTCTTTATCAAAAGCTTTACAAGATATATCCAGTCTCTGGACTAAAACAGATGATGGAAGTAACAGAAGAGACACAAATGTAAAGCCTCACACTGAGGGCTGGTCTATACTGGCAGTGGCAGTCATCAGAAGATAAGAAAACTGAATAACTTAGCATGAGTATCTCCCATCGACGTACTTAAGTTGACATACTGCGGCGTCTTCACAGTGCTGCATCGATAGGAAGCGCCCTCCCATCAATGCAGACTTACTCCTTTCGGGGAGGTGGATTAATTGAGTCGACCAAAGAGCTCTCTCCGATCGACTGAGCGGGTCTACACAGACCAGTTTAATTGATGCTACATCGATCCTTGCTGCTGTGGCAGTGAAGACATACCCTGAGTGTGTGTGCTTACTGGTGGTCTGCTCTGCCTGACATTAACGGCAAAAATTCCATTGGTTTCTGTAGTGCAGAATCAGTATTAGCCCCCAAGAGAATATATGAACAGTAAAGTGGCAACGAGGAAACATTTAAGGGAAAAACAAATATAATAAAAAAAAATTAAGGGCTACCCTTTGATTAAATTAGAGTGCAGATTGCACCAACCACTAATAGCATGTTCTTTACTCGGGTGGCTACATAAGATTATTATTAAAGTTGAGATTGGTGAGTCGCACAAATAGAGATATGAAGACTGTATTCAGTACTTACATACAAGTAAGTCTAAGAGCAATCATAGAAAAGCAAAATAAATATAACCTTGTGGAGATCATCAAAAGTGAAGAAAGAAAACACAGTAGGTGGAGAACATCATAAGTGGAAAATGATGATCCAGTTTACACCATACTGTTGCCTTGACATGTCCACTAAGAGTTGAGTTGACAATCTTTTTATACCTTTTCCCCGTACATCCCCTACACAATGGGGAACATATTTAATTAGGTCTTAGTCTCCTACCCATGTGTAATGTTTCAGGGAACCATGATTATGGTTCTGGCTAGTAGCCTAAGCTATTTGCATCAATACATTTCTTAATAGGTTCCATATGTATATTTGGTTTCTCCATGGTTAACAAAAAGTCCCTAAAATCTGCTCAATTAAGCCCATTTTCTAGTTATGTGTGTATCAAAATATGCATGTTGCTAAACCTTAAAACTCCAAGTCAAACATTCATGTTAACTACTCAAGCCCTCTAGGCCTCAAACTCATTGCAAAATTGTTTTGATTATCACTTTCTAAAACATTTTAGCTCTTTTCTAACATATAGACTATATTTTGATTTTAGGTATGGACCTTCCAAGATAAGGTTGGGGTCAAAGGTCAACAAGTCTAATCCAAAATTCAATGAAAAGACTCCCATTGATTTCACTGGACTTTGGATCAGGACAATCATAATACAAATCCTCCTGGAAAACAAGAAAAGAGTTGTGAGGGTTTAGGATGACCCACATTATTGCATTTTTCCATTATTCCTGGGAGTTCATTTTTCACTACAGTGTTTATTTAATTGTTCATTATATAGAACTAGGCAAACAACCTCATTATTATGTCTGCCTAGCGAGTATGAATTTTAATGTTTTCTTTCAAAATCATGGAATAATTTAGTAGACCTATAACAAGAGATTTAAAGGAAATGCATCTCTTTCTGTTCAGAGCACATCTCAACTAAGGACCAGCAGAGTGAAGTTCACTTCCAACATTGATTTCTATGAGCAGCATGGATGCATTTGAAAGAGGCAGAAGAAAACTACTGAATATACAGCTAATGAACAATCTGTCCTCTTCACAAAGCATCAAGAAGTTGTCCTTTGAGGATTTCTTTTTTTTCTTTTACAACTGATTTATGTGCCATGAAAAATAACAGATTGTACTGAAAAATAAAGCCTGTCATGTATAGGAAGAGCAGAAAAAAAATATTCATTTAATCTGATGAGGAACACAAGATTGTAATCTTATGTGAGTAATGAAAATGAGCTAAAATAGTATCGTTTTCCAGTCCTACCATTGTCCCAAAAGGAATTCATGTTGAGCTATTTTCTGTTCTTCTTACAATTTGCATCACAAGGATGATGTTTTCTAATCCTTCATGCATTTTGTGAAAAATAAGACTCCACAGGACTGTCTGTGGACCATAGCAAAGCTGTATAATTTGATCAGTTAGCATAAGGGCACTGGAACAAATACATACTTGAATATGAATATGCACGGTACATTTGAAGTAGTAAAACATGCTTCTGAATTCAGATGCCCTATTATTTTCTGTAAAATCTTTCATATTTTTAAGAAAGGTTTTAATCCTTCCCCTGCCACTGTTATACTAATTAAGCACTTTTACATTATTGTGGCTCCTGAATGACAGACAAGAGTATTTGCTTCTGGGATTGCCAATTACTCATGGCATCTAAAGCATAAGAGGAAGAGTTGATCAAATAAAGGGAAGGATATCATAAAGTATTTATTTTTATAAAATATAGCAAAGGTAAACATGGGATTGTGAGAATAAGATCAGGGAAAATGGGACATAAAGGGAGAAGGGTTTAGAGAAATAAGAGAAAAATATTAATTTGAGAGCAATAATCTTGTAAGAGGTAGGAATACTTTACATATGAATTGCTGAAGAAAAAGAAAACAGCATCCCGTGAAGCACACTGCTGAGGATTTGCACTGATTGTGTTCATTACTCAGGAATTCTCAAAAATTAAACACTTCTAAAATTAAGGCACAGTTTATTTATCTTAGGTTTCATCATTTTGTATTGGATGTGGACATTTTTCATTTATAAATAGTTAATAGTAGAACTGTTGGGGAATGGAAGTTTAATGATTATTTTGAAAAAATATACTACTAATTTTTTCTTTGAAAATTGAAATTTTAGCAAAAAATATTGTTCAATATTTAGCAAATGTTGAACAGCTATAGTCAGGATGCAATAGGGAACATATATTTTTTAAATAAACAAATGTACTGAAGGTATTCAGCTATATTAGATTACCATTCTAGGCCAGGTGATACTTGATATTGGCTGGTGAAATAGTTTTCCTTACCAAAGTTGATGACCTGTGGATGGCTATTCAAGTATCATCAACATACCAGGTCATTATTTATCTATTTTTTTATTGTTATTTTATTTATATTACAGTAGCATCCAGGAGCCAGTCATGGACCATGACCCCATTGTGCTAGATGCTGTACAAAGACAGAACAACAAGGCAATCCTTGCCCCCAAAACTTTACAAACTTTTTTGTTACCCTTCTGCTAGTCGGAGTCAGCAGCAACAGGGGCCAGGATCAATCTCCAGGGTTCCTTTCAATAGTACAACACAAACCCAGCTCAAGCTCCCACCCAGTAACCTGAAACAATTACACACCACCTCTTGTGTGCCTGTAGAGCAATATTTCCCCTCTCACAAGCACAGAGACTGAGACTATCTACAATGACGGCAGCAAATTCGCCGCTGTCAGATCGATTTTTCCAGTTTGATTGAGCCGAATCTCCGAGGTAAGTGAACACAAGCTCTCATAAAACCACCTCCCCAAAAAGCGTAGCGCTGCATCAATGGGTACGCATTTCCCGTTGGCGCGGCGGAGCACAGTGGAGACAGCGGGCTAAACAGAAGTTACGAAGTCGACGGGAGTTACGCGAGGTATTCCGCATAGCTTGAGTAACTCCTGTCGACTGTCGCCGAATTTTGCCAGCAGTGTAGACCAGGCCTGAGTGTAGAAAAGAGACTTTTAATAAAAAGGGGAAAAGTAACCTGACATTAACTTGGGAAAACGCCTCAAGCAGGATTCGTACACATAAAACCATGAACAAAACATCCATGAGGCAGTTTCCTTTTGCCTCAGGTTTTTAAGTCCAGCAACAAGAAGTTCCATTAATGTGCCCTTCACAGCACCCCACTCATAGGTGTTGTCCTTAGTCAGGGCCAACCCAGAGTTTAGAGATGCAGCTGCAGAGTTCACCTCCCACCCTCGTTGAGAAGGGAGAGGGAAGAAGGCCCTTTGCGTGCTGCGTCGTCTGGCCACCATGCCAGCATGCTCTGCTGGCCATTTGTTGCTCCACAGGCTGCTTTGACAGCCATTCCGCCAGCTGTTCAGCAGCACACCATCACCATCTGCTACTCCACTATGACCTTTGTGGGTTGGTCTCTTGAGGTTCCACCCAGCTCTCAGTGACTGTCAGCTCTTAGTGAGTGAACCTCAGTGCTGAAGCTGGGCAGGAGTGCTGACCCCCAGCAGATGATTTCAGCTCTAGCGAGCACTTAACAAAGTAAAAGACTCCTAATGGAATCTTCATCTTTGAACAGTAGGAGAGGGAGGTTGAACCATGCCTGGGGTTCTTAAATAGAATCCAGGCTTCCAAGCAGGAATACCTGTCCCCACCCTTGTCACTCTTCACAGAGCTGTGGCATTGGAGCCCTTTGCTTAGCCCCTTCAGTTCAGATGATAGTGACCCCTCAATCAGAGCAAGCTAAGCACAGTCCTCCTGCCCTTTGCTCATACAAAAGGGGAAAACATTTAGTTACTCCTGCAATTAACACTAAAAGGATTTGTAACCCAGCACCAGCCAAAGTGATCATTTGGGCAAAACAGTCCCATCATGCTGAGCAGGGCAGGTGTGCTCATACAAACACCAGTTCAGCAGGGGAGAGTCCATTCAGATCCTGTTTACATCTATATTTGTAAACTAAATATAGAAGAAGAGACAACAGGTGGATATAAACAGATGGGTGAGCAGAAGGAAACAATCTTATCCAGTCTTTGTTTTTTATGAGCCTATGTTCGTACTTTATACCTCTTCATCTTATACAAATACATCTAATTTATACTGAAGCAGTATAAGATATCTGAACTATGCTGTATGCAGAAAATCAAGTGTTCAACAGAATACTGAATTGAAATGAAATATACTAAAACATATCAGTATGTTCAGTGTTTCTCTTAGTAAGTACATGTAGGTTAATCACGGAGACTAAAACATGTTTTTGCAGAAGTGATAGCACCCCTACCATAGCATTTCCTGTTACATAAAAAAGTGTATTATTGATTTAGCTCTCTGGCTGTTTCAGAGACAATATTAAAGTATTAGAAAAGTGCCATTTTATCAATAACTTATTAATGAATGGCATATTATACATAGTTTTAAACAGACATTCAAAACTTTCAACAGGCAGCAGCCTGTCGAAACAATCAGCGTCCCACATGATTATTGGTTTCATATATTAAATCATAAGTTATGTTCTAACATACACGCACTTGGCCAGTAAAAGGATAGCTGTCTTTGAAATGCAAGATAGACAAATGATAGAATGCACACTGTGAAAGCAGAAAAACAATGGAAAATTGAATCAAGTAATGCTCTTAGGTTCAATTCCCATTGAAATAAAGGCTTTATTTACAGTGGAACCTCAAAGATATGAACACCAGAGTTATGAACTGACTGGTCAACCGAACACCGTGTGGATCCAGAAATAAGCAATCTGGCAGCAGCAGAGGGGCGGGGGGAAAGAAAGCAAATTCTATACTGTGCCTGTATTGCATCTTAAAGGTTGGCATGCAGAGCAGAAACAGCCTGGGGTCTGCACTGTTCCTGTAAGCCAAGGGCTTCACCCCACCCACTGGGAGGGGGAAGCTGTTTTCACGACCACCCCAGTCAGGAGGGGGACAAGCTTGTTCAGTCCCAGCCAGAGCCTGAGCACAGGAAAGAAGCTGCCCCAGGGAGCAGGGTGGGAATAGGATGGGAACAGCTGCTGCTGTTACAGCCAAAACCTGGCCTGAAGCTGGAGTGGGAGCCAGAGTCTGAGCTGCTACCTGCACACTGTGCTCTGGAGGAGTTTTAAAGGGTCATAGTCTATGCACCGAGGTGTTCGTATCTTTGAGGTTCTACTGTACATGAATTTTGTCTACTTATGTTATTCACAAGTAGAAAATGTCACACATAAGTCACTGAGTTCAGCGCAAATGAGTACCTTTTAAACACTCCATTAATCTAAAATAACTTTCCATGCATAATGATGTCTTGATGTGAAGGCGCAACATAATATCACTAGTCAAGACTATAAAGAAGTATGGTGGACTATTGTGTGGAGACAAAATTGCATAGTGGCGTCCGCAGCGCTACGAGCACCGCACCTTCCCCCCACACGGATAGAGAAGCAGCCTAGGGACGGTTGACTCAGTGGCATGAACCGCATGACCCACACGTACCTACCCCCTTATAAGGGGGTGAAGCGACCTCACCTGCCGGTGTGTGGTCAGCAACTGCCCGGGAAAATTGTAAGCACCTGGTTGGCCATAAAAGGTCATGCAGCAAATAGCAACCAATGGGGCTTAGCCTCTGTTACCCGCAGGAAACTATAAAAGTTTAAAGTCAGGTAGCAGAGAGGAATTGGATCTACCCGGCATCCTGCAAATCTCCTGGTCGTGTCGGTTTAGCGGGATGACGCATCTTCCCCTGCCCACTTTGCTGCAAACTGATCACTCGGAGCAACTCTCTCCCATCTGCAGGATTTAAAACAAACAGCAACTGAATTTGGCCAACATGGTATATTTGTACATGGTGTTTGTGAGTATTGATTAACTGTTCTGTGTTGTGTTTGTGCTGTAACTACTTCGGGGAACTCCAAAACCGGGCACCCTAGTGTCACACGCTGGCAGCCATGCGTTGATCCGGAGAGATCACGAACGCAGAAGTCTTGGGTGGCGCACTTTGTCCTTTCGCGCACGGAGTTCCCCTACCTTTTGTTATCATTGTTTATTATAGAATAAAAAGTTTATTGGTTAAGCGAAACTTGAGAATCATCACTGCCTCGCCGACCCCTCGTATCCCAAACCGAACCTATCTGAGAGTTTTTCTCTCCATTCTAACATATTGGAAAAGGGGATTCTTGGCTGTCAAAGATAAAAAGCTCCAATCTGGTGGCTTGTGACTGAGTCTGCAACTTCCTACATGCAGATGGACTGCTGCACCTATGCAAAGCAACACCATTGAATTCAGTGAAAGTCCATATAACCACTGCAATCTGCTAGCATGCAAAAAGTTGCAGGATTGGGATGTAAAATTGCATGGCTAAAACAGACATGACTTCCATGACAAAAAATGTCTCTTAGGACTTTGCCCCCCACGCTCTAAAAAGCCACAGTCCTTGTGACTCCTGCCGACCTGACTACAAAAAAAGCTTCCTCCAAGATTTTTTATGGATTTGGCACAATATATGTCCAGTGTAGTCGAATATAACTTTCTGAATTGTCTTAAAATATTAGCTAAATATTCCTTAATTGTTTTAAGTCATCTTGACTGTACAATAAAGGATTCCTGCTTTCCATTAGTTCAGGAAGTAAGATTCTGGTGATCTTTAAAGAGAAATATACACTTGTGCTTTTTAAAAATTAAATTTTAAAATGTCTAAAGAATAGCTTCCATTTCATCAATGAATATGAAGAAAAAATATTAGTTGTTCTAAATGCCAGAGGAACTGTAAAGTACAGCATATGAGTTCTTTATAATGTTTATAAAAATGTATATATAATTTCCATTTTTATACACACACACACTTCAAAGCCCTGATCTTGTAAAAGTCATGTGAGTAGCCACATTTCAAGGTGCTTAAAGTTTCTCCCATGCATAGGTATTTGTAGAATTAGGATCCCCATTCAAAGGAAACTAGAAATAAATAATTTCCAGTTGTTAGAAATAATACAGTGTCTAAATTCTGATTACATAAAGTGAAGCCCAGGGTGTATAACCATCCTTGAGCAATCACAGAAGGCTAATTTGTCACAGCCCTTCCTCATCCACTCTGGAGACTAAGTAAGAACCTCTTACTCTTACTCAGGCTCAGCTGAGTGAAGTTGCTCATCTTGTGATGCCAGGGTTGGGGCCGTTCACCAAATCTTTGAAGAGGGGAGTAAGTGGATACAAAGGAGTGGAGGAAGGAGGAACCGTTGTTGTACCAGCTCCCTACTCACTCAGAGAAGTTTGCTGGGTGCAAAAGGGACGTAACTTACTCCATGGTACAGGAGAACTAATTTACCCTTCCACATCCAAGGTCCTTGCTTGGGCCAGTGCAGCCACACACCACCCTTTGGTCAGTTTAAATAGAAAAAGCAGGGTCTTCCCTAGAATGTATTCAAGTGTCTACTCACAGTGGCAAACACACACAACATTTTCATATACAAATACTGTTGTTGGACGAATTCCTGCACATGGCTCCCCCTCACACTCCCCTCATCCATTCGGGCTAACAGTCAACCCACGACCTGACCTTATTAGGGTGTTACCATGGAATCGGCTGCACCTTTGGCTCCCATGTCATATATGAGGAATGTAACTGACCAGGGGAGACGAAACTCCCCAGCAAGCAGGAAAACTGCAAGTGTCCCCCGGCCAATCCAGTGCTGGCACAAAGCATGTTCCTTGACCAAGCAGTTAACCCTTCATGTCCCATTTAGTCCATAAAGAGGGGTCTTTCCCAAGCCCCCGCTGAGAGCCTCATCGAAACCAGCCTGATCAGCTGGTCCCGGTTCTCCCGCTCACGTCTACCCCCCTCCCCCCCGAGTGTGAAACGTGTTTTTGCCGGCCAAATCGAATAATGCTGTGGACATCAGCCTGTGTGTTCCTCTGCATCTGTGTGGTGAGGGGTTAACTATCAGTCTGTATTTTACAGCTATGTTGTCTGTTTAACTGCCCGTTTGTGTCTTGCAGTTAACTGCCTGTGTGAAATCTCTGTGTGTCTGTGTAAAATCCTTCTGTCTTGCAGGTAATTGGCTGTGTGAAATCTCTGTGTGTCTGTGTGAAAGCATTCTGTCTTGTAGTTAACTGTCTCTGCCTCTGTGCTTTGTAGTTAACCGTCTGTGTAACCCCTTTCTGTTTCCTGCAAGTAATTAATTGTCTGTGTAGCATAGTGGTCAGTGTCCCTATCTGCTATGTAAGAGACCAGGGTTTGATTCTCAGGCAGGGAACCACTGTCTGTTTAATATTAGTTTGGGTCTTGTTAGTTGCCTGTTTAATAATTTTTTATATCAATTTATGTTTTGTGCTTAATTGTTTTTATATCCTTTTATATTAGTCTATATTTTATAGTGAATTGTTTGTTTAGATGAGTATAACTAGTTAAAAATCTATATTACTCCTGTGTTTATAATAAAATTAATTTATTCCCTAACTGACTCATTATTGACTCTGTGGGATCACTAACCTGTCGGAACAAATACAAGTCCAGATCCTCAGGTGGTGTAATCCAGTGAAGCTCCAAAGAAGTCAGTGAAGCTAGGCCCATTGACACAAGCTGAGGATCTGGCCCACAAAATTTAATTCAGCCATAGACAGTGATGATTCGTGTACAGAGAGCAATGAAACAACCTGATGTGTGTGTCACTAAATACATATTGCAAACACAGCAAATCCATAGCAGCCGGCATTCTTCTCCAGCATCCCTGTGGCACAAGCATAGGCTGTGCAGTCAAGATCCCACAGGAGGCAAAAAGTGGCAATTTTCAGTAGGGTTTGGGGTGCTAGATTTACTGCCCAAGCAACAGTCTGTGGTGATTACAGCACGCTCGAAAGTGTTGTGCTCTACCTTCACTGTGAAGACCCTGCTGCTACACTGCAATAAAAGACCGATAGCATAGCTGACTCAGGCTCCTGGGCTTAGAATGCAGTGCTAAAAATTTTAGTGTAGGCATTTGGGCACGGGTTGGAGCCCAGGCTTTGAGATCCTGTGAGGAGGGAGGGTCTCAGAGTCCAGGCTCCAGCCGAAGCCTGAACATCTTCCCTGCAATATTCAGCCCTGAAGCCCTAGTAAGCTGACCTGGGCTCTGAGACTCATTGTAGCAGGTTTTTTATTGCAGGGTACCTAGATCACACTGATGTAATCCCATTTCAAACAGGAATGCTTTAATGCTCTCCAGGTACCTTTTCAAATTAGTCTCAGGCTCCACATGGGGCAGTTGGAGTGCATCACTTTAGAGCACTCTATAGTTTACACCCCTCCTATCCAGGCACAGATGTGGGGCAAGCAACTCTAGGCGCCCCACCTCCCACACCAGCCTAACCCGGTCAAGATGATAGCCTGGATCTGGCTCTGCTCCCCGCCTGCTAGGAGAAAGTGGAAATCCTATATCCCTGCAGGCAGAAGGGCTATTGCAGCCAGGGCTCTGGGATCCACTGGAAGTCTCACCCACCCACCAGGCTGCCTTAGTCAGCAAGCTCAATTGCCTGTACTGCCTAGTGGAAGAAGCAGCACCTGTGAGCAATGGCTGGGTCCTGCAAAAGGGCCATCCCAGGCCACAGTGCTGCCATCACCAGCAATCTGATCTATCTCCTGGTCTGAGTGGCTGCTTACCCAGCAAAACTGCTGCATTCAGGTGGGCAACTCGCATGGCTTCCCTTTTCTGCCCCTCCCTGAGGGAGCTCAGTCCTAGCCTCAGGCTCCTTCCCAGGGCAGGTGCTACTCTCTACCTCCTAGTGGGACTTCTCAGATGCAGCCTGATGTAGATGCCATCGGATATGACTGGGTAATGGGCACTTCAGCCCTCCCTTTCCTAGCCACTTGCACTATCACATCTAGGGCAGCTCCAGGACAAGTTAATGTCATGCACTAGAATGCAGTGATGAACACTGCCCTACAGATATGGTGGGGAAAGTCAAAGGTGCTGCAGGCAGGACATGATTTCTTTTTCTATTATATTACACTCGCTCCAAAGTTCACCAGCCTCCACTGGTCAAACAGTTGATTGCACATATCCAGTTCAACTGCAGTTTAAGAATTATTGAAAAAGACGAGGCCAATAAAGTTCATTACTAAGTTATTCTTTTCAGTAAGGCATGGAAAGTTTGTATCTAACTACTAAATTATATTGATTTGTTCAAGCATTATATAACTCCAACTCAATGGCACCCAGAACCTAGTGTTGACTGCAGCCAGCCACTCTTTATAATCTAATACCCACCTTCTAAAATGGAGGATCATAACCTTTGGTGGCTGCAGACAGAATAGCAGCTTCATACAGAGCCTTTTGTCTCAGCTCCTCTTTCCAGCAGAGAATAAATTCGGTGTAATAAATTCCATCCACTGCATCTATCAGCAGCATAAGTTCATCTCCAACCTGTGGTCAGAAAGATGCTTTGAGGTAAACATCTTTGTCAAAATTTCTGTATAACTGAAAAAAGAAGATAATGGAGAAGGAAGGAAAGGCTCCTAGGCCCAGAACATGGGGATGGTAGGCAGTCTCAATCTAAAGCCAATTCATGGAATTAGGTAGAAATACATTATATTAATAATATAAGCGAGAACTTCACCAAAGTTCTGAGGATGTTCAAATGCAGAGCTTTGGTTCAAACCCATACCTACTTCTACCTAATATATCCTGAACAACTTTACCAACGCAATCATAAAAGCAAGAAAGCACACTAGTGAAAGGCAGCCACATTTCCAGAAGTGTTCGCTAATTTTGTGTGCCTCAGTTTAAATCACGGGGAGTTACAAGTCCTCAATATCTCTGAAAGGATCAAGATTCTAAAAAATGTGTGCCAAATGTTAGAGTTTTAAATCCTTATTTAAAGTCAGTAGAAAATACTGAGTTATCAGCACTTTTTATAAACAAACCATTTATTTAGGTTCCAAAATGTAGGAGGCTAATTTTAGGCACTTACTTTCAGACCATAAAGGTTAGGAGAGCCACCAAAATAGATGTGCTGTCTTATTTTAAAAGGCTACATAAAATAAATATTTCAAACAAATTGAATGGCATTTGCCTCAAATTTCGAAAAGGAAGAGGAGAGAAGAAAGTACAGAAATGAAGACATTGGTGATAACCCACCATACCAAACACCCTCCTCTACACATATGCACAAACTATTATCCAGAAATTTTTTAAGATTAGTCCTTTAGTTTAGGAAAATATGGCAGGATTTTTATATTTCTTTAATGGATTTTCACTACTTTCATGTCCTTCCCTCCTTAAGGCATTGCAGAAGGACCACAAGATAACAATTGGGTTACAGATATATTTAAATTGTCATGAGAATAGATTGGACTCATACCAATTTCTATTCTCATTATCATCATTGTCATAAGAATGTAGAATCAGAATTTTAATGCCTCATATATTTTGCGAACAATTATAGAATGTACTTCTGTGACCTTCCTCATATTTATTGCCTGATTTATTGGATCCTATATTTCCCTGCTTTCAGCATCTTTGATATGAAAAAGTTGAATGGCCAGTCAATTTAAGAATAGCAACATTTCAATGTTTAAAGACTGTAAACTCTTCAGGCCAGGAACCGTGTCTTCATATGTGTTAGTATAGTATTTAGTATATTATGGAACCAATCTGGTTTGGGCTTCTTGAGGGCGACCATAATAAAAGTATTACATAATAATCTCACAAATGTAGCAGGTACTACAATGCTAGCATCTTTTTTCACATAATAAAAACAAATACACTCAAACACTTGACAAAGAGAATACTGAGAACAGCTGAAGCGCTAGAACTCTTGCCTCCAGAGTTTGTGGAGTAATTGTCACAGCTACCAATACTCATCAATTTCTATGTACCGCTGCTCAAACAAGCTTATGTTGAGGCCTATCTGAAACAAGAAAGGATCAGTTTCAATGCAATACATTTGAGTATCAACAATGAAAATTAGTTCAAAAGCTAAGTTTGATAGGGAGACATGAAACTAGCATAATGTTTGAAACCTATGGGAAAGAGCTCAGGATAGCTGGCAATTTCTCAAGGAGACAATTTTAAAGGGAAACTATCCCAACACAAAGGAAAGAAAAGAAGAGTAGTAAGGGCCCAACATGACTGCATCAGGAGCTTTTTAAGGTTCTGAAAATCAAAAAGGTTAGTGGTGACCAGATACTCAAAACAATTAATATTAATAACAAGGGGGAAGAAATGCAAGCCAAAACAGGGAAAGAACAAGTTAAAGAATATTTAGATAAGTTAGAAGTATTTAAGGGCCTGATGAAATTCACTTTGGGTACTTAAAGAACTAGCTGAAGCAATCTCAGAACCATTTGCAATTATCTCTGAGAATTCCTGGAGGATGGATGAGGTTCCAGAAGACTGGAGAAGGTCACACATCATACCTATCTTTAAAAAGGGGAACAAAGAGGACCTGAGAATTATAGACGTCAGCCTAACTTCAATACCTGGAAAGATATTGCAAAAAATTATTAAACAATCAATTAATAAGCACTTGTAATAGCGTTATAAGGAATAATTAGCATGGATTTGTCAAGAACAAATCATTCCAAACCAACCTAATTTTCTTCTTTCACAGGGTTACTGGCCTAGTGGATAAGTGAGAACAGGAGATCTGATATATCTTGATTTTAGTAAGGCTTTTGACACAGTCCCACATGACATTCTCTTAAGCAAACTAGGGAAATGTAGTCTAGATTAAATTACCATGAAGTGGGTGCACAACTGGTTAAAGACCATACTCAAAAAGTAATAATCAATATGATTTGTGTCAAATGGGAGGGCATAACAGGGAATAACTGATTAGGTGTTAGTATTACTGAAAAAGATCTGGGACTACAGTGAATCATAAACTGATGAGTGAATATCGTGATGCAGCTGTGAAAAAGGTGAACAGCATCTTATATTAACAGAATGTCATATGTAAGACAAGGGAGGTAATTGTCCCACTCCATTCAGGATTGGTGAGGCCTTAAATACAGTATTGTGTACAGTTTTGGGCTCCATCCTTTGGGAAAGATGTGGAGAAATTAAAGAGAGTCCAGTGGAAAGCAATAAAAATGATCAACGGTTTAGAAAACCTGACCTATGAGGAAAGGTTACAAAAAACAGAGCATGTTTAGTTTTGAGAAAAGAAGACTGATAATGGTATTCAAATATGTTGAGGCTGTTAAAAGAAAGAAGATGGTGATCAATTGTTCTTCATGTCCACTGAAGGTACGTCAAGAATTAATGGGTTAATCTGCAGCAAGGGAGATTTAGGTTAGATATTAGGAAAATCTTTCTAATTATAAGGTTAGTTAAGGTCTTGAAATAGGCTTCCAAGGCAGGTCATGCTATCGTCATCAATCATCATCATCATCAGAGGTTTTTAAAAACAGGTTGGAAAAACACTTGTCAGGAATGGTTTACTTGGTCCTGCCACAGAAGGATCAAGGCTGGACTTGATGACTTTTCAAGGTCCATTCTACAATTCTATGATTCTACTATTCTAAATCTGACATGGGTTGAATTGCAAATTAATTGGAGTATTCACTTTAGACCCAAGTAGTTACATCGCCTTCAGCCATACCTGAGTTTCTAATATAAATCTTGATCCAATGGATATTGGAGTGGGCCCTTACAGCTATATTCTCCCTTATGGGGAGAGGAAATTGGGTAAGTTGTAACCCAGTGAGTTACCTACATTCTTCCATCAAAGAAGAGAGGTTTACCCTTCATCACAAAACAGTGTTCCCACTTGTCACTTGGAGACCCAAAACTTGTGATGACTTAAGAGGCATGGGATATCTTTGCCCAGATAGGCCTCTGCTGGCTTTTCAGCATTGCCAGGGACTGCAGCACTCTGGCAGTCTGCTGCTAGGAGCACTAGAATGTTAATGGGCTCCCTATGGCTTCTCTCTTTCACCCCAATTCACTTGTGCTGAGGCAGTCATAATTTGATTCATAGTTGTAAACAAAAAAAAAGATCTTATTCCACCAACTACATCTCTCTCCCCCTTGTAAGGACAAGACATAATCACTCAGATATATTCATAACAAACAATGTTTAATCTTAGCAAGACACCATTTAACTGGGTAATGGGCCTTGGTGAACATACACACATCCCAGTATGCCACATATGGCCCTTGGGCCCATCTAAGAAATGTAGTTCCCAGGAGAGACAGAGATTTGAGAGGCAATGTGACCAGGGAACAAGGTGACAGCCTTTTGGAGTTATATAAGGAATATATCCTGAATTCAGTATAAAGGTGTGACGCTAGGCCCAAAAAAGCCAAGCATCTTTACAAATTGCATAACCCAAATCTGACCTTTAAAGATATATTATAGGAAAATACAATGGTAGAGAAGGTCATTCCTCATAAGTAGACTAGAGCTTTGATATGCAAGTGTATTGTTGGTAGTTATCTGATATTGTTTACGTATTTCTTGTTAGAGATTAGCAGTGTAGATAAATTGCTTTCCAGTCTATCACTGTTCTTTTGATTAAGAGTTCAAAAGGAACATATGAACATTTAGAGGGAACTTTTAATGTAACAAGATTATTGTTCTTATTTCTCTTGAAGTTTAAGTAGTAAATACCTGTAAATGGTTGTAAATGGCCAACTGCCATGTGGTAATGTAACTAGTTACCGTTGTGCACAGGACATAGGAGATAATACTTCAGAGTCCCAAATAATCATATATTAATTGTTCAAGAAGGCACCTGCTGTCAAGAAAATGTCTGTCAGCCTGCATGTATTATAAAAGACTCTAGTGGACTGATCCTTTTTATCTCAAATCTGTCCAAGCTTGTCAGGGAAAGTTTGGATCTCAAGATTGGGATCCCAGCGACCATCCTGGAATCACCCTGCTTATTCTCATGGGAGAATTTGAACAAACTCTGCACATGGACTATTTAGTCTTCATTTCTCTGGACTGGATTTCTAAAAAGGAAGCTCTAAACAAGGACTGATAACCTCCAAGCTGTTTGGGTAATTTCAGAGACTTTGCAATTTAAGAATTTTGCAATTCAGTTATCATCTCTACTTTGAAACCGACCTAAGAGCTTTATTTTCATCTGTGTATGTATACTGAGCTTTTAACCATTACTCTCTTTCCTTTCTTATTTAAATAAATGTTAGTTTAGTTAATAAAATTGGCTTTAAACGTGTATTTGGGTAAGATATGAACTATTCATTGACCTGTTTGGTAATGTGTCCAATCCTTTGGGATTGGTAGAACTTTTTTACATATGATGGAAAAAGATTTTCAGTAATCCCCATCATATTTGACTTGGCTGTCTGGGTGCTAGCCAAAGGGCTGGATAGTTTTAAGGGAGCTGTATTTTGTCTACTGAATGACCAGTGAGATCATCAAAACCTGTTTGTTGCTGGCTTGGTATATCTTATGGAAGAAAAACCATCAGTATTTAGGGCTTTGCCTGCCCCATTCTGTGAAGTTTGCCCTGTTTAAGCTATCTCAGCATGACTCCCCTGGAGGCCAATGTCACAAAGGGACATGGGGGTTGAAGCAAAACTTTGAGAGGTTATTGAGGGTTTGTAAAATGAACTGGGCCATGAGGGACGTTATTTGCCTCTGGAACTTATTTTTTACTTTCCTCAGATGGTGAATCTGTCCTCCAGTTTATAATCCATTAAACAGTAAAACTATAAATCTACCACTCTTTGTTTAGATAGTTTCCTAAATGAAGCTGGGAATTCATAATCCTTAACACAGGGATCTCTTTTGATTTTCAAAATGTATTTTTTCTCTTGGATTTTATACTGATCTGAAATATATCTAAAACTCCACCATACCATACACCTAACATTATATGGAGTTTTCTTCACAAAAATATTGTTGATTCTATAGCTTGATTTTGCTTTCTTGATGTGGAACGCATGGTAATTAAAAGCCTTATATCCTTTAAGCAAAAAAAAAAAAAGCCTAGTTAAAAAACATGACACCGATATATCCTGATAGCTTTAGCCAGACTTTTCTAAATTCCTCTGTTTTTGTTTTTCCTTTGTGTGTTTGGGGGAAGGATCTCTACTTGTCACCTGTCAGAAATTATTCTTTGAACATATTCCAGGAAGTTGGAATATATTTAATTACCAGACACAGAGTCCATGATCTTCTTTTCACATCTTAGTGAAGAAAAACAACATCTGTGCTTGGTTGACTAGTATTTACCAGCTCTAAGCAAGAAATCCTTGGTTTTAGACCACACTAAATAATGAAGTTCATGATTTTTCTACTTGCATGCTTGTAAACAATTATCTTAACATTGCCTCAGGGCAAATGCTTTAAAATCATTTCATATTCTGCTTAATTTCCACTTTCTACCCTTTTTATCATTGCTTCTATTGCACTAATTATGAATTGCCCTAAAGCACTTTGTTTAAAATACATGACACATTGACATATCACAAAAAAGACCTTTTTTGTGGGATTTTAGAGAGAAGGACATATATATATCTGACAAAGTATTTTACCCTTCCACCTTCTGCCGATTACTCCTTCCAGAACTGGCAAGAAATCTACTAGAAATATTATGTGTGAAGCAACAACAAAATCAGCCCAAGTTCTTATTTTTTTAAAGCACAGAATGCAAATATGCAAACTGGTTGTTGTAAATAAAGTCATGCTAATAAGTAATCAGTTGTAATATTAAATGAGCCCAGAATCTTGACTGAAATTTAGATACTTTTAAATATGGAGCTCACCATTACAGGTGAATTAAATGTCTTAATTGATTTTGCTGTTTTCTGTAGAGATTCCACCACAGGTAATTTTTTACCAGTAAGCCTGTTTAAATTAAACCTTTAAAAATTGCTAAGGGGTGCACCTATAAGAGGTCTTGATAATTTTGTTTTTTATACAAACAATAAATAACAATAATTATAAACCCAGAGGATAAGAGTCTGAGTGACAGGGAGGAGTATGGTGTTATCTATGGGTATGTCTACATTGCCATGTAAGCCTAGGATTAGTGGACCTCAAATCTGCTGATCCTCAGATTGAGAACCAAGGTATTGAGCATCTAAAGATTCCAACCCTCCTGATGGCCCATGTGGGTGTCAATATTATTTGTTTTTTCAGTTTGCTTTTTTAAAAATATCTAGGAAATCACTCACCAAAATGATGTTAAAAGAACATAATTAAGATTGCAAAATCAATTAATTCTAAAATTAGGAAACACCAGAATTCAGGTTGCCTTAATTTGCAACTTTAATTTGTTATTCTTGTGCACATGCATATGATGGAGTCTTTAATCACAAGCGATTTTTTTCCCCTAAACAGCAAACAATATGTAAGACATTTTTTTAACCTCCGAAACATGATAGAATCTTGCTCAAATTTAAACATATGGTTCTCAGGAATACAGATATTGTAAAGTTTGAATTTTAGTGCACTAAGTCATCTCCTCTGGGAATGACCATAATTTTTCACACTAGCTGGAAAATTTACTATCCAGTCCCTAATGACACACAGAGCCCTCTTGAAAGACAACTCAGCATCACTTTAACAATTTAGAAGTCACAGTCTAATTCTGGAGTGCTTTTGTACAGGCCTGTTCTGCTTTACGCTTGAATGTGTCTACATTACAAAGCAATAGGGCTTGAATCCTGAGTCCCAACTTGACTCACACTAACCCTTGGATGATCTGTCTGAGTTGTAGATTAGTGCAATTTGTGTGTAGACAGAAGAAGAGTTAGGCTTGAGCCGGGTTTGAAGAGCTTACACTGCTGTGTAGACATACCCTATATGACTAGTATCAGAAAAAAAAATGAACTAAGAGTTTTGGGAGGAAAATACGGTACTGGATTTTGGCCATGTTAAGCCTGAGCTGGTGGTAAGCAATCCATCTGCTAAATTTCGAAAGACAGTTGGAGACAAGAGACTTGATGGATGGAGACATGTCAGGTATTAAGAGGTCAAATGGTGAGTCACATAGAAATGATCTCTGAATGTGTGTGAACATATATGTTTACTGACAAATAAAATATAGAGGTTGAACTGAAGGGAGCTAAGGGTAGAACCTAAAGAGACATGAGGAAGAGGAACCTTGGGCAGAAAGTTTGGAGGGGTAAGAAAAGAACAAAAAGAGGATAGGGCCATAAAAACCAAAGCAGGGGCTAGGTTGCAAAGAGAAGCTGAAGACATTTCGCACTAGAACCCAGAATGACATCAGTATCTAAGGAATGAATTAAAAGCTTAGTATATAAAGCTGATTGTGTTGCCTTTTACCAATTTTGCTATTACAACATATTTTAAAATGAGCTTACCTTATATATAACAGTATACACATTCTTATTCTTGAAAGATAGCATACACTGAAAACAGAGGTAATCATTTTAGGTATGTGAAAATTTCCCAGTTCAGAATGAATAAGTACACAGAGCTACTCACATAGTAAATATTTAAATTCACTTATTTCTAGTGATGGTTTAAACCAATTGGGCCTGGATCCATCAAAGCATTCAGCTCCCTGAAACCTTGAGCTCACTCATCAAGGACTGGTTTACACTACAATTTTAGGTTGACGTAGGTCACGTAGGGTCAACTTATCTGTGCATGCTGTGTATGGATGGCATTACTGGATGGAGAAAGTTGCATGATGGGAACATGACTCTTTGCTCCCAATCACCCCTGCATGACTTGTTTCTGCCCTACCATGCACTGACAAAATTTCCCAAAAGGGTGCCAAACAATGGTGAGTTGTACATTGGGATACCTACCCATAGTGCACCGCACTGTGCATCAACACAAGAACTCCTGTTAAGTACATACTGTGCCAATGCAAGGATCCAAGTATGCACATGCATGAGCAATATACTAACTGTGGCAACTTTATGCCAACATACTTTACATCATCCAAAGTTTGTAGCGTAAATTCAAACTTAAGTGATGGCTTAAGGTTAGCTAGGTCCCAGCTCCACCACAGTATTCAGCTCCCAGAAGGTTTGAGCTCACCCATCGAGACAAAATTGTCTTCCAGCTGGAAGAGTGGGGGGACTGGCTGTGCAGACAAATTTGGACATCAACTTTGTCCACATTATGAGTTTTGGTCCTGACACTATGCTAACCAAAGATTTTTGTACACTGTCCTAGAATGTTCTTGACAGACACATTTGCTAGCAATGTTTTGCAGTCTTTTGTGGACAGAGATATTGTTGGGAACAATGCTAACCCAAACTGTGCTGCTCTTTAGATTTTCCCCAGCTTTTTTTTAGGGTGGGGGGAAGAGTTCAGCCAGAGTTTTTCAAGGGAACCAGTGATCTCTTTCCTATGTTGAGATAGTGTTACTAATACAAGGATTCATGTATGCATAAATTACATATATTCCCAGACAAATAAAACAAAAACAAAAAAAAACCCACAACATTCAAATAGTATTAAAGTTGACAATGCATATCAGTAACTACAGGGTAAAAATTAAAATAATGTTACCATTATCTTCACAACAAACATTAGGAACCCACAAAAATTCAGAGCTAAGGTTAAACTTAAAAGAGATCAAACATGTTAAGATATGGAAATGCTTATTGAAACACTCAACTATCCATAATTTTGCCCTGTAGTGACACTATGAAGGGGAGAAAAATGAAACATAATATATCTTTAATAATTAGTATAATCTAAACTGGAATCACAAACATAGATACTATGATACCTGATATTCTTTCTGACTCTTCTGATGGTAATATTAGGATGTGTGTAGAATAGACATACACTTTTACTTGATAAACTGTTCTCATCTTAGCCATATTGGATGCACTACCAAACACTGGCATTACCAAACTTTCTTTCTCACAGATTTTGATTGTAGCTCTACTGGTTCAGATCAGTATGGATGATTGGAGGTAGGATTGTTTGGATAGGTAAGAGGATTGTATGATTGTTTGTCAAACAAGTAAAGAGCTCTTCTTTCAGCAGTTACTGGAGTAGCACACACAATAGGTTTGTTGTGAACATTATACCATCAATCTATGGCGTATTTATACTGGTTTAGCTACATACACGGTACAATGGTGCATACCTGCAGTGTAGATGCGCTGCATTGGTATGTAGCTGCATCAGTATAGCTGCACTGGCCATTCAGAATTTGGCTTTGAACAGTCAGTGTTGAATTATATAGCTAAAGTTAAAAATGTAAACTAGATATGATTGTAACTTTTTATTAAAATATCCCTTTAGCCAGCCATTGAAGTAACATAAAAAAAATTACTGACTCAATAATATTTTATATATCTTTTGAGCCACCTTCAATACTCTCTACTTTTTAAAGAGTAGCAACTCTTAATTTCAAATAAATTAATGTAAATGATTGTGTATCTATAGCATAAGTTGCTTGTGAAATGCTGTGGTTTCCCCATAATGATTTTACTCCTTTAATGATTTTAAATAAGTAGATCATGCCTATGGATTTAAAACTGATCCTTTCTTCATCACTAATACAATTAATTGTATTAGTTCTTATGTTTTTTAACTTGAGACACTATACTACAGAAAACTTCCAGCAAGTGAACATTTTTTCTAAAGTATTAGGCTTTCCTGGATGAAAAATAATGCCTTCTCAGCTAGATTCATGAGGAACAATGGCACAAAATAGCGGATTGCAAGTTAGGTTCATCACCAGTATGTTTTACCAGTGAGGACCCGACGGCATACAGCCCAGATCCTATTTATACATAAAGATGGCAATCTAAATTCAGATCACAAAAAAATGATGCTTCAGATGCAGCACCTCTCTTGTTCTAGTACAGTTTATTTCTGGAATAAAATATAATCTGTTAAAAACAAATCTGGACTTGAAGCATGTGTGTCCCTGGGGTAAATATTCTTCTCTTTCAGGAATTTTACAATTAGGTTATCTTAATGAGTATGTTTTCTGGCTAAAATCTACTATATCTACTATAACTAAAGAACTGTACTGAATGTTTTCCTGATTTATATTTTTAGAGCTCATTTCTGATTTTACTACTACTACATGTGCATCTTTTTGTGTATTTTTATGCCTCTAGACAACTATCTTAATGACTGTATTTAATCATATGAAGGATTATATAATGATATCTAGATAGTATTAACTTAGTGGCAATAACTTATAACTTTTCCCTCTATTGACTAATTTTTCCCATGTATTGACTAACATGAGATCTTATCAACAGAGTATCTGAACAGCTCACATACTTGAGTAGATTTATCCTTACAATACCCCTGTGAATTAGGGAATTATTATCCCTATTTTATAGATGGGGAATTAAGACACAGAAAGATTAAATTACTTTCCTACGGTCACATGGAAGTCTGTGGCAGATCCGGAAACTGTATCTAGGGCTCATGAGTTTCAAACCGGAGTCTTAACCACAAGACCATCTTTCCTTTATAGGCAAGAATGAGAATGCATTATTTTAACTAATCATCATTCTATGACAAACACGTATGCATCAGCTGTTGATGGGTGATCAGAACACTGGAAAACCTTGTCCCCAGAAAACCTCAGGCATTGCAATTTGCCCCAAACTTTCTGAGATAGCCAATGTGACTTTGGTGATCTTGTTGATGATGATCTGTGATTCTGTTGTTAAAAGCACCTTTTACAGCCACTACTACCCTCCAACCTCAGGTCAATTCAGAAAAAGACTTTCAGGGCTACATTTTAAAAAGAGTGCATGGGATAGTGCACAAGTACCTCTGCATGCCCTCAAAATGAGTATATCCAATGCATGTGTCCAAATCAGGGTTATGTAAACACAGGGACATATCTTTGTTCATATTTTCAACTTGTGTACACACGCTGAACATACACAAATCAGGCATATGAAAAATGTGCCTATACTTTTACATGCACACTTTTAAACATTTGAGTCTGTCACTATGTGGGTTCTCTCTCTTCCCTGGAGGCATGAGCCACTGCCTAAGTAAACTCTTATGTACTAAGTCTTATATACCTATGCAGAGTATAATAAATGGTCGACCTCCCATGAAGCATTTGGCTGCTCAGGTTATAATAATGTATAAAATCCTTCCTTTTCCCAAGATGCATTCAAAGTTTTAAATGCAAATGTCTCCTGTTCAGGGGTTCAAGCATATGAGCAGAATTCACCTTTCCTTTGAGCCTGGAATCTCCCCCTGCTTGATTCCTTCTCCTTTTATACTGAATATCTGGGCTTGATCGGTTCCTGTGCTCAGCTATACATGTTCTACACATCTGAATGCTTCCCTATTTGACTATACACCCCTGGAGAGCTAATAGAGAACCACCGTTCTGGTCACACCAGTGGATCCATCCCTGGAACCTGACAGGAGCCAGATGGGTACCATATTCCCCTCTCAGAAAGAAAGCTAATGGTGTGCCACAAGAAATGAAACAATGGATACAGAAGGTCACCTAGTACTCAAAAATATTTGGCTGCAACCCCAGTGACATTAGTCCCAAATTAACTTTGCTCATGCATAAAGCTCTTACTGTAATGCCATATTTCAAATTCTTGTTCAAACGCCATACTAAATCTTCCTGGAAAGAGTATCTCATATTTCAGCTAGATACTTACAATAATTTCTTGGGTTTTGGAGGTTTGATCCAAAGCCTGCTGAAGTACCCTCAACAGGATTTGGATCAGTCACTGGCTATCTATGCACAACTATTTTAAATCATACCACATTTTATCTGAAAGCTTAGGTCGTTATCTTTTGAGTTCAAAATGAACTATACATGCCTACATTCAATATGTAGCTTAACTGTAATATATAAGTTACATTGTATTCGATTATTCAGTATGTAAAATCAAAACATGCACATATCATTTTAGATTCTAACGGTATTCTTTAAAAAAAAAAAGATTCTCGTGCCATTGCTTAACGAACAATTATTTTAAAACTTTTATATGTTATATCACAAAGGCATCCAACATATTAACATTTCCAAGGGACTAAAAAAAGAAAACTCAAAATCCATGTTTTTCTCTGCTCTTTAAAATATACATGGAATGTTTTGGCCTTGATTTTTTCCATAAACAACCTCGTTTATCAATTAATATTATCTTTAAATCATTAAAAAGAAAGCAAATGTATTGTTATTTTAAGATGCACAAGTATTGAACATTTAATAACTGGAAAGAACTATAGCTTCCATATGTGTGTTTAATTTCCCACACACAGGAAAAGATCATTTAAGATATCTTAAATCTTCTCATTTAAAAATACTTGTTTCTAACTGCATTATAACATGCACAATCATTATATATTTATGTATATAGTGTCAGCTCACCACATGCATAGCCATTATAAAAAGTTGGTGTTCTGTAGGTTTAACAGGAGAGGTGGATCTTAAGGAGAGATTTGAATGACGATAAGGTAGTGGCTTTTCAATTTTGGTGAGTTTTTGCCATTGTATAAGGGATGACATGGGAGAATGTAAAAGATATTTATGGAAAAAGTGGCTTGATGGATGTTAAAAGCTGGAACATGGGCAAAATGAAAGGAACAGGAGGGAAGACATGACAGACATTTTCTTACTCCACTATTAATTGTTCTAGTAGTGGTGGATGATGTCAGGTTCTTAGTGGCAATTCCAATATTCGATATTTGTTTCTTGTCAACCAGTTCACTATTAGCCCACTGAGGGAAAATTACAATTCCTATCTCTACCACCATCTCTATTCTTTAATGATAACATCATTCAAGCATTATTGATCTGCTGTTTGTGGCAACAGTGGAAGTCACTTTATTTCCTTATGCATACACCATACTTAGTGAAGACAAATACCAAAGACACCAGTATATCTGAAAGAAGACACCATCACAAGCAATACTGACACACATGCTACAGTCCTTAATATCAATACAATAAGTTTATAAGTTGGCATCAGCTGTATTAAGACAGAAAAGCAGAACCTGGCAAACATTTGTCTTAAAGAATGAGTAAATTGAAATCACTCTAACCCTGAAAACTCAATGATTGCCCAAATGGGTGAATATAGAATAATAAACAAAAATATAAATACAGACCTCCAGTAGAATATTAGCCTTCAGCACACTGAAGATTTACTGAAGGATACATAACTGCCTTTTCTGGAAGTAATTAAATGAGGCAAATACCACTTTATACAGAGTATTAACTGTGGGTGAACTCTTGACCACATTAGCTTTAATGGGGCCAGAGTTTCACCCTGTAATTCCTTCAGTGTACAGTAAAATACAGGAGTTTATACAAAGTATTTGTTAAAAATGTGGAGTTGTGAGTCCACTCTTTTTTGTAAGAAGTGTAAATATCACATTGTGGAGGACTTCTGAAAGAATGTACAGACTGTCATATTTATAGTCCCTAGTTTATATGTTCAGACTGCCTGTGGATAAAGAAATTAACCAACCACTTATTGGTACAATTCCTATGCTTCACTGTAAGGAAAACTATCATAAATAAATGGATTTGAATTATCTAGCTAAACAAAAGAACCTCAACAAATACATAGTTATAAAAGATCTGAGGTACAACCTGGGAAAGCTTTCAGATACAGTAAGACAACACAAAAGTGGAGTAAGGTCAACCATTACTTAGCTATAGATGAACCACAAAGTTTTTATGGTGTTTCATAGGAAATTATTGGAGCTTCATCTGTAGATAACTGATTGAAAACATTGCCTCCAACCCTTCAAGGCCACATAGGACTCTAATGGCATCTAGCACTTTTATTGTTGTTATGTGCATATTTTATTATTAGAAAAAGGAAATGCCACAGTAATATCAGTGGTGTGTAATTGAAGCACTACAATATATCTTTCCCCCGCCCCCAACCTCCGACAACCTAGGTAATATCTATATATCAATATTCTGTTGCTTTGTAGAGATTAAAGTGACTTTTCCACACAAAAAGTGCCCCAAACACTTCTCATTCCAAATAGAATTTTTAATCAATGCTTAGTTGTTTTTTCTAAGCTTTACAGAGTCTTCCATACAGAAATAAGGATTTTAAAGGACACCCTCAGGCAATATTTTAAAGGGTTGCTGCTACTGTATTACTTGAAACACTAATACACATCAAATAATAAAATTACCATATAATTTCATAACAATCTATAATTCATGCAAGACAAACTACTTCAGCCACAAAATGAGTACATTATAATAAATAGACACCAAAAGTTGAAGGACTATAATTTTTACATCTGGCTCAAATATGTAGGCAGCATATGTCGAGACAGAATTTTCATATGTGGGTGCCTTAAATTGCATTCCAATTTTTTTATTTAGGTGTCTAAACACAGTGTCCAATTTTCAAAGGTGCTGAACACCTACCTGTAGCTCCTACTAACTTCCATAGGAATTGAGAATACTCAGATTTCCCAATTCTTCCTTTTTATGCACCTCCCTGCTTCTCTCTTCACCACTGTTCCTCACCCATCCCTACATGTCACCAGTCACTTCCCATTTCTTCCCCACTCCAACTCCCCATTTCGTCTCAATCCATTTCAGACACCTCTGCTCTTCCTCACCCTATTACTAATTGTACAGCTTCCATTCACATATCAGCAGTGTAAAATGGCCATCTCTGGATAGGGAGATAGTGGAAAATCCCACCCTTACTTCCTGTTGCCAGCTTTCCTCTGACTGGAGGAAAGGGACGCCATTGGAGAATGGACTGTGTGGCTTTTGCATAGTGCTGGTGGAGCACAGAAAGCTAAATGTTTGAGCTCAGAGCTGGGAGATAGGCCCACTAAGCAGCCTGTGAGTGTGGCCTCCGTAAGCCTGCACTACATGACATATGAGAAACTGCAAGAGACGGCCAGAGAAGGAGGCAACCTGATTGGTGGCTGAAGAACTGTTGTGTAGGGACACTTGAGCTATTTCTTTGTGACAAAGGATGAGTGTTGCTGACAAAGGTGATTGTTTGTTGCTGATAAGGGGAATGATGGCTGGGTGAGTTGCAGGAGGGATCTCCAACTTAAGTAAGAGGTGGGAGTTTAGAACTAAGTACCAGTGAAGAGATCATCCAACATACAATGAACCCTTCAGAATTGTTTCGCCCATCTTCCAGCTTCATTGATTTTCATGAGTACATTACACTCCACTTCTGAGTACTAAAATAATATTTAACATTATATGGAAGCATAAAATACAGAGGGTTTTTATTTTTAAATTGAAGATTCACTGTTTTAAATTGTATATTAAAGGAAGATGTGGCACTAAAAGTGATGTTGTTACACTCCAGCCTATAGCAAGTCTTTATCCTTGAAAGAAATCCATTGAGATAAGGCTTTTGAGAAACTGTTGTCACATACAACATCTTTAACCTCAGGTTAATGGGATAAATAATTGAACCAAGCATGCTAGATAATGAGGTGAATTTTAACATTTCAATATAATAATCCGTTCTAACCAACAGCCAAGTCTCTCTACAACCATTGTCTGCCCTGGGACTTGTTATGTGTAACACAGAATGCATTCAAGAATGCAAATTATTGAAGTAAAACCATGACAGAGGGCAGAAGTAGAACACAGCACATTTCTACTGTGACTGCAGGAAAATGTGCATGTATTTCTGAAATCATTCTTTTCACACCAGTACCACAGTGAATTGTATAAATAGCGTCTGTTCCAGACTATTGGACAATAAGTGTAAATTAACTCACCTGTGGAATTCTGAGCCCCAATTCACTTGCTGCCCAACTACATAAACATTCTGTAAAATGTTATAGAAATGTTATAGAGATCGGATATTATATAAGTGGTCAGTGAAAACTCTTGTATTCCATTTTATTTTTTCAAGTTGGCACAGCATATGCCCAGAATTTGAGGAGTATAAAAGTAATGTGTTTAATTTTGCAATATGTTCCTGGAAAAAATCTACAGTATGTCAAAAACAAAGTACTAATTGTTATAAAAATACCCTTTTAAAGTCATAGACACCTCATTTATATTAAAAGTAAAACAACATTCTGCCACCTACCTCAGTAGGTGTGGTTTTTTGGGGCGCGGGGGAAGGGGCATGTTAAGGCCCAGATCTTGCAGACACTTACAAAGATGCTCAACTTTATGTACATGTGTATCCCCATTGATTTCATGAGCACATGCATACATGCTTGTAGGTTTGAGGTCTTTATTGGAGTTTTGTTTTTTAATAGTGTTCGGAAGTTCTTTTTGCAGACTTAGTGGCTGTGTTTTGTTTCTGTCTCTGATACACAAAGTGCATTCAGGCTGGTGTACTTCATCCTAATAGCTATAATTTGTTTAAAATGACCAATTATGTAAAATATTATTTTTAATATAAAAAAGTATAAACTTGATCTTGAAAGATCCCCATACCAGTGACAGTTTTATCAAGTGGGATAACTTGGCCACTCAGAAAAATGAGAAAATAAAATCAGAGTAAAATGTATTTATCTTCAGTTCAATTAATTCAAATTGTCTCTGGAATCCTGAACATTTTGGAACCCAGTACAAATGTATAGGCTGATTTTCACAAATTTCACTTCTTACTTATACAATCTCCTTATCTTAATATTTTTCTCTTCTCTAGCTTTATGAATTTGGGGTGAAATCCTAGATAAATTGATGTCAATGGGAGTTTTGCTATTGACTTAATGGAGCCGAATTTCACGCATCATCTTCAAATGGTAGACTATTTCTATCCCCTTCCCAATCTTTGCAGAATGAGTGGTCAAATTATGCTCCTTTATTGCCCCTGCTCTCTGGAATTGCCTCCCAATCCCTGACTCCCTAAATTTGGTTTCAAATGCTATATTAAAACCAAGACACAATTCTGTCTTTGGTTTATGACTCATTATCACCTTCTTTTCCTTGGAAAGCGATTTATATATCTTTGGGCCTGGGTCCACAAAGGGACTTGGGTGACACGGTGCAATTGAAAACCTGTGGCTGGCCCATTCCAGCTGACTTGGGCTCACAAAGCTTGGGCTGAGGGGCTGTTTCATTGCAGTGTAGACTTCCAGGCTTGAGCTACAGCCTGAGCTCTGGGACCCTCCCACTTCCCAGGGTCCTAGAGCCCAGACTGCAGCATGAACCTGGAGGTCTACCCTGCATTAAACAGCCCCATAGCCTGCACCCCACATGTCAAGTCAGCTTGCATGGGCCAGCTGCAGGTGTCTAATTGCAGTGTAGACATACCCTAAAACTTGTTTAAAACAGGCATGCCAGGGGAGTTGATAAAAAGGTTTTCTCCAGACAAAGGAGAAAGGCCAACACTCAATCCAGAGGTGGTCAAATTTAGTGGGCTATTCATTTGCATTGGAGGTTGCAGGAAGTGGTAATTTGCATTGTAAACATCACCGGTGGGGGAGTAACCACCATGGAGCCCACACCAGACAGCCTGGCTTCTACACCCAGCAAAGGAAATGAACTTTGTCTAGGGATACCCTCAGAAATACATTTCAAAGACTTACTGAGCTATGAAGAGAGGGGAAGACAACCCCTAGGTTATCCTTCAGCTGATGAGACAAAGGAACCAAGCACTCTGAACTCTTTGAAAGGTCCTGCCAGAGCCCCTCACCAGCCATGCTGGAAAAAGAAATTAGGTAGGAAACACTTCTTTGAACAAGAGACTCTAGTTAGTTAGTTAAATCAGGATTTAGGCTTAGAAGCATATTTTTACTTTTGTAACCCTTTCTGTCTTTATTCTTTATACTTGGTATCACTTAAATCTATTTATTTTTGTTTAATAAACTCATTTTACCTTTACTGTAAACCAATTCAATGCTGTGATTAAAACTGTATATGAACCCCATTTAAGGTAATCAGCTGCTGGGTACTGACTCTTTAAGGGAGTAGCAAACTTAACCTCGGTGAGCGCTCAGTGAGAGGAATGGACACTCTAAAGACACATCTCTGAGGAACTCAGGCGACGGGCTTCACTGATTGTTTCTTGCTAGGCAAGGTTTGGACTGGCTGAGTCCCAAAGACTTTGCTGGCAGGGAAGACTAACCAATGCGTCAGGGAGCTAATACAGAGATTAGCAGCAGCAAACTCTCAACTGGTAAGGCTGAGAGGGGTAATACAGTAACTCATATTTCTGGGAACTCAGGCAGAGCATTACAACTAAGCTAACCAATAGGAGATATTGATAAGTGGGATGTGTCCTAACCCCATCCTCCTCATAGAGATAGTCACCTAAGTTTGGGCTGCCAGAAGGTGCCTGTCTCTGCTTGCGATTCATGAACTGGGGGAAGATAGAGGGACAAACGCCTATCTTGCTTGCAGAGATGGATGCGGTTGGTGTACTCAGAGGCCATGTAATTCCACACAAAACAGTTGGGGGGCCTCCCTCATGACTCCTAGCCCAGTGGTTAAGGTACTTAGCTGGGATGGGGGAGACAACAACTTTGTGTCCCTCCCCCCATCTGATGAGAAGGGACATGAACAGGGATCTATCACCTCTTAGGTGAGTGGGCTAACCACTGGACTACAGAGTGATCCTCACTCTTTATGTGGCCCAACTGATATTTAATTATTCAATTATTTAGTGTGCAATGATTTCCACAGGACAGAATGAGGGAGCCCCATGTCAAAATATACCACATTCTAATGGTTAGAGTACTCATTCGTGGGAGGTTAGATTGCTGTTCAACTCCCTTTTCCTCAGCAGAGAGAGGGGGAACTTGAACCGGGGAATCTCCTATACTGTAGGTAAATGCCTAATCACTGAGCCAAGGGTGCTCCTTTTCCCTCATGTTGTGTGCAGTTCCACTCAGATTGGATCAGACCCTTCATGCAAACTAGATGTTCATATTTCTATCTTCCACCAGTTTGTGGATCATTCTGGGGCTTAGAGTTTAGCCATTTACAGTGTTTGGCAGCAGCCAAGTGGTGGTTTCATGCATCATAGTGGCACCTAAAAATGGGGTTTAGGTGCCTAAATCTGTGGGTTATGCAGCTAAATACCTTTGTGGAACCACGTCTTATTCCTGAAGCCTCCTACTTTTCTCATGCTTAGTCATTCTTCCTTAAATTTGGCTTTAGCTTGGGCTTTAGCTCATCAACTACTACATTTATACATGTTTGTGTGATATATTGGAATGTATTTTAAATACAGCAGGACTTAACAATGTAGCACCGGAGCATCCTCTTAAATTTATGGAAATAGTTGATGGTCAAGAAGTACAGGGTTGGATCTAATATTGCCATATTCATAGTGGGCTTCAAATTGCTGTGATTCATTGTGTGATATACTTTCTTGCATGCGGACATGTTAAAATATCTTTTTTAGTTTAATCCTTATATGTATGAGATATTGTAACTGAAATGTCATGTTAGCTTGCTGAAATCTCCCATATCTTCTTCCTACATTTGATCTACTAGTGTGCATTGGAACCATCTGTTAAAAAGTTGCACATCTTCTGTTACATATATTCTGCAGCAAAAATTAACACTATAGCAAAACTCATCAAAATTAAGAGATAAAGTTGTTTGTTTTGTTTTGTGATTTGGAAGGACAGAGTTTATTTCTTTTACTGGGAAGAAGAAATAACTTCAGGGGTAGACTATCACACACTGTAGAAACCAATTTAACTTAAAATTGCATTGAAATGTATTGTCTGCTGCATTGTTGGGAGTTAAGAAAGAGTGTTTTATGTAGATTTTTAGTTGTTTTTGATAACCAGACAACCAGATAACCAACATGATTTCTATAATGTTTGTGTTTTAAGATAGTATTTCTTAACACACGGTGAAATCTGAAATAATGACCATGTACAGTGTGCAGTCCCATGTTAAGAGAGTACTTTATACTCAGGGTTTCCAGTACAGTTTTTTTGGCCCCTGGTTAAAGAGCAATCTTTTTGATTTTGGAACCCTTAGACCTGTTGGTTGTTCATTTAGATTTAATATTAAAAAACAATGTTCGTGTGAAAGCTCGGAGCACACAGATAATAATTAGAGATACAATAATAACCACCAGACAATATAAATGGTGATTTGGTGGTAAAAGGGCAGGGTCAGGCTGTGATTGCAGCAGTGCTGGCTCCCAGCCTAGAGGTAGGTTGAATACTATCTTTTTCCACCATTTGTCCCAGTCATCTCAAAACCAGGCCCCAATTCAGCAAATTAAGCATAGGAGTAATTCCACACCTTTACAGAAAGACACTGAAACATGTGCTTAATTCCCCCTGAAGTCAAATTAAGTAGATGCCTAAATGTTTTGCTGAATCAAGGCCTACATGAATCAGTGGGACTACTATCAGAATAAGATACTAAGTGTGAGTTAGGACCGAAAAATTGGGCCTTTTTGTGTGCCACTCCCATGTGTTGTCAATTAAGACAGGTTTCACCATACGTAATTTAGTGAAACCTGGTTTAAATTTGTAATCCTTCTGGTGAACTGGGGATACTTATCTAATTTTTTATTCACACTTGGGTTTTTGTTTCAAACACATAGTAAAAAAAAATCACTAGATTTCACCTGTTCACAGGTTGAACTCATGCAGTGTGATCTAGATAAAGAAACATAAATCAGCCCAGGTATACTTTAAATGGGAACCAGCACACTTGAAACTAGTCGCACTCAGAAAGTTTGCAAAACCTTAACTTCATTGAACTTAACTGTTGAATCAAAAAGCCATATAGCAAAAGGTTAACCAAAATCAAATACCAAGCAAATGTGTAAAAGTGACGGAGTCAGTCAAGACTATATTTTAAGCTTTCTTGAAAAGCCTTCAGGAAAACTTGCTGAAGGCTTCCAGGAAATTATATTAAAAATGGAGACAGGGTGCCCCCTAAAGAAAGTCACAAGGAAGCTTTTTTTTAATCATTTCTTCCATTCCCCAACAGATGAGTTTTCAAGTTAGCTCACTCCTTCCCTTGTGTCAGATACAGGAGAAGACAAGAAGCATTTGAAAATTGCTGGTTAGACAGAGCAACTACAGACAGAAGCTTATAATTGCCTGAAGATTGACCTAATAGGCTGAGACCAGCTTTGGGACCTCTCAGGAACTCCCAGTGGAGTTGTAAAAAATATGGTATGATTCAGCCACTAATGGGCCATGAGAGACTGAGTCTGAAGTACAGAGTGATATCTGGAACTCATTCTATATCACTGTACTTATATCCTTGATTAAATTTGTCACTTATAACTCTGAACAAAGAAATTACTGAAGTCTTTTTTTGCAGGTGGTTGGAAATTTGGGAGGTAGGCTGTTGAACTGTAAGGATGGAGAAAAGGTTGCCAAACTAAGGTTCTTTCCTCCTGATGAGGTAAGAGATGTACAGCCTCATTTCTTTGTTAAAGTGGTATGTTGGTTTTGGTAGTGCCTTCAGCATGATAGGTGCTTTCAGACAGAAAAGATGTCACAGTTCCTGCCCTCAAAAGCTCACAGTCTAAACAGAGATAGTCACTCAGAATTAGGATGCAAATGTACAGCATACTAGAGTGGTCAAGGTGATTCTTGATAATACAAGGTCAAACTAATTTTTAAAAATGTTTGCACTAATCACAGCCTTTAGCAATGTATTTTATGCAGAGCTGGTTCATAAAGGAAATGATGAGTATATATTTTTTTTTTCGTTTTTGATTTTCACCAGTTATATTTTATTTATTTTTATGCTTTTTAAAAAATTGCTATCATTGCCATAGTCCTCCATAAACATTATCCACTCACCATCCCTACTTTACTGATCCAATACATGGATGACCTATGGTCAAGATTTTCAGAAGTAACTAGTGATCTTGAGTACCTTGACTGAAGACACCTTGATTTTGAGAACGAGTTGTGCACACAACCTCTGAAAATCAGACTCCTTTAATGTGTCCTAGGCTGGGCACCCAAAGAAATGAGATCTCAAAATCACTAGTCTCTTTAGAAAACCTTAGTCTTAATGACTTGTGGAATGACACTGACCATTATTGATTTTCTGTTTCCTTCCACTTAATGCCTGCAGAAAACCACCAATGCCTCCTCAAAAGTAGAAGAAAACACTTAGAACACTCAGGGTATATCTACACTGCAGTTAAAAACCCGTAGTTGGCCTGTGCCAGCTGATTTGGGCTTGTGGAGCTCAGGCTACGAGCTGTTTAATTGTGGTGTTCAGGCTCAGGCTGGAGCCCGGGCTCTAGGACCATTGGGTTGCCGTCCAAGCGCAAATGTCTATACCGCACTTAAATAACCCCTTAGCCCAAGCCCCACAAGGCTGAGTCAGCTGGCCTGGGTCAGACATGGCTGTCTAACAGTACTGTAGACATACCTACAGGAACCTATTGTCTGATGAGGTAGTAAGCCAGGGGAAGCTGCTATTTTGTAAGGTTGAACTAATGCAGCATGTTACAAAGGAAACACACACTGTGCTCTCTCACGGAAATTTCTGTCTTTTCTTTGACCTAAATAAGTCAATCAGACAGAAAATCTATGTTTCCTTTTTGTGTATGGAAAAAATATAATAGTTAAAAACAGCTCCACAGAGGCTGTTTGATATCACACAGTTAGTCTATTATAGAGCTAGGAAAAGAACTCTGGCATCATGGCTCTTACTTATAGTTCTCACCATAGACCCTGTTTCTACTTTAGTGACCATGGGTTCTTGTTTTGACATGTGGGGCTTAATTTTAATTGCTATTTGCACCACTCTTTCAGTGTGGTGTTAATCGGCTTTAGTGTAAATGAGAATTGAGCCCGACATGTTTTGTGATATACCATACAATGCTTATGAACAATACTCTATGTTAATGGAAACTATGATAAAAGTAGTGGGCCAAATTCTGAGAAAACGTATGATAATGTGTATGGCCAAATATCTGAAAGACCTCAGTTGTAATCATTTTGGTTGCCCTCCGCTGCACTCTCTCCAAATTGTCCACATCTTTTTCTGTAGTGGGGGGCCCAAAACTGGACACAGTATTCTAAATGCGGCCTCACCAATGCCGAATAGGAGGAGGAATAATCACTTCCCCATGTGACCTGCTGGCAATGCCCCTCCTAATGCAGCCCAATATTCCATTAGCCTTCTTGACAACCAGGGCACACTGCTGACTCATATCCAGCTTTTTATCCACCGTTACCCCCAGGTCCTTTTCTGCAGAGCTGCTGCCCAGCTCGTGTTAGAAATGTCCCCAGTCTATAGCTGTGCATGGGATTCTTCCTTCCTAAGTGGAGGACTCTGCACTTGTCCTTGTTGAACCTCATTAGATTTCTTTTGGCCCAATCCTCCAGTTTGTTTAGGTCACTCTGTATCCTATCCCTACCTTGCAGAAACTACCATCTAGAAACTACTTCCTTTGATGAGGATATACATTTTCTCCTTTGATCTCTCCCTGCAGTTATCTATTACATTATTGCAGTCTAAAAAACTGGCCATACTTATGGAGGAGGCCCTTAGTGCTTTTAGGGCATATTTGGAATCGGAACCAACTCCAGACCCTTCTTTGAAATTATGATTTGGGAGTTCATTGAAAACTAGACAATCTCAGTACTGAGAATGTCTGGGTAACCTGGAGGTGGTCCTTGTTCTAATGTAGCAGCAGCTTCTGTCATTTCTAGGGAAGGCAATTACTTGCTAGGAAAGTGAGGATTAGCTTAGGGAGGATAACACATGACCAGTCAAAAATCCACTCTGTCCACTCTAACTGACACCAGAATATGTTTGTGGCCTTATGTGCCAAAGAAACCTTTACAGTCCTCATTGCTGCTCACTTGTACTTCCTCAGTAGCACTACACTTCTGCACCTTCCTGCTCTTCCTTCTCCCCATCAGGATCAAAACGCTCCTTGGGAACATCATCATGTATCTTACAAACATGCCACTTGTAAATGAACTGTGTTCTCCAGAATATAGTGCCATAACTTCAGCTACTGTTGCTCGGTTTGACCATGACAACAGGCAGTTGGGGACTGCAGCATGCCCTTTGGCCATGTGGGATGTGGACCAAGTTGTCCAGTCAAAGACAAGTCCCTGACTTACTGCTTGTCCCTGTCAAACGAGGCAAAGCAGATTGATATTTGTCTCAGCAGCTTGCTGTTTTCTGCAGCTAGCAGAAGTGCCAGTTTATGATGATGAAACTATTCCAGTGCTGATATTAGGACAGGACACTTGCATCTGCCTGGAAGTGAAAAATGCCTTTTGGAGCTAAAGATATCTCTGTCCTCTGCTGCTGTTCCTACTACTTTTCCATTATGTGCTGAAGACTAGTAAAGGGAGTTATTATTTCATATGGAAGATTGCTTATTAACACAGCAGGGGAACATTATTCTCAAATCTCCTTGTCAGATCCCTGGCACCCAGGGTCACACTCAGGAGAAAAAGGTGACAGTGCTCTTCCAAAGTCCACCTGCAAAGTAAGCACTGCCCATATGAGTCCCCAGAATGAGACTCTGCTCATGTTAGATTATACCAAGATTCAAATATGATTATTCATGCTGCTTGGCTTCCCTTCAGTATGTCTTGAATATGGCCATGTGCTCTGCTGGGTTCCTTGGGCTCATTTCTTTCCTGACTGTGGGAAAAATATATATCTCCCAAACACCACCCATTTGTGGAATGAAACACCGCGCAAAGGAAATTGTGCAGATTTGTGACCCTCCTTCTCCTTTCTTCAGGAAAAAGACAGTTAACAATGTTCACATATCATCACTGGGCATTTGGGCTAACCCTCACCCAGGTGAATGGAGCAGTTCACACTGCTCGATTATTGTTTCAGGTCCTCTGCAGACTCACCTAGAGATATCTGCGTCAGTTACACTTGGTTTAACTTCCTCAGATTTTCTCCACAACTATGCCAGCTAGAGATTCATTTTAATGAGGTGTTGGAGAATAATATAGGTGCTGACACAATGTACAGGAGCAAGCTGTCTGTGTTCAAGCTCTGCCTGGCACAGAGGCAATTAAAAAAGTCATCCAAGGACCTGACTGCATCTTTCAAACATAGGACCAAAAGCACACATATCATTAGCTAGTGTTAATAAGTTTGTTGATGACAGACTATTGCAGACCAGTAAATACCTTGGCATATTTTATGTGGGATGGAACATAGCATTCCCATTTCAATGAATAGGTTTGCTCATGGAGTAAAGTACCACTCAGTGTAAGTGAGGGTGGCAAAATGTGTTATTATATAGCAATTATAGCACACCCTGTAGGTGTTCATGCTTTGTAACTACATAATATATTGTGGACACATGAAGTTTGTCACAAAGACAGTTTGAGCATGTAGCTGAAAGCTAAGAGGCAGTTAGAAATGTGCTGACTGATAAGCATGGTCAGCTAGGCGTGGACGAAGTTTTCTCTGAAGCTAAATAAGATAGCAAACTGTCCTACTGTCTCTTTCTTTTGACTGAAGTTGTATTTTTCCATTTTAACAATGAGCTGTGCGCATGCCTTCCTTTGTAACCAAATACGGAAAGTTCCTTGTATACGTGACACTGTTTGTGCAAACTCACCGTTATTTCTTCTTTTTATTATGCATGCTTAATGCATTTTGCTGTATAACAATGGCTTGGTAATAAGTCTGTGTAAAAACCCTCACATGACGCAGATCGGGGGTGCAGTTCAGCTAAAGCTGTTGCCCGGGGTAATTACCTTGTAATAAAGGTCTTTTCCTTGCCCACCCAAACAGAAGTGAAGACTCTGTTTTCTTCTTCAATATTTATGACATATAGAGTTCATGGCCATGTCAGAGTGAGATAGTTAGGTCTAAGGGGATCTGGTCAAGAATCAGGTAAAATAAACTTGAAACTCTACTACATTTCAAAATAGTATATTGTATAATAATATTAAAAGTAAAGCTTTTCTTATCAGAACATTATAAATGAGTGAAGCTTAGTGTTGAGGAACAGTTTAATAAACTGAAATCAATACACTATTGAACTGTGTACATTTAATGGGTCAGGGTGAAAAGTGTTTTTTTATCCTTTTGCTATTTCAGATCTTAAGTCTGTATATGAAGCAAATTATCTCACCTTTATCTATGGATTGTTTAAACGAGAACTTAGCACCATGAAATTTTATCATTTTAACTTTTATCTTGAGTCAAAAGATTGTTAAGTGGTAAAGAATAGTTAAGCTTAAACTTAAAAAAAAGAACAAAGAAATGCAAAGTTAAGAATGACTTGTTGGGCCAAGTTCTGCCTTCAGATACATCTGTGAAAACCCATTATAGTCAGTGGGGCTATTCAGAGATAGACAAGAAAAATTAATCTGGCACACTCCTCTGCTCCCACTGAATTAAAGGGCAAAGGTCCCGTGTACAGCAAAGAATCTGTCCTGCATTTCACTGGAGGCAATTGTCTAGGGATGAGGAGGTGGGGAAAAGGTAGCTTAAAGCCACCTTTATGCCCCCTCGATTCTGGGATGGCTGAGTTTAGTGCATTCCCCAGTGTAAATTAGAACAGTGCCAGTGGCTGCTCTAATCTATGGCAACCTCACTTAGGCTAAAAACAATTCCCAAGCAGCCCATTTTGACTGAAAGCTTTGCCTCCCACAGAGTGTGAGAAGAAAATCCAAACAACCTAGCTATATAATTTCCATGTGCTGAGTTTAGTGTGCTCATGACTTGGTGGTGTTGGTGGCCTATGATATACAGGAGGTCAGATGAGATGATTTCTGTCCCTTTTGGTTTGAAACTCTATAATTCTATGAAGTAAATCTGAGCCCCAAGAGTGGAATTGATCCATGTGCCATTTCCTGAGTCTGTGTTCAGTTGAACTGAATTCCAGGGAGTGAAGCTACATTTTCTTGTAATGTGCTATCTATTCTTTTATTTCTCCTCACCTGTGTGGTGTGCTTGTCCTCTTTTGTTTTAAGAGATAAATTTTACAAGCAGGTCCTGAGCCATCACCTAAGACTGACTTTCTTCTCCCCTTTAAAAACAAAACCTCAAAACACTTGTTTGTATGACTGAAAAAGTGTTAAAACTATCAACATATCTAATTTCATAATTTCCTAGTATTTCATCTTTTTCTTGTCATTATTTATTCAGCAAAAAAGCAAATGTATTGAATAGTCATTAGAGTACTCTTCTGAAGTGTCCAGAACTTTCAATTCCTATTGACTTCAATAAAACTGAGGGTGCCAACACCTAATAAAAGGTGCCCATTGCTTTGTCATATCAAGTCCTTAATAACATTGATTTCAGCTAGATAGATGTGACACCCGCCCCGCAGGGTATAACCCAGACTGTGTCTCCTTTAACTCTCTGGATCAGGGTACCTCTCACACTGCTCTGCTAGTGACAAGTAGCACCTTCAGGCTTTGCTCTCACACAGCCATTAGCATGTGAAGGCACATGCACAATTACATGCAGGCTCTCACAGGTTCTCATGAACTATACCCAGGGAGACACAGATCCCCTCAGCCCTGGCCTTGCACCACAGAAATGTCCCAACTTACACTGCTCAAGACCTTCTCTTGAACAATGCAAGCTCATTAATTAGTTTACCACTTCATCAAAGGAAAGTGGACATGCACCAGCCTTTGTAATCTGAGCAGATTCCCCAAGCACTTTAGACAAATTTATTGGTAAAAATAAAGCATTAAAATAATTTATTGGCTTCAGAAAGATAGACTATAAGTGATTATAAGTGTCAGGCATAGAGCTGTGGACATCTCCCAGACTCACAACGTAATTCAATAACAATCATATAGCAAAATCTCATAACCCCATATACAATGATGATATACAATTTTTTACAGAACAATGAGTTTCAGCAAATCATGGCTTTTCATAGGATACCTTACAAGGCATGTTTTGAACAAAATATCATAAACATGTACAAGTGGTGAATGTGGGGGCTACAGGGTCTATTCTGAGGTACAATATGTCACACCTCCCCCTTTACTTTACTGCAAGGGTATTAGTCATTGACTAACTTGAAGGTATTGTGTGTTGGGGTCCTCTTGCATTTTAACAACATAACTCCCCATTGTTGTGTTGCTCACATGTGCTTTTGCAAAATCCTGTACATCTTTTAACACTTTGTGGGCCAGTCTAGTGATCTCAAAAGTTAGCAAGTGTGTTTTCTCTGGGTTGCTAGGAAGCATCTCTCGGTACCTTTGCATTACTATTAACACTTTTGCTTTTCCAACTGGTGTTAGCTCACTATAAATATTGATGCTTTCCAGTGTATAGGCATCTTGGCATCCAGCCATCGAAACAATGAGGCAGCGTGCATCAGTTTCCCTTTCCACACAGCAGGCCAGGTTTATTATAATTTCTCTGCTGTGACAAGCTTGAAGTCTGTTTACAGATAATAGCTGAGAAACAGAATTATCATAAGGTTTCTTAACATCACACGTGTCCCCAATTACCATCCCTAGCATGTTCAAGGGCTTTTTCCAAAAACCATGCATAATGTACCTTATCACAAGGTCTAACATCAGTATCAAATTCCTTGTCTCAGGTGGCGTTTACAAGTAACTTGGTCATACCACACCTTCTGTCTAAACAGTCTGGTTCTGAGGTTGGTTGGCTCAATATCCATTGTGTCATTTACCTCCTTCCTGAACTTTTACCTGTAATCAGCTACTCGCTTTTTTTTTCTTTCAGTGCTCCCTTCTGCATGGGTTCTTAATCTAATCATGTTTCTGGGATTTTGGTACCTCAGGGTCTGCTCAGAAAAGGGTTCAGGGGGATCTTGCATATTGGCTGGCCCTTTGTGGAGCTGTCTTCCAACTCCAGGGTTATGTATATGCACAAAGCCCATTTCCCCATTTGGTGTAACCATGTATTCCTTACTCCCAGCCAGGACTGATTCATTCCCTGCCCCCTTTCCTAGAGGCTTGTGATTTGTGCTTTCTAGGTTAAGAGGGTCTTTTCTTTGGTCAGATGTTTTTGTCTCCTGCAGCATGCTCTTAGCTGCCTTCCATGCCTTACCAGCCTGGGAGAAACCCCCCTTCCCTCTGCCAATCAGGCCATTTGTGCGTTCACAGGCACCTTCTCTCTCAGTAGAATCTGAAACCTGCCTCAACGAAACAGTTATTTTCTGTAAGCATGTCAAGACTGGTGTCCTGAAAAACTGGGACCTGGTTTGGGGTACTACCCATCATCCCCTTCTCTGTCCCCAGTGAAGTTAGCTGTGTGACCGCTTCCCTTCGAAAATCAGTTATGCAGTTCCCTCCCTGAACCTGACTTATAGGTTGTTTGCCTGGGTGGACAGAAGCTGGATTAGCTGCTATGTTCTGGGCATTTTCTTTCAAGTGACCAGTAAGGAGACATTCATGTGCTCTCACTAGTCTTTCCCCATTCTCTTCTTCTGGAGTCCGCTCAAGGACACATCTCTGTATGCTATCTAGAGTGGGATCTGTCCTTTGTTCAGCTGCAAAGTGCTGGCAACTATCAACTGGAACAGCTTTCTCAGCCACCGACAATACCTCTCTAGCCCCTGGCTCTGATCGGGCATTACAGGAGCATTACAGGAGCTCCATCAGACCCTCCCCTATCTGAAAGCAGGCTGCACCTCTCTGCTATGGAGAAATCCTATGTCCTTTTGTCCTATGACTACCTAGGTGTTAACAGGCCAGTTGACCTTGAATGGTCCCTTAGAACATGTGCTAATTACTTACATTATACTTGTACAAGAAATGATCTGCAAGATCTTGTTCAGGGGACCAGGCAATATTCCATGTTTATTGTAAATATAAAGATTTTAAAAAGCTATTGCATTCACACACACACGCACACCCACACACACGAGTTCTGCAGCTGGTAGAATGTAATTACCAGTCCTGTGCATTTCTCGAGTCAGCCTAGTGGCTAGCTAGGCTGAGCATGAGGGAAGAGATGGGCTTCTGTTGGTCACTATCTGATGCTCCATGATGATTGGAGAACAAACCCAAAGTTTCTGTGTTTTTACCTCATCTTTTATAATGGTTAGTCTCTATACAATCTGATGAGTTTTACTGTGTCATGTAGACTCTGGATTTTGTAATGTAGTTAATCACCAGTCAGTTGTAAGCATGACCTTTTTTCTTTTTATTTCACACTTTATTTCGTTCTCAGGGTGGATTCTCATGTGCTTTAGAGTTGTTTATTTGCATTATTTGGCCTTCAGGGTCAGGATGATAGCTGCAGCTGGTATCTTCAATCCCCTCTTTGTTGTCCGAAGGGTTTGGGTTGGCACCTCTCTCCTTATCTATTTGCACCCTACACATACATTCCTCACTCACACCCAGAAAGCACTTAATCAAAATATTTTTAGGTTCAATAGTACAAGGTTCAGAAGAACAATAAAAAGGGAGAAAATTAACAAAATGGAGTCCACTTACGTCATTAATAAAGAAATTCATTATTAAAAAATCTATTTACATTTATTTCTATTTTACTTAGGCAATTAAACGAAGATATCTGATTTGCTTATACAGTTCTTAGGGTTGGCTCACACGTATGTTAAGCTGTCTGTGATCTTGTATTTAGCTGTGACACTCTGGGAAAGGTACTTAGATCTCAAGAAGAGCTCTGTAGAACTCAAAAGTCTGTCTCTCTCACCAACAGAAGTTAGTCCAATAAAACATATTACCTCACCCACCTTTTCTCTCTAGTATACTTTCAGAATTGTTTGCACTGAGAATTAAAGGGCTTTGAATATGAAAATTGTATTGTATGTAGTGGTAAGTATATGCATTATTCATTTCCCCCCTCTCTTTAAAGTGAGAATTACAAAAGAATATGAGCCTTAAGACCCCTTCACAGAAGAGGCCATTTTTATTTTTAACTTTTCAACCCTTCATTTTAAGAGAGACAGAAAATGAGCCAGATTCACCCTCGATGCAACACAATAGAAACCAGTTGAGTTACACGAAGGATGTCTTTGGCCCAGAGTTTCTAATAATAGTTCTTTTATTATTTCAGCTTTTGACTAGAAGGCTATGTGACATTTGGTAAATATAGAAGTCTGCAGTATTTATGAGCGTGCAGTTCACAAGAGAACCTGACAGCTATCTATTTTCTGGTGTAATGGAAATATATCGCACTAAATTGACTAAGCTGAGCTTAATCTATAACTGTAAATAACTAATCAAATGCATAACATATGAAAGTAAGTGTGGGGTTTAAGAGTAGGATACAGGGAGATTGCTAGGTCACTGAAAATTATGGGCTGCCATTGCAGTGCAATATTTAATTGCCATCTGCTTACTATGGAGAAGAAGGTCATGTTAAATCAAAACACACACTTTTCACCAAATCTAACCATTGATTCTGAATATCCCTGATACTTTCACTTCAACAGCGTGCTACTCACTATATAAGAGATTGAAAGAAAATATCAAGTCCAAATACTGCTGAAAACTGCAAAAGTTCAGATTTGAACACAAATTTTGGAGATCAGGCCCATATTAAAATATAAAGAGCATATCAACCTCTTTCTCTCTTTTTTTTTTTAATAACCAATCTGATTAGTTAAAAATTGGCTACAATATCAAAATTAGATTTGTGCTATTGTGCTGATAAAATGACAACAGATAAGGATGACCATAATCTATGCCTAATGTCATCAAAGACATCTGATTTTAAAACCGTCTCATTCTTTCATTTTGCTCCCCCCATCTGTTGTATCTATTTGTTATCTATTGTTTTATGCATATGCTGACTCTGCACATACTTATACACATGCTTAACTTTACTAGTGTGAGTATTCCTTGGGGAGGTGTAAGTGTGTAAGTGTTTGCAGGATCAGGACCTTAGATTGGAAGCTCTTTAGGCCAGGGACTGTCCCTTGGCTTTATATTTGTACTGTGTTTAGTAGAATAGGATCATGGCCTCTAGGCACTACTGCAATACTACTACTACTAATAATAATAATAAGCATTACAGCATAGCAAAACAGTCTCAAGGTAAAGATCTGATTGACAGTGAAATGAACAGGTCTGAAGCTGCACTAAGTATACTGGCCTTTGCCATGAAGTACTTCATTGAAGTAAAGTCTTTTCCTGGTACCAAAAACAGCGTAATACCTCTATAGTTGCTACATTTGGCCTTGCTGTTCTTTTTGAATAAAGACAGAATAACACCCTTCTTCCAGTCATCAAGGATGATATTAGTACGCCAACTGGACTAGAAGAGCTGATGTAGCCATAGTGCACCAATACCTTTACTTGGCTTCAGCACTTCTGGTGTGACATTACAAACCCTTGTTGCCTTCCAAGACTTCAACAAATGGACTTTTCAATCTGAATCTCTTCTTGGTTGAAGGAAGGTGGCTCTACTGGAAACTCCTCCCCCTCTTCAAATGAAGGAGAGACTGCAGGTGGTGGACAACCAAAGAGTATCTTCAAATGAACTTCTCATCAATGTAACGTATACCGCATGTTGACTGATACTGCTATCCTGATTCTTTATTGTATGAAGGTAGTGTCACCTTCTCCTGCATATATTGCAAAGTTGAACAGAGGGTGCAGAGTTCATACCTGGCAGTGGACTGTCTGCCTGAGTCAACCACAAGGATTCTTTCTTATACAATGATTTGAGGATGTTCCAAACTCTAACCCATTCAGTGTTTGTGTTTGCTCTCAACAAACGTGTCTGAACACTCAAACTATAGCAGTGCTTCTTTCTCCACTCTAACTGCAGATAGCATCTCCACACTAATCCATGGATGACATTTGAAGGGCAGAGCCCCAGCACTGAGCTAGCAACATGTCTACGTGGATTACTTGGAACAATGCTATTCCTCATCAGATGACAGAGGGGGTGAGACTTCAGCTTTTTGAGAAGATGGCTGAACTTAATAAGCGATGCACAGCATTTTTTATAGATTTCCTTCAGACCTTTGATTCAGTGCACGGAGCACATGGGTAAGCTCTGATGATGTGGGAAGATCTGGGAAGATAGCTTTGTTGTTTGATCAGCTTTATAATGAAGAAGAAAGCAATTTTCAAGTCAATGGCAGATACACAGCATGGTTTCCCAAGGCTAAAATGAAATGCTTCAATCTGGAAATGTTGAAATGTTTTGTTTCAATCTAAATTTACTTAACTTTCATTCCTCAAAGTTTCAGTATTCCAATGTTTCATCTAGATTCAAACTTCAAAGAAATGTTGAAATATTGGAATTTCCTATGGGATAGAAATTCCATTTTTTAATCAATTCTACTCAGAATAAAGGCAACATCAAAGAGATTATCAAAATTTGTTTTCAAGATATTAAGAACTCTTTAAAAATCCTTAAAACAAAAATAATTCTCATAATTAAAATTCATATTAAAAAGCCATTTCCTCACATTTCAATATATTGCCTATATAATTGTGATATACCCAAGGTACAGTATGGACTGATGAACAGCTGTGCCACCTCAGCTCTCTTACCTGAGGTGCCTTTTACACTGCTTTGCTGTGACATCTACCACTACTGATTTCTTAACCAACAGCCTACAGCAACCCATCATTTTGTATGAATGCAGCAGCCAGCCACTCTTGAATTACACTGCAGAGTGATGCCAGCAAGATCCCCAGTCCCAGACTTTCCCCAGCTCTCGCCTGGACAACACAAACTCATATAAAGTCCATCATTTTGTTAATAGAAAATGATATGGACGAATCCTATTATACCAAATGGAGTTTTCCAAACACTTCAGTTCAAACACACTGTTTTAAACAATAAAACAATAAACACAAGTTTATTAACTGCCAAAGGATCAATTTTAAGTGAATTCAAGTAATGAGACATAAAAGTCAGAATTGGTTATAAGAAAAATAAAAGTAAAACACAACTAATGCCTAATTTGACGAACTAGAGCAAATTCAAAGTAAGGTCCCTCTCACCACATGTTTCAGCAGTCTTACTGGGTGATCTTCTTTCAGTCATGACCCCTTCCCCAGTCCAATGCTGCTTCCTTTGTTCTCCAGGTTTTGTGGATGATGTGGGCAGAGAGAAAGGAAGACATGATTTGGGGCATCTGCTCTCCCTTCTTATAATTCTTTCCCTTCTTTGAGAAGTATCTCCAGCTAAGGTTCAGAAGACAAGAAGTCTGTGTGGATCGGAACCCTAAGTTCTTTCTTTTTTTAAGAGGTAGATTTTTCACCCATGTCTCTCTTCCTGCCATTGAATAGCCCTTTAGCATGTGATGGCCCTTTTGACTTTGTTTACACCTGGATGAGGTATCAGCTTGCCTTTTGTCTTTGAGGAAATGGTTTGGTCACTTCCCAGACTTGGAATATGTCTTGGTAACCTCATACAGTGGAATCTGATAATTTTACATGCAATGATGCCATGCATATTTTATCAGGCCAATTTTGACCAGTGAGTTATGAGTTTTCAAATGATACGACACATGGCATACTTGTACAAAGAATATTTATTCATTATTATTATTATAACCACACATGACATACTTGTGCAAGGGGTGAATACAGACAATCACAATAATAAAAGGAAATATTTTAACCTAAGAATAATTTTTAATGCCTTATGCCTAGAGGTAGTTATTACGTTCTATTATCTTTGGATTTTTATGATGCTACTCTGTAATCATCATTATGGCAAATCCCAAGGGGACTGTGCTCCGCTAGGGCAGAGGGTTCGTATTTTTAGATCTCAGTGATGAGGAAGAGACAGGCAGACAAGGAAGTGCCCATACAGCAGCTTATTCATGCAGCACTTAAGTTACAGATTTTAGGCTGCTGCTAAGCTGTTAGCTGTTAGGAGTACAATTCAGGCAGTCAGGCACTTACCAGCACGAGGGTGGGGAAAACCATTCTCCATCCTATAAGCGAGTTGCAACCAGGGAGCCGATCAACCAGGGAGCCGACCCACCCGGGGCATCAGCTAGAACCTCCATGGATCCATGGAGAGCCTCAACAGGGCGGTGCCCAGGGGTGGCTATTATACCACTTATCCCCTACTTCAACCAATGGGCTTTAACTAGCAATAGGTTACGTATGTCTCAATCCACTTGGGGATTGGTCCTTAACACATGTTTCTGTTATTCTATTGGCAGTTAGCTAGGGACCAATCCACTATAAGCTGCAGTCACTTGTTTACTGCTATAGCTAGCTCTTAGCTGGTTTAAACTGATTCTGCGGTCAGCCTTCTTCTGCTTTCATCCCAAGGTTATGTCTAGGTCATTTTTGGGCCTAGCTATTGTTACTTATGCTAACTCAGGCCTAGCCGTTATTACTTATGGTAACTCAGGCCTAGCCTTGTCACTATGCTACCCTCGCATTACAATATTCTTTTGCTCCTTACAGGGACATAGCCTCTTTATAGAAGAAGTACCACCTGGCTCAATCTCTGGCTAGGTCTAGATGGTTATTCATTTTATATCTACCACTGGCAAACTTATTGCATCACCAAAGCTTCTGGTGTCCATATGGTCACCGGTCAGGTAACAGCATTGCTTGGTATACACTTTGGGATTCGTTGATCTTCCCTTCTAATAATATGTCCATACCAAGCTACTAAAATTAAACCAGTGCCGATGAGGCAGTTTTTCATCTTCCTGCCCTTAATAACAAGCAGCTGAAGAAGACAAGAATTGAAAACATTAATCCAATGTTTCTCAGCCTTCCTCAGAATTCCTGTTTCACTTCTGTACAATCTGTACTGTAAAGCTGGTATAACCATAGTTCTATAGATCTGCAGCTTCATAACAAACTTCACGTTACAGCGTCCCCACAGAGATTGCTGAAGGGCCTGAAACATGGCAGCAGCTACTGCTCAATGAGAGTTCACACCTTTCAATCATCTTCCAGCCCTGTCTACCCTCCTGTACTGCCCATTGCCCAATTATTTGACAGTTGCCACCTGCTTGATGTCCCATATGGACAGATTCATATTGAGCTAGTTGTAATTTGAAGCTGCAGGGTGCATGGTGGTAATGGCCAAGAATTTAGTTTTATCTAGATTAATAACCTGACCAATGCACACTGCTTCTTTCCCGATGAGATAAGCCATCTGCTGTGGTGATTAACCAGAATGAGCATATAGGACAATGTCACTCACTTATTTGAGATATCGAAGCAGGATGGTGTTCAGCTCAGCATCACTGACATCTGCCTTCTCAACCTTCTCTTTCAATCAACTGATACTGATCATGAACAATGATGATGAAAGAACGCAGCCCTGGGATACAGTCTTCTTAAACTGTTGAAGAACCTCATCTGCAGGGTTCCCCAGCTGGATTACCTTTTCCATGATGCATAGTGACCTGGGAATCACATGACGCACTACACTGGCTCGGCTGGAAGGAAGACCATGGTGCATGATGGCAGATGTAGTCCAACTATAAATAGCCACTCTATTGTAATTACCACTCTGCATAATAGAAAAAGGGGGCATGAGGCACCCTAACTACAGTTCCAGTGAGGCATCATTGTGGTTCATGCAGACACAGATTAATATTGAAATGCTTGAGTTTCTTTTCCCCTAACAGGAAATTGAAAAAAAATCAGCAGAATCAACTTTTTCCTGAAGAAAATGTCGATTTTGCAGAAAACATTTTTTTCTGTGAAAACAAAATTTTGACAGAAGATTCATAACCAGAGCTAGTTCTGAGATTCACAAATATGAAGCACTTATGCAAACATCCTGCAGCTACTGTTTGGATTATCAAATATTCACACAAATACAGTATAGGCGATATTCAATTTTATTGAACTATCAAAGAATGTATAAACAGGGAGTTTCACAAATGCCTTTCAAATACATCTTATTTATGTTCAACACTGATAGTAATATTAGGGTTGTATATTTTTTGTCAAACAACAAATGTTTCCATCTAAACTTTAAACAAATTATTTTAATGATCACATTAATTTCCTTTTTTGAGTTCCCTCTTTGTTTCCCTTAATAAAAAAGCATCAGTTATTAATATTCAGTTTATTTTTTACTTTCCAATTCCACGGGCCCTTCCATTTATTATTTATGCATTTTCTTCTTCCTCACAAAATGATACTTTCACTTTAAACACCAAAACACTTAAATATTGCTTTTCTTTACATATGGATTGTATTATTGGTGATATTGCAGACTTTTCAAATTGTGACTGTGTGATATTTCTTCTGTTGGATTTATATCAATAGGCTGAATAGGTGTTGCATAACATACCAGATGCATAAGATAAAACTTTCTTCCTTTGCCGCTCACCATATCTTTTATATTTGCATACTGATATGTTTTTAAAGGAATACCACAGTGCTCTACTGCAACAGAGAGGCTGTGGGGTATGCCTGCAGCAAAGCTGCTAAATATACATGAAAACAATATTGAATTACAATCAGAGATAGGAAAAATACCTATCATCCCCTCTAATTGTGTTGAGCTTTTTATTACTGCTACGAAAGGCAAACAGTATTGTTATGCTAACAGTACCAACAGAATATATGTTATGAATAATTGGTCTGAGTGGTATCAAGCGTTTTATGGGAAAGGTTAACAAGAACTGGGGATAGTTGGGGGTGATCTAGAAGAGTGAAATCAAAGCTTTGTGGAAGGAACGTATACCCCTTTAGACTAGATACTTGGGGTTGCTGACTGAGATTCCTGGAGCTTCTGACAAAAGTTATTTGTATTTAGAACCAGATGGGCCATTGAGATCAGAAGATATCATTGAAATGCAATAACAAAATATTTTCATCACTTTTCCTATGCACAGTAATGTTTTCAGTAAAAGATTGGTTTGGATGTAAAATAAATATTCTTTGCATAATGCTTATCATTAAAGCAATTCAATAAATATCCCAAAACCCAGTGCATTACAGGAACCTGACTTCTCATTATTATAATTATTCATTATTTGTATTGCAATTGTGCCTATGACCTCACTGTGCTAAGTGCTGTACAAACACAGAACAAAAAGAAGTTCCCATGCTTAAGCTTCCAGCAGGGTTTATCAATAGAGGAAAACCTACTGTGTACTTGTATATGTCTCAAAATGTAGTCTTCCTAAACTCTAGACTGCAGCTCTGCACCATGAAACCCACAATGAAATTACAATTGAAAGAGAAATTATGAAGATACCCATTAGAGTAAATTTTAATGATGTATATGAAAAAATCTATCTAAACAGCTAAACATGTGTACTTTTCCAGTTCTAGTCAGAGAAAATCGAATAAGTGAGTCAGAAAATAATGCTTAAATGGTGACCCTCATTATTCTTTTCTATTTACTTAAAGAGGATTCCTGGCAGGCTTGTAAGAAAATGGAGTGCTATTTGATGATATAAAGGCCCTACAATCAATGACTACCCAACATGACTTCCAGCATGTATTTAATGCTTCACTAATGCTTTAATGCTAAACCCAGCCATGCTGAACTGATGCTGTTTCAAATAAAAATAACCAGTATTTTAAATAGATAGCAAAATTCAGTCTAATAAGTGTGGGCCGGACGTGGTAATTGAGGGATCCTAGACCTCAAATTGAAAGAATTTAGGCCATTTCATAGGTAGGTTTAGCACAGAAGGGCTCTTTCATTTGACAGTAAGAACAAACACCTTAGTCAATATTAAATCATGTGGAATGACCCTACTTGTTAAATGAGAAAGTACCTTTAATGTAAGAAGAGTGATAAATAAGGTCAATGGCAATTTTCATTATCTACACAAAGTCAGTTGTTGAACATTGTGTACTTGACACTTCGATTTCTTCTTCTGATCATTAGTGTACAGCCAAAGTTGATTTCAATAGTTTAATTCCCATTCCATTGCACTATATTTATGAGAAAAATACTGCCCAAATAATGTTATATACTTGTCAGTCTAATACTATAAAACCATTTTCATAGCATGTAAATCAATGAGGAGAAATTAGATTGCACAGATAATGCCAGCTGAAAACAACCAGGCTTATTTGAAATAGTAAAACATCAAAATTGCAGACCTAAAATCTTGGTTTCATAACCAACTCACTTGGGTTTTGTATCATAGAGAAAATTAAAAAGGAATGCAGCCCTGGGAAACCGAAATAAATGAACATAGCTATTATTATCACAGACGTGCAAACTAGAAAAAAATCTACTGACTTTTAAAAGTTTTTCATTTTTGTTTGAATACCCTTAAACTTTTATTGCTTTTGGATGCTCTGTACATTCTGTAGAATTATTATGGGAATCCTGAATCTGATGATGAATTGGACATGAGCTTCTAAAAGTAATCACAATGACATATAAATCTATACAGGTAGATTTTCTGGTACAGAAGAAAAATTGAATGAAAAAAAACTGTTGGGTATCTGCCTTCTTAAAGCATTGTTTTCTTTCAACATACCAACTATTTTCTTAGTTAACCTTTAGAAACATAAGTGGTCTAGGTAATTTAATATCCTGTCTTTGTCATCTATTAGTGGTGGATGCTTCATAGGAATGTATCAAATCTGCTTCTGAAAAGTCCCTCTTTGGAGAATCAAAATTTATGTTCTAATTCACATTTGGCCAATCCCCTGTTGACAAGACAATGCATAGTCACGTATATTTATTGTTGAAAACTTCATGGCCAAACCCTCTTCTGTTTTAAAATGACCAGTAGAGGAAAGAGAAAAGATTAGTAAAGACAGCTATGCTAACAAGTCACAATGAACAATTCTTCTGGCAAATTAAGTCTTTTTTCTTCTTTGTTACTTGTCTACAAAATAGATTGGGTTTTTTTTATTAATTTGTTCACTATCTACACTTATTCAACTAGGTATTTTGAGCACATTAATTACAGCATATAGATTGCTTACAAATTGTTAATTGTGAGTACCAATGGGCTATCTAATATTCATGCTGTGTGATTGGTCACTTAAGTCACATGGTATATATATATGTATATATAATGATTCCTCATAGGATGACATATTTTTTACAAATAGGCTACTGTCCCTTTTGCTCCTTCAGAGAGAATTCGGGAGACATAAAGCGAGAAACATAGCAGGAAATAAGGAAAGTCGGAGAATTTTAGGAAATATAAATGTTCTTCTTTAGTATTTTCCACAAGGAAGATCACTACTCAGGCTAGTGCATTAACTGCATGAAATCACTATACTTAGGCCATGCTTCCTGAATAAAAGAGAGTCAAAGACTTAAGAAAGACATAAAGGCTACTTAGACTTTAAATTAAATTGTTTCCCTGTCACATCAACCCAAGGTAATTGTGTTTACATGTACATGTGGAGTCCTAATTGCAAATGGTGCACTGTGACCTCTTTCTCTATTACATAATTGCCTCAGTATCAGTCTTCTGGGCAGGGGACTTGAGGAAATGCTTTGCATTTTAAATATTCCATCACTGTCAAATTTACATACAATATTTCACATATATGTGAAGTGCATTGGTTGAAATCAGTAAAAGACTGAGAGGACATTTTGAGGTGCAGCATCTCCTTCCATCGATCTCTTGGTAAACTCCATTTCATTCAACCATGAAAAGACCACAAAGTCTGTTAGCAAATTGGCTGCAGAAATATAGTAAAGACCTTAGCAATCAGATTGTTTAACCTCTAAAATTAGCTCCTTATAAAGTTGGCCTCTTTCAGACTTGAGGTAAAAGAGATACCATGCACATGAAAATTAAATGCAGCAAACAGAAATAATCACCCTGTATGTCAGTCATGCATTTGGGACAAATTTAACCACACTATAAAGAGTTCCTAAGAAAAAACAAAGAACAATCCGTGCACCAGCAGACAAATGCCCTCATTAAGTGTCCTCTCTCTCTCTCTCTCTCTCTCTCTCTGCTTCAGGTCATGTTCCCTGGAATTAAAAATTAGCATCTAAGTCTGTTTCCTCTTTTTCCACCACTATACCTGCTGCAGCTCATTGCAAGTAGGCCATGCAAGAGCTTCATAAAAGTATGCATGATATGATCTTACAAAAAATATTTCACTTGTGGAATGGTAGTGAGATGACAATAAAAGAGGTTGCAAATACTATCCAATTCAGAGCTTTCATAAATACATTTTCAAAAGTACTGCTTTTTTGCCACCTGTACTGCCACATGTCCATCTGTAGTTGCTAGCCCATCATGTAACAACAGAATTTATAAAACAATAAAGAAATGAATATCTCTCCCAATAGTGGGAACATTGCAAAGTAATAAAATGTAATTTTTTTTTCCTGGAACAAGGAAAGCAGCAAAGGATTTAAAAATACAGGAAGATCTGTGGTACTTAAATGATAATTCCTTCAGATCTTAGCTGATAGAGTACTATGTGGTATGGGCCTTTAAGTCTGTGCAGAGCAGTTCACATAATTTTACTGGCCTGATTTATACATTTTTCAAGTTTAGTGCTATAATGGAATTGCATTGTTTTCAATAAAGATATTTTTTTATTATTCCAGTAATGTTGGTTTCAATAATAAATGTTACTTTGCAAATTGCTCGCTTGTTTAAAGTCAATTTACATTAGTTAAAATAAATATATTAATCTACATTTTTGGAAGGTTGCCCAGCAATTTAAATAACGATGCAGTAACTATTGCAGTATTACGATTTTTTTTTTTTGAATGGGGAGGGTGTTTGTTGAAATATTGGGTATCTCTTGACTCTTAAAATTTACTCTATGCTGAATGAGGCCTAACATGCCTCTTCTTATATTATTTTTATTGTTTAGAAACAGTTATACCCTTCCTAACACTTTACAGTAAATCTATTTCCTAAACCACTTTTGTAGGAGGATCCCAGAACAGTAAACTGCAGAACTATGTGATAAATTGCATTTATTATGCGTCTTTGGCTTGGTCTATACTGCTGGTGAAATTTGGTGGCAGTCGATGGGAGATACGCAAGCTACGTACAGTATTATACTTTAGGAGGGTGCTGTGAGAGTTCTGTTCTGTGACTATACTGTCAGTGTGTAACTTCACCTCCTCTGTGACCATTTCAGTTGGTTTGTGCTTATGGGGTGCCAGTAAAGAGCAGCCTGCATCCTCAGAATAGTGCGATGACTTCTGGGTACAACAGGAAAAGACTTCCAGAGTCCGCCTTCTAGTGCATCCATGTAAGGGCCAGCCACATTCTGGCTCACATATATATAATCTCTCTTTAACTGACAAATAATGTATATGGATTAAAAATATAAAACTAAAATTTCATATATCATTTTATATTATGCAGTAAATTACAGTGTTATAGATAAAGACATGTTTGTGTCAACGATATGTTAAAACTGCCAACTTTGAAGAAAAATGGTTCAATATTTATGAATATATAAAGAATAAAAATTGAATAGGCCTCAGTCTGAGACACCCCAGGTTTTAGTTTAGACAATTTTCTAAACTTTTTTAGAAATATTTTAGACAGTTTGGAGATTAAAATAATCTCAGATTTGAAAAACACCTATGTACCTTTTGGGTGGGCCACTGTTACTTCGCTGCCCTGCTCCTAGTGCCTATAAATAACTCCCAGAGAAAGGCAAATGGAGACCCAGAATTCAGTCATTGAGGATTTTCAGCAAAGACTGCACAGGATCAACCTCCCCGCAATCAAGTACAAAAAGAACAATAAGAATGAACTTAATTCTTAAGTACCAATTTTATAAAATCTTAAATGATAAAGAAACATAATAACAACAACTTAATTTTTACAACATAACATGGCTAATTAACAATCTGCATACATTATCTTCAGTTATACATAAGCATAACTAAAGAAAAATTAAATCTATACAGGTGAATCCCCACAGAAACACAGTGAGAAGTAACTCAGAGTTCCCAAAAGCTTAGCTTGAGTTCACCTGGTCTCATTTACAGTCTTTAATCACCAAAATCTATACAGTCTTCTGAGTGAAAAGCACTGCAGCAACATCTTCCCTCCACTTGCTTGTAGAAATCTCCAGCTTGAATCCATGTGGACTCCGACTACTCCTCTGCTGAAATCAGAAGAACATAACATAAGAACATAAGAATGGCCATACTGGGTCAGATCAATGGTCCATCTAGTCCCTGTCTTCCGACAGTGGCCAATGCCTGGTGCTTCAGAGGGAATTAATAGAAAAGACAATCATCAAGTGATCCATCCCCAGTCACCCATTCCCAGCTTCTGGCAAACAGCTATCTCTGCAATCTGGCCAATAGCCATTGATGAACCTATCCCCCATGAACATATCTAGCTCTTTTTTAACCCCATTATGCTCTTGACCTTCACAACATTCTCTGTCAAGGAGTACCACAGATTGACTGTGTGTTGTATGAAGATATACTTCCTTTTGTTTGTTTTAAACCTGCTGCCTATTCATTTCATTTAGTGACCCCTAGTTTTTGTGTTGTGAGAAGGGGTAAATAACACTTCCTTTTTTGTTTTCTCCACACCAGTCATGATTTTATAGACCAATATCATATCCCCCCTTAATACTGTTTAGGTGGTTATGCCACCAACTAATGCTGAGTTTGACTGATTAATTGTCTCTATCACTGGGGAACCATAATATCATGAATTTGCATTGCAGTCTAAATTAAACTAGACAATTTGTTCCACTGTATCAATTAACACTTGAAAAGGTGCCTTTGGGTTTGCAAAGGATTAAAGGAGCTTGAGAGTGAAATATATATAGTGAATTATTTTTAACACACTAATAAGGAAGTCTTTGACATAAGAAAATAGTGAAGTTTTTGGAAAATTATTTCTTTCTATAGTAACTGCTGAATTAAATGGTAAAGTTAATGTGTTCTGAGGAAATCAATAAAGAGAGCACGTGTCAACTTCTTGAAACACATTTAAAAATGAACAGCACATATTTATGTAATTGAAGTTTATTCCATCAAACTTCTGTCAGACTTCTAGCACTGTAGTTGACTCAAGTTAGTTGATTTATATTAGATGATTTAAGAATTATTTTAAGAAAAAATGTACGTCTCTTTTTAGTGGAAATGTTAAAAAACAAAATAAATAAAGTAAATTTAAAAAATAACATGAAAAGGTTCTGTGTCAATTTATATAGTTTTGACCAATTGGGAATAAGAAGTCTGACAGAATACATTATGTCACAGCACCATATGGACATAAATTAGTGGATAGTTAATCTCTGGATCACCATAATATACAAAATTATAATGGCTTCTTCTGAGCTCTCATGATGTCATGTAAATGTGTGTGTTATGGATCTACTCAGTTGTATTTCATTGACATGAGACACTAATGATTTCAAGTCCTGACTGTATAAATTGTCTTACATATGTTAAAGGTAAATGATAGACCAGCATCTGGTCATTAGCACCATACAATGAGATGCTTTATGGCATATTCAAATTTATGGTGTTGTCATGCATATTATACAGCACCTGTGAATGTTGATCCACTCAGTTCACCCAGTATATCAATGCTCTTTCTTAAAAACATACTATAATCCTGGCTGTTCTTCAGAAATAGAGCATGTCAGGAAAAAAGCTTTAGAGAATGACAAGTAAATGTCCTTTGAGCTTCCTTGATTGAGCTTGCAGTGGGGAGAAAAGGAAAGTCCAAATGATCTCACAGATCCTTCCAATACTACATGAGAGGGAAGGCAGGAAGGTGAATTGCTGGCTTTTCTACTGATGTGAAACTGAAGGTTTTGGGTCTGTGGAACACTGGGCCACATTCCAGTAAGAATGGATCACCTACATCTCAAAGGTAGGGAGGCTAATCTTCTCAGCTGGAGACTGGCTGGAGCAGCCAGGAGGGTGCTAAACTAACAACACAAGGAAGGGATACCATGGAGGCAAATATGGTACAATTACAAACAACATTACAAGCAAATTAAATGACAATGAATGTGGAAAGAGGACATTTTTCAGTTGCTTATATGCTAATGCTAAGAGTCCAGACACCAAGCAAGAGGAGCTGGAAATTGTCACTGATAAGCAGAAATTTGATAAATTGCATTACTGAAATCTGGTGGGACTATTCACATGATTGGAATGTTAAAATCACTGGTTAGAACTAGTATAGAGTAAAAGAGATAGTAAGGACACTGTATTAAATACATTGTTTCCTTTTTTAGAGTTATTGATAATTCCATACCACAGGATCTTGAATGCATATGGATCAACGTACTAGCTAACAAAGTCCAGAATGGGGTGCTCGTGGGGGTTCTGTTACAGACCACGAAATCAAACCAGATTGCAGGATGAGTTACTTCTTAAACAGTTGCCTGTAATGTGTGGAAAGAAAAATGAGGTACTTTTGGGAAACTTTGATTTGCAGGACATATGCTGGAGGTCTCATGAATCCAGTAGCAAGACATCATTAGTTTCTAAAAATTATAGACACTAATTTTCTAACATAAGATATTGCTCCCAACAGGAGGTTAACCCTATGTGGGAACTCATTATGATGGATAGAGATGAATTAATCACTTGTCTGGAAGTTGGTGGAGGCCTAGGGACCAGTGATCATGACTATATTGAATGTGATCAAACAGAGGACAATATCAACCAGAAATATATATACTCGGTGCTTCAAAAAAAGGCTAATTTCCCCTTAGGTGAGAAAACTATGAGTGACATTGTTTGGGATGAAAATTGTATATAGAAATATGTGAATGAAATTGAGAGTCCTTTAAGAAGACTTTATTAGATGGCCAAGAAGCTACGATTCCACAGTCAGGAAAGAGGATCTTTGGCTGAAGACCATTTATTTTGGTGGTGAAGTCAAGGTAGTACTTAAAAATAAAAAGCAATACATAACAAATGGCAAAAGAAGGAAAATAGCAATCAATATAAATAAGAAACTTTGAAGTGTAGAAAATTGACAAAGGAAGCTAACGACATCAGGGAAAATATCCATGGCTGGAATAGCTAAAGACACAAAGACATTTTTTAAGTTATTAGGAACAACTACAAAAAAAAAAAAAAAAAACTACTACAGATACAGGCTCATAACTAAATGGAGATGGTAAAATTGTTATTAATGATGCAGAAAAAGCAAAAGTAACAAATAAATATTGCTGTTCTTTATTTGGAAAGAAACAATATGATGTTCTCTTATCACACGGGGATGATGATGTAATTTCCAGTCCATTAGTAACTAAGGAGGGTAGTAAATAACATCTACTACTGATAAACATTTTTAATTTATTAGGCCTGATAACTTACACCTAAGAATTTTATATAGAATTGGCTAAGAAGATTTCTTGCCTGCTAATGTTAATTTTTAATCAAACAATATGAAGAAATGTCAAGAAGGCTGGAAGAATGACAATGTTATGACTATATTAAAAATGGGCAAGTGAGATGACTGGGGTAACAATAGGCCGGTTAACCCGACTTCAGACCCCAAAAAATAATGGAAAAGCTGTTATGGGATTCAATTGAAAATGAATTAAAGGGTAGGAATATAATTAATGTTAGTAAACTCAGTTCTATAGAAAATAGGTTTTGTCAAAAAAACCTGATTTCATTCTTTGGTGAGATTATAAATTTGGTTGATAAAAGCAGTTGCATAAATGTAATACCAGTAGACTTTTGTAAGGTGTTTGACTTAGTACTGAATTATATTCTGATTAAAAATAGCATTATACAATACCAGTAAAGCACACATTACATGGATTAAGAAGTAACTAACTGAAAGATTTAAAAAAGTTGTCAATGGGAAATCATCATTGAATAGGGGTTTTTATAGTGGAGATTGGTATCAGGCCTCATGACATTCAACATTTTCGTCAATGATCTGAAAGTAAATATTAAATCACTGCTTCTAAAATTTTGCAGATGATATAATGATTGACAGAGTAAAAGATAAATAATGATAAGGATAGAATAGTTATACAGAGTGACCTGGATCATTTTTAGTCCAATCAAACAAAATGTGTTTTAATACAGTGAAAGGCAAAGTTATACATCTATCACAAGAAATACAGGCCACACCTACAAAATATGAGACTTTATCCAGGAAAGCAGAGACTAACAAAAGGATTAAGGTTCCTTGTGGACAAGACACTGAATGTGAACGTCCAGTGTGATGTTGTGTTACCTCTCACTGGATCTGCCAGCAAGTTATGCCTTCCACTGCTAGTACCATGTACAATTGAACCTCAGAGTTTCAAACACCTTGGGAAAAGAGATTGCTTGTAACTCTGAAATGTTCATAACTCTGAACAAAATGTTATAGTGGTACTTTCAAAAGTTTACAACTGAACATTGGGTTAATATTACAGCTTTGAAATTTTACTGTGCAGAAGAAAAATGCTGCTTTTCCTTTATTTTTTTAGTAGTTTACATTTATCTCTGTGCTATACTATACTGTATTTGCTTTCTTTTGTCTCTGCTGCTGCCAGATTGTGTACTTCGGTTGCAAATGAGGGGTGTGGTTGACTGGTCAATTTGTAACTCTGGTGTTCATAACTCTGAGGTTCCACTGTAGTATTTTACTAACAAGCAGATAATCTCTTTATTATGAACATACCAATGTACAGCAATGAGGTAAAAAAACTCCTACTACTCTGTGTAGCTGCAGCCTATTGTCCAGTCCTGAGCTGCTTTGTGTCAGTCCCAGCAGGAAGTGTCCCAGGAGACTCAAAGTATGCATCTAGAGAGTGTACAGAAAGTGTGGCATCTCTACACTTCTTGGATGACTTACTTTGTTGCACATCTTCCCCTTTTGAGATCCCTTTTTAAAAATTTCTAGACTTAACTAAAACATTGTTAAATTAAACTAACAAACTAATGCAAATGCAATATCTGACTTAATTTTTCAGGTTCCTTAAACACAACCTATTTCAGAAGACTTTCCGATCTATTGTATTGAAAGACTTCTTTAATCAGATACTTGTCTGTACCAGAGTGTTCAGTCTCATGATTAATAACAGGGTCAGTCTGTGAATTGTTTTCAACTTCTATGTTGGTCTCACTTCACTTGTCTCAGCCAACCTGTGACGTATCTTGCTTGAGCAGATGCTTATGATTCCTTCATAAAATTTTGCCTTCATCTGTGATCACTGAGTCTGAGTAAGATAATGTTTCTTTCATTACTGTTGCTTTGAGTGGTCAGTGTCCATCTTGCCAAATTCCCACCGAGTCTTTTTTTTTTTAACTGTGGAAGAGCGCTTTCTCCTTTATTGAAATATGTTGTATGATTATACTTTCCCAGTCTTTTCTTCACTATTACAGACCCATTAGGGTATGTCTATACCGTAAATGAAAACCTGTGGCTGGCCTGTGCCAGCTGACTTGGGCTGCAGTGCTGTTTCATTGCAGTATAGACGTCCAAGCACGGGCTGCAGCTTGAACTCTGTGATCCTCCCACCTCACCGTGTCCTAGAGTCCAGGCTACAGCCCGAACCCGGAAGTCTATACTGCAATTAAACAGCCCCTTAACCAGAACCTTGTGAGCCCAAGTCAGTTGGCATTGGCAACCATGAGTGTCTAATTGAAGTGTAGACATAACCCCAGTTGTCTTTTGTTTTTGTCCCGTATCTGGTAATTGCATATTTATACATCTGTTGTAGAGGAGTTCAGCAAGTGACTTTCCACATTGTAGTGGGGTAGCACTGTAGCTGAATAGGGCTAAATATGTATCTTTTCTTACGTCCATTGCTTTTTTGAGTGAATTCTTCACTATACATGCTCCACATTCAGCTAATCCATAGTTTTGAGGATATTTAGGACTAAATGATTCATGATGAAAGTCATACGTTTTAGCAAAGTCCAGGATTTCCCTGGACTTAAACTATGATTTGTTTTCAGTTACTACTGTTCTTGGAATTCCATGGTGTGGAAATACAGATTTAATGTATCTGACAACTGTTCCTGCTGTGGTATCTTCAAAGTGTGACTACCTCTAAGAAATGGGTAAAGTAGTTCATTATAATCAGATCTTCCAAGACTGAACATCTCAATTCCAACTTTGTCCCATGGAATTGTGAGTTGTTTGTGATATATCATTGGATTTTGGCTGGGAATCTCTGTACTTCTGGCACGTTCCATACCTGCTCACCATTTATTCAATGTCCTTATTAATCTGTGACCAGAATACAACTTCTCTAGCTCTCCCTTTTGATTTGGTCATTTCCAGATGCCATGTGTGCATTTGTTCCACTATTTTCCTTCTCATTACCGTGTAGGAATCATGATCTGTGTTCCCTTCAAGAGCATGCTTGAAATCACTGAAAGTTCATCTTTATAGTGGGAATATGCAGGTAGAAAATGTTGAATTTTTCCTCATTTATTCATCACTTGTATTACTGTGTAGTGGGTGTTCTGTTCAGTCAGCAGGCTTAATTGTTTGGGCCTCCAACCTTAGTCTTTATTTCAGTTCAGTATGTCCTTTGCCCTCTGGTTGAGCTCCTTGCTGGACTGGCTTCTTTGCCAGTAACCCTGCCTTTCTTGGGGCCAGCAATCGGGACTCTGGGGTGAATAGGGAGACCTTGGCCTTCCGTTCCCCGAGGACCCAGACCAGGGCCCTGGAAGTGTAGCAGCGTGGGATGGCCCAAGTTTGGCCCACCTCTGCTCACGTTTCCCCAGGTTACTTCCTAACACACCCTTGTGTCTCAGTTTGGGGTGCAATCGCAATTGAGTTACAGTCCTTACTCAAAACCCCACAGGCTAGGGGCAATGCCTGAAACCTCACGTGTGCTTCCCCTGGTTCTACATTTCCTTAAATTAGTGTCACAAAAAGTGAGGAGAGACTCACAGCTCGACCCCTCAGTAGCAGTGTCTTCTTCTGCCATAGCAGAATGGTCCTCTTCTGGGAAATAGCTTCTCTCTTTTCCCTCTACTTCCTGAGCTTCCTTTCCCTAGGACCATGCTTGGCAGTGCCTGAAAGATGGGGCCTTCTAGGCTCACTACAGCTCCAGTCCCCTTGCCTCAGCCTTAGTATGGGGTCTGTAAACTCTGTCACACACTTCCTGCCGCATTTCATCTTTAGCTATTTCGGTCACCATTTCATCCCATATACTTGGAAATACAGCAGGTGACACTTTTTATCTTCAGGTCTTGGCATGTTATGTATTGCTTGCATCTTTGATTCTTCAGGTAAGATTCCCTTGGGAGTCAGCCTCTCTCCCAAGTGTGTGATTTCCACAGTTTGAAATTGACATTTGGTCTTTTTCTGTTTAAGATTGTGAAGCTCTCAGTGTCCAAGGAGAACTTCCAAAATCCAGCCAAATTTGCATCTAATTTGCTGAAGAATTTGGCTCGTATCCTCTCAGACAACATTCATTTCTTGTGGGCATGTGGAATTGTTCTCTTTTTATGTTTTTCATTCTGATTCTTAGGGTCCACATATAGCTGAAAATCCACTCTTTTTTCCCTAACAATTATTAAGGAGGGACCCCAATCTGTGGCTTCTTCTATTCTCCAAATTATGTCATTTTCTATCAGATTTTGCAGATCTTCTTCCAGCTGCTTTCTTAAGGCTTGTGGAACTTTTTGCATAGCATATACCACACGTTCTGCAACTTCCCATAATTACATCTTTTCTGTTAATGGAAAGCACCCATTACCTGTGAATATATCTTCACATGATCCCATTAATACTCTCGTACATTGTCTTTTTGTCTCTCTATGGCATATATCCTCTTAACAAGACCAAGTGACTCACACATGTCTAGGCCAAGATTGGTTGCTTGCTTCTGTGTATAACCATTATTTCTTGTTTTATCATTTTCCCAGAATATTGAAGTGTCAGGGTGCATTCTCCCACCATTGGAATTGTTCCTCCATTATAGTCTTTCACAGATACTTTTGACTCTTCCACTTTTATGTACTTCTTATATGTTTTAATTCAGTTTTTGTTATTACATTTACCTGTGCTCCAGTATCAATCTTGTAAGTCATATAAGTGCCATTTGTGCACATTTTAATTAGAGATTTAATTTGAGTTTTCAACATCCTCTGTTATTGTGCTTAAGAGCACCTCTTCCTCATGGACTCATCTAGTCTGACTTCTTGCACATTGGAGGCCACAGAACCTCAGACATCCACTCCTGTAATAGACCCATAACCTCTAGCTGAGTTACTGAAGTTACAGATGGTCAACCATTTACACTACTTTAAACCTGCAAGTGACCCGTACCCCATTCTGTAGAGGAAGGCAAAAAAAACCCCAGGATCTCTGCCAATCTGACCTAGGGGAAAATTCCTTCCTGACCCCAAATATAGTGATCAATTAGATCCTGAGTATATGGGCAAGACCCACCTGCAAAAGAATTCTCTGTAGTAACTCAGAGCCCTCCCCATCTACTGTCCCATCACCAGCCTTTGGAGATATTTGGTGCTAGCAGTCACAGATTGGCTGCATGCCGTTGAAAGTAGTCTCATCATATCATCTTCTCCATAAACTTATCAAGCTCTGTCTTGAAGTCAGTTGGGTTTTTTTCCCTGAGTGCTGTCCTTGGAAGCCTGTTCCAGAATTTCACTCCTCAGATGGTTAGAAACCTTCAACTTATTTTACCCCTAAACTTGCTGATAGCCAGTTTATATCCATTTGTTCTTGTGTCCACACTGGCGTTTAACTTAAATAACTCCGCTTCCTCCCAGGTATTTATCCTTCTGATGTATTTATAGAGAGCAATTATATCTCCCCTCAGCCTTCTTTTGCTTAGGCTAAATAAGCCAAGCTCTTTGAGTCTCCTCCCATAAGGTAGGTTTTCCATTCCTCAGATCATCGGAGTAGCCCTTCTCTTCACTTGAGTAATCCCTTTGCACACCTAATTTATTCTCTTTCCTGCTTTCTCTGCAGATTTTAACATAGTGGTTGGGTTTATTACAATTTCTAAATGTTTGCCTGAATGTTGGGCATTTCCTTTGCTCATGCTGGTTGCCACATCGCTGGTATTGTATCCCGCTTTACGTTTTTATATACTCAGACAATTTAATTTCTGTGAAGTTTTCCCTTGCTGATTTAGCTGTAGTACTCACAGTCATGTATTTTGTGCTTTTCTCTAGGCTTTTTATTTGTGTTTCTGTTTGTTCTGCTTCTTGGCATACACATATTGCCCTTTCTAATGTCAGATCAATCTCCTTTAGTAACCATTTATGGACTTTTTAATTTTTATACACAAGGACAATCTGGTCTTCAATGAGAGAGTCTTTTAATAATCGCAGGACTGACTTTTTAGTTCTAAGTCTGTGACAATCTCCATTGTTTTCCCTTTATTCTGTGTTCTCTTCATGAGCATATATCTCTCATCAGTAACATTTATTCTAGGGTCAAAATGATCCTCAAACATTATCATTATTTCTGCAAAGCTTTCCTCCCTGTCCCCACTGCCATCTGTATGGAATGCGTTATAGACATTCTGTGCTTGCCACTGATAGGAACAGAGCAATCTTGCTCATCCTCCATTTTATTTGCCCTTGGGGCTTTCATATACATATTGAATCTTTTCCAGGCATACTCAGCATTTCTTCTGATTCTCAGGGCTAGTGGGGGAGTTACTTTCACAGGCTCTGTAGCAGCCATTTCAATGTTACCTCTCACTGGGTCTGCCAGCATGCTGAGCTCTCCACTGCTACCAGGTGATATCTTACTGATGAGCAGCCCACTCTCAAGATAAACCATTAATTATTAACGGAACTATGTGCAGCAATGAGATAACAAACTTCCAACTATTCTGTGCAGCTGCAGCCTGTAACTGCCTTGTCTTGAGCTTTTTTCGTTTCTGCCCCAGCAAGAAAAGTGTACATGAAGTGTGACATTTCTAAATTTCCTGGAGGAATTAATCTATAGCACAGTGGCAAAAAGGACTAATGTGATCCTTGGATGCTTGGGAGGTGGATATTAGAGGCTTGGGGAGGCTTAGCCTTCCCAAACAGCCACAGCCCAGAAGCTCCAGCTCCACCTCTCTGCCCTGCCCACGTTCCGCACCTGCTCCTCCCCATGCCATGCTCCTGCTCAGCTTTCTGCCTTGAGACCCCTCCCACCCACCACTTGCAAGAGCAGCTTGCACTGGGCTGCAGAACAGGTAGCTCAGCTGTGCTTTGTGCGATCGCCCCTGTGCAAACTGCCATGGGCTGGGCTGCATGCCCCTCTGGTTGTTGGGGGACTATGGACTGGCAGCAGCTGGAGGGAGGAGGCCTGGTGCTGCCACGGCGATGGGCACGATGGAAGCCCATGGCAGCTGCAGGTTCCCTTGCAGTGTCCCAGCTGGAGTGCTCCATGAGGACTGGCCCGTGCAGGACCACATGTATCTGGGGCTTCCTTCGGTCTCATGGGTGAGCTGGCCCCACTCCTCTAAAGCCCCCTCCTGGGGCAGGAAGTGAGCCTACACCCTCACGTCCAGTGCCCACAAAAATTCCAATGACAGCAGGCAGGAAGTGAGCACACTGCCAGCCCCTTCTGGAAGGGCCCAGGCCATGACCATCACCTGGCCTCCCTCCATCCATGGCACTTGGGGCTGAGCTCCCATTGCTGGTTTGTTGCCTTGGGCCACTGCTGTGGGTCTCTGTGGGATGGAAGGGTGCATTGCCAGGCAGGGGTGTTCTTTGCCCCCTCTCCCACCAACTGTTTGCACCTCTTCGCCCTCTCTCCCAAGAGGTGCAAGCGGTGTGCAGAAGGACCTCGGGAGAGGGGGCTGAGTGGGAGCAGGGCTTGGGGCACAGTGTTGGTGGAACATGGGCGAGTCCTTGGGGTGAAGGGGCAGGGCCTCAGTCTGATCACTGGTGCTCCCCCTCCACTCCTTCCCAAAGGCAGGAGTCACATGCCGCCCATGCTTAAATGTATAAACAGTGGACTAGTGTATGACATTGGTGAGAACAATACTGGAATACCGCATCCATTTCTGCTATCCACATTTTTAAAAGGCTTTTATAAAACTGGAGAGGATTCAGAAAAAAAGCCATAAAAATGATTTAAGGGCTGAAAAAAATGCCATATGGTGAAAGACTGAAAGCGCTCAATATGTTCAGTTTATGAAAAAGAAGTTTGAAAGGTGACTTGATTACAGCATATAAGTACCTTCAAGGAAGAAAATATCAGATACTAAAGGGCTTTTTAATTTCACAAAGAATGGCATAAAACCCCCCAATGTCTGGAAACTAAAGCCAGGAAATTTCTAATGAGTAATAAGGCACAAGTATTTAACAGTGTGGGTGATTACCCATTGGAAAAAATTACGAAGAGAAATGGTGAATTCTCCATTCTGAAGTCTTAAAATAAAGACTAGATGCCTTTCTGGAAGATATGCTTTATTCAAACACCAATTATTAGGTTCAATGTAGGGGAAACTGGGTGAAATTTAATGGCATGTGATTTACATGAGGTCAGAGCAGACAATCTCCTGGCCTTAAACTCCATGGATCTATGAATATAAAAAGCATCTTGTGGATTAAATCAGTAAAATACTATATTCAGGTGAGGAATATCCTGCTGATAAGAGATGATGGAGTGCTTCTTGTATGCAATGAAGAGGAGCTCCAGTAATTTTGGAATACCTGTGCGCTAGCTCGTGATGAATTTAAACTAACCATCAGTCTAGAAAAGGCAATGATTATGGCACAAGGAGTGCTGACTGCACCAGAAGTTTTAATAGATAGTATCCACTAGGAGTTGTTCACAAGTTCTGCTGTCTAGGATCAACTGTATCAGATAACATCTCTGTAGATGACATCTCTGAATGTCAACTAGAGAGATGTCTCTAGGATCAACATCTCTGGGATGTTGTTCTAGGAAGAGACAGGATCCACTTAACGAAGAGAGGGAAGAGCATCTTCGCAGACAGGCCTGCTAACCTAGTGAGGAGAGCTATAAACTAGGTTCGCTGGGGGACAGGGACCTAAGTCCAGAGCTAAGTGGGGAAGTGGGACACCAGAAGGAAACACAAAGAGGAGGGTGCAACAGCAGAAGCCTCCTGATTCATACTAAGAAAGTAAGGCAATCAGCTAGTTATCTTACATGCCTGTACATGAATGCAAGAAGCCTGGGAAACGAGCAGAAGAAATTGGAAGTTCTGGCACAGTCAAGGAACTGTGATGTGATTGGAATGACTGAGACTTGGAGGGGTAACTCACATGACCGGAGCACTGTCATGGATGGGTATAAACTGTTCAGGAAGGACAGGCAGGGGAAAAAGGTGGAGCAGTTGCACTGTATGTAAGAGAGTAATATGACTACTCAGAACTCCAGTATGAAACTGGAGAAAAGCCTGTTGGGAGTCTCTGGGTTAAGTTTAGAGGTGAGAGCAACAAGGGTGATGTCATGGTGGACATCTGTTATAGACCACCAGACCAGGATGATGAGGTAGACAAGGCTTTGTTCAGGCAGACAAGCTTAATCCTCGCATTGGAAGTGCAGCTACCAAATTCAGTCAGCTGACCAAGTGCATGTGGGATCACAGGAAAATGGCATTGCACAGCAAGTTATAGATGTGTGTTTTGAGCATTCTACTGTATCATGGTGAGCTGGATCACTTCAGCCAGCATGAGAGAAGCCTAAAGACCTTCTACACCTGTGGTTTTCACCATATTCTAAATATCAAGTGATAAATCAATGTTTCTGATATTGCAGTACTTTAGAAAGCAAAATTACCAAGTCAAATCACTATTCTGAAACACAGATGTCTCTGTTCCTCGCTTGGTCATCTGCAACATATGGGCAATGGACACATTCCAAAGGATCTGCTGAAAGGAGAGATTATGGATGCCCTGAGGCCACTGGGTCAGCATAGGCTCAAGTTCAAGGATGTTTGCAAGAAGGACTTGAAAACTTTCAAAATAAGCGTTGGAAGCTGGGAAGATGCAGCTAGCAATAGGAGGGCTGAACTGCACCAGGGAGTAAAAGAGATTGAGAAGAGATGATTTAGAGATAGGAAAGCAAAGGGCGTGAAGAGGAAAGTGCAATAGGTCTCAGGAGCTAGTGTGTCAGTTTCATATTCTGGCTCTTATTTTATGCCTTCATTATTTCCTGCGTGCACTGTAATTTGAGAATTGGACTTTTTAGCCACTTGCAATGCTGTAGAATGACACATAGTAACTGATCTGCTTTGGTGCTTACACCATCATCTTTCGAGACAGATGGCTGCCATTCACAGCCTGCTAAGGCCCACTACAGATCATTAGGACCAGGGTAGAAGTTAAGGACAAGGAGGTTGTCCAGTACATGGAGGCCATAGGTTGTTCAGGGAAATGGATAGTACAGCTATAGAATATCTGTATTAGAGCCTGCCTCTTGACAGAAGGTGAAATGGTATTTTCTGTTCCTTATTAAGATAACCATTCTCCCATCAAATTCTGGGAGGTGTGGTATCCAGTGACAAGTCAGTATTTGAAAGACATCATGAAACCCTAAAGCTATATGAGTTGAGATCAGGAGAACCAAAAGCAGAAGTCAGTTTAGTTTAGTTAGTTAGTAAAGCCTGAAGTTATTCATACTGAATCTTTGTTGCATACTTCCTTTTTCACTCATGTCATGGGATGTACATATCCAGCAACAAACTTCACTTCTGGACTAGGAACTTTAATGATCATAAGAATTATTACTAGAATACCATCCAACAATAACTTTTTAAAATCACTGAATTACTAAATTGACCACTTCAAACACTAAATAATGCAGGCATAGAGTGAAAGGAGATACATAAAATGAATTCATTCATGTAATGTATTTATGCAGAGCTGCACTGCTGGTAACATCTAGACAGCAAATATTTGCAGAGATGAATGAGTGTTTAACTAAAAACATACAAGAAAGAGCACTAGAAATGTTCTTATTACTCCTGCAAGCTATACTCTCTGAAACATATTTGCATTCCAATATAGTACATTAGCACTGTAAACAAAGAGCAAGCACATTTCAATTCATTCCCACCTATAACCAGCACTAAGCAAACCATCACTTATTGGAAGTTAAAAAGCTCATCTTACTCACAAAAGGATGAAGAGGATAAACAATAGACAGAAGTGGTTTGACATAGGACCCCATCACTAGTATATAAACATACCAGGCGACTTATTAGATAGCTGCCTTACAAGCCTGCTCCAATTTCTATTCCCTTTAAAAAAGTCTGAGTACTTTGGGATATCATGGCACCTTCATCAGTCTTTTTTTTTTATATACAGATAAATACGGAGCTTTGCTGAAGTGAAAAGCTTCGCTGCAGAATACCTGCAGTCCGTCTCCAACTCACTAGAAAATAGATAGCCCTCAGATATAGAAGACAATTATGTTATCTTAAATCTGAGCTGATTTGTTGCTCATTGGCTCCACGTTTTGTTTAGGAGACAGTTTCTGCTTTTGATCTTTTGAGCTACTTTAGTAAGATTGTATTTGTATGTGAGTGCGTGATTTAGATGACTCCTAGATACAAGATACACTGGCTTTGATTTGTGTGTCAACCAATGACCATTCAAAAAGAGGTTAAGCTGAAGTTGGCTCTGAGCATGGTTTACGTGGAAGCATGTTTACACAGTCTTTGAGATGCTTGGTTTCAGTCTCCATTTCTTGCAATAGTCACCTATGGCAGTCATATCACCATTCTCTTCTGTTCATGTTCTCTTCAATCTTTTGGAAGTCATGGTCCTTTAAAGACAAACAGATATTGTTGGTATGAACTGCCCAGATGTGGTATTCAGTAGGGCATCAGTGAATACATCTAATAAAATTGGTGCCAACACTGAGCCTCGCAGGAGTCTGCTCTTCTGGAATTTCCAGGTGCTGATTTTGTGACCCAAAGCCACCTGAAAATGTCTACTTTGGAGCATCAGCTCTGTGGCCCTGACAATGCATCTAGGAATAACTCTTGACACCTTTTATCACAAACCCAGATGGTGTCACAGACTGCTGTAAGGTCAAAAGAGACAGCTCCAGTTTCCTATTTCTTGTGAAATCCATTCTCAATGTACATAGTAAGTGCTAAGTGGTCACAGGTACTTTAATTTGGTCAGAGACCTGACCGATCATCACTCAAAAATTGCTCTGACATGGGCATAATTTTCTGTAGGATAATCTTCTCTAGGCATTTGTAGCTACAACTTAGGAGTGCTATGTCTTTTTGCCATATCTCAGGTATCATGTTCTCAAGTACGAGAGGGGACATGAACACAGACAACTACTGCTGACTTTTCTTCCCAAGATGTTGTAGTGATGCCTAATGATGCCTGTTTGCTGACTGTTACATTTCTGGATAAGCACAAGCAGATTCTCTAATGTCAAACTCTCAACAGTTCTGTTTTGTCCAAGAGACTCATATTGGGAAATACCATGGCTAGGGTATACCTCAGCAGCATTACATTCTGACAATTCAAAGTTAACAGCACCACTCTATATCAGCATGAACAATTATTTCATTTTGTTTCTCCACTTATAGAATATCTTCCCCTCTTCTCTCCTCCCCATTTCTATCTTCTGAGAGTGGAGGGTTTCTTCTCAACCAGTGTCTTTCTTTCTTTCTTTCTTTCTTTCTATGAAGAAAGAAAGGAGGGTGTTTCTTCTCTCCCTTCTTTTTACCTGGCTGGCGAGGGGATCTAAAAAGAGAGACTGACCTCTCTGGGGCCTATTTGCTCAGCACTCACCATGCTGCTGCACCTGGGACAATTTGAAATCAAGAACACACCAAGACCAAAGAAGTGAGCAAATGAATAAAGTAGGAGATTCAGCTGTCTGGAAGCTAATATAAATAAAGTAAATGAAGTCTCTGGTGCATAGAGTGGGGTTCACCGAAATGTTAGTCTCCTTACACATCAATACACAGTTGCCAGATCTTCCTAAAACAATCTCAAATTACTTCAGCTATCTGTTTTATGGTGACAGCATCTGCCATATGGCAGTCCTGTGAAAGTGCTCCAGAAATGCTAGTTAAGCAGCTAAATCTTCCTTCAGCTGACTCCACACCCCAATAAAAAGATGATTTTTAACCTCAGTATTTGTTGTCATTAAGTGTAGTGAAACAAACACTATACACAGGATCAGTTATGTATACAAAGGTCAAGGGAACCTTCACTGACTGCACCTGCTCCAGTATTTAACTTTATTATCCTATGACACCTCTGAATCTTACCTTTTAAGGGTTTGTAATTTGTCTAGCGGAACGCAAGAATGGGACCTTGAAAACATTCTTATTCAATCAATTTCAATACATGAGAATTTTCTTTTTTATGGCCACATGCTCACCGCTGCCACAGCACCTTATAATTTCATTTTCTTCATTTAAAGATAAACCAAATTTGATGATTTCATCTCTATCATCCTTGCTCTCACACAGAACCTTCATGAGATCGTGCCCCAAAACTTGCTCTGTATATGTTTCATTGGCAAATACTCAAATGAGTCCTTTAACTGTGCCAGCGATGTCTGAAAATTCTTGGCAGCAACATTATATATACCTAAGACCTGACCAGGAACTGTTTGTTGGTACCCGTACAATACTTATGTTAAGTAACCATATATTTTGCCTTAGAACATGTCATTTGGGTCAAGTAGTATGGTGAGTTACCCCAAAGCCACACAGTTCAGAAGTCCTGGGATCCCAACCTGCTGAGGAGCCATGTAGGTGAGCTGCCTGGAAACTGGACATGTTTGCAATGATTATCTATCTGGCAAGCGGTGTTACATTGGAAACTTGCCTGATTTTCATCAGAACATCATTGAAATTGAACTATCCCCAGGGAATGTTTCAATTTTGACCAATCTGCAAATTACAACAAAAACCACCAAAATGTTTCTCTTCAATTTCTCTGGCCAGTTCTATTCACAACTACCTTTTCAGATGGTAACTACACTGGTTTTCATTAAAATGGTCATCATTATGTCAGCATTTGAAAACAATTGCCACACTGTGGTATCTGAAATATCAAAGTATTTTTTCTATATTGGAACTGGAAATTATAGTGGGATCTCAGATAAACATGGTGATTGGTGGGTTGCTATTGCCATTTTACTTTATTGGGTTTGTAGACTGCCAAGCACAATGATACTCTGACTGTGATTGGATTCCCTATGTCCTACCATAATCAAAAGAATAAATTAATTAATAGCCTCATTTTACAGGTGGGAAAATGAGACAGAGTTCAGGGGGTTTGCACAATGTCACACAAGGAATCTGGCAGAGAAACTAAAAATGAGATCTCCTGGCTCATGATACTCTGCCTTAAACTACAGATTATTCCAGATATTAAAATATAAATAGATAATAATTTATCTACCTGTGTTGGGTATATTCAGTTAGTGATTTTTAAAAAATGAACTATATTTCTGAAAAAAATCCCCAAAGCATCTACTTTAAGAGGTTTGAAGTCAGGCTCCATTGCCTGAATCTGAGCTGTGTGGAATGCTGATCTCCAGTTTGTTATATAAGAACTTATTGCCACTTACTCAGGAATTTTTAATGCAACTGTAACAGTTATTTTCAACAAAAATGTAGAATTTTACCTTTAAAATTATATGAAGTTTGGGCTTTTAGTACTGGACAAGCAATACTAGTAAAAGACACATATAAAGTGATGTCCTGAATTCTGAAAAAAGCTCAGTAGAATGGAGATACTTATTCATTGTTTCATTCCAAAAAATGGTAGCTGCTTATGGCTTATACGAATAGAGTTGTAAATTTCATTCTGAAACCCAACACCCACAATGAGTACTTCTGATAATCTGCATCTTTGTTGACAATCCATAGTCCAAGGTTTTAAATGGGGAAGGAGATTGTACTATCTTGTTATCCCTAGGCAGGATCCATTCCAAGTGAGTAGACTGCAATGTATAAATTTTTTGAAAAGTCATTTCTGACCACTACACCTTGTCAAATATAAAATATAGGATCATCAGCTTGTCCATTAAACCCCCTCAATGGACAGAGTACTCACTGATTGCAAGTAAAAGTTGGCTGCCTTTTCTAAGTTATTGTTCAATTGAGGCACATTTTAGACAGTTTGGGGGACCTTGATCTTCCATTGTACTTATCTCATTTAAAAACAGAATCTTCCTGTGATGGGATATACAAATCCCGCTCCACCATGGAAGAGGTTAAGAAGCTGCTTTAGGCTATGGTGGCCACGCCTCTCTGCACCTGCCAATCATGGAGACTGGAGAAGGAGGAGTTAAAAAGAGGAAACACCACATATCTGGGGACAAGCTGGGAGGGGAGCAGACTGTTTTGCTCCTCAGCTTCCAGAAAGAGGTCTGACAGGTATAGAGCTTTTGCCTGGCGAAAAGGAGAACATGGATCCCCGGGACTAAGAGGGGGAAAGAGACTGAGATTTGTATTGGAGACCCAGTAAACTCTGTGCGGGGACTTCAATACTTCCAAGGCCCTCTGAAGTAGGAGAGGCCAATATCTGGACTGAGGCTGCATACAGTTTGAATCTTTTCATTTATGCTTTTATTTAACCTTGTTTGCTGATTGTGGAGTGTTTTATTGGTTCTCCTGGAACCCTGAGAGGAGAAGAAACAATCAGAAGGCCTCAGTCAGAGGGTAGGATGCTGGCTCTGCTAGACTGATAAATCCCCATATAGCTCCTAAAGGTGGCACTCTGCCAAGGACAGATGTGTGACATTTCCACTTCCAGCTATGCAAGTTCACCAAAAGTGCAGTCACTTAAAGTATCTTTTTTGTTCTTAATAAGGCTGTTGTAAACTATGTATTAATGAATAGGTTCAGCAAAATCAGAAAATGACCAAAATCACACTTCACGTCTTGAACTAAAAACAGTTATTTTTTAGGTTAAAAACAGATAGCTTTTTTTCAGTGTTCACATGTCTCTCCACTTCCACGGTTCATTTTGAATATCGAAATACTCTGAGAAATGAGAAAGGTTATGCATGTGATATTTCTTATTTGACTGCCACACAAAAACAAAAACCTCATACAATCCTTGACAGTATCAGTTTAATCATAAAACCACTTATTTTATAGCCACATCTCTTGCCTTTTTTATATAAAAGTTAACCTGTCACCGTACACTGAAATACAACATTGCAAAAATGTCCAATCTCAGGCATTCTGAAATTGATTTTGCACCAGTTAAAATGTGAAATTCTTCAGTTGATATATTAGGTACCAGTAGAAGTCTGGCAAATCTGGATTTTCAGTGAAGATGTCAAACTGGCAAATCTGGATTTTCAGTGAAGATGTCAAACTTCCTCTTAGGACAAACGAATACTGTTTTTTTTCTTTTTCTGTGTCCAATTATATTTGAAATTTAATGTAAAATCCACAACATGAAATGTTACAATCTTTTGGGAGTGAGGGTGAGGTGTCATTATGAATTTAGATTTTTACAAATTTAATAATATCTCATAAAATAAGACAATGCCTTCATATTAAAAGTTCTGATTGCTTTGTATTATTATTACTAGTGATCATTTTTACTGAGATGGTCTGACCCAAAACTCATTAAGTCAGTTGAAAGACTGTTGACCTTGAAAGGTCAGTTGACCTTATTGGACTTGAGATCAAGCCCGTGATCTGTAGATCTTAAAGTGCTTTGCCAAGAAAGGCAAGCATCATTGTTTCCATTTCTTAAAGAAAAAGAAAAAAAAGGGAAAGAGAGGTAAAGTGACCTACCCATTGTCACAAAGTAACTCAGTGGAAGAGTCAGGACTAGAACCCAAGTCTCTTCTGCATATTATAACTGGATAAAAATGCCAGGACATTACTGAAACTGAATGCAGATGAATTAATAAATAATAACATATACTTAAAAATTGTAATGTTCTAATGTGCTAATTATGACATTAGTCAAATAACCTGGATTTCACCACAATCTCAGAGTGGATTCAGTTTCATGTTTGTAAGTTAAGTGGATGAAATCTGATTATTCTTTTTTTAAAAAAAACCTAAAAAATGCATTTACAAGAAAGGTTTAAATGTAATATATTTCAGCGTGCATAATCTCAGGTAAATGAAGCTGGTCTTCCTCTCTTCTGATCTTTAAATCAATTTGCAGGAAGCTCCCTGCTTTATTATTTCTTTCCAACTTTTCTTGTTACTGACTGTTCTTTGCTTTAATTCCCAGATCCTGTATTTACTACCAACTAAAGATTTCTGGTTGAAGATGAAGAGCTGTGATGTCCTTTAAGCCCAGTTATTAGGCAAATTTCTGATCTTTCAATGATTTGTGAGTCTACCTTGTAAATTATGTCAGATCTCTGCATGAAAATGAAGCAAAGAAGGCTTGGTACCAGATTCTGCATTTAGTTTTTCACATATGTACATGTGTAGGACTGATTGTGGAATTCAGATTGGCATTTGTACCAATCAGAGTTAGTGTTTTCCACATAAATGGCATAGCTGTCTATATTTTATTTATTTTGTATGTGCTTTATTCTATACAGTCAGCCTAGATATGGCTTCTTAATCATTTTTCCCCAATTATAACATAGATCAACTGGGATTTACTATTATATAAAGAGAAATAAACAATGTTTGGCTGAAATGATTAGGTGAAAAACTAATTTGTTTGCCTGTGACTGTGACTAATAATGTCACAAAATGTGTGCACCCCAACACTTCATTACATCTGACATTTGACACCTAATATATAGTGGGGTTTTCAAATAGGCCTAATCTAAACTTCAGGGAACATACAGGAACATATCAAAGAGTTCCAGAGGGGTATCCGTGTTAGTCTGCATACAGCAAAAAGAACGAGAGTTCTGTAGCACTTTAAAGACTAACAAATTTAATTTCAGTAGGCATAAGCTTTCGTGAGCCTCAGCTCACTTCTTCAGATGCAGTTGGTAGAAATGATACAGCAAACAGGAAACATATAGAAGGCAACATTTACATATCCAAGGGCATAGATAACAATGGGGTAGGTGGATAGAAGCCGGGTACTTGAGGCTTAATGACAACCATTGAGTAGGAGGTGAGAATGGGTAATCAGAGCAATTTACTTCTTGTAATGAGAGAGCCATTCCAAATCCCTGTTCAAACCCAGTTTGAATGTGTCAAGTTTGCAGATAATTTCTAACTCATTACAAGAAGTAAATTGCTCTGATTACCCATTCTCACCTCCTACTCAATAGTTGGTCTTCAAGTCCAGTCACTTGCTGTTGCAGTCAACCCCATCATACAATCCTATTCATAAACTTGTTAATGAAACTTGTCAATCTTAAAGCTAAAGAGGTTGGTTCCAATACTCCTATTCAGAGGCTGTTCTAGAACCTCACTCCTCTGATAGTTAGAAATATTTTTCTAATTTCCAGCCTAAATTTATTCATGGCCAATTCCTAGCCATTTGTACTTCTGCCAACATTGTCCCTTAGCTTAAATAGCTCTTTTTCTTCTCTGGAGTTTATCCCCCTGATATATTTATTCAGAGCAATCATATTCCCTCTCAGCCTTTATATTGCTAAGGTAAACAAACCAATATCTTCCAGTTCCTTTCATAAGATAGACTCTCCATTCCCCTCATTACCCTTCCCTGCACGTCTTCCAGTTTGAATGGATCTTTCTTGAACATGGGTGACCAGAATTGTACATTGTATTTGAGATGAAGTTACCTGTGCCTTGTGCAATGGCATTAATATTTCCCGATTTCTATTTGAAATATCTCAGCTGATACATCCTAGGTTTGTATTTGCCTTGTTTTCATGACTGCATTACATTACTAATTCACAGTTATCTTGCAATTGACTAATATACCCAGTCTTTCTCATTCTCTGTTTCCAAGTGATGATGCCCCAATTTATAGCAGCAATTCTTGCTATGGGACCCTACATTCATGAGCTTGTACTTTGTAATATTAAATTTCATCCTATTTCTATTACTTCACTCCTGTGTAATATTTGAATCCTCCTCTATATTGATACTGCCTTCCAACTTTGTCACCAGCAAATTTATTTAGCACACTCCTATTTTTGTCTGTGATTGGTTGCCATTCTATCTATTGTTTTCATGTTCTCAATTAGTTCCTCTTTCAGTAAAAAGAAGATCCTTCAGTTTGGCTTTCTACTTTCTGGATCATTTAATAGCACCCAACAAAACTAGATGTAAGCTCAGAATAGAAAGTGAAGAATAGCTTAATTGGATGAAACTAAAGATGTAATTGCCAAACTGAAATTTGGCCAAGTTACCAGAGTTAGCACCCTGACTTTATGAAGAGCATTGTGGAATCATTAAAGACTTCAAGTAATCAAGATATTTGTGTCACATCTGATCTGAACCATGGTATTTTCACACACAGTGCATACGAACACTGTGCTGGAGATTGGGTTCAGTAATGATGACTCCAGAAGGAAAGAAGAATGTAGTGAATCACTGTGGCCACTTACTTCAACATGTGGGTTTTCCGTGCAAGACTTCCCTTCAAGTATGGACAATATCTAACCCTGTTTTATTTGTAACATCTGGTAAAATTACAACCCAAGATAATCTGGCCACAGGAAGTTCATTAAATGATATGCAGTATAATATTAATCTTCTGAATAAGCAGGAGAGTGCTTTGGTACCTGTTTGTGTCTTAAATCAGATAAGAGAAAGAACAGACACAGAACACAAAGCTGGGCAGTTAATGCACTTTATAACTGGGGAGACTGAAAGACAACTTTTTATAGTTACTAATAAAAAAAAAGAAATATGACCATGCATAATACCACTTCAGCATGGATTGTTGCCTCTCAGAGAGTTATAGCTCTCTAAAGAGAAAGTCAAACAAAACCATTCTCTGGATGGAATTATATAATAAAGCAGTTTTATCTAAACTGTACTGATTCTTTTGCAGAAAATGAGATAGTAACTTTGAACCTTGCTCCTTTTCAACTACAAAGCAGCAAAGCCCAAATGCAGAGCATCAGTTTAAGAAAGCTAGCCAGGACCACAGTCCTCATACCTTCAACATCATACAGCCACTGACTCACCCTGGGCCTACAGGTACTTTTATGTGAGTTCGCTAAGCCCTGATTAGCTGCTTCCCTGCAACCACTCTAGGCCGCTTGGAGGACTTCTCTTCTTCTCCCTTCCTGGGAGAGGTGTGGCAAGACCCTGAGGCCTCCAACAGGGGGTCTCTGGGCCTAGTCCACCCCATCACATGCGGGCACAGGTGTCTTGCTGTCTGGATACAGTTAGAAATCTGGGTCTTATAAGGATAGACCCTTTGCTGAAAGTAAAATCAAGATGATGTAAACTCAGATCCCATTCCTTCCTCCATAGGTGTTATGAGTTACTCTAGTAGAAGTTGTTTAGGATTGGTGGTGGGGGAACTTGGGGGTGGAGACAACATTTTTCTGAATCTTAATGTGTTTTCCTGCTATACTATTGCTTTTCTTTTCTTTTCTTTTCTTTTTCCCGGAAAGGGGTAAAATTAAAAAAAAAAAAAACCTACCATAGTGCTTAATTTTGAAGGGAAGGTTGAGAATTAATATCAGTCTGATGATACCTGATCCTTGAAACTGGCAACATTTTTATTCAAGCCAGCTTCTCTTAACTAGTGTTTCATTTGTTCTGGTTCATTCTGTAAGGAATTGGATTGCATGTTTTCATTATGAAATGGCAAACAGTGTTTTCACAAGAGTGTGAGTGAGATTTGTGCCAACAACTTTAGATAAAATGAAAAGAAAAAACAATGTTTTCAACATTCAAAGTTGAAAAGATACTGTTCAGAAACCCAAGGCGTCAACACAGTTTTCTTTAAAAACTGATGACAAATGTAGTCAATAAAAATGACTATACTAAATTCTCTGTATCTTGATGTCTTTAAGTCAAGATTTGAGGACTTCAGTAACTCGGCCAGAGTTTATGCAGCTATTATAGCAAAAAAAGTGGGTGAGGTTCTGTGGTCTATGGTGTGCAGGAGATCGGATTAGATGATCACAATGGTCCCTTATGACCTTAAAATCTATGAGTCTATGTTAAATGAAGACAGTGAACAGTGCAGACTAGAAGCTTCTAATGACTCTTTTAAAAGAACCTGGACCCATAGACTAGAGGAGTGAGCTAAAACTCAAAAATTCATTCAGAAACCAGTAGTTAGCAGAGAAGAGAAGCATAACTCCAGGGGAATTGACACAATCATAAACCAATAGCTAGAGAGCTTGGCACAATTCAGAATCAAGGGTCCTGGGCAAGTTTGATATGATTGTTATTCTGATTCAGTTTGTATCAGATTATGCAGAAAAGTAAAGACCTTTAGGGCCTATCTAGATGGTTGAACAAAAAGTCAAAACTCTATGGCACTGAAGAAAATTACGATTATTAGATTTTGGGAATAAACTGGTCAATTTTACAAGACATTATTACCTGAGATAAAATGTGCTCAAGAACGGAGGAGATCTCCAGAAAAAAAAAAAAAAAAAGAATCTTGAAACTAGCAACATTGGAGCATTCTTTAGAACTCTGACAATATTGACTATTCAGAATTTTAAATAGATATTAATTAATAGTTAAATAAGATCATAGGATATGGGAGAATGATTGCCTCTTTCCCCATAGCACATATTTCCACGGACCAAAAATGTTATCTCACTTGATATCATAGTGAAAAATACAAATGACTGGATCTATGGGGGCAGGGCAAACCGGGTGTAAGGAGTTGCCATATCAGTTTTATTCTAAGCAATAGATAGAGGAGGCATGTCACAAAAAGCTTTTGTTGCAGTGAAGAGAAGGCATCTGGAGCCACCTTTTCAGAACTTTCACTTGTCACATCTACAAGTTCATGACAGTCCATTAACTTGAGAGGGTGAAATTTGATCCCCAGGACCCAAAACAATATTCTCCTCATATCAGCATAACATGGTTCTGCCATCAGCTGTTATCCCAAGAATTTTGGACCCAAGTGATCCCATAGTGCCTTAGGTGTATTAATGAACCAATCCCAAGCCTTAGTTCTAAAAGCAGCTAAAGGGAAGTGGTCCACCCTGGGAGATTTATAAGGGTTTACCAAGGGTTTCCATTTAAATGACTGGGAAACGCCTTAGACCTGCCTGCCTTGGTTTATCCTTGGGAGGACACAGATTACAGCCTTTCGTTCTAAGGACTGACACTTAGATGGTAATTTCTTCAAAAACAATGTCTCTGTGACAGGGTGCTGGGAGAGACCAGGCTGATTCAGGCCCCTGCCACTGGTATCCTAACTGGAGGGAATTAGAAAAGGCAGAGTAAACCCTGCACAGAGTAGGCTGATGAGGAGCAGCTGTGGGGCTCGTTAGGCAGGCACAATAAAGGCTCCCAGGAAGGAAGTGCAGGGGGGGCAAACAGCCAGCCAAGGGAGAAGCCGCAGGAGGAAGGGTGAGCTCCCTTGATCAATGGCTGGAGCAGTGAGGCCTCTGGGGCTGTTAGGCTGGACTGTGCATTGCTAGATGTTGGTGGGTAATAAGTTGTAAATAAAGAACACTGGTAGGAGCACAAATCTGATGTCTGCAAGTGGTTTGTGGGCACAGAGGACCTGAGCAGCAGGAAGAGCCTGCGTGAACCGGCTATGGTCTCTTTATTAAATGCTAATTCTAATACAGTTTAAATTGAAAATCAACGTCAAAAAATTAAATAAGCTGCTTGGAACAATACAACACACCATAAACTATATAACATAATGCAGCACACCATCAGATGTAACAAACTCTAAACTCAGTACAGTACTCATAACACAATATAATATTTTCTTAGCACATATAATATTGTGAATACTTAATTGTGGCACGGCATGAAAAGCATACAATGTTGCAACATACAATATAACAGAGAGAAATAAACCCTGCACGTCTATGTATATAGTCTTAATTCAATGCTGTATTAGAATGCCAAATTTATTACAGCATAACATAGAATTCTCTTATACTTAGGTATACGGTGACATTATAATAACACTTAACAACACTGCTATAAACTAACATTCTGTGAGTGTTGATCAGGCAATCATAGAATGGGTGGTGTAGGAGGTCACTCAAACGCATGCACCGAGATTTATTTACATCATACCCATACATTCCTTATATTTAGAAGAGTCATACTTACTCTCTTTCTTCTTAGTCAAATCCCTCTATCTCATCTCAGGTCCTTCTGTTTTGTCAAGCTGCTGCTGTTGCTGCTGATTTGTTCTGCTGTCACTGTTGCTGATATTGCTCTTCTGCTTCCCCGATCGCTCAACCCCAAGTCTGTCAGTTCTCTGCCTTATGTACGATTTTCTGCCCTTTCCTGACTGATTGCTTTTTTAATGTCAATCAAGAGTATTTTTCTCACCCAGGGTGATATCATTTTCAATCAATCAACTGTTTGATATGCTAATTAGTTTCACTTGTTTACTCAAACTTGGACCTCCTTGCAATCCTCATTCCTACTTAACTGACCCCTCCCTGATTAGGAGTGACCTTTACTTCACCCCGGTCTATTTTTCTGCTACTGGTCAGTTTCTTAGCACCTCCATTTTGTTTTTCTCTCCCTTAGCATATCGTCCTGGCCACCTTTTAGATTTCTAGCTTAAACTTGCTCTAAACTATCATTATTTACTACTTATAAAAAGCCTTAAACTTAAAACTAACTATATTTCTATTAATGCCTAATCATTATGATACTGTCATCATCTTTATTATTTAAACTAGAACAGATAAAATCCATGATGCTTTCTCCCCCTCTATTCCTGCTTTACAGCTATGTGCTAAATGCTGCTTCTGGTGCTGATTTCCTTACTAAAGCAGCTTAAAATTGTCTTGTGTCACCGCCACAAGGCTGGGTGGCTTTCTCAATTCAGATCAGCTTTACCACAAAGCACTGTTTCCCAGCAGCCTTTCACTTCATGTCATTTCCCAGAATGATATTTTAACTTTTGGTGTCTGTAAGGTTTATAAAACTCTTTTTTACACTTTATTTTTTGCTTTACCTATTGATTTTGTCTAACCTTCTGACAGTGACTTTTCCTGTCTTGCGTCTCTGCATAATGCTTTTGGATTACAATCAGACCAGGAGACAAATTCTGATCTCAGTTGCACTCGTGTAAAGATACAGTAATTTCATGTAAGTTAATAAGGATGTGCAGGGTTTACACTGGGAAATTCAGATCCAAATTAGTCTAACTGGCTAAATTTTATTCCTACTTTTATATAATGGCAACAGAGATAACACACTGGACCAAACTTAATTCTTAGTATAATTATGCTGATGTAAATTTAGTTACACCCAGAAAGTAGGCTAGTTTCTTCAAACCTTTAAGGGGAAAAAATAGATTCCACCCTCCCCCCACACACACATACACACCACACACAAACGATCAATGAATCAGGAAGAGACTTGAAAATGCTGAGTTGGGCAGGGCCACTACTGGTCACAAAGGCAGCTTCCTAGAAATTCATAGAACCAAGAGTCCAACTACATGGGGAGCTGAAGCTTGGTTTTTTTTGTTATTTTTGGTTTACGTTTGTTTGTTAAGAACTTTCTGATGTAGAGTCCAGTCTGACACCTGGAAAAAATCAAGGTTACTGCCTAGAACTCAAGAAGTTAAATCTCTGTGTACATGATTATGTGTTGATTTGCAGACACATCCTGTTCTGACTTGAGAGTTACCTTGAGAGCCTACCATATGTGGAACCTTCGATTTTTAATCTCTTCAGGGCAGAGACAGTGTCTTCATCAGTATTTGTATAGCATCTAGCACAACAATGTCATGAGCCGGACAGGGGGCTTTGGTCTTTAATGTAATATAAATATTGTAGCATCAAAGATTTCTGACTAAATGAGGCAAGTCAATATTGTCCAGAGGTGTCACTGCAAAGTTCAAGAAACTGAAGTGAAATCTATTCATTTCCTTCTTTTTAACACTGCTGCAGAATTGATGTCTTAAGTTCTAGTGACTGGACTGCCACTATGATGAAGCTCCGTGGGAAAGGTGACGCAGTCCCAAGACGTATGATCTTTTCATATCTAAACTTCCTTACTTCCACCCGTTATGGGATCACCACCCCTCAGTTCCTTATGCCTCCCACTCTCTGATCCCAATGTCACTGAGAGCACTCCATATAGTCTTTGGAAATGAAGATGCTTCTGTGCAGGAGAAGGAAGATCACCTATGTGCATTGGTTTTGATAGAATGATCTGGTCCTATGTTAATAAGTAGAAAGGACTATTCCACTGCAGACACAGGATTTATAATTTGTAATTGTAATATATATGATGGACAGTACACTAGCATTTAGTGAGTGTCACTACTGCAATATCCTCAACACCTGCTCAATTCTGACAACTAGTAAGAAAAATATTTTGATTTAAGAACAATTAATCAGTTTCTATAATGAGATTATTGATGCAAGTTATGCTCATCACAATTCAAACTTACAGTGCACATTTGTCCATTCTACAACATAAGAATTAAGTCCGTTAGACCTTTACTTTTTATGTAAAGTCACCCTATTCCATATAATTATTGAATTGTGCAAATATAGTTCCTAGCTTAAACACATTCAAAAGTTATTGCCATCTAAAACTTCCATTTTCAGCCCAAATGCACTTGCCTGAGTTTAATAACTCTGAAACTACTGCAGTTATGGTACTTGAATTTTAGAGTTTTTAATATGAAGAATTAATGAACAAACAGATATATTAATCAGCAGTGGAACATTTTCTGATTTGACATGAAAAAAACTTGTCAGTGAAGTTCTAACTGCAGTACTGTTATGATTGATATTTAATGTTTTATGTATAAACCTTTGACATAGAGGTGGCCATGCCCAAATCCTCTGGCCACTTTTAAAAAGTCTCCAATCATTCCCGTCATCCTACAGCTGAAGGAGGTGCTACAACAGGGAGCACTGAAGGAGAATAAATGCAACCGCAACAAATGCATCTGAAGCAGCATCCCCTCTTCTCCAAAGAGCACATGTGGAAGGGTTCTTGCACAAAACAGGGGAAGTGGCTCTGCAGTGCTGTGGAGAGATGCAGGGACAAAGCAAGCTGCAGCTACTTTCTGCAGAATTCTTTCTGCCATAGACAGAGGATGTCTGTTGGGCTCTCTGCATTTAACTTAATGTGTACAGCAGAATAAACTTTTTTTGCACCCCGCCTCAGAACGAGGGTTTCTTCTCAGATGCTGAGTTACAGTCTGAGGCATCATGGCCCCCCAGCAGGCTACCAGAGGCCAGGAGAGTTCACAGAAGCTGTGCAAGAGGGTTTGATTCTCTGAATGACTGAAATTTCCATTGAAGATCTTGGATGCAGCACTCCCTGCCTCCTCCACAGATCCAAATCTCTTTCTTGGGGTCTTCTTCAAATATTATCTCCATAAGATCAACCCTGTAGTGTTTTCTCATCCCACCCACTCCCATGGGTATTTCTGTTGGAGGGTACAATCCGACTTATAACTTCCAATAAATTCATACTCAAAAAGTAGTCACCCGCTACAGTAACTTTTTTTGATTAATTATGTCGCTGGGAGTATTGTAATTAGAAATTTGGAAATAATTTATACTTTACTCTATAGCTTCCCAGTTGTAAAATCTTTTTTTTTTTTAAATCTATTTCAATTATATTTGCCATAAGCAGTGATTTTTGGAAAGCATTTCTATATTATCCATGGATTCCTAATAAGCTGTGAAGTAAAAGATGTACATTCTTGTGAATACTAACAAAGGTAATATAATCATCAGGTATTCCCAAGAAAACTGAGATGAATTGAAGCTATCAGAGTTCCTTCCGTACTTGACTGTTGGTCTCATTCGCAGATCTATGTAACACTCTAATCCAGTTTCTCTGAACTGCTCTGAAAGTACACATGCAAAACAGACCTTTTTCATCCTTCTGCTGCTGCTTTTTATTATTGAATGCCTTTGAAGGGGGCTCAGTTGACAGCCCAAGACAACTATTAATCCTTAGAAAAAATAAATAGCAGGCAGCAGCCATACACATTTACCCTAACAATTCCACTAATGTGCCTCAACTTTGAACTGTAGAAAACTCTAGAGGGCAGAAGACAATTCCATGTCTAGGCCCAATTCTTGCTAAGTCGCTTGACATTATCAACAGGGCGGCTGAAGTTGGTGGTATTTTATGTAGTTCAACTGGCTTTAGGATAACTCATTTCCCTTATTCCATCAAAAGGCTTCTACATTTTCTGAAGGGATTTGACTGAATCTTTTCAACATGTGAAAATAACTTTTTCCAAGGAATTAACTTCTTAATAGGAGTATTTTCCTCAGTCCAGCTCATTGAAATATTTCAGACTTGGAAGTGTGTTGCGTCCAATCCTAATTTGCTAATCCTTTTTTAGCACTTACTATAGATGTTATTTAACTAATATGTTTGAGACTTACATGGCTTCCATAGTAACCAAAATATCAATATTTTTCTGTTCCAAAGCAGGTTCAGCTTTTCACTAGAATTAATGTTGGTTAAAAAGTTAGCTCCTGTTTAAATTAGTGAACCATTCATAAACTAATCCTGATTTTAAATGAACGTATTCATTCATTGTAAATACCAGTGTTCACCAAATAGTTTGGACAAAAAAATTTCATATGTAGGTGTTTTTGTGAACTGCAGTCTACTTTCTATATGTATGTGTTAACTTTGTGTGGTTAGTCCTGTAAATCACAGTTATTGTTTGTGCTCCCTGGTTGGATGAATGAAATATTTTAAGCAGAAGAATGACAAATAATGATATTCACTTCCTATATAGGATTGGACAAATAATTGATTTTTTTTTTTGTTTGGTGGTCAAACCACAAAATCCCCCAAAATTTGTTTCGGGTTGATCTGAAACATTTTTGAATGGGGAAATGGGTTCTCATCAAAATAAAAAACAAAACCTCATTTCAAGCTGAACAAAATGTTTTATTCAACCTAACATAAAACAGTTGGTTTAGTTTTTAGGTGTCTCTCCCCTCCTCCTCTTTTTAGGTAAATCTGCCCAATTTCAAAAACAAAACCATTTCAAAATGGGAAGGTGAAATTTTTCCTTTAAAAATGTCAAAACAAAACATTTCAGCTTTCAGAATTTCCCCCCAATTTTATTTGGCTGAATCAACTTGAAATAGAACTTGTTGAATAAATTATTTGCTGGAAAAACATAGAACAGCTCTATTCCCATATAAAAATTTGGGTCAAAATTCATGCCAAAATTCAAAACATTTTCAGGATTTGCAATAATTTCATATGTATCTGATGGAAGTCCATATACTCATAAGCCCTCCTACAAATTGCAGTTTTCTTAGCCATCATAGTGCAGGGTTTGCTATAGATAGACTGATAAGTAATGAATTATACATGGTTTTCTTTTTGGTCAAATAGGTGCTACATTTTCTTAAACTATTCATCCAGCTCTGCTTTTTCAGAAGTTCGTGACCCACAGAAAGCAGGTCACCTGCTATTAATATTTGGACTTTGTTTCCTAGTAGTCTAATTCAGTTTGCAAACCTAAAACTCCTGACTGAAAGGAAACATCAAAAACATTGCTTCGGGGGCAAATTAGATCTGTAGAATCTATAAATAGAACACGAATACAAATGCGGTAACACATGGCCATTAGAAATAGGTGCAAAGTCCATCAGATGTCCGTCAAATTAAATATAGAATTTCATGTGCATTATTTAGATCTATTTACAAAGCAATTTAAAAGCCCTAATACTTAAAGGAAATTACCTTGTTGTTATGTTTGGTTACTAAAACACATGGAGACATCAATTCTTACATGAAAATTGAGCCTTTGTACAATATTTTTAATGATGGCTTTAAGTGCTTGAAGAGTTGTCATTGTTTTCATTTAACACATATGGATTTTCATATCTTCATGATTATTGGTTTTGCAATCATAGGGACAGGTTCTCAGATATCTGACTTTGCACATGCTTCAGTGCATTATCCATTTTCTACTTTGTATCGTTGTACTTGATTTTTAATTATACAGCATCTTATGTTTTTGTTATAGTTTTTTGTTACTATTCACAATGTTCAGCTTAGTGTATTTGTTTATTGAAAGTGTCATGACATTTATTGTTTGAAAATTTCATGAGTCTTGCACAATTCAATAACATCCGCATCTGTAGTGTACTAACTGTGATATGGTGAAGGCAGTAGAAGAGTGCTGGATGGGAGATATGTGAGCCCCAGAATGCTCCGGGCTTTGTTCCCTGCTGACTCACTCAGAACCACTGGGGGCAATTAGGAGCAGCTGAGGCTGATTAGTGATCAGCCAGGTGCTCCATAAAAGGGCTCCGCCCCAAACACACAGTGCACGAGCTGGAGGAAGTAGGAGTGGAGTGGAGTGGGAGGGAGGGAGGGAGGGAGGGAGGGAGGGAGGGAGTGGAGAGGGAGGGAGGGAGGGAGGGAGGGAGGGAGGGAGGGAGGGTGGGAGGGTGGGAGGGAGGGAGGGAGGGAGGGAGGGAGGGAGGGAGGGAGGGAGGGTGGGAGGGAGGGAGGGAGGGAGGGAGGGAGGGAGGGAGGGAGGGAGGGAGGGAGGGAGGGAGGGAGGGTGGGAGGGAGGGAGGGAGGGAGGGTGGGTGGGTGGGTGGGTGGGTGGGAGGGAGGGAGGGAGGGAGGGAGGGAGGGAGGGAGGGTGGGAGGGAGGGAGGGAGGGAGGGAGGGAGGGTGGGAGGGTGGGTGGGAGGGTGGGAGGGAGGGAGGGAGGGAGGGAGGGAGGGAGGGAGGGAGGGAGGGAGGGAGGGAGGGAGGGAGGGAGTGGAGTGGAGTGGAGTGGAGTGGAGTGGAGTGGAGTGGAGTGGAGTGGAGTGGAGTGGAGTGGAGTGGAGTGGAGTGGAGTGGAGTGGAGTGGAGTGGAGTGGAGTGGAGTGGAGTGGAGTGGAGTATTTCTGAGCGGTGGTGATAGGAGTACGGAGCTGTGCTGAGGAACGAGCTGGTGAGCAGAGCGCTGTGGTGGAACAGTGAGGAGGAAGGTACCAGCTCCAGAAGGACTGAAGGAGGGGGAAAATTAGCCCAGGGGAATAGTGTGCCATCTGGGAAGCAGTACCAGCAGCACATAGCTGCTTCTTATAGGGCCCCTGGGCTGGGACCCGGAGGAGCGGGTGGGCCCGGGTCCCTACCCCCTCCCTGTGGGAAGACGGGGTGACGGGCAACTTCCTGGCCCACTACAAGCAGGAAGGTGCGAGACCCACTGAGGGAAGCTGGCCATCAGCCACATAACATATCCAGATGAAGCTTGTTAAAAATATTTCCCTCACTATACATAGCTGTGAAGAGATGTCCACTAATCATAATAAAAGCCTTACACAAATGTATGCATTTACATTGAGGCAAGAGGAAAGTTATGAACCAAGTAGGAGCTTAAAGCATCCCTGATTTGTCCCAGACCAACTTCAGCATTTTGTTGATTCAGTCTTTCTGGCAGTTAAAAATTTCAACGTTTGTCCACCTCCTCATCTCACCCATCAACATGGCTATTTCCTTTCCTTTCCTTTCCTTTCCTATAAGTGGTGCAAAACATAGGTTGCAGATATCATTAATCTGCCTCGGTATCAGATACTTCCATCTTCCAAATGCCCATTTCGCTGTCATTCTACAGCTACTCAGGGTATAGGTAAACAGGTCCTTTTCTCCTATCCAAATGTCTAGCAAAAGGCTTCATAAACCAGGGAAACAGAGGGTAGGCTGTGTCTCCAAGGAGGAATTGCAACACCATCAGTGTCCTTAGGTATCCTCAGAGCAAAAGTTCCATTTCTTATGGTAGAAAGGACAGAATTTCTAATAATCCTGGCATCACAGACCTTTCCAGAACACCCACATTAATATTTGTGAGCCTTCCATGGTGCTCAGTCAGGCCTTGGGGAACAATGAAGTAACTTCTCATTCCATTAAAGAACTCTAAGCCTTGGTGTGTGGTGGGGAGGAAAAATAGGCACATGAGCCCAGCAATGGCCTCAGTACAACTTGGGAACCACAACCATGCAGAGTATTAACCTAACTTGCTAAGCTTTATGACATTCTGGAGCAGTACGCACCTCCATTACAACAGTCCCAACAATTGGACTATCACCACCAAACTTACTAGATACTGACCAGTGGTGTACTTCCAGATAGCAATGCCCACAAACTTCTTTGCATGGAGGGGAGAGCTCATGTAGGTATTCTGCTGCTGCAGCTGTGGTGCAAGCTCTGCATAGATTTCTGTGAAAATGGCCCATGACACCCTGAAGTTCTGTAGTTATTGCTTGTCATCCCAGGTCTGCAGCACTATCCTGTCCCACCGGTGAGTGCTTGGTGGCCAATCCCAAAACAGCACTCCAATAAGTGAAACTAATCCAGGAAAAGTTCAATCAGACGTATCTGATTTCAGTTTTCTCCCCCTCCAGTGTCCAGATTGCCCTGACTCTGAAGTCATTGCACAACTTGAGATATATTTGCAGGAGTCTGGTTGTGTTAATCACTATGAAGATTACAGTGCTCAGCAATGTTTCCCCCATGCTGCCTGGCAGTGCCATTTTCCAACCACTATCTCATACCAAGAAGGATGATGGGATGAAATGAGACATTTTAAGGGAATTACTTTGTTGGACCCAAGCTCCAGAATGCCATTGTCTTCTGGTAGGGCAGGGGTGGCCAACGAGTCGGAGACAAAGAGCCAAAAAATAGCTGTTGGTAATGCTATTGATAATGCTAAGATAATGCTGTTGATAATGCTAAGAGTCACATTTTCCTACAGAAAGCCAGCAACAACTTTCAAGTATAGACATGCCCCAAAGGACATGGTAAGTTATATTGGCTGCAGCAGTCCCACATGGAGATTTCCTCCTCTTACCGCTTGTGAGGTGGGGAAATATGTGGCTCTTGTGCCTTTTGCTTTGTATTCAACAAAAGCAAGCTGGTGGAAACTATATGGGCATAGCTGGGTCTTAGACAACTGTTTATTAAATAAGAACAAACAGGATTTGTAAAACATAGTGTAACTCTTCTGCCAGGTGTCATAGGCAGTAACAAAGGCTGGGTTCAATATCTAGGGGTTCTTCTTAACAATATAAAACAGAATCAGCTCAAGGCCCCCCCCTCCCCCCCAAGTAATCTGGGAAAATTAAGCACCGTCTCTGGGCACCTCTAAGATGCAATACTTCTCTACTTGCAAATTCTGTGTATAACAAAAAAAAAAAAAACCAAACAACCCAACCTTTTATTAAAGAAGAATACACAGCATTAACTTGGGAAAGCCATGCAACAATAATTTGAAAGTATGCAACCCATAACTAGCCCTCTCTCCCCCTGCACACACATAATATTTTGATCAGTGTCCTTTTTTTCTTTTTCACATCTTGTGGTGTGAAAGTCCAAGGCATAACTCCCTCTTTAACATGCCACTTCACTTTTCCCTTTGCTGAATCCCACCTGTTTGTTGTCCAAGGTGAGCAATATTCCCATGTTTGGATAGGTTCACCTCTCTCCTCTGAGGGGAGACGATGCCTGACGGATAGCTCTGCCTCTGCTCACCAGTGTCTCTGCAGTCTGCTGCTGCTTGTCATTGCTACTGCCACTGCTTACAGATGCCTCTTGCTGCAGTGCTGTATTCTGAGGTTCCACCACCTGGCCCACTGTTCGGTGATTTCAGCTCTTCAGTGATTTCATTGGATATTGCTGCATATTCTGTGTTGTCTTTTCACCACAACACTGTCTCTTCACTAGGTCTAAGGTTCAGACCCCTAACTTCAGTTTATCAGTGAGTTCAGCTCTAATAATCAGTGTGAAGGAACAAAGACACTTAAATGAACCTAGTCAGCTCTGGCTTTAAAAAGTGGAGGAGGGAGAGTCAAATGGCTTCTGGGATCCTTGAAACAGGTCCACACCACCAGGTAAGAACATCTGTACCCACTCTGTCTGAATCTTACTTGGATCACTACCCCCTCCATAACAAGTGAGGTAAAATTAGGGTGACTCCCCTCAATCAGGGAATGCTAAATGCAGTCCTGCTGTCCTTTACTCAGACAATAAGGATAACACCACTTTATTGCTCTTGCATTAAAGAACAGATTTTCAAATGTTTTTAGTAAAGCTAATGTGAAAGTTATCTAATACGCAGGTTAAGGAAAGAGTTTCTATACATCAGGATATAATGTTAAATTATCCACAAGTACAGAGTTTGGTTTAGAAGCAACAAAATACATATAGTCCATAATAACAATATCCTAAATTAAGGTTAATAAATTTAATTATACAGTTAAAACATTAGCATCCAAATATTGGGATACATCACTCAGAAAAAATTATACTCAGAGTAGTAGAAAGCAAATATAGCAATGAGTGTAGATACAATCTATCAGACAAGTGTTTCAGTTACTTTCCTGGTTTCACTTCTCATGCGCACTCTGGCTCATTTTTCCTGGTATTGCTGATGTCCAGTGATATATTCTAAATAGATGTCCCTTGACCATGCGTTGTCACGTCAGCTGAGCGTAGCTCTGGCCGATTCTGCATTCCCGCAACACTTGCTTGTTACTGGCATCCCATGCACCCAGGGCACTGACAATCAGTGTGTGTGTTTGAACCTTTTAACCCCTAGCTTTCAAGGCATCAGCCTTATTTCGCCACCTTTTGAGCTTGGGTGTTCTAGATGGCCAGGGTCTTGTTCTCAAAAGGAACTGTGATGTGCGCCCTGAGGATCCTCTTCTGTTCCTCATTAGGTATGATGATGTCTGGTTGCAGTTGACTGTCTGTTCCAAGGATAGAAGTGAATTGTATTTCAACATAACGAAAATTGATCACTTTTGGTAACACAGGTCAGTCTAGACAAAGTAGGTGTTTCTATGCAAATACAGTTTGCTCCTCAGGTATTTTCTCCGAGTTCATCACTAGATGTCAGGGAAGAGCTCATGCAGACCTTGTTTTACATCAGATTACAGTAAATGTCACAAGGAATCACCAACTATTTTAAAGGGATACTGCTCTGGTCCATCTGAAGATACCCATTGTTCAGGGGAATCCTCAGCTATCCCGTTAGGTAGGTTTTGGGTTCAAAGAAATCAAAGTTCCAGCCAAAAATCTGAAAAAGTCTTGTGCAAGAATCTGAGAACACCTTTTCCAAGAAATGCCTAGGTATCTTAATCTGTGGTAGAAAGAAATCTTAAACAGATAATGAAGAAAATAGGGAGGAAAATGATCCTGGTACATTTGGATTGTAAGAAAAAAAATGTCACTTGATCAAGCGTTTCTCAACTAGAGCTGGTCACATTTTCCAGTTGAATGTACTTTTCCATTGGCAAATGAAACCGGTGTTTCATGGGAAAGTATGAATTTAATCTTGTGACAGGAACCATGGAGGTTGCCCTGGTTTCCTTCCAACTTGCCTGCCTGGTGGGCTGCTGCAAAGCCAGGAGCCCAGCATCCCTGGAGTGGAAGACGAAGCCTGGGAGCACTGGTTAAAGCTGGGGCTCACAGGGGTTCCAGGCTCTCTGCCACAGAGTGGGGAGCCTAAAAGCCTTATTTTCCAGGGCCGTCAGGCTCACAGTTGCACAGCAGGGAGCCCAGTAGCTCAGGGAGCTTCATTAATTTTGTTATGAAATGCCATTTTTTAAATGAAATTTAAGAATTCTCATTCCCTGGTGAAATTCAGGGTCACGTTCCTATGCAGAATGGCTTATTTATTTATTTCCCAAGGAACAGGAATTCCAGGTTCCAGTCAGCCAAATTGTTGACATGAGCACCATGTCATTTTTGCCCATTCCTGTTATCCAAAGGAAATAAGAAATATTGCATCAGCTTGCTTCAATTCTGAATATTACATATATTAAGCAAAAGGTAACCTCCTGAGATTCTAGTACAAAAATCTGAGTTCATTGATTTGTGTAAAGTAGTCATTAGCAATTACTTTGTGAATGGCATTCAAAAGAAAAGGGGTCAGCTTGTTGAAGGGAGAGTGGAACTTAATGTCTACTAGAAAAAAAGAGGCAGATGTTCCATTTATAAAACATTATGCAAGTTGAAGCTTGAATGGATGGCAGCTGAATAAGGACAATTATTAACAACCATTACTTTTCCTGAAATGATATAAGTTCTCTTGCAACTTTATAGCCTATCTATAACACTCTGCTCTTCTTAACAGTTTTTAAAAGCAAATTCCCTTTGTATGTCTCATAGTTATTGGTTTCCACACAAGCAAACAGTCATATTTTCCTACATTACCTTTATCTGCAATTCATTTGGGGTGCCTTACTCTCAACTGCAATCTGGCATTTAATTATACTCAGAAAACCTTTAGCATCATAATGCTGACTAGGTGGATCCCTGTATTAATTGTGGAGTTGACACTAGCTTTTTTCACTCATTTAACTTCTCCAGTGCTCATTAGGGGCAGGAGGTTTTTGAAATCTAAGTCCACCTCTGTGTTAGTGAAACTCATGTTAGAAAGAGAATGGGGAGGAAACAAGAAGTGAAGATGCAGTAGCAAAAAACATAGGATACATATGAAAGAACCATTGTAAAACTATGAAGAGAGAATCAGGCTGAAAAGGAAGTTATGGACTCACTGAAGACAAGACTAAACCTTTGTATTTAGGGAGAATAAATGGATCCAAATATGATGCTATTTGTTCTGGCCTAATATCTGGTCTGTTATTTATATGTGGAATCTCCAAGGCAATGGACAAGATGACCCAGTTCTTACCATATACATAAATGGGAATAACACTTACCTCCATCACAAGGGTGTTGTGAGGTTCAGTTATTACTTTGGGCTCCTCAGCAGGGCTTGCCTTAAAAGTCTTGGTAGCCTAGATGAAGACCTTTCTTTTGCCTATACCCCATTTGAAAGAAAAATTAGAACCATAAAATAGAAACCTATAAAATAAATCATTGAGCTCTTCCCTTAAAACATAGGCTGCATTGCATGAATGTGAATGAAAAACAATGTACTTTCCTGCTAAGCCTCTGCTTTCTCTTTCTTTCTGTGTCATTTTTAATTCCCTTCTTATTCATCTTCTCTCCTAGTTTTTTTTGTTTCCACCATGCAATTTTGTTTCTTTATGTTTCTGTCTTTTTTATCTTCCTCCCCAAATACCTTCTATTTTCTGTTTTCTTCCTCTGTCTCCTACTTCCCTGGCTTCATGTGCCCACCTATTCTGTTTCCTTCCCTGGGTATTACTTTATATCTTGCCTCTTCCCTGAGATTGCCAGTTGCTTCCTTCTGTACTCTGTGTCCTCCACCCATTTTTCTTACCAGCTACTGATACCTGGTTTCACAGCCTCATGCTCCAGGAGATGAATTATCACTGGTCACAAGGTCACTGGTCCCAAGCACCTGCTTCCTCAGACCTAAGAATTGGATAGGCCAGGGATAGCCACTGTGACTTATGAGCTGCATACGGCTTTTTTACAGTTAAATTGTGGCTTGCAGAGCCCCCTTCGCTGCCCCATCCATTATCTGCCTACCAAATTGTGATGGGGAGCTCGGAACTTCTGCCTTGCAGCAGGGTAGTGGGGCTAGAGGATTCTGCCCAGTGGAGTGGGGATCTTGGGGGGTCAGTAAGTTTGGCCAACCCTGGTATGGGCCTACTATAGGCTGCCAGGTGGTTGGGATGTGTTTCCCAGGAATAGGAATGCTTTCTTAATAGCTCTGATTCCCTAGAGGTGACTGTATTCAGCTCAATGCCCCTGGGCAAAGGGTCCTAACTAGGGGTGCAGAACTTCTAAGTTGTCTGCCCCACTCATTGTAGGCTGATCTCATGTCCTGCAGGCTCCCTTCCCACCTTTATACAAATAGAATGGGTCTTTGACTGGTGAACAGATTCCCACAATTAGACAGGCACCTTCCTAGCTCTCCACATCTGGAGATGGGCTCTCAGTCATAGGAAGCATTGCTAATACAGAGAAAGACCGGGATATCATACAAGAAGATCTCAATGACCTTGTAAACTAGAGTAATAGAAATAGGATGAAATTTAATAATGGAAAGTGCAAGGTCATGTACTTAGGGACTAATAACAAGAACTTTTGCTATAAGCTGGGGACACATCATTTGGAAGTGACAAAGGACAGGAAGGACCTGGGCATACTGGTTGATCACAAAATGACTAAGAGCCGCCGATGTGATGTGGTGAAAAAAGCTAATGCGGTCCTAGGATTCATCAGGCGAGATATTTCCAGTAGAGATAGGGAGGTGATAGAACCGTTATACAAGGTGTCAATCAGATCTCATTTGGAATGCTGTGTGCAGTTCTGATCTCCCAGGTTTAAGAAAGATGAATTCAAAGTGGAACAGGTGCAAAGAAGGGCTACTAGGATGATCCGAGGAATGGAAAACCTGCCTTATGAGAGAAGACTCAAGGAGCTTGGCTTGTTTAGCCTAACCAAAAGAAGGGAGAGGGGATATATGATTGCTCTCTATAAATACATCAGAGGGATAAATACCAGGGAAGGAGAGGAATTATTTAAGTTTAGCAACAATGTGGATATAAACTGGCCATCAGGAAGATTAGACTTGAAATTAGATGAAGGTTTCTAACTGTCAGAGGAGTGAAGTTCTGGAACAGTCTTCCAAGGGATCAGTGGGGGCAAGAAACCTAGATGGCTTCAAGAATGAGCTTGATAAATGTATGGAGGGAATGATATCATGGGACAGCCTAATTTGGCAATTGACTGATCTTTGACTACTAACAGTAAATATGCCTAGTGGGCTGTGATGGATGTTAGCTGGGGTAGGTTCTGAGTTACTACAGATAATTCTTTCTGGGTGTCTAGCTGGTGAGTTTGCCCACATTCTCAGGGTTTAGCTGATCGCCATATTTGGGGTCAGGAAGGAATTTTCCCCCAGGGCAGCTTGGCATCTGCCTTGGGAGCTTTTCGCCTTCCTCTGCAGCCTGGAGCTTGGGTTACTTGCTGGTGAATTCTCTGTACCTTGAAGTCTTTAAAACATTATTTGAGGACTTCAGTAATTCAGTCTTAGGTTCAGGGTCCATTACAGGAGTGGGTGGGTGAAGTTCTGTGGCCTTCATTGTTCAGGAGGTCAGACTAGATGATCATAATGGTCCCTTCTGACCTTATAGTCTATGAGTCTATGTACAGGGATTCCCAACCACTCTACTCCATCCTGCACTTTTGGAGATTTTTTTCCCCAGGGACAAAGATTCACCAGTCTTGTGCTCAATCCTGCCCCCCTGGACATGTACCCTCAGCTAGACATAGAGATTGTTGGGCAAAATTGAAAGAGCAACCAATGGGATTTCCAGGGAGGTAGTGCACAGCCCATATCCCTAAGGCCATATCCTTGATGCCCCAGGCCAGTTTCAGGGGTAACCAGTTCCAGATATGCCCTTTTCACAATCAAGCATTTCTGGTTCTTATCAATCAATAGAGCATAACATTTCAAGAGGTGGGCATTGTGCAAAGTTCCTACAAGCATCGGGGGGGGGGGGGGGGGGGGGGGGGGCTTCTTCCTAAACTACCAGGAAGTATCATCAAAAGAGAAATGAAGAGTTTAGCATGGGGGGGGGGGGGGGGGGGTTGTAGGGTATTTTCTGATATATTTCTCTTAGTTTTCTCTGTAAAAAGGTAATATCATAGTCAATTTGTATTTGAATTATATATCGATATCAACCACATATATCTATTTCTTGTTATTCTTTGTTTGTAAAATCTGTTGTGAGTCAACTGTTTTGTTGTTTGTTTGGGTTTTTTTTAAAGTCCTTAAAATCCTTTGCAAAGTCTATGTTACACAGTTGGAGAATGAAAGGCTAACACTATATTCTTCAACTCAATATGTTCCTTTGTTTGAAATTGTAACTGATCTTCGACACTGATAAATTAGAATTGTATAAGAAACTGTGCCACTTAGAGTAGCTGTGATGAAGCCTACATAAGAAGGCAGCATTATATCAAAAGCACTCACTTCAGGTGAAGTATAGATAAATCTCTTCTGAAAGGTTGATTCTCATATGTAGGTAGGGGGGAAAAGCCATCTCTGACAGCCATTAAACAGAAAGGGTCTTCAGAAGAGGAAGAACTCCATAGGCAAGAACTTAAATTCCATTTCATTACCTTCCCCAGTCTCCTAATTATTAGCATTGATATCATCACACAGAATTCAAGAAGAGCAGCCTAAAAAAAGAGTCTTTTTTAAGACAATACCTGACTGTTTGCATAGTGCATTAAAAACAAACCCAAAGAAATCCTTTGGTTTCCTGGAGGGAGATTTGTAGCTGCGTAAGGTTCAGATCAAAATTGTTTTGTCAATGCTTTATGGGATGAATGAATCAATACCAACTCATCTGGTGCTGTCTTTTTTTCTTTTTAAATTAAAAGTCTGAATTGCTGGGATGTATTTTATACCCACTCCATGATATCCTAGGTAGGGAAAGACAAGATTATTTGGGAGAAGAAAGAGAAAAATCTGTAATTTGTTGTCAGTTAGCAAACAGAAGACATTGAGAGTTCTTTAATTATCTCACATACAGTCTGCAGATATGTGCGCAGTTTTGGTGATTTGTCCATACAGTCAAATGAGTAACAACCAAAAAGACTCTACAAAGTACCTTCCTACTTATTATCTTCCAGCAAAGGTTTTGAAATAGTCTTTTCGTGATGATGAATTTTAAATACAGAGAAAACATGCTCTGAGTTAGCAACACAAGAATGTTTCTGATTCTTGGGGAACCCTGAAAGCTTGTGAGTAGGCAAATATATTAGAAAACTAGTCAGCTTATTATGGAAGAACTATCTCTTTGCTCCCAGTCTATATGGTGCACGAAAGGGATTCAGATCCCGGCTTGAAGCAGCTAAGTGACACAGAAGTAATAATAAAATGTTGCATTTATTATATATCTTTGCACACCCAACTTGTATCTGTTATATCCAAAGGGCAGAATAAATGCTAGAGAAAGACAATGTTATTTGGGGGCATGGATATATAAGACTATGCCATAAAGAAATATGAGGCTACTCAAAAATCCTGCTTAATGAGTCTCTTTTCTGCATCTCATTTTGAATTCTGCTAACATTAGAGTTGTTTTTATTACAATGAAGTTATTTGCTGAAGGTAATAAAAGAAAAAATATATTGATGGGATGTTTGTGGAGGTGCCTGGGTAGCAAGAACACAGCAATTATCATTGTGACTGTTTCACTCGAAATGCAAGCACCTGTCTTTAGATCACTTGTTGAACTAAAGAAAGTCTATACAGCTTATATATAAATATATATAATATATAAAAATTATATATCTGTGCCTCCTCCATCTCATTTGCCAGCATTTTCTACATGCTGTTCTCGTTCCATTGCAGGGTAACCCAGTCTTAACCAGACGGGTCTAAGAATGGTCTAGCATAAATAAATAATTTATGTCTTAGAACTATTGAAAAATACACTTAACCTAATATGTTTGGTGTGGGAAATTTCTATCTATCAGCTACAACTGATTGTCTGTTACCATTGTGTCTGTTACACTGATGTGCTGCAATTTAATGTTTTTATAGCTTTGCTCTTATCAGCAATATCCTCTGCTCTCATAAAAATGTATCAAAGATTAGGTAAGGAAACTGTGGATGAACTATTATATTCTATGTAAACTCACATCCTCTGTGAAATTTGAAGTAATAAGGATAGTATCAACCAAGCTAGCTAGATATTCTGTAGGAAAATCATCTTTGTTTTGCAAAGTCAGACAGAGGTGGAAATGAGTGATATGGAATGCAATTAGCACAGAGAAATAATTATTTGAGAAACTCAGACCACTTTCTGATACAAGAAGGAGCTATAAAAAATCTCCCCCATTTCCTGCTACATCTGGGTTTTCTTTAAAGATATCCAGCCAAGTTCTGACCAGGTCTGGCTTTGCTTAGTGTATAGTATGCTATTCAAATAGAAGTTCAGACATAAATTTAAAACACAGAGGGTAGAATCATGGTTCCTCTGTAGTCAGTGTCAAACTTCCAAATGATTTCAATGGGACCAGGATTTCACACATATTGTACCAAAAATATTCAGATTGGTTTAATTGTAATTAGCCATTCCCCCCCCCCCCCAAAAAAAAAAATGTAATCACTCTAAAGAATGTAATAACTATTTTGGAATCCTCATAGTCTGATCATGTGTTGTATTCCATACCATCTTAGCATGGGATGAAATATCACAATATTACTATGGAATTGTGTGGTAAAGTTTATTGCACATTATCTGATTTTTAAAATGCAAAATATGGGTAAAATGTAGACTAAAGGGCATTTATTGTCATTTTTAAAAGTTACCTTCAAATTATAGCCATACTAAAAGCTATCAATATGTATTGTTCAAAAAGAATTTTTGCTTCTGGACTGGCTTGATACCTCATTTTAATCTAAAATAAAGTGTGAGAATAGTGAGAAATACATTGGATTTGTTTTTGTTGTCCACAGGCTTATGCCTGTCAGTTCATGGATGGTGTCTATGTCCCAACTTAGGGCTCTCACTTAATAAAATGTCAGGTCCTTTGTCTTTTTCCCCTCCTGAAGATGGTATATAATTAATTGGTAAAGATGGCTATGCCTACAATATATCATACATTTCCTTTCATTTGAATTTACTCTATCATGTAGATTTACACTATGAATTACTCATCGAGTAAGCACAAGTATAAATAGAAGTGCAGCTCCAGTAACAAAAGTAGTGGGAACAGAGACATAGCTGAGTCATGCTGTGTACATGCCCTCTCCCCCCAGTTCCTGGAGGGTTTGTATTCATCACAATCAGCCGTGCCTCCTTTGCCACAACCCTCGCTGCTGTGGCAACTGTTCTATTTATGCTTGTGCTAGCTCAGTGCAACTAGCAGTGTAACAAGCAGAAGAATCACACCCCTAGGTTCTAGTGTAGACATAGCCTATGGGTTTTTTCTCAAGGGAGTGAAACCTCAAAAGATTTGTTACCTGCATTGTTTCACTTTTGGGGATTTGCATTAAATACCCCGCATTGTCTTTACTTACTGCAGGCGGCATTTTTTATCTTAACCATTTACCAGGAGTACAATCATTACCAAGCCCATAAGGATTTATATAACATTTATAACATTAATGCAATAGACTTTGAATATTTCATGATTCCACACACTCTGTCACAGTAACCTACAGTAGCTATAATGCAATACGGAGATGGCTTTAAAGCACAGGTGCGGTGGCATTGCACAGAAAGTGGTGTGTATTTCATACTTTGTATGTTTGAAGAAGTGGATGGGAATTTTTTTCTCTCCCTCATTTTCATTTTTTTAACATGGTTTCAAGGCGACTGAAGCTCACTTTTATGAGTTTCCTGTGGTGATGACAGTGTGCATACCACACCAGAAATTGCTAAATCTATGCTCAGTTCAGGAGTAGAAATAAGGGGAGACTGTAAAAGGATAGTCCTCCTCTTTGCTACAACCATAGAGTCCTCCTCTCTCCCCCTCATCTCCCAGCCTGCTGAAGCACTGCTCTGGAAAGCATTCCCTTTTCTCGTGGTTATGTAGTGAGGGCAGCAGAAGGAACTGATACCCATATGAGGAGCTTATGAATTAGCCAGTCCTTCCCACCAGCATTTGGAGTACCGACAGAACCTGATAGGGAATAAGAGGTGTCCCAGCTTCAAGACCAGTACTTCTTCCTCCCTGAAAATGAAGATCCTTACCTCCCTTCTGATGAGGGGAAAAAGGAAGAATCCCTCTCACCTGTTAACTCCCGCTCCCCTTTTGGAAGGAAAGAGTTAAAAAACACACAGCATACATCTTGAAAACTTCTAAAATAAAAGAAACCACATTGGGTATTTCACACATTTGTGGGGAATTAGCCCTTCCCCCTCATTCTCTCCCACCCTGGCCATCTATTGTTTGTTTTAAAGATTCAATACAGATTCTACATCCTGGTCAGATTCTCCATTCTGGAAGAAATTGGGCCAAGGAACATTTGGGATGTGCCACTGCTGACTTCCTCACGCTGCATGCACATGCACATAGCCACAATTTTTCTCTGACTAGAGGCCTGGCATCAGAAGGCTGAAGATATTGTGGTGGTCTCCCTCTGTTCCTAGCTGGTGCATGGCAGCTGGTACCGGTTTTAAGGAATTAGGACTCTTTTATAGACTGCCCATGGATTCTTCTCCTAGTTGGTACTGTTCCATTGCGGGTGAGGTTAAACCCACTGAAGCCCAGTGCTTATTGTATATTGTATAGCGCTGAAGGCAGCTCTCATGCGGTCCTGTTTCATTCATGTGTGGGGTAATGCTGCCAGGTTCAGTGCTATGTCATTTCTGGCTCACCAGTTGATGCTGCTGTTCATAGACAGAATCCCACATCAGTAGTTTATCTATCTTCAAGAATTCAGATTCTCTCAGGAATGAATGAACTGCTGTCTTCTTCACATAGCTAAAATCAAATCACACTATTTTCTTCTTGAAAATGGATAATTACAATAAAAGGAAAGTCAAGAATGATATTTACCACATCATAGAATTGAGCCAAATGAAAGAAAATTCTATGACATTTACAGTACACATAGCTATCTCGATTCGATTGACTATATACTGTCTTCAGAACAGGGAAAAGGCCTTGTTCGCTGGATCAACTCTTTGATGTTTCTTGGAGATTAATCTTTCTGCTGTAAGGTAATTGACCAAAAGCATTCCTGGTGTAACTAGCAACTTCAGTGGAATTACACCAGGGCTGAATTTAGCCCATCTTGTTTTCAGATCTTATTAAATTCAGGCAAAAGCAAATTTGATTCTGTGTTAAGCTATTTCTGTTCTTATCAGATTGTCTTCTATTCTTACCAGATCCATGCAATACTAGTAAGATTTTTGCTAGACTGTTTCAGAAACCAGTGTCAAAATCCGTCAACATAACAGATATTTAAATAGCACTAAATACATCAGAGATTTTCAACTGGGGGTACGCGTACCCCTGGGGGTACTTCAGAGTATCGTAGAGGTTGTGCAAGAGGATCACGGCAACTGCTCCGAACCCCGCACTTTGGGGGGCCCTGCTCCAGATCTGGTGGGAGGTGGATGGCTGCAGCCTGCCTCCCAACTGCACGCCAGACCAGGTGAGAGGTGGGCAATCACGTACCGACGGGGCCAGCCTCCTGGTTGCTGGCCTGAGGAGGGTGCCAGGCCAGCCCTTCATGAAGCGCAGCTGGAAGCCTCCTGCACCCCGCCCCGTCCCCGCTGTGCATCATGAAGAGCCAGCCCAGTGCTCCCCCAGGCCGGGGGGTGAGGCTGCCCTATCTGAGCCAGTGCCAGGCTGCAGTGCTGGAGCGGGAGAGGCAGGCACTGTGCGGTGGGTAAGTGCGGGGGGGAGGGAAGCAGCATGTTCTCCCTCCCCTCCGCAGGTATAGACCCCCCCAGGGCCAGCTGGGGTGAGGCACCATCTTGTGGGAGCCGGGGACCCCTCCTGCCCTGCGTGGGGGTGACACGTGAGGCCTGGGGGGGGAGCCAAAATATAGGCTTGTCCCCCAGGCCCAAAAGATCCAGGGTATGCCATTGGAGCCAAGCGGGAAAACCATGAAGGGGTACTTCAGGTGAAACATTGAGACCATGGGGTACAATTTCTAAAAATGGTTGATAACCCCTGCACTAGATAAAATGAGCATCACAGGCACCTCATCCTAGGACTAGCACTATGGCCATATGCTGCTATGCTAAAGAATAAATTCAACTCTTCCACTTTGGCCTTATGTTAATCAATTAGAAGATGGAAGCATCTCACATTGCTCTGCAGTTATTACATGCCTGGCTAATTCAGGACCAGTATTAAATGTTTTATTCTTCAGAAAAGGACTCCCAAAAATACATTTTTTCTTGTTTCTTTTAGTATCATTATTTGTCTTCATAGGATTTAAATGAAAGGTTATGCTCTGTTACACTCATCCAACCACTCCTGAAGTCAATGGAATATTTTGTTCTTTTTAATGATGTATACATTTAACCTTCTGAGAGCCATTACTGCTTCTCTGTGGCTGTTTATCTGTTGGCCATAAGCTATGACATAACTCAGAGGGAGGATCACAGAAAAGGAGCCTGTGTTGCTTAAGCCTGTAGTAGAAGCTAATGGAACCACCGACCCATTACCAAAGCTCATTGTGGGGCATTAAATGATTTGACTATTGCTCTGGTGGTATTTAGGCAATGGATTTTTGAACAGCACCAATATTCACGCTATGTGGAAAATATATTATTTGTTTCAGTCACACCTGTTACATAGTCTTGGGCCCCAATCCGACAAAGCACTTAATCACAAGCTTATATTTATATGTATGTTTTAAACTTAAGTATGTGAGTTAGTTAGTTATTCCCCCATTATGCCTCTGGCATTTAGGAGAGTGATGAAGCTCCTCTATGCTGTTTGTTTCTGGCAAGTCTTTCAGTGGTTCTCCATCTGTGCCCCAGATTTTTCAGCTCAGCTTCCACAGCTCTTTGCCATGTTGTTTTCAGGTGGCTTCGTTTTTGCTTGCTTTCCAGTGGTTCATCTTATTGCTAATCTGTTGATAGAATCACTTCCATCCAAAACACATGTCCAATCCATTTCCAATGCCTTCTAATGATGGTGCTCATATCTTCTTCTCTATGCAGTATAAATAGATCTTGATTTCAGATTGTTATGGTCCAAAAGATACAGAGTATTTTTCTGAGGCAGTTTATATGAAATGAAGACAGCTTGGACGTATCATACTTTGCCATTCCACAGTATTTTGCACTATAAAATAGTATCAGAATCATACAATATTACGGTTGGGAGGGATCTCAGGAGGTCATCTGATTTTTTTTTTTAAATTTTCAGCCAACCGTTGTCATAGAATCATAGAATCATAGAAGATTAGCATTAGAAGGGACCTCAGGAGGTCATCTAGTCCAACCTGCTGCTCAAAGCAGGACCAACCCCAACTAAATCATCCCAGCCAGGGTTTTATCAAGCCTGGCCTTAAAGACTTCTAAGGATGGAGATTCCACCACCTCCCTAAGTAATCCATTCCAGTGCTTCACCACTCTCCTTGGGAAAAAGTATTTCCTAATATACAACCTAGACCTCCCCCACTGCAATTTGGGACCATTTCTCCCTGTTCTATCATCTGCCTCCACTGAGAATAGCCTGTCTGGGAGCTCACCTTGTCTGTGAACACAGAGGCAAAAAAAGCATTGAGTACCTCAGCTTTTTCCATATCATCTGTCATTGGGTTGCCTCTTCTATTCAGTAAACAGCCCACATTTTCCCTGACCTTCTTGGTGCTAACAGACTTGTGGAAACCTTTCTTGTTGCCTTTCATGCCTCTTGCTAACTGAAACTCCAGTTGTGCTTTGGCCTTCCTGACAAAAGGAAGAAAGGAGAACAGCAGGATACGGACCATGGACTTCAGAAAAGCAGACTTTGACTCCCTCAGGGATCTGATGGGCAGGATCCTCTGGGAGGCTAATATGAGGGGGAAAGGAATCCAAGAGAGCTGGCTGTATTTTAAAGAAACCTTATTGAGGGCACAGAAGCAAACCATCCCGATGTGCAGAAAGAATAGCAAATATGGTAGGCGTCAGGCTTGGCTTAACAAAGAAGTCTTTGGTGAACTTAAACACAAAAAAGAAGCTTACAAGAAGTGGAAACTTGGTCAGATGACTAGGGAGGAGTATAAAAATACTGCTCGAACATGCAGGAATGAAATCAGGAAGGCCAAAGAACAATTGGAGTTGCAGCTAGAAAGGGACGTGAAGGGGAACAAGAAGGGTTTCTACAGGTATATTACCAACAAGAGGAAGATTAGGGAAAGTGTGGGCCCATTACAGAATGGGGGAGGCAACCTAGTGACAGAGGATGTGGAGAAAGCTGAGGTACTTAATGCCTTTTTTTGCCTCTGTCTTCACAGACAAGGTCAGCTCCCAGACTACTGCACTGAGCGGCACAGAATGGGAAGGAGGTGAACATCCTGCAGTGCTGAAGGAACAGGTCCAAGACTATTTAGAAAGATTGAACATACACAAGTCCATGGGGCCAGATGCAATGCATCTGGTGGTGCGAGGGTGGTAATTTCAGAGCCATTTGCTATTAACTTTGAAAGCTCGTGGCAATTGGGGGAGGTTCCTGATGACTGGAAAAAAAGCAAATATAGTGCCCATCTTCAAGAAAGGGAGGAAAGAGGATCCAGGGAACTACAGACTGTCAGCCTCACCTCGATCCCTGTAAAAATCATGGAGCAGGTCCTCAAGGAATCCATTTTAAGGCACTTGGAAGAGAGGAAGGTGATCAGGAACAGTCAACAGGGATTCACCAAAGGAAAGTCATGCCTGACCAACCTGATTGCTTTCTATGAAGCGGTGACAGGCTCTGTGGATGTAGGGTAAGCGGTGGACGTGATATACCTTGACTTTTGCAAAGCTTTTGATATGGTCTCTTACAGTATTCTTATCAGCAAGTTAAAGAAGTATGGGTTGGATGAATGGACTATACAATGGATAGAGAACTGGCTAGAGCATAGGGCTCAACGAGTAGTGATCAATGGCTCCATGTCTAGCTGGCAGCCAGTCACAAGCAGAGTGCCCCAGGGGTCGGACCTGGGACCAGTTTTGTTCAACATCTTAATTAATGATCTGGAGAATGGGGTTGATTGCACCCTCAGCAAATTTGCAGATGACACTAAGCTGGGGGGAGTGGTAGATACCCTGGAAGGTAGGGATAGGATACAGAAGGACCTAAAGAAACTGGAGGATTGGGCCAAAAGAAATCTAATGAGGTTCAACAAGGATAAGGACTCTGCACTTAGGACAGAAGAATCCCATGCACAGCTACAGACTGGGGACTGATGAGCTAGGCAGCAGTTCTGCATCAAAGGACCTGGGGGTAACAGTGGATATGAAGCTGGATATGAGTCAGCAGTGTGACCTGGTTGCCAAGAAGGCTAATAGCATATTAGGCTGCATTAGTAGGAGCAGAGCCAGCAGATTGCGGGAAGTGATTATTCCCCTCTATTCGGCATTGGTGAGGCTGTATTTGGAGTATTGTGTCCAGTTTTGGGCCCCCCACTACAAAAAGGATGTGGAGAAGTTAGAGAGAGTCCAGCAGAGGGCAACAAAAATGATTAGGGGGCTGGAGCACAAGACTTAGGAGAGGCTGAAGGAAATAGGCTCGTTTAGTCTGCAGAAGAGAAGAATGAGGGGAGATTTGACAGCAGCCTTTAACTATCTGGAAGGGGGTTCCAGGGAGGATGGAGCTAGGCTGTTCTCAGTGGTAGCAGATGACAGAACAAAGAGCAATGGTCTGAAGTTGCAATGGGGGAGGTCTAGGTTGGACACTAGGAAAAAGTTTTTCACTAGGAGGGTGGTGAAGCACTGGAATGGGTTACCTAGGGAGGTGGTGGAATCTCCATCTTTAGAGGTTTTTAAGGTGTGGCTTGACAAAACTCTGGCTGGGATGATTTAGCTGAGGTTAGTCCTCTTTGAGTAGGGGGTTGGACTAGATGACCTCCTGAGGTCCCTTCCAACTCTATGATTCTGATTCTGTGATTTCACTCCTGCATGCTCAAGCAGAATTTTTATGCTCTCTCTAGTCATCTGTCCAAGTTTCCACTTCTTGTAACCTTCCTTTTTTTGTTTAAACTCATGGAAGATTTATTTGTTAAGCCAAGCTGGTCACCTGCCATATTTGCTATTCTATTTGGGATGGTTTATTCCTGCACCCTCAATAAGGTTTCTTTAAAATACAGTCAGGTCTCTTGGACTTCTTTCCCCCTCATATTAGCTTCCTGGGGATCCTGCCCATCAGCTCCTTGAGGGAGTGAAAGTCTGCTTTTCTGAAGTCCAGGGTCTGTATCCTGCTGTTCTCCTTTCTTCCTTTTGTCAGGATCCTGAACTTGACCATCTCATGGTCACTACTCCCGGGTTGCCACCATCTTCTACTTTCCCTACCAATTCTTCCATGTTTGTGAGCAGCAGGTGAAGAGGAGCACGTTCACTAGGTGGTTTCTTCAGCACATGCACCAAGCTCCAAAAACTTCCTGGATTGTCTGTGCATTGCTGTAATGCTCTCCCCGCAGATGTCAGGATGATTGAAGATGATGAGAACCAGGTCCTGTGATCTGATAACCTCATCTACCTCATCTTCCTGCTCTGGTGGTTTATAACAGATGTCCACCATGACATCATCCTTGTTGCTCTCACCTCTAAACTAACCCAGAGATTTTCAACAGGCTTTTCTCCAGTTCCATACTGGAGCTCTGAGCAGTCATATTGCTCTTACATATTGGCAACTCCTCCACCTTTTTTTCCCTGCCTCTCCTTCCTGACCAGTTTATATCCATCCATGACAGTGCTCCAGTCTTGTGAGTTAGCCCACCAAGTTTCAGTTATTCTAATCACATCACAGTTCCTTGACTGTACCAGAACTTCCAATTCCTCCTGCTTGTTTCCCAGACTTCTTGCTTTCGAGTACAGGCACCTAAGATAACTAGCCAATTGCCCTACTTTCTTAGTATGAATCAGGAGGTCTCTGCTGTCGGATCCTCTTCCTTGTGCTTGATCCTGGTGTCCCACTTCCCCACTTACCTCGAGGCTTAGGTCCCCTTCACCGGCAAACCAAGTTTAAAGCCCTTAAAGGTTAGCAAGTCTGTCTGCGAAGATGCTCTTCATGTTGAAACACCAAAACAGTCTCTGGTCTGTTTGCATACACATTTAAGATTAATGCAGAATTTAAGCATTTTGGCCCTTAATCACTACTAGGTAAAACTTCCATCTTATTGACCCAAACAATTGAACCTTTATTTCTCTACTTCATTCCAATTTTAAATAGAAGAGGACCAAATTCTAAAAGATCCATGACATTCATATTCATCTGACTATTAAAAATTACTCTTCATGCTCAAGGGTTTGATCCTATATTGACTTTAATCTTCTTGAATTAATTTTTTTAAATTACATCATAAATCAAAAGCATTTTTTAAAAAATCCATTGAAGATTTTTGTTGTATAGTGATCTTAAGTCCCATATTAAATTATTAATATATAGTACTATACAAGTGTTTACAAGCAATCCAGTTCAATAGAAGATGGAATCATAGAAATATAGGGCTGGAAGGGACCTCAAGAGGTCATCAAGTCCAACCCTCATGGTGGGGCAGGACCAAATATACCTTGACCAGCCCTGACATGTATTTGTCTAACCTGTTCTTAAAACCAGTTATGAGGATTACACAGCCACTCTTGGTATTCTATTCTAGCACAAAACTAACTTCATAATAAGGTTTTTCTAATATCTATCCTAAACCTTCTTTTCAGCTGATTAAGCTGATTATGTCTTTCTCCACCTTCAGTGGACACGAAGAACAATTGATCGCCATCCTTTTTATAACAGACCTTAACATATTTTAAAAGTCTTATCGGGTGCCCCCCCCCCCCTCAGTATTCTTTTCTCAAAAGTAAACATATCCACTTTTTTAACCTATCTTCATAGGTGAGGTTTTCAAAAAAAAAAATTCATTTTTGTTACTGTCCTCTGGACTCTCTCTAATTTATACACGTCTTTCTTAAAGTGTGGCACCCAGATCTGGACACAGTACTCGAGCTGAGATTTCACCACTGCTGGGTAAAGAGGGACAATTACCTTCTTTGTTTTAAATTCAGCACTCCTCTTGGTATAACCAATAATGATATCGGCCTTCTCTGGAGTCGTGCCTGTTCACATCAGCTCTCAGTTTGGCCCAGCACCTTCTAAATCCAAAAAAAATCTGTTCTCCTGACTTTGCGAATGTCTTAAAACTAAGCCTTTTCTTTGGAAGCAGCCAGACTTATTTTCTACAAAGGTCTGCCATAGTGGAAAATTCATTTTTGGAGTATATTTTCTCTAAATAAATAAAAAATAAAAATCTACCATCCTCCAGACATTCAGAATAGCAACAGAGTGACGAAGTCTAGCTGCCAGCTGTAAATACAGGGATTGCGTGTAGATAGCAGAGCTTTCAGCATCAAGAGACTAAAGAATAATGAGAAAGCATCAGAAGGTACGGAACTAGTAAAAATGAGAGATATAAAGCATGTTGCAGTTGCCTTGAATATGAAGGGAAAGAAATGGCAATAAGAGACTCTTTTATTCTCGTCTGGACTCGCACATGTTTTATTAGTTTGTTTTTCCATGTTTGTTTGTCCTGGCTTGCTCTAAATATTTTTTCTTTCCAAAGGAATTTTCTCTCTGTTCCAAGTACAATCTGTTTTCTATCTGTGACTGCCTGAATTCACATAGTTAAACTAAGGCCCAGATCCTTGACTCCAGACAAAGAGTGCACATGCAGCTCCAGTATGGGAGTGCTTATTCACATCCTCAGCGTGGGTATGTATGTGGATTTGAACTCCTAGTTTAATTTAAAACAACCTGATAGCTTCTCTAAGCAATTCTGACTACAAGTGGCCCCGAATGGCTGACGTGGCAAGCAGGGATGAATGTGATACAGGGGTTTCTATATGAATTTATCTTTTTATTTATGTGACCCACCATCATCATGGTACCTGAATGCCTCAAATAGCAATGAATTTATTGTTGTCTATGACATAGGACATATTCTCTTAATTTCATTGATGACAAACAGAGGCACAGACAGATTAAGTAACTGTCCCATGGTAACACAGAGGGTCTGTGGCAGAGCTTGAAATTGACTCCCAGTCTCCTGAATCTCACTCTAGTGCCATCCTTCCCACTGATCACACCACCCTATGCAAACCAACATCAGAAGCTGGTATAGCAGCTTCAACACCACTAAAAGATCTGTCCATACTGAATTAACACTCTCACGGCAGGTAACACCTTCTTTATATCTAAAATCCATTAACAGTGCCTCAAAAAGTCACTGACACATGTATTTAACATTACTACCATAAGCAGTCCTACTGATGTCAAAGAGTTTGCAGGATCAGGGCCAAAGTGGCCACATGTCACCCTTGGTTCCGTGCTTGAATCAGTGTGTGTGCATGCGTGTGTACGCTTGTATGTCAGTGAGGGGAAAAGAGATGGGGCCAGGGAATGACAAGTCTTTCTCCTCAAATCAGTCCTGCAACCTTGAACTTTAAAGAATACCATACCAACAACTTGATATAGTATATGAATTACACATCTTCACTGGTAGCTACATATTGTGAAGCATATGCCTATTCAAATGTGACCTGATTGTTATTTTCAGAGCATAATTCTGAGATTCTATTCTATTCTATTCTATTTCATTTGCTTCACTAGCTCAGCGATGAGTCATCTTCTCATTGTCTGGCCTATATTACTGATGATTCCTCACAATTTGGTTGCTAATATCTTTATAAGGGGAGAATATCTGCATCTTATATGCAGGAAAGAAAAGAAATAAAAAGCAAAGCAATTGCTATGTCCTGAGAGCCAGTGTTTTTAATAGCACTATTCTAACTTCACTAGAGACAAAGTGAATGTCAAAACTTCAGTGTATTGTCAATTTCTGTTTCCTCATCACTTCCCAAGATCCTAAGAAAATGTCAACTAAATCCAACACAATCAGAGATATCCTTGACTGAAAGGCCATAGAATTCTCCCTCAATAAGTTATTTAAAGAACATTTTAGAGGCAGTTTGCTCAGTATCTGTGGAAAATTGATAGTTTGTACTTCGCGTGTTCTTAAACAGACTTGGCAAGGAGAAAGTGGAGGATAGTGCCAACTATTTGCAACATGCTATGGATTGAATAATGTGAGCAGGTTACTTACACATTAAATCCATGAGATTTTATATACAGTATTATTTTGTTGAGAGCATGCACAATCTCAGTTTATTGAACCCATGCGCCCTGCCACTCAAATGTGATCTGAAAGGAAGAAAAGGGAGGGAAAGTTGTTACCCTATAATGCTCCTTTTTGTTGCTGTACAAAGATAGCTTCATCACACTGATTAATTTATTTATTGTATTAATTTCCTTAGAAATATCAGGCCCTGACCTACTTCTCTTTCCTGGAGGATTTTAGTAATCTTTGGCAGCACAGAAGTATTCACATTACAACTGGCATTTAAAACCTGAAAATGCCGCCCACCTGCCTCAACAAGTGGGGAAACGTGATGGGGTGGTGGTGGAAGGGAATAGCCCCAGCAGCAAAGGAGAGAGACATTTGTAGAGGGACACCATGTAGCTCATCCTCCTCCTTCCCCTAGAGTATCTAGCACCCATTGGCCAGCTGATGGGGAGGGGTGCTGATTGGCCAGCATTCCCCAGCTCCCATGATTTAGCATGTAATGGGAACTGATGTGGAGAACTCTTTTAGCATATTTCCAGCATAACCACCCTACCCATCCTGAACTGGAATGGGGGTTAGGAAAGATTTTTTGGCTAATTGGTAGAGGACCTTGGAGTTTTTTGCCTTCCTTGCAGCCCCTTCAAGCCAAAGTTGGTTAAATAAGAATATCCTTAGTACTGAATTGAAATAATTGGTTGAGTTTTCATTTGTTGCAATTTGTAGCCACTTTTGTCCTTTTAAAAGCCTACGCATGTTGAGGTCCTCACTCTTCTGCACCCTCTGCCCCCCTTTGTTTGGGAGGTGGGGGGCGGTGTGGGGAGACTCACAGTGAGCTGAGTCCTGGGCAGATAAGCAGAGGAGATCCTACCCTGAGTTACAGGTTATATGGTTGAAGCCTGTAACCCCACACTGGAATCAATTAAATGCCTAGTACAGCATAGGTGAGGGCAGCTAGGACTTTACATTTAATAAAGTTGTGGCCTTCTTCTTAAAATCCATCTGTGTATCTGTCCTCATTTTGTCACTTTGTCTGCATTCATGTAGCTCTGTCAGCCTCAGACTCCCCAACCTCTTCCCAAAAATTGGGGGCTGGGCTAGGTGCATCTAAGTGTGATATTATGTTATGTGTCCTCCAAATATTGCCAAGAAAAAGAAGTGATATTTACAGATATTTACAGATATTTTAATGGTCTGAGACACTTTGTTTTTTCCTGGATTTTCATTTATAATTGTCCCGATCTCTGCTCCTGCCAACATACATGTGCATAACTTTACTCATGTGAATAGTCCCACAGAGCTAAATGAGACCACTCTCATATAAAAAGTTACATTAATAAGAGTTTGTATAATTGTGCCATTGGTTAATAGGTATTTGACTGTAATTAGGTGTTGGAAGTAGAAGGGAAACACCAACAACCTTAAATAAGTAGCCAACAATCTCTTTGTTGTTTCCCTTCCTGTTTAGGTATCTAATATAGACATGGTGTGAGGAAACTGGTATGAAAAATGATCCACTGGATTAAAACAATGACCAGTGAGGACTGATTAAAAAATTGGAGGTTGGATAATAAGTTTAAAATTATTTTCCAAAAAAATGATAGCAATGCTCATATGTGTGTGTGTATATATATATATATATATATATATATATATATATATATATATATATATAAGAATAAGAACCTAATTCTACTTTGGATAAAGAATTGAATAGACTATTACATTACTGAATGTCATTCTAACATTTTCACTACCTGTTCTCCCCTTACTCCAAAACAAAAATATCTTAGATATTGTTAGATATTAATGAATTTATGTCAAACTCAACTTAGGTAAACATATTCTACAGCACGTTGGAAGTAACAGCACTACCTTGGATATCCATCACATTACTCCAGTGCTGTGCCAAAATAAGCCAAGAAGTCTGTAACTTTAAAACTTTCCACTATACAATTGTCTAAACTGTGAGTGTTCACCCTAAGTGAAAATATTCCCTCTTCCAATATATGATAAAGCTTGTCTTCAGTAGCAAATTTTATCATGTTTGAACATGGTGTATAGAATCTAGATAGCTGCCATGATGCTGACCGCAACTAATCATGGTCAGCATCATATCAGCAAACTCGACTCTTCACAGTTGCATACAAACTACACAACAACTTTTTTCTAGTGAACACAAGCTCTTAGACAAGAAGTGTTAATAATGCCTCTCTGTAGCAGGATGCCGTGACACGCTATACCACATGTACACCCTTATGGTGTGATTTGTATATCATTCATCTTCACCCATATGGTGTAACTGTGTATTGTCTGATGCAAAGTATGTCATGTAAGGTGTTTTTACAATGCTCATGACATACTGAACGTTATTGTTATGGTAGTATGTTTCCTGTAATGTCACATATGTATAGATATGAAATTCTGCTATGTGATATTCCCAAATGTGTGTCTCACATGGCTTGAATAGATTCAGGCAAACACAAAGTAAAGTGAGGGTTCATGCCTGGTAGAGGCATGCATACAGGAACAATGGACTAGCCTGAGCACCTGATAAGCTGGTGCTCATTTGACCCAAGTGGAGGAAATCATGTCCATTGCTGGACATGGCCAATCACTTGACCCCAGGGGAATGACAAGGCAACATGTTAAATTCAGAGGTGTTTTAGTCTCTGGAACTCTCCCTTGCAAACCATCTATGAAGCAACATCAAGCAACTGACAGATTGCCCACTGGGGGAGGGATCTAGTTGAAGGAGTCAGCTCAGCCAGTCTGTGTGGTAAGATAACCTCAAAGACTGAAATGTTAAGTTTAGTTTAGGATATGATTTGTCTTATATCTTCCTGATCAATCTGATTCATATTATCCTGGTTTATAATCCTTTACAATCTTTCTGTACTTAATAAATTTATTTGTTTGTTTTATCTAAAGCAGTGCATGTGGATTGAGTGTGTATAGAGACTTTATTTAGAGTGACAGAGCTGGTGCATATCAATTTCTTTGATAAATTGACTTACCAATAAGCTTGCAGAATCCAGTGAGCAGCACTGAACTCTGTAAGATGGCAGCTCCTAGGGTTGCATCTGGGACTGGGGATGTTGGCTGGTAGTCACATCATTGCATAATCCCATGAATGAATGGCCAGAAGCACTTACTCACTAAAATAGGAGCCGCTTATATGCAAGAGGCTCACAAGTGAACTCACCCAGGAGGGGGGGTTCACATAGCAGGGCAAGTGCAAGACAGACTCCAAAAGTGGGGGATTGGGGTGACACAGTGATATACCAGTCCAGATTGCAGAGGGAACATCACAGATGCCCTCTGCCGAAGGAAATTCATGATCATCCTTCTTTAAGTGAATAAAAATAGGAAATATCCTCAACACTCATAGAGATGATTACTCTTTCAAGAAACAACAATATGGATGAATTCTTTTCCTCCAGGTAACTCCTACAAGATATAGTTTGGCCAATAAATGTCACTTAAGAAGGAATACATACAGTACATCACCTCTCTCCACAGACAACCCTACTTCTAGTTATCCACTTTTTTGTTTTCCACCGTCTCTTCTTGCTATTCTGTTACTTAACCTTTGAATCACAATAATGGACAGACCAGCTCAAAAGTTTGCTACATAAAGAACTTCTTTGTTGCTTAATTATAGTTATTTTCTTTGCCTCTGGACATGATTGGACATTATCCTTCTTGTAAGTTAAGAATGGATATTCTGATCTGAAGTCAGTGGGAGTATTTCCACTGTTTTCAATGACTTTGATCACTCTCTAGTTGTTTTTTTGGATAGAGGGGAATATTGAAAACATACTGTTAGAGGCTGCAGGCTGTGTACATTTTATACTTTAGGAACAGTGAAGACATTTATGAGAATTTGGTAAGGGAATCAAATACATTCAGGTCAGTTGTTTTCCCTTTCTCTCCTCATAATGGCCTTCACAGCAGTACTCTGAGCATCATATAACTTTGCCTTTAAATTTTCTGCTATGTTACCATACTTTTTTTTTACATGTGTTAGTATATGAAACAGGTGGGGTGGTGTAATTACCAAGGGTCTCGGTGTTAATAGGGTAAATGCCAGTCTGTTCAGGGTTGCACTCAGTTATACCAATCCTCAGTTTGGCCTATTGGCCATTGTGAAGCTGCACTTGTATGTTTAATACTTTATGTATCTTGGCACAACAGCGGTATAGTGCTATATGGAGCCATTAATTTTCCTTTTCTTTCCTTTTTTTTCTGGAAAAACAGGACTCCATTCTCCCTAAAAATAAGGAAAACTAAAATCTATGGCAAGAAACATGCTATGCTGATGGCATTGAAAATGAACAAAGGCAGAATTAATATCCAGATTCTTATAGGCAGGTTTCAGAGTTAGCCATATAAGGAATCACCCGATGGTGCATTTAACTGATAGAAGACATTAATTTTATGGGTCAATGATTGTTTGAAATGTCTCACAAAATTCCCAGAATTGAAATCTGGTCCATCTTGGTATTATTAAATATATCATTAAATATAGGTCTTTCTACTGTTCCTTAAGTTCTTATAAAGATAATTGTACTGGGTCAAATTCTTCTTCCTTTGAGTGTTCCTGTTGATTTTGATGAAACTAATTAAATGAGACAGGTGAGCAGCATTTGACCCCAGGATTGCACATTCTCCAATTTAAAATGAGAGGAGATGAAATAGTGGTCAACTAGGTCCTGTAAACATTATTTAGTAACTGCCTACTTTGAGGGATGAATAAAACTTTTTATTAATATCCAAAATGCTGCTATAGTTTGATAGAGCTAGTGTTAATGCCTTAAAAACAAATAAACAAGCAAACAAAACATTTTAAAAGAACATTTTATTAATATGGGGGAAAAAAAGAAATTTCAATTAATTTTGACCATCACTATATATATTTCCTGTTGCTTAGCATTGTCTAAAGTACAGACATGTTGTTCCTAAGATCTTTAATGAATTCCTGCAGCTCACAATTTGGCTAAACTTGCTAGGATTGGGGGTTGGGAATCGAACATCGGTTTGAAAGATTGATGTATCTTAAGTGAAGCTGCCCAAGGGCATTAGCCTGAATCTAAACCAAGTACAAGCTCCACTTTTTTTGATGAATAGGCTCAGACTCAATGGAACTGAGCCAGGCTATTTAGTTCAGTTTTTCAGCTGGAATTCATATGTATCCCCATTTAACACTGAAGATGAATCTTTTATAGGTTCTTGAAGGCTTCATATGTTCTAGATTTAACCTTGTAAGTGAAGCTTCATACCTCTTATCTTTTTCCTTGGCATTTAAGAAAGAGTAACACTGAAAACTAACCACAAGAGCTGAATCATTATATATACTGGGGGACAAAAACAAAGTGCCCAGAGAGAAGGAGAAAAAAGTCACATAAAACATTTAAATTTGAGGTAAAACAAAACTGAATTAAGCCACTTGCCTGAAAAAAACATGTGTCTTGAGAGCTTTCAGGCACACGTGCAAAAATATACTTCAGAAAAAAGTGTAACTGCTTTTAAGAAAAGACATGGGAATTAAAAAAATCATGCTGAATAGCTCCACAAAACAAAGAGGCTGAAACATTTGTTCTGTTCTTCACTGTAACTGATGTCAAAGTTGAGGCAGTCCTGCTATAGTAATGACTCTGGTAACAAATCTGTCCTGCTGTTTTTAAGAGAGCTTGTCCTGCATCAGAAACGTCATCCAGACTTCTGACTGGAATTTCAGAATGTTTTTGTGGCTACAATTTAACATTGAGCATGCTGGGAGACAACAGGTTTTCTAACCTGTATGTGTATAAACAAAGTGCACTCTGGTACTAAACACTGGGAGATATGGTGTAACTCAACATTGGTTTACTGACTAATTTCAATGGTCCTATGCTGATTTATGCCAGCTGTGGATCTGGACCCTGATTTTTTCTGTATACATACTCCAAAATCTTCCTGGCTTTCCAGTCTAACTGTACATCTCTTTGTCACATTTCTGAATGCCACCACTGGCTTCCTATCTGCAACACATTAATTCAGATGAATACTCCTTGCCATTGGATTATCCATAATTCTTTCTCTCTATATATATAACAACATAGGAATTATATTAGACTAATGGTCCAACTAGTTCTTAACACCCACTTTTATCATGATGAATATAATTTATTTACAGAGCACAACCTTTTTTTTCACCAGTTTGTCCATTTGCACAGTTATTTAGCAAATCATAGAATCATGGAAGGTTAGGACTGGATGGGACCTCAGGAAGTCATATAGTCTAACCCCCAGCTCAAAGCAGGACCAACCCCAACTAAAACATTCCAGCCAGGGCTTTGTCAAACTGAGCTTTAAAAACCTCTAAGGATGGTGATTCCACCATCTCCCTAGGTAACCCATTCCACTGCTTCACCACTCTTCTAGTGAAAAAGTTTTTTCAATATCCAACCTAGATCTCCCTCACTGCAACTTGAGACTGGCCGGTTTTGTTCAACATCTTCATTAAAGATGGTGTGGATTGCACTGGTGAGGCCACACCTGGAGTATTGTGTCCAGTGGAGGGCAACGAAAATGATTAAGGCTGGCTGGAGCACTTGACTTATGAGGAGAGGCTGAGGGAATTGGGTTTGTTTAGTTTGCAGAAGAGAAGAGTGAGGGGGGATTTGATAGTGGCCTTCAACTACCTGAAGGGAGTTTTCAGGGAGGATGGAGCTAGATGACCTCTTGAACTCCCTTCCATCCCTAATCTTCTATGATTCTATAATCTTGACAAATAAAAGGGACATAGCTTCTTTGGAGGTTGATTGCCACCTCGCTTGAGCTCCAGCTAAATCTTTAGGACAGGTTATCTGGATGTTCAGTGTACATTCATCATTAGAGATTTTATCATGCCATTGAAGCTTTTTGGTAACCATGTGATAGCCAACTGCGTGATAGCATTCTTTGGTCAGTGAACTTTGTAATTTGTTGATCTTCCATGCTAGTAAGGTGTCCATAACAAGAAAACCACTGAAACAGAACTAGTGCTGAAGGAGTCAGCTGCTGGATTTGGATATGAATATTGTAACCCCTTTTGACCTGAGCAGCTAGCCAAAAAATCAGGTCTAGTAGGTTGTTCCAGTTAGGAGGAGAAATTGGTGATAGACAGGTATTTCTTTGATGCAGTTGTTGATTTATAAAGAGTATACATACAAAGTCCTGAATCTCTGAATTCAGAAATAATCAAAAAGCAACAAACAACTTATTTTTATCACACCAAGTACATTCTTCAGCCTACACCCCTTCCCCAAATACTTTTCCCCAAGTGTAGTTGAGAGTCAGCCACTGTGCTTTCAGCTGCTCTCTCTGTTGTTCCCCGGTTTTTTGTCTGTCCTGCCTTTTCCTTCGCAAACCTACTTCACTTACCTACTCAGAACAATGCTTGGTAAATATTTCTGGTGGGATAACATATTCCTTTTTCTTGGGTGAGAACTTAGCCTTACAGTTATGTTCATTGAAAGGTGAGCTCACACCTATTAATATCAATGAGGTGTCAACTCCACCCATAACAAGGTTTCATCAGGCTCACTACCAGATCCTCACTGCTGATCTTGTCCTGCCACTTAATATGGAACATCTGATGGGTTTTTTTAGCCAAACCATCAGCTTACATCAATGTGCAGTATGATTGTGTTCCCTTCTGGTTGATTTCCAAGGCCTTCAACATCCGTTCAAATTTTCTTCTTGATATCACCAAACTAAACTGGCTTGCAGTGACTTAGCTTCTCCCCCATGTTCAACAGAGGACAGTCTGCATTCACAGTCTAAGGACTGAGCTACACAAGAAGTTTCACCAGCTTAATAAAAATGGTTTTAAAAATTGATTCGGTTAAGTCAGTAAAACAATTATTTGAACATTTAATTTAGATTAGAACTGATTTATATCAATTCAACTTAATTTGAATTATTCACAATTAGATGTCTGTGTAATTCTTAACCCTTCCGGAGAAGTAATCACATGTGCTTTATTTTATTTTATTCTATTTTATTTTACTGGTATTGCTTTTATTTGCACATATAGAAGGCACACAGATAAAACATTGTGGAAACTTGTTTTAGTGACTACAGCTTTGAAAATGTAACTACACATTCATAAATGTTAAGGTATCCTAGCATTGCTCTAATGTTAACAACTTATATTACTAAATGAACCCTTTTTTTAAAAAAATCAAAACATGAGGAATTAAAATAAAATGTAAGGTTTCAAAGAGACATTGAACTCATTTAAGAAACAGGAGTCTCAGTATTCTCTGCAGAATGGCCTCAGAGTAATATGGCAGATGTTAGAGAACTGTACTTCATTGCCCATTTAGATCAGCTTTTGAAAATCCTGACATTCAGTGTGCTGAAAAGGATCTTTTTGCTTGTTGTTTAAAAAGCCATGGCTTTTCTTTACCAGCATAGCTATTTTATTAACTCATTAATTAATAATAAAGTTTCTATCTAAGACCTGTGCATTGACTCTTGGTCAGCTATCCAGAGGATCACAAAATAACTCTGTCCTACTTAAAAGAGCTATGTTGGCCTAATTGAATCCAATGTTACTTTTCTATATCTTTTGCTATAACCTTTTCTCTTACTCCATCTTCAGTTTAATAAAACCAGGAATCTTATACATGTCATCATTACAACTCTATTATAACTCCTAGTTTATTTAGAAGGTTGACTTTATTCTCACCTTAAAATGCAGATCTAAAGCTTACTTGACTTTGCCTATGGGTTGTGCTCAACTTGTAAGAAAAAAGCTGAAGATATCGATGCATAAACTAATATTGAAAGGCACTTTGGACTATAAACTCATACACTGATGCAAAACATTTGCAAATAAACAGAGCCGTTACTAAGTCTGTAACAAAACTGACTGTAATAGAAAGGGATTCTGTGACTGGACACACTGTGCCACATCCTCTCGATTCAAAGGAGCCCAAGTCACTGACTGCCTTTGGGTCCTGGTAAAATTAGGCAAGCCAACTAATGTTTCTCTGTGGCCATGATCTGGGAGTAGCCATGCTGTGATGAAACCTCCATGCTATTTTCAATGTTACTTTGCATGGAGGTTAAACATGTCTTTTGGCAAACAAAATAAATATACTGTCTTCTGGTGCTCTTTCTTTCAACTGTGTGCTATGACCAATAAAGGCAACTAGTGTATGGCATGCTTATTGTCAACAGTGTCATCCAAAGCCCTAACTAAGGCTTGGTCTACACTTACCCGGCGATTCGGCGGCAGTCAACGGGAGTTACGCAAGCTACACGGAGTAGCTTGCGTAACTCCCATCAACTGCTATACTTCTGTTCTGCACGGTGTCTTCACTGCACTGCGCCACTTGAGGTGGTGGTTTTAGTATGTCGACTTCCTGATCAATTGAGTGGGTCTACACTGACCCCTCAGTCGATCCAGATAAGTCAATCTGACGGCGGCGAAAAATGGAAAAACAGCTAAAATAATTAATTTGGGGGAAAAACAATTTTAGAATATAAGGTGTTTTTTTGATGAACAAACTTTTTCTAAAAATTTCAACCAGGTCTAGTCAAAATTAGGATAATTATTTTGTGTGAATCTGACGACAGAGATTAAAACTTTTCGCTCCTTCTCTAACTATCACAGTAACCTAACTTTTCTAGGAATGGCACCACAGGCAAAAGCTCACTGGGGAAAACATTTTAAAGATACTGAACTTTCCTAATCTATATGCAAAATACCTGCTACCTTTCTCTGAGACCATAAAACCGGTTATTCAATTCAACTTTTGCTTAGCCAGCAAAAGAATATGTCTAACCATCAAACTTTGAATCAGATCAAACTTTGAATAGAGTATTGAATAATTGTTGTGAATGGTCCATATTGTCCAAAAGGAAAAACCATTGTAGAATAAATAAATTAAAAAAAAATTTTTTTAATACCTAGTATATTTTAGGAAAGTTTTAACTACTGACAGATATTCTGCATGCAGAAATAAGGACTAAGGACTAGATGTTTTAAAAGTATATCTGTGTCCAACTAAATACTTTTAGCACCTAACTACCCTTAAAAATCTGTCCCTAATTTCATTAAATACATTATTTTCTAAGATCTGATGCTTAAATTACAGCTAGACCTTGTAAAAACCTGACAACTGACTGGACAAAACAGAGAACTGTAATCAGTAAAGGAGTAGCTATCTTTGAGTAGAGCAAATTTAAGAATTGTTTATTATGATTATGGGTATCCCCTCTTTCCAATCACATGAACATTCTTCTTTTCCACATTAAGAAGTGCAGTGATCACAAGTGCCCAGTGCTGTGTAAACAGAACACTTATCTGACATTACTGTTGTGTTTGCACTTTAGGTGATGGAATCTGCTTGCTGGAAGCAATTACACTTTTATCAGACCCTAAAAATACAAGCATAGGTTTAGGGAAAAAAACTCATTTACTAGTTACTGTAATCCATCGTTCTTTTATCAGCATGAAATTTGATGGAATCATTGAGCACTAAAAATCAATTTCTTACATACAAATTGGAATGGGGTATTTTTTGTCTGATTGCAGCTAAACAGACTTTTCACCTCTCAAAATGACTGTCTCTACATGTCTAAGCAAAGAGATGCACTTCAAAATGGATTATTTCAGCAACTTCCTTTACATTTTTCCATTTTCAGTTGCAACGTTAATATCTATTAGATTTCATACAATTAATAGTCAGGTATTGATCCAGAAGGGAATGGAATAACCTGTCATTGAGAAGGAATAACTGGATAAACTAGAAATTAGAATAGCACTGGTAAAGTCGTATGCAGTGTTGAGAAGCATATGGGATTTAAAATGTTTAGAGATTTAGGGCCATACCCTGCCATCACTGGGCACATGGGAATCCTATTGGAATCAATGTAAATGTTATATAAAAATCAATGTCAGCTTATTAAGTTAGGTTATGAACCATACTGTCTTGGTTCACTACCAAAGATGTAGTGGTATTCAATATAAAGAATAAAAAAATCATAGTTTAGTTTTCTTTAAAAAAAAAGTAAAGATCCCTGTATATTAGTCGAGGTTATATTGGTTCATTGCAGCACTCACACAGTCCAAGGGTAAAACTCTTCCTTTATATATCCCAAAGGCATATATAAGTAGGAAACCCACCAAATCAGCCACTACAATAAGGGTGCAATAAATGCACCTGCATTCATTGCTTATAGTGATAGATTGCATGAATCTACACAGCTATATAAGTGGGATAAGCACTTGTATAGGAACCTCATTTCCACTACCTATCTGGAGTGGAAGGCTGGGAACTTCAGTGAGTTCTTTGTTCTATCCATCCTGGCTAGTACTGCTAAAGTGACTCTTTTTCGCTGGTTTCCCATTGAGATCTGGCTAGCAACAATGACAATGCTTGTCATGCACCATTTCTTTCCACTGTCAGGTTTTTCCAAAGTGTTGCAGATCTAGATATGAATTCCTCCAGACAAGAACTTAATTATTTTTTTCTCCCTTAGGAAGAGGCATAGGTCAGATCAGTTTGGCTCCTAATGTTTAAATGTGTGATTTCAATAGAAAATCTGTTTGGGGAAACACAATTTAAGAAAAAGGAATGGTAATCTTTTAAAGACAGGCAAGTCTGACTATCCAGATAAATCATTAGATCTGACAAATAGGAAATAACCAAACTCACACTGAATTTATTGTTCTCATTTCATTAAGTGCATCTAAATCTGTAAATGCTTTATATTTATTCAACTGATGTCAGGTGGTTATTTAATCATATACATAATATAAAATGATGTGAACAAAAATGCATAGTGGATGCAGATTTTATAGTATTCTGGCCCTACACAGCTAGTTTCAATCCAAAGCTGACATCTGCTTTCTGACATACAATATAGCAATATATGCAAATAATAGCATCAAACACATTTTAGTTCTGATATATGTGGCCATTTTTATTTTTAAACAGGTGTGCTTTGCATATAAACAACATGGGGGAGGGTGTAAACAATGACCTTGACTTGGAATACCCACAAATTTTGGGATCAGGTGCTGAACTTCACAAATGACCAATATCTCTATATTAGACTGACCTAAACCCTGGATCAGAATATGTCTAGACTTTTGGAAGTTTCACTCTCAGTTCCAAACTCATTTAGCACCTTTAGTTCAACTCTTATTAAAACCTATATTGTTTCTCTTGGCCGGTGATAAGGGCTGCAGGAACAGGATGACTCAGAGGTGGAGTGGGTAGCAACAGCGACTTTATTCGAAGAAGGGTGTCCACTCGTTCCACTTCCCAATGCCAGGAAGTGAGCCCTGAGTCTAGGCAAGTGTGTACATATATATCCATTTACATGCATCTTGGACCTCCCTGAGGAAAGTAGTGTGCCCCTGTATTTTTACTTTATAAAGTCTTGTCCTATGCATACACTTAGACTGCCCCTAATTTTATTTACCTTTTTATGCTGACACTCTAGACTTGGGTTTCTTTACACTGCATGTTTGTGTTTAGGGCACTTCCCTTGGCCTCTAGCAGGACCGTTGCCTGTGGCTGGATATTGGTACGTCCACTACCCCTGTCACTGGCCTACAGTTTCACTAGGAAAATCTATGTTGAATATGGGGAAATGCTCAGAAAATATTCTTTATTTCAGAAAAAAAAAAAAACGTGACAGATGATCACTGAAGTTTGGGATATGAATATTTGAAATGAGAAGTTCTTTAATTGATATGCCCCACTTTTTAAGGATATAAAGGTGTAATTTGAAGTTTTAAAATGTCAGTGCTGTGATTTTAGAATTAAATAGGTACCGTATAAAGGTAATTAAATGGGTACCTCACAGGAGATGGACAAGTTTAGAGAACCATTTGAAATATCTTCCAAAAGGATTTAGAGTAGACATTTTACTCTTTAATCTTGTTTAGCATAAAGAGAAATGTTGTTATATCAAGATGCATGGCTGAAATAATTGTTAGCATGAACACATGAATAACTGACCCAGTCACAACAGAGCTAAAAGATATGCCCTACCAAGTAAACGGTAGTAAGTAGGATAAATTCCCCTTCTCCTTTGAAGAGGCATCTATGGCTCCTGGGAAAGGAATTAGTAGAACAGCCTTACACCTAGAGAGAGAGGAGGGAGCTGAATAACTATATTACTGGGGAGAAAGATAGTAGTAGGCACAGGCACAAAGAGGTAGTCGTAAGCCATTGGAGTAAAAGGATTAACCAGGTCCTGAAGAAAGAAGCTAATTTTTAAGTCAAATAATAAATAGTGAAGCTTTCAGAAAGGAAGCAAGCTGAGCCCAAATATCTGCCTTTCCTCATCCAAAAAAGGTAATTAGAGTTCGGAGTAGCAGACAGCCATTGGGCTGCTCAGAAGAACTAAGCCAGAGGCTGGTAGGAAAATGAATCTCTCAAGCAAGCTTTGTCACATCGTGGCCAGCTCATATAGAGATGGCAGGTGGTTGGTCAGAGCTCTACCAGTAAAATATGAGATTAGTTCCTGGATCAGGTCAGAGCTGAACTCTATTAAGAAATGGCATAAGATTGGCAATTTGGAGCTTATCATGTTAGGAGTGTTGAATGATATTGGCTAGTAAGAGAGATTGGAGGAAAGACATCATGGTGGTCACAGAGGAGGGGCAGAATAAGGAAAAAAAGCAGAATTTTGTGTCTTATGCATCTCTGTAAAATCTTAATGTATGTAATCTATTTTTTTTTATATTTTGCATAAATCCACACTGAAGGGAGGTGCCTCCCTCCACTTGAGAGTCACAGCTATGATGCTCTCCTGGAGTTAGGCTCCTAAACCAGATCAGTACTTTTCACTGAGGAGGAGCTCCCCCTACTTTTACCCAAGTGCTCAGTGGTGGAGCACTCAACCAGGGTGTAGGGGACCCAGGATCAAATCCCCCCCCCTCAGTTTGATAGGGAGCAGGGATTTGAAACTGGGTCACCGCCCAGGTGAGTGCCTTGGCCTATTCAAGGGTGGGAATCTCTCCTGTTGAAGCTATTCTATTTTGTATAAAATACTTATATATTCATTGCACCTGAGGGGAAAAGAGACTGACTCACTTTATAGCCCAAGGTTAGGCCATTCACTTGGATTAGGAGAGACACACACACATTCAAGCTCTTGCTTCAATGCCTATTTTATACAAAATGGAACAGCTTCATCATGAGAGATTGTAAGAATTCACCACCCCAGAAAATCCTACAGTGTGGTTCCCAAAGTACTCCCCTGGCACATACCACTGCATTCAAACCACTGCTCCACATCAGTCAGAGGAGGGATTTGAAGCTGAGTTTCCCAACTCCTGTAGAGCTATTTAACCAATGAGTTATTGAGTGAGAAGTAGGCAAAACCATGACCCTCCTCCAGTGTTTTGTGCAGAGCCCAATTTGGTAGAATGTTCTAAAGTAGCCTCTGAGCACATCTACCAGAACGAGGCTCACAGGTGAGATAGGTCGGGGAATGTCTAGTTTGTGAATTTTGCTGATGATAGGCATGAATTAGATCCTGAGCTGCTCAGTGGTGTTAGGAATGAGGTGGCTGTGTGCATGCCCAGTGGCAGAAACGGACAGCTTGTCTACACAGTGCACATAGACCCTGATGGCATGCACTAAAAAAGTTCCTGAATGCATGCTACGAGGAAGCACTTTAAATCCACACCATGTAATTTTAAATTGTATCCTGACTGGAATTAAGAAGAACAGTGATTCTCAGAAGACTGAAAAAAGTGATCAGCAAAGAAGGTATTGTACCTAGGACAATAGTCTTCATTATAAAGTCAAACTACCAGTTTACATACCATATGGCATCTTTTATTATACCCTCGAAAAATATATTTTTGGACTGACTGTGCTGCAGCATCTGTTGCACCCTTGTGGGACTTATCTATTTTAGCACAAAGGATCATTTAAAGTCCTCTCGGAATTACAGCAGCCACCTCCATAAACTTAAGGTATACAATTCCTTTCCTTCACATTCAAGTTTATAACTCATATTTTAGCCTCAGAACATTGATTTTTTTAAGTTATTTTATTTTCACATCATTTTTATGTCATTTTATCCATTATTTGGGTGTCCTACAATGTGTTTGAAGGACATTATGCTGCAAATGCTTTACTAACTGCACTGTGAAATAAGTTCAAATGTCTCACATGTACTATTTTGCCTTCAAGGTGATGTATCAGCATCATTTATTTTCATCAGTTTGGTTTCCCAGGCCCAGACAATATTGATTAGTCACTCAATATTGTTTGGATCCAATAACCAGTGTCTAACTGGAAGAAGCATTATCTAGTATAGGATAGGATTATGGGTAATCTAGCTTTTGGTTATGTCCCACCTAATTTATAGATCTGGACTCTATTCCAAACTCTGCCGTTGACTCACTTTGTGACATTTAACCTCTCCTTAATTCTGTTTTCCCATTGACATTGGTTCCATAATACTAAATGTTGAGATTATTGGCTGAAAAGTGCAAAGTAAGATGATTTATTTTTTGACTACTGGAAAAATCGGGTACCCACCATTTATGGGACAAGGTCTATGTACTTGGGCTTTTTTCACCTGCTCCTACATCTGCTTCCAGAAAATGGCACTTTTTGGAACAATGTTATTACCACTGCACCTGGTGTACTGTAAGATTCTGGCTCTATCTTTCTTGGAAATACACTAACAAAAAGCCCAAGTTTGAGTATTTCTGAGAGACTGGGGGAAGGGTCCACATGGCCTTGGGACCATTGCTACCTGGATGATTTCTGAGAAATGCACAAACAAGGGGCGGGATAGCTAGATACGGCACACTTTTAAAAAATATATAGTTGTCTAAAATTAATAACAACTGTCTTTTGTAACTTGGAAGATTATGCTGCCTCAGTTCTTCTTCCCCCCTCAATTTTACTGTCCCTTTTCAAAAGGGAGCCACACGGAATTGGGTATGTAAAGTGGAGGGGAGTTTAGGTCCAGGCTGTCGGAGGAAAAGTTCGTCACAGCAGTCCTTTCTCCCTTGGAAGGTTACAAAATGTGTATCATCCCTGTCCCAGGTGTTTCACCTTTCTCTACATGAAGCCATGCTGCACAAGCTGGGATAAACAGGGATGGGAGAAAGGTCTGGTTTGGTGGTTGGATAAACACAGTGAGGAGTGCCTGGGCAGTGGAGAGGCAGGCAGATTGTCATGCTGATCTGAAATTTCAAGGAACAAAATAAGTGTCATTTCTTTCTTTCCCTGTTCATTTCACTGCTCTTAGGCAGACACAGGTGCCACATTTTCTGGCATTGGCAGAGGGAGTCTGAGGCAGGTGATGGTTTGTTCATAGGTTGCTTCTTCCTTTCCATGGAAACTCTGTATGCTAACTGAGAACAATCAATTTCCAGTTGAATTGCCTTCCAATCCTGTTAGTGTGTTTCAGCAAATTTCTGGTGTAGCAGAAACTCCAGCTGGATCCTGAAGTTCACCAGCAGTGAAAATCTGCTTGTTCCACCTTCAAAGCTGAATAAACCCCTCATTCATGACTATGTAGGGGGGGTGACTATTAGCGGAAACAACTCTGGAATAGATTGCTGGATCTCGGCATAGGACTGGAAAGCCAGCTCTCTTTTCCCTTTTGGTATCTTGAAAACAGCTATGTTCTCCAAATGTTGGCCAGGTTTTAAAGAAGAAACTGTGAAGTGGTAACATAATCCTTGGAAGGAACTACCTCCCTCCAACTCTTCAGACACTATGAAATGTTTCATATTTTTAAAAGGTTAATACATTTTTCTTATAATTAAAGCCTCTGCTCCTTCCTCATGGGCTGCAAAAGTTGACTGAGAACAAGGATAGTAACAGTCACATTCCTATAATGCTAGAAAGTATCAATATTGTGGCCTTCTACAGAAAAGCTGTGTTACGTGAGAGGATTTCTCAGTTTCTTCCAAAGTCCAAAACCCCCCCAAAAAAACTACAGTTCTCTTTCAATTGGCAGAACCTTTGGTTCCTGAGAGGGAAACCATTCCACCAAGAGGGCAGAAGCAGCACCCAAGAGACAGCAGAGGCAGATGGAGAAGGACCCTGGAAGAACTTCTCATAGGGATGGACAAAAGAAACCAGGATTAGCTTGAATTTCCCAGGGTTCTTCAACTGGAAGACTTTTTAAGTGGTTCATTGAGCAGGAGGCATGTCATAGAGAATGGGAGCATTCCCTAGTGGAGAGTCTTATAGAACTGATGGTTGAATGAATTTGAGGTTCACTGCTGCTGCAGCCATTTCACCTGTCTATGAATTGCTACATCCTCCTTATGCTGCTGAGCTGGAGGACCCTTTTTCTAGAACACCCCACAAGTGACCTGGAGGACTTCTGGCATCACACTCTCCACTGGCACCCTAAGTCCCTCACAGAGGGACACCTCAAGGTGTCCAGGAGGGGAATGATGAGCATGCAGAAGTTCCTGAATCTCTGTCATTCCCCCCCCCATGTCTGGAGAGGAAAAGGAGATGAATGCAGAGACATTAACATTTGGCTAGTGTTCATGGATTCATTCCTATAATATTTTAAATACTGTCAGTTGACATTTCTTTTTCAAAACTATCTAACAAATTCCATAAGGTACTTTTAATAAAAGTTAGTTTCCTTGACTTATATGTGGACTCTTCTTCCTATGTATGATGAACGGAAAATGTTTTCAGGCTTCAGGATTGGGCCCCCTGATTCACAGCACATGAAATGGAATGGTGTAAGAATCTGGTGCCATCATACTGCAAATATTCTTCTTTCCATGACCCAGTCCCCTCTGTTCCCCACATTCAGAATATCCAAAATCCCAAGGATACACAGGAGGGATTGGGAAAGTACAATTAGTGTTATGTGTCTACAGGAAGCACTTCTAGTTTTCAAAGGAGTAGAACTCACAACACAGAAAAAGGGTAGATAAATGTCTTTATGGCTTCGTTCAGATGCAGAAAATTGAAACACAATTCCAATAACAACATAGGCAAAGACAGTGTCTGCTACTGTCCTGGGATTAAACTGACATCCTTCCCCACATCACCAAAAACAACTTTGACTAATTTCAAACTTAGCAGGGAATAAGTGGAAATAAGATATATGTGTATTATCATAGGAGCTGAAAGTGACTTCTAAGTTTAGGTTTCCTAACATTTTCCATGATAAAATATCCTTGCATCTTTTTTTTTTGAGATGCTTAACACTTCCCTTGTTTGTAACAGTCCTTTGAAAATGGACAGGGAGAAAGCCTTTGGGCTAGAGAAGTACATAGGATCATAGAACCACAGGTTAGAAAGGACTGAAAGATGATTTTAGCAACATGAAATTCCTTTCCCTAGTTTGTATTGCCCAGGAAAACTTGGACAGGATGCCAAAATAGTAATTTAATATGAGCATTCTCATCCAAGATTCAACCCAGCAGCAGCAGTAACATAAACTGTACTTGGAGTGCCAGGGAACTGTTGTTGGAGCTCTAATGGGGGGCAGGGAGAATAGGGAGGGAGTGCTGGGCCATACTAATGCCCCAGACCCAGAACATTACTCCAGCCAGCGCCGCCGATGGAGGGGAGGGTGGCAATTTCCCAAGGGCCCAGCAATTTAAAAGGGCTCAGGAGAAAGGGAGGATACATATCTTTCTCTCCTCCATACCCTCTCTTCCCCCAAGGCCCCTGCCACTCACACTCTCTGCCCCTCCTCTGAGCTGAGCTTATTTATTATGCACTGTGCAGGTTCCCGAGTAGCTGAGGGGGTGGTATCTCTACTCAACTTCCCAGGTTCATCAGTAATCTCCCTGGGGAGTCTAAGGGATCCAGGAGGCTGAATAAGAGATACCACCTCCTCAGCTTCCCGGGAATCTGCATGGCACATAATAAATAAGTAAAAATATCCAGCAGAAGCCCACTCAGACCTCAGCCATCCCTTTCTATGGGGGGGAGGAGGGCATTGACTGTTCTGTCCTGGGGCCTAGAATTGCTGTGGGTGGGCCTGGCTCCTGCAGTTCACTCCCTTTGGAGCACAACATAAAGATGCTCTCTCTGGGAGAATAAAAGACACAGACTCACTGGGCTGGACTTTCCTCAACCACTTGTTGGACTCAGCACATAATACCAGAAGTTCATTCCCCATACCACTGGGAAAACTGTTTTCTCTCGCTGTCATTCACTGTAGTTATTCCTGTAACTCCTACGGTAGAAGCGTCACGATTCAAGCTCTGCTGTTGATGCTTGGGGGAGGGGTAGTTACAGTTTTATAGAATAAAAATTTGTTTTTGCCTTTTCCTTTAAAACAAACCCAGGTAGGAAATTACACTTTAAAAAGGAATCTAAAAGAAATGTATTTAGGCTGCATAGTCAAATACTGAGAAGTTTGAAAATGCAAGATTTAAGACTGCCTATGGTGCTTTCTGTGTGTTTGTACTAGGATCCCTAGCCAGACTGGGTCACTACTGCTATACAAATACTAACAATCAATCATCCACTTTAACTTTGCTCATACAACAGTTTACATCTGAAATTAAAGCATGGTTGGTTGGTTGGTTTTGTTTGTTTCTTTCTTTTGCAAGAGAATTTTTTCATATAGAAAAAATCTGCAAGTAATTAATTGCTCAGCTGAAGGTCAGAAACAACCATGAATAGGTGTTAGAGTGTAAGGAACCTGCTGATCATCAAATTTTAGGAGTTGTGCACTAAGAATGTACAGATCTGAGCAAAAAAAAAAAAAAAATTGGCTGAAACCCTTTTCTGGCAAAAAATACAGATTTGGCAACACTGAAATGTTTCTGGAATTTGTACTGGCTTCAGCACATTGTATCAGAAAAAAAAAACATGCTCAAATTCTGAAAAAAATTGAGACTTTTCGTTTCAACAAATTTTAAATGAAACATTTTGATCTTTCAGCTTGAAATGACTTTTCATTTTGAAATTTCCTTCAATTTTATTTTTAAAAAACGTTAAAATCTGCTCAAAGTTTAAATGAAACATTACATTTCAGATCAAACAAATTTGTTTTGTTGACCTGAAATGAATTTTCTTTAAATTTTTAAATTTGTTTAAAATTAAAAAATGTTTTTTGATTAGACCTGAAACTAATATTTTTTCTGATTTTTTTTTAAATTTCCAGCCAACCATTGTCATAGACTCATAGAAGATTAGGGTTAGAAGGCACCTCAGGAGGTCATCTAGTCCAACCCGCTGCTCAAAGCAGGACCAATCCTAACTAAATCAACCCAGCCAGGGCTTTATCAAGCCAGGCCTTAAAAACTTCTAAGGATGGATATTCCACCACCTCCCTAGGTAATCTATTGCAGTGCTTCACCACCCTCCTAGTGAAAAACTTTTTCCTAGTATCCAACCTGGACCTCTCCTACTGCAACTTGAGACCATTGCTCCTAGTTCTGTCATCTTCTACCACTGAGAACAGCCTAGCTCCATCCTCCCTGGAACCCTCTATTAGGTAATTAAAGGCTGCTATCAACTCCCCCCTCATTCTTCTCTTCTGCAGACTAAACAAGCCTAGTGCCTTCAGCATCTCCTCATAAATCATGTCTTCCAGCCCCCTAACCATTTTTGTTGCCCTCCGCTGGACTCCTTCCAATTTGTTCACATCCTTTCTGTAGTGGTGGGCCCAAAACTGGACACAATCCTCTAAATGTGGCCTCACCATTGCTGAATAGAGGAGAATAATTACTTTCCTTGATCTGTTGCAATGCTCCTACTAATGCAGCCTAATATGCCATTAGCCTTCTTGGAAGAAGGGCACACTGTTGACTCATATCCAGTTTCTTGTCCACTGTAACCCCCAGGTCCTTTTCTGCAGAACTACTGCCTAGTCAGTTGGTCCCTAGTCTGTAGCAGTGCATGGGATTCTTTCCTCCTAAGTGAAGGGACTACATGTCATACAGCTCTAAATATGAGTTTTGCATTGGACTCATCTGCTCAACAGAAAAAGAGTAATATAAATCAATGAGAATTTTGATTTATTAAAGGCTCCATGAAGTACTTATGCTTTGTCCTGTAATGATCTATCTGCACAGATTTAAGGTGCTTTTGGACTTGTCTATGCTGGGATTTTGGCCACCATGTATTGGTGTAGCTGCATCAGTGTAAACCCCTACTATAGACATGATTCACACCAGTGCAACACCCTTTGAACCAGGGTAAGCTGAATTGATGCAAATTGGGTCCAGACTAGGGGTTTTCACCAATGCAGCCACAATCCCTGTGTAGACAAGGTCTCAGAAACAAAAGCCTAAACAAGCAACAAATTTGGACAGTTCATTTGCTTATCAATAAGGAAAGGAAAGTCAAAACATTTCACACTTCACCACACAGTTTTAGTACCTGGCTCTAGAAGAAGAGCTGATTCTCCACTCCTCTACACTAATTTTATGCCAGCATAGGTGCACTAAAAGCACTCGAATTCTGCATTGAAGACATGAAGAACAAACTAGATAAAGTCAGCTTTTGCAGTATTATAAATCTGCTGTTTACTACCCCTTCCTCCTTACTGACACATACTCTGTATATCAGGCAGGTTGCTTTACAAGTTACATAACAAAATACTTGCAGAACAAACTGGCAGATGCACAGCAAACACAATTCTATTTCTGCCTTTTTGATGGTTAATTACACCCTGTCGATTATTTTTTTTACTGGAAAAACATTTAAAATGTGGCTTCATCACCTTTGATATAATACATTTTATAGTGTTCTGATTCACTGCAGCAATGCATGCATTTACTAAAATGAAGCAAATGGGCTTTGAGAGCAATCTAGTGGGGCTATGCACTGCTGGTAGTGTTACTCGGTGTGCTATCAACCCATAGCTCTTGGTAGCCTTACTCTGTGCAAGGTGGTGTCAGGAAATAAATCAAATGGAGGCACGGCTGTGCAACCAATAGATGGACTGGAAGAAACAGCATAATATAAGAGTGTTCTTACTTAAAAGTTATACTTTACTTAGTCTTTACGTTACTTGCACATATCCACAACAGGTTAACAAAAAAACCTGCAACCCTCAATAATTACCGAAATTTGGTGTGGCTCTCAAACGGTACAGCAACAGCTTTCCAAATGGCCAGTCTTCCAGTTGCCAGTGGGGGACCCCAAAACTGTGTCTAAGAAGGGATCCCTGAAGAGTCCAAACCTCTTCCCCCCTATTTATCCTTGTTAGTAGTCAGGAACACATCAAGAAAAAACTTGTTGGGCAAGCAGTTTCAAAAGCTAATGAAGTGGTTTCCTCAGATCACTTATTAGTCAGATGTGTTTGTGCAAAATCTGCATATCTTGAGACCCTGCTAAACATCTACCATAGGACATGCATAGATAAGCTTTTTGCATTTCTCCTAAAAAACAGATCCCAGCACATCCAACAGAGACTTCATCGGGTGTAGGAGGTGGCGATACAGAGTCAGATAAGATAGAAAAAAAGGTTCCCCTTCCGTTCTGGCTTAGTCAAGCTAAGGCTGCACAGCCCTGTAGAAAGGCCTACTGATTTTGGCTGCTGTTAGCAACAAGTATGATAATCAATATTACACTATCAAGTGGTCCCTGGCCCTTTTACTGGTCTATCAGTATCTCCCTGTACAGTAGAGCTAAATTAGATTCCTAATGAAATCTTAGTTTCCATGTGTTGTCTTGGACTAGGCTGGTTGTAATAAGGTACATTCAAGCCCCTGGCAGAAGATTGTGCCTATGATTCAAAAAGAGTGACTTCTCTGGCTGTTTGAAAAGGGAATTTTATACTGTCCATGATTGTAATGATGGTGCATCTGAAGGAGGGCTTCAAGGATATAGTGTTCAAAGCAAAAGCAGACTTTTCAGGACTGAGACAGACACAGAAGTCCACAAGTTTAAAAATAACAGATCAGGTAAGAGATCAGTGAGTGGGCAGTATGTATGTGTGTGGCTTGACGAGGGTTGGGGGTAACAGAGAATGGAAAATAGAGAAAAATTTAGGAGAAATAATTCATGACCAGATGTGTTTTTTCCACTAGATCAATTTTCTGATTTTTTGAGTGAGCTACTGAGTAGACAGTTTACATGTTGGGATGAGTCTGTTTCTGTGGGTTGTCCACCAAGACAAATGGTTGTCTTCAGTTATTTTTCCCCTGATACATTACTCATTTTTATCATCAATTTTATTTAATTCAGGAGAGTAATTCCTCTGCTGTTTTATATGATCATCCGCTATTATATATTCTTTCAAGCCCTTATAATTCTACTGAAATTTGTTTGCCAAAGTAGGTTCCAGAGTCTTGGTTATTGCATGCCTATTTTTATGCATAATTGTATGCTAAACTGTAATGTTTCTTGATTGCTGTTATCAACCTATTCAATCAAGAAATATCATAGTTTAACATAGCAGTTTGCATAAAGACTAGGGGAAAAATCACCAGGGAAACTTCACTCCAGTAAACAAAACTGTGACGCATTGTGTATATTTCCAGAATAGAGGGCGAATGTACAACCCCTTCAGCCTCAAAAAAGACTCAAAATTGGTAGTTTGTGGCATCATACAAAACTTCTGAGTATTGCAAAAATGTTTTCACTGTAGCATTTCACCTACATTTCCTTAAATTGCTGTCATTTATCATTTTTTGACAATCTGATTTTTGGAGGGATAGTATATAAATGCTGATCACACGGAGGTGATGCAAATACCACGCTGCTTTCTTTTATTCATTGTTGATTTTCAAAGCTGTTTATTATTATTTTCTCTAATTGTGCCTTCATATTGCTTTCTTTCAAACTTTTACCTAACTTACTGCTGTTCTTATATGTAGTTTTATTACTGAAGACTTTATAAGCTGTTCCTCTTTAAATGGTTCTAATAATTGGAGTGTTTGTAGTGTTGCGCACATCAAAAAAGGATAACACAAATTTCCTTTTCTTTTTCTCCCCTCAAGAAACCTGACCACCTCACTTATGGTGTTAGAAAAATATCCTAATATACTGAAATTAAATCAAGGTACACATATTTAGAATTTCAGTTATTGCAGCCAATTAAATACTTTTAATCACTATAATTGTAAAGACAAGTGCTTGCTATACATATCTTATTTACAAGAATAAAACACTTAAAAGAAAACACAATGATGAATGAACTATTTGAGGAAAGTTGGATGAAATGGATGAACTGATAAAAATAGTTGACATACTGTTATAATATTGTTATGGGTTGGGCTAAACCTCATTGAATTTGTGGGTGGGGAGGTAATAGCCATTACTCTTCATTTAAGATAGCTGTAACAAACAGTTATACTCCTTTATGAACCAATAGCAGCCTCCATCCCAACACAGGCACAAGTCACTGCCCAAAACAAATGCACTGTGAGACCACTCAGGAATTTGAACCATGTTGGTTGAGGGACTTGGTTGGTACAGGTGTGTGTGAAAGAGAGAGAGCGAGAAGCAAGAGAAATACATAGAAAGAGATATGGAAAAGGAGCAAAAAAGCCATACAACAGCCTGAACAGTGTGATCCTAAGAAAAAGTCTGAAAAGAGAGTTGAAAGCTGCCTAAAAGGGACTTGGAGCTATGAGCTAACAAACTATCTCCTGTTGTTTGATTCCTTCTGGAACAGGAGTCTGTATATTCTTTGTAAATAAACAGGATTGCATCAAAGATACTTGACTCCACCATCAATGTCTTCGCCAGACTGAAACAACCCACAGGTCCCTACACTTTGGCTAACTGTTCCTGTCAAAATGGGGAACAACATAGTACAGCAATGAATAACTGATACTGCTGTGTTCTCTTAATAGTGTATATCTGGGACCTCTCTCTTTCAATAATTTAGTAAGAAAATAACCGGTAGTACTGGCAGTAATTCTAGTTATCTTCAATAAATGTTAACAACTGAACTTAGTGAATGAAGTTATTCTAGTATTAAATATAATTCAGTGGGAAATATCCAGGGCAGTTTTTCTGCTCTTTGGTTTTCTTTTTTTACTGCCTGATCATCCTTTTCTGTGTTTCTTTTCCCTCCCTTCATTTTTCTTTGGATGGTCAGCCCAAGACACAAGGGAGACACGGGTTCAAGTCACTGCTCTGCCACAGACTTTCCATGTCACTTTACGTATGTTGCTTAACCTCTTTGTTCCTCATCTGTAAAATGAGCCTAGACTTGAGGTGGCATTTATATAAGCCAATAAACTAACTGAAGATGGCCCTACCTAACCTAGGTGCTGGAAAAAGGAGATGATGAATTTTCTTTGTGTGTCCTTGTTTCTCTCTCTGAATTTCTCTATTCTATATGTTAGTCTCACTCTTTTGTATATTTTGATCTCTGTCTTCTGTCCTCTTCCCCTCCCCCACTCACCTCTTCTGTCTGTTCTCTCCATGGGACTTCTGATCTCTTAGTCTCCCCTTAGCAAGATTTTCTTCTTTTTCTGTATGAAGTAAAAGTCTGATTTATATAACTGGAATATTAATTTTTGCACAAATTGTCTCTTTATTTATTATACCACATCTTTTATTTATCTTGTTACATCATGAGATATTGTTAGAGAAAAGATTTTCAATTTGCTATCTGCATTATACAGCCCGTGGGTTATTTCTGGAGGAGGTGAGAGTTTTCATTACATATCAGCTATTTTGATATGGCACAGGGTACTCTGTAGGTGACTGCATATGATATGAAAATGTGTAACCATTTCAAAGACAGTCTGTTCAGGTTTTCTTTAGGTTTTTTAATTGCTGCCTTTTGGTTAACTCACTGAGGCATTATGCAAAGCAATAATTCAAATGGAATCCTTATTTTAAATTCACTTTTTCACACTGCATTTGTGTACATTCAAAGGAAAAGACTTTTGGTATTTTAGGACATAAATATTATATGTACATACATGCCAATGACCTTTAACAAAAACCAGAAGACAGTAAATATCCATACTTGTTCATATGTATATATAATTTCAGGCACAAAACATTTGAAGCACATGCCTTTCCATTTTGAATTATTAAACTGTATTAAAATCCCAATATGAGGAGATCATTGCCTGGATTGCTGTGGCATATTTCCAATATTATTCTCATTCCTATTTTTCGTGATTTCAGGTCCTAAAAATGTAGACAACTCAAGCAACAAAGTGCCTGTTAGAATTATGCCTAAGTTAATTACCACATAATTAAACCTGAAAAGAACAAAAGAAAATGCAAAAAATATCAAGTCATTTTCAACAGCCTTTTAGACATATGATTAGATGACTAATAGTGACAGCATAAGGTTATGCACAGAAAATCAGGGATTCAAAAGTGAAAGCGTTCCCCTTTTTATTTTCCTCAGTTTATCAAGATCTTTTTTGTTTTTATTCTTTGTCCCTTCCAAATAACGTGAGCAAATTCTAGTGTGAACTTCGGAGTTCTCATTTTGAGACTTGAAGGGGATGAAATGTGAGAAAAGTGGTAGTTAATTTTTTTTATTTTTATTAAAGTAAATAGAAAATAAATGCTTATAATTATGCCTTGTGAGAGTATAAGAAATCTGGGTTTGGAACCAGGAAAACAAACGTCTACTTTAAAATAGTCTAGTGTCAAGCTATTTTTAAAAGGCACAGATCACGCTTCTTACATGTTAAATTTTCCTTCACTAAGCCCTGAGCAAGACACCAGCAAAAATAGTTGGTTAGTAGGGTTTTTCAGTAGACCAATGCAAAAGGTCAAAAGCAGTAGCCTACTGGGAAAAGAGTAGGCTTGGCAGGCATATATTTATCATTGCTTGGTTTCTGAATATTGCCTGAGGAAGGCAGCATGGGTTATGGATGACAGTTATTACCAGAGATGCATTACAACTAAGATCCAAGGCTTATTGTGTCATCAATTTTTAAACAGAACTGGCCATTGAAATTAGTGGGGAGTTCTGATTAAAAATTGATAGCACACTAAGGCCCCCAGGGAAATAGACATCTCTTGTAGATACCTTTTCAGTAGAAACAACAGTAATACATTGATTTGAACAAATGCCCTCTGTCTTTAATTTCACAATGTAAAGCAACACTTGTAGTGAGCTACAGTAGCTATGTCACATTCCAGGAATATAAAACATAATACCATCTATTATATACAATTTATGGAAGAGCTAATTGAAACTGAGTTCATAGTTCCCCAATTTAGTGCTTCCTCACTAATGCTTATCATTATAATGTTAGTGCTGACTCCCTAAAAGTCCAGTATTTCCTATGAAGTGACCCATCAGGTAAAAATTATTCTGTGCTGGAAAGCCTGAATACCAGAATGTTCTCATATCAAAGCACCCTCCTACAAAAAGTTTTATGCCCAAGAATCAGGTTTAATGCTGTCAATGAAACTAAAACAATATATAATGTTGAAAGTGCTCTCAACTTCAGTCAACTGATGTATGAGTAACACTGTAGTGTGCATTTAATACATGCTACAAAGGCACTTTTCTACAGCTCACAATTAAATATTTGCTACAAATGTAATGTCCCAACTAGCCACTTCAGAAATGTCTTCTTCTAGGTCGTTCAAATCTTTGCATGCACATGGCAGAGGATATAAAAGACACCTGAGACATCTTCATTTTGTTTTCCTTTCCTGCTTCATTTCTCTGGGCTGGATTGATAACAAGGAAGCTTTGAACAATGACTGATTATCCTCAATCTGTTTTGGTGCTTTCAGAGAGACTTCTATATGGTGAAACGGGTTTTCAATAACCTCTCACTATATTGGACCAGTTTGTCTGGATGGGAGCCAAGGGCTGGAATTCCTAAAGGGGACTGTATTTGGCTTCTGGTTAACCAGTATGGTGCTACAGAGGTTCTTGATACTGGTTTGGTGAGTCTAATTATAGAATAAACCACCAGTTTTGGGGGATTCTCTGCTCCGTTTTTTGCAGTCTGCCATGAGTGTGGCATTCTCAGTGTGGTCCATCCCAGACACCCGGTCACCCCCTAGCTTCCACTGACATACCCACTGACATTGCACAAATGCCCAGTTTTACCAAAAATTCCAGGACACAGCTTAAAAAGGGGACTGTCCTGGCCAAAAGGGGACGTATGTGTAGAGTGTCTTCTCTGCTAGCAGACCCTGAGAGGTGAGAGTATTTAGTATCTGAAATCATAACAACGAAACAAAGACAGCAAAAGAAAACTAATTTCAATATGACTCATAGTAAATAAGTCCATTTTAAACTAATAATACTACTGCCAAAAAAAAATAAAGATAGAACAGTTTTTCATTTCTTTTGAATAATTGGGTTCTATGAAAGACTATTTAAATAACAATGCAAAAATATAATAGGCACACAGTATGTAGGAGAACAAAGGTTTCCCCTTGTGCTGGGAAGAAGAAAATCGTGCCTTTTGCCACTTCTGCAGAACAGCAATTTTTTTTTTTTTGGCATTTAGTTGAAACAAATCAAAATCAACTTTTGTATCATCCATTCTATACTGTAAAAGCTGTCACAGTGTTGTATTTCTGTGGAGATGAAACAGGAAAAGTATTTTTATGGAGTCTCATTTAGGGTCTGATGCAAAACCCCTGGAAAGTAACAAAACGATTCTTACAATATGTCTGCTGCAGATTCGAGCATGCCTCCCAGCCGGTGTACACACACCCATTAGCTCAACTTGAGATAGTGAGCTAAAAACAGCAGTAAGGACATTGCTGCATGAAAGGCAGCTAGGGCTAGCCACCTGAGCTCAGACCCAAGAGGTTAGGGAATCTTGGACTCAGGCTACCAGCCCAAGCTACTGCTCATGCTACAATAGCCACACTGATATTTTTAATGCACCAGTTCAAGCAGAGCTATTGCATGTCTGTCCACTCGGGCAGTGAGGCATGCTCCCAACTACACTGTAAACATACCCCTACTGATTTCCCTGTGCTTTGTATCATGCCCAAAGCTACTTGAAAACAGTGCTTTTTATTTTTGTGTGAGAATATTTGTGAAAATCCTTCTCATTCCTCTTGACCTGAATCGTTGACTCGAATGTACCCATATCTGCTTTTTTGTTGCTCTTGTCTTTTCCCCTGGAGACTTGACTCTGAATTTTCTTATTCATCTGTGCATGCCCTGCACAGCAATTTTTCAGTCTCAGAGCCCAAACCTGACTTGGGACAGCTGCAGGTTTGTTATCCCTATGTAGATATGTCCCTACTCTTCACACTACTACCTATAGCAGCTCTAATTTGCATCAGTTGCTCATCCTTTCCACAGCAATGACAAGTGCCCTTGCAGAGCCTTCCAGGCCTCATCCATCTCAAACTCAGACAACTTGCAAAAACTGGATTACATGCAGGGCTAGATGAATGCAAAAGCTGCTGGCTTTGTATTACTTAAAACGGGTTACCAGGCAGAGTAGAAGAATAACAGAGCTCCCAGCACAGCATGAGCAGAGAAGATATGAAGAGTGGTGATATTTAATATTAGACAAATGGCACCCATCTACAACTATTTATTTTTAGCATAAGGGAAACTATTTACTATAAATATTTCTGGGTGGAAATAGTGTTTAAAAACCTTGCTGTAACAGTGTAATTCTATGTTTGATACTTGAAGAGTGGTATTTTGTACAGAGCTGGGTGAATAATTAATTTTTGGATTTTCTGGCAGTTCCAAAAATTGAGAAAAAAAAAAAAAAGATTCTGCCCAAATTGAGAGTCATTCTCTCTGTCTCTGTTTTTCTTTCTCTGGCTCAAGAACTAGTCAAGTATTTTATACAGAATGGAGTAGCTTCAAAAGGAGACTGAGAAAAAAAACCCTCCCAGAGTACCCTATAGCTCAGTGGCTAAGAGTCTCACCTGTAATGTAGGAGTACCAAGTTTAAATCTTACTACAAGGACTATTATGTTATCCATATGCAGTAAAACAGCTTCATCATGAAAGATTGAAAATTATTTATATCAGGATCTCCCATAGCCCAGTGCCTATGGCTGGCCTAAGTTCAAATCCTTGCTCGACAACAAGTAGGAAAGGGAAGTGAGAACCTTCCAGGTGAGTACTCTAATCAGTGGATACCACCATTACCACCTCTTCCCTCATTTTGAATATTTTCTAAATCCTACCAAACATTATTTGGGAAATTCATGTTAAATTCACAAATTGTTTCAGACCAACTAAAACTGCATTTTTCAGCAAATAAACTATTCATCTGAAAAACGTCACACAGTTCTAATGCCACATTTATTTCTATCATTTTTCAAAAAAATCTGATTTTTATAGACTGGACAAGCGGTCAACAGCAGCAAGTTCTATATTGCGGTTGGCAGACTATTTAATTTGTTAAGAATTCTAATATGCTTTGGAGAAGACAAATACTATTTTCATATAGATAGTAATATTGGTTATTGGCTTAGCGTTTCACTGGATATCTGCCCATTAGTGAGTCATGAGATCTAAATTAGATGTTAATTTCTATTTCATCTAGCTGTTGAAGTATTATTGCCTGTCTTACAGGAATGAATGAATGCCAAGGCAGGCACCAATTAAAAATCGTGAGTTTCATTTATAGTTATTTCTAGTCAAAGGAAAACAGAGTGGTGTCAGGATATTTTAGGCTAAAAAGTTCTCAGTGGCTGATTTATGCCTGTATAGTGCTGTATAATTTTAATTAAAAACTCTGAGTTCCCTTTATTTCTACAAAATATATCTGTGGGGTACTCTTGAATTCATTATCAAGAAATAAATATCAGGATATGCACTTTGAAATAAGATTCCATATAAAAAGGTGAAAATTGGGTAGGAAATGGTAGGAAGTGCACTTCTATAATTTCTGAAGGGAGGCCACAAAACCCTTGTTCAGATGCAATTCTTGCATCGTATGATTATAATTTGACTTCCTGGGATCTCCAGCAGACATTCAGCATAGCACTGATCCAACAAGGTTCTCTGTGCTCTCTGTCACAGTTTCAGGGTAACTGCACCTGTATCTCCCCATCTATGGTACACTCCAGGTGACCTTAGGTCTTCAGTCATCACCTGTCTCTAGGCAGGGACCATTGTCCGACTCCCTTGCTGACTGGGGGTTGTAAGGCTGTACAGCCCCCTGCCTTACACTGCTATATCCACTATCCGCAGCAGGCCAATCTGCCTAACAGCCAGGATGTGTGTGTTGCTCAGGGCTATGAACAGCATATTGCCAGCAGTTACCAGTCAACACAGAGCTTCATCTAAGTAACCGCATTTATTCTCGAGGTGAAAGAATTACAGAGAAAGAATATATTAAACAACATTATGTCCTATGCACACGCTAAATATTACCAGAAGTAACCATTAGTCTTATTGGGCCTAGTAGGCCAAAGTCTTTCCAACCCTTCTGCCAGGGTTGGGGCCACCCTTGGGCAGAAAGTCCTGTATGTTTGCTGGATCAGAAAGAAGACCTTGAGTCAGTTTAAACCCTGTCTTTTTACATAAGGCTTTTTTTTGGCTGTTGGTCTCTGTAAATCCCATTTTAAACTAGTATATGCAATCCTTCCTGGAGGATGGTACCTTTGTAGAAATGTTTACAACTTCAGTGATTCATCTTAATCACCTCCCACTGTTCTTAGTTCCTGGAAAAATTGTGGTAAACATCTCCTACCCAATCCCCTGGCCCACAGTGATACATAAACTTAATACAATATAGTCCACAAAGGTATTACATGGGATTATAATATCTGTCATACCCTCAGCTCCCATTGTCTTGAGTGGAAAATGAAAGTGTTCAGCAACCCCACGAAGCACCTCAGAACCTTGTGGGACTCAGACCTCTTTCTGACTATGCATGAAAAATGACAAGGAAAATATATATATACTTCTAATTTTTTTCTCATGTTTTCTCTCAGATGTAAACTTAATACACTTTCTACTTTTCTAAAGGGTATGGACTTTATAAGTCTTTCCAAATTCCAGTTGGGGCAGAAGTTATATTTTGACTATTTCAGACTCTCCTTGTGATTTCCAGTGGATATGGGGGCACTGGAATGTTTTACCTAAAAGGGTGGTGGAATCTCCATCATTAGAGACTCTTAAGGCCTGGCTTGACAAAGCCCTGACTGGGATGATTTAGTTGGGATTGGTCCTGCTTTGAGCAGGGGATTGGACTAGATGACCTTCTGAGGTTCCTTCCAACCCTAATCTTCTATGATTCTATGATATGATGTCCTCCTTCTCTGCCCTAAAGAGTGGCGTAATGTTCCTATACTCTTAAACAGCTGTTTGATTCCATTCCATAATCTTAGCCAGTGATGTGCCTATTTGTAAATACATTTTATATCTATATCTATATATTTCAGATTCTTTGGACTGAAGTAACCAATGAATAATTATTATAAAATGATTAATTGAAAGGAAAATATCAAGTACCTATTTACAATTTTTATACTTACCATTGTTTGCAATAATGTCTCATATGCTTGAAAATAAAATGCATTTTGTAATCAGTTGGTTTGTCCACTGGACAATTGGAATTTTTCCTGTGGATCTGAAATTAACATGGCCACTTCCTTCTAATATTAGTTAAGCTGCTATAGAAACAGTAGAAGGACCACAAGTAGTAAATGCTTGCTTACTCATTACTGACCTCTTCCTTCTCCCTCCCATGACCAGGGGCTGGGTAATACTTCATGCCAGTACAAGCAATCGTTGTCAAATAAACGATGGATACACTGTATCAGACCCACGAGGTTTTAGAAAACAGGATGACTAGGTAAAATGATTACCTGTGGACATTTTTATAGTATTCTAGTTGGTTAGGATATTTTAGTAACTGTCCATTATACCCTTAACACACATAACCTTACATATTGCTGTTCAGCAAATGGCTCCATGTTCTTGTAGTAGCATTGTATAGGGTCCTAAGGCTCAGTTTAATTAATAACAGAACCATTTTGGAAGATAATACTATTGCTCTTTCATATAAAGGAGCCATGGGAACACAGTCAGAAATCTCTGGACTACAATGAGTGAAACAGAGCTAAAGTTCAGTGATGCAGTACAGATTTACTAAGTTAATGCCAATTGACTGTGGTTTGACGTAACTTTGCAGAAATGGGTTAACATTTTAGTGCTCTGCTATTCACAACCACTTGAATGTCAGTTGTGCTGACTGAATCCTGTAGCATGTGTGGAAGTGTGATTGAGAGAAAATATTAGACAGAGCCTCTCATGTAAAATTAGCTCCTAAATAAAAAGGATACAGCATGGGCATAAACCAATATTTTCTGTTTAATAAACTATTTCACCATCTAATCTTTCCTCTCTCTCTCTGAATTTTTACAGTGATTTACATTGGGCTGTAGGCCGGGGTCTTGTCCAGCCTGGTTGTTGTGGTCCTTCTTCGGGCCCAGGCTCTGAAGAAGGCCACTGCACCTTCCAAAAAGGGAAACGTTAGCTTCTCTATACAAGTCTTAGTCCTGGCCCTCCGGCAGGGCGGACTGCCAAGTAGTCGGCCGCCTCGGACCCAGAGGTAGGGTGAGGCAGGCGAGCGAGTAGTCTAGGAGTCTCCAACCCCTTAGGCAGGGTGAGATAAGCAACTAGTCTGTTGCCTCCGGCCTTCAGGCCCGGTGAGGCCAGTAGCAGCAGTCTATTGCTCCCGCCCTTGGGCAGGGCGGGCCAGCCAGCAGTCAATAGCCCCGGCCCTTGGGCAGGGTGAGGCGGGCAGTGGGTCCGCTGTCTGTAGCAGCAGGGGAGAGCACGTTCTCCTGGGGTAGCTAGGGAAGGGGAACGCAGGCCCACCCGTCTCCACTGTGTCCCAGCCCAGGGCCCTAGCAGTGGCAAAGACATTTGCCATTGAGTCAGTTTGGGATGTTTAGGCAAAAATGGGCAGTCCCCAGTCTCATATTTAATCCAGTGGCACATTACAAATAAATAGTTGCACTTGCTTTACATTTTAAAATCCTTTCCTGTCTCTATCTGGTATGATGAGAAAAACAAATGAAGAAAAAGATTGATTGTCAGTCTTACCCTTGACCCTGTAGGTGTAGACCTAAATGGGTAGACCTCTCCATACATAGACTAGGGCCTTGGAGTTTGAACCTGCTCCCTTTCAAGTCACTGGAAAAACTGCTGTTGATTTTAATGGTGCAAGATCAAGACCTTTAGTGTGTGGGAGAAAACATGACAGCTTTTCCAATGGAAACTGGATAGGTTGTGTTCAGTATGTATTGTCCTCTCTTATTAGTTGTATGCAAATCAGAATACACGGTGACCAATAGTACCTGGACACTTGTGAGGTATAATATTTTACAAGGAATATTTTATTGGTGCTGATTTACAGTAAATTTGAAGCTTATTGAGACATTTCACCATTTAATACTGCTCCTACATATTCAGGCCATGTCTGCCATGAGAAAATTTTCTGGGTGTAAAATGGTTGCTCAAGGGCTTAATTTGGGCTGCATAATTTTTCTTACTCATAGAATCATAGAATATTAGAGTTGGAAGGAACCTCAGTAGGTCATCTAGTCCAACCTCCTGCTCAAAGCAGGACTAACCTTAGCTAAATCATCCCAGTCAGGGCTTGGTCAAGCTGCAGTTTAAAAACCTCTAAAAATGGAGATTCCACCACCTCCCTAGGTAACACATTCCAGTGCTTCACCACCCTCCTAGAGAAAAACATTTTCCTAATATCCAACCTAGACCTCCCACACTGCAACTTGAGACCATTGCTCCATGTTCTGTCATCTACTAGCATTGAGAACAGCCTAGCTCCATCCTCCCTGGAATCCCCTTTCAGGTAGTTAAAGGCTACTATCAAATCCCCCCTCATTCTTCTCTTGTGCAGACTAAACAAGCCTAGTTCCCTCAGCCTCTTCTCATAAATCTTGTGCTCCAGCCCCCTAATCATTTTTGTTGCCTTCTGCTGGACTCTCTCTAACTTCTCCACATCCTTGTATTGGGGGGGCCCAAAACTGGACACAATATTCCAAATGCCGCCTCACGAATGCTGAATGGAGGGCAATAATCACTTCCCTCGATCTGCTGACAATGCTCCTACTAATGCAGCCCAATATGCTATTAGCCTTCTTGGCAACCAGAGCACACTGCTGACTCATATCCAGCTTCTTATCCACTGTTACCCCCAGGTCCTTTTCTGTAGAACTGCTGCCTAGTCCATCGGTCCCCAGTATATAGCTGTGCATGGGATTCTTCTGTCCTAAGTGCAGGACTCTGCCCTTGTCCTTGTTGAACCTCATCAGATTTCTTTTGGCCTGTTGGAAAAAGATTTTAAGTGTGGTTTGTTATTTTGTATTGATAAGAGACTTATATAAGATTTTAGGTTGGACAGTTTTTAAAAGAGTTTATTTTGTAGAAGGTTAATTTTTAAGTTTATAAGTGGACAGTGGAAAAAGATTTTGAATAAAGGATTATAGACAGTTTTATATTTTATTATTATTTAAATATTTATGACAAGACTATACATATTTTTTACAAGGGCACAAACTTATTTTTTTATAATTATTGGTCTATATTATTATTTATTAGATACTTTTACAGATATTTTGCAGCTAACTACAACTTATTTATTAAGGTTGCAGAGCTTGCTGAATTCAGCCGAGGCTTATTTTTTTCTGCATTTTTAAGAATTTTCTATGATCTGTGCACAGAGTGAAACGGCCTTGCCTTATAAACAAAGAAGCTGCAAAAATGGAGTAACTATAGTCAAGCAGACAATTATTTTCCTTCAGGCCCAATCCTCCAATTTGTCTAGGTCACTCTGTATCCTATCCCTACCTTCCAGAGTATCTACCACTCCCTCTAGCTTAGTGTCATCTGCAAACTTGCTGAGGGTGCAATCTACCCCATCCTCCAGATCATTAATGAAGATGTTGAACAAAACCGGCCCCAGAACCGACCCCTGGGGCACTCCGGCTGCCAGCTAGACATTGAGCCATTGATCACTATCCGTTGAGCCCGATGATCTAGCCAGCTCTCTATCCATTTTATAGTCCATTCATCCAACCCATACTTCTTTAATTTGTGGATAAGAATACTGTGGGAGACTGAAGCTTTGCTAAAGTCAAGATGTATCACATCCACCGTTTCCCCCCATCCACAGAGCCAGTCACCACTTCATAGAAGGCAATGCTCAGGGTAGGTCAGAACCCCTTTTGATTCTCAATGCCCATTTGGAGTTTGCAGTGTTAGAAAAACCACCTTATAATTTGTAAACTGAAAAAAATGGATATTAAATTTATTGAGGAGCACTAAATACTGAACCCAACAATTTCATTTATGATTACGTATCATGATTATGGGGCTGCTTGCACCTCTGTCCCCTTTCTGGTCTTTCTGTGCTAATTTCACAATATTTCAGGAGAAATGCACTCTAGGTTCCACAGTCACAAAAATATTTAAAGTTTGGACTACGTGTTCAATAATGATACCACAGGTTAAAACACTTGGCGTGTTGTTCTAAAGCCAGTAGAAGTCCATGGAGAGATTCCCATTGATTTTAGTGAACTCCAGTCCATGGTGAGTAATACCAGGAAAAGGATGAATAGCTAGGCAGTGTAAGGGTCTCCAAAGTACACATGATAAGAGTTCAGTTATCATCATAACCAGTTTACAGATTGTCTTGAAATATGGATATATAGTGTTATAATTTTTTCATATGCTAATATCTTTATTTCTATGCAAAATTCTGCAAAAATGTCAAATTTACTAATCTATTATTACAGATGATGCTGATAGCACCACGTACTATGAAGACTGACTAACACTTCCCTTTCTAAGACCCTGTATTCAATTGTTTATAACTTTGCCAAATTTTAACCATTTAGGCTGGAATTTTCTATGCTGGTTGTCTTCCTCATGCTAGTTTCTAGGAGAGAAGTAGGTTTTTTGGTTTGAGTCTTTGTCAGTTTTTGTTTTGTCTTTTTTTTAAATTCAAGCCTAACGGGTCAACTGTTTCCAAGAATGAGACTATGGGAAAAATATTTTTTGCCGATGTTAAAAAACTATTGAGATGTTTTATTTGAACTGCTCTATCACTCTGAAGATTTGGAGCAGGGATATGAAATTTGGCAGGGAAGTGGCCATTTTGTGAGGGTATGTCTTTCCCTCCCTGTGAAAATCTGCCCAAATTTGACCAAATTATAAAACTTTAAAATCTCATACTTCACATATACTCAGAGATGCATAGGCAACCTTAATATTGACATTTCCTAATGTTTGAGTTCAGAACATTTGTTCATTAGATATTAAGCATAGAAAAGTCTTTTTAAAATTATATAATCACAAAAACTAAATACTGATCAACCACTCCCCCTCCACACACACACATTTAGATCTTAGCATAAGTTAAATGGAATTTTGTCAAACTTTTCTAAATGTCTGGATCAAAGACAAGCCAGAGAAAGTATCAATCAAATGATTTTTTGGGTGTGTGTAAAATTTACAAGTGCTTAACATTTATAAAGGCTTAGAATGAAACATCTTTAATCACAACCACAGTGACACTGGCTTTACATTATAATATGAATATAGTGTTACGCATATATTTGTTTATTTCTGACTGGTAACATAAAGAGGAATTACACTAATCAAGATACATATAATATTTGTTAACATAACATTTCTAGATCAGCACTGAGGTTGATGTAAAATCTGCATAGAGATAAGCATTAGATTGATGAGAAATTAATCCATATTTACATAATTTATATAGGATCTTAGAGTCATTATAAACAAGTTTATTTGTAAATAAAGACAATTTAGTCTCTTGAGCTAACATAAGTTGGATAATTACTTTAAACTAATATTCAGAACACTGGTGAACACTCTGTTGCCTTTCAAAATTAAAATTAGCTTTCTAATTTCAACCTCATGGCAGCAGCATTTTCTCATTCATTTAATTTTGCTAATCATCATGGGGAAGATTTTAAGGCAAAAATGGAAGTTGAACACCCAACTTGTATTGACTTTCCATAGATGTTGGTATCTTGCTGCCTTTCATGCCTTTCTTCAATGTTATTGTAGTTTGTTTATTTTTATGTTGTCGGTAAAAGTCTCTCCCCAGAATGCCAAAACGTTCTGTTAGATATGGTTGTCACAACAGGCAATTTCTGAGTGCATATAAGTATAAATAAGTAATTATTTAAATAAATAAATAGTAATGTAATTTTATATATATATATATATATATATATATATAAAATTATACTTATTTTGGTTTATATATTTTCTGTTGTGTAACTGGACTCTAACATTTATGAATAAACAATTTGCATTACAAATGTTTGTTCCAGTTTTGTTACTGAAAAAGATTAATTATTGTTTGCAATGTTGTTCTATCCATGTTGGTCCCAGGATATTAGAGACACAAGGTGGTGAGGCAATATCTTTTATAACTTCGGTCTTTTTTCTCTAAAGATTAATTATATAATTTAGTATTTTAATCATGTCCTGTAATTTCTGGGTACTATCGATCACCTTTTCCAGTGTTCCCACCAGTCTTACTCTTTTTATCATGGAGTATTATGAGTATTATATACTTTTACTGGGATGGTTCTTTAATTGTATTATCACATATTTCATATTTTTACAGACCATGGCATATACAGTTAAAGATTGAAGCATTGTCAGGTACTACCTGCCAATCTAAGAGCAGTCCAAATTTTGAGTGTTGCAAAAAAGGTATTTTTTTTGCCAATAAACCAAAAATAGGGACAATTAAATCTGCAAATCAGGTTGAAATTTTTCAACAGACACTTTCCTCCTGGAAAAAAAGTTTGATCAAAAGATTTTTTTCCCACAGGATAATGTCATTTTTGACAAATGAAATGTATTTCATATAAAAATTTCTAGCAAATAAATAATAAAAAATCCTGAGTAAAAAAAAAGTCACCAGAAATTTTGCTCAATTTTTTACAGGAAAATAAATGATTGTTTGATGAGCTCTAGTATTTATTATTACTATAGATTACTATAGATATTAAATATTGCTTTTTTGAAGTCTACGTAGTTCAATGACTGATTAACTGAAATATTAATGAGCGAAAGTGTTTAGCACTTTTCTATTTGAATCCAGATTTGGTCATTAGAGAGTTTGCACAGCTCTGCCATCTAATGGCCATATGGATGGCTCAGTGCAGGTCCTAGTAAGTAAATGTCATATAAAAAATATTTGCAACAACACCACTGAGGTCTATCTCAGTAGAAGAGAAAAAAAAATTAACTAGTATAGAGCTTGTACTATCCTTCCTTCTATAGCAAAGATCTATCAGGTGTAATGATGCCTCCCTTTAGTGCACAATGGAGAACTGCTAAACATAAAAAAAACCATAATTAACCTTATACCTATGCATACCAGAGTGGATTTACTTCCACAATACTCTACATCAGGATGGAAACAGAGCTGTGGGACAGTGTGTGGAGAACTACACAGCTGTTGCTTTTATTCTATCAGTTCTGTGGATAAACAGTAGATTTTATTTTCTAGAGTTTTCAAATTGAAACCTACCATCACCACCAAATTCTTTCATATTCATGCTGCTAAACGGTGAATCATTGTGTGACTTAATATAATCTGATAATTCCTTGACAGTATAAAACCTTCCTTCTGGTTGTAAAACACCAGAAAGTTGCTGATCCTGTTTTATTTACCTAAAATGTATTAAATGTTTCAGAACCATAAGCCTATGTCCATAGCTGGTCTCTTACAGATAGTTTCATCTTCCCTCTCTACCTTCCTTCCTACTGTTGTTAAACTCACATAAGCCCTAACTCAAAGTCCATTGAAATCAAAGGAAACCACTGAGTTTCCCATGAGGACCAAGCTGGATCTTCTTTTAAATTAGGCTTTAAGCCTAGTGGAGGAGGGATGACACCTTATTGTGTGTTCATGCACTATAGAGCTTTGGTTCTAAATGGGACTTGGAGTAGTAATGCATTACAAGTAAGAAATAATACTAAAGCACATTTCTGTACTATATTTGACCCACATCTTTCAAATGCTTTGTTTATTATTATTATTATTACTGTTTAACTGATGTTATTTATTTATATTAAAGTAGCACCTGAGGCCCAAATCTAAAATGTCATCCCTTCTTGTTGTTTCAGCTACTATTTGGTGAAGGAATCCATAAAATATCACATACAGGAAAATCTGGGTCCTATTATCATTACTAGCACTTGTCCTCCAGTCTATATCTCGAAAGTTAAAGTCTTTCATAATCACACAGTTCCAGTAGTATTCACTTCATTAAAAATATTAAAGAGGTCTCTATCCATATCCAGATTGGATCCCAGTGGTTTGTAGCGCACCTCAAGCACTATCTCAGGGGAAGTTCTAGTAGCTTTCTTCCCCAATGTGATTTTTGCCCAGAGAGACTCTGTCTTATCCATTCCATCACTTTTCATTTCTTTACAGTGTACAAACATCTTAAATGTTTGCTGTTTGGCTTCGCTCACATTCTTTCCCTGATTTGGTATGGTCCTTTTACTACCAGTATTGCCTATTAGACTGGTATCTACACTACTCTTCCTCTTAATGTCCATTTTACTCCCCATTGCTGTGTCCTTTCTTACTTCATTTTCCTGCCTCAATGCTAAAATCAGGTGTGGAGATTACCTGGGCATCTCTCAACCATCACCTCCAACTCCCTAGTTTAAAGCTCTCTTAATCAGTTGTGCCAGCCACCATCCTAGAATTGCATTTCCCTCCCTACTTAGGTGAAGTCCATCCCAGGAGAACAGTCCTCTGTCCATGAATGCCTCCCAGTGGCCATACATCCCAAAGCCCTCCTCATAGCACCACTGCCTGAGCTATCTGTTGATCATCAGAATCTTGTCAGAATCTTTGTTGTCCTCCTCTAAAGACATTCAGAATCCCACTGTAGATCACCGGAGCCTCAATTTCCGTTAGAGTCTTCCCCAGCCTGGTATAGTTTCCCTTGATTCATTCCAGCTGTATCATTTGTTCTCATATAAAGGATAATAAGTGGATTTTTCCCACTTCCATTAGGATCCTCTTCAGACTCAGGTCCACATCCCATATATTAGCACTGGGCAGACAGCACACCCTTCTGTTTTCTGGATCAACTCTGGTTACAAGCCTGTCTGTTCTTCTCAGTAGGGAGTCCCTAATCATGTAGGCTTGCCTTTTCCTGGCGATGGTGGGATTCTCCGATCTATCCCCTGTTCTACAAGTCCTTTCATCTTCTGTTCTGCCTGCAGTCTTCTGAAACCCATCCTGGATCGCCCTGGGGCTCTTATTTGATGGTATCTCCATTGGCTTATCCACTCTTTGTGTAGGACTAGCTCCTCTTCTTTTCTTCCTTTCCCTCCCACCTTCAGTTACTGCCTCCTGTGCCCCTTCTTATTTTCCAGCTTTACAAACCTGTTCCTGAGCTCTATTTCTCATTCACTAACCCATCTTTTCCTCTGCCTGGTTATCGTAGTCACATGCTTCCACTGGCCATTTACCTCACCCAGCAGTCTCCCATCCGAGTTCTTTGGTCCTGCTTCCATCTGAAAGTCTAGGCTTTTCCCTTCAGCCTCCTCATGCCTGTGCTTCATCATCTGCTTGAACCCCCTTCTAAATTCAACCAGAGTTTTCACATGCATCTCCAAGCCTTGGATCTTCTCTTCCGTCAACTCTATCAGGCAGCACTTCATACAAACAAAGCTTTTTTGAGATACCCCCTCCAGAATCATGTACATCCAGTAGCTTCCACATCCGGTCATCTTCATTGTCTCTTCCACTTCTTGGGTCACTCCCACTGCTGCCTCAGTACCTGTCATTGCCTTCCCACCTATTTCCTGTCAATGAGAGCAAAAAACAAACAAACACCAAAATAAACCCCCACAGTACTGGAGCGCCATACCTCCCCCAAACTCTCCTTGCAAACTCACCTATTTACAGCTCTGTTTGCTAGCTCCTGTGCTGCTGTCTGACTCAATGGCTGATTTTATAGCCCCCCTCATCAGGGAAGCCATGCCTGCCGATAAGGCTCAGCTGCTGTCAATACACCACCCAGTACCAGTCCCTGCAAACTGAGATAAAAAACCAAAAACAAACACAATTCCCACAAAACTCACTCACTGCCCCTAAGGACCAGGGAGTTGCCTACTCCCTTCTCCTCCAACAGAACTCCCACTCAGATTCCCCAGTTTACAGCTGTTTGCATGTCTTTAGAGAGCTCACAGGGTAAGGCCTTGATTCTGCATTGCGCAAACCATTGTGCTCACATAACACCTCATTGACTTCAGTGCAGCTCTGCACAGGCACAGCACTCTGCACGCAACAAGTTGAAGGATTGATTGATGTTGACAAGATAAACAAAGGATGTATTATCCCTATATTATGGATGGCAGCACAGAGACTTGTGTGACTTGCTCCAGGTCACACAGGAAGTCTGGCAGAGCCTAGAACTGAACCAAAAACTCCTGAGTCTTAGGCCTCGTCTATATGCTGGGTTTAGTTCACAGGGAGATGATGTATGCTAGGCAGTGTGCAATATGTAAGCTTCACTAATAGCATGCACACAGGGCAGCTGTGCCCTCTTTCAATTTGCATCATTATGTACACATGGCAGTGGCATGTAGCAATCTGGGAGGGTCCTTGGATTCACTGCTGAGCAGTGTGCATTTTGGGATTTCTCTCATTGTATATTGTGATATATATGGCAGAAGCCATGCAGAAGCAGGTGGAATTTTACAACAGAATAAAAAAGGCAGTTAGAGACAAAAAGACATCCTTTAAAAAATGGAAGTCAAATTCTAGTGAGGATAATAAAAAGGAGGATAATAATAAACTTTGGCAAGTCAAGTGCAAAGTTATAATTAGGCAGGCCAAAAAAGAATTTGAAGAGGATCTAACAAAAGACAAAATTGAATACCAAATTTATTTTAGGTACATCAGAAGCAGAAAGCCTGCCAAAAACTCAGTGGGGCCACTGGATGCTCAAAGTGCTAAAGGAGCACTCAAGGAAGGCAAGGCTGTTGTAAAGAAGCTAAATGAATTCTTTGCATAGGCCTTCACTGCAGAGGATGTGAGGGAGATTCTCACACCTGGGTCATTCTTTTTAGGGGGCAAATCTGAGGAACTGGCTCAGGTTGAGGTGTCAGTGAAGGAGGTTTTGGAATAAACTGATAAATTAAACAGTAATAAGTCACTAGGATCAGATGAAGGAACTCAAATATGAAAATGAAAAATTACTAACTGTGGTACATAAACTATCACTTAAATCAGCCTCTGTACCAGATTACTGGAGGATAGCTATTGTTACACTGATTTTTTAAAAAAGCTTTAGAGATGATCCTGCCAATTACAAGCTGGTAAGCCTAACTTCAGTACCAGGCAAATCGGTTGAAGCTATAGTAAAAACAAGAATAATCAGACATGTAGATGAACACAACATGTTGGGGAAGAGTCAAAATGACTTTTGTAAAGGGACATTATGCCTCACCAATCTACCCTTGAGGGTATCAACAAACATGTGGAGAAGGGTGATTCAGTGGATATAGTGCACCTGGACTTTCAGACCACCTTTGACGAGGTCCCTCACCAAAGGCTGTTAAGCAAAGTAGGCATAACAAAGAACCAGGGATCACCCAATGAAATTAATGGGCATCAGACAACCTCTAATATGTAAAGGCTGCTTTGGGATTTATCTGAGCATTTGAATCCAGGTGGCTTTGGTTTTGGACTTTGCCTGCTGAACTGCCAACCTGATGAGGTGGCTGCAACAGGGACTCTTCCAGCAACAGGTGCCACAGTGGTAGAGGAAGGAGGATGAGGGTAAGGACAAAGACACCAAGCAACTAAATGAGCTATTCCTGAAGCAGCTTCACACAGTGTAGCATGCTTTCTAGGCTCAGGAAACCTGTGTTGATTGGCAGAAAAGGATCAGCAGAATTTCAGGATGAGAATTTCAGGATGGCAAGGGCCAACTTTTCTTAGATCTGTGCTGAAATAGCCCTGAAGCTACAGTGGTAGTGTACCAACATACACCGGAAGAAATGAGTTGCCATTGCCATCTGGAAGCTGGCCACCCCAATTGTTACTAGTCTGCAGCCAACCAATTTGGCATAGGGAGATCAACAATTAGTGCCATTGTTATGCAGGTGTGTGATGACCTGCACAAGGTACTGTTGCACTGGTTTATAAATATTGGTAATGCTCAGGAAATGGGGTTGCTAAACTGTACTGGGGCAACTAATGTGACCTATGTGTCTATTGTTTGCTCCCCTTACCATAATTTATCAACAGAAAGCGGTATTTCTCTATGGTGCATGAAGGGCTGATTTAGATGTGTGAATCTGTCACAGTGGTCAATGCAAAAATACATGATAATAGGATCTTTAGGAATTCAGCTTAATTTATCTTAATGATAAAGGACAGTTTGCCCCCCAGGATCACTATGGACATTAATGGTGTGGAGATTACTCTAGTTATCCTGAGAAACCTGGTTTATCCTTTGCTGCCTTGGCTAATGAAACCATTCAGAGGTCATTCAGACAGAAGGAAGGAACTGTTTAAATATTGGCTCAGTAGGACTAGAACTGAAGAATAGGAATTGTGAACATAGCCCCTGCTTGCTCGGTGTGGCACTCTGTCCCCCTCAAGTGGTGGCTAGACCAGCTAGTAATTGATGATCCTGCTGTAGCCTTGGCTTGGAGAGATGTGCCTTTTACCTCAGGCAGTAGAGGCTCATGCATTAAGCTCAAGAGATCCCCAGGTTTGATCCTCATTATTGACACCCCTATGTGGGTCAGCATTATGTAAAAGCTGCTATTATGTTAAAAAAAACCCTTCAAAATCTGGAAGGCTAAAGGTAATTTGATAAAAACACAGCATATATGAGACAACTATCATGCCAATACTGATGTGTGTCTCAGAAAGCTGGAATATGAAAAAAAGCCAAGAAATGACAGATTCTGACTGCAGAAATGAACTGGCTGAAGGGTATACTGAGAGTTTCAAGACTGCAGAAAATAAAAAAATATGAGATAAGAAAATGGCTAGGACAAGAAGTAATGTTGTTGCAGAAGATGACTGCAATGGTTTGGACACCTGGCAAAAATGGCCCTGAAAAGAATGGCCCCGAAAAAGATATCATACATGGTGACACATACCAGAGTATAAGGAACTAGAAATAGAGGAAGACTGAGGATGCATTGGATAGACACAGTGAAGAATGACATAAAACAAAAAGGTTTAAAGATGAAAAAAGTCATGAAGATGGTACAAGATGGAAGGTGGTAGAAAGACTTCATTCAGCCTTATTGTCACTGTTGAGCAGAGAGATAGATATCAAAAAAGAAGAAGGCGTGGGCTGAGAGTGGGAAGTGGGGACTGGAAACTCAGAAAGTCTCCTACGTCACATCGATCAGTTTTGCGGCACCTGAAGCAGAAGCTAGCACAACAATATAGTATAATAATCCAATGTAAAGACAGATACTCACGCACTGAGGTTCCCTCCAGAGGTTCTAATTCCTCAGTCCTGGCCTGGCTTTCTGGCTGGGAATCATGCTCATTTCCTACAAGGCCATCCTCAGGGTCACATATCCAATACCCATAATTTCAGGGGAGAGCACTTCACTGCCCTACTTGGATTCCTCCTCTGATGACTCTTACTGCTTTTCCTCAGGGAGGGCAGCATGGTCCACATCCTTCTTTGGTTCAGTAGTAGTATATTACCTCACAAATTTGTCCAGGTATCCAAAAAAGCGAACAGGTTACATTTCAATAGCTGGCCAATTTTCTGGAATTCCAATTTTAACGTAAATTTCCTGATCTGTTTGCTCTTTATTCGGCACTCTTCAGCATTCCAATTTTGAATGATTGCAGACATCTGACTAGCAGTGTCCACAAACATCTTTATTGTGGTGCCTGATAAACATCATAACTGAAAAGTGAATTCAAAACAAGCGACTCAAATGATTATTTGATCTTACAGTAAATTGAATTTTCACTGAAATTATATTAAATGAAAAAACACTCAGAACTTATGCAGTATGTTTTTGCTGTTGCATTTGATTATGGCCTAAAATGAGAAATTTTCTGAGAATTTTGCTGTACTATACACTTTTTTTCAAGCAAAACCAGGCCCGTTTTTGAGCAAAGATTACTCTGCATTAAAACTACTCCCAAGATCTGCATTTTCCACATGATTTTAATATGAAATTAGTAATTTCTTTATTACTTTTTACAGTATGGGACATTATCTTTCATCGATTATTTCTTTCTTTTGTTCTTCTATGCTGTCAAACACAGCTTCAGTGAACAAATCTGCAATTTGCTAATGTTAATTTTGAATTACTGTTTAGAGAACCAAATGTTTCTGACTCCAGAGCATTTATGGGTCAGTGATTAAGACCAGGCTATCATGTAGTTAACCATTACTGTTATATTTTCTTCTGATGGGTATCTAGAACAAGAGTTCAGGTATCCAACAGAAATGAAATCTAGCAGTCTAGGAATCCTTACAGTAAGCATAATTAGGTGATTGGTTATCCTGTGCCCAACCACTCTGGCTACTCCAGTACACCCTGGCTCTCTGGGATCTTCATCAAGGTCTGACTGGGAAGTACTGAAAAATACTTCCTGATTGTATGAACTTCATTGTCTTATGTGATGCCTGGCACAGAGACATCTGAGAAGTAGCAGGAACATGTAACAATGATCTTAAACTTTGTTTAGTTACCCAGACTTGTGTTATCCAAAACTGTACTTATAGGCTACATGTAACTGGATGCTTGTCTTCTGTAACATAGCTGCAGCATAGTTTATAATAATATTTAATGTTGGTACATATCACCATATTTGGAAATAACAAGTCTGCCTGGTTCTTTACAGGCAAACAGGAAGACAAGGCATTTGTTATATTGAGCTTAGAAACAAATGGCTAACAAACTGCTAACATTAATAAACTGGGTAAGGTAGCTGGAAAAGAACAACATGGGGACATAACATGGGGAAATCCTTTAGCTTCTATATCAAATTTGATCAATGCAAGCATTTGTTACGTATGAATATATTATGAACACTGATGGTACCTATAGAAATCAATGGAATTACACCAGCAGAAAATTTGGTCAGTCAAGTTCAGTACCTAGTGGAGCAAACAAAAATGTGGATAGAAACAACTAATAGTATCCATCATGTGGGTACTAGAATACTCTATGTAAAGGTTTGTACAAGTGGGCCCTGTAAATTATGACAGAGATGTTAACTGAGAAGTCTGTGGTCTACAGAAATCAGGTGAGTCCAAAATGGATCTTCCCTCTATTTGAACCCAAGGGAGAGGTGGTAAATGTCTGAGGTTACGGCTACACTACAGCTTATGTCGGTATAAATTATGTCACTCATGGGGTGTGAATAAGCCACCCCCTGAGCAACGTATGCTGACCTAAGTGCCAGTGTGGCGAGCACTATAACCGCGGGAGATCTCCAACTGACATAGCTGCCACCGATCGTGGGGGTGGGATTAATTACGTCAGTGGGGAAGCTCTCTTCCGTTGGCATAGAGTGTCTGCACTAGCAGTGCTACAGTGGTGCAGCTGCATCAGTTCAGCTGTGTCACTGTAAGCTCTGTAGTGTACCTATAGCATAAGCTGGGAGCTGCTCTCACTTTTTTAAAATTTGCTGGTAAAAGAGTCATAAAAAATGATCAACAGGAAAGTATTCATTTGTCTTAAGTAACTGACCTAGTTTCCTAAGCTATCCAAAAACTTTCTAAAATTTATGACACATTGACTAGGCTAAGTCTCTTGACCTGATGTAACCTCCTATTGTACAATGCAGCAGGATGCAAATGTACAGAAAATAGCTTTCACACACCATTGCTGAGGCTAGTAAATTACTGTAAGCATTTACCACGTATCCACAGCAACAGAAATTTCCATGGATATTACTTGTAAAATAGCTTGATAATTTTCCAGTGATTATGTCTCTGTCTTTCATTTGCAGAGACACCCCTTAAGGAGGATCTATTAATGGAGATTCTCTATATCCTAGTAAGGAGGAGAAGATGGAAGATGATAAAATATAGGTAGGATCTAATGAGAAACAGTCAAATGAAAAAGAGTCCCTTTCAATTACATCACATAATGGCAGACCGCTAAAAAGTGACAATTTTTAAGTGCTTATTTACAAATGCTAGAAGTCTAAATACTAAGATGGGTGACCTTGAGTGCCTTCTATTAAATGAGGATATTGATATAATAGGCATCACAGAAACTTGGTAGAATGAGGATAATAAATGGGACACAGTAATACTAGGATACAAAGTATATTGGAAGGACAGAATAGGTCGTACTGGTGAGGGCGTGGCACTATATGTGAAAGAAAGCATAGAGTCAATGAAGTAAAAATCTTAAATGAACCAAACTGTACTATAGAATCTCCATGGATAGTAATTCCATGCTTCAATAATAAGGATATAGCAGTAGGGATATTCTACCGACCACCTGACCAGGGTGGTGATAGTGACTGTGAAATGCTCAGGGGGATTAGAGAGGCTATAAAAATAAAAGAAACCTCAATAATAATAGGTGATTTCAACTATCCTAACATTGTCTGGGTACTTGTCACCTCAGAATGGAATACAGAGAAAAAGTTTCTTGGCACCATAAACAATTGCTTCTTGGAGCAGCTAGTCCTGGAACCCAGAAGAGGAGAGGGAATTCTTATTTTAGTCATAAGTGGAGCACAAAATCTGGTCCAAGAGGTGAATATAGCTGGACCACTTGTTAATTGTGACCATAACATAATAAAATGTAACATCCCTGTGGAGAGTGAACAGCAAAGCAGCCCACCATGGTAGCATTTAATTTCAGAAAGGGGAACTACATAAAATCAGGAAGTTAGTTAAACAGAAATTAAAAGGTACAGTGCCAAAAGTGAAATCCCAGCAAACAGCATGAAAACTTTTTAAAGACACCATGACAGAGGCTCAATTTAAACATATACCCCATATTTGAAAACATAGCAAGAGAAACAAAAAAGTGCCACTGTAGCTAAACAGCAAAGAAAAGAAACAGTTAGAGGCACAAAAGCATCCTTTAAAATGTAGAAGTTAAATCCTATTGAGGAAAATAGAAAGGAGCATAAACTCTGGCAAGTGAAGTATACAACTATAATTAGGAAGGCCAAAAATTTTTTTAAGAACAACTGGTCAAAGACTCAAAAAACAACAGCAAAAATTTTTTTTTTAGTATATCAGAAGCAGGAAGTCTGCTAAACAAGTGGGGCCACTGGATGATTGAGCTGCTAAAGGAGCACTCGAGGAAGATAATTGCAAAGAAACTAAACGAATTCTCTGCATCAGTCTTCATGGCTGAGGATGTGAGGAAGATTGACAAACCTGAGTCATCCTTTTTAGGTAACAAATATGAAGAACTGTCCCAGATTGAGGTGTCATTAGAAGAGGTTTTGGAACAAACTGATAAATTAAACAGTAATAAGTCACCAGGACTAGATGGTATTCGCTCAAGAGTTCTGAAGGAACTCAAATGTGAAATTGCAGAACTACTAATTGTGGTATGTAACCAATAATTTAAATCAGCTTCTGAACGAGATGAAGGGAGGATAGCTAATGTGACACCAATTTTTTTAAAAGGCTCCAGAACCAATCCTGACAATTACAGTCTGGTAAACATAACTTCAGTACCAGGCAAATTGGTTGAAAATATAGTAAAGGACAGAATTATCAGACATATAGATGAACATGATTTGTTGTGGGAAAAGTCAATATGGTTTTTCTAAAGGGAAATCATGTCTCACAAATCTACCAGAATTCTTTGAGGGGTCAACAAGCATGTGGACAAGGGTGATCCAGTGGATATAGTGTACTTAGATTTTCAGAAAGCCTTTGACAAGGGGTCTTATCAAAGGATCTTAAGCAAAGTAAGCTCTCATGAGTTAAGAGGGAAGGTCCTTTTGTGGACCAGTAACTGGTTAAATGATAGGAAACAAAAGGTAGGAATAAATGGCCACTTTTCAAAATGGAGAGCGGTAAATAGTGGTGCCACCAGGCGTTTATTCTGGGACCAGTACTGTTCAGCATATTCATAAATGACCTGTAAAAAAGGATAAACAGCATGGTGGCAAAATTTGCAGATGATGCAAAACTACTCAAGATAGTTAAGTCCAAAGCAGACTGCAAAGAATTATAAAGGGAGCTCACAAAACTAGGTGACAGGGCAACAAAATGGCAGATGAAATTCAATGTTGATAAATGCATAGTAATGTAATTGGAAAACATAATCCCAACTATACATATAGATGGGGTCTAAATTAACTACTACCACTCAAGAAAGAGATCTTGGAGTAATTGTGGATAATTCTCTGAAAACATCCACTCAGTGTGCAATGGCAGTCAAAAAAGCTAACAGAATGTTGATAATCATTAGGAAAGAGATAGATAATAAGACAGAAAATATCATATTACTTCTATATAAATCCATGGTACCCTCACATCTTGAATACTGAGTGCAGCTCTAGTCCCCCAATCTCAAAAAAGATATATTGGAATTGGAAAACATATAGAAAAGAGCAACAAAAATTATTAGGGGTATGGAACAGCTTTCATACGGGGAAAGATTAGTAAGACTAGGACTTTTCATCTTGGAAAAGAGATAACTAAGGGGGGATATGAGAGAGGTCTATAAAATCATATGACTGGTGTGGAGAAAGTAAATAAGGAAGTCTTAAGTACTCCTTCTCATAACACAAAAACTAGGGGTCATCAAATAAAATTAATAGACAGCAGATTTAAAACAAACAAAAGGAAACATTTCTTCACACAATGCACAATCAACCTGAGGAACTCTTTGCCAGAGGATATTGTGAAGGCCAAGACTATAACAGGGTTCAACCAACTAGATAAGTTCATGGAGGATAGGTCCATCAATGGCTATTAGCCAGGATGGGCGGGGATGCAAAACTATGCTCTGGAGGGTCGCTAGCCTGTTTGCCAGAAGCTGGAAATGGGCTACAGAGGATGGATCACTTGATGATTACCTATTCTGTTCATTCCCACCCAAGAACCTGGCATTGGCCACTGTCGGAAGACAGAATACTGGGCTATTGATCTGACCCAGTATGGCTGTTCTTAGTTACATTTTAATATGCAAGTGAACCATGCCTGCATGTTGGTATTTTTGTTATTGTTCCTTAAGTGAGTAATATTTTTCAAACATTTAGTCTCACTGCCTTAATGTAGAAGATAAATCTTATTTACCCTGGTTGCTCATATGTGCTTAATCCTCAGTTCTTTTGCATATGTTGTGTGTGGTATTTTTAATCAATATTTTAAACATCCTCTTAAAAATAATTTAGAGGCATTTTATAAACTGGCAAAATGTATAAGAACAGATGATGCAAAGAACTGAGGATAGGGTGAAGACTTTTTTTTTTAAGATGTCTAAGTCACTGATTTAAATGAAGATCAGGTCCAACAGACTAAATGTTGATGCTTTCTGAAAGCTGATTGGCCTACCAGGAGCAGCAATTACTTTTAATGTCCTAAGTATAGGTTTTAGAAGTTTTTTTAAAGAAACAAAACAACAAATTAATTTTCCATAAAATATTGGAGTTATGTGTAAATCAAAACATTTTGCAGAAATTTGTTGATTTTTTTAATTAGAAGGGTTTAAATATTTTGTTTTGACAATGTAGACACATTTAGCTTCTATATTGTTATTTGAATTTTTTTTTTACTTTTACATCATATAAATATTAATCAACATATTATATTTAATATTTGAATATATGAATCAAATAAAAAAAGTTTTGATGCTATCCCAAAGAAAATGTTTCAATAGTCCTGAATCTATTTTTTTTCAGAATTTTTATTTCACAGGAAATGTTATCATCTCATTTCAATTCATATTTTTTTTTTAATCTCAGAATTTCCCATGGAATAGAAATTTCAGTTCTTGACCAATTCTAATTGTTTTTAATGACTTGACAATTGTTGAAATAAATAAATAAACAAATAAATAACTTTTCATCTATGTTTCTACTAGTTCATCTTTTTAGCAGAGAGGCCAAAATTTGAATGAGCCAAAGTGAATTTACTTTTTTCACATCTAGAAGAGGTGCTTCAGAAAAGGATTTTAGTGTATATTGCTGCTGCACATATTTTGCCCTGACCATGCTTTTCCCTGTTCCCATACCTCCAAAAAAAGAAGAAGAAAAAAAGGACTTCAGTCTCTTCTCCAATAATATTTATCTGGGAAAATTCATGAAAAATAAATACTCATGAAAAAAATCTGAAAATGTAAATTGACTCTAAACATTAATAACAGAGATCCAGAATTCCGAGCCCATCCTGACATCTTTTTAAGCTTGAGCACCTGTAGTTACTAATATGTTGATCTCCATGGATCAGGCTAATAGCAAATTACCCTGCTGCTTATAGTTTTGAAACCAGATTCCTACCAGCAAATTACAGGTATCCAATAAGTATTGGAAATGAACCCATTTTAAATTTTCCTTCAAAAAGTTTTTCCAATAGAAAATGACAGACAAAAATCTGAAACATTTCTAAAACAATTTTTTGACAACAACTATTTTATTTGTTTGGGGTTTTGTTTAAAATTTTTTCAAAGGGGAAAAAAATCATTTTCCAGCTTTAATGTTTCTTTCAGGTAGTCAAGTAGAAAATTCTACATAAATTTTGAGCGAGATTGTGAATTAAAACTCAACAGTTACAATAATTTAATATACAAAGATACCTGAGAACCATGGTCAGTTCTAAATACAGGGAAATAGAGTGGTATATTAATTATTGATAAATGCTGATGTTTTAATGACATTGTGCCTTGAAAGTAATCCAGAAGTTAAAGAGGGGAAAGCTATATTAACCACGAGTAAATTTCTTGCATAACTCTGGGGATTAAAGGAAGGTTGAAGAGGAAAATCCTTACCATAAGGGAATGTCAATAGTTTTTGCAGTGCTGGAAAATCTTTTTGCAGTGCTGGAAAATATATTTAAGATTCCAGTGAAAAAGTAACACAGCTGAATAGTAGAAGTGACTCTTTTTTGTCTGCCTTGAAACAAAAACATATTTAATTGATCATAGTGATAGGTTCAATTTATTACTGGATTGGATTTCACTAGGACTACTCACTCTAGAAAGCATTTCACTTCAGGGGTAAGTGTTTGCAGGATCAGGCACTATTTCAATCTACCCCTAATTCTTATAAATACACATGACATAGTCTTTACTACTTTTTAAAAATTATAGTAGGGCCGTTTTTATTGAGCTGAGGCATGTCTTGAATGATAAGAGGCTGACAGGCAAGAGTAGTCTGAATTCATGTAAGGTTACACATGATAATTTAATTATCCTATGTGTTGACAGTGGGTGACCAGACTGTCCTACTTAATTAAATTTCACTGTGAATGGAGGTATATGGCACTGATTCATCCTTAACCTTATTGTTTATATTCTTGGTTTAGGTATTCAAAGCAGTAAACAAAAAGTAATGTAAGTAGTATTTCATCTCTCCCCCTTACAAATATGAACAAGATCAAATATATTTTGAAAACACAACCGGAGTACAGAATATGCAACACAGATTCTCTGAGGCTTATTACATTTTAATAAAGATGCTTTGATTGAAGGTGAGGGGAAGAAATCAGCCAAGTTTCAGAAAGTTCCTCTTCCACTCTTTGACAAAGACGGATGTTATAAAGACTAATTACTCTAGAAACAACTATTGTCTTTGGTAATTTCATTATGGAGGTGAAGGAAGAGTGGAGGGGAAACACTGAAAGAGCATTTAACCTTGAAGGGAATGTTTGGTTGACAAAATTGACAAGTCACCAGTAACAATAAAATAGAAACCTTGATTGCCAAAGGAAAGGAGCCTTTAAATACCCGTGTGTTGTAACCCATAGGTATTGAACCCAGACTCATGAGTGGCCACACACCAACCAGTGGTCCATTGACAGCTGCTTATGTGGGCCCCATGAAGACAATCCCCAGCATGAGGATCTTCCATAGATGTCCTAGTGGAAGAGTCCCAGATAATCTGATTGGACAACTGGCCCTACTTAAACCAGGAACAGGAATCTGTATGCATAACTGGGCACTGTTTTGCTTTGGCCTATGTGCTTCCTGCTCCCCAGCTTTTTTTCCTGGTATCCCAGCCTGGCTTGACTCCAGACATCTGACTTTTGGTTCCTGATCTTCAGCCTCTGACCCCTTGGTGTCATGATCTGGCCTGAAAATCTGGTTCCTGACTTATGGTTCTGCTCTTCAGTTCATCTCCTTCTGGTATCTTGATCCTTCAGTCTCATGACTGCAGATTCTGGCTTTGACTACTAGGTCTGGCTGCCAATAACCTGGCTATGGAACAAAGACCACTCTAATAATAAAAGTTGTATATTAATACATTGGTACCAGGAAAGTCATCCTAACTATGTATTTATTGTTCCTTGTGTTGTGGAAGCACTTTGAGCCTCAGTCATGGATCAAGACCCCATTGTGGTAGGCCTTGTACAAACACATACAGGTGACTGTTACTTATCAGTTTTTCTAGTGCATAATTTTGGATATATGGGGCTGATCTGCAGATGATGAGGTGACAAGTGAGAGCATCTCCATGAACGGAGTGTAACCAACTCCTTAGGTACCCAAGTTTTGTAATCTCACCCATGAGATGACCTTACAGGTGCACTGTAGGTACACTCCACAGTCTGTGCATGGCAACTGGAGCCTGCACACAAGTGCCAGCCAGCCTGGCAGCTGACTGAGCAATAATCAAGTAAATCTTGCCAAGGATGGGAAAGCAGTTTGGTTTGCCTGTGAATGCTCATGTCCTGAGGGTGAATTATGCCACATTAAAATCATTGTAAGGGACCGTTGGGGCCTCTTAAAGTACTGTAAGTATCTCAGCCTTCAGTTATAAAACAGGCAAATATACACCTCCAGTGATTTCCCACCTCCTCTTCAAGGCAGCTTGAGCCCTTCCTCTTACAAGTGAGGTGGAGAGAAAAGGAATTGATGGAAGTTGAGCTAGTAATGACATCACAAAGGAGCTGATGAAGGGGATAGAAGAGATAAAAGGGAGCTCTTTGGTATTGATGCTTTTCTGGTGGTTTGGGGTGTATTTTGTATTTTATGGTTTTCTTTAGTTTGTGTCTTGCTATGGAGTCCCAGGTGGTATCTCTGAATGGACTTTCAGAGATTGCTGAGATGATTGCATTGTAGCTTATGTTTGTTTTACAGGAAGGGTCCATTTTGACTAGCAAGAATGGATAGAGCCTATCCCTTCTGACAATATTGGCTATAAACACAGAGGCCAATCCCCAAAATGTCCAGTGTACAGAGGCAGTTTGTGAGCCTGTGCAAAAAGCTTATTTAGTTTGTTGCTAAGCACTGTATTTCAGGCATCAATGACTACTATATACATAGTGTTCCTCTGAAATTAGTGATGGCTTGTCAGGATAATTTTGTCCTTTTATTTCATTGTTTCCATTGAGATTACTGAGTAATAGAAATGTAGGGCTGGAAGGGATCTCAAAAAATCATTAAGTCACTTAGTGTCTCTGGGCCTCAGTTTCCCTTGGAAAAGCACTTTGGGATCCACTGATAAACTAGGTCTGATTATCCATCCGAAACTACTCACAAATTATGGCACTCTGAAACCATATATTTAAGACATTGAATGCCTACCCTATACATAAAAAATGAGACATAAAAATTGGAATGATCTTTATTTAGAAACAGATGAATATGCAATCTTGACATTGTTTTTCTCTTAAACTCCAATCCACTGCAGTATTTCTTCATTTTAATAATAAGTGTACACTTGAAAACTTGTGGCACAACAAGCCAAGTTAGTTGTTTGCTGGGTTATTTATTACTTCCTACCTTTGCACTATAATTATGTTCTTGTTTGCAATAAAAAACAAGCCTTCAAATGGATATATGGAAAACAATGTAAAACTGAAATAAGTATGGAAGTAACCTCTGTAGTTCCCTTTACCATTTGGCAATGTTTGGTCTTTGTTTTACTTCAGCACAATGGAAACTGTGACTGTCTTAACTTTGATCATGATAAACCCAGTTGTTTAATAACTACAGGATTCACACATCAGGTTTTTTAAGATGATAATGAAATACAATATATTTTTAATTTAATAAAATCTGGAATAATCTTAACTGAGGAAAAAGTTAATTATAATATTGTTAGCCAGAGATGTTAAGGAGAATAACTGATAGAATAATAATAATAGAAATAATAGAATAAAATAATAATATAATTTTATATAGAATAAAAATAATAGAATCATGGAACTGTAGGAATGGAAGCAACCTCGAGAGCAAAAAGAAACCTTAGAAAGTAGAAAGTAGTCCTATTAGTACATGAACATGGGGATGAAGTTGCTGATGACTAAACAATGCTAAGTTACTGATTTTTTTAAATTAAAATTGTCTTAAACAAGAAAGTAAGAAAAGAAGACTGAAAATGAATTAAATATAATTATTGATAAAGAGCAAACAAAGGAATATTAGGAAAACTTTAACATCTACAAATCAGCCAGGTGGTAAGAGAATGGTCTAACTGATGTACTCAGCTACAGAGATTCTTTTTTTTTTTGAGAGAGAGAGAGAGAATTCATAGACAGCTGCAGGTACTGAGAGACCAAAGAAAAGCAAATGTCCTGATTTTTCAGTACATAAAGGAAATTGGTTTACTGGCTCAATTCTTAGGCTCAGCAGTGCAAAGCTGGTGGGAAAAGAGGAAGTCAAAGATTCCCTTAACACAGAGGAATCCTCAGACGATGGAAAACCAGTAGAGGTAACTCTTTGACACCCCTACTGTGACAATCAGCATCCAAACACCCCAAGGGGAAAACATGGGGTTTGAACCCCCAAAGAATAAGCCGTTGAATTAACTGATTGTATATAATGTTATGGTACTATATATGTCAGGTAAGCCTTTTGTGGAAGCTTGTAATGTTCTGAACTTGAGCATCATTATGAGATAAATATACACACCGTGATTCTGAATTTTAATATTTACATATATATAAAAGTATGCTCATAATTTGTGCTGCAACATTCAGCTCTACCTCAGAGCAGAGTGGTGGTCAGTCAGGCAAGGAGGGGCTGCCTCCCCAGCCAGATGAGACTAACTCCAAGTACCTATCATTAATGCAGGAGAAAACAAATGATGGGCCATTAGAGTTAATGGGAAAACACTGAGACATTCTGGCTATCAACTCCACTGAATTTTGCCTACTCTGAATAACCATCATCATGGGTGGGGTTGGGGAAATCCTTTTAAAAAGGAGGCTTGAAACTGAAGTTTTCATCCAGAAACTGAGGGACCATCACTTGGCAGGTGGTGTCCACAAAATACTGGATCCTCTAAATGGTAAGAGGTATGCTAGGAAGCTGTTCAGTGGCAATAGATAACATGTATTAGAAAAGGGAGTTTATCTAAATTGAAAATTTAAAGCATGAGGTTGAGTCTTTATGTTTATTTTCTTGTAACTTATATGCATTTCCTTTCCCTTACTATTTTATCTTTGAATCTGTGATTTTTCTATTAAATTAATCTCTTTGTTTGTTTTTACTCCAAGCAGGTCTCTGGTGTCGAAACTGTCTGGAATGTGAATGCCAACATAAACCGATGGGGTGGGGGGCAGGCTTCATGCCTGTTGCGGGACGAACCAGAAGGGAAAAGTCTGAGTGTCTGGTAGTTAAGAGCTTGGGGTGGATGGATTTGGGGAGGTGCAGGAATGGAAGGGTTGTTGGTGTCACCTTGCAAGGAGTAAGTAGGCTGCTGGAAGCTAGGCTGAGACCCTGTGTTGTGGGCAGGCTACTGCTATCAGGGCTCTGAACCAAAGCTGCAAAGCATAAAGGAACCCAAGGTTATAGGGCAAGTGGTGACTGTGACACACTGAACCCCCATGTACATCCTTATGGTATAATTGTGTATCATTCATGTTAACCCTTATGGTGTAACTGTGTATTGTTTACTGCAAGATGTTTTTGGAATCCTCATGGTGTACTGAACATTATTGTTATAGTATTAAGTTTGCTGGAATATCATGTGTATGGTTATGAGGCTTTGCTATGTAATGTTCCCAACGATGTGTCTCATGGATTGAGACGGATCTAGACAAAACTCTACGGAGCTGAAGGGCAGTTTGCACCTCATTAAGACTAGTATAGAATAACTCAGCTCAGTATTCCAGGAACAAAGGACTGGCCCAGACATCAACAAATGAGTCCCCAAAAGAACCACAGTGACTCAGGGCATGGAGGAAACCAGGCACAGACACTGTTTGTCACTTGACCCTGACAGGGGGGCTGAGGCCCCAGAGGGGAGCGAAGGAACTTGTTTAAAAGGGGAGACATTTTACTGTTCTCTCTCTCTTCCACCTCCATTTGCAAACACCACCAAGCAACTGAAGTGCTGATCACAGGGGAAGGGCCTGGCTGAAGGAATCCAGCCAGCCTGTAGTGAAAATCATTTGAGTTTGTAAAGTTGCTGAAAGTGTTAAGCTTCGCTTAGAATGCGATTTGCTTTTAGTTTCATCTTGATCAAATCTGACTTGTTTTTCTCTAACTTATAACCACTTAAAATCTTTCTGTATTTAATACATTTTTTTGTTTGTTCTACCTAAAGCAGTGCATTTGGTTTAAAGTGTGGTAGGGACTCCCTTTGAAGTGACAAGGCTAGTGCATATCAATTACTTTGATAAATTGACAAACCAATGAGCTTGCAGTATGCAATGGCACTGAACATTGTAAGATGGCAGTTCCTAGGGTTGCATCTGTGGACTGGGGGTGTTGGCTGTGTTCATACCAGTGCATAATCCCAAGAGTGGCTGGCCAGAACATTCACTCACTTAGTTGGAAGCAACTTGCCTGCTGTAGGCTGTGCGTGAGCTGACTCAGGAGTGGGGGTTCACACAGCGGAACAGAATGAGACAGGCCCCAAGAGTGAGGGATCGGGGTGACCCAGCAATATGCCAGTCCAGATTGCAGAAGTGAACGTCACAGTGACAGAACCTTTTATTGGTCTTGGTGATCCCCAGAATGTCACACCTCCCTCCAACGTATGGGACATGGCAAGGATGAGAGGAAGGAGTGGAGCACACAGAACTCTGGTGGACCATGAGCAGCTTGCAGGTGGTACAACTGAAGCAAATATTGACAGTTCAAATACCATTTGAGTAGTTTGAGAAAGCGATCTGAAGCACCTGGAGCCAGGAAGCAGAGAAAAAAGCACTGTGCACCCTAAAGCTCTGAAAAAATGAAGTGCTGATAGTACTGGGACCAGCTGTGTTGCAGACTGATGAACGGAAATCACCCAAGTACTGAGATCCTTCCAGTTGCCTCTGCTGAGATCGTACCTGCTGTCTCATACAATTCAGATCTCTTTCTGTTGGTACTATGACTTACAGCACCAAGAGGAGTTAAAAAGATCTCAATGGCTGGATGTCTTCGTTGTCTGTTGACTGCCTCACACACTTCAGTCCGGTTCCTCCTATGCAGAGAGTTCCATTTTTCATTTGCATTGTTACCCCTTGTCTTGTGACCCAAGTGCTTAGCTAAAATGTGATGTCTTGCTGGTAGCCAGATGTCTCATCATTCCATCAGAGCATGGTGGACTGGAGTGGTGCAAGTTTTGTGGTCCCTTGACTCTTGCAAACTTGCTGAAACATTTTGGATTCAAAGTGTTTCACTTGAACTGGTTGTACATCACTTGGTACCCTGAATCTGAAGAATTAATTCACTAGAATCTCTGTTGTTGTCCTCTTAGTTCCTTATTGGGTAAGCCTCAGGCCAATTTTATATCAGTCCAGGGCTTCCAATAAATATTTATTGGTAGACTCTGTCTCTGGTAAAGTCCAAAGAGCATCTACAACATCTACTACAGTGGTGTCTCCACAAAATACTGTCATAAAGGGACTTTCTCAGTTTTAGGGGGATCACATTTTCAGCACCAATTTTCTACTTGCCACCTACATTTTATCCAAAAGAAATTCTCTCTTAGCTTGACTGAGGCTTTTGCCATTCTAAAACATTCAACAGTTTTAAAATCACAATTGATCCTCCTTTTTCAATGTATCTGCTACAAACAGCTGATACCAGTATACATCAGCTGTTGGTTTTTCGAATCTCCTATGAAATATTTCATCTTTCAATTCCGAGCTTTCCCACTGTGACCGTAACATTTTTACTGTGATATTCAGATATACTACATTCCAAGGTGGCTGTGCTTGGCAACTGATTTCCAATCACACAGTTCTGATGCCTGGGGACCAATGCTTGCATTTGTGTCTCTCTCCTTCTCCCTGTTGTCAGCAGCACTCTGCGGGGGAGGGGAGGCGTCTGCAAGTGCAGCTGGGAGCAGGAATGACACGGGCTGATGCCCCCAGGCCACCCAGGAGCTGGGGGAGGAGGGTGTGATGGGCTCTGCCTTGGAGCTCTGCCATTGGGTTGGCTGCCTGGCCTCTACACAGCCAGGGTCCCTGCGCCTCCCTGGGGTTGTTGTGCCCAGAGCAGGGCTGGAGGGGCAAGGAGGACGCTTGCTCCTCCTGCAGTGGGAGCCCTCGGCCACTGGCAGGCCTGAGTTGGGCTTGGAGCGGCTGCTGGAGATGTCAAAGCCCGGCGGCCCCGGCCGCCTTTGATAGCAGGGGTCAGCTCCTCTGAGGAGGGCCCGGCCAGCGCTCCACCCAGGCCAGCACCTGGGGGCATGGCCCCTTCCCATCCTCCCCCACTCCTCCCCATCGGTCCACCACTGCAATTTCTCACTCTCCTTCTTAGGGAAGTATTTGAAACTAGCCTCCCATGAAGGCTGTCTAGACAAGGTATCAGTCTTATCACGTATGATGAACTGGGGCTATGTCTGTACAACAATGGGTTCTGTTTAATATTGTGAAGTTATATCGCGAAAAACTGCTGTGTTATGAACACCTGTATGTATGTGGATCCACCAGAGTTGAGGAGCTCTGCAGAAGATATGCACCAAACAGATACAACAGAAGGTGCTTAGGAGCTAATTACCCTATTCAGATGCAAACAACTGGGACAGTGGGTGAGCTGCCTCCTCAGACAACAGTTTAGCTGATTCCTCTGAAAGGAGGAGGGGGTAGCAGGGAGGAGTGGAAATATATAAGGAGTAGAATAAAAGAGACTAGGTGACCAGGAAGGGTTTTAAATAAAGAAGCACACAGGAATAGGGGAAAGCCAGGCAGGAAGAGGAAGCATGGCACAAGAGAAAGCAAGGTCACAGAGTTCAGTAAGGGGGTCCAAGAGGCAGAGGTCACCCAGCATGTATCAGCCTCATATGACAAGGGGGCCCTGCCCACCTTCCTGAGCCCAAATGGTGTGAAGGACTCTGGACAACACAAGGGAATTGGACCCCAGCCCAAAGAATGCCCTGAGGGATGAGGAAGTTGAGGCAGGGACACATTGAGTGTTTTTCATTTTGTATGACCTGTATGCTCCTGTGCATTACATGAATAAGAATAAAAGATCATAAAGGTGTCAGACTGCACATTGTGTGTGCTTCATAGCATCTTCATAACTACCGTGTGCCCCTGAGAGAGTTAAACTGTAACCAGAAGCTTCAAAGTTTGGGGATGAGTTCTGGGGATGAGTTCTGCCAATACCACTTTTAAGGTCCAGTGTGGAAATGCTGCAAGCTGCACGTGCACTACAGATTTATGCCAGCATGGCTGTGGTGCCATCGCTGTGCTGCTATAGCGCTACACTGTGGGGAGTTACAGTAATGGAAGGGTTTTTTCTGTCATTATTAGACATCACCTCCCCAAGCAATGGTAGCTAGGACAATGGAAGCATTCTTCCTTCCACCTAGCTGTGTCTGCACCAGGGATTTCATCAGTATAGCTTCAGTATCTAGCGGTGTGGATTTTTCATACCTCTAAGCCCTATAGCTATGTCCACCAAAATTTTAAGCCAAGCCAAAGTAGACCCACAATGGAACCTGTTTTCTTACCATGAAGGAAAAGTCCAATGGCACTATATAATTCAATATGCAAGGAGCCTGAAAGTCTGCAGAGTAGCATTATTATAGCACCTATAGCAGCCAGTACAGCTTGAGTAAGCAGTGTGGTGGTGGCATAGAAGCCATGAGGCAAATTATGCATCCTCATAGACGCAAAACAACTAAACCAGACACTGAAACAATGCCACTAGCACTGCCCACAATTGATAACATCTTTCCAAAGCCACAATCCTTACAGTCTGATGTGAGGAATGGGTTTTGGCACATAAGTCTGCTTAAAGAGGTCAACGTGCTTAAAACCTTTGCAACACCATTTGGTCACTACAGATGGTTGTGCATGCCAGTGGGCATAAGCCCAGTATTAGAGATATTCCAGAGAAGACTCAGCCAAGTGCTGGAAGGACTGCCGGGGGGTGAAACTAATTGCAGATGATATCTTCATTGTAGATGAAGGGAGCAGAGAGGAATGAGACTATATTGGAGCAGGGGAGAGAGGGAACCTACAAACATTTTTACAGCGAATATGTCTACACTGCAGTGTGAAGTCGACTTACTTAAATTCGACTTTCACCCGCCGATTTTTAGAAGTCGTTGGAGCGTGTACACACCACACTCTTTGCGCCGGGATTGTGTGTCCACACTCAACACACTTGTGTTGACATTCAAAGCAGTGCATTGTGGGTTGCTATCCCACAGTGCATCTAGCCACGGTAGCTGTTGGGATGAGTTTCATCATCCCATGATGCAATGCTCCTTCCCCCTCCCTTCTTCCCCCAAACAAACAGGAAACCGATTTTCACGCTGTTTGTTTATGCTGCGCACTCACCATTGCTGTGGAGACATGGAACCAGCTCAGCTTTGCACTATTATTATGAGCATCACAAATACATCACGGATTATCATTAAGTATTCTCGAAGTAGAGCAAGAAGCCGAAGCACAGGCAACTGTGATGCCACCGAGGCTGCACTGCTCCAAACCATCGAGCGGAACAATTCCCGCTTGCTGCAGGCTGTAATGCATCATCTGCAGTCCGTGGAGCACCGGTTCTGGTCCCGGAAAACAAGCACAGACTGGTGGGACTGCATCGTTATGTAACTGTGGGATGATGACTAGTGGCTGCAAAACTTTCTTATGCGAAAGGCCACTTTCCTTGACCTTTGCTTGAAGCTGGCCCCGTCCCTGAAGCGCGTGAGTACTCGCTTGAGACAAGCTCTGACAGGAGGGGAAGAGAGTCACCATTGCTCTGTGGAAGCTGGCAACCTCCAACTGTTACCACTCGGTTGGGAATCAATTTGGAGTCAGTATATCTACAGTGGGCGCTGCCATGATTCAAGTGTGCAGGGCTATCAATAGACTTCTGCTACAAAGGCTAGTGACTCTGGGAAATGTGCAGGACATGTGCAGGGTTTGCCGCGATGGGGTTCCCAAACTGCGGGGGGGGCATTGATGGGACTACATCCCTATGTTAGCGCCTGCCTATCTAGCAACCAAGTACATAAACCACAAGGGGTAATTTTCCATGGTCCTGTAGGGTCTTGTGGATCACAGGGGTCGTTTCACCAACACCTATGTGAGGTGGTCTGGGAAGGTGTGTGATGCGCATATTTCGGAATTCGGGGCTGTTCTCTAACATGCAAGCGGGCACTTTCTTCCCTGACCAAAAAATTCGGGGGTGTGGAAATGCCAATAGTGATCCTGGGGATCCTGCTTACCCCTTGCTCCCTTGGCTAATGAAGCTGCACCTTGCTCCCTTGGCTAATGAAGCTACACCAGGCACCTTGACAGCGACAAGGAGGGTTTTAATAACAGGTTAAGCACTTGCAGAATGGTTGCTGAATATGTGTTTGGGCGTTCAAAGGCCAGATGGAGGAGTCTGCTCACTAGGCTGGACATGAGTGAAGAGAACCTCCCATCAGTGATATCTGCGTGCTGTGTTCTTCATAATGTGTGTGAAGTGAAGGGGGAGAGGTTCCCCCAGGTTTGGGCTGTGGAGGCAGAAAGACTGGCCGCCAATTATGAGCAGCCCGATGCCAGCAATACACTGAGAGCTAACCGCGTAGTGCTTTGCATTAGGGAAGCATTGAAAACCAGGTTCTGCAATGAAATGCAGGACTGATTTCTGTTCCTGTCTCTTATTTGCCTTTGCTCGACATCCCCCCCCCCCCCCCCCCATCGATATCAGTACCCTCCAAATCCCTCCCAATCAAGATATGAATTAATAAAGAAACGTGTGTTGAAATGATGCAAACTTTTATTTATGAACATTCAAGTCGTGATGGGAGGGAGAGTTTATTCACAGTCTCAAGGGGTAACGTGGTTTCTTGCAAGCCAGCTGTTAGCGGGGCCGCTGCTGCTTTCTGCTTGCCTCCACCAGGGTGGAGTGCATCACGTACTGCAGCCTGTCCATTCTCCTCCAAGACCTCTTGGCGGGGGGGAGGGGAGGGGCATGGCAACAAAGCCATAAGCAGAGTAGTGTTATGGAAGGGTTGCAGCGGGACTCTGTCTGGTCGCCGCTCGTCCTGAAGATCCACAAGCCGACGGAGCATGTCTGTCTGGTCGCGCATGATTCACAGCATCTCCTGCGTGGTACTGCAATCATGCTCCTGCATTTCTCTGTGACTCTGCCTGTCCATGTCCATATTCTGGGACAAGGTCAGCCGCCACGCTCTGAGCTCTGTCTCTGTGGCTGCGGAGGCATTCATGAGCTCCACAAACATGTCATCTTTTGGGGGTTTTTTTCCTATTTCTAATCTGTGATAGTCTTTCTGCAGCATTTCTAGAGGGTTGGCCAAGGCTGAGGTGTCTACAGAAGGAAAAGAAATGCACAAGCTTGCCATTGTTAGAAAATGAAACAACTGCAACAATGTATAAAATACTCCCCTTGTAGTGCACAAGGCAAACCCAGACCCTCAGGCCCCACAGACTGAAGAGATCTAAGACCTGGAGCATGTTTGGGCCTTGCAGTAGCCATGAGGAGTCCAACAACATAGCTCTCTCCACACTGGCTGCACAGGAAATGAAAATTCAAATTTTCCCAGGGCATGAGGGGAAGAGCAATCTCCAGGTAGCATGAGCACGTAACAGCAGAGAGCGAATGTCCAGAGCGGTCACAACGGGGCATTGTGGGCTACCTCCCGGAGGCCATTAATGTCGAATTACATTACACTCTGTCTACACTGACACAAAATCGAACCAATAAAATCAATTTAGGCGCTACGCCACTTGTGGAGGTGGTTTTATTATGTCGACTTTTGCCACGGTTTAAGTCGATGGAACTATCATACCAGTGTAGACACAGGCTTTTGGAGATCAACGTAAGTGACATTACGTCGACCTCTGTCGCCAGTGTAGACCAGGCCAGAGAGGCAGGGTGAAGAACATAAACTCAACACAGCAAAAATGTAACTCAAACAGCATGAGACTACATACATTGGATATTTGCTGATAGCAGAGGGATTGCAAGCAGATCCCAACAAGATCAGGGCAGTCAGAGATATGCCAGCTCCGGTGGGCATTGTGACAGCTATCTTAGATGGGTTCAAGAATGTGTTTACTGACCAGGAATGAATACATAACTCCTCTCCTTGGTAGAAGGGTCTCACAACTGCCAGTCATGTGGTAACTTCCAGCAGAAAGGATTCTGCTACCACACAACCTGTGCACCTGATGTCCAAGTGGACTTATTTACCTTCAAAGAAAAGCAATACTTGATTGCAATGGACTACTATTCAAATTTTGGGGAGTTCAATGCCCTCCCTAAGAAAGAAGCAAGTAAGTGATTGGTAAACTGAAACCACACATGGCATTCCAGACACTGTATTCACCAACAAAAGACCCTACTTTTTCTTGGAAGAATTCTAGGAATTTGCATGCAGATGGGAGTGTTGGAATTATTATATTTTATGCAGCATATTACCGTGACACTAATTTAACCATACATTACTTTATTAAATTCAAAGTCCAGATGTTATTTATAAATTGTTATAAATATGTCTAAGAAACCTAAATAATAAGAAATTTACTACATCCAGACAGTAACAAAACATTTAGAGGGATTTGATCAAGATGCTTATAAATGGGCTAAATGCAGGGGTGCTTAGGCCCATATGGTTGACTCCAAGTTGGTCAGGCAGGTATTATCAATGAACCCTTTAAGAGTTTACCTTTATTATATTCTTTATCAATCCTTTAGCTGAATTACTGACTTCAGCTAAACAGTTTGAGATGGTTATCCCTTATTTCCAGTTTTAATCCAGGTAATATTTACAACCTCCTTTCGCCGATAGGCCTTTACTTCCTATCCCTTCTGCCCCTTCTTGTTGACCAACATTTTTTCTGTTTCACCTGGGCTCACTTGGGCCTTATCTTTAAGATAACATTGGTACGAAGGGTGGGAAGGTTCATGTTGTCCCATTTTTAAGACAGATTCTTTTAGTCTTATTGAAAATCATCTGCAGTCACCGGTATCAATCAGACGCCTTCTTTTTAGAAACTTTCCCTTATCTCATTAGTTTTTTGGGGTTTTTTTTGGACCAGACATCTTCCCTACTTAGTTCCTTCTGATCCTATATGTCATTACTTTCAAGGCCTTCCTTCTACTTGCTAGTCAGGGTTTTTCTTTACAACACACATATTTCCTTAAACAAACTAAAGGTAACTCTATTTCTTTAATTTCATATTTATTCTACAGGGAATCTGACCTCCACATCTCCCAGTATCCCCACAGAATAATGGTAAGATGGCATCAGCTAGGAAAACAGCTAAGAGTCTGTTGTACAAGGCTGTTTATTCTGTTTCAGACACCTTGTTAATTTTTTTGGCACACAGGAATACCTCATCATGGGGGTTCCAAAATGGTCTGGCACCGGAACTGGCTGCACAGACACAGGGTGGGGTGTCTGGCATCAATCATTTGTTCTATTGTTTATATTAATATGTTTGTAAAATTGGGAAGATGTATCATGATCAGAGGAACTGGAATCAAAAGGCCAATGTTCCCTGGAGGGACTGTTATTGGCAGGACACCAGTGGAACAGAATGTGGGGAGCTAGTCTGGAAACAACTGAGCCATATGAACAAAGCAGTCCACAGGACTGAATAAGCTTTCATTTGTTCAACTTAAACTGCACTCAGCATCACTCCCTGTGAATGAAACATGTGTTGATTCAAGATAGTATAATTCAACTGACAACATCAGAAAACGTATCCTGAGGCAATGTGCCCATGTAGGGAGTTAATAGGGTGGTCAACTTTATTATTTGGGAAAACTGGACACTGTGTGCCAGAACCTCCCCATTACTTGCTCCACCTCTTCCCCCTGAGGCCCTGCCCTTGCTTCGCCTCTTCCTCCTAAGGCCTTGCCCTCCCACTCCTCTCCCCTCCACCGATGCTTGATGTTCTTTGCATCTCCCTCTCCCTACCAGGGCTCTGGGGGTGATTGGGGAAGGAAGTTGGAGGTAAAACCATGCTCCAGAGATGAATGATTGGGGCAAGATGGGGGAGGGAGAGCCACACTCTGGGGTTGGGGGATAAATGGGGCAGAACAGGGGAGGGGGAGTTGTGCTCTGGGGTTGGAGGAGTGAGTAGGGCAGGGTGGGGGAGAGAGAACCCCCATGGATATGAGGTGCGAAGTGCTCTCTCCCCTGAAAAATAGCCTGAAAGAACACTGAAGAGGAGGAAGAAGAGCAAATGAGCTACTCCAGGGATGAGCTGGAAGCCTACCTGGAAACAGGGTCCATGAGGAGTTGTAGCCTGTCTCAACCACTGAGTCAGGGGAGGAGTGTGCCAGTCTGTGGACAGTGGGATTGTTGAAGACACAAGAGCCTGAGACAAGGTGTGGGGACAAACTGTAGTGAGCTAGGCATGCCTGTGAGGAGAAGGTGACCAGCTGGGCTGAAGATTTTGTTTGGTTTACGTTTCTGTTGGATGTTGGTAAAGGACTATGCCCCATCAGAACTCTGCAAAGTAATCTGTCTGGTAGCTGTCCGGTAGCTGGAGCAGGCTTAAGGACAGTTGGGGCAAACTGAGACGAAAGGCCAAAGCCATAGCCATATCCAGCCAGTAAGGGGCCTGACAGTGTGGCAACTTTGTCACATGTATGCTTTGAATGAAGATCCTCAAATACACTGATTTATTGTATCAATCTGAGCTATTATTTTGTTTTAATAAGAAACTTTAGGGAGGATTTTTTATTCTTTTTTAGTCTAAGTTGCAATATTGTTGACCATGTGAGGTGAGAATCAACATTTTTGGGCCTAATTTTCCAATTGACTTCTTAAATTATTCCCTCAAATTATGTATATCCAATTGCAAATTTTGAGGGCTGAAGGATCCTTTAAAATTTGACATTTTGATTTCTGAATTCACAGTGCATGTCAATCATTAATCCATGTTTTATTTAGAGAACCTTCAGTCATCAGGGTGTCCCAGGGCTTACTCAGACATTGTTGGCAAATGTGCAGCTGTAGGTCATTGGGAACTCACTACTGACAGATTAAATGATATTGGGGGTGTTTATTACTCATGCTTCACTGCCACTTAGTGTGTGATACAAACTGATTTGTGCTGGCGGAGAGCTCTGAGGATACATCATGAGCGCCATAAGAAAGAAACATACACACTAATTTGGGAAACATTTCCTCCTCACACTAAAACTCTAACATCTTCTCCCCACCAGCTGATCATATAGTGATGTTAAGTATTGACAAAAAGATTTATTTTTATTATTTATTATTGCAATGTATCTATTTTTCTATGGCTTTTCTCAAATGCTACATTTTACTTTTGTAATTAAAGATAACATAGGATGACTTTAATATAGCTTTATTTCTACAAAACCCAGAGGGATGAATATGATTCGTCATGTCAACAGGCTATAGACTGAAGCTTGGCAGAGGGGAGGATTGTTAGTAACAGTTAATAAGGCTGGTGGTTTTCAGCAGTACCCAGGTTGAAGTGAGAACACTGGGTTTCAACTTACTTGTATTAATTAGCTCTCAAGTATGTGGATCATACAATGACAAACTTAAAATGCAGTAGATAGTCTAATGAGTGGGGTTTTTTTGGATGATATAATTGAAATATAGTGTAGGCAACTTAAGGGCTACAAAGGTAATTCCAAAGTCACCATCAAATTATTTTTTAGAAATAGGTAAATAGCTTAGGCAAAACAAATCCCCTTAACTTCTATATACAAAAGGCTTAATGTAGAATGTATTTAAATTAATCAGTAAATGCCAGATGCAGAGGTGGCAAAAGCTTCATTGGTTATATGAAGGTACTTTGATTTATACCAGCTGAGGAGTTGCCCCTCTGAGTGTTAATCAAATCTAATTTTGTTTTGAAAGTCATCAGAGAATCACTGGTCATCACATCCAAAAAAACCTTCACCTGGGTCTCACACATGTCTTAAGAAACCTGGAAACCTGACAGCTTTTGTTTTTTAATTGATGCTGATCTCAAGACAGTGAATTAAAGAATAAAAGGAATTATCAACTGGTAGATTCTTGTGCTTAAAATCATTTTTTTTAGTAGAATCCAGCGGGCTGTCACAGCAACATATTCTTTGACCATATTCTTTCTTACCACAACCTTATATTTCCACATGAGGATCTGGGTGTAAATGGGTTGGTAGCAGAACCACACTTAAGAAAAAAAAACAAAATAATGGCAAGCTCCATACCTTGGAGTTAGGTTTAACTGTGTTACACCCACTTAAGATGTCTTATTCAGACTTCATAGCACAGAGCCCAACATTTTCAGAGTTGGGACCAAAATGTTACTCCAAAACTGATATTTACGGACATAAATAAAAATATTTCAGAAGAGCTGAACACCACTGAACTAAATGACAGAAGCAGATTCTTGGTGTGTTTGAAAATCAGACCAAAACTTTTTATGTCAGTGACTAATTATGGATTTAGGAACCTCAAGTTAGGCACACCACATTTGAAAATTCTGGCCAGAGTTCTCACTAGTAGTCATTTATTTTGTTAGGTCACTGATTAACCTTTCAGCAACTAGCATTACTGAAGGTCGTATAATGTTCATGTTCAAAATTCATGGTCCAATGGATTACCTGGGAAATATTTAATCAAAATGTAACAGAATCTCAAACAAAATACTTATTTTCACCAAGTGGAAATCAAGAAATCTAGCTCTGATTAACTTTGCCAAACAGTGTACATCAGAGTACCAATAAGAAAATATTGTCTTAGGCCATAAGAAAATAAAGGAGAAATAGGAGCACAATCACCCTATTTTCTGTTTCATGTAGCAGCATGAAACAGAAGATAGGTTTGTTTGTTTTCTTCTAAGCTGTTTATTTGACTTTCACACACTATTGCCTTTGCTCTACTTCAAAGGAGGACATTCACTGGTGATTCAGCACTGACCATGATATATAACAGCCCTCAGAATTAATGAGTCCTAAAGTGCATTTTGATTCCAATTCTATTTATTTTATTTTAATTTTAATCTTGTCATATGAGACCCCTCATCATTCACAAAACCAGCTGATCAGTGTGTACTTTCTTGAATTCATCTGCACATTCAATCAGTGGTGCCCACTCCAGATAGCTGTTCAAATCTCAATCAAACAAAATCAAAAATTCAGAAATGAAAATAACAAAACATAAAAAAGTTGAAAAATATTTTTTGTTTATTTGTTCATTTGTTATTAAAATAGCTCCCTTGAAAACTGGATTCAATAAATTATGCCTTGTTATTTTGATATATATTTTGGTTGATGTAAAATGAATTACTTACATGGAAGTAAGAAAAAAATAAAATATAATAAACAGGACAACCTCATGGGAATAATATGCAGTGTTTTTATAGGTATGTTGGTTCCAGGATATTAGAGACAAGGTGGGTGAGGTAATATCTTTTATTGGATCAATGTCTGTTTGTGAGAGAGACAAGCTTTTGAGCTTACACAAAGCTCTTCTTCAGGTCTGGGAAAAGAATTCCTAGTGTCACAGCAAAATGCAAAGAGGAACAGATCCTTTAGCATAAGTAGTTAGCACATATTGTAAGGGATCATTAAAGGCAGAGTTGTCCATTAGCACCTCTGCAGACATAGGACAAAAAGAGGGGATTAGTGGGTCACAGATTGTTTTAATAAGCCATAAATCTAATGTCTATGTTCAGTCCATGATTTTTAGTATCTAGCAGAGTAATGAATTGAAGCTCCCAGGCTTGTCTTTTGAAAGTGTTGTGCAGGCTTCCTTAGAAGATAAGGACTGATAGGTCAGATATAGAGTGATCGCTTTGTAAAAAATGTTCACCCACAGGTCAGAGGGTGTTTTTTGTCTTTTATCATTTTCCTGTATGAGTTCATTGGAGAGTGCAGTGATTGTCTGATTTTATCCACATAATTGTTATTAGGGCATTTAGTGCACTGGATGAGGTATATTGCATGTTGTGATAGGCATGTATAGGACCCATTGATCTTGAAAAGTATGTTATGGGGGTGTTTATCATTGTAGCAATGGAGATATGTCTGCAAATTTTGCATCTGTTGTTCTGGCAGGATCTGTGTATGGGGAGATTTTGATGGACCAGTAAAAGGACTCTTGTGTGGTACTCTTCGTGCCAGGCATCTATCAGTCGGACGGCCGTGTCTCCATTGATTTATCTCCTGACACCACCTCACACAGAGTAAAAGTTACCAAGAGTTTTGGGTTGAAAGAACTCTGGGTAACATCTGGTGCCACTTTGAGTTGGTGTGTTCTGGTTTGTGGGGAGCTTGCTTCTGATGATGATCTTGGAGAGATTGGGGGGTTGTTTGAAGGCCATAAATTGCAGTTCAGGAAAGATTTATTTCAAGATGGGGTCCCCATTGAGTATGTTGTTTGATACCCAATATGAGGCGGTAGGTGACAGGTAGGGATGTGCGGTCAGAGGGTGGTTTATTTCTGTACTGAAGCAGATTATTTCAGGGTATTTGGATGGCCTGTTCCAAGATGCGATCTACTTCTCTGTGGAGTGTCCTTCGTTCAGTGAAGGTGGTTTTATACGTGTTAAGATATATATCCTGGACTTTCTCCTCAGAGTATATTCTATGGTATAGGAGTGCCTGGCTATAGATAACAGATTTCTTGGTGTGTTTGGGGTGCTTCCTGGCTCTATGAATGTAGATGTGGTGATCTGTGGGTTTCTTGTATATGGGTGTCTGTAGGCTTTCATTGCTGAAGCTGATTGTAAAGTCCAGGAAGTTGATACAAGTGTGGCAGCATTCCAGAGAGAGTTTAATGGATGGGTGGTGGTGATTGAAGATCTGGTGGAAATCTGAGGAAGTTTAAGCCATCTGTCCAGAGGATGAAAATTTCATTGATGTATCGCAGGTATATCATTGGTTTTGTGGTGCATTTGTCCAGAAATTCTTCTTCAAGATGGCCCTTGAAGAGTTTGGCATATTACAGAGCCATCCTGGTACTCATTGCTATTCCCATGGTTTGGACAAAGTGTTTGTTGTTGAATGTAAAATTATTATGGGTGAGGATGAAATGGATGAGTTTGATGATGTGTTTGTTGCAGCTATCTGAAGGTTGTCCATTGTCTTGTAAATATTTGAGCCAGACAACTCAGCCGTCATGGTGAGGGATGTTGGTGTGTAGGGAAGTGAAATCCGTAATGGTGAGGATGGTGTTCTCAGGATGATTTGTTTATATTGCAGACTTTGTGAAACAAGTCAATTGTCTACTGGAGGAAGCCGGCCCTTTGTGTGGTGAGTGGTTTGAGGATTATTTCTATGAGTCCTTCAGTAAAAGTTTCATGGCTAGATATAATGGGTCTGCCTGGGTTCCCTTTTTTATGTATCTTGGGAAGCATGTAGAAGGCACCTGGGGTGGGTTTATGGAGTTTCTCTTGTAGTTGTTTGGGAAAGGATTTGATAATATCCCTAAATTCCTGGGTAAAACGTGGCATGAACTCCTCTTTGAGTTCTTTATAGTAGTTGGGGGAGACTTGTCTGTTGGCCTCATTAATGTAATCATCATAGTTGAGGGCTACTATGGAACTCCCTTTGCTTGGTGGTTTGATCACTATCTGTTGGTTTTATTTCAGGGACTGTATGGTTGTCCTCTCTGCAGTGGATTAGAGAGATTATGGCATATGTGATGTTTGTTAAGGAATTTGCAGTTTACCTTTTTCCTCAAGCAATCAGTGTAATGATCAAGACTGGTTTCTTTCACTCTATGGTGTCCAGTCAGGTGTCACAACAACCTGTAACCCACTTACTCCCTCTTTTTGTCCTGTGACTGCAGAGGTAGAGCCACTCTACTTTTGAATGGTCCCTTAGAATATATGCTAACTATTAATGCTAAACAATCTGCTCCACCTAGCATTTTTACTGTGATGCTGGGATTTCCTCTCCCGGACCTGAAAAAGAGCTCTTTGTGGCTCAAAAGCTTGTATTTCTTGGCAACAGAAGTTGGTCCAATAAAAGATATTACCTCACCCACAATGTCTCTTTAATATCCTGGGACTGACACAGCTACAACCACACTTTTTAATGTAGTTATTTTTGTATAACAAACATATACAAGAGCAGTGTAGTCACAATATATATATGCTTTAGACTAATTAATTGAAAGGGTCTTATTTATAAATGATTCTACCTATGTTAGTGTAAATGAAGTGGATAATAGTTTTCAACTATTCAATAGTCTAGAAATTACAAGGTGATTTTGCAATTATATATATATATTTATTTAATTTGTTCTACCCAAAACTGATCAATTCTTTCTCAAACATACACACACAGAGTACAGGTGGGAGTTATAACTTAAGCTTCTCCCATAACTGCAAAACTGAGCAACAGCAGAATATTGTAAGCATTCAGTTTACACCAGAGAGTTCAGGAACACTGATGTTTTATTCAACAATTTTACCAAGAATCTCTTGAGAGAGAGAGAGAGAAATAGTTTAAGAGAAACAGTGGTAGCAATATCTGTCTGCTTAGGGCTCACAGCCACTATTATATTATATATATATAACCTTAGAGCCCATCTACTACTGATTTGCCTTCCCAAACTAAATCTTGCAGAATTCATGTTTCCTATCTGGCCAAATTACCTTTAGCAGTATGGCATCTGATCCAAAGCCCATTAAAATCATTCTACTGACTTCAGTGGGCTTTGAATAAGCTTATAATGATAATGAAGTACTGCAGACTTAGACTGCCCAATACACAGAGACGAACAGATTTAAGTTCTGTGTCCTCAGGCACTAGACATTAGGGAGTTTTCTATTGACATCTGTTGGTGAACAGGGAGAAGAGCATCCCAGAGCTGCTGGAAAACTCTAGGTGGCAGAGGCTCCATAGGGGAAGGAGCTCTCTATTGTAATCTGTTAGTGATCAAGGGAAAATGACTGAATTGATTAGCCCTCATTTGCATTGCAATAATGTGACAGTTTGAGGCATTTTGGTCAAAAATCAGTTCTTTTATTTGGGGGGGGGGGTAATAAAACATTAGTATCCCTCTTGGGTAATGAAAAATCAGAAAGTACTGCACCAAACAAGCCTGGGAGAGAGGGATCACCCTGACCAACCCACAAACTGGCACAGTTGGGTAGTGGAGCCTGGCTAAAGATAGAGAAGGGAAAGAGGCTTCTATTTGCGGTAGTTAGGACTCTGCTAAGAGTCCCATATGCCACTTATTTCTCTTTGAAGACTTTGCAAAGAGGTGGTACAGAGGCAGTTTTTGGATACAAGAGGTTATTTTCAGCTGGGTGATAATATAAAGGTGACTTTAGTAGAAGCTGTAGAGAGTAATAGCTTAGCTGAGGAAACCCAGTGAGGGTCCCCCTTCCAGCAATCAAATCTATAACAATTACAGATGGGTTAGATGGCAGAGACCCTGGAGCAGACTAGGTAGCACTTGCTTTGGAGCTGGAGACCAACCTGCCTGAACTCTTGACTCTGCTAACCTGGACAGAAAACAGTGAGTGGGGAATGTAACAAACAGCAACTATTGCAGAAATGCATTGCCTTGTTGGACATTCACACTATGAGGGAAAGACAGAATTTTACTATTACCAAGACAGGGTTGGGGGGAGTCTTATTATATACATAAGTATTGTTGATTGATTATTAATGGCTTATCCCAGTTTATACTGTGTCCCCTTTCCCTCCAATACATTGTTTTGTATAATGGATGCAGTGCTTGCAAGGGGAAAGTCCTGGGGCTATAGTCCTGGGGCTATAGACAGTGTGACTACCCTGTGAATGTTAATTTCCCATTTGGGCTTCAGATCACACAAAGGCACCATAGTGAGGAAACGTGGTCTCCTTCCTGGATGGACAGGGAGGGACGGCGGCCCATCTTACATGTGGTTTTGTCTCTGACTGCTCATCAGGTTCCTTTATTGTCCATCCCCAGTGTTGTCAACTTTTGTGACTTTTTTTTCAGGAGTCATGCAATATTTAGTGCTTTTGTTAAAGCACCAGCTTCTGGATCCACATATATACATGAAAATCTCAGTGTTCACTTAACGTCACTTACTAGCTGAAAAGCTTGAAAAATGAACTCTAAAAGCTCAAAACCCATAACACATATGATTACATGATTTTTAAATTAATCTCATGAATGAGTTTGGGATCAGATTAATGTTTTGTGCATTCTTAGAGTTTGCAATACTGAATCCCTTTCCTTCTCACTTTGGGCGTCTGTTTAGACACCAACTCTTACAAGTGTGGGTAGGATAGGTATGTCCAGTGAATTCGTAAGATTTTTTTAAAGTGCAGTCTTTATTAAGCCACAAATCCACCTTCTTTACTTCTACTGGTCATTTCCTAGATGCAGTAGATTTTTATGGCCTGGGTAAATTTTGGTGCAGCCATAACAGACATAGTCTATTATGGATGAATAATCTTCAGTTCTAGTTTCTTGCGCATGCCTTTAAAAATGTCCTGGATCTGGAGGTAATTATAGTAATTTTGTGCTAATTCCTGGAGTTCCCCTCTTAGGTGATGAAAGTTTTTAAGTCTATTAATAATAAGCACCAGGAGTGATCTTTCTGTTAACCACCTCAAAATATGTGTTTCGCTCAAGTCATGCAGAAATTAGAATAAGGAAGATATAAATTAATTACATTTTTAAAAGAGTTAACTCTTGCTTTGAGACATTATAATGGTATTGATTAATAATGGCCAAAGTTCTTTATTTGTCCATGGTCAGACTATGTTAGCCTTTTCACATCCATCAGCTCACTATCTCATGCATACTGCTTCAATTTCTTTATCAATTTTTTATCAATCACTAGTTATACACCTGAACATTGTTATATTGAGCGACACTTGTAATTTCTACATAAATTGTTAAAACAATAAAGTAAGCTACAATGTTCAGAAAGAACATATTTCATGTTTAACTTTTTTTAAGACAAATCTGTCTCAACTAATTTATTCGGGCCTTCATTAGTAATTATTAGGCTGATTACATATTAGACATTATACTTAACACTGTCAAAGTACCAATACTATGTGTGTTTCTCCCACAAGAGGTTACCAGAGTGATGCATCTTTAGAAGTAGTACCATCTTGGGGAAGAGCTTTAGGCTTTTTAGGCCTCCCTAGTGTTTTTAATCTGTATTCAATTTAACTGGCATCTTTGTTGTTCATATATAAGACATCTCTCACTGGAATTAGTCCATCTGTGGTATGTTCTGTCTTGCTTGCTAATGTTTTGTGGGATAAATGAAACCAGGAGACTAGTAATTGTAAACAGGCTTAAAAAAATTAAAGTAGGAAAATGAGCGTCGAGAAGCTGCTTCCCACTGTGGAGAATAATAGTGAGCTTAAGCCAAATTTGGGAACATTATTTACCCAAATAAAGGCATATATTCTTGAATGCAACTGTTTGAAGCACCTAAGTATTCTTAGTTTGCTGTTAAAATTTTCACCCTGTCTTTGAACTTTTTTTGGATTTGTTCTTAAATAGTCATTGAAATTAATACTTAATGTGGGCCCTAAGCAGATAATTAAAATACTAGGAGAGGTAGTCATAAAAATATAACAAATTCCAATTTTAGTTTTAATAAGGAACTAACCCTTTGGAACAATCACAGTCCATTGTTTTACAAGCATGATATGAGGCGAGTATATACACAATTAGAACAATATAGAAGTTAATTGCAATTCTCTGGAACACTGAGTGGGGCTGATCTTTTAGGACACATTTCTGTGATTACAAGTCATGGGCAATGATGGACTTTGGTTCATCCATCTTGAAGCATGAGTGAGTGAAAATCGGCTGTTAGAAATGAAAGGGCAAGATTCACAAAGATATATACTGAGCATCACTACATTTAGCTTTTACATGTCTAGAAAATCACTGGGATTCACAGAACCTAGGCTCTGTATACAATGAATAGGGCAAGATAGGCACCTAAGGATGTGATCCACAAAAGCCAGGCTTCCTACCCAAAACTAGCCAACGGGAGATGCCAAGGCAAAAGGTATGTCCTGAGGCCCACCCTATCAGGGATTTCAGTGCCTATGTCTGAGCTGAAGGGAAACACCTCTCTCTACTTGGGATTCTCAGCTGCAAACCCTCTCTTGGTGTCAGGAACCCTCTCTCTGGGGTCAGCAAGAAGCTGGAAGTGGGAAAGGAAGATTTCTGTTATAACTTCAGTCCAGTGATTATGGTTCTCACCTGAGATGTGAGAGACCCCTGGGTCAAGGTCCCTCTTCACCTGAGGGGAAAAGAGCTCTGACACCTCTCAAGTGACTGCCTTAATCACTGGGTTATGTTGTGGGGACTCTTTCAGTTTCTCTTGTTGAAGCTGTTCTACTGTGGACAAATAATTTAAAAATAAGTGTGTGTGTATATCCCCATGCTCCAATGACTTTTTAAATTACTTATTATCTGTGGAATAGGTTAAAAAGAAGAGGTTGAGTAAGCCCCTATGCCAGAATATCCTATTTCTCAGTGGTTAGAGCACTCACCTGAGAGGTGGCAGATCCCTCTTTAAATCCTTTCTCCCTATCAGGACAAGGGGGGACCTGAACTGAGGGTCTTTCACATCCCAGTGAATACACTAACCACTAGGTTACAAGTTATGAGGGAGTGCTCAATTTGTAACGAAAGAGGTGCTGAGGCTCCAAATGTCATCATCCGCACAGCATGACCTCACATGCACCGTATGCAGGGTTCATGCACAGAGGCAGAAACATAGGCACCTAATACTTCGTTTACCCTTTCTGTTTGCACATTTGTCTGATAGGGCAGAGGAGATAAAAGCAGGAACATCCATTAGCTGGAGTTCTTCATGCCAAAACGGTGAGTCAAACTGCAGGTCCCGGTCTGAGTTGATATGGTCTGGAAGCCCATGAAGGTGGACCACAAGAGTCACAAGAAGTCAAGTCACTGTTTCAAGAAAGGGAAGGCTCTCATGGAATGAAATGAACCATTTTGGTTAGCTTGTCTATAACAATCAAGACCACTGCGTGTCCATCAGTCAAAGAGTTCCACTATGAAGTCCAGGGTGATCGAGACCCAGGATCTTGGTGGGGTTTCCAGTGATACTAGGACAATAAGGGCTTAGCACTTGGCATCTTGGTGCATGCACAAAGGTCATAACTTCGTCCTAGACCCCTGCTCTTATATAGGTTACCAGAAGAAACAGGAAGCTATGTGGAAGGTCTTATGGCAGCCAAAATGGTCTGCCAATGGAGTGTCATGGCAGAGATGGAGCATTTATAGCCAGAGGTGTCCTGGTGGAACATATATGTGCCCATCGAGATAAGTAATCCTATCCTGTGTGGAGCACTGCATCTTGGTTCTGGTTGTTTGCTCAGGGTTTTCTGTCATCTCCTGGGTCACCTGCCCTGTGAAGTGGACTAGATTAGATCAAACAGATCTCAGTGTATTGTGGCACTGGGGAAGTTGAGATTTTAGGAGACAGGGAAATTCTTGGCTAGGCTCTTCACTTTCTCAGTAGTATTCCCTCTTTCCGGATAAGGTATCAGCTTTATCATTCTCAGTTCCCAGGTGATGATGAAATCAAACCAAGAGAAGAATAATGCCCACCTGAGCTGTTCAAGGCTCAAGCCTTCCACAGATATCCAAGGGTTTTATGGTCTCGAAAGACTTGCACTGGGCGTTTGGCTCCCTCCAGGTGATGGGGCCAATCTTTAAAGGCCAATTTAATTGCAAGTAGTTCCTTATCCAATATTTCATAATTCCATTCAGCAGGGGTGATTTTCTGGAAATAGTAGTTGCAGGACTTCTGTGGACCATGACTCTGAGAAGGTATCACCCCATTGCCTATATTGGAGGCATGGACTTCCCCTATGAATGCCTGGGTTGGGACCAGGTGTAAGCAGCCTTGAGTTGTTCAAAAGCATGGTGAGCTTCGGGTGGCTAAACAGCTTTGCGGCTTGACAGCTTTGCGAAGGAGATTGGTCATGGGGACTATTTGTCCTGAGAAGCCTGGAATGGATCATCAATAAACGTTTTCATAGCCCAGCAAGCACTGTAACTCCCAGTAGGGTCCATCTTTACACCTTCTGAGGAAAAGATGTAATCCAAAAATTCCCTGGATGACTGGTCAAAAGTGCACTTTTCCAACTTCACTAACAGGCCATGCTTTCCTAATCTTTCCAGGACGGAATGAATGTGGTAACAACATTGCTCAAGATTGTCTGAAAACACAAGTATGTCATTGAGATAGATAACTATATATTGGTCTGGCAGCAATCCCTCGATTTAATGATGATCTCTACCATGGGTTTACATATGAGTCCTAAAATGACTCAGGAGTCTAATTTTGGAACCACAGATCCATGCGCAATAGGTACACACATTTCCTAGAGGGTCAGTTGCCTGCTGGTAGAAAGTTCTTTCTTTTTCCCTCCTTCTCTCTTTCTTTTCAGCTTTGAGGGCAAGATGCTTCTTCTCATAGTGGGACACTGACTAATGGAGGATATCGTGCCATTAGACTCATAGACTCTAAGGTCAGACGGGACCAATATGATCATCTAATCTGACCTCCTGCTCAATGCAGGCCACAGAACCTCACCCACCCACTCTTGCAATAAACCTCTAACCTATGACTGAGTTATTAAATTTGCCGCCATCAGATCGATTTCTCTGGATCCAGAAATCGACGTACCAAGACCACCTTCACAAGTGGTGTAGCGCCGTGTCGACAGGAACACGGTTCCCATCAGTGCAATGCAGTGAAGACGGTGCACAGAAGAGGAGCAGAGAAGTCGACGGGTGTTACGCAAGTTTTTTGCGTAGCTTGCGTAACTCCCATTGACTGCCGTCAAATCTCGGAGGTAAGTGTAGACAGGGTCTAGGATTGTGCCAAGAGCATCAGACTAGATCCACAAATTCATATCATACTTTTCAAGGCTTCAGCTGAACATCTGACATATCCCTAACCTTCTCATTTGAAATAAAACTGGTCTTGTTGCCATTCAGGTCTTAGCTTCTGCTGAGAATATATATATAAAAATATTTAGCAATTAAAGCCAATTTTATTTTGTCTGGACACTTAACAGTTAATAAATAGTTTATACCCACCAAGTCATTTAATATAGGCCACCAATCATCAGTATTTAGTTATTTTTAATCTATCATGAGCTGGCTTTATACAGATCTCGAGTAAATCCTGGTTTAACTGACATCAGCAGAAAACATATTCCACATCCTATACATCAGAACCTGAGCCACCGAGACCCTATCTGCAAATTAAATTGTTTTTTTGTTTGTTTCTAAAGTACTTTTTTAAAAAAAAAACCTGCATGTACTTACTGGAGGAAGGTCTTTTGGAGGAATAAGTCAGCCATGCTTGACCTTTCACTGTTTCTGTGGAAATTAAGCAAAAAATTGTTATTGCTGATTTAATTAATTGATAAATGTTAAATTAATTAATTGATAAATGTAATATGTCCACATCTTGAATACTGTGTGCAGATCTGCTTGCCCCATTTAAAAAATATATATATTAGAGTTGGAAAAAGTACAGAAAAAGGCAACAAAAATGATTAGGGGTATGGAACAGCTTCTATATTAGGAGACATTATTAAGACTGGAACTTTTTAACTTGGAAAGGAGACAACTAAGGAGGGATATGATAGAGGTCTGTAAAATCATGACTGGTGTGGAGAAAGTAAGTAAGGAAGTGTTAAATACTCCTCATAACACAAGAACTAGGGGTCACCAAATGAAATTAATAAGCAGCAGGTTTAAAATGAGCAAAAAGAAGTATTTTGTCACACAACGCACAGTCAACTTTTGGAACTCTTTGATGAGGATGTTGTGCAGTGCAAGATTATAACAAAAACAGCAAGAGTCCTGTAGCACTTTAAAGACTAACAAATTTAATTTCTACAAGCATAAGCTATTGTGGGCTGTAACCCACTTCATCAGAACATCTGACGAAGTGGGTTGCAGCCTACAAAAGCTTATGACTGCAGAAATTAAATTTGTTAGTCTTTAAAGTGCTACAGGACTCTTGCTGTTTTTGCTGTATACAGACTAACACAGCTACCCCTCTGAAGATTATGACAGGGTTAAATAAAGAACTAGGTAAGTTTATTGAGGATAGGTCCGTCAATGGCTATTAGCCATTCTTAGCACGTGTTTGCCAAAAGCTGGGAATGGGCTACAGGGGATGGATCATTTGATAATTATCTGTTCTGTTCATTCCCTCTGAAGCACCTGGCTGCTGTCGGAGGACAAGATCCTGGGCTAGATGGACCATTGGTCTGACCCAGTATGGCCATTCTTATCTTGTCTCTTATCCCTATCATTTCCAATGATCATATGTCCCCATATCATTGTTGTACCTTTTCTGCACTTATGCGCTTTTGTCTAGCTAAATTAGGAATCTATAACATGCAAATGCTTTAGAACAAGACTACTCTGTGCCTTATAGAAGCATGCATGCATGAGCATATATCAAAGATGTTTTATGTAGTTTATTGTTCAGATCATTAACTTCTTTAGTGCTTTATAGACCTCATTCGTCACTATGGTCAGAGTGGAATTCCAAATGTATGAAAAATTATGCTGCATTTCTCTTAAAGTTCTAAAAAGAATCACACCTTCTAGGCAGCATGAAAATAAGTAGATGTTAATGTACTAGTTTAATTATAATTTAAAAGAAAACAAAAATATTACAACAAATTTAAAGAGTCTGTAGAGTTGCACATGCTTACACAAAAAAATGAATTGGTCCAAAATCTTGTTGTGTATAAATACTATGGTTGCATTTTATAATTTCAGATTTGCCAATGGTAACCACTAAATGGCATCTGAGATGCCACGATTTTCCTCTGTATTTAGAGAAGGAAATAAACCTGCAGCAAATGTAGGTTAATGTTGACTTTTAATGTCAACCAGTCTGTATATTCTAAATACAGTGTAATTACACATCCATATTCTTTTTGGAAACTGCCTTCCATATAAATTATTGGAAAGAAAAATATTTAGAAAAATCTCTAAAGATATTGAGAGGATCTAGTATAGAGCATGAAAATTTCCATTCTATACTCACAGCAATTTCTTTTTTCTTTTGTGGTGCAGATATACAGTGATCTGCAAGAATTTAGCCCAAACTATATATTACATGATGTCAAACAACATTTTATCTTCAATTAAAATATGTGTAAAGCCATTTTTATATATTGGGGAATTGATTAAGGAGATCAGATATTAGATTACACAATATAGGGATGAGCAAAGTAATTAAAATGTACAGTAAATTTCATTTTTTTCATTAAAAAGAAAGGCATGTGAGGAATTATTATTCCTAATGAGGTTTCATTTTTGTACACTGATATTACTTTTTAAAACTCCAGAAGCTACAATATATAATTTTGGCTTGCAAAGCGTAACAGGATTGATTTTGATCTTATACCCGTGTAAGTCTGATAACTTCAGTTCATTTACTTTAGAGTTGCACCAGAGTAAGTAAACTCAGAATAGAGAAGGAAAATGAGACTAAGAAAAATAACTGATTACACTAATAATCTTTATGAAATGAGTTTCCAATAAATAAATTATTGGAAGTTTTTAATATGGTATTGGTGCTGAAGAATTTCTGTACTTCTACAAAATACGTAAGTATGTAAAGTGTTGAGTGATTTCAGCAATGACCAAATACAGGGAAATTAAATGCATCCCATGAATTACTGAGGCTAGGATGACCAGTGTGAAAAATTGGGATGGGAGTGGGGGGAAATAGATGCCTATATAAGACAAAGCCTCAGCTAACAGGACTGTCCCTGTGAAATTGGGACATCTGCTCACCCTAACTGAGGCCCTCACCACTCTTCTAGAATCAACTGCTGTTCCTGCCACTCCATAACTCTATTGTGCCATCTCTACTGCTGTTGCAATAGGGTGCTGAAGTGAAAAAAAATGATGGTTATGTCTACACTATGAATTAGGGGCATGATTCTCCTGCTCATGTACACATACTTTCTGTACTCAGTATTGGGGGGGGGGGAGGGGGGAATAACAGAAAATGTGGAAATGGCAGAAGTGCTAAATGACTTTTTTGTTTCAGTTTTCACCAAACAGTTTAGTAGTGATTGGATATCTAACTTTGTGAATGCCAATGAAAATGAGGTAGGATCAGAGACTAAAATAGAGAAAGGCACTAGTTAAAAATTACTTACGCAAGTTAGGTGTCTTCAAGTCACAAGGGCCTGATGAAACGCATCTTAAAATACTCAAGGAAATGACTGAGGAGATAGCTGAACCATTAGTGATTATCTTTTAAAAATCATGGAAGATGGGAGAGGTTCCAGAGGACTGGAAAAGGCAAATGTAGTGCTAATCTATAAAAAAGGGAATAAGGACAACTCAGGGAATTACAGACCAGTCAACTTCACTTCAGTTCACAGAAAGATAATGTAGCAATCAATTTGCAAACATCCTAGAAAACAACAAGGTTGTATGTGCCAGACAACATGGATTTGTCAAGAACAAATCATGTCAAACCAACCAAATAGCTTTTTCTGTCAGAATAACAAGCCTTATGATTAGGGAGGAAGCGGTAGATATGGTATATCTTAATTTTAGTAAGGCTTTTGATATTGTCTCACAGGACCTTCTTATAAACAAACTAGGGAAATATAACCTAGATGAAGCTACTATAAGATGGGTGCCTAAATGGTTGGAAAACTGTTCTCAGAGAGGAATTATCAGTGGTTCATAATCAAGCTGGAAGGGCATATCACCTGGGGTGCTGCAGGGATCAGTTCTAGGCCTGGTTCCATCCAATATCTTCATCAGTGATTTGGATAATAGGCATAGAGAATACACTTATAAAGTTTGCAGATGATACCAAACTGGGAGGGGTTGCAAGTGCTTTGGAGGATATGATGAAAATTCAGAATGATCTGGACAAACTGGAGTACTGTCTGAAGTCAATAGGATGAAATTTAATAAGGATAAATGCAAAGTATTCCACTTAGGAAGGAACAATCAGTTACACACATACAAAATGGGAAATGACTGCCTAGGAAGGAATACTGCGCAAAGGGATCAAGGGATCATAGTTGATCACAAGCTAAATATGATTCAACAGTGTAATACTGTTGGGGGGAAAAAAAAGTAAACACCATTCTGGGATGTATTAGCAGGATTGTTGTAAGCAAGACATGAGAAGTAATTCTTCCACTCTGCTGTGTGCTGATTAGGCCTCAACTGTAGTATTGTGTCCAGTTCTGGGCGCCACATACAGGAAAGATGTGGATAAATTGGAGAAAGTCCAGAGAAGAGCAACAAAATTGATGACAGGTCTAGAAAACATGAGCTGAGACGGAAGATTGAAAACAATTGGGTTTGTTTTATCTGGAAAAGAGAAGACTAAGGGAGACATGATAACAGTTTTCAAGTAAATAAAAGGTTGTTACAAGGAGGAGGGAGAAAAAATGTTCTTGTTAGCCTCTGAGGATAGGACAAGGTGCAATGGGTTTAAACTGCAACAAGGGTTGTTTAGGTTGGACATTAGGAAAAAATTCCTAACTCTCAGAGTAGTTAAGCACTGGAATAAATTGCCTACAAGGTTGTGGAATCTCATCATTGGATATTTTTAAGAGTAGGTTAGACAAACACCTCTCAGGGATGATCTAGATAATGCTCGGTCCTGACTTGAGTTCAGGGGACTGGACTATAAGACCTTTTGAGGTCCCTTCCCATCCTATTATTCTATATCACACTGATCCCTCAAACCCATCTCTGCTTTTTGCAGTAGCCCATATCCCAAGAAACAAGCCTTGTCAGCCCAAATCCCCAAGGGAATCATCTGTTTCCCTCTTCAGGAACAACTATCTTTGATTCCCTATAACCAGCCCTTAAGGACTCAATCCATTTCTCCATCCACTCTTCTGTAATGTTCCCAAGAACACATTCTACCCCCACAAATCACTCTTTCCTTCCCCCTATGCTTCTCAGTAAGCATATTCCACTCTTAAATTCCCACTTTTCTGCCCTGAATCCTTCTGATTCTCCCTCTCCCCAGAGAAAATTCTCCCTTTCCCCATATCAATTACTGAGGCTCTCACTACTCTTCTAGAATCAACTGCTGCTGCTCCAGCTCCATAATGGACGATGGGGTGCTGAAGTAATATAAAAACTATTACTATATCTATTCTATGAGCTAAGGGCATGATTCCCCTGCACATACTTGCTGTAGCTCAATGGGAGTGATTGGAAGTGTAAATAGCAGTGTAGCTGTGGTAGTCAGGCAGCAGCAGCTAAGGCATGACTGAGCCATGCCAAGTACATGCCAAGCTGAGGCATGACTGAGCCATGACAGTGGCTGTTTTCAGACAGGTTTGCACAAGGTAAAACTCAGCCATGCCTCCGCTGCCATTGCATATGCTACTGTGGCTACTGCTATTTATACTTATGCTAACTGTCACTGACCTCCTGCGAGTATGTGTGCATGAACAGAGGAAAGTACAGTCCTGGCTCATAGTGTAGACAGTCTATTACAGACTTCATAGTTTGGAGGCTGGAAGGGACCATTATGATCATCTAGTCTGACCTCCTGCACACTGCAAGCCACAGAATCTCATCCACCCACTCTTGTAATAGACCCCTAACCTCTGACTGTGTTACTGAAGTCCTCAAATCATGATTTAAAGAATGATTACAAAGAATCCACCAGTTACACTAGTTTAAACCTGCAAGTAACCCGGGCCCCATGACTCAGAGGAAGACAAAAAATATCCAGGGTCTATTAGTCTATTACATTCCTCTTCTCCTGCACTTCAGTTTACCTGTCTGCTGAAGCACCAGTCAAGTTTTCCATCTTTTCAGGACTTTTCAAAAAGATATTCACAAAGATAAATCTCAGAGCTATGATATACAAAACCCTGAATGTCAGTGTTAATAATAGTTTCCCATCAGCTTTAAAGAGATAGTTTCTAAGTAAACAAAAACATTTAATAGAGACAAGAACCCAGTAAATAGTATTGGAAATACTTAGGAATAACATTTAAACCCAAGCTATTATACAGTAAGCTTATTGGTATTCTTTATACAGTGAAGTTCAGTGCAATGGTTTGACAAAGCAATGACATTTTTATATTTTGATACACACCTACTACTTTGATACACACCTACAGACATATCTCCCTTTGATCTCACAGAGAGGATTTCTCAGTCTCTACCGTGTGTGCTCAAAATGCATATGGGTGGCACCTGGATTCTCTAGGCCCTGAGGAGAATGCAAAATCTCTCAGTCCTCTTTTAAACACTTCAAAAATCATCCTTAGAAAAGAGCAGTCTGAAGATCCTATGGCCAGCAGCATTTATACGCCCCAAACTAATAGGTGACTGTCTCCTCAGTTTCTAGTAGGATTGGGAATCCGCAGATTGTATCCCAAGTGGTACGGGTATTGGGGTGCAACCTTCACAACAGTCACATTCTTGTTCCTATGTCACTGAGTCCACAAGGCTGTTTCCAACTCCCATTTCCCTTTTCCTCTGAGTGCTGACTGGTTCTGCTCTCGGATGTTCAATGTGTGCAGCCTGCAAGACCACTTGCTCTCAATGGAAACCCTCTGCACAGCTTCAGAAACAGAAACTTCTGAATATTTCTTGGCTCTTTAAATTAAGATACTCTCCCTGCCCTGCTCTCAGCACACGTGCAGATACACTGAAGATTCAACTAAATCCGACTCCTCCTCACTGCTTCCTTGCCTTTCTTTGGACTTTAATGAAATGATGCAGTGTAGGCATGTAGATTACAACAGCTGCTGCCTCTTTCGAATGCTGTGTCTCCTGGGTGCCCCAGGACTTCCTGTACAAGTTGTTGTTCTACTTTCTTGTGCCCCTTAATTTCCTCCGATTCCTGTAGCGAAGACTAAATGGCTCTCTGCTCTCTCGCTATCTCCTAGCTGCCCCACAAAGGAACAGGTGCTCAGAGGCTGCTTTTCTCTTTATTTCCCTCCTGTAAAAAAGGTACTATGAAGCACAATTTCAATTCATAATCAGATAGTACGTACTTAATAAACAGTTGGTCTCGAGGGCTACAATTTAGAGCTCCAGTGGCCAAAAGTAGCCACTGGGCCTCAAGTTGGGCATTCCTGGTCCAGTGGTTGCACTGGAAATCAGGATAGCTGTATTCTAATCCCATTTCTTAAATCTGGATTGTCCATTTAAAAACAAAACGTTTGGTCCATAGTAATTTTTAGCTGAAATGCTTCTAAAATGAATTTGTCTTCTGGTATCTTAACTATCAAATGATGCTACTTTGCTATTCCCTTCTTTTTTTCCTAATTTGTTATAATTCATGAGGCACAGTTAAGCATCTCTTTTTCTTGACTGCATCATCCTCCTACCCCCTGAAAACAATTTCACCAAGGCTTGAACTGTTTTCTTTTCTAATTTTTTTTGGGAAGGAGATGGGACTAGCCTTCACAATGCATCGTTAGTAGTAACACTGTTAGTCCAATGCTGCCATACTAGCCAAGACTGCTTTTAGCTATGTCCCCAAGGGTAGCAGAACTGTGGATGAACCAGAAAACCTTCAACATGCATTAAGAAAATATAGCCGCGTGTATTACCTTATCATCATCAAATAAGGGTGTGTATGCCTTCAAAGTCAAGATTTTAATGCTCCAAGAAAAACTTGTTCTTAAAATACACCCAACCTAATATTAACACATTGCAAGTTACTCAACTTGAATTTCTAGCCCTGGGCTTGCAGAGGAGAAACTTCTCAAGCAAGCACATTGTTCAGTGCTTTGAAGGTAAAATTCTAGCCTTCTTATAACCTTGAGCACACCGTCACACTCTGAACTGGGACTGCTAGCCAGTTACCCACATCTAAAAATCTAAAAGCCACACACCAAAGACTGGTTTCAGTCTTCAAAGTACTTAAAATTCCATGTCCATCTTGAAAATACAAACATATCAGCTTTATTCAGCAAACAAGTTTTCTTTAATCTTTAAGAAACAAAAAGTCATCACACTTGATGAGAAAAGAGTGATGGGAGCAAAGGTGGTTGTTCTGTGTCCCATTTCTGCATCCCTTCCCCCTCACCCATTCCAATCAGATCAGATAGGCACCGGTTCAGATCGCAGTGCAAGTGAGACCAGAGCTGCGCTAATTTGCATGAGTTTGGAATAGCCCCAAAAAGGCTTTACGCAGGTAGGGATTACAAGAGAATATCAAACCCTGATCACATCTCTGTAACCCTCAATAGCTCTTCAGTTGCACCAGGGATAGTAAGGCATCGCTGGGTCCACCCCAGCCAATGATTCCCTCACACCAGGAAACCTTCAGCTGCTCCTTTATATTGTGCTATTTGGCAAGGAGCCGTAATGCAGGCCAGAAACTGGTCCAATATTTGGAAAATGTATTTATGGAAGTCCAGGTCTGCATGAGGTAGAATCAGTGATAAACTGTAACACGTCAGGATAAATGTTTTCAAAATATGAGTCCTATTTCATTCACTTCCCAGCTTCACTAAACTGTTCATTATGCAGTTAAGTTAGCCTCTTTTATATGAACTGAACTGCTTTCCTTTGAGTTAGTGAGATAACACCACTGCACAGAGAAAGCAGTATTCAGTGGAGGATAATTCCTTCACATGAAAACCAGTGTACACCAGAATCCTTGCAAACACTTTTTCCTCAATGAAGGCTATTATAATGCCAAGTTTCAGCACTCTCTTCCCCATTATTTTGGCATTAAGATTGACAAGAATTTCTGTTTATAATGCAGAAAATGTTATTTTTGTCGGTTTTTTAGTAAAAAATAAGAGGTGGTTTTGTTCAATTTAAAAAAACCCAACATATAAGGTATCAGGACCAGATTCTCAGGTGCTGTAAATAGTAATAGCTCCACTGAAGTCAATGGAAGTACATCAGTTTTACCCCAATTAAGGATCTGGTCCCAAAACTGGAAAATTCTATGCAAAGAGAAAAGTTTTGAGAAGCTTTAAGTGAATGAAAACAGGATGTTAAAATGCAATTGTTTATTTAACTTTTACAATAGTACTTGCTGAGAAGACTCACTTTAGTATTTACCATCTGTTCCAATATTGTGGTAAAGCAAAATACATGAATCAAAGCAGTACCAGCTTCTGGACTCTTTTCAGTATGTCATATATTTGTCACATACTGTTCTTTCAAATATAGCCATAGGCCAGACCACCTGAAATGGTGATTTCATCAGAACCCAACCGAAGCATCATTAAGCTGATTCAGTACCTTGGTCTGAAACCTCAAGGGAAAACTCGGGTTCTGCAGGAAGTGATGTTGGCAGTTCTGAGTTAGTTGTGGAGCAATGTCCCAGAATTGCGTTATGGAGCACTGTGCTTTCCTAGACTCTGTCTTTTAGATGAGATATATCAAGATCCTGACATTTGTGATCATTAAAAATATCATTGCATTGTTCTCAAAAGTGGGTTATTATCCTTGGATCTTCTCTATATGGCAATTTAGGGTATGTCTACCTTTCAGTCTGGAGATGCCATTTCTTTCTTGAGCAGACGTACCCATGCTAGCTGAGAGAGCTAACGATAGAGTGGAGCTATGGTGGAATGAGCAATGGGAGGAGTTAACCACACCTAGAATTTTGGACAAGTATGTTCTGATGATGTTAGCCCCTCCTGCCATGGCTACATTCCATTTTTTAGGGCACAGGTTCAATCACATCCGTCATGAGTATATTTCCTTGGGATGGAAATTATACCTTCCAGCTGACATACGCTTACTGGGGTGTGAATCTACAGCATACTGGGTTTCTGTGAACTAAGTGGCCATGTGGACATTGCTATCACACACTAAAAATTCTGCAGTGTGCTGTGATTTATTACTGTTCATTTTTTCTTTGATCTTAAACCTTTGTCTTTTCTTAAAATGGCTACTTGAACCATAAAAGAACCCACAAACATCTTTGCAAATCTATCAAAAAAAATCTCTTTATCTCCTCCAAACAAATGGAATCCCACCATAAGTGGTGACACTATTATCACCAGTCCCCATTCTGTTAGTTACTGTACAAATAGCAAGTGAGAAAAAGACCCTCCCTCAAAGAGTTTATAATCTAATTAGGGCTCATCTACATGGGGAAATTTACTGGCATAATTACAACATTATAACTCCCTATGTGGACTCTTTTTTTTTTAGGTATAAGAATACCTTTTCTGGTTTAGTTTATGTCACTTTGGAAGGTATTTCAGCTAAACAAAAAGAGGACTTTTATCCCTAAATAAGAGTATCCACACTGGGAATTATACCAGTATAAGTACAGTGGCTTAGCTATACCTGTCTGTGAAAGCCTGTTTCTGCTCCCAGGGTTTTTTAAAACGTTCACTCCCTGGGGAGGAGTCCTGGCATTCTCTGCTCCATGAGTGTGGTCAGAATGTGCTTGGGGCCCAATGAGGGCACAGTTAACATTTGTGAAGGGGAGGTTTCTGTCATCCTTATGCAGAAACCTTACTCTGCAAGCTGTCCTATAGATTTCAATTGCTGTGTTTTGTAGAGTAAGATACCACGCAACTTCAGAATGGGTGGCAAAATCTGGCCAGCCCCTAGTGCAGTGGTTCCCAACCTTTTCTCTGCCATGGCACACCTCAAGCTCCAGAGACCTCATCTCTCCACCCCCAGCTAACGGCTTTAAGAGGGGGCGGAGGGGCAGAGGAGCCACCCATTGTTCACACTGGAGGGGAGGTGGGAAGACAGGGAGATTGAACTCTGATGGTTGCCTCCGCCCCTGGAGGAGGTGGAGCAGTGAGGCAGATGGCCAATCATAAGGTGGTTCCCCCCACCCTCCCTTGCTCTCACATGTACTTTTTCAAAAAATTCCACGGCACACCTGTTTGGGCCTGACGACACACCAGTGTGCCATGGTTGGGAAATGCTGCTCTAGTGCCCTGAAATCCACTTGCATGAAATATTTCTACTGTAAAATCAGTGGTTTTCTGAAACAGTTAAATAAAATAAGGAACATTTATAATTTAGTAATTGTGTTGAATTCTCAAAATTACTTATTACATGAATATTACATTAGATACAGATGAAAAAGCAATACATAGGATCAAATCCTCAGATCCTTAATTTCCTTTTTACTCAGTCCTTAAAGTCAGGGCAAATTTGGCTGAGTAAGGCCCTCAGGATTTGTCCCAGGCAGATGAATGATCAGTTTATAATATATAGTACAGGCATGTTTGATGTATCTCTTTCCTAATGCACTTTTCAGAGGAAAGTCACATCGTATTAAAACAAGTTTATCACATAGGCTGCTGCTAGTCCCACAAATGTATACATTTTTCAACTCTTTTGGAACACAGTGTACATGTATGTCAATAGACAGACATAAGCCCTTTTAATGATTCTCTAAGAGTGCCATTCTCTTCTTCATGGACACAAAATAAATTGAGCGATCAAAATTCTGCAGTCCTTAAATGAACAAAAACACTCCTTTCCTTTATTGATAGTTTTGCTTGATTAAGGACCGCAGATTTTGGCTCAATGATAATTGTACAAAAACAATAAGAACTGAGTCAACTTCTCAATGGACATCCCAGTAGCTGACTTTTGATTCCTTACATAACCAGCCGTAAATAGATATGTTGAACCTGTTTGCTGAACTTAATAAGGGTAGCTATTTGTGGTATATGAAGAATAGGAAGATCTGGCATTTTGGGAAAACAAGTAACATAAACTTTAGAAAAGTTTGAGACACATTTTAAGTTCAATATAAACCTTAAAAACTCGGAAACCCCTAGTAAACTTGATTTCATTTTTTAGACAAAATGTCAAGGCACCAGCAAAATAATGTTCTCAGGCGAAAGTAGCATTGCTATGCCAAAGGGAAAAGAAAAAGAGAGACCTAAACAAAAACAAAAACAAAATCAAGAGATGAGTTTATATTATTGAGGGTACAATGTTATGTGATGCACCATGTCAACTTTACTTTGCTAGTCATCCAGAAGAAGTCAGTTCTACTACTTTTTCCTCTCTTAACTCATCTATTTTGACAGGTAGTACCAGACACTAGTGTGTCAGTCAAGGAAGGTGGTATATGTATCTTGTCACTCCATTGGTACTTTATAATTTAAAGTGCTTGCATATAAGAAGATTTTCAGTGTTGGCATTAGAATATATATAAAACCTAGATTGAACCTGAGTGGGATGTACTGGTAAGGCAAGTAGAATAACTAAAAGGAGTACTGAAAAGAGACATTTCTTTGCTCACTGAGCCGGTATACTGACTTACATGAGCTCTACAATTAGAGTAACAAATCAGGACCAGCCCCTCACCAAAGGGCATCTCAGGCAAAGTGTGTCTTTGGTGCCCACCTCCTTCCATTTGTTAAACTTTTGGACAGGTATTATTGCATTTGTAGCCCATTTCATTACTTTGATGCACAATTTGCATGCATGATTAATCCCTGTTATATAAAATGATAAATTTATATGCTAGGATCTGTAAATCTGTATTTATTCATGTCATATATAAGCAAATATGCTAGGAAGTTCTTGAAAAATGTAGTTCTCAGAATATCTGGAAGGTTCCACAAGATTCTACAGAGGCCCAGAATATTCCAGGAAGTTAGTGAAAAATGAATCCACATATGGAATACCAGAAACATTTTAAATATTCTATTTTTCCTTTTGTCACTAAAAACAAAAAAAAAATACCTCGAGCCCAGTGGTCCGAAAGCATGGCACCCCAGGAAGTCACCTAAGTTGCCTGCTCCTAAATGTGTCCCTGAACAGGATCTTTAATTAACAAAATCAGAGTGAGGTTTAATTTTAAAAAATTCCCCCTACTCCTTCTTCATGCCAGCGAGCTGAATATTATTTTAAAAAGGTCATTGGGACACAATTTTGCTCGGATTCTCCATCATGGTCTTTTTGCATTGCCTAAGAGCTGTTCTACACTAGGAAATTAGGTTGGTATAACTATATCTCTCAGAGGTGTGAGATATCCACACCCCTGTGCAACACGTTTGAACCAAACTAACTCCCAATGTAGATGCTGCTAGGTCGATGGGAGAATTCTTCCATCAACCTGGCTACTGCCTCTTGAGGAGGTGGAGTACCTACGTCAACAGAAGAACCCCTCCTTTTAAGGTAGGTGGTATCTCCACTGAAGTACTACAGTGGTGCAGCTCCAGCGTTTTAAGTGTAGAGAAGCCCTAAGCAGTTCATAGGGTGTAGAGTGGCAACCATGTGCATAGTTTTTAGGATATCCTCAGTAGGTCTAGAGATAACATTACAATATCCTATTCTTCCCTCCCCCACAGCCTTTAGCAGAGAAGGAAGGCTGGGAGCAGGGGCAGGAGTAGTACTCTGGCTAACCCCAGCTGCTTTATGATCCTTGTGGACTGTGGTCAGCTGGTGCAAGTTAGAACATCTTTAAGGCTGCTCTAACCTAGGGTGGGGCTAAATTTGTTCATCTAGGACAGTCTCTGGCAAAAAGAAAAACATCTTTTTTTCCTTTACATGCAAAGTTTTTGATTTAAGCTGTAATTGGTGACAAAGCATGCAGGAACAGCAGGTTTAAATATCAGCTATTACAGTATGTAGTTTTAGTCCAACCTTAACCAGTGAAATCCTCACAGTTTGAGTTTACCCATCACATTCAGGGAAAAATAATTTAAAACTCACTATAGAGTGGTATATCTGTATAGCTAGATAGTCATACTCTATTCCTCTCTGGGCATCTGAGTGTCTAAAATCATAAATATTGTGAATGTCCCCATAGACTCCTGTGCACAGGACACAGCATTTAAACAGAATAGTATAACTAATAAGAGAGGAGAATGATATTTTAAAATAAATACTAATTCTATAGAATATTTATTCAGGAAGAAATATTTACAATGTGTCTGTGTACGAGTTGATCTTATTCTGAAAACCCACTTGGAGTAAAGAAATGGAAAATTGTATGAATGTCTTTGATTTTCTTTTCTGACCTCATTTTTTCCCTTCTTCTACATTTATCATACAGATTAATTTCAGAAACAGCTGTGTTTTGTTCTGTGTTCAATATCATAGAGATTTGTTTAGCTCTGATTTCAACATGAATGTCTTTTCAGGCATTTTTGCTTTATCCAAATGAATATATGAACTCTCTTTCTTCCTTCCCAGTATTGTGACAAAATTAATCCTTTATTGCTGTTTTTTCATCTATATAACCTGTCTTTTTGTTCAAATTTATATGGAAGTCACTGGCACTTCCTATTAGGTCACCAAATCTTTTTTTTTTTTTTTTTTTTTGACATGGTTTCTTAATAATGTTGTCATGCTTCCTGAAAAAAGCTTGCATATCTAATGTAAACAAACACTATTTATATGAATCAAGGAGAAAGATGATCAGGTTCAATGAGCTTCCTAGTACAATATGAAACTTAAAATTGTTTGAGGAGTAAAGCAGCCTATATATTAAATCTAGGAAACAAAAGAGAACTTTATTTGCTTATAATTCTGAAATGTAGGCACTCAAGTGCTAACCACTGTGTCCCTGCAATTCACAATTTTGATTAAAATATTGAAAACTCATGCAATATGAATGTTGAACACTCATCTTAAATCTGTACAATTACTGAAACCAGAAACTCAAAGTATTGGGGACTTTTGGTATGTATCTTTAGCATCTGAAATATCTGTATGTACTGTCATACCCTGAAAAAAGGCTTATTTTGTTGATTTCATTAATATTGACAACATAAAAATAAATAAAACAAGTGTCATCTGCATAAGAATGCAGTCCCTACACTGTACAAGAAAGCTAAGATATAACCATACCTTCTGATCGGTTTGCTGCTATTCTCCTCACTGCCCTCTATCTCTTTCCCCCTTCTCACCCTAGTCTTTTAGTGACAAATTGCATTAAGCTTTTTCTCTTGGCCTTTGTGTCTCTCTCACTTTCCTGTCTGCTTGAAACTTTTTAGGTCAGTTTTGAGTGGTGTTGCCAGAGGTGTACAAAGGTGTACAAAGCAAAGAAGTGTACAAAGCAAACCATGAGTGGCTGATGCCTAAATGGTTTAATTTGTACCTGCTGATTTAACTGTGTCTCTGACAGGTTAAGTCAGAAGCACTTTCCTAAATGCGAGTGATGCTGTAGTACAACAAATGGAACTGCAGAAAGAGGATCTGATTTCAGGAGAGATCTATATTGGTGATAACCAGAGACTCATGTATGTGACTTTTGTCTGGTTGTTGATAGACAAACTGCAGAGCCTCAGCATGTAACACTGGCCTCTCAACATGTTTAATAAACATAAAAATTAGATCTCTCAACATGTTTAATAAAGCTTGTTATTAAACACTCAGCCCCCAGAGATCAGTCTTGCTGATATTTGATGGTTTTCTTAAATCCCCAGCTCCTGGAGTCAATTGATTACATGACTAACTTAGCTTTCATTTTAAAAACAATTCCAGCTCACACAGTTAAAAAGAAAGTCCTAAAAATGTGACTCAAGCACATCCTACAAGCTCAAATCTCAGAAAACAAATAAAAATATATATTTTTTTAATCTCATGATTTTTTTTGTAGACCTGACTGATTTTTTAACTTTTGGGATTGTCTGTATAAGGTATTTGGGAATAACAAACAAGCTGTATTAAAATTCATTCCCAATGGTGAAGTAAGGTGTAAGTTATAACTCCCTGCTAATGGCCAGCTCACTAATGAATCTAATACAAGAATCAGTAAAGCCAGTGATTCGTTTTTCATTTGTCAAACATCTAGAAGAGTAAGAAGATACATCTACACGCTAAAATGAGAGTGCACAACACTACTGTCCTTCCAGTAGAAATGCCGCAGAAATTTGGCAGATGTGAAAGAAACCAACAGGAAGCTGAATTAATTCCATGAACATTGTTTAAGAAGAATCTTGGGAATTCACATGTAACCAATGTAGATGTACTGTGCCACACAGATCAGCAGACTGCTGACTCAATAATTAGAGACAGCTGTGTACTTGGCCAAGTCATCAGGCTATCCTGTGAAAGATGCACAAGGTACATCTTAGACTGGATTCCACTGGGAGGGAAAATAAGATGCAGAACACAAAGAATTATCTATCACAGGACAATCAAAAATATGCTGCCATCATGGAGACAATTTACAATGGAGTCAAACATCTTGCTCTGGATACATGGCAGTGGAAAAAATCAGTTGCCTCATGTGCCACTAGACAAAAGAAATTAGAAGTTCAACTTTCTGAGCTAGCAGAGGTCACCATGTTCCCACTTCCCTATTTCGGTGGAAGAGGATATTTTTAACATGTGGTTTGGGCTACTAAAGTGCCAGCCCTCTGGAAGCTGCCTGGTGATGGGGTCACATGTCCCCTGATCTTGACCCCTCCTTGTTCACCACCTATTTGGGGGCAGTGTTAAACAGAAACAGGTCAACTGATGGTGTACTGTTTTCAGGCACCTTCTTGCAGTGCTACTCCCATCTGGGCACAATCTCTGCTATCAAAGGCTCTGTAAAACCCAATGAAATATAAGTGTAAAAAAAAAAGTTGTCAAGATGGAGGATCATATTCAGACCTGATGCAAGCAGAATACTTCCATAGATATAGGTGGAATTGCATTCCATCACAAACAGGTACAAAACTGACCCTTGGGCTTTTCTGCAGCTCACTAGAAAGTAAAACAAATTGCAGCAGTTCAGGCTTAATGATTAAATTGATTAAATTAGATTTTATTTTGCTTATGCTGTTATTTAAATTCATATATCAAAAGGGCAAATGTAAAAGTAAAACATAGGTGTAGGTTTGGATTAATGTAATGTAATAAAAAGGAAAAGAGATCATTCCATAGTATGGGAAAACCTATATACAAAATTTGGGGGCGAGAAATGCTTAACAGTTCCAGTATTAAGACTGGCTGATCATTCCAAAATGCTTTATAGTCTGAATGAAAAAGGTTAATTGATGATGAAGAAACCTTTCCAATTTATCACTGAGAGAAGAGGTTAAGTCTATCATTCATTTCAGTACCCATCAGATTACAAAACATATTTCTTTCTAGTTTCTTTTTTACAAAAAAATTTAAAAAATAAAATAGAGGAGTTCAAATTAAACAGAATAACTAAATATATATAAGAATAATTTTAGGGGCACCTAATTAACAGCCTTCTGATCAATCATATCTCTTCTTTCACAGTTTGATGTATTTGAATCATTAAGTCATTTAAAATCAAAACCTAGAAACTTAAATATTCTCTGATCTTAAATTCTCTTTCATCATCATGCAAATTACTACTGGTTTCTTATTTTAATACAGTATTCTGCTCGAGGAATGTAATGTCATATTTAGTAGCCCAAGAGCTATGAAATTATTTCCAAATTACAAAAGGTGAGTTACAAAGATTTTTTATTTCGTTCAATTAAGTACGGCATTTTATGGGATTTTTTTTAAAGGCCCTAAATCAGAGATCAGTCATATTTATATTTCACTAATGTGATGGAGATCAAAACATAGCCCAAAGTGAAGTGATTCGGCATACAAAAACATACATTTTAAATCCTGGTTCAGTGGGTTGGTATTCAAATCTTTGTAAACATTCCTAAGTTTTGGATTCATACACATTTCCTATTATGGTTTAAAAAGTCATAGCTAGTACAATAACTTACTTTCTATGTTTATTAAGTAGCTTGTCCTGTTTTAATAAATTACAGCAAATCAACCTACAGTACAAGTACATTTTTTTCCAAGATATAATTTCTTTAAGTCAACAGTTAATCCTAACGCTTTGTTTATGGCCATTTTTATCTTCCAAAGTGTAGATTTCATTGATCATTTGTAGAAAGTGATTTTAAAAAGTCAAGCGTTATTGGTGTTTGGTGTAAGCTAAGATTTTATCCAACATACAGTTAATAATACTGAGGCATACAAAATATAAACACCAGACTTTCAGAATAAACTGTTTGAGCTCTGGCCATAAATTCCAGATTTGTTCATATCAATAGGCAATTTGAGTTAGCGTCACAAAAGGATCGAGGTGCACAACTGCCATGGAAGTCAGCCACTTAAACCCCAGAATCAGACCCCACTCGGCTGCTGCCAAACCCAGTAGTGACCTAAACTCACTTGGTGCCTACATTGTGCAGTAAGAGTTCCCTTAGAGCAATACCTGAGATGCTTCATCGACTACCATCAAGACAATTGGTTCTCCCTCCTTCAGCATGCTGAATTCTCATATAACAAGGCCGATTATGCTTTCACAAGGCACAGTCCCTTCTTTGCCAGTTTCGGTTTCTACCTGGCTTCCACCCGGCCTTGCCAGCAGCCTCCCCAAACCCAGCAGCTGCCATCTGGGTCCAATGAATTCACCATATCCAGGAGGAGCTTCGTGACCACCTCTAAGATGCAAAAAGGGCTTTAAGTGGTACATGGATTATCAACACCAGGATGTCCCAGCTCTCATGGTAGGCCAAAAGGTCTGTCATGCTGTCCCACAAACTAGACCACCAATTCCTCAGACCCTTCTTGCTCTTTCAGCAAATCAACCCCATCTCCTTCTAACTACAGCGCCCTCGATCTCTGAAGTTACATCTCATTTTCCGTGTATCCCTCCTGAAGTCTGACACAGAAGACCACTTTCCTGACTGGTCCCAGCAGCTGCCTCTGACAGTCCAGGTGTAAGGGCATGAAGAATATACAATCCATGTGATCCTCAACTCTAAATGGCAAAGGAGGAGACTGTACTACCTAAGTGATGGGGAAGAATGCTCCCGGGAATCTGCTGCCCATGCCCATGCCCCTGACATAAATCTGGAATTTATGGCCAGAGCTCAAACAGTTTATTCTGAAAGTCTGGTGTTTATATTTTGTATGCCTCAGTTTTATTAACTGTACGTTGGATAAAATCTTAGCTTACACCAAACACCAATAACACTTGACTTTTTAAAGGTTTCATTAAGGCCACTCAAATAAATCTGGCCCACTGTTCACCCAGAGGTGTGGTGTGCCTGTAGGGTTCAGGGAAGGGGTGATGTAAAGACCCAGGGCCTAGAACTCCAGTCTGCAGAGCCTAACATGTTTTCCCAGAGCTCCTGTGCCCTCACAGACACCTTAGGAGGGGAGGGGTGCATGCAATGCCCCTATCTTCTGCTGACAAAAGGAACTTTGTTCCTGGTGCCTTCCCCAGTGATCCTCCCACCCTGTACTTGGCCTGGGGCCACCATGCTCTCCTCTCTAGAGTTATCTTTGTGGTGGGGAGGGAGGACTCTGTCCTTATACTGCCGCATCTCCCCCCGGCATGTTTACAGCTCACTCAGTCCCTGCCCCCAGCAGCCGGGCCAGGCAGGGAGTGGGGGTGGCTGCTGCAACCTCCCCAGCTGGGCTCTCTCTCCGGCATCTGCTGCACTGTACAGAGGAGCATCTATCCTCTTAGAAGTGGCTGCATCCTGTCCCTTCAGCTTCCTGCCTAGGCACGGCCAGGGGGAAGGGCAAGCAAACTGGAAGTGCCAGGGGGAAGCACAGCAGGAGAGTCCCACTCTTCCGTCGGCAGGCTGAGATGAGCAAGCCCTGCCTGGACAGCTCGGAATTCACCGAAATATGGAGGTGCACTTGACCCCACATGCCTCCCCATGTGCTACTTCTGCTGAGCTAGGTCAACCATTGGTCTGACCCAGTTTGGCCGTTCTTATGCACCTCAGGCCAAATTTACATATTATAATACAGAAAATATCTCTACATGGCAAAACCCTTCCCCCCCCAAACCATGCTCAGTTCTACTTGAAGCTTCCCACAACTTTCCACAACTCTCCCACTTTGAATTGGATGCAACAGATACGTCAAACCCAAGATGATCTAAAATGTTACTTGGAGGATGCCAAGAAGCGCGACAAAGAATATACAGATTGTCAGCAACAAGTGGGGTCCCACCTGTCAGTATGCCAGAGGGTATGGATCTCCACAAAACACCTGACATGGGCAGGTCATCATATAAATTGGACTACCAAATCCTTGGCCCTAGCGACTTAACTGACAAATTAATATATAGCATTTGAACTCAAATTACCCATTTCCTGTGAATATATCTACTTTGCCATATATCACTATGAAGCCCCACTTTCAGGACCCATTCCCTCACTAATCCAAACTACCCACTTCAGACACATACACAAGTATGTGATCAAGATGATGATGAGTACATTGTCTATCATAATCTTGACACCAGACTAAAATGAGATAGATTCTGGTATCCTGTGGATTAGGAAGTTTACTGTCATGAAGAGCGTTCCTGAGAACCGGCAGAGAATGTCCACGATGCTGACCTGGTAAACACCTTCCACAAAAATCACTCTGGAAAATTTAGCCCAATACTCCTTGGTGGGTGCATTTGGGGAAGGGGTGATGTGAGAGATTGCAGGTTTTGTAACCAGGCCCGTAGGTCCCCAGGCAGTGCTCATACCATGGTCACCAACCACCAGCTCACCAGAGCTGCTGGAGAAGGAGACTAATGGAGCTGTATTTCACCACAAAGCTTCTGATTGAGGGACACATCCAGCCCCACTGACTGTCTCAATTCACTAGTTATGCCAGAAGGAGGCACAGGAAGTTGTTTGAGCATGTATATGGATCCCTGGCCGGGTGTAACTTTGGACCCCGCCTACTTGCCTAACTCCTGAGCCTTGTCTTCCTGCCTGTTCTTGTTTCCTGCCCTCCTTTTCCCAGATTCTCTTCCTCTGCTCATGTGTATTCTCTTGCCTCAATCCAGGTTCCTGCTCCTCCACTCTGGCTTTGGCTCTTGGCTTCACTCGTGTTTCTACACCTAGCTCTGGTTCTTGGTGCCTGACTCTAACCTGTAGGCATGACTGTCCACGCCCAGGTCCTCACAGGAAATGAGAAAGGGAGAGGTCAGCTGGTTTACTAACTGTAAAATGACTAACCTATCCAAAAAGACGTGTTCTGCACTGATTTTCAGTACACTGCAGAACAATACTATGTAAGTGATATGTCTTTTATAGTATCTTTTGAAGAGGAGATAAAATGGAATTTCCATCCTATGGAAATAAATGAGTTTTTAAATTAATTTTTAAGAAGTCAATTTTTGCAGAAATGAAATTCTGAAAATTCTGTTTTGTGAGAACTGGAAAAAAAAATTCAACTTGTCAGCTGTTCTCAGACAGCTAGCAAGAAGCTGCCCTGCCTCCCTACATTCTATGAAAAGTTTTGACAAAATTGATACATTCACCCAGAAAATTTTCAGTCTAGCTGGGAGCCTAATTGTCCTTTATGCATTTGAAAAATTTCCCTCACATTTTATTTTTCAGTTTCCCTTATAAAGCTTTTTTTTGGAGCCACACAAAGTGGAAACACAAGAACACACTGAAATATTGCACAACCCACTGAAAACCACACCTGCCCAAACACACCAATGCCTCTTCTGGAATTGTCACAGAAGTTATATTAATATTCCTTTAAATGGATTGTTAAGGCTGGAAGGGACAATTATGATTACATAGTCAGACCTCCAGCATAAGGACTTTAGAATTTCACCAGTGATTTCTGCATCAAAACCACAACTTCTGGTTGAAGTAGAGCATCTCTCTTAGAAAAAAATTGGGCGATTTATTTCACATGACAGAAAATTCACACATAAACTGTTACAATGGTTGATTACCCTCTCTCTTAAAACTGTACTCCATGTTTCTAGTCTGAATCTGTCTAGCTGCAGTTTCTAGTCATAGGATTTTATGCCTTTGTCTGATAGATTACAGAGTCTTATTATCAGAAATCTTCTCCCCATGTATGTATTTATAGCCCAGGGTCAAGTCACCATTTAACTTTCCCTTTGAAAAGTGAAAGATATTGAACTTCTTTAGTAAGGCACTGTGAGGTGATGAGTCATCCCTGAATTAGAGCCTGAGTAAGATGCATTCTGTGATGTCATTCCTGTGCTAGGGTCCAGCCAATCACAAGCCAAGGGCTGATCTTGTGACTCTCAGGCCAGGTATATATATATATATATATATATATATATATATATATATGTATATAAACCTCACAGGAAAAACAGCAGTTCAGTCTGCATAATGTCACTTCATGGCCTGGAACCATCCCCTGTCTTATAGTGATAACAGACTTTACAGCCCTGCTCCTGCTTCAGCCTAGTTCCTAGCCCTATTCTTGCTTTGTTCTGACCCTGACTCTGACCTCTGGCTCCTGGTTGCCACTGCACTGACTACTAGGTTTGACTGCCACTGCTCCAATCACTAGGCCTGACCTTCCACAGCCTGGTTTCTGACAGTCTCTGTAAAACAGGTTTTCCAGTCCTCAGATCATTCTTGTAGCTCTTTTTTGAACCTTTCCAGCTTTGCAACATCCTTTTTAAGATGTTGACACCAGAACTGGGTGCACTATTCTTGTAATAATCGCACTGCTGATATCTAGAATGGTAATAAATCCTCCCTACTTCTGTTCTATATTCCCCTGCTTATGCATCCAGTGATTGCATTTGCTCTCTTAGCTATTTCATCACAAATTCAGTTGGCTGTTCCCCTGAGTTATTGGTCTCCAAACACAGTTGGAGACCTATACGTTTGATGCACATTAGTTTCTGAATGTATGACCTTGCATTTAGTTGCATTAAAAGGCATGTTTTTCAAATGAGCCTACTTACCATGTGATCAAATCAGGGGATGTGAGTTATTTAGCCCTTCAGCTTTAAGAAAGTTTAACACTAGCAGTCACTATTTAACATTTTCCCTAGCTATTTTTGGAATAGGAAAGTATTTCATCTTCACTGATAACTGTGAATATATCATCCAGCTTCTTTACAAATACAGAACAGATTTATTTATGTAAAAACACTTCTGCATTTTCTGCATCATAACTGACAATTTTATCATCCCTAGCTAATACTGGATCTGTACAATTGCTAGGATTTATTTTGCTCCTGATGTATTTTAAAAATTCATTCTTATCCTTAACCCTACTGGCTATAGTTTTCTCACTTCTACCTTTAGCTTCCCATATCAGCTGAATTAATTTTGTGACTTCTAATTTTAAAAATCTGTATAATAAAAGTGCTGAATCTACTTCTTTTCCTTATCCAGATGTTTAACTCATAAAGTCTTTTTTTCATTCATGTGGGGTTTTTTTGGAGGTCGGCACCAAAAAAGTTTCCTTAAACAGCTCTCAGTTATCATTCACATCATTGCATTTAAAATTTTTTTCCCCACTCAGTTTTGCTTGTAACTATTTTCAGTTTCAGAAATGTAGTGTTTTTAATGTAGGGTGTGGATGTGTAAAATATATCTATGTATTTTGAGTCCGTTATCTGTTTGCATGTAACGTATGTAATTAGGTCATGGTCAATTGCATTTAGGCAACTGCTAATTTTTATTTCAGTGATAATTTCATCTTCAACTGTTGAAATAAGGTCTAATACAGAACTACTCCAAGTAGGGTATAATACCTTTTTGTGTTAGAAAATTTGCACCTATAACTTTTAGAAACTCCAATTTTATTAATATCAGCATGATACTTCTAGTACATGTCCCTTAGTTTCAAATTCCTCAAGTTTTTCTTCCTACACTTTATATATAAATGCTTAAAGAGCCATTCTTTCTGTTCTCTGATCTGATTTGGTGGTCTGTAACAGACACCCACCTCGACTCCATCTTGTGATTTGTCAGTTAGGACATTGATCCATAAGCATTGCACATCCTGCACTTCTGAAATCTCAATTACTTTAAAACAGATAATGTTATCTTTGATGTCGAGTGCCACCACTGATTTCGGTTTGCCCACTTTATCTTTCCTAAAGAGGGTTTATCCAGTGATTTTTAACATTCTAATCAGATGAAAATCAACAATATCTGTTACTTCAAATTTCTAATGCATCTTGTTTATTATCCAGCCTTCTAGCATTGTTATGTAGGCATTTAAGGAATTCCTTCTCTCTACAACTCATTGACACCTTGATCCTTTACATTCAAGATACCTGGAGTCTGAGGTATATGGTGGGTGCATACGTACTTAATTTAGCCACTCTCCTGGTCATGAATTAACTTTCATCTGAGAGACCTGAAAGAGAGGGAACCTGATCTAGCTCACCTTATAGAGAAACAGGAGCTATACAATTCCTCATCATATATGGGGTTTGCCTGTGCGTAGAATATCTTTTTCCTGAGGATACTGCATATTCATAAAATTCATCAGCATTCCACACAGCTTTTCTATTACTTCTCTACTGGCAAGAATAAAATAAAATATTTTAATGCTAATAATACTGCAATCCTGGCATTTTTCTATATTAAAGATATTACAAAAATGCCTAATTATAATTCAATATGTTAAGAAATTTAAAATCATAGCGTTTCACATCTATAACTTTTAGAAACTCCAAGTAAGTTTTATTAATATCAGCATGAGGCTTCCAGTTCATGTCTCTTAGTTTCAAATCCCTCAAGATGGCAAAGATTCAATGGCAGAATCTTAAAAAGAGTTTAGCTATAAAATAAAACATCTTCCATTTAAATTATTCACCCAAAACATGGTGTATTATAAATTATACAATATAACAGGCATGAAAAAGATAAGGCATACTAATGATGACATTTAAAAACCTCCCTAATCTTTTTTGTATTGAGAACAATGGATTAAAAGAAATAAATCATGCATATTTAATTTGGCCATGATCCTGCAAAGACTTACCCATGTTCTCAACTTTAGCCATGGGATCAGTCCCAGTAATTTAAATGGGACTACTCCTGCTCATAAAGTTAATCATGTGTGTAAGTCTTGGCAGGGTTGAGCTCTGAGATGTAAAACTCTTTGGGTCAGGAATTCTTCTAGTTCTCTTTGTACCGCCATTGATCCTTCCAGAGCCTTCTAGGCACTATCATAATACAAAGAATACTTCTGATATTTCCAGAGTAATTCAGAGATATTTATTACATAATACAGAATACACTTCAGAACGAATGGGATATACAGTCTTATTGTAAGCAGCTGGATATGAATAGATTATTAGAAAAGTAAAAAGTTCAAGAAAATATTATTTGTGTTCCCCTAGTGCTTAGGAGGCTTAGTCATGGACTAGGATCCCATTGCGCTGGTTGCTGTAAAAACACAGAACAAAAAGATGGTCCCTGCCTCAAATAACTTAAAATTTAAGTGTAAAATAAAAAACTACAGATAGATTTGGGCAGATAGGGGAGTACAAGGAAACAATGAGACAATATTGATCAGCATGATAGGCAGTGGTCTCAGTACACCAGTGGCCCACTCATAGTCAAGATTTTGTAGGCATCATGGAAAACAAATTTTTAAGGAGTTTTAAGGAGAATAATAAGGTAGCTTTGTGGATGTTTATGAGAGCTCCTCAGAAGCATGTGGGGCAGCATGGGAAAAAGCATGAAGGTGATTGTTTGAAAATTTAACAAGTGGACAATGGAGGCTGGTATCAAGAGCCAATCGGAGGTGGGAGTCAATATTTTGATCCTGAATAAGAGATGATAGGTAGAGTGGGTTTAGGCCATGAATGGCCTTGACAGTGAAGACAAGTAGCTTAAATTTGCTGCAGTAGAGAAGGGGAAGCCAATGGAGGGATGACATGGTCAAAGTTACAGTCTGGGGAAATGATCTTTGCAGCAGCATTTTGAATGGATATAAGTAGGGCAAGATTACATTTATCGAGGCTAGAAAAAAGGATGTTGCAGTAATTGAGATGATGAGAGCCTGGACAAGAATTTTAGCTGTGTGGATGGATAGGAAAAGTAATATCTTACAAAGTAGGCAGAGAGAGTAGTGATGAGTTAGATATAGCATGGATGTAAGGATCAAGAGAAAGAGAGAGATATGAGTCAGATATGATACCCAGGTTATGGGCTTGAGTGACTTGCAGAATAGTGATTGAGAAAGAAGGCAGAGAAGAGAGTCAGGAAGGGAGGAGGTAAGTGGTCGGCTCTGTTTTAACCATGTTGAACTTGAGCTGACAGCTAGACATCGACAAGGTGATGTCAGAGAGACGGGCTGAAATTTTAGATGGACAGAAGGACAAAGGTCTGGAGTAGAAAGGTAGATATGTGAGTCATCAGCACAGAGAAGGTTTGATTTTGTAAGCTTTCCAGTGGCTTTTGCTGTCAAATATCCATCACTGCTTAATGTAATAACAGTAACTATTGCTTAAAGTTATGCATATGCTGAAATGTTTTGCTGGATCAGGGCTATGTTCATGCTGTAATATATTAAGTGGGACTTAAACGATGCATAGATCTTTTACTGGTCCTCTGTGTAGCCTGAGTTTCATACATAAGAACATTGCTATCCTGTGTGGATGTAAGCTTTTTACAAGGGGATTTTAAATGCCCATTGGAACTATTGAAGGTGTACGCAGAAAACAAGAAATTGCTCAGTGATCTGGTTTGGAGTGCAGATTTAACCAGCATGGGATGAGTTTGGCAGAAAGACAACCTGTGGCTCTATAAAACCTTCTCCCCCTCAATTGCTTTTTAGGATTCTGTTCAGCACTAGGACAGAAACTGTCTTGACTTCAATGAATAAGACAGGAATGAAATATTAGCATGCAGTCTGTTAGTTCTCAGAATTATTGGTATTAGGTTAGTGCATAACAAGGAACGATAATAAATAAGAAAAATCACATATCTAGTGTCCACATTAGACCTGAATGATGTGCCAGGAATCTTGGAGTTATGGAATATTTTCCCCACTTCCCTCCAAAACCCTCTATCCCTCACTCCCCTTCTGTGTTAGTATCTCTCATGATTTGATTGTGAGTATCATAATATTTGATGTTTTAATTAATGTCTCAGCTCCTGGAGACATGTGTTTACATGAGAATCTCAGCTTTCATTTAGAAAAATCAAAGCCCTCAAAACTATAGAGGAAAGTTTGAAAATGTGACCAAAAGTTCACCCGAAAAACTCAAAAACCTGAAGACAAATAAAAAGAACCCCATTTTTGTTTAATCTCTTGATTCATAAGATAATCTTGTGATTTGGGGGTTCTGTTTCAAGATTTTTGAATGTTTGGCATTGGCAGTACTGGCACTCCAATGTCACTTCAAGCATATGATGCCTGATCCAACTGCCATTGAAATCAGTGGAAAGACTTTTCCATTCACTTCAATAAGAATTGAATCATCCCATAAACATCAGTGGTCATGGAGGAAGCAAAGAGTCTCAATTTTGCTCATCTAAGGAGGATTGCTGGGGAGACTGGGGCTGACCAGAAACTACTTTAAGTGCATGAAGTTTTCTATGCTGAACTCTTAAGATGCATATTAAAATAACTAACATTTAAACCATCATCATTAGTTTTTGGACTTACCCCCACATTTATGTGAATAGGAGCAGCTCACTCTTGTTTTAGAGATATTTTCTCTAGATAAAGGTATATCTTACATGCTTTTCACATTTTGAAGATTGTATGTGCCACCATAATGGCTACATTCTTTTTCTTGTTGATTTTTTGAGAAAGCTTAGATCTTTTTCTTTTGATGATAGATTAGATCATAAAGCACAATTATGCTGTAATTGCATATAGAAGAGCAATTAGGCAGCCATTTCCATATGCACAGGACCTTGAATATAAGAGACCATGTCTTGAGAGATCACTCTATTTTGACCCTTAACATAATAATTTGGATTTTTGAAGTAAGAATTCCCTAATCTTGATACTCAGATGACAGAAAATGTTACAGAAATGTAAAAGAAATTAAAATTAGATAATTCTAAGTTTCTTCCCTTCCCCACCTCCATTTTTCCCTTTGAGTCTTCCCTAAACACTTTGATGCCAACCCTTCATATTTAGGCTTTGTCAGGTTAATAAATACAGTATCCAAGCAGCTGGGCTGAGCACTGATCTGATACACAAGAAAGATGAAAGACAGTAATCCTGCTTTTAGATCACAGAGCATCTGTGGAGCCTGTCCCAACAGGCTACTTCAGCACAATGCTCTTGGAGCTGTGAGGAGCTGACCTCCATGATACAAAGGGCTAACAACTGCTGTGAAGTCACCCCAACCCTCATTCAATTTCACCCCTTTTGCACACACTAGTATGCTGCCTAGGGAGCCTTTGCACCAAAGGTGAAATTTGCACCAAAAGAATAGGACAGCACAAGACCTTGCCAACTGTAAAGGCTTAACTCGTGCATAATCTTTGAGCTCCCCAGTGGAAGGGCAATGACTTTCACTACAATGGTGAAGGAGATTGCAGCACACTGCATTTATACAACAAGAAGGCTGAGACTGTAATGACAGAAAATTCAAGTAATCCAAAATAATGGATCCTACAGTGAATGCAAATTCACTACATTATATTTTTCCTATTACTATGTACAACTACTCTATGTGTATGGAAATACAGAGTTGAGACATGTAAACCACATTAACTCTACCCTAAGATTAAAAATAAAACCAGACATCCTCATTCATCTGTAACAAACAGTTTCAATTCATCAGTGACCCCATACAATACAACACTTTTGTCCTACTTGTACAATGCCTAAGAAAACCCCAGCCACAGGACAATACTGTATAAAATTCTGAACTGGGCATTGGAGATGAGTGGGCCACTTACTACTGTCACATTTGTCTTAGTCAGCCCATCTCTCTCTATCCCTCCCTTGCCAAGAATGCCTGACTTCATACTTTCTTCTTCATAGGCTGCCTTTATTACCTTGGTTCCATCTTGCAGCTCTTTTAACATAATGGAAACAGGGATTTTGTGCGTGTGTCTCAGTAGTAAGGTCTCAGTTGTTTACCTCGGGGAGTGAGACACAGATTAGATATAATCAAAAATACTGTGGCACTTCCCAATGGTACTCAGGGTTGTGAGGCAGTTTGCTACCCTTAGCATGACAGAGCCTTGTTGGTACCTGCCAGGGGTCAGCTTCCTCACAGTCCCAGCCACAAGTATTCCCCTTGCAGCCCTATGATCTCTGTTGTCCCTTTGCAAGCAAGCAATAGACATACATCAACTACCAAGCCCTCCGAGCAGCCATCTGGAGTGCCCAGGCCCTGATCCACTGAACACTCACAGAACTCATAGTTTCTCTTCTCCCAAAGGAATAGTCCACGTCAGTTTACTAATTTTACCTCAGCATCACTACTCTGCTTAACACACAGAACTTAGGTATATGTGTAGGGAAAATAAGAATATGTTTATTATCAGAGATTCAAATGATAGTAAGAATATTAGATACAAATGGTTACATATATAATAAAATCATAACACACTTGCTAGAGCCTAAACTTAACTCGCAAGACATTCTCCTGTCTCCTGCAGGATAATTTACCTGAAATCCTTTCCCCAGCATTTTCAACCAGGATCATTTATACCCGCCCCCCGACTTTCACAAGATCAAGCCTGCTGGCAACTTGTCTTCACAGACTGACGGCTGAAACCTCATCCCCTCTGTACTTCTTTTATGTAGCTGCAGCATATGTTCCTTACCCCAGAAGGTCCTGTTTTCAATGGCTTTATCTTGGTGTTCCTTTATCTCTGTAAATGCTTGGACCTGCACCTGTCCCAGGCAGCAAACATAGCTTGTTTCCAAGTATTTCCATGTTTCTTTTATGCAGATTGAGTTGGCCAGGAGGCATACCATACACAATGTTTTGCCAGAGAGATAACTGTTTAATATGGCCTTCCTACTTAGAATCTGATTTTCACCTTCTGGTGATATGTCTTAACTTACATAATTTTCAGCATACATACATAACTCCTTACACATTATATGCACATACATTTCACAATGATTAACTTGTATGACACAAGTTCAGTAGAGACCTTGTTAGACCGGCACCTCAAGAGGAGCCAAGCCTAAACCTTATAATCAGGAGGCAGATCCTCCCCTATCCCAGTGGTAGGGAGCCTTTCGGCAATTGGAAAATAACAAAGGTAAACCGGAATCAATATGCTTCGAAAACAAAGGGGGTTTATTGAACAAAGGGAACGGGGTCACAAGATAAGTCAGGGTCTCAATATGAATGATGGTGTTATTGAATAAGTGTCTCTGGTGTTATTTCACTATGCTCACAATCTTTCTTCTCCAATGGTGGTGTTGTCCTCTATCCGTCTGTTCCTTTCCCGATGGTTCCTCGTCTACTTCTATTCCTGGTCTGACAGTCACCGTCTGCTTCTATTCCTGGTCTGACAGTCACCGTCTGCTTCTCGTCCTCGCTTATACACAGTCTCTATTCAGTCCACAGCAGCAACGATAGTAACACAGAAGAACAACGTCCAGCAATGCCCACAGAACAACAACGAGCAACCGTTGGTTCCTTCCTTTTGTAGGATCGCAGGAACCTCTGGGAGCCAATCCAATCGATGGGATTTTCCCGCTTCTAGGGACCTTTGCGCACGACCCTAAGGGTTTTGCGCACGGCCCCTAGCCTTGTGCACACGGCCCTTAGCCTTTTGCACCCGGCTCGCTATGGTCTATGACCATTCCTATTGGACCCTTCCTTATGAATATTCAAATTAACATTGGTAATACAACTGAACTATTGACCCCGCTTATGTGGATTCTCTAGTGGCTACTATTTACAAGATCACTAACCTATTTACAAAAAAGGGGAGGGGCAGTATGGGGTCTAAGACCCACAGGTCACAACCTTACATGACCCCTTTTTGTGAACCCAGGGGATCGTTGTAACCGCTATGTATCCCTGTGACCTCTGCCAGTGGGCACCAAGTGGTCTCTGTGTTACAAAGACCCACTCTTCCAATCAAAATATGGTTTTGGATAATCACTGTCCTCAGTTATGCTCTTAATCATGGAGGCACCTGGCTCTAATTCCATAGTTAATGTTGTGTTTTAAAATAGATTTAAGATGGTATATATATATATGCCTGGTTTATCTCTAATGGTAGAAGTCTAATCGTAAATTTTCACACAGGTAACTTTCATGTCCTTTGAATTGTTTGTGTAGCTTTAGACACTGTATAGCATTTTAATAGGAAGTCTTTGAATGTGTACTTTGTCTGTCCAAGCTTTCACTGTTGACTGATATTTTTTTTTTAATTATTGAGTATCTATACATAGTTTGGTAGAGAGGAGTATCCTGGATTTTTTTAGGTATTATTCTTCTTAGCTGAAAGTGTATGGAACAATGGTTGCTGATAGAGATCAGCAAGAATGGTTGCTAGTAGAGACCATGCTGAGAGAAAGTGCATATAATTGCACTTATATATATATATATATATTTGTCACTTATGTATAGTTGCTGGCACACGGGAGTTAATGTGCAGCTGCAGATGGAGAAAATCATCTTAATTAGTAGCTGCACTTCTGACACGCCCTCCTCCTAATGCCTTCTCTTGCCCAATCTCCCATCCCCACTTATGTATTAAAGTCTAGGAAATTAATACACTCAAACATTGTGAAGCACTTACACATATACAATACCTGATACAAACCCACAAAAATAAGGAAATGAAAAGCCACTTAACAGTATATACCTTCTACTCTTCCACCCACAGGAATATAGTTTACCATTATCACAACTACCATACATTACAGGCCACTCACCACAACCTGAACCCTGCCTTCCTAGGGATGCCAGGCATACATCACTACCTGTATCAAACTACCTCCTACTACTACATCAAATATCCACAACACATAGTGTTGAGGGAAAGCACTTTGATAAAAAGATGTATAGAGAAAATTGAGTTGAGAGGAAGGATGGTTCAGGGGTGAGGAAGCTACCTTAGAACTTAGAAAAGCAATGTTCAATTCCTTGTTCTGCTACAGACTTCCTCCGTGAACTTGAACAAGTCGCTTAGTCTGTATGTGCCTTAGTTCTCCACATTCCCTATTTCACAGGGCTCGACACATTAAAGATTGTGAAGTGCTCAGCTATTATGGCGGATGGGGGCCATATAAGTACCATGGATAGATAGCGGTACTAACTACGTCACAACTTTTACATATATCTGGATCTGAAAGCACTAAAATTTTTATCCAGAGATTTTACAGACTTTCCTGAAAAAGTAATGTAGGGGTATTTCTAGATGTTTTAATTCATGACAGCAATTAGTTTATAATTAGTTATAGTATAAATGGTTTGTTATTGCAAAGAGTGTCAACATAGTAATTAAACATAAAGGTTTATTAATAAGAGAACAGACTAACTGTATTTGAGCAATTCTAGCTTCTTCAAAAATTACATTTTGGCCAGTAAGAAAAGAATAGGTGCAAATTCAGCTACATGAACATTCTGTTCATCACATTCAAATGCCTAGGATGAATGAAAGAGCATGCACAAATTAAAGACCCCATGTGGCACCCACTGCAGCTAGTCTAATATATTTGTGACCAGTCTTACTTTCAGACATTGCCACAGTTTTGGCCTTCATATTTACAATGGCAAGTGGGAAAGGCTGCAATGTTGGCCTGTTATGGTCATTTCACTAAGGATATAACTTTTTTTAAGTGGTTTTGGGTATTTTTGTTCCCTTTTTAAAAAAAAAAAAGGACTGCAGAAATCTAATTTTGTTGCTTAAAATCTCAGAAAGGAAAATATATTAAAACCCCTGAGTATATCTTCTCTAGCTTTTTCATAAAGCTTGCATTTTTCCTCTCAAAGGAGTGCTAGTTTAGGAACATGGTTCTTCTGTTCCTTACCAATTAAGCAACAACAGATGAAAATCAAATGGATCTCAAAATGGCAGCTAATAATGTCTACTTGTTGATTTGTATATAGAAAGAATGAAGTATGCAGAGGGGAAACAGCAGGAGAGCCTTCAGATTAAAGCATATGCATAACTCATTATAAAACACCAGAATTAAATAGCTCCTGGATCCCATTTAGATATTAGAAGACTGTTTAAAGGTACAATTAAACACTTTCATTTTCAGAGAGACTCACTGATGATTAGAATATACAGTTTTGGAGCAAAATTAGTTTTTCTAACCCTCTGTTTTAACTAAGATGCTAGGTACATCTCATGATTCAGAGGAATCTGACAGTGTCTGTGAGCACTGAGAGCAATAAACAGTGAACAGCTATTGCTGCATTTTATTTCTAAATAAAATGTCATAAAGGTGAACTGTAAGTGAAATAAAGGCGCAAGAGCAGAGAGAAGGCCATCACAACAGAATGCTAGAACTAGTAACATTTAGGTATTGTATTAAAATATCTGCAAAATGGAGTAGTAATGGCATAGTAGTGGTGTATTCTGGAAAACACCCATTCATTAAAAAAAAAAAAAAATCCTTTTAATTCTATTATAGAACCCATAAGATTTAGTAGTATTCACAGATAGATATAGCTTTCTTTTGTCTGTATCACTCTGAAAGGCGAATGTATTGTTAATCTGTATGATCTTATTCAAATGCCCTGAAAAAATGTTACACTATAAAACCTGAGTCTGGATGGGGTAGTTGTGATGCTGGCTGGATTGGGGGGGGAGGGCATTTATTATACTATTTAACATCAATATGTCAAAATCATAATAATTCATGTGAGATATGCCATACCAGGTACCGTATAAGGCTATAATGTGCAAAGTAAGATGATAATGTTTAGGTTCATGTGTTATATGTGTAATGGAAGTTATGGATATGTTTGATATATCTGTGTTTCAAATTGTGCTGTGTCTGGGCGACACCCCGGACAGGATGGCTGCAGCACTAGCCTGCTTAATGGCCCATTAAGAAATTCACAGGTACAGAGTGCCCAGGGGGAGAAGCCAGGGATATACCTGATGAGTCACCAGGACTTACTCATGTGACTCTGGACTCCATCTTATTCCTATACATTTTCACAAGCAACATGACAAAGGCCAAAGGACATAAAAGGTAGCTGCACCACATCCATTTTGTCTTCAGTCTTTAGCCTACTGCCTACCTCTGGATCAACTCATCTACAACTGACCTGAAGCTGTGAAACAAAGGAGTAAGACCCATCCAGATACTGGATGTACACCAGAGGGACAATACAAGCCTGCAAACTCCACAATTCTATTAGAAACCTGATAGATATGGACTTTCAAATCAATTGTATGTGTCTGATTGCTTTATTCCTTTAACTTTTCTCTTATAGTTTCTTTCTTTCTTTTTATAATAAACCTTTAGTTTTAGTTACTAAAGGATTGGCTGGCAGCATTGTATTTTGAGTAAGATCTAAACTTATATTGATCTGGTGATGTGGCTGATCCTTCGGGGTCAGGAGAAACCTTTTTGGTAAAGAGCATAGAGTTTTAAATAACTGGTCTCTTTACTGGACCTAGTGGCCAATTGGGAGCCGGAGACTGAAATGGAGTTAAGGGGGCTGTGTATATTTTTGTGTTAGCTTCTTGATAGCCAGTGTGGGGAATCAGAAGCACTGTTTGATGCTGATTGGGAAGTCTGACTTCAGTGTCACCCACCAGTGCAGGGAGAATCTGCTCTCCTTTTACAGCCTGCCCTGACTTTGGCATTTTCAGGTGGCTGCCCTGGGCACGGACGGGTCACACCAACAAACTGAAATTCCTTGTTCTTGGCATTAATTTAGCCTGTCCAATCAAACAATTCACTAAATACTAGGCACAGACAGGTCACAGGAGTGATCAGATTATATTGTTTTAATTATTGACTGAGCAGTTAAAGGTGCTTATAACACATATTTAGACTACATTTTCATATTTAGACAACACTTCTTCCTTCCTGAATCAGAGAGAGTTATTAACTTGTTGCAGTGCAACCAGCCTGTGAGTTCTGTACAATTGCAACCTGTGAAAGCACGGGTGAAAAACTTCAGAGAAGACATGAGAGCTACAGCAACAATAAACCACTATGAAAGTCAAATGAAAAATGAACACACAGGATTTGGGTTAAATGCTATGCAGTCTTAATATAGCAGCTAGAGAGTGTATCTTATTCACAACAGTCTCATAAGTGTTTGAGAATAAAAGGAAAATGGTTTTGTTAAAATGTCATTGATAGGATAGGAACTAAGAGGATTTTGCAAGCTGCATACTCAAAGGAGAATTAGAGCATAGCCTTCAAAGATACAGCTCTGTATTTGAAGAACAAAAACTAGCAAATGGATAGGTTGCTTACAGGGCAAAGACAGACTTACAAAGATAAGTTAATTGGGCAAGTTTTGAAGCCACATCTTAACTCATTTAGGAAGTGTTGGGGCTATAAAATTAGATTCTAAACCATTCTACATTATAGTCTCCATTCTTCCATTTTATTCCATTAACAGCAGACAAAAATTAAAGTGGGAGTGTGACACACTACACCCCATGTATTCCCTCCTGGTGTGATTGTGTATTATTCATGTTCACCCTTACAGTGTAATTGTGTATTGTTTAATACAAAGTGTGCCATGTAAGATGTTTTAGGAATGCTCATGGCATACTGACCGTTATTTTTATAGTGATGTGTTTGTTGCAATGTCATGTGAATGGTTATAAGGCTTCGCTATGTAATATTCCCACAGTGACTCATGACATGGAGAAAACCATGCATGGACACTGTTTATCACCTGACCCTGAAAGGAGGAGCGAGGCCCCAAAGTGTCTCTCTCTCTCTGTCTCTCTTCCACCTCCATCTACAAACACCACCAAGAAACTGAAGTGCTGACCTATAGGGGAGCCTGGTTGGAAAGAGACCAGCCAGCCTCCGGTGAGAATCCTCTGAGTTGTAACGTTGCTGCAAGTGTTAAACTTAATTTAGAATGCATTTGGCTTTTGTTTATCTTGATCAAATCTGACTTGTTTTCCTCTGATTTATAACTACTTAAAATCTTTCTGTACTTAATACATCTGTTTGTTTGTTTTACCTAAAGCAGAGCATTTGGTTTAAAGTATGTTAGGGACTCCATCTGAAGTGACAAGGCTGGTGCATATCAATTTATTTAATAAATTGACAAACATATGAGCTTGCTGTGTTCAGTGGGCAGCGCTTAACGTTGTAAGATGGCAGTTCTAGGACTGGGGTCACACCTTTGCATAATCCCATGACTGGCTGAATAGAAGCACTCACCCATTGAGTTGGGGGCAACTTGTTTGCTGGTGGCTGTGCATGAGCTGCCCAGGAGTAGGAGTTCACACAGCAAAGCAGAGAAAGATGGGCTCCAGGAGTTGAGGGTTGGGGGTGACACAGCGATTCACTAGTCCAGATTGCAAAGGGGAATGTCACAGGGGTCTTGTCTTTCTTCAAAAAAAAAAAAAAAAAAAAACAATTACAAAAGAAATGGAGACTAACAGAATATATCACAGTTAGATTGAGCTATCCATGAGTAAAAAGTGACCACGTTTTCAAAGTGAAGACTATTTCAAGATCCATTCTATTATTATAGTGTACACATTCTTTCTCTAGCTCCCAAGGAGTAACTCTTGGCAAACTTTGAAAAAAATTATACCTCCTGCTGCAAAAAGGTCAATAAATTTTGCTCACAACAAAGAAGGGGGATGGGAAAGAACATGTTCATTGGGGACATGCAATTATTTTCAGGTCTTTTGTTTGGTCAGCCATATGTTATTATTGTGAAAGAAGGAAATAAAGTCAGACCTCTTTGTGCAAAATGTTAGAAAGTATATATATATGGATTTTTTTTGGCATGCTTCAAAATGATACCAATTGATGTGATGAGTTGCAAACAAATAAAAATACAGTTCAAAGATGATATGTAGTAAGTTTTTTTTTCTTGGCCTCTAATTTCATACCAATGTAGACACAATTTTGAAAAGAAACATTTCTTTCACAAAAATAAGGCCATAATAGAAAGATTTTTTTCAGATTTTTCTGATGAAGACATTCAGATTGTAACTGTACAAATGATTCAGTGTTATGGGAGAAGAGTTATTTAAGTTAAGCACCAGTGTTGACACAAGAACAAATGGATATAAACTGGCCATCAACAAGTTTAAGCTTGAAATTAGGTGGAGGTTTCTAACCATCAGAGAAGTGAAGTCCTGGAATAGCCTTCCAAGGGAAGCAGTGGGGTAAAAACTCTAACTGGCTCCAAAACTGAGCTTGAAAAGGTTATGGAGGGTATAGTGTGATGGGACTGCCTACAATGGCATGTGGCCCATCTTTGACTGCTAGTAATAAATACACCCCTGACAAATGGAGATGGGACACTAGATGAGGAAGGCTCTGAGTTATTACAGAGAATTCTTTCCCAGGTGTCTACATGCTGGGTCTTGCCAACATGCTCAGGGTCCAACTGATCACCATATTTGGGTTTGGGAATGATTGGTAGAGAACCTGGAGGTTTTTTACCATCCTCTGCAGTATGGGGTATGAGTCACTTGCAGGTTTAAACTAGTGTAAGTGGTGGATTCTCTATAACTTGAAATCTTTAAATCATGATTTGAGGACTTCAGTAACTCAGCCAGAGCTCATGGGTTTATTTCAGGAGTGGGTGGGTGAAGCTCTCTGGCCTGCAATGTGTAGGAGGTCAGACTAGATAATCACAATGGTCCCTTCTGGCCTTAAGGTCTATAATTTCTCTCTGAGAAAATTTTACCCATTTAAGTCAATATTTACCTTCTGGGTCTATACATTTTGGTGACAAGCTCAGCAGACATATATATTGTACTAATAACATTTACTAATGAGGAAAAACACTCTAACACCTCCCAAAAACATCAACAAAAATGGATGTTCCCTGGATCAATAAAATTATGAATTGGGAAAGGAGAAAACATAGCAGCTGTATTTATGATGTTCAGAATACACATGTATATACATTAAAGTGCTACTAAGGTCTACTCAAGACTGGAACACTCTATTCATTTGTTGTTGTTATTATTTATTATTTTGTCTTATTTCCATTACACTTTTGAGTTAAGATTATATAAATAGGGATTCGCAATGTTCCCTGTTATCCTTTTTCTTTGACTTTACTAGCTTTAGAAAAGCTAAGCTCTGTCTCTCTGCTTCTTAGTTTTCCACTCCTGAATGTCTTCATCAATCTTCTGTTTTCTATTAGATTATTTTTTCATTAGATAGGTTGCTCACCTGTTTACCAAAAGTCCTACTTGCTACTTACTGACTTCTGTCACTTACACTGTTTCTTCTTATCTCTCATTTAGATTGTCTTCATAGGTTTGTAATCTGTATTCCTCTCTTTGTCTTTCTAATGGTTTGTTTTGTTCCCTATGTGCATGATGGCCAGGCCATAAAGGTTTTATTTGCTTGGACTTGAAAGCTCACAATTTGGAAAGCTTCCCTGGGGCACAAAAAGTCAGTCTGAATATGATATTTTTTACTGCTGTTTAATTTAATTTAATTAAATTATTTTCCATCAGCCTATCTCCTCTATTTATATTTCATAATGCACATTTGAACAAAAACATTGTTAGTGAAAGGCAATCCTCAACAGCATCTAAAGTTCGGTTCAGAGGATGCTTTTCTGAACATCTTTATCTGGAAATTGGACTGGACTCCTTCTGAGATTGGACTGTCTCATAAAGTTTCCATTACTAACTATCATGGTCTTGACCAGAAATATTACAAAAATAGCCTCTTTCTTAGTATCTTAGCCTTCCATTTGTAATCCTTGGCAAAGCCAAAAAGTACAGAAGTACACAATACTGAACAAAAAGTTGCCCAAAATTGCTGAAATTTGATTTACAAACTCTAAAGTTTCACTCACTTTTGGCCTGAAAAAGGCAAAATAGGGTGGGTAGAGGAGCTCAGACAAAAAGTCCAAAATCAAATTCAAGGTACATGAACCAGCACAAACAGCTGCACACCTGATGACTACATCTTTTAAAGTATGTAACAAGTGCCATTGCCCAGAGTGCTCTCCTACATGCTGGCTCCAAAACACACATATTTTCCAAGCATAAAGCCTCCTTTTATTGTACACAGACTATATAGGTGGCCTCTTTTCTTGTGTTCTCTTGGCTCACATGAGTCAGAATTTACCCTTCTCTTTCCACTGTTCAAAGAATGAACTCAAGTATTTTTAGAAAGCAATTCAAGTTCCTAAAGGAGTGTATGTTTACTGTAACTGAGCCTGATTCTCCCCTGGATATAAATTAGGAGTTTGTCATCGTGCCTCTGTGGGTCACAGCTGAGAACACCAGATTCAGGACAACTGCTGAGAAGCAGGGCAGATTCACCCCCAAACTGGAGGTTTTTCTATCATAGATATATCAAGCCAGTAACAAAAGTAAACTTCTGTCTCATCACACTGGTTAACAAGAAGTAAAAAATGCAGTCTCCTTGGGCACTCCAGACCTTATTTCACCACCCAGACATCAGACTTTATGAAGAATGGTTATTGAAAACCAAATAAATCAAAGGTTCTTCTGATCCCAAAAGGTAAGCCACATAGCCAACTCAATATATAACTCATATCTTCCCAATAATCACAGTGTTTCCAACTCTTTAGTGACTAAAATTTAAAGATATAGGAGAAAAGAAGACGAGAGTTTAAATGGTTAATAGATCATATACATACAATTATTGCAAAGTTCTTATATCAGCCTTGTAGCAGTGATGAAATAAACTGCTGGCTTATAAAGTCTCTGATAACTTCCAAGATTGGAAGGTCCTCATTCCCTTGATTAGAATGGTCCTTTTAGAATAAGTCCAAAAAACAGAACAGGAAAGAGCCAAAATGGAAATGTTTTCAGGGTCTTTTTTACCCTTTCCCATGTGGATGGAATTTTACTGTCCCGAATACAGCCCACAACTTAGTTTGTGGAAAAGTACAGGCACAAGATGAAGTTCAGGGTCACATGAGTAAGTCACATGCACTTACATGGCTTGCTGACTCATTGGGGCAGCCATTATTCTTGGCATTAATATGGCAGAACTATATTCTTGCTAAGGCATCCACAGGAATGGCTTGCTGGGTGCGATGTGTTTCCATCCATGGCCCATTGTGAGTGTTAATTGTCTTTAATGGCCATCAAGCTTGAATAGTCCATTCACAATGGCTGGCTAGACTGGATGTAAACTACCTTGTGGATATTACCCCAGGAACAAACACAATTGAAATACGGATATATAATTGGTATTCATAACTTCAGATACGATGATGATACATGGTTTTAAACAGGATAACCTTATTTAGCAAATCATAGATTTTCCACTGACACCTTACACAATATACTTTGTACAAGTTTTGTTGCAATTGTCTAACAATGGCAATATAAATTATATAAATGGTAATATATCTCAATCATACAGCATCACACAGTCACTCCACTAAAGTGAACTGAAATTACAGTAAACCTGATATAACAGGAGAATCAGGATCACCGTATTTTGGAGTAACACTATGCTCAGCATACCCTTGTGTGCATGAAATGGCATCTGATTGAAATGTGTATTTGCTAGTGATCAATACAAAACTTCTGTCAGCTGATTAGATTCCTCCTACATTTCTATTTATGCAATATGATGGTAATGCCTGGAGTAACCGTTATTGAGCAAATTTTATTGCAGACATCTCTTATAAAGACAAAAACAAAAATAACAAGTAGAACTGGCAGAAAAACTGTGAAATTATTTTTTTCAAATTTAATCACTCTTTTTGGTCAAAACTTGAAATTTCTATGAAAAAGTTTGTCATCATTTTTAATCAAAGGTGGGTTTTTTTCGTTTTTTATTTTTCCTTGGAACTACTTTTTCAGATCACTTGGTATATCAGTTGTGTTCAATAAATATTTTTGTTCTACATATGGAAAAAACAGACTGTGATGCTGGCTGGATTAGGGGAATCATTTAAGATATTATTTAACATCAATATGTCAAAATTACAATAATTCATATGAAATATCCCATGTCAGGTGCCATTAGAAAGGTAAAATTTGTTAAGTATGATGATATTGTTTATATTCATGTGTTATATGTGTATTGGAATTTATGGATATGTTTGATATATCTGTATTTCAACTTGTGCTGTGTTTATGGGCGACTCCTCAGACAGGATTTCAGCAGCAATAAGCTGCTTAATAGCCCATTAAGGAAACTCACAGGTACAATGGGCCTGAGGAGAGAAGCTGGGGCTACACCTGATGAGTCACCAAGACTTACTCATGTGACCCTGGACTCCACCTTATTCCTGTAAATTTCCACAAGCAGCATGGCAAAGCCCAAGGGATATAAAAGGTAGCTGCAGCACATCCATTTTGTCTTCAGTATTCACTTACCTCTGGATCAACTCATCTATAACTAAGCTGTGAATCAAAGGACTGAGACTCATCCAGGTACTGGATGTCCACCAGAGGGACTATACAAGCCTGAAAACTCCACAATTCTACTGCAAACCTGATATATATGGACTTTCCATTCATTTGTATTTGTCTGATTGCTTTAATCCTTTAACATTTCTTTTATAGTTTGTTTCCTTCCTTTTATAATAAACCTTTAGTTTTAGTTACTAATGGATTGGCTGGGAGCATGGTATGTTGGGTAAGATCCAAATTTATATTGATCTGCTACTGTGGATGACCCTTTGGGGTCAGAAGAACCTTTTGGTAAAGAGCATAGAGTTTTAAATAACTTATCTCTTTACTGGACCTGGTGGCTGATTGGGAGCCGGAGACTGAAATGGAGTTAAGGGGGCTGTGTATATTTTTGTGTTAGCTTCTTGATAGCCAGTGTGGGGAATCAGAAGCATTGTTTGATGCTGGTTGGGAAGTGTGACTACAGTGTCACTCACCAGTGCTGGGAGACACTGCTCTCCTTTTGCAGCCTGCCCTGACCTTGGCATTTTCAGGTGGCTGCCCTAGGCACACATGGGTCACACAGATGATGTAATATCATCATATGATGATGATGATATTCTCATTCCCCTAATATTTTAGGAAGATGTTGAACAGCAGCTACCGAAGTTAGATATTTTTTAAATCAAAAGATCCAGATAACTTGCATCCAAAAGTTTTAAAAGCACTGGCTGAGGAGCTTGCTGGACTACTAAAGTTAATTTTCAATAAGAAGGTCCAGGAGACTAGAAGAAAGCTAATATTGTGTCCACATTATTGATATTGGCTGACATCCTTCTCATAAGATCAAGCCTACTGGCAGCTTTTCCTCACAGATTTAGGGAATAACTGGGGGTTCATCCACAGCCCACATATAATTTCCAAAGTTCATTGTCTTACTCCTAAACAGGATGACCCCTGCTGCTTTTGTTTTTCCCTGCAACCTCCACCATCTATTGATTAGCATTATGCTCAGATTGTAAATGACTGTCCATTGTGAACCATACTATACTTAATTTGCACATGACTAGCCAGAGTGAGATAAGAGTCTTTTCTCCCTTACCCATCAGGAGTATGTGTGTTACTTTTTCTTTTCCTGTCAAAACTCACAGACCTAGAGAACATAATTTTTTGTACATACATATTTCTATACATACATCTCACAATGATTATGATGACCAATATGACACAGACTTTCATTAGGGACCTTACATGACATTCTTTGGCAGACAAGTGTGTAGATATCTGACCCTTATGTGCCCTTGTGTCCTCTGTCAGTTGGCATCAAGAGGTCCTTGGGTCACATCTATTGTTCAGTGACTGATTTTTGTGTGAGAGGTTGCTCATTTTCTATCTCAGAATATCACCTATCTTTATAATACCTTTATAATAATAATTTCTGGAATTTGCATCATCACTAAGCAGCCCTTGTTCAAAGGAGTATAGAAATATGTCTGAGAACTAGAGATACCTTGCTCTTATATAGCTCTTTCAATAGTAGATCTCAAAGTGCTTTACACTGTAAGCAAGTATCATGATCCTGACCTGTACAATTGGGATAAAACTGAGGCCCAGGGAGGCTTGCACCAGGTCATCCAGTAGCCACAAATAGAAGCCAGATCTCCTAAGTACCACACCAGTGTGCTATCCACTAGGCCATACCAACATTAACTTTTACAAAAGCATGATTAAAAGTTCTGCTATACACTACATTTTGCTGATGACTAACTGGCAGAGTGAAAAAGAGAGCACAAAATGAAGCAACAAAAAATGAAGTCTAGAACAAGATCAGGAAAATAAGAAATGTGGTTTCCCATAGCCAAACAGCTAAACAAGTGATATGAAGTCTTGAGGAATGATTCTTTAGTGGTATTCAGAAAGTTTTATACATCATCCTAAGTTTCCTGTTAGATATTTCTTAAAAGACAGACAAAATACCCTATCTGTACAGTGATCAATACTAACAAAAAGTCATGTCATTTACTCTCCAAAGGGATATTTCATCATCTATATCTAAGTTATTGTATATATTGCAAGTTAGTTGTATGTTGCCAAGTTGCCATCTGAACTGGGATGTTACCACACAATGAGATTGTCAGGGATCAGGGACTGCAATATATTCAGTCTCTTGTCACCCTAACAAGTGCAGCTGGTCTCTGATTGACTATACCACTTGACTGCTCAGGCAGGGCAGCTGGTTGGCTTTTAGCCCAGTAGCAGCAGCAACTCCCTGGCAGCTCAATGTGGTCATGACGATAGCTGTGATCCTTGCCTTGCCTCTATTCTGCTCCTAGTTCCTGCCTTGTTGTCCAACCTTGTTCCTGCTCAGTCCTTGCTACATGAGCTTGCTCCTGGTTCTGGTTTCCTGATTCTTGACTCTAGCTCTGAACTCTGGCATGGCAACTGGTTTCTGACGCTTGGCATGGCTATTAGATCCTGATCCTCAGCTTGGCTCTATCCCAGCTCTGACTCCTTCGGATGGCTAGTGGTTCCCAATTTGGATTAGATCTGCTTCCTGGTTCCACCAAGCCTCTCTTCTGCTCTAAGCGCTAGGCTACACTGCCCAGGCCCCAGGCTCTAGCACTAAAGTCACTTTTGGATGTTAGTGCAAATTCCAGGACAAAGGAAAGTAGTGAGTGAGTTTAATCTACCCAGAACCAAGCCAAAGCAGATGGATTTTGCATATTCTTTATAAGGATTTCTCCTGCTTTGCGTACTATACTGAGACTATCTTGAGGTTATTATTCAGGATGTGTGAGGTGAGAGATCACACTGAAGTAGGGCTTCTATTTTAGGAGACAATGTTAAGTAACTTCTAGGTCTTTGGTGAAGTTCCCTTTGAACAGGCTCTTGTCTCTTAAATGCCAAAAGTCACTCAAAGAAATTTGTGGATAGAACTGAAAGGGACAAAGAAGGGAGGTCTTTATTACTTAAGATCCTATGCACTGTTGTATCATAATCAATAGAATTGAGAGATGTAATGTTGAAAGATGAGAATGTAGAAGGAGGCTATTTTGACTGTATTAATCCTTTCTTGTCCACAGAGACTCCCTACATTTAGAACAGTTGACCCAAAATCTGTGCTTAGTTACATATGGAAGTAAAAATAAATTCTTATTGACTGAAAGTCAATTAGATAAACTTGTCTGGACAGCTGGACTCTAAGAAGCAATCATCCAGAGACCTTTAAAGAAAATATTCAAAGTACATTTCCTTTTTTATTTGGCAATGGCTTTGAGAGTACCTTGCCACTAAAAGCTTCCACACCCTATTCTGAATCCTCCGGAGTACGTCAACTGTGCAGTTGAAGTGTGCACAGACTGCTTTCAGGGGCAGACTGACCCAAGCTGAAAGCCTGTCTGGTAAACATCTTGTATCTTTGCCTGGTTGAAAGGGGTCTAACTCAAGGTAACAGGCAGGTCTAGAAACTAATGCTCTACAAAATTTAAAAAGCCAGGACTCCCACTGTACATGATATAAGCATCTAGAAATATTAGACAAGCTTTACAAATGCAGAAAATAATAAGAAATAGGGCAGTAATAAAATTGAAATTCAGATTTTGAATCTCTTTCTCCTCCAATTACACCAACATCCAGGGATATTTAGATACAGGATTTTGATCTGAGTTTACTGGTAGAAATGATCCATCTGGCTTCAGATAGACTAAATGTTTTCTTGCTGTAAAGAAAGATCTCCATATTGATGCAAAAAAAAGGTTACTAATAAAATTATTATAATTTGTTCTTATGTTAGGTTATTACAATCTTGACTGAAACTTTACTGAATTTTAAAAGATACCCAGAATTATTTTTGTGGCTGGAGAATACAATAATATATGCATATATTTTGTTTACTTATTCTATTAAGTGAAATGTCAGCCTAATTTAAAGAAATTCCAGAAAGCTTCTGATTTCTGTCAAAAGGGGCAATCCAATTGACAGGGAAGATAGAAACTCTTTGGCCATAAAACCCTGTTTATTAACCCCAAGTGTGTTTACCCAGGTTCTAAATGCAAATTTTATAACTTCCATATTTCTTTAATTTTTATATCATTTTCTTGCATGCTATGTTTTGAAAGATGTATTTAACTATTCATTATTTTACTTGTGTGCCTAGAATATTTGATGACAGCTTTAATTGCAAGTTGTAAAAGCTATAAATGGCAGGTCATAAATCCAGAAAAACATTGGTTCCAAAAGAAACAGTCACCATGGTTTTCTCAGAGAACAAGACACAGTCTAGCATAGAGATAAGACTCTTAAGGGCACAAACTTTGTTAGGCATTTATGTTTTAGAAATAGGACTCATAGGGGTCATTAATGGAGTCATGAAACTAAGCTCTAAAAGTGGACATTCCTTTACCCTCCTTCACAAGAAAAATCCTCTGATTTAAACCTCTTCAAAAGGTGAGAAAGAATTGTAGAAATATTGAAAATCATTTCCTTTAGAAGCACAGATCTTGTGGTTGGGAAAAGAAATGCTAAAGACCTTTCTTTCATATTCATGTTCCCACTTAACGGTGAACACTTTGGTTATCACTGAAATACCTGACTTGACAAGGCTCCTTTGAGAAGTATATTTGCAAATATTGTGTCTAAAGTTTCTAATGTAATAACTGCTTTATATCATTGATATGTAAATTGTAAGATTCCTTAGGTACAAACCCATATTTGGGTTACAAACCCATATAAAAACCCATTTGAGTGTAGAATATTTCTATTAATTAGCTAATTAATATATCATCTGGCAATGCTTAAGCAATTTCCTTACCAAACTGGGAACAAGAAGAGCCACCTCTCCAAAAATTGTTAAGAAGAAAGAACTTATTTAATGACTATTCAAGTACAAAAATTCTCTTTAAGAATTAATTTGGTTTCAAAAGATTTCTGAGAATTGGAAAACTTTTATAACTGACATAGGGATGTTTGGACTTCTTTGAAAACATTTCAACTCCTCGTAGACACTGATGGAACTGAAGGAATATCTCAGAAAATGGACCAAATAAGAGTTAAAAATCTAACTTTAAAGATGTTTGGAGAATTTTCCAGCACAAAGAACAAAGACAAAGGTATGCTGCATGTTCATTAAACACACTAAATACTTATGGAATGAAGCTGCGACTAAGGAGAAATAATCAATTACAGTAAATTATGTGTGTCCTTTTCAGAAAAATAAATCTGTTGCTACCCTCTGCCCAGGTCTGTCAGTAAGCTTTGGAGACAGTAATGGGTCTGTTACCCCAGAATTTGACATTCCTGGGTGATAGTATAACAGTCAGCCATCTTGCGTGTTCAGCCACTGCCAGCTGAAAACCAAACATCACATAGGTAGGAAAATCTTAGGCCCTGAGAGGCAAAACCAATAACTGTATGTTTGCAATTTTGCTGTCAGAATGGGAGGATAGGATAAGAAGTGAATGTCTTGTGAAAATAGAAGGAATGTTTGGACAGCTAACCTTGGTCTTAAGTGCCTCTGACATCTTTGATGTGCAAGTTGTATTGTTGTTATGACTATAAATGTTTTGATGATAAGAAATAATGAGTAGTTTTGCTGAAATTAGGAGAACTGATAACCCACTAGAGCAGTGGTTCCCAACCTGTGGCCCTGGGGCCAAAAGTGGCCCACAGGAATTTTCAAAGTGGCCCGCCGCTTCCCTTCTGTTGGCAGCAGAAGGGAGTCGCTGCCTAAGGACACAGGCGGAGCGCGTTGCCGCGGGGCTACAAGACCGGTGCAGCCTCCTTGCAGCTGCCAACGGGATGGGAGATCAGCACTCCCCTCCCCCTGGCTGTAACAGGAAGCACAGCAAAGTGCTCTGCCTAGCTCCGTAGGTGCTGGGGTCCCTGCTGGAGTCAGAGGGGGGGGAGCACTGATCTTCTGTCCCCCTGGCTGCAGAAGGGAGCCACAGCCCAGGAATGCAGGTGAAGTGCACAGGGCTACAGGACACGTGCGGTTTCCCTGCTGCAGTTAGGGGGATGGGAGATGAGCGAGGAATTCCAATTATTTGAATGGGAGCTGCTGGATGCTTGGCATTTTAGTAAATCACACTCATTATGTAGTTGCCTAAGTATGGATTTATGGTTAGGATCTTAAATTTCGGAACTCTTTTTTTAAAAAAAATCTTGCTATAGAGGGCAACTATTATTGTAATAGTGAATGGACAGTTCACTATCAATGTTGTACACTGGTGGGTGGTTTAATAAAATCATAGATGATTAGGGTTGGAAGAGACCGCAGAAGGTCATCTAGTCCAACCCATTGCTCAAAGCAGGACCAACCTGAATTAAATCATCCCAGCCAGGGCTTTGTCAAACCAGGCCTTAAAAGCCTCTAAAAGCCACCAGTTCCTTGGGTAACTCATTCCAGTGCTTCATCACACTCCTAGTGAAAGTTTTTCCTGATATCCAACCTAGACATTCCACACTGCAACATCAGACCACTGGTCCTTGTTTTGTGATATGCCACAACTGAGAACAGCTTAACTGCATCCTCCCTGCTAGTTGAAGGCCTTTTGGTAGTTGAAGGCCGCTATCAAATCCCCCCTAATTCTTCTTTTCCGCAAACTAAACAAACCCTGTTCCCTCAGCCTCTCCTCATAAGTCATGTGCTGCAGCCCCCTAATCATTTTTGTTGCCCTCAGCTGGACTCTCTCCAATTCCCCCACATCCTTCCTGTAGTGGGGGCCCAAAACTGGACACACTACTCCAAATGTGGCCTCACCGGTGCGGAATAGAGGGGAATAATCACTTCCCTTGATCTGCTGGCAATGCTCCTACTAATGCAGTCTTATATACCGTTAGACTTCTTGGCAATAAGGGCACATTGTTGATCATGTCCAGCTTCTTGTTCACTGTAACTCCCAGGTGCTTTTATGCAGAACTGCTGCCTAGCAAATCAGTCCACAGTCTATAGGAGTGCATGGGATTCTTCCGCCCTAAGTGCAGGACTTTGCACTTATCCTTGCTGAACCTCATTAGATTTCCTTTGATGCAATCCTCCAATTTGTCTAAGTCACTCTGTATCCTATCCCTACCCTCCAGGATATCTACCACTCCCACCAGCTTAATGTAATCTGCAAACTTGCTGAGGGTGCAATCCAGTCCATCCTCTAGATCATTAATGAAGATGTTGAACAAAAGCAGCCCCAGCATTGCTTGATACCGGATGCCAACTAGACATCAAGCCATTGATCGCTACCCATTGAGCCCAATGATCTAGCCTGATTTCTGTCCACCATATAATCAATTTATCCAACCAATGCATACCTCTATAACTTGCTGGCAAGAATACTGTGGGAGACTGTATCAAGAGCTTTGCTAAAGTCAAGGTACCGGTATATCATGTCCACCGCTTTCCCCTCATCCACAGAGTCAGTCATCTCATCATAGAAGGCAATCAGATTGGTAAAGCATGGCTTGCCCTTTGTGAATACATTCTCACTGTTCCTGATGAACTTCCTGTCCTCCAACTGCTTCAAAATGGATTTGTTGAGGACCTGCTCCATGATTTTTCCGGGGACTGAGGTGAGGCTGTCTGGTCTGTAGTTCCCCAGCTCCTCTTCCTTCCCCTTTTTAAATATGGGCACTAAGTTTGCCTTTTTCCAATCATCCAGGACCTCCCCCATTCGCAACAAGTTTTCAAACACAATGGCCAATGGCTCTGCAATCACATCAGCCAATTCCTTCAACACCCTCAGATGCATTGACTGTTTCATCAGTCAAGAAAAGGAAATAAAACTCCAAGCCTTAGCCCATTCTTCAAGTTCTGTGTTCAAGCATAAGAAGAAAGAGAGGCAAGACTGTGCAACATTCTGGCTTTATTCCTTCTTCTGCATATACTGTCTGGTCTCATCAAGCACATACTCTAAGTTCTTAGACATCATCCTATACATAAGCAAACTATAACACTCATGCTGTAAAGCATAGTATACTATGTCATACTATAACAAACATACTATAAAGCTATAGATCATAAAACTTCAGAGTTTACTTATTACCCAGTGGGCAATAATTCACTGGGAAAATCTCTGGGCAATAGTTTGCTTAGGCTTTCCCCACATTAGCTGCCATGCAGGAAGAAGACTATTGTTCCCTTTAGTTCTCCTTTGATTCTGCTTCTACTGCATTCTATACACCACCTGAGCTGTCATGTGACCAACCAGACTCTGTTAACTCTTTAAAGGCTGCGGAGCATCTCCTTTTATTGCATTTGTGAATTTTTCACTTTTACGTGTTTAAATATAGAATACAAAAGAGCTAGAACCAGCAGGAGTGACTTAATGGAAGCTGAAAATGATAACATCTTTTCATCTAAAGCAAGTTCATTTAAAAATTGTATAATTTTCTGAATAAAAATAAATAATGGCAGATTTTAAATTCAAGTGAATCGCAGTATGCTAAAAAGAGAAGAACTTTGTTGTTTCAGGCCAAAAAATGATGTGGGTGATTTAACAAGCAGTAAACAAAACTATATAGATTAGTTATTGTATAATTAAGCATTATTTATGTTGTGTTCCAGAGTCTGTAAAACTGGTTTTCATTGAGTAAAAACCTAAAAAATAGCAAGTAGATGAAATAATTTACAGTAGACAGTATTTATATAAATTAATTTTGTCTCTGGGCATGTACATAAAGGAGAAGAAAATGGAGAAAAATACATTCATTTAACTAGATATTGACTCTTTTACATAATAAGATGTTTCAAGGAGAGAACTTTCTCTACCCCTATGGTAATTTATTTATTGTTTGTTTCTTTCCTTCTGCCCTTCAGCTTCCTGGTGTAAGACTACATTCACACAGTACTATGGCTTCTAATCTCAATACTAAATAGATTTCAAACTAAAATAGCAACTCAGACTGCCAGGGGAATCTTTTATGCCCATGAGGTTTGCATTAATATAATGCCAGTAGCAAGTCTGAGAATGCAATGTGTTTCAAGTCTCTGGACAACATCACCTTCACTCCTATGGTGCGCCGTGTTTACAGCTTCAGTGCAATGCAGAAGATTCAAATGCTGGAGCTAAGTATAGAAGCCAAGGGAGGATGGAGAGTAAGAAATAGCACACTATTTGTAATTTTGTCTAATAAAGGAGGAAAGGGAGATGAAGTGCACAGAGTTTTCAGAAAAATTACATGGCCAAAGGGGCTACAGCACAGTAGATAACTGGCTTCATGACAAAGTGCCCAGTGAATAAAACCAGAGTTGATGAGTTTAGTGCCAGAGCTAGGGTTAAAATGTGAATAAATTTACTAGCTGAACCTATCCAAAATACATGACTTCAAATAGAGATCAAAATAGTGCAGATTAATTGATCAGATGATGCCATACCATGCAGATTAATTTGCACCAAGAATGACCATGACCAAAATCCACAGTCCTTCCATCATACCCTAACCTGGTTTGAGAGGGGGTTTGTCTGTCTGTAAGGTAGGCATTATCTGTCATTATTTGCCTCGCTCCACTGCCATCTCATGGACACCTGTTATATATACCCTTTTGATAGAATGATTATAGGATACAAAAAATAATTCCAACTGCCCTGCAACTAGCCATTATTATTTTGCTGATTTCTTCTATCTGTCCCAATACAGATGTGTGTGAATGAGGGCTCTAACTTAGGAGAAGGTAGCAGCATTCAGTACCATCTTAAGGAGAGCATTCTCTATTTAGGACCAGCATGGAAACAGTTATGGGAGAAGTAGAGAAATGGGAAATTCCTACCATTCATGATGACTGATTTTTAAAATCTGCCATGAGACTTGCTCACAGGAATTCAGGAACTTCTAATCTAAAGCTGCAGCTTAACCTTGGTTCAGACTCAGTTCTGGATCTAAAAATCACCTCCTCTTTAGAACAACTAGCTTAAGCTGTCAGTTAAGAGCAAGTTTAGGGCTGTTTTGCATCACTGGAGTGTTGTAAAGCATCCAGAGTTTAAGTGAATGTGGCCAATTGATTTGTTTTGCATACTTCTTTCAAATAATTTGTTTTTACCATTTCACCATTATGTTCCCAAAAGTCTGATGAGGCAGAGATTTTCAGCACAATGAAGAATAACAAGGAAAATGGTAAGTATGACACAAGATTTACTATTTTCTTCAGTTCCCAATTTGCTTTTAAAATGTTTAATCATCACAGTAGATGGTGATACTTTGGGAAATCTGTCTGTACACCTTGTGAATACTAGTTGATATGATGGATATTATAAGGCATTTGACTAAAGCTAGGAGAATGAGTTTTTGCTGACCTCTTAACAGGGGGCTGAGATTTAGAAAGTGGAAAATTACCAGCAGTGGAAGAAAGAAAACAAGGTGTTGATGTTAGCCTTTAAAAACTACAGAGGCTGGGTAGTTTAAGGAAGACACAAAGCCACACAGGAAGATTTTGGGCAGGAGATGAGAAGAAACAGGCATGCTTTGGTAGAAAAAGGAGGCCCAGTTTAGCTGTAGGAGCAATCAACGTCAACGTAAGCTGACCTGGAGAGACACAAAGAGGCTCCATGGCTGGGAAGACGAGCAATCCGTAACAGGAGAACAATCCTCTATGCCTCCATAGGACTCTGATCCCACGCCAAAGAATGTTCTGGAGAGGTGAGAAAACTGAAGCAGGAAAATGCATGTAGGATTTATTATTTTTGTATAGATTTGTATGTTTATTGTGTGATTAAGTAAAGAGAAGTGGTGTGTTATGTGTTACATCTATATTGTGTCCTTAAAGAGTTAACCTGTGTACCCAGAACACACAGCTGGAGTTCTGTAAGAAGGTGTGTTTAAGTTGTGGGAGAGACTGGGAGCTCAGCACTAGATCCAGAGGTGAGGAAATTGGACTACCAAGGTTTCCACTGTCAGAGGTGGGTGCTAGACAGAGGATCTGCACCCCAAATGTGTAACTATAGATTCCAAGCTAGGGTATAGCAATGGTCTCTTATACTCTGGAGGTTTAAAGCATGTGGAGGATTCAACCATTGGGTGATGTCATGGTAAGGGTATGCTACAGACCACCTAACAAGGAAGAAGAGTTGAATGAGGCTTTTTTAAGCACATCCAGTGCACAGGACTTGGTGGTGATGGAAAACTTCAACTACCCAGATATCTGTTGGGAAAATAACACGGCAAGGCACAGATTATCAAAAAGTTCCATTGGAGACCATTTTTTTTTATTACAGAAGGTGGAGTAAGCTACTAGAGGAGAAACTGCTCTACATTTGATTTTGACACTCAGGGAGGAACTGGTTGAGAATTGGAAAGTGGAAGGCAGCTTGGGTGAAAGTGATCATGAAACGGTAGAGTTCTGGATTCTAAGGAATGGTAGGAGAGAAAACAGAACAATAAATATAATGGTTTTCAAGAAGGCAGACTTTAGCAAACTCAGGGAGTTGGTCAGTAAGCTCCTATGGGAAGCAAGTCTCAGGGGAAATATAGTTAAAGAGAATTGGCAGTTATCCAAAGACACATCGTTAAGGGCTCAAGAGCAAATTAGTCCACTGCATAGGAAAGATCGTTAGTATGATAAGTGACCACCCTGACTTTACCAGGAGCTCTTCAATGATCTGAAACTCAAAAAAGAGGTCTACAAAAGGTAGAAACTAGTCAAATTACAAAGGATGAATATAAACAAATAACACAAGTATGTAGGGACAAAATTAGAAAGACCAAAGCACAAAATATGCTAGCTAGAGACAAAAAGGATAACAAAAAATATTCTACAAATACATTAGAAGCAAGAGGAATACCAAGGACACGATAGTCCCGTTACTCAATGAAAGGAAAAAACAATAATAGAAAATGTGGAAATGGCAGAAGTGCTCAATAACTTTTTTGTTTCAGCTTCCACTGAAAAGATTAGTAGCAATTGGATATATAACATAGTGAATGCAGTGATGTAGGATATGAGGCTAAAATAGGGAAAGACCAAGTGAAAAATTACTTAGACAAGTTAGATGTCTTTAAGTCACCAGGACCTTATGAAATACATACTAGAATATACAAGGAGCTGACTGAGGAGATATCTGAAACATTAGTAATTATCTCTGTGTGTTCCGCCAAAGCGGAAGGTTTGTATTTTGGGATCTCTGCTACGAAAACAAAGTAGCCGGACAAGAAATGCCCACACAACAGTTTATTTATCTTAGCAGCAGTTTGCTTATCCAAGCAACATGCTACTAAACACCAGACTACCAAGCATAGGAAGAAAGTGCTTACCACTAAAAGGGTGAGGAGGCCCATTCTTCACCGAATGAAGCGAATTACAACCAGGGAACACATCTACCCGGGCATCCGCTAGCGCTTGATGGATCCACGGAGAGCCTCAGGTAGGGTGGCACCCGGGGATCCCTAATATATCCTCCTCCCCTATTCTAGCAATAAGCCTATTGGTTACATCTCAATCCCTTTGGGGATTGGGCTTTAATGCTTAATTTCCATTAGTCTATTGGCTATTAGCTAAGGACCAATCTACAATAAGGTGACGATAGTTGGTTATTGCTAGGACAGCTGATCTTGCTGCTAAAGCTGCTGATTCTACTTATCTTATTTCTATATTCATCTCATGGGTATTTCCAGGCCTGGGGGCAGTTCCTCTTTTCCTCTAGGGACTTTCCAGAGGGTATTTCCAAGCCTGGCCCTTGAGAGGCCTAACTCTTGCTCATAAGCCTGCTGCTGATTTTAGGGCCGAGCCTCACCATACTAAGCAGTTCTCGGGTTACAATAATCTTGCGCGCCCTACACTCTGAAAAGTCAGGAAGCAGGAGAGATTCCAAAGGACTGGAAAAGGGCAAATGTAGTGCCAATCTATAAACAGGGAAAAAAGGAAAGCCCAGGGAATTACAGACCAGTCACCTTAACTTCAGTACCTAGAGAGATAATGGAGCAAAAATTAAGCAATCAAATTGCAAACACCTAGAATATAATAAAATGATGAGTAATAATCAGCATGGATTTGTCAAGAATAAATCATATCAAACCAATCTGATAGCTTTCTCTGTCAGTATAATAAGCCTTGTGGATGCGGGGAAGATTTGGTATATCTTGACTTTAGTAAGGCCTTTGTCTGGCATGATCTTCTCACAAACAAACTAGGGAAATATAACCTAGATGGTGATACTATAAGGTGGGTGTATAACTGATTGGAAATCCATTTCCAGAGAGTAGTTATCAATGGTACACACTTAAGCTGGAAGGGCATATGGAATGGGATCCTGCAGGGATCAGTTCTGAGTCTAAAGCTTGTGGATGATACCAAGGTGGGAGGGGAGTGCCTTGGGGGATAGGATTAAAATTCAAAATGATCTGGACAAACTGGATAAATGGTCTGAAGTAAATATGATGAAATTCAATAAGGACAAATGTAAAGTACTCCACTTAGGAAGGAACAATTAATTTCATGCAACGTCTGCTTAGGAAGGAGTACTGCAAAAAGGGATATGGGGGTCATAGTGGATCACTAAGTAAATATGAGTCAATAGTGTAACATTGTTGCAGAAAAAAGCAAACATCATTTTGGGATGTATTAGCAGGAGTGTTGTAAGCAGGACATGAGAATTAATTCTTCCACACTGATCAGACTTCAACTGTAGTATTGTGCTCAGTTCTGGGCACCACATTTCAGGGAAGCTGTGGAAAATTGGAGTAAGTCCAGTGAAGAGCAACACAAATGATTAAAGGTCTATAAAAAATGACCTATGAGGGAAGACTGAAAAAATTGGGTTTGTGTAGTCTGGAGAAGAGAAGACTGAGGGAGACATGATAACAGTTTTCAAGTACATAAAAGGTTGCTACAAGGAGGAAGGAGAAAATTTTTTCTCCTTAACCTAAGCAATGGGCTTAATTTCAGCATGGGTAGTTTAGGTTGGACACTAGGAAAAATTTCCTAGCTGTCAGGATAGTTATACACTGGAATAAATTGCCTAGGGAGGTTGTGGAATCTCCACCATTGGATAGGTGGCAAGAGGTAGATGTGGTATATCTTGGATATTTTTAAGAGTAGCTTGGAGAGACACCTGTCAGGGGTGCTCTAGATAATGCTTGATCCTGCCATAAGTGCAGGGGACTGGACTAGATGACCTCTCATCGTCACTTGCAATCCTACGTTTCTACAATAGTCAGTCTGATCAGTGTGCACAAATGAAGCCACCTCAACGAGATCTGTGACATAGACACTTTGGAATACTCTTTTGAGATTTAGAAACCAGTGCTGGATAGGAGATTAACTCTGAATACATTGGGAACATAGAACAAGAATAGATATTGTCCTTTTGAGAACAATGTCATTTATTGTGAAGGTGGTTATCAGCTTCTGTTCATGGTTGCAGGGTTTCCATTATTTTATCTGGGTTATTTGAAAGTATTTTCATTTGGTTTACTTAATTGTTTCTATTATTTACTACTCTGGTGAGTCCCACCTTTAATGTAGCTTCTTCCTTTCTCTCATTTGTTGTCTGTAGTATATTTTTTTTCATTATTTGAAAGATAATTTAAGGTTACTAGCAAGACGCATTTTCTGATGGTGAAAATTGGATGAGGGGAATTTGAGCCAAAGAGCTCAGCTGGGGATCAGCAGCAAATGACCACACAACCACAGGTTCTGCTGTGTTGCCATGCCTCCTAGGCAGTCTGCAGAGGCATGAGAAGCAGAATCTCTCTTAGATGCTAAACAGATGTGACATTTTGGGGTTCAACCCCAACAAATAAAGAATTATGTCACTACCCGCCTTACAACTTTGGGCACCCTAAGTGCTTTGCTACCATGACTCACAACCTTGACACTGACAGCCAGCATATAAACATGCAAGTCACACCCTGACTTCCACCACCCAGTTAGCATTTGCAGAGTGATCCAATGTCTCTCCAGTCCTGAATTTCCTCAAAACTGTGTGCCCCTTTAGTGTCCAGTACTCTCCTGGAACACTGACAGAGGTTATTAAGTTCATTGCTCCTTTAAAGAGTCAGTACACTGCAACTAATTAATTCAACTGGGGTTTGACAAACATTCTTATTACAATCACAGCACTGAATTGGTGTATAATGAAAGTAAAACAAGTTTATTAAACAAAAGAATATAGGATTAAGTGATACCAAGTATAACACTGAAGGGAGGAAAATCAAGTAAAAGAGGATACAGCAATGGAGAAAGGAACAACAGAGGATAGGGGAATGCCCATTGAGGGGAAAGATGATGCCAATACCAATGACAGTCAGGTAGGTGATACTGGCAGTATAATAACTGACTTCCTCAGGCAAGAAATCTGGGCAAAGTTGATCAGAAACAACTAGGATATCTGTATACCAATATATGAATCCTGGGTAACAAAATGGAGGAACTAGAACTACTAGTGCAGGAAGTAAGACTATAGGGATAATGGAAATATAGTGGAATAGTAGTCATGATTGAAGACAGGTATTGAAGGGTATGAGTTGTTCTAGAAAGACAGAATAAAGGCATAGGTGATGGAATAGCATTGTATATTAATGATGAGGTACACTGTTAAGAAATTAGAAGTGATGGAATAGATTAAAAAGAAACTTTTTATGTCAAAATCACTTTGGGGAAGAAAGCTAGCAGATGCTCCACTGAGATAGTGTTTGGGGTATGCTACACACCCCCAGGATCCAATTTGGATATGGATAGAGTCCTCTTTAATATTTTTAATCAAATGAATACTACTATGAATTGTGTGATTATGGGATACTTTAATTTTATAGATATAGATTGGAGGACAGGTGCTCTTAATAATGGTAGGACCCAGATATTCCTGGAAGTGGTAGCTGACAGATTTCTTCACCAAACAGTCACTGAACCAAAAAGATATGATGCCATTTTAGATTTAGTATTGGTAAGTAGCAAGGATCTCACAGAAGCACCCGTTGTAGAGGAAAGCCTTGGTTTGAGTGTCTATGCAATTCTGTATGATCTAGTCCATCACTTCTAATTTCTTTACATTTTGAACTAAATTGAAAAATAAACAAAAATAGTTCTGCAACTAGGGTCCTTGATTTCAAAATGGTAAACTTTAAAAAACTAAGGGAATTAGTTAGGGAAGTGGACTAGACTGAAGAACTCAAGGATCTGAATGTAGAGAAGTCTTGGAATTACTTTAAGTCAAAGTTGCAGAAACTCTCTGTAGCCCGCAACCCAAGCAAGGAGGAAAAATCATAGTCAAGGGTTGCAGACCAAACTGCATGAGCAAGCATTACAAACAGGTTATTAATAGAAAGCAGAAAGCCTATAAGCAATGGAAGATGGGAAGGATCAGCAAGGAAAGTTATCTCTTGGGGGATCAGAAAGTGTAGGAGGAAAGTGAAAACTGCAAAAAGTGAAGCAGAGTTGGACCTTGCAAAAGAAAATAAAACCACTAGTAAAAAGTTCTATAGCCATATAAATAAAAAGCAAACAAGGAAAGAAGAAGTAGGATCACTAACCACTGAGGATGGGGTGGAGATTAAAGATTACCTAGGCAAGGCTATACACCTAGATAAATACTTTGTCTCTTTTTTCATAATGGTAATGAGGATCTATGGGACAGTGGCAAGATGGCTATTGGAAATGAGGATATGGAAGTAGAAATTTACCACATCTGAGGTGGAAGTCAAACTCAAACAGTTTAATGGGATTAAATGGGGGCCCTGGATAAACTCTATCCAACAAATATTGAAGGAACTGGCACATGAAATTACAAGCCCAATAGCAAAGATTTTTAATGAATCTGTAAATCCAGTTATTCAATAACTGGAGAATTTCAAATATAGTACCTATTTTTAAGTAAGGGGGGAAAAGTGATCCAGGAAACTATAGGCCCATTAGTTTGAGCTCAATTATACACAAGGTCTTGGAACACATTTTGAAAAAGAAAGTAGTTAAGGGCATAGAGGTAAACTGTAATTGGAGAAAATTCAACGTGGTTTTACAAATGGTAGATCATGCTTGACCAACCTGATCTCATTATTTGAGAAGATAACTGATTTTATAGAGAAAGGATATACAATAGATCTAATCTAGCTGGATTTCAATTGGGCATTTGATACAGTTCCACATGGAAAATTATTAGTTAAATAGGAGAAGATGGGGATTAATATGAGAATTCAGAAGGAACTGATTAAGGGGGAGATTACAATGGGTCATACTGAAAGGTGAATTATCAGGCTGGATGGAGGTTACTAATAGAGTTCTTCAGAGATCAGTTTTGGGCTCAATCTTATTTAACATTCTAATTAATGACTTTGGCACAAAAAGTAGGAGTGTGCAATATGCGGATGACACAAAGCTGGGAGTTATTGCCAATACGGAGGAGGACTGGAATATCATACAAGAACATCTGGATGACCTTGAAAACAGGAGTAATAGAAATGGGATGAAATTCAATAGTGCAAAGTGCAAGGTCATTCACTTAGGGACTAACAAGAAGAATTTTTGTTACAAGATGGGGATTTACCAGTTGGTAGCAACAGAGGAGGAGAAAGACCTGGGTCTATTAGTTGATCACAGGATGACTATGAGCTGCCAATGTGATGCAGCTGTTAAAAAGGCTAATGCAATCCTATGGTTCATCAGGTGAGGTGTTTCCAGTAGAGATGGGGAAATATACAAGGCACTGGTGAGACCTCATCTGGAATACTGTACACAGTTCTAGTCTCCCTTGTTTAAGGAAATTGAATCTGAATTGGAACAAGTGCAGAGAAGGATGATCAGAGGAATGGAAAACCTTCCACATGAGAGGAAACTAGAGGAGCTTGGCTTGTTTAGTCTAACCAAATGAAGGCTGAGGGGAGATATGATTGCTCTCAATGAATACATCGGAGGGGAAAATATCTGGGAGGAAGAGGAATTATTTAAGTTAAGTGCCTATGTTGACAAAAGAACAAATGAATATTAAGTGGAAATTAACAAATTTAGGTTTGAAATTAGATTAAGGTTTCTCACGATCAGAGGAGTGAAATTCTGGAATAGCCTTCCAAGGGGAGTGGTGAGGGCAAAAAGCCTAAAATGGATTCAAAACTGAGCTGAGACTGACTACAATGGCATGTTGCCCCTCTGCGACTGCTAGTAGCAAAAATCTCCAGTGGCTGGAGATGGGGCACTAGATGGGAAGGGCTCTGACTTCCTACAAATAATTTTTTCCCTGGAGTCTGGCTGGTAGTTCTTGCTGACATGCTGAGCGTTCAATTGATCACCATATTTGGGATTAGGAACAAATTTGCCCCCAGGTTAGATTGGCAGAGGCCCTGGGTTTTGTTTTGTTTTGCCTTCTTCTGCAGCTTGGGGCATGAATCATTTGCTGCTTTAAACTAGAGTTTCTGATACAAATGAATAACCCATTAATTTTGGTAACACCTGGTTTGAGGTCTTGGGCTCTTTCCTTTGTCTGGAGAAAACCTGTTTGTCCACTCACCCGACATGCCTGATTTAAACACATTTTAATCACATATAAACTGGAAATATCTATAAAGTCCTTTGAGGATTTACCATATATACATCATATAAAAATATTAATGATCAGTGAGTTATTACATTTTCAGTGATACATTTCATGTCACCTTTAGGGCATATACCATGACAACCTTATGTTAGGTGTGGTGGGTATGTCAAAAAGTTGCTGACACAGAGTGGTGAACCCCCAGTGGGCCTCTGTCACAACAGAATCCAAAGGTTTGGGGTCCTGGATCCTAGACTTATATGTGGACCTGTCTATTGCCCAGTCTGTTCCTCTGCAGGTCTTGGGGACCTTAGTCGGATAAGTAAGGAGTACTTGGACTACTCTTCAGCTCTATTAGAGCCACAGAGTTGCTTCATTCATTTTTTTCTCCTCTGCGTGTGCATTTGCACAGTAAGAGAACACACACGTCTATGTGGAGTTCAGACTTTAAATTTACTTTAATGGTTTTGTTGACTCCTACTCAGCTACTAGCTATGAAAATGCTCTATAATTCTCTAGATTTTGTTGAGAGAAACCCATTTCAACAGTAATTCATGCAGACATAACATGTCATTAAGTATTTTAAATTGTTACATTGTACTTAGCTTTATCGTCATACTGTATCCATACAGCTGGAAGAATTTAAGACATAATACAGTAGAACCTCAAAGATACAAACACCTCAAGAAGGGAGGTTGTTTGTAACTCTGAAATGTTTGTAACTCTGAACAAAATATTGTGGTACTGTACCCTGCAGTCAGTGTCTTCCAACTGAGGCTGGGAGAGATCTCTGCAAAGGTGGCACCTGGCAGCATTGCCTGGTTTGCAAACAGCTCCCTGCCCTATTCCTGTTTCTTACCTTTGGGCTGAAATGAGAGGGCCTGCCCTGCACCCTTGGCACTATAAGCCCCAGCCCTCAGCTGCCTTTTTCCAGGACTCATTCTGCTCTATGCACTGCTTGCTGCGCTCCAGAGGTAGCACATGGCAGCCTTCCCAGGGGAGTGATGGGGGCAAGTGGAGAGCCCGCTGCCAGCACTCTCTCTCCCCTACCCTTTGCACTCCCAGAGGTGCTGGCAGGATCCAGGAGTGCAGCCATGGGCAAACCTTGGGCCACATTGGTGCACAGGTTATGGCCCTTTAAAGTTCCTCCAGAACACAGCATGGAGGCAGCAGCTTGGATTCTGACTCCCATTCCAGTTCCAGGCCCGGCTTTGGCTGAAACCTTCAGTTGCCTTACAGCATCAGCAGCTTGCTGCAGCAGCTTTCTTTCCTTGGCTTGGGGTGTGTGTGTGAAAACAGCTTCCCTGTCCAGGGAGGTGGGAAGGGTGAAACAGTGCTCTTGATTTCTGCTCTGCATACCAACCTTTAAGATGCAATATAGACACAGTGTAATATTTGCTTTCTTTTTTTTTCTCCCTCCGCTGCTGCCTGCTTGCTTACTTCCGGTTCCACATGGTGTTCGGTTGATTGGTCAGTTCCTAACTCTGGTGTTTGTATCTTTGAGGTTCTACTGTATATGGGAAGTGAGAACTGGACTAGGACTCAGAAGACCTGGGTTCTATTCCTGGTTTTGCCACTGATCTGTTTCAGGACTTCCCCTCTCTGTGCCCCTGTTTCCCCTCCAACTTTTTTGCCTTTAAAAGTAAATGATTTATTAAACAAAGGCAGTGTTATCTGTAGTTAATAAATTGAACTGATGATTACTTGTCATCATGTATGTCTACATTGCAGTTAGACACGTGTGGGTGGCCCATGCCAGCTGACTCAGGCTCCCAGGCATGGGCTCAGGGAGATGTTTAATCACAGGGTAGACATTTGGCCTCAGCCTGCAACCCGGGCTCTAGGACCCTGCAAGATGAGAGGGATCCATAACTACAATGAAACAACACCGCAGCCCAAGCCTCAGGAGCCTCAGTCGGTAGCACAGGTAAGACACAGGTTTATTATTTGTAGTGTAAACATACTCCATGTCCTTCAAGATTTTAAACCTAGTAAACTGTATCCTGCCAGACCTTTGTTTTTATTTATAGATTGGAAGAGGAAAACAAGCTTTCCTTTTTTTTTTTAATACCCAGGTTTTTTTCAAGTTTGAATGAACTAGTCATTGAACTGAATAAACTGAAATGAAGAAAATATTCTCGATATACCTGCAGAACAGGCTACTGCAGTCAAGAGCTAGTTTAGCACTTCAGCAAACTATTTCCACGTGTTTAGCCAGTGACTTCCACCCGTTCAGCTGGTTCAACTTTCTTTAAAATTTCAGCAACTAACATATACCACTTGAATATTGTATTTTTATTTAATTGAAACACACTTCACATTTGCAGACCTAGCTATATTAGTGTGACTGACAGTTTCGTACAACTGTTAGTTTTGGATTTTACAGTCAGTCTCATACTGCTAAAACAAATATTGTTGCATAATTCAAAACCTATAATAGAAGGCTCTAACTGAATTTTGCCATGTTTTCAGCAAATTATAAGTGACACATGAGAAGTTAATCTTGGCCTGCACTTTAATGCATGAGAAAGGAGTGATGAATCTAAGTAAGGTATATGTCTCACAGGACGCAATTAGATAATACAGATATAGTGTTCTTCTAATCCTGTAAGGGGCAATATGCTTACTTATCTGAGTCCACTCTGACTGCCAATTACTTTAATGCATGAGCTCCCTAAGGCAGAAGAACAACTTCGCCATTTCTCAGAGTCTTATTAACTCAAGAATGCATTTTACTGAGATTCCTGCTGTTTCATCTCAACCTCTTTTTAATATTTTGAATGCACTGTTTATTAATTTTCCAAAGATCAATACAGTAATTCATATAAAGGACACAATATAGTTTTAAAAAGCATTAAGAAGCATATAAAGAAATTCCAATACACACAAACATAATGGTGGAAATTTTCAAAGGTACAAATGGAAATTAGGCACCTCATTGCCATTTTGTGCCTTTGGAAATCTTCCCCAATGTGCTTTGAACTCTGACAGCTGCACAGAACTCCTTACATTATGGAAACAACATTTGATACTTAAAAAACAGAGGCCCAGACTTTTAAAGGTATTTAGGTGTTGCTGCACTCAGCATCTCAACACTTCTCTAATTTAGGAGCCTAATTTTTATGTTCAAACAGGATTTAGACACTTAGGAACCTAAATCCCATTGACAGTTGATGGGATTTAGGTCTCTGAGTGTTTAAATCCCTCTTGAAAATGAAATTTAGGCTCCTAAATTAGTTAGGTTTTGCAATGTTGATCACAGAAACATCTAAATACCTTTAAAAATCTGTGTCTGGGACTAAAGACAAAAGCATGACTAAATTTTGCTCATCAATAATGACTCAAAAAATAAAGATGAAAAGAAGAGCAAATCCCAATTTAAGCTCTAAATGCTTTATCTCTAAATTGAGAAAATATTTTAAGTATACTTTCTTCAAAAGGAATCAGCTGTATAAGCAGCTATGATGCCCAGGGACATTATTTCAGGAGAATCTGCACCTTTCCATTTTATTATAATTACTTTTTCCCCCACTTTTTTAAGGACATAATTATCAAGAATACTAAAATAAAAATCCAAGATGCATGTAAAACTCATTATAAATAAATTAGATTAATATTTTTCAGAGCAAATATTATTCCCTCATTGTAGTCATAAACATCAGTCCTCATCACAGTATTGGTACATCTATTGTTAACCTCTGCTGAGTTCATATCTTCAGAGATTTACAGCCTGGAATTAACTATAGATGTCATGCCATTGGCAAATGAAGGAACAATCTGCAAGATCAGTGCCTGAGATGGCCCACACTGAGAATGCCACACTCAGGGCAGACTGCAAGAAATAGAACAGACAGTATCCCAAAACTGGTATAATTAGAGTTATCAAACCAGTATCAAAGGAGCTTCTGCAGCACTACACCTCACTTGGTTAACAAAAAGCCAAACACAGTCCTTTTTAGGCATTCCAGTCCTTGGTTCCCCAAGCAGATCTAATATAGTGAGGGGTTACTGAAAGCCTAATTCACCATATGTGATATTCTTCTAACCCCAAAGGATCAGACATTTATCTCCAGGTTAATATGTATCTCAGAACTTACCGAAATATCATGCTGTCAGCTAATCCTCAGTAAACTATCAAAAGATTTATTAAGAAAAGAAAAGAAAAGAAAAGAAAAGAAAAGAAAAGAGTTATTCAATGGTTAAAAAATGATATACATTGCAAATGCTTGCAAGGTCCTTATATCAGGTTTGTAGCAGTGATGGATGAGTCTGTTGGCTTGCAAAAGTCTCTCTGGAATCATCCCAAAAGGTTAGTATCCAAATGCAGCTTAGATGTAAAGTCTGTTTGGGCCTTTCCATGCATTTTCCAGGGTATTCCAAATAACTATTTAGAAGATCTCAGTCCCACAGTTTTAAACTTTCCCTGTTTCAAGTTCAGCAGCCTAGGGATGCAGACTCAGTCCTGAGGTTTCGCTTTGAAAGCTGAAGCTATACATTTATAAATTTATAAATACATGAAATATTTCTTTTGTTTATCTTTTTACAGTGCAAATATTTGTAATAAAAATAATTATATAATGTGAGCACTGTACAGTTTGCATTCTCTGTTGTAATTAATATAAATATATTTGAAAAATATCAAAAAATATTTATAATACATTTAAATTGATATTCTATTATTTTTATCCCTGCAATTAAAACTGCGATTAATCAAGACTATTTTTATTCTTGTTAATTTGCATTAACTGAAATTAACTGATAGCCCTACTAAAAATATAACATAAACATCATCAAGGATTTATTTTGTTGCAGGGAAGAGGGTGTGAGTGTTATCTATTGACTGTTACTAGTGACAAACATACAAGGATGTAGATATTCCAAGTCTCAACTGGCACTTAGATGCTTAACATTCCTTGGAAATCAATGTGTTAGGCATCTGTGCCTTTGAAAATATACCACATGATCTCTACCCAAACACAGACGATTGAGGACAATTGTTTTATTTTAAAAAAATTCTTTACTCAGAGGAATGCGAAACAGGAGATAGAGAGAAACATACACACCTTCAGCAAGTTCACTTGGATTAGGTTCACAAATTTAACTTTCCTTCCCACTCTGATGCTTTAAGTTGAACATTGGGATAGTATAACAAACACCCAACCTGGTCCATTCCCTCTGTTGTTCCATTATGTGCATTTGTTTGCATAATATAGTAGAGCAGCAGGGCACAGTAATTATGGCAATCAGTCTCTGAACACATTAATCTGCACTAAACTACAGGGAGTAAATGATGCAGAAAGAAACCGAACAGAGAAATATTTCTTTTGTTTGTGGCAAATCTCATACCAAGTTTAAATCACGCAAGGCCAACCTGTAATTTATTTCATGGTTGCCTAGCTATCAGCAATTAAAATACCTGGTAAAATATTTGATTTAAAGAGGCTTATAAAGCATTTAGTTTATGTTAGCTAATGAACATGCTATTGTAAGCAATAATAAAGACTCCTTTTTGTTTACTCTTATGATGAATAATTCTTGTTAATTACCATATTCTTCCATTTTCTAGTAGAGTGTAACTAATGGTTTTCAATAGCACATGGGCATTTTTTTTTAAATTAATTTTTACCTCTACTTTCATTTCTTTGTTTCTCTTCATATTTGCACTCTTTCTCCAGTTCCCTTTCCTTTCTCCTGGAGCATTACACTCATGATGTACTTATAGCTAAAGCTCTGGAATGAAAGAGTCTTTAATATTCTCCTCTTCTGTAAAAGCTAAATGTCATGTTATTTGTATAGGAATAACTCTCTTCATGAGATGAGATGATACAGTGCTATAGTGAAAACAGATGTTAATGATTGTTGTAAGTCTTTGGGCATGCCCTGTGTGCACTAGAAGTTTCTGAAAGTCTGAACAGGCTCATGTTGAACTGCGTGCTTGTGCGGTTTCTAATTATTTGGTTATTTGTTTTTTTACTATCTCTAATGCTGTGTGTTCTTTCCTGGCAAATCTGACTTTAAGATGCTTACTAAATATTATCTAACATTCAGGTTGCTAGAATATTATTGTCATTATTCTAAACCATCGATTTTTGTATTGGCAAATGTTGTTTGCTTCACCATTGTAAATAACAGGAGTCATTGTTTATCTGTGTGATAAGGAACTGATTCCAAAGCACCTTGAAGTCCATATGTCTCCTACTTGGAAAAGTGCTCAGGTAGCAGTTATAAAAAACACTGCATAGATATTCTTCAAGTGTACCACAGTAATTCTGCCTCTGTTACTTCTATTCCAATGAGTGTTTCTTGGTATTTTATCAATAACTGCTTTAGAGTCTATCTATAAAATTTTTGTAAAAGCCAGATTTATTCTGCAAATATGTCAACTCTAGTGTCTAATGGGCCGAAGTAGCCTTTGTAAATAATGCAAGCTATAAAGGAGTTGTGAAAAATGGTAAAATGCTGATGGTTTGTATGTAGAGATCTTAATACTAATTAGAAATTACAGTCACAAAGGAAATAATATTGATTAATTATTCATATTTATACACTGTGGCACTTATATAAGAAGTGTTTTACAAATAAGAACATACAACAGCACTGAAATGCTGCCTCGGGTAAAAGTCAGCAGCCAAATTGCACACTGTACAACAAAAAGAAAAGAAACAAAACACCAGTAATGTCAAGGGATATTTAGGGAGTGATCAGTACTCAGTGGTGGCTGACCTCTGCTCCCATTGAAATAAATGGTAAAACTATGATATACATAAACAGGAGCAAAGTTATGCCCAGGCTGAGCATTTTTGAAAATCCCACACTTAATGTTATGCATAGCAGACTGGACCTCTGTCTCTTTACAATCTAAAGCAAAAATAATTCTCACAGAAAAAAGGATAGCCATTGTACATATCCCTGGAGGAGGAAACCAGCACAGGCAGGATTTGAACCTGAGTGCTTTCAGAAAAAGCAAGCATTCATTACCTCCAGGGGTGAAATCCTGTCCCTGTTGAAGTCAGTAGGACTTTTGTCACTAACTTCAGTGGGGTCAGGATTTCACCACTATACCGAAGCCCATATTAAAAACTAATGACAAAAATAACTTCAGAGAGTGAAATACCATAGAACTTATGTTATTTGTTTTATTTTATTGGTACTTAAAGGCTTTCTGAAATATAAGTATTACGCCATATGTATAAAGGTATAATTAATAGGTTGCAAAAATTGAGCTGCTATTGTAGCCAGAACAACTTGAGTTCTGTAGCACTTTAAAAACTAACAATTTTAATTTCAGTAGGCATAAGGTTTGGTGAGCCTCAGCTCACTTCCTCAGATGCAGTTGGTAGAAATGATACAGCAGAATAGGAAACATAGAAAATATATAGAAGGCAACATTTACATATCCAAGGGCATAGATAACAATGGGGAAGCCGGGTACTTGAGGCTTGATGACAACCATTGAATAAGAGGTGAGAATGGGCCATCAGAGCAAATTACTTCTTGTAATGAGATAGCCAAATCCCTGTTTAAACCCAGTTTGAATGTGTCAAGTTTACAGATAATTTCTAACTCAGCAGTTTCTCTTTGAAGTCTGTTTTTGAAGGTTTTTTGGAGAAGTACAGCAACTTTCAGATCAGCGACAGAGTGCCCTGGGAGATTGAAGTGTTCTCCGACTGGTTTATGGATGTAATTATTTTTTATGTCTGATTTGTGTCCATTTATCCTTTTGCGTAGTGATAGTCCAGTTTGGCCAATGTCCACGGCAGAGGGGCATTGCTGGCACATGATGGCATATATAACATTAGTGGATGTGCAGGTGAATGAGCCCCTTATGGTGTGATTGATGTGGTTAGGACCAGTGATGCTGTCACTAGAGTCAATGTGTTCTGTTGTTTTCTTTGTTGGGTCTGTCCTGTAGTAGGTGACTTCTGGGTACCCATCTGGCTCTGTCAATTTGTTTCTTCACTTCTCCAGGTGGGTATACTACAGGACAGACCCAACAAAGAAAACAACAGAACACCACTGGCCATCACCTACAGTCCCCAGTTAAAATCTCTCCAACACATCATTAAAGATCTACAATCTATCCTAGCAGATGATCCGTCTCTCACTCAGGCAGTTGGCGGCAGACCCATCCTGGCTTACAGACAGCCCCCCAACCTGAAGCAAATACTCACCAGCAACCATACACCCTACAAGAAGTCTAATCCAGAACCTATCCCTGCAACAAACCCCGTTGTCAGCTCTGCCCACACATTGACTCTAGTGACAGCATCACTTCAGTCTCTCTTGTTGAAGCTGTTCCACTGTGAATAACTAATGAAAGAGTCATTGGGCAGAGAGAGAGAACAACATAGCCAGGGATTTAAAGAACTCAGCTTCGAGGTGGAAAACACAGGATCCAGTCCTGCTGCTCCAATGAACTCTTAAATTATTATTCACAATGGATAACTTAAACAGCTGCAACAGAAGACACTGAGGGAGCCCCACATCAGAATATCTATACGCAAATGGTTATGCCCTCCCATGAGATGTGGCAGATCACTATTCACATCCCTTCTTCCCCTCACGTGGGTGGGACTTTTGAACTGTGAGTTTCTCACAGCCCAGTTGACTACCCTTACTACTGAGCTAAAAGTTGTGAGGGATGTCCTCCTTACCCCACTTCCCAACACTCCCATTGGATTGGTCCCTGCAGGTGAGTTTGGTTGAGGAATGACTATGTTCCCCCAATTTGTGCATTTCTCTGGGGCTTTAGGTAGCTGGATGTCTAGACTGGGGCTGAAGAGCACGTGTGCAGAGGCAGACACATAGGCTATTAGAAGACTGACTGCAGCAAAAAACTTAGGCTCCAAGAGAGTTTAGGCACCTACAGGATTCAGTGGCAGCTGAGTGGGGGCTTGTGAATCACAGTGGGGCCTGATTTTAGGATTTAGGCACCTATGTCCTTTTACAAATCTAGGCCATAGTTCTAAAGTTATTTTTCTTAGTGTCTAGACAGTGTGTAGTCTTTGAAGAAATGTTGTATTGTTGTTAGTTTTGCAATGTAGTTTTTTTGTAACGAGTGTGGCAAACTAGAGTCAACACTCAGTGCAGAGTTGTTTCCTGAGAACCAGGTATTGGTTTGTGCCTGAAATCCCTGAAAGAGGCAGTTGCCTACGTACTGTTTGTCATCACCTCTTTTTGAGAATCATGTATATGTGTAAATAAAATAAGTTACACTAAGAAAATAGCCAGACTTTACAACACTGATTTTCGGCTTCAATTGGAAACAGACATACAAGACCCTAACATGTGCTACCACTCAGAAAAGAGGTAACAGTATAGCCTGGCAAAGTTGGGCAGTATTTGATCTATATGATAGCCTGTGCTGACCAATCATCAAGCAGTTGAAAGATAACCATAGTGATCCCTGTCTCTTAAGGTCTTTCTAACTCTAATTTCCTGGATTTTTTCACAGGAGTGCCACATATCTGTATAACACTAGTATTAATATCATTACAGCTGAAATAGTTTTTGTTGTGCACTGCAGAAATGACAACATGAATAATTATGTGCTGGATTCTGCCCTGACCCAAATCAGCTTCGGTGCCATTGATGTCAATTGGATCAAGGTAGAATTGGCCCTTAATTAGTTCTTGGAACTATCTAATAGGCTATTTACATTAATTGAAAGTTTTATTGTGTTCCTTCTGACTTTCCTAATTCACTAAAGGCAGTGCTATTAATCTGTGTTGCAACTGTGGCTCTTCATGTAACCCACTAACCTCAGTAAAGCAGAAATGTATCCTAGTGTGAATCTAGAGATGTGACATCCAGCATCTTACTAATGATGTGATTCCTACATACCCAAATTCCTGCATGTATCTTGCTGGGGTACAAAGTCAGCTATAAGAGATGCTCACTAATTAGTAAGAACTCACTGCTTCTCTGTAGTGCTGTACTCAGCTTTTACATGTTTTCTAGAGTTTGGTAGAGATGATAATGACTTATCACTTGTGGCCCCCTTCAGGGTATCAGCAGTCCTACAGAAGAATGTCCAGGGCAGGTCACATATGACAACTTCTCATTGGGTTCCACACTAACAGTGTATATCACTGAGCCAGATTGTCTCTTTCTGCTCAGAAGCTCATTGATCTCTTATATAAAGAGAACAAGTTAAAACATTGCCATAACGTGCCATGCCAGCCTCACCCCCTCACATCTATCTCTACCAGGTGTTCTAATTTTTTGTAGGCTTGCGATAGAAGTAAGGTTGAAGGACTTGAACAAGGTGAGGGAGGAGGTATGGCTAATAGTGTTGGGGAAGGTATTCTAAAAGGAAGTTTGGGTGTTTTTTGGAGAAACCAATGAACAGTTGTGTAAGCTGGTGACCCGGCCCAGCAGGGACGTCATGGCCCTTCCTCGGGCCCAGGCTCTGAGGAAAGCCCCAGCGCTTTGCTCTAAGGGAAGAAAGCTAGTGGGTTGCGAGTCTTTAGCCTGGCCCTCAGGCGGGGCAGGACTCTTAAGGCAGTCCGTAGCTCCCAGCCCTCAAGCAAGCAGGGCAGGCAAGTAGTCTATAGCCCCCAGCCCTCAGGCAGGGTGGAGCAGGTGAGAGTCTTTAGCCCCTGGCCCACAGGTGGGACGGAGCTATTAAAGCAGTCTGTAGACCCCAGCCCTCAAGCAGGGTGGGATGGCCAAGTAGTCTGTAGCCCTCAATCCGCAGGTGGGTGGGGCTGGCCAGGAGTCTATAGTCCCCTGCTCAGTATCCTGTGTGGCAGCAGGCTCAGAGGAGACAGGCACTCCCGGGCTGGCTAGGGAAAGGGGGAGGGGAACACAGGCCCACACGACTCCACTGCATCCCAGCCCAGGGCCCTATCAGTGGCAAAGGGGTTCTGCCACTGGGTCAGCGGAGCTCCAGTCGCAACACACCAACACTGGTGCAACCACAAGCTCAGCCACACTATACTAGGCTGCCCCTGGGCTACTTCCTCCCACCCTGAACCTAGGTAACTGGAGCCCGGGGTCTTCCTCTGAGTCGCTGGGGTAGATGGCGAGCGGGAGTCCCACCAGTGCCTCACCATCCTTCCCCGAGGCAGCAGGTCTGGGAACTGCTCAGGGCTGTCAGTGGATGGCAGCCCCTCCAGGTCGCAGGGTCCTGGTCAGTTCTCCAGCACGCAGGGTTCCGGCAGCTCTGTTGGGTCCAGGTGACAGGTAGCTCCTCTAGATCGGGGCCAGCCTCAGGGGGTTTCTCCCAGTCAGCAGCCTCTGGTAGCTCTTCCCAGCTACTAGGGCCTGGTAGCTCTTCCCAGTCACTAGGGCCCAGCAGCCCTGGCAGGCCCTAGAGGCTCCGGTCGGCGGGGTGTTTACTCCGCACAGCCACGGGCCTGGGTCAGGCCCAGACCACAGCCTCAGGGAAGGCACGTCCTTCTCCAGCAGCAGCTTCCGCCTGACCAAGCTGTTAGGCTGGTCTTTTATTCTTCTCCTTGCTGTTCTGGCTCCACCCCTCTGCTCCCGGGGTATTTGGCCTGCAGTGTCCTGATCTGCACAGGAGAGATGTCGCGGCCCTTCCTCAGGCCCAGGCTCTGAGGAAGGCCACAGCACCTTGCTACAAGTTGGAAAAGGTTTTGGAATGCAAAAACCATCTTTTTTCTGGAGTGATAAAGTGCTCTAATTTAATGATTTATAATGAATATATTTATAAGGGTTCCATTCACTTTATCCCAACAAGGAAACAAAGACAAACATGTATCTGAAAATAACTTTAGAACAGGGAAGAGAGAGAAATTGCTATTTTAGCCTTTTTTTATCTCCTCTATAGTTACTGCTAACCAGGAATCTACAAACTTCTCCTCTGGAAAAGAGATAGGGAGGATGTTGTTGTGTCCTCTACTAGGATTGTTCACATGTGTTTCAATGTTTTATGTAATTTTTATATTAAACATTTCATTTTACTTCACTATGATTTTTATATAGACCATCACGTAGTTTCACTTATGTCTATAGCCTGGCTCAAAACAAAGAAAAAGCCAATATTTCATCCTTCAAGCGACCTTGTTGATGGTACTGCATCTTTATACATAAAAAAAATATATTAGATTTAGAGAGAGAGAGCCCATTTTGGCCAAGAATCACAAAGGCTCAATGCCAGTTCATTATTGCTATCATTCAGTCATTTTTTTTAAAAGAGCATATTCTATTAATATGATATTCACAGATACTGAATGCCAGAAATAACCCTGGTGTTAAATCAGTCCTCTTGAATTATTCATGGTGTCTGGTTTAATATTATTTCTGGGACTCTCAGAAAAACAAGTTGCACTGCTGCTCTGGGAAATATTTCAAGATAAAGGTTTGTTTGTTTTTAGGACCTTCTGTTACAATTTGTAAGGTTTTATGTAATTAAAGTAAGAAACTCCATTAAAACAAAGTTAAGGGTTTGTGCTTTTAATAAGTCAGGAAATGCGGGGGGGGGAAAATAATCAAGCCATGGTCCTTACAGCAACGTTAACTTAGTCAAGTTGTGAATCAAGTATATTTTGCGATATTCATTTAAATATTTATTTAAAATTTAAATTTATTTAAAAAGCACTACTACATAACATCCATATATTTCAAAAGAAAGTACTCCAATATGGTTTGACATGATTTAGTTAATGTTGCTGGTGAGATCTTCACTTTTGCATTTACTGATCTGTTAGCTTTTATGTTTGTTTTTTGGTAGCTTTCCATGAATAAACAGGATAGCTGTTCTCCACCCACCTCTACATTTTGTTTCCGATAAGGATCCCCCTCCCAAGGCCATCTGCTCTTTGTTCTAGTCTGTTAACTATGCATCCACATGTTAACTCTCTTGGTCACTGGTATCAACTTGAATCCAGTATCTGTCTGCCTTGCATCTCAATTGAAAGGAACAGGATCATATAATTCTTATAATTCTCTTTCAGGTTAATTTCTTTATTATATGAATTGTTGATACATTAATACTTATTTGCCAGAACATTTGATATTATTTTCACATTTTGAGCTGTTGGTTTAATTTTTGCATTTCACTCAGTGAAGCTAGATTGGTTACCTACTCTTAGCTTTCCAGTCAGTTTCCCTTTTCAGTTCCTGATACTGTTTGGGTTCACAGCTTTGCTTGGGAAATCTACACCTTATAAAAAATCTTATTTTTATTAAAATTAAAAAGCAATAAAACTATAATATTCATGCATTAGACTGCTACCCCTCTTTAATAAAATCAGCATTGTTTTCCTAAGTACTCCATCATTTTACCTTTTTTGGAATTCGAGAAGCTTCCTCACCATGTTAATGAAGTGTTAAATTAAAATCTAATTGTATGTTGGTATCATTTTAATAATAAAATATATGCTTCATCCCTGAAAGGTAACCTGATATATGTTTTGCACAGCTAAGAAATGAGATGGGTCGATAGCAAGATAGTGGTGATATCCAGTTAGGTTTTGTGTCCTTTTTTTCACTTTTACTTAATAAACTTTGATTTATATATTGTTTCTTCTTCCTTTCATTTGGCTGGGTCAGTTGTGCCCTGCTACTTTGCTTTATTTTTTGTCTGGCTTCTTTTAATTACATATTTAAAGAAAATAAGCTCAATGCCTCATTTTCCTCCTGCACTGTCACCTGGTCACAGCTGCCTACGACCCCGAGGAAACGGACCTTAAGCATCTGCTTAAGTGCTTTGGTGCCTGATCCAAAGTCCATTAAAGAAAGTAGAGAAGTTCCCATTAACTTGAATTGACAATGACTTAAGTCCTTCTGAGTAAAGAAGGAAAAGCAGAGACTAACCATGGGGGATTGGATACCTTCTTCTATGTAACTGTGCTTTCTGGCCTGTCTCTTTTAATCATTTTTGCCAAAGGAGGGATATTCCATTTTCCCTTTGTCACCACTTCCTTCAAACTGTCAAAAACCACCCCCCAATCTTTCAGTATATGGCTCATGTTTCTGTCTTTGGAACACACCTCTGGGAATATTACTTAAAAGATCAAATAAAAATATAGTTTTATAATCAACATGTGGAAAAAAATGAACATATTTTCACCCATAGGGTGGCTGCACTTCAGTGGAGGATGAAATGATTACTCTGGATACACTACTGACATAGTACTTTACAATGTGTTTTACGATCCTTGTGCATGAAAGGAGCCACTATGTATTCATACGTGCAAAATACCTTTCTCAGTCAAATGCATTTGTACAGAAACAGACCAAAACCAAAATCCCATATCCAAATCATTCAGCTCAGCCCCATCTTTAACCTTCACGCAAAATCAATGGCCACATTAACACACAGGTGACTTTGTTCCACTGCCCTACACAGGAACCCAAAGGCTACCACTTTTAATAAGTTCATATATAATATGAATATACCATATAAAAATGTCTGTATAGTCACACTGTGCATCTGATTCCCCTCACTCTTAAGCCAATGTAAATCAGGGAATAATTCTATTGAAGTGAGTTGACTTACCAGTGTAAGTGAGATGAAAATTGGGTGTACATATGTCTACTGTTATTCTATACATACAAAGGCATGCTGTGTAATATGATTTGTATGTCTGTACCAAAGCGAAAGGGGAATATTGTCATGAAGTTGTTTTTTGGGGTTTTTTTTACATTTGTATTCATTAGATAGAAAAGTTAATAACTCAGGGACATTGGTGCAGAAAAGTGAAGAAAAGGGTTGTTCAAGGTAGCTTTGATGCATGGAATAAGGTCTGTTTCAATCTATTTTTTTCATTTTGGAGTCATTGAAAGGATAAGGTTATTCATGTTTCTATCAAATGCCTCCTGCATACACATCATGGCACATTTCCTAACCTTTACTCAGGCTTTGATTGGATGATCTCAGCTATTGCATCAAGGGAATGGCTCATCTACAACAAAATTAAATTCTGTCATACCCGGTTGTTTGGTTCCACACTGTGATAAACTAATCAAAAAGTTTATGCATTTTTAATAGAAGTCAAGAAACAGTGAAATTCATGGAATCAAAGGAAATTTGAAATATTAAAAGAATGGTGATCATTTGCCAATATTTTTTCCACATCTGTTGTCTGGTTCTGAAAAGCTCCTAGCATAACCCTTTGCAGCCACAGATTCTAACATATTTCTCTTTCTTTTCTTTCATGAAACTTACTATGAACTGACAGTAAAATGTTTATGTGATATTTGAAAAGTTGAAATATGTCGTCAGCCAAGAAAATAGGACAAAACTGATCAGGTGCATATTGTGGAAACCTCATATGACTGGGTATAGGAAGATTTATTTGACAGTGCCTCGTGTAGCTTCAAATGAAACATATTATAGATGCAAATATGGCACAGTGTTGCAAATAAATGAGAGGAAAATACACATAATTTTTTTTATTACATGCAACTCTGTGCTTCAATATTTTTTTTGACTTATGTTAAAGTGCATAAAGTTACGTTATATATCCACCTTCAGGGAAAAATAAATTGTGTAAATTATAGACCAGAGAGGAAAGGTGGACTGGAAATTATATACAGCTTTTGAGGACAGAAAAGTTAAGTTAATAACTGAACATAATGACACACATTTAACTCACAGCAAGCTGGGGTGCAAATCTACCTAGTCATGCACTAAGTGTCTGTGTTACTATTGTATGTTTTGATCTACCTGTACTTAATACATATATGCCCCATGACAATGCCATGTTAGATCACGATTTCTACAGAGGACAGCTTGTTTACTTACCAGATCAGCGGTTGGGGTCACCAGTGCTGTCAAGTGATGGCTGCGTGTGTGTTCTCCCAGTGTATATGCTGTCCCAGCTTTGTGCAGATAGCCAATACAGAAAACCATGATTGGATTACCTTTAAGACCAGAGATCCATTTCAGTAACGAAGGCACCAGGCCAGGTTTCTTGCCAATGAGGCATGGTAAAAAGTGCCCTATATGTGCTTCAAGTACAGATAATACATGTATGTACATGACAATGGATTGGTTCTGTAAAAAGGCAGACTTTCAGTTTCTCACTCAGCCAGACAAAGATGCTTCTTCTGAGACCTTCTTTTAAACAATGATACAAACAAGTTTCACATTGCCTCTCTGACATGTGTAGTTGCCACCCTCTAATGTGGCAAAATACCATCCTTTACTTTGTACAGAATGGTTCACTTAAAACATCTCTATTATATTGTTATCTTGACCTTGGAGGGGGCAGTTTGTGCTTGTTATCTTTGAGGAATGAGCTTGTATCATTCCTGGTATCAGGATGTCCTGGAATGTTCTTGTGTGTTCTGTGCCTAGCATTTCTTTAGGAATGGGCAATTCTGCAATACCAGCTCTGTTCTTGCCAGTTTATGTGATTTCTGAGTTCTGCTAACTTTGCTTCATAATAACAGGGCTTAACTGTTGCTTTAACTTAGGCCTCAGTGTCAGGCGTCAGGCCCTGGCCCATCACACTAGGCCTTGTGTGTTAAGTTCTCACTTTCTACTACACCGTGACTTGAAATGGGAGTAGATTAAAGCATACTAGGGAACTTTTAGTGTGCTAGGGCAGTACTCACATGGATACATAGGGCACAGTAGGCTAGCGCAGGGTGGATTTACACCCCAGCTTGCAGAGAACTAACTCTTCATGTAGAAGTATTCTTAGATGTCTTTCCAAAGTTAGGACAACCACCAAGAGTTTTTGTTTCACCAACACATCTCACCCATCAGATGTGGGCTTCTTTATTATCAATTAAACTTTAAAATGCCTCTAGGGAGATTAAGTTCAGTAAACTACCTGCTTATTCCTGCCATCTAGAAAATGACTCAGGATTCTGACAACCAGTTATATCTCAGCCTAAACATAAACTAAACAAAAGTAAATTTCAAAGCAATTCTTCTTGGTTCCTTCATTAGGCATTTTTAATTACAAAAAACCAGATGCTGATACCTTTACTCATTCTGAGTATCACCTTATTCCATAACTGGTCCCATTGATTTCAAGTACTTTAATTGTCAATCATTCCCATCTAACCCTCAAGCCATTATTAACAAGCCAATTTCTTAAAGGAAACATGATAGAAGTGAATTTTGAGGAGAGATTTGAAGGGAAGGACTGTGACTTTATGTATTAGTACCCAAAGGACTTTCCATATGTAAGGGGCGGCATAAAATAAATTTCTATGAGAAGCTGACAAATGAGATGAAGTTAATATCACTGGTTCAGTGAAGGAGGATAGAGAATTGAGCAATGCAAGGGGCGGGGGTAGAGGAAAATGGTATGTTTTTCTTTTATAAAAAAGCAATAGATGGCCATCTCAGTGGATTATATCATCTGGAAGTGTTCATTTCTCCCTAGTTATACATACATGTCCATTTGCCAGTCTACTACCTCTAGCAGAAGTACTTCACCATATAAATGGGCCTACAGTAGGCCCTTCCTATACAAAATAACACAAGTAAAGAAAATATATGTAGAAACATATGTAGATGCAGCACACAGATGATTAAAACTATCCATAGGTATACCGTAGGTAATATTGCTATCAAACAGTAGACACTGTCAAAGTGGGTAACAACTCTCCTGAATTCTGATTATAAAAAAGTGAAACTCCAACAACACTCACTTTATATTCATCACTATCTATGCTTGGGCTAGACATAGTGGACCTATGTAGTAGACCTTAGAGACCTAAAGACATAGTATTAACAGATTAATCCCATGCTATCGATTTCTGCCTGCCAGTTAAAAAGAATTTATTCATAAAGAGTTGAGTTCTACCTATGAAATATGGGGGTGAGGGATTTGGGGCAACAGACCTACATTGTCCCAAGGGAAGCACTGGGAGAATTTCTAAAATTGCCTTCAATGTTTCCCTGTTGCTTACACGCCACTGAGCAATGGTCCTGTTCCACAGGCTAATGGAGAGAGGAGGTAGGACCATGACCCTGCCTCTTATGTCCCTTCCTACCCCTCTGCTGTGCAGTGTAAGTCAAAGCATGTCCCCTTTACACCCCTCTTCTCCCCCACCCCCACTCTTTAGGAAACACTGTTCTAAGCAACAATATGTATGAATAAATGGGTGTCAAGTTTAAAGCACCTGCACACCATCAGATGGTGTTCCTTCACATGAGCTTTGTGCTGGCCAATGTAGTAGAAATAGAGCACCTGGAGCACTGGACCTGGTGCAAGATCTGAGGCCTGAATGAGAGGCTGTGAACTGAAGTCAGGCCATGTATTAAATCAGATGCTTACAAATTCACTGTCAAGAACATGAACTTGGCAAACTTGCTGCTAGCATTGTTAAAACATAAGCACTCCTAAGAAGTACTAGGCACTAGAAATTTACGTAAATACATTTCAGAAGACTAGTTCAGATACACCCCTGTAGTAGAGAGTGAGAGCCTGAGACATAAGGCCTAGTATAACAGGCCAGGTATGAGGCCTCAGATCCGAGCTAAAGTAGTTGGGCCCTGCTGTTATAAAGCAAAGTTAGCAGGAGTCAGGCTAGGACTCTGCTTGTAAGTTCACAGAAACTGGCAAACACGCACATTCCTAAGAAGTAGGCACAGAACACTCACACAAGCACATTCCAGAAAGGGGGTACCAGAACAACCCGTTATCAAGAATGGTACAAGTACACTGCCTAAAGATAACAAGGACATGCTAACTCATCCTAAAGAAAAGGTCAGGATGATGAATAGAGATGTTTTGATTGAACCAACATGTGTAAGGTAAAGGGTGGTAACAAGCCACATCAGAGGGGCCATACATAACTTGTTTGTATCTATGCATAAAAGAAGGTCTCAGAGGATATATCTTTGGCTGGCCTGGGGGAATGGAAAATCCTGCTGTTCACTGAGGTGGTCAGTTGTAACAAGCATACATATGTTACTGATCCTGTAGAATTTTTGGGATACTATGACCGTGCTTTGTCTACAATAAACTGGGCCATGTGCCTTCACTAATGAATCCAGGTCTGTGTGGAGTTATTGGGCTGTTCAATTGAGGTCTGCTGTGTCAGCTATCTGCACAGACCTGGGACAGAACGCTGAATGACAATACACATGCAGCCAACACCTGACGACAACCCTGTGCTAGTACAAAATAAGATGGTTTGACAGAATAATGAGTAGGGATGTTTTGTCCAAGCTAACAGGAACAAGGTACAAGGAGAGGTAACAAACAGATGTCATGAAACACATAAGGTGGTATGAAAGTGGTTTGTTCCAGTTTGTCTCAGTGTATAAATGTCAGGGTACCTTGCCTTAATCCTTTGTGTGGCCAAGTGGACAGCAAAGACTCCCTCAGCTGATTGAGCCACTCCTTGCCATGAGGCACTCATGTTAATGCACTTGTGCAAGTTGTCCAAGCCATTAGGACTGTGCAATGAGGCTGAGTGCCTTTGTCTTTGAACCGTGACCTTTATGAGTCACATTGAGGTTTGTTGAATTAGCAGGCTGCACGCTCTGCTAGGGCTGATAACACCAGAGCTCTAAGGACAGAAGCACTGGACAGCTGTAACAGCTTAGCAGCCTGGACAGGGTGGTGGCAGCAACAACATTCTACAGTCAAAACTCCTGATTTCCAGTTTATGAGAAATGTTGGCACTTCAAAATATTAGTTTCATTTTGAATTAGAACAAACCCACATTTCTTAAAATTTCTCATGAACCAGAAATTCTGAAGAAAAAATTCAGAAACACTGATGGATGGAGTTTGCAAAATGAAATTTGCTCCCCAGGATTGACAGCTGCGGAGTGAAATTTTTGTCAGTTTCATGACTGCTCTTTCCTGGCATCCAGGATAGCCAACTGGCCTGGAAGCACTGGATCTCTGACCCCTTAGTAGTCCTCATGGCAGGGTTATCTCAGAACTTCAGACCCTGTGAGACCATCCCAGGACCTCCAGGCTCCCAGCTTCACATCAGTGAGACTGGAAGCCCTGAGAGTGCCCAGGATTTCCAGGCTCCCTAATATGGATCCAGGAGCCAGGCCCCTGTTAGAGTAGGGGCTTCAACAAGGTCTTGCAGGACTTTCAGTCTTCCAGCTCCACTGCCAGGAAACAATGGGGTGGTGGGGTTGCCCTGGAGCCACAAATCTTACAAGGCTGTGGAACAGACTTGCATGGCAGCTCACCAGGCAAGCTAGCAGGGTTCTGCCAGAACCCTGACTGCAATTTGGTGAACATTCATAAAAATGAACCTGCTTGCACAAGAAGATTTGGAAGAGCAACTGTTTTGTCAGAAAATTTCCAACCATCTCTATTCTGATGTTTCATCTGTTTGATAGATTCATATATTAATAGAATTTAAGGCCACAAGAGACCAGCCAAAGAGGAAATTTTGCACAGCTGTTGCCTAAGCCATTGCTTTTTAATCATAGAACATACATTTCAGTTTAGAGTTTTAAAACCAGAACCACTCATATGCACCAAGTTCATTTTCAAAATTTAAAAAGAAAAAAAAGAAAAATTGTAATGTAATTACATATCTCAGGTTTTTCACTTTCTGCTTTGCCCTAAAGTACTGTGCCCTCTACAACACACCGATTCATTTACATACTTCTTTTCATGGAAGGATCTCAAAGAATGAACTATATGTCCAATCTAGAGCTATTATGAGCTTTCACTCCTGCAGATAAAACTCCAAGGGTGAAATCTTGCCTCACTTGAAGTAATAAAACACCCACTGACTTCAATGGGGCTAGGATTTCATCCCAAGGGACTTTAATGGCTGTCTAGCCTGACTAAGGACTGAGTATATATATGTAAACCCTCAGGAATAGGCCCTACATATTACTTGTCATTGAAATGCAGCCAACTCTGAAGTGAAAAGCAGCAGCTTTTGAAGAGCATACAATGATTCTACAAAACAGCTCAGGACAAAAAAAACCCAAATCCTTTTCTTTAAAGAAACTTGTGTAAATATGTTTGGAATTTAAGCAGGAGACTAGATTAACATCCTACTCCTATGGTTATTGACATAGTGCTGCATATTTGGAATGAGTCCATGAAATAATACATTTGTTGAATAGCACAGGTAACTGCCATGTTTCGTGAAGTAAAAACTTCAAAATATTTTTGACTAGTATCTGATCCATCTGGTATTCAGTTACCATCCCTTATATTTCTCTTTGTGGGAATGCTGTCCTCTACTTGGCCCAGGCAGCATATAAGCTTCTGCCATCCAGGCCCTCCTTTTGCTCTTGGCTTCCAGAAGAGCAGAAGAAAACTTCCAAAAGCTATGGCAACCCTTGGGCTTTGAGAGTGGAAAAAATATCCCCAATAGATCCATGGAAGAGTCATCAGAAGAATTATCCAGTGAGCAGAATTACTATAATCCATACCCTTATCCACCTCTACAGGCTCCCTGGTGTCTACTTATGTTCTGGAGGAAGGCCCAGTGGCCATCTACTCTTTTCCCCCTATGAACTTTTGAAGAACCCAGCTGACCCACTATTAGGTTGGCTCTCTATTTCCTTCCTGCCTTTTTAATCTATTCATTCTGCCCTCAATGCAACTGGTAAGAGTCTTTTGCGGTCTCGTGACAACTCACTGTAAATTTATTGGTGGGTCCCATTGCTATTATTGAGACATCACAGAATGAATAGGGTTTTGTAAACCCAATTCTCACTCAAAAATTTCCGACAATGGAGTAAAGGGGCAAGAAGAGACTACAGACAACAAATGTACTTTTATTAATATATGCATCTACAAGGACGATATTATCACAAAAATAGCCATGTTGCTAATGCACTATTGGATAGCATTCACGTATAGAACAGGGATGAGGGTGGTATAAGAACCTATATAGAAGAGTACATTGCAGTAATTTATAATTTACCTTGAAGTGAGAGTTATAATTTGAGACAAAGTATCCACATGTTACAGTAGCTGCAAGAAAAAAGCTTTTATAAAAAGAAATGATGGCAGAAAAGACTATTTAGTATCCTGTTTTTCATTCTATTCTTGTGAATATGGCAGCATTTAAATCTCTATCCTCTTATTGTGAACAATGTACACCAGCTAAACATAGCTACAGACAGTACCCTAGTGAGTATATTTAGTTGACCCACTCTGAGTTCCTCATAACCAGGAAGAAACAATCAGTTTCTATGCTACTTCTTTTTCTACAAACAGCACTGTACTATTTCCACTAAGTATCTGGGAATTCTTGTCAACATCATGGGAATATTGCTATGACATCAGTAGTTCTATATTCTTTATCACAGGCACCTGGCATATCGGTGAAGTTGTACAGTATGCCTTGTGAGTTCTAACAAACCTTTTTGTTAAACAGTGCATGAATCATTAAATATATGCAGTTAATACTTCCCAAAACAACAGAGAATGAGATATAAAATTCACATAATGCTTACTGTCTTTTTTAATTGAAATTGAATTGTTTTGGTACATTTATTGGGAGGGGGGGAAAAAACCCAACAGCAAGAACCAAAAAGCAAGCAAAGAATAACCTCAGCAAGCATATTCTAAAATGTCTAGCTACTAGCTGTTGATACTAAATATCTTATGAAAAATATATATAGTGATTAGTTCCTTTGAAAGTAACATCTATAAATTGTTTTAAACAGTAAGGAGTGATGAACTGGCTTATTCTTAAATTGCCTCTAATGGTTATATGAACAGATACTGTTGCTAGAACATCAATGGCAGATGTTATTTTTTTAATCACTACAGGCAAAGCCTGGTTCCTCTCTGCGTTGCTCTGTAAAACCCCTTTAAGCTTCCAGAAGAGCTCTAATAAGGCTAATCAAATATGTATCTTTGAAAAATTGACTCCTCTGTAAGATCCAGAAATGAGTGCCCATGTCTATAAATTCTTACAGAAGGATATGACTTCTGAATGTTCTCATTGACCCTCTCTGTATACCAGTATTGTATCTGTTTATTTTTATGAGACAATCACAAGGCTTCCTGATGATTTTCATAACACCCAAATACCAATTTATATAATTTCAAAATATCTTAGTTTTATAATCAAATTTTCCACACATATTTTTTAATGTACCTACCCTTTTTTACAGCTGAAAATCCACAAATGAAACTATAATTCCATTCACTTCTGTGCAGTGATAAAAGTTAACTATATCTGTATGTATGTTCTTGTTCTTAATGTGGCATGATCATCTAAATCAATGTGTCCGTAAGTGCATGCATTTTTCTAGTCATTTAACACAATTTAAATGGGCATGAAGCACAAATCTTTTAAAATCCAAGCTTCAGCATTTTGATTCTCTGCTAAATTCTTGTTTTATCAGTTTACTTTTCTAGCACTTCAGTTTTCTGCTATAAATGATAAAGAATATGATGCCAAGAACACACAAAGAAAAAGATGAACATGAGTTGAAAAACCTGTTACCTCGCCATATAATCCTACCTAGGAAGGCAACCTCACAAGCTACCTTCAATTATCCCAAAACATTAGAGATTTGGTTGTTTGTTAACTTTAAACTGCAGTAAATTCCTGAAAGTGAGTGCCAGAGGAACTGTTATAAGGTAAAGGGTATTTAGGGTGTTAGAAAATGGAAAAGCAGCCATAGTTTTCACTATAGGATGTATTCACTCCCCAGTATCTGGACTGGGCCCTGGGAGATCTGTGAGAGGAAAGATGAAAGGAATTGTCAACCAATGGCAAAGGCTGGATATCTGAGTTACTCTGTGGAGGTTGTGGTAGTGGTGGGACATCCATCTGGTCCTGCCTCCACCTGTCCCACCCCCAGCCTGACCCACCTTCAACATCCCATGCATCCTAACACGCAAGGAACCCCTCAGAAGTGGGCTTCACATTGCACTGTGGATGTAACACCACCCACATCCCATTCCCCCCAATCTTGCCACCTCTTGCACAGTGGAATCATTTTAGTTCTGTGGACGGGAGACCCTCTGACCTAGGAAGGTGGAGGAAGCTGTTGTCTCTAAAAACTCCACCTGCTTTGCCATGTTCATCCATGGCACATTTTGAGTGATGTCAGCTGACCAAGAAGCCATGCTTGCTGTAGCTAATTTTGAATAACTGTTAAAAAATGGACCTGGAAAATATTTCATGTTACACTGAGGACACTCTAGCATACGCCTCAGAGGATTAGGAAATGCAAGGTGCTACTGGGGAAAAGTAGCTAACAATATGGACTAATCTCTCCCACTCTCTCTCGACTTTTGTTTTTAAAGGAAGCAGACAGTCTATCTAGAAAATACAAAATGAAATGCCTGGGTACCAGACAGACACATATATGTGTGCCTCTGCTGATTCAAGTGATATAATACAAATAGACAAGTCAAGTAAAGGATCACAGCACTTCATAGAGTTGTTATAAAATATCCCAACATAGCGTGCAGGGGCAGCATGTAATCTACCTATCTGAACAACAGTGTTCTTGTTCCAATAGTGTTATCAGCATGATCTGGTGTTTTTCTCCTACCATCTGCAGTATATTCAGTCACAGTGCAAGAAAAAAACACAAATCACCCACTGAGCTCATTTTTCTTTGTATCTTCTGCTTACTTAGGGGGTACATAATCTATCATCAGGTAGCATAATAAAGGGTCTGTATTTGGCAGTTGTGTAGAATTCTGCCCTCTATTTTGCACAATGGGCACTTTATCCAAGACTTGGTTATAAGGCTAATTTTGAACAAGAGCAATGATGCCCCCAACATTCTAAGTCAGTAAATTGCCAAAAAGCCACAGGTGTACATGGCATAAGTAAACAAAAATGTTCCTGTGCGGATTGTGATGGCAGTTTTTTGTCATTAATGCACTCTTCCTGAAATGTGTTCATATATTTAAGATTTATTTTTTGTACTTGTAGCTTGAATTGTGAACATCTGAGCATAGAGTAAATTACACATCGTGATGTTTAATTTTATGTTGATAAATCTTGTGAGGAAGTGATGAAATTGTTCTGGTACGAATGACAAGTTCTAGAATTGTGATAAACTCAGTGAAGAAAAAAAGATGACATATACCCAGAACTTGCAAATGACTCTGCACCATTGGGCCTTTTGCCTTCCTTGAACATCATAGTGTTCTGTATGGGTTCTGGCATCAACCAGTGTGGACTTTTTTGTAGGATCAGAGCCCTAGCTACTCCTCTTAAAAGAAAATACTGATTTCTTTTAAAGTGTTTATTGTGGTAACATTGTAACATAATGAAAAATTATAATGGTTGCTCTTATAAACATTGCTTATGCTGCAGTGACCAAAGTAATATCAATATGCAAGGTTTCTGTTTAGGGTCCTATGATGCATAACTGTTTGCAGGTGTTTAAGTTCATGTAACCCATACCTGATTGGTGTGGCACTCTGTCCCCCTTCTAGCTCAGGGGAGCCCAGCTAGAGCTTGATGAGTCTGCTACAACTATGCCTAAGGGGCTTGTGGCTTTTAGCTTATGCAGTAGAGGCTCATACATTAAAATTCAGAGGTCCTAGGTTCAATCTTGCCTGCCAAGAACTGGGCTCTGTTGGCTTTACACTTGCACATGTGAGTAGCGCCAATAGGTGTCCAGCACGTAAAGACTGTTTGAGTCTATAGAGTTGAGACCCCATTCTTACACAGAAGAAGAAAAGGTTTGTGTTTGAAATCTGGGCCTAACAGGTCAGCACTCAAATGTTGGCTACACAGAGAATGAATTTGGTAAATCCTGGGGCTCTACTATTTATAGCATGAAGGCACCAATTTTTTCTTGCCTTAAAAAGTTCCAGCTTGAACAATACTTTAGCCAGGGAAACTTCAGGAAACCAGATGATTTGGGATTGGTTCATGACATCTCCATTTCAGAAAGCTCAATTATATCTGATAAGGGAAGTGCAGTAATTCAATATGCCGTCATGAACATTGGGATGCTATGTACCTCAGGGCTTGTGCTCGTAATGGACTTGAGCCAAAGCTCATTCAAGTCAATGAGGAGCTTTCAATTGACTTCAGTCAGCTTTGGCTCATGACCAATGTCTCATTGACCTCCCCAGTATACAGAGGAAGTGGACTGATACATGATCTCGTGATCTTCTTGTGGGTCAGCACAAGCAGGCAGTGTCCCTGGAATGATGACAAAGGCATGCATTCCATAACAACAGAACATGTGTTTATTAATGTTAGAGAGTACAGAGGATGCTCCTTTCCTGCTCCCGCTACTGCTCACTTCCCCTCCCTGACCTTCATCCTAGGGTTTCTTCATGGGTCAGGGGTCCTCCCTCTCTGGGAAGGGTCCTTCCTCTCTTTTGGGGTGGTCTGTAGATGTGCCATACCCACTGTAACGAGGCAGTGTGGCCTCCCTTGCAGATTGCCAGGAAGAACCAGATCAGGCCAGTGGGGGTGGAGCTAGAGCCTGCCTGTCTACCAACCCGGAAGCGAGGGGGTGAGGCAGGAAGTACAAAGGAGAGGCCCAGGAGCTCAGTTGGAGTCCAGCTCCCGGAGGGGAAGGACGTCCCTCCTGGCCCTCCAGAGTTGCCGGTGGCCTGGTACCCAGGTGAGCCGACTGAGACCAGGTACCCAGGGAAGTGGACCAGGTCCGGTGTCCGGGAGTAGGCAAAGGAGCAGTGTGAGGCCTGGGGCCTCGCGGTACCTCCGGTTACCCCCACCCCGTTGGAGCAGGGGATTCCGAGGAGCGAGGACCTGGACGAGTTGCCCGACGCCGATGTGGAGGAAGTGGCCCTACGGGGCCCAGACTTGGAAGAGCTGCCCCTGGAAGGGCAAGGGGACAATGGCGAGGCATGGGCCCTGACTGGGCCTGACCTGGAGGAGCTACCCCCCGCTGACTGCCCCCAACGAGATCGAGGGGTTCTACAATCTGCCTCTGGGCACCTACCCCGACGAGTGGGACTGGACACCGGAACCCCAGGTACCGGAGGGAAAGAGGGTAAGAAGTAGCCCGGGGAGAGGCCATACGGTCCGGGAGCCAGGGAGCCGGACGGTGAGTCAGCGTGTTGCGGTTGGGACCCCACTGACCCCGCAGCCTACCCCGTGGACCCCGTGGCATACCTCTCCGCTACAGCAAGGGACCTAGGCTGGGACGCAGTGGAGTTGGGTGGCTCTGCATTCCCCTCCCTCTTCCCCGACCACACCAGTGACTCTCAGACTATTTAGCTACTTGCTGCCCCGCTGGGGGCCTGAACTGCCCCGCCTGGGAGCTAGACTGCTTGCTGCCCCACTGGGGGCCTTGAACTAAGTAAAGCTCGGGGACTGTTCCCCCAGCCCCTGAGCTGGGACCACCCCTGCTGAGGCAGGGTAACGAGAGGGTGTGGCCTCCCTCTCAGGGTGCCAGAGGGGGCTGACAAAACCCTCTACACCCACAAACTCAGCCAGCGCAGTAACTCTGTTACAGTACTCACTTCTACACCCCTTTCAGGGATGCACCCTGAACTCATCTGTGAACCTAGCAAGCTCTTCTGGATGGTGAAGGGAGGATAGGAAAATAGAAGCCTACTCTTGTTCCATCTCTTCTCATGCTCTTTGGGGATAGCTAGCAACAGGCAGTAGCCTAGGAGGTAACAGTCCCTGCACTCAGACAATGGGGGATTGTGACTGTGTCTGGTCACTGTGAGGTTGGTCCATAATGAGTAGGCCTCTTACACACACTTGCAGTGCAGACACAATCTGGCCCTGTATCTTTAAACCCAGTTTAAAGCACAGAAAGGTTATAAAACATAAACTATGGGTATAGTAATGGTGTCCCTTACAGTTGCCAGGAACAGTCTGTGAACTGAGAAAACACTAAGCATATGTCTTGACAGCCACTGGCAGGTCTTGGTTACATATGCTGTACTGTCAAAATACCTATTTAATTGTTTCAGATGGATTATGTCTTGTTGTTTTCCTGATGAGGTAATATCTGTAAAATAAACAAGTCTCTATAAAGTTTGAGATTGCTCCTGGCTAAAAACATTGAATGTCCTCTTTTTGTTTTACTAATCCTTAACACCCTCTTCTTCTCCATACAAGATCTGACACAATTAAGTTAATGCTCTCATGATTATATGAAGGCATTTGAAAGTTGCACAGTTTAAAGAGGCTGGGATTAGGTTTTTCACAAATTTCAAAAATCATTCATTTTTGGTGAACAAAAATGTACAAAGCTATTCATTTATTTGGATTTATACAAATCATATATATATATGTTCATATATAAATTGTTGCAGGCTGTAGTTGTCTTTGCCACATATTACAAATACAAATACTTAAGCATACATAATAAACCCAGGAGCTTCCCCAGAGATAGGAGAATTCCCCATGCCATCCTCAAAGCCTCAGACCCCAAAACACAGACTGCAGCCCTCACCCCTTTCTTTGCAAACCTATTGGAAAAGGGATGAGCTTTAGTGATGTGCCCAAATGGTGTTGGAACTGTTCCAAATCTAATTAAAGCCAATGAGATCCTTTCCATTAACTTCAGCAGGCTTTGAATCAGACCCGTAGTGCACATGTTTTCAGTGATTTGTGCTAAACATTTGTAGAAATGATACAACACATTAAAATGTGTTACTGCAAATGTGCCTTTGTGCTCTGCTAAAAATAGTTGCTAGCTAATCTTTAAGAGAGAGCTCATAAAGATCGTTGAATAACTTGAGTCATAGCTGCCCAGATGCCATAATGAGATTTATGTAAAATGTTCCATGGGTATGAGTTATAATTGCTTTTTTTGTTGTCAAAGAAGAGACGTTTCCACTTTTCAATTTCCAGCATTGTGAAGTTTAGTTAACAGGCAGAGATTAAGGTTTAACTCCAGGGTATTACTACCTATATGCCATATGTATATAAAAAACTGCATGCGCATCTGGTGACAAAATCTGCAAGCCTTAGCCTGTTGTCTGATGATACAAATGTTCACGTGATTTGCAATGTGAAACTCCATGGGTTATGTGCACTAGATACTTTTCCTTTATACACTTAAAAAGACGGCCCCATTTCTCTGAAATATAATGTTCCCTTTAAAAAAAAATCTATCTGAAATATTCCTATCTTTAAATGAATATTCTTGACAGCTGTTTGTGGAGAATTATCTAACTTATGCTGAGTTGGCAATGAGAACATCTGCATCACAAGAAGAAAAATTAGTAGAGTCTTAATATTTTATACCAGCTGTGTGGCTCTTTAGCTAGTTGGAGAATCCTTGTGAAGAGATTCCTTTAAAGACTGTCTGGGTAGATTTCAGTTTTGCTCCTCTGGCATGTTCTCACACACCTCTTGTTTACTATGGAGAGATCCCACCTCACTTCAGTCTTGATACTCCCTTAGGCATAGAGGTACTTAAATGTGCAAATGTGTTGCTTCTCACAATATTTTAAACAGGTGTATAAGCTTTGTCTATCTGATCTACACCATCTTTCACCTTAACCATGAAATAAGAAAGAAGCTAAAAGGGGCCCGGTAGGAAAAGGCCCAGGGAATATGCAGCAATGAATTGAATCAAGCAAGATGTGGCTACATATAGGGTTCCTGGATGGGAACCTAGATAATGGGTGGTCCTGTGTTCTCTGACCAGCCACTGGTAAAGTGGAATAAACCCCAAGAAGGGGACAGGGCTTATTTGGGAGTCCTTACAAAGGACTGCCTGAAGACCCTAGTGAGCCCAAATAGGCTCTTTAGTTATCAGACTCTTTAATACCCCAGAAGGGGTTTATTTGGACTTTGTGATGTGGACAGAGGACCAAGCCACTGCAGACCTGCCGACATTGGTTGGTAGCCTGCAGGGGTTGCCAGGGATGAGAAAAGGATTGTGATACTGCACCCAGCTGCTTGGAGGTGCTCAAGAGGTAGTTCTGCTTACACCATGCAAGGGAGTAAGAGGGTGCAAGATACCCTTATGTGGGCCATCCCAATCCTGGGTCCTGATGCACAGGCATCAGCATATGCTGCACACCTGTATACTTCTGCCTTGGATCAGGAGGGTGAGGTGGGGAAGGATTGGGAGACTCCTGGTCTCTACCCCCTACAGGTGATGGTGTAATGCAGCATATTGCTCCTCCTCCTAACCTGGAGAAAGGAAGTAGCAGTGGAGAAACTGTGACACAGAGGGGCCTCTCTGAATCAGTTATTCCTGGTGCCAGCTTGCCACCCATTTTTCAGGGCAGTGCCTAAAAGCACATCCAGTCATATAAGTACTCTTGAAGAGTTCATTGCAAATATTTTGTATTAGAACATTCAAAGTTGAGGTGTTTTGTTTATAGTTACATTAGTCATGTAACATTGTTCCTATCTCCTGATTGGATAACTTATTTAATTAAGCAAAGCGGAACAAATTTTAAATGCTACAATTTAATGTACAATTTGAAATTCACATTCCATAAATATTCAAGTCTTCAGTGTTAACATTTGCCTCTAATGAATAGTTACGACAGGAAAACCTGACTGAGCAATTGTGAAAGGCTATTAACATGATCAAATCAAAATTCGTTTTTGAATTCTAGAAAATATTAAAAGTAAATATTTTCTACTATTCACACAGCTTTACTGCTAACTCAGGCAGGAAGCTCATTGTGAGTCTTAGAAATAAGTTCACATTCAACCAATATGAAAAAAAGGCAAAAGATACTGTGGGATATATATCGTGAAATGAAGGCATTAATACTATGACTATTATCTATCATTCTGACAAGATCCCACTTACAACATCATTTTTATTTTTGAAGCCCTCATTATGAAAAAGACCCAAAAAGTTAAAGAAAGTTCAAGGAAATAAAACTAAAATGATTAAGGGAAATATGATGAAAGACTAATATTTGATTTATGTAGTCTAGAGAAAAGATTATTCAAAGGGAAGATAACTCTGGTGATGAATTAACTTCACAGTGCTTAGTAGTTCCTTTGCTTTAAGTTAGCATCTAAAAGGCAGATGCTTATTTGAAGCACATATCTCCAGACCGGTTTCTGAAACTATCAGGGGGAAAAGGCATGCTGGTTATTACCCTGGTAACAAGACCTCCCTGTTCATGTACCAAACATTACAGATAAAGCATCACAATTGATAGTGGAAGATTCCCAATAAAAACCTCATCAGTATGCCTCAACCTGGACTTGCATGGACATTTCCTAAGTGGTAAGAGGGTTTCCATGCCCTTCCAAAGAAAAAATATTTTTAAAAGTCATTTTAAGCCTTTATAAAGGCTTTATTGTCATGAGTTCTGGCTGGTCACATTCAGAAATGGTGAAGTACAATTGAGTTATGTAGGTCATTCGAAATTAGTGCTAATTAGTGGCACCAATTAGAGGAGACTGGGGAGACAGGAAATGCAGGGGAGGGAAGGAGGGAGTAACCAGAATTTCTCCTCCCAAGAACTATCTGAATTGGTGCCACTGGGACTGACAAAACCTTTATATAGTACCACATCATCATGTGTGCTCTCTATGCCACATATGTTACAAAACCTCTTTTTAAAAAATTAAGAGTTTTTGCAAAGGGTATTAATTATTATTATTGTTAATAAGAATGCATTTGTTATTTATGTTGCAGTACCTCCATTGTGTGGGGCCCCCCTTGCGTTAGTCACTGTACAAACACATTAAATGACAGTTCTTGCTGCAATCAGCTCAGAGAGAGCTTTATCCTATCTATCTTCTCTGTCTGCACAGCCAAGCTGCCCTAATGCCCTAAGTCCAGTTCTCTGTCTTGGAGGAAGATAAAGTTATAACTAATAAATGTTACAATTTTTTCAACAGTTGAAATAGTGGTATTGTTCCATGCATAAGATATTGTCATTGTTAAAGTCCAGTTTCCCAGGACTCTCCATGGCTAGAAGTAAGTGTCCCACTGGAAAGCTGGGAATCTCTCTTTTCTGAGGATAGGTAATTGTGTCTTAAACTTGCTCTTGGTTCAGTCTAAAATGTTGCACAAACTTCAATGAATTTTTTTCTGGTGAATATTCCATATTTAGAAAAAACTCAGAAAAAAGTCTTGGCAGAAATACTCTAACTTATAGTATGTATGGATAACTTATTACATTTTAAAAGATATACCAATTTATCATTTGTCCTCACTAAATGAAGAAAGAGATTCCATGACTCTGTGAAGCTTGCAGTTCTCATAAATGTGCGTCAAAAATTAACCAATAGGGACCCCCTAAATTGAATCTTATAAACAGCATTTGAAATTACATTTTCAGACTGCTCAGCCACAAATTCTTTTTAATTGTTTATATTGACCTTGCTTTTTCAGAAAGAAATCCTCTTAAAAAGTGTAATGTTTCCCTGAATAGAAAAGATGTAATTAGCTTTAATTTGCACAATCAGGGATCATAAACAGATTAAAATTTGCATTGCAAAACTGTAGAACATCATTAAGGTTACATTTGGTATGGTAGTTATAAGAAATTGTATTGAATAAATATCTGCAGCCTAAGGTCAAACAGTATAATGAAGACATAAATCCTTATCTGAAAGCATAATTGTTCTTCTGGATATTACTGTCCACTCTAGAAAGACTGCAGTAATGTAGATTTCTCTATGTACATTTGATAAATATTTTAATAAGCTATTGCATAATTAGCTTAAAGAACCATGTCAGTGAAATCTCTCTGACTAATTGAAGTACAAATATAAAAATTTCCCTCCATCAGTCAGTACTAGATGTGTGTACTCATGTACAGTTTTGGAGGTCAAGCAGAGTTACATGTAGGATGGATCAAGGCAAACATGAAATCTGCCCTTCCTTTGTTGACTGTCCTTGTTCTTGTTTTACACTATTTGCTCCTGGCAGATAAAGATTACCCTTTTGGTAAGCAGTTTGAAAAGACTTTTGGTAAATAATATGCTTAGAGTATGTACCCACTGAAAGGACTATTTGCAGCTCTGACATATGGCCCACAGACAAGCAATTACTTGTATTGTTATGCCTCTCTACCTATTCCTTCAATTATTTGGAGAAAACATATTCAATGTAATAAAACTGCTTTTGAGAGACAGCTATGTTTGAAAATCTATTGACTTGCCAATGAAATATGATTTGATGCTCCTTCAGACCAAGGACATGCAAATGTATCTTCATTTAAAATCTGAAAAATAGGACGTACTTTGATTTGACCCTGAGAAAGCTGGGCTAATCAATGAACAGGTCAAAAGAGAAGAGAGGGTGAACAATGCTGCTGATTCACAGCCAAGGCAGACACAGATGGGTATTTCACCATCTGATATTTATTTTGAAATAGCTATAGTCAAACATTAAAAAAACAACAACAACAAAAAAGGGTTTGTTTGGCTAAGTATCTCATTCTTTTGCTGTTTATCCAAAATGTAAAATGAAGTATTCCGACCTGTTTAATTCCCCCTTTCTACCAATAACAGGCCATAATAGAATGAAAATCCTGCTACCTTTTGGACAGAGTTGGCACTAGTGTTTTTGGATGGGCCTCTATAACAAACAATTTTTTATCCTCTTCCCCCTCCAGATATAACCAAATAGATCCATTGACTTAAATGAGGAGCTGCTGAACTCTCAGCGCTTTTGAAAATCAGGCTACTTTAATTACATGTCTGAATAAGGACTTAGGACGCTAATTTAGGGCATCTATATTTGAGAATCTCTAATGTCCATTAGGATCATATCAGCATGCATTAGGATTAAAGCTGGTTTGGAAAAAAAGTGAACATTTTTCAATAAATTCAGACTGTTTCATTAAAAAATGGAAAATTGGAAAATATTGATCAGATCCAAGTAGGACTTAGTTAAGTTTGGGGATGCCCCAAAGAATCTTCTTGTTTTATATTGAAAGGCCACCATAATCCTTCTGCTGTGTGAGGAGAGAACCTCATTTGATTGTAGTGTAGTCTGTTCATAGTTATCAGCATTTTAAAAAAGTCGAGGGAAATGTCTTCAAGGGCTCCTTTCTGCACCTATTACTCATTTTCAATAGTGGATGCTCCCACCAATGTCCTCATTGAACTTAATATCCATTGTGCTTATGCAACTTCCATTGCTTCAAAGGCACAGTGCAGCCCTATATATTCAAGGTCTCCCTTAAATCCAATCACTGAAGCTGATTGGGGGCTTATAATGTCAAACCTGTCTTCTTTTATTTCTGACCAGGTCAGAGCAAACTTACTGATTTCAGGGAGTTATTTCCAGTTCCCTTTTTGGTCACAAATTCTCTGGCACTGACGAATTGAAAAAGTTTTATTGCAAAGAGTTCTTTTGGTGTCCATTGCAGGCCATTCTTTTATTAGATGATGTGAAGCGGTAAAGTAGAGAGAGGTTTGCCTCTTTATAGGTGAAATAGCTTCTGTCCTAGGATGTGGCAGTCTGTATATCCTGGCCCCATAGATGATGTATCCCTATTATTTCCTTGTGTTCATACTTTTCTCTTTTAACTTAAGTCGTAGGGATTTTTCTTGTTTTTAAACTTTCCTGGTAATGTCTGCTAAACATTCCGTCCAACCCTCTGCCAGTACAGTCTTGGGTTTTTGTGATCCACCATATGCTATGACATCAGTTTAATTGGTGGATGAGGATTTGCTCTTTCTTGCTTGGATGTAAAATTGCTACTCCAAAATTGCTTGTTTTATTAGAATGTTCTCCACTCACCACTGAAAATATTTTAGTTTCAGTTGAAAAACACTTTAAAATATGTTTGAATAGGGAAACTGTGTCCATTGAATATGCAGAGAAAAAGTTCTGATATAAATAACAATGTCTTAGTTGCAGTTATGACACACCGATTTAATGCAAAGTATGATGACTTCAAATATACTATTTTCCATAATGCGCATGCAGTTCCACAGAAGTACTTTATATTTATTCATAGCAAAATAGTATATGCTACAATATTGTCCCTATCTTGAATAGATGGATGTTGTTAAGAAAATACGCATTGGATGGGCAAATGCTTCTGACTGCAAAAAGCTAAAGTTTGGAAATAAATGTATTGATATGGATGACAATGCATTGGTTTTGACAAAGTTATAGAATTCCATGAAAATATGTTTTTAAAAGATTTATATTGATATATAATAGTTTGTATCCGTTCGAAGATACAGATATTGATTTCCAGGGGCAATTGGCAATGTATTAGATTCAGCAAAGTGACACTGGTTTCAGTGCAAATTGCATGTTTCTATCTCTCTGAAATTGTATTGTGTTGAAAAATGAAACAGGCATAAATCCAACAACTCCAAGGTTTCCAATCTCAAAACTTGAACCTACAGATGAACATCTTCAGTGTTAAGTACAGGTTGATATTTTTAGTCTGGATCATATTATTTATTTTTAAGTTTTGATTAATTCACTGTTTATATTTTGAGATTTCTATTTTAGTAATCATAGCTGCACAAGTTATTAGTTACCCAAATAATGTGCTTTTGCTTGCATCTCTTTGATAACTTGGTTAATCAACTGACCTCTGTTCCCAAATTTTGCTTTGGGAAGGGTTGATTGGTTGTTTTGGTTTTGTTTTTTCTGCTCTGTGGGCTGATTCTGGTACAAGATTAGCTATAATCTAATGAAGTGGGGAAAATAGAAAACTCTATACTCGGGATCTTGATGGCTGATCTGGTTAGCATGAACGCAGTTGTCACAGCACAACAGCTGCCTAACCGTGGCTGAGATTTTTGGAGGCATGTGGCTTGAGATGATGTCAATATTAAGCTGAGTTTCACAGTACAAAAATTTGAGGTAAACCTCCTGCCTTGACATCAGAGCCTGCTGACAACTTCCTTGGATTCAGCTTCACTGTGCTCTCTGAAAGGTGCACATATACCAAGGGGATGGGTGCAGTTTTAGAAACAGAATTTGCATTTTGTAATTACGTAGTCTTGTATAGGGGTTGGTTTGCCATTTGAGATTTACATAATTATACCTTTATCTCCATCTTATTAATTGCAGCAGGTATGGCTTGTTATCTCCACCCTAAACATAAAGTAGGGAGGGGAAACAATAGTTAAAGGGGACTGGAATGTAGGTCAGAAAGATTCCTGTTCACACTGGAATCAGCCTTATGCCTTTTCTAAACATAATTTATAATGCTTTAACTATACTGGTGTAATTAAATCAGTATAATTTTTCTCTGTGGATCCACCTATACAAAAGTGCTTATATGGATATAGCTTATCCACATATGGGAAAGGAATCAATCTATACCTGCATAACAATATCCACATTAGAAATTGTACCAGTATTTGGGTAAAAAAATCATATCCCTAACTGATAGTGTTTTATGGGTAAAAAACAAACGTGTAAACCAGACCTTAGGGAGGAAAACCTCAGCTGGTAAGTATTTAAGTTTCCAGTGAAACCAAACCCAAGGAGGGACTACATATATTTCCAGGTTTTGTTCAGTGCAGGATGGGAACTTCATCTGCTTAAACTTCTGTTAATGACCAGACTTTATTTTGTGGAGGAAGATCGGGGAGTGTAGGTGAAAGATTATGGTAAAGGTCTTTATTTTACCTTCTTGATTTGTGCACCCCATCCCCTTTAAAAAAATAGTCCTCTGTAATTTGACTGTGTTTTTCATGAAGCAGCTGCCTTGGAAGCTTGTTCCTGCTGTATTCCTTGCCTGAAAGACACCTGTTCACTAATTATGTGGCTAGTAGTGCATTAGCTGCCCAGCCTGCTGGAATACAGGTATAGAAATCTGTGGGGAGAGGGTCATTACATTTGCTAGCTTTCCCCATCTGGAAGTAACAAAGCACTATTCATATGGGCCACGGAGCTGGCTCAAATAGGAAGATGTCTGTCTTTTTATGTTCACAGTGGAGCAGTGCATTTCATACCTCATTTCCTGAATTTTAATGTTCCCTCATTTCAAGAAGCTTTACTGTTATTTATTTACAAAGCTTATTAGAGTAACAATTTTAAATGAGTGAATACGCATGCATTCACGCACTATGTGTAAATGTGCATGTGGCTTCATTTGTGCATGCTTATGTGCATGGGTATAAAGGGTATCAGGGTATAAAGAGTGTCATGGAGAAAAGGGGGGGGGGATGGGACATATCTATAGATCTCCAATTTCCAGAATGGTTCTGAGAAGCAGTTGGCAACCACTGAAAAATGGAACAGCCAGGAAGTTAATACTTTATTCTGGGGACTGGCTGTGTGTGTATCTGTTTGTGAAAGTTGTTCGCATTAGGGAAGTAGAAATATTACATCATTGTATCAGGAGAAAGGAGATTCCTTTTCAGTGGCATAACTAGTTTCTTAAGGGGAATGGTCTGGCCTAAGTACCAGCTGTGTTTGTTATAGTACCTACTCTTCAATATGACTAAATTATGCACAGTTAGCTTGAAAACCAGCTATAGCGCTAGCCCATGAAACTTTTGATCAAGTTTAGTACATAAGGCTACGCCACTTTCTTTTCATGGCTCTCCTGCATTAAGAGTGATTTATACATACAGCAGAAAAGACTTATTTAGTCAGTGTGTGTTCTTGGATATGAGAAGTAGTAGTCGAAGCTTTTTCTGTTAAAACTGTTTCACTCATTTTTTTTTCAATTACATGAAATTTCTTTAAGTGTCTGCTTTCTGAGGAAAACTGAAGTTTCATTGAAAACTGGTTTGGCCTGTTTCTCCCTCCTCTCCAATTAAAGATCTAAATTTTCCCACCACAAAAATAACCATTTTCCAAACCAATCTAGCTAGGAGGATTAACCAGAACACTACATGATGACTGCCAAGATATTTCTGGCATAGTAGAAATAAGGGGCCACATACACAGCTGGAGATAATCACACTAGCTCCTTTAAAGTCAACTCTGCTGATTGACACCTGCTGAGGATCTGGCCGAAGTCATGAGTTATCATAAGTGTCATGAGTTATCTGAAAAATTTCAATATTTATTGTTCTAGTCATAAAGAGCTACTGTGAAGGAAACTTACCTGTTTTGTTGGGCTTTTTGTTTTGCTGTTTTTAAACTGTATTGCATTTCTATCAGTCAGATTAATCAAAATAATAAAGTATGCAATTTCACAGCATTACTTTTATTATAAGAGACAATCTCTGCCCTCAGCAGTCTTATGATCGTTAATATTTTATATAGGAAGGAAAAAACACAAGTTGTGTTGTTTATCTCCAGGGGTGCTGATCTTCTGTCAACAAAATTTGATCATTGTCACCAAAATAGATCTTTAAAATTGGAATGGAGCCAAATAAGTAAGAACTTGAATATGAAAAATATCTACTTATAGGGCATATTTGTTTCCCCTACATTCTCATTAGAGGAAACACACAGGGAAATGTAAATCATGGCTTTTCTATCTGGGGATTGAAAATGGGTGTCTGGGGATTGTCACCATTCTGCCTTTTCTTTATTGCTAATTGGGTGGGGAGTCCTGGCTAAATTTTGGGTAGGTGCTTGATAACTTTTGGTATTGATACCCAATGGCATAGCTTATTGATCACCAAGGAACCAATAAAAGGTAAACACAGGAAAGCAATAAGTGGAAAGGCTGGAAGATTCTTGATATGCTGGCAATTCATTTATGAATAATTCTGTTTGCAGTTGGTGGTGCATGATTCAATGCACCTGGTATACAAACCACTTTAGGACAGTAGTAGAAATGGCAAGAGTCCAAGAAAGTTTTGCTTTATGTAATGAGGCAAACAGATCTCAGGAGATGGAGGCTTTTAAGTCTTTAGTATTGTAGATGTACATTAGTTCATGTTATCAAAAATACTGCTGCTGCGAGCGTGTGATCACCTCTGTTATTCTTTCCTGCAAACTGGGATATTTTTTAAAGGGGCATCAAATAGAGCTCATTAGAGAAACTTCAAAGGGACCATATTCCCTCGAATATGTAGGTCTGTCAAAAACCAATGTTTTGTGAAATTGGGTCTATTGTCAAAAAGGGATGTTGTCTGAACTTCTCTGGTGTTTTCTAAATAAAATTTTGGCTCCTTCAAAATGAAATAATTTGATTTTCATTTTGAAACAACTTTTTGTTTAGAATTTATTTAATATTATATTACATTACAAAATTAAAGTTAAAATGAAATATTGTTTTTTGAAAACAAAGTATTTCAAACAACTTATTTTTGGAACTTTCTTTCCTTGAGAACTTTTAATTTTTTTATATCTGTTCTTAAGAAAGTCAAACTTAGAAACCTCAGTCCTTCTGAAACAGAACTACCATACCCTACACAGCTCCAAGATACAGTTAGCATGAAAATGGTACTTTAGCTGTATTTCTGAAAAGTGCGTTTGAAAATTTTACCAGAGTCCCATTTTCAAAAAAATAGTCACTTAGGGGACTAATTCTCACTGAAACCCAATGAGAAATTTAAGCGCAAGATTTCATTGAGTTTTAAATATATGCGGAGTCAAGAGACTGTGACATAGCAGATTTAAGGACGTTTGGGTACCCTAGCTGTGCATTTCCCTAACTTAGTATGTTTGGATATCTAAGTTCGAACTTAACTGTGAATATGCTGGGTTTGTAAATGTAATATTCATGTACCATAATTTACTTTATAGTACTGGTATGTACTTCCAATATTTACTCCAGTTTTAATGTATTTTTTGTCTAGAAACTCAAAGTATTAAAAAATTACTACAATGATGAAATCATGAACACAAGTGAGTGTTGCAAATTATACTTTTAAAAAAAATAGAGTAACCCTTATTTATTATTGTAATTCAGAAACAAATACTCAAAGTCCATGGGAGCTGTGGAGGTTCAGTACTTCTCCAAACCAAGCTACTTATAAATTCCTAAACATGACTTTGGCGGCCAACTTTAAAGACATCATGGGAAAAAATATCCACATAGATATTATCACTTTTGCCTAAATCCTTTGGGCCTCTTGCAGCTTTTCATTGTTCCAGTTCCTTTTTACTCCCAAGACAGTCCCTGCCCCCAAAGACTTATGTGAGGAATGACAACAAAATAGAGAACAAACAAAGGGAGAGGATGGCAAGGTTACAGCTAAGTGTCTCAGTATGTAGATTTGGGACTAACAAAATACACTGCAGTCAACAAAGGCAGAGTCCATTGAAGGGCATTACTGATGGCTTTAGGTTACTGCTGGGGTTGTGAAGGCATTTCTACTTTCTAGTTCCTATTCAATCTGTAGTCCTACATGGTTGTCTTCTCCTGTTGTCAGAGCTTTGATAAGACACAGAGAAAGAAGGTGGCTCTCCAGCTCCATCTGCTGATTGGTTGGGTGGTGGGACAATACTGAAGGCCTATTACCCAATCAGTCTTATTAATATTATCTTTCCATTTAACCCCCATTGTTCTCTCCTCCATCTACCTACTTCTGCTAATAACTCAAGCTCAGCCTTTACTTCCATTTTCACTCCTCCACTCATAGACTTAAGGCCAGAAGGGACCATCATGTTCATCTAGTCAGACCTCCTGCCCATTGCAGGCCAAAGAACCTCACCCACCAATTCACCTAATCCCTCCTGTTCCTATTCCCCTGGTTATGTTCCTCCATTACCAAAGTCCCCTCTTCCCGCACAGGCCTCCTAGTTCTGCCCCACAGCTCTGTCCTTCCTCACTCCTCTGTGAAAGAGCAAGAATTGAGATCAATATAGGCCCAGGAACAACATGTTTTCCTTACAGTAAAAACTGAGAGGTGTACTGAGAAGCTTAATGACTTTCTTGAATCAGTCTTCTCTTCTGAGGATGTTGGGCTGATACCTACCCTGGACCCGCTCTTTTCTGGCAACCAAGATGAGGCACCATCACTTCACAATCACTGATAATTTTAAAAAGGAATAAGTCACCAGTCCCAGCTAGGAAACACCCAATAATTCTGAAGGAGCTCAAGTACAGAGTAGCTGAACTGTTAACAAAAATATACAATATCATTACAATAGCCATTGTTCGAGAGTGTTGAAAGGTAGCGAATGTTAGATCTATACTTTAAAAGGGCTCGAGGGATGATCAGTGAATTACCTACAAAATTCAAAGTAACAAAACACTTGGAGGGTCAGGATATGCTAGGGTCTAACCAGCATTGTTTCAGTAAAGGAAAAGAGTCACCTTAAACACTTTTTTTAGCCACTCCATTATTGATATGTTCAAAGGAGAAACTATTGACATTTATTTAGACTTCCAAAGGGCCTTTCACACGGTCCTACCAAAGAGTCTTGCTACTAAGGAAGCTAAGTAGTCATTGGATGACAGGCAAAGTGTTGTTATGGATCAAAAACTAGCTAGGAGAATGAAATAAAAGAGTGTGATTAAATGGTCAGTTTCCATCATGGCAAAATATTAACAGTAGGGTGCTGTAGTAGGCTCAGCAGCACTGAATGTATTTATTAATGAACTGGAAAGGGAAATGTATAAATCTCTGCAGAATGAGCTACTTGGAGAACCAGGATTAAAATGGAGGCCTTTAATTTCTAAACCCTTGAGCCATTCTCTGGATCACACTTTCTTTCAAGCATGGTGACCTTTTAGAATCTTGACTTCATCAGTTAGCTACTTATGTGCTCAAGTGTAAGAACTGATTCTAGTAACAATTTTAAATTGTACAGATCTTCATAGTCTTAATTCAAAACATTCAGCCTACAGACAAAAGGTGAAAATTAATCATTTCAGTCTAATTCACCTACTGGGCATGGGAGTGTTGACTATTTTGTGTCAATATCAGAAAATACTCGGAAGGCAGTGAAAGGCTTGCAGGACTAAAAAATACAAGACTTTTTTTGTGGGGGGGGGGGGTTCAATCTGCATAATATATGGTAATATGGGAAAACGTGCAGAAGAGACGTTTTCTCTCTGAACCAATATAGGCTTTCAAATTGAATAGTCTTTTTCTTAGATGTTGGGACTCTTCTAAAGGATTCTGTGGTTGCTCATAACAACTTGTAGGTTCCACCTGTTCAGTTAGAAGGAGTAATTCAGCCATGAGAAAGCTCAAAGCTGACTTTACACTTCAGTTGCTACTCCAGCGTCATTTGCTTGCCAGAGAGATCAGAGCAGTCAGAAGGCAGAGCATGTGACTAACAGCATCAGACTGGCATGAGTTGCTGATTTAAAAAAAACAAAACACTTGAAGGGATTCTGACTTCTTGCTTTAGAGTCTGTTTATTCAGCGAATTCTTCAGTCACCTTAACAACATCAGGTCTGAAGAAATAGCACTCTGCACTGATGTTAATCTGGAAAGTACAGAAACGCTAACACTACTGCTTAGTTTAACTAAGCATAATGTATTAAAACGGGTGAACACAAATAGATTAATCTTCAAAACATCTGCAGTGCTAGTAGCATGAAAACCAGAACACTATTAGCCACTTTTCTTCTCAACTTAGTTTAGCACCTTTAAATTCCAGCTAATGTGTGGAATAATCAAAACATACAGTGTTCTGGGAGGGAGTTTAGCTCACAACTTTTTAAATCTTGTCTGCCTATCTCATCTCATCACTTACGTACTGGTGATAACTGTGTGATAGAGTAGGGAGCTATGTGATAAATTACTTTCATCTCATACATTTTGACTGTATAACTATACGATGGCCGCTCCAATGGTGCCAGGTGCACCAGGACTTGGATGCAAGCACCAGAGGTGCTTCAGCAGCTAGGCCTTATAGATGCCAGCACTGATGGGTCCCAATAACTACTCAGACACATGACTAAGGGAAAGAGTGTTTTACTAGGGCTGGCAGGAAATGGAAAGGCTGCAGATATTCCAGCAATAGAGGCTTTAACAGTTAAAAGTGAGCAACAGCAGCAAATGTGTTAGCCCTTGGGGCAGTCCAATCAAGAGTCAGGGCTCTTCATGGCTAGTGACTGGGTTGTCCTCTTCAGCCTAGTCTCAGTTCTTACAAACAGTATCTTGTGGTGTCCAAACCAGGCTCACTTAGTGTCTCTCATTGGTATCCCTCTGCATTGGCTCTCTGCCCAGATGCTGCTGCTCCCCCAGAAGTACTTCACAGACCTGCACCTAGCTATAATATTCAGCACTCACAGCCTATTCTGTACATGGCTCTGCATCATTCTTGCCTCCAGCTTCTCTCCAAGTCCCTACTTGTCATGTAGCCACTGCTTCAGCTTTCCTGCAGCTCCCTGCTTGTCATGCAGCCACCTCTCTCCAAACAGAGCTGGCCACTTCCTGATTCAGGAACATTCCCCTTACCTGTCCTGGAGAAAGGGAAGTGCAGTGTGGAGGGGGACTGATGGGAGTTTTAGTCCCCTGCATAGCAGATCTATCATAACTGTTTCACCTACACTCTTCACACATTATCTTAAGTGCAACTGTTTATAACCTGCCAAACATCTGCCCAACCTCCAAACAGCCCCCACTTTTTTGTGGTAAGAAGTTTCTTTTGTTTTGTCCTTTTGAACAAAAAAGTGTTAATTTTATTCCCAAATCACAGTGCTGTCATGCAGGAAAGGCAATATTAAATGCTAAAACAGTGAAAGATTTAAGGTCTAATATCTTGCAAAAGTCCAAGACTAGATGATGTGTGTGGGTGCGCATGTGCACACCTCCATGCACAGATACAACAAGAATTTGGGGAAATATAAATTCACTGTGATTGAAGAGTAAGGTAAAAGTTAAAAATTAATTCCTTAATTATTATCATGTTTCATGGTTGTTACTACCAAACTGTATAAAAGTATCAAACCTCATATTCCTGTAACAATATCCTTTTCATATTCACCAGTACCCCTTCCTCTTATTCCATAAAATCTACCTTAAAACATCCTTATTAGTTTTTCATCACTAATCTTCACTCTGGAACTCTCCACTCCCCCTGTCACAGTTGATTAAATTACAGGCAATTGGGGAAAAACACACCTTATTGAGTTTTCCCTCTCCCCAGACACACATACATGGACATGGTTTTCTCATTTATACTCATAATGGGTCAATTGGTTTGGCTACATTAAAATCTGATCCAAATCTTTACCCGAAAGTGAAAAGGAAGCCTTGCTGAAGTTTGAAGATGCTCATCTTGCTATCTAGGGTATGGCTTTGATGGGGCTGGGAGCAATTTAGACATCTTCTGGGACAAAGGTGGAGAGATTCCAGTTGGAAGCAGTTGAGGAAGTGTTCCTTTCCAGCTGTCCCTACCCCTTGCTTTCAGTGTATGTGTGTGGGGAGGGCTACTTCTTACCTCCCCTTCCTTGTTTGTGCTGTAGATGAAGGGAGAGAGTAACATGCTGTATGTGGACTTGAGGCCTGTCCCACCCACTGTTGCTGCCATTAGATGACGGGGATGGTGCTGGGGCCAGGTGATTGGCTCCTGTTTGTGATGGAGAGTGAAGGTGGGAAAACTGATGCAATTTGCTGCTTTTGGGGGGGTCCCTGCTTCAGCCCTACCCTACCCACTCTTAATCTAGTTGCTGGATCTCCTTTGATACCAAGGGCTAGATTGATCAGCATTCCTAGGGGCCGAAAAGGATTTTTTTCCCCATATGGTAAAACTGGCAAACTGCCTTTCAGACTTTTACCCTCTATCGAGGAGCTGGTTTGTGAGGAGGGGAGGGTGTTAAATTACAATTGTTACAACTTTGGCAGGTTCCAATGTAGTTGGGGGATTAGAAAGGGTCTCTGTAACAGTGTCTCTGTAACAGTGGGCTTCCTGGGCATTTGTTCTGGGCAGAGCAATGCATGGGGAGGGAATATGCTTATCCTACACAGCCTGCGGCTTCCCTCATCTTATCTCTCTTAGCTCTGGTGTGGAGCAGGGGAGTGTCGGGACTGCGGCTTCCAGTCAGAATCCTGAGCAGGACTGATGGTTTACAGGGGGTGTGGCCTTCACGCCCACCCTCACATTTATAGATTCAAAGATTAAAAGGCACAATTGTGATCATCTAGTCTGATCTTATGTGTAGCCCAGGCCACAGAACTTTCCCAAAATAATTCTGTAGTGAGGCAGCACGGCCTCCCTCCCAGATTAATGGGAGAAACCACTCTCCACCCTTGGTGGACATAGCCAGGCAAGCCATGCCACACCCCTCCATCCCCCCAGAAGCAGAGGAGTGGGACAGGAAGTTTAAAAAGCAGATTCTGCAGCTCAGTTTGGTGAGTGCCAGAGAAGGAGGCTGGTGTCTCTTGCCCGCTGATGAACCCTGTGCCTGAAATGGAGCTCTTCAGTGCTGAGGATCTGCCAGGACTGCCAATAGGACTGCTGCTAGCTGTGTGTGAGATGGACGGACCACAGGAGATTGTCAGTGGTAGAGAATCCACCATGACTGCTAAGATGTTCCAATATTTAATTACCTTCCCTGTTAAAAAATCTACTCCATATTTCCAGTCTGAATTTGTCTAGCTTTAACTTTCAGACATTGGATTGTGTCTGTTAGGTTATAATACCCATTATTAAATATATATTCCCCATGTAGCTACTTATAATGAAGTGACCTTGAAACCTTCTCTTTGTTCAGTTAAACAGATTGAGCTCCTTGAGTCTCTCACCATAAGGCATGTTTTCTAATCCTTTAATCATTCTAGTGGCTCTTCTCTGAATCAGCTCCAAGTTATCAACATCCTTCTTGAAATGTGGACTCTAGAACTGGACACAGTATTGCACCAGTAATTGTTCTGGTACCAAATACCATGGTAAAATAATTTTTACTCATAATTTTTACTCATAATTGCTACGTAAGCATCCCAGGTTTGCATTAGCCCTTTTGGCCATAGCTTCACACTGGGAGCTCTTGTTCAGGTGATTATCCACCATGACCCCCAAATCTTTTTCAGAGTCACTGCTTCCCAGGAATGAGTCCCCCATCCTGTAAGCGTGCCATACATTTTTGTTCTTAAATGTGTATATTTTGCTGTATTAAAATACATATTGTTACTAGTAAATCCTGTTCATTGGTGATAATTGAGGTTTACCTGGAACAACCCTGCTGAGTAGTTTGAGGTGGTTGCCTCAGATAGATGAGTTTTAAATAAAATTGTGGCCTCAGCTTTAACCATATATGGGTGTATGTTTGACATTCATTGTTTGGTTAACTGGTGTGCCTCCAGAACTAGGAATGAAGCAGATATACCAAATCCCTTCCTCATTAATGGCAGTTCTTGTATTTCAGGAAATAAGTTGTGAAATTTTCAGTCCAAATATGCAGAATAGAGCTGTTCTGAAAAGGTCAAAATGGACCTTCAGATCTTTTGAATATTCAACAGTCATTAATTCATCCTCTGTGTGGATTTTAATGGCTCTATTGATGTTTCTGAGACATCACTGCATCAGAATTTCACCAACAGAATCTTTGTCTTCCCACAGGTTGTTCTTTGTGTGAGTTTCTTAAAAATGTATTCTATAAAGGTATATTTAGATTGCTTTTTCCTATTCTTGGCCTATTCATAACAATAGCAAAACTCCCAGACTTCAGTGGGACCAGGATTTCATCTATTGTATTTATTTTTACCATATTGGTTCCATCAGTGGTAGATGTCTAATATATAACTGAATAATTTATTCCTCCATGTAACAACAATGAGATCAGATATAACCACACTCATTACAATTGTAGTGTACCATATTTAGTTCTTGAGTCACCGTTTCACAGATCGATCAGTATGAGGTCTGAGTATGGCTGCAACATGCAGTGTGTCTCACTCCGAACTTTGGATGCTCAGGAGATGCCTTCCCCTCCCAGAGTACAGCATGAACTGCCCTCCCCACTGGACACTCTGCTAGCTGGTGTGGAAGTTGAGAAGGCTATGGCCCCATCTCCTCCCTATCCACGCTTCTCTGCTCCTATTATGGCTCTGATCCTGCAGTGGATTCATGTAAGCTGACCTCTGCATTCAGAGTTCCATCCATTTCCATGGGACTTTGGAGGGGTGAAACTAACTGTAGCATCAGGCCTTTAGATTCTAAGCTTTTTTGTTACAAGGGAATATTGTTTTTTTCAGTGCTGATTACAATGAGGCCTTGATCCTGTTTGGTTGTTCTAGGGACTATTGTAATACAAGTGATTAAGAACAATAAATTACCCCAAAAATCAGGATGCACAGATGAATTTACAAACTAAATTAATCTGTTTATTAAAATGTGGCATATTAATGCAATTTTTCTGCACACTTTAATTTCTCCTTTCCATGTGTGGAAAACTATCTAAAATTTCATGAACTCCTTACTAGGTAAACTCAGGGCAAATATAGGACAAACATACTGAGGATAATCACAGTAAATGCCAGGACTAGTTTGCTCATTTAGTAAAACAAACTGGGTTGTCAGCTGTATGTAAAGAAGCTGCAATTTCAACTCTTACTCAGGCTATTTAACAATTATTCCACTATTTTCTGAAAATAATTAGCATATTGGCCTCTGTACCTTATGGCTTCTCTCATACATGACTTGCCTTTGCTTATGCTTTTATTAAAGATGAATGAGTGTAAAATACATTATTTCTATTTGCATAGTATTAAATGATAACCTAAAACATCTAATGAGGATAGCATCATCAAGATGTGAATATTATATTAAATATACTGAATATTGAGTCAGATTCATCTAGGGGCTGATTGTCAGTTGGCATAGCCTCTGATCCCTAAATTTTACTTATATGGGCAACAGAGATGGATTTTGATTTTATTGATACCATTTTGATCCTGTAACTGCAATTGTTTTTTAACACACTATTACAGTTATGGGGGTAGCTAGCCATTCCTTTCTCCCTTTTCTTGTCTCTCTGAGAGCACCCACAGCAGATATTGGGAATCTTACCAGTTTTAGGGTACTATCTCAGAAGTCTCCATCTTGTAGTCTGGAACCTGGCTATGGTACTCTGTGTATATGAACCATTTCTCACCTAACCAGGTTTCCAATATTTTTTGTTTCTTCCCTTCAAGAGCCTGTGACTAGTCAGATGAACCAACAGCCTTCTTAAAACAGTATTTTTATCTAACAGTTGAAACAAAGTATTGGAGAAAAAGAGGATTTTAAGGAAACAAATGGCCTACATGCACATTTAGTTTAATTCAGTGATACTCAGACTGTAGCTCTCGAGCCACAAGGGGCTCTAGTTTAATGTATCTCCTGTGGCTCTTTGTAGCACATGATATTAAAACACTGTGAGTGATTAATAACGTAGATTGGTTAATACTTAAATTAGGATGTTTTTACTATGTTACTAACCAATTAAGTTATCAACTTGCACTAAGTTATTATTCCTACAGCAAATAAGTTAATATATAAACTAAATATTTCCCCTGTCATATTGTTTAAATATGAATAGTATTATAGTAAATGAAACAATGAATTCCTGCTACTGTGGCTCTTTTGGGTAATGATGATTGCTAATTTGGCTCCTAAACCACTAAGGTCTGACTATCACTGGTCTAATCTATCTAACTAAGGTGGATGTAAATTTAGGTTTTCCTTTTAAGTTACAGGAATAGAACTCAGACATCTTACTTTCTCCTAATAAGTTCAGATCCTCCTGTGTTTGTGGGGTGTCTGTTTCTTTATTGCAGAGTTAACTCAGATGAGCAGTGTCACAGTTCAGGGCAACTGCACCTGTGTTCCCCCTCTATGGTTCAGCAAAGGAACACACTCTAGGCTTCTGACTCCCCATTTACTGCTGCTCTTGGATGGAGACCCATGTGTCTCTTGCTTCTTGACTGGGGTATTTCCAGACTGAACAGTTTCCTGCCTACAGTGTGATATTCCCCAAAAGACAGACTGCCTAAGCAGCCCTGCTTCTCTACACTCCTCAGACAGTACAAAGTGTAATTGCCAACAGTTATAAGTTACCACCCAATTCTTTACTCTTAAGGTAAAAGAATTACAGAGAAAACACAGCTTCCACTCAAAACTCACCTCTAAGTCATATGGGCTCTCAATGGGTCAAAGACCTTCTAACACTGTCGTAAGGATTGCCCCCCGTAACCCCCAAGGCCAGAGGTCCTGTCCTTTGCTGGATCAGAAAAAAGGCCCTGAGTCAGTTTTAATTCAGTCTATTTATACTCATACTCTTTAAGGTCAGAAGGGACAATCATGATCATCTAGTCTGACCTCCTGCACACTGCAGGCCACAGAACTTCACTCACCAACTTCTGTAATAGACCCCCTAATCTCTGGCTGAGATACTGAAGTCCTCAAATCATGTTTTAAAGACTTCAAGTTATAGAGAATTCACCATTTATACTAGTTTAAACCTGCAAGTAACCCATGCCCCGTGCTGTAGAAGAAAGAGAAAAACACAGTCTGCAATCTGACACGGGAAAATTCCTTCCTGACACCAAATATGGAATCAGTTAGACCCTGAGCATGTGGGCAAGACCCACCAAACAGATACTACAGAGAATTCTTTCCCAGGTAACTCAGAGCCCTCCCCATCTCCAGCCCGTCTCCAGCCGTTGATGATTTTTACTACAGGAAATTGCCAATGTGTCATATGCCATTGTAGGCAGTCCCATCAGACCATCCCCTCCATAAACACAATCAAGCTCAGTTTTGAAGCCAGTTGGTTTTTTGTCTCCATTGCTCCTCTTGGAAGGCTGTTCCAGAACTTCAGTCCTCTGATGGTTAGAAACCTTCACCTAATTTCTAGCCTACACTTGTTGAAGGCCAGTTTATATCCATTTTTTCTTATGTCTGCATTGGCACTTTACGTAACTCCTTTCCCTCCCTGGTATTTATCCCTCTGAAGCTTACAAGAAGTGGAAGCTTGGTCAGATGACTAGGGAGGATTATAAAAATACCGCTCGAACATGCAGGAATGAAATCAGGAAGGCCAAAGCACAGCTGGAGTTGCAGCTAGCAAGGGACGTGAAGGGGAACAAGAAGGGTGTCTACAGGTATGTTACCAACAAGAGGAAGATTAGGGAAAATGTGGGCCCCTTACAAAATGGGGGAGGCAACCTAGTGACAGAGGATGTGGAGAAAGCTGAGGTACTCAATGCCTTTTTTTGCCTCTGTCTTCACAGACAAGGTCAGCTCCCAGACTACTGCACTGGGCGGCACAGAATGGGAAGGAGGTGAACATCCCGCAGTGCTGAAGGAACAGGTCCAAGACTATTTAGAAAGATTCGACAAACACAAGTGCATGGGTCCAGATGCAATGCACCCGAGGGTGCTGAGGGAGTTGACTGATGTGATTTCAGAGCCATTGGCTATTATCTTTGAAAGCTCGTGGCAATTGGAGGAGGTCCTTGATAACTGGAAACAAGCAAATATAGTGCCCATCTTCAAGAAAGGGAGGAAAGAGGATACAGGAAACTATAGACCGGTCAGCCTCACCTCAATCCCTGTAAAAATCATGGAGCAGGTCCTCAAGGAATCCATTTTAAGGCACTTGGAAGAGAGGAAGGTGATCAGGAACAGTCAACATGGATTCACCAAGGGAAAGTCATATCTGACCAACCTTATTGCTTTCTATGAAGAGGTGACAGGCTCTGTGGATGTGGGGAAAGTGGGGGACGTGATATACCTTGACTTCAGCAAAGCTTTTGATACGGTCTCTCATAGTATTCTTATCAGCAAGTTAAAGAAGTATAGGTTGGATGAATGGTCTATAATGGGGATAGAGAACTGGCTAGATCATCTGGCTCAATGGGTAGTGATCAATGACTCCATGTTTAGCTGGCAGCCGATCACAAGCGGAGTGCCCCAGGGGCCGGGCCTGAGGCCGGTTTTGTTCAAAATGATCATTAATGATCTGGAGGAGGGGTAGATTGCACCCTCAGCAAGTTTGCAGATGACACTAAGCTAGGGGGAGTGGTAGATACCTCAGAAGTTAGGGATAGGATATAGAAGGACCTAAACAAACTGGAGGATTGGGCCAAAAGAAATCTGATGAGGTTCAAGAAGGACAAGTGCAGAGTCCTGCACTTAGGACGGAAGAATCCCATGCACAGCTATAGACTGGGGACCAACGAGCTAGGCAGCAGTTCTGCATCAAAGGACCTGGGGGTAACAGTGGATAAGAAGCTGGATATGAGTCAGCAGTGTGCCCTGGTTGCTGAGAAGGCTAATAGCATATTGGGCTGCATTAGTAGGAGCATTGCCAGCAGATCGCGGGAAGTGATTATTCCCCTCTATTCGGCATTGGTGAGGCCGCATTTGGAGTACTGTGTCCAGTTTTAGGCCCCCCACTACAAAAAGGATGTGGAGAAGTTGGAGAGAGTCCAGCGTAGGGCAACAAAAATGATTAGGGGGCTGGAGCACAAGACTTATGAGGAGAGGCTGAGGGTACTAGTTTTGTTTAGTCTGCAAAAGAGAAGAATGAGGGGGGATTTGATAGCAGCCTTTAACTACCTGAAAAGGGGTTCCAGGGAGGATGGAGCTAGGCTGTTCTCAGTGGTGGCAGATGACACAACAAGGAGCAACGGTCTCAAGTTGCAGTGGGGGAGGTCTAGGTTGGACATTAGGAAAAAGTTTTTCACTAGGAGGGTAGTGAAGCACTGGAATGTGTTACCTAGGGAGGTGGTGGAATCTCCATCTTTAGAGGTTTTTGAGGTGTGGCTTGACAAAACCCTTGCTGGGATGATTTAACTGAGGTTAGTCCTTCTTTGAGCAGGGGGTTGGACTAGATGACCTCCTGAGGTCCCTTCTAACTCTGATTCTATGGTTCTGTGATAAAGAGCAATCATATCTCCCCTCAGTCTCCTTTTGGTTAGGCTAAACGAGACAAGCTCTTTGAGTCTTCTCGCATAAGGTTGGTTTTCCATTCCTCTGATCATCCTACTATCCTTTCTCTGCACCAGGTCCGGTCTGAATTCATCTTTCTTAAACATTCTTTGTTTTCTGTTGGTCCCTGGACAATCTCATTTGAACCAGTACATGTAAGCCTATTTCCAGGAGGTGGTACCTCTTTGGAGATCTGACAACCTGAGTGTATTTGTATAACCAGCCCGCTGTTCTTAGATCCGGGAGGGCTGTGGTCCCTCTCCCCCATGGAATTACATACATTTTAATATACATAATAATATAATTAACTCCTAAAATACCTACACTTAATTCAATAAGGTTTGTCCAGGGCTTTGTCACAGTCAACACTCAGATTAGGTTAGCCCAAGTGTGAGCAGCCACACTGCAAAGACCTATGTGAGTTACTGTATCTTCACTGGTACTGCACTCACCTGTGTCTCCCTAAGGCTTCTGGAAGCAAATCCTATGATTCTTTGTGCTGCAGTAAACTGAGCCACCCTGATTCTCTCCTAGTGAATTGTGGGAGAATTTGTCTATCTGGGGACTTAGGAGGGGCAGGAGGTAGGAAGACACTGGAGACCTAGTAGCACTTGAGTGGTTTACTGTGTGTCCTCACTGCAGAGTGGCCAGGTTACCAGCCCGAGTGAAAGCACCACTTGGGCTTTGTCAATAGCCCAGGATGGGTTGCTAGCCTGGATTTAAAGCACCACCAAACTGAAGAGAGAGGGCTTTGTGTGTGGATAGGAGCAAGGTTAAGGGGCAGGATGCAAGTACCTGGGTTAACTCTGTTGTGAAGATATCACTTTCTGGTTCCCTCTCCTGTTCAAATTGTCTTTGGGTGTTCTCCAGGAGAACTAAAGGGATAAAATCATTAAGACTCAGGAATTGTCTCTTAATGACCCTTAAGTGTCAGCTGTTAGATAATGAGAAAGGGCATTCTCTTGTCCTTGGCTCTGCTACCCAAACAGACACCTGGGGGAAATATACATCTCTATATACCAAAACAGTATCAAAACTGTATGGCAATGTTGAATCCAGATACAGAATTAATAATTTCCAAAAAGCACCCCATGTTTGTCTCACATTGGTTAAAGTGAGAGGAAAATCAGGCCTGAATATTTCCACCTTTATGTGGACACGCTATACACAGCCAAGAGACTTTTTACGTGATATTTAATACCTGTATATATATCATGAAAATGTGTTTATGCCTTCAAAGCACCCCATACTTTGACATTTCTTTGGGAGAAGCCTGAGAGGAATAGGAATTCCATTTGAGGTTAGGCTTGAGGAGAAGTTTGGTGGGGAGCTGTGACACTGTGCTAGGAAGGGTTAAGCCACTAACAAGCTAAATAGCCCAAATCCAACTTTGAAGGCATTTGGAAGAAAATACAAATGGTAACAGGAGCCATGCCTTGTGAATAGCTAACTAAGCCAGGCTGTACAGACTAGAGCTTCGAAATGTAAACTTATACGATTAGGTCTCTATTTGTCTGTTTACATAGATCTTGATAAATAAACTGCTTTTCCTGTCTGTCACTGTATTCTGTTAGTTCAGGGATCAAAAGAAGATATTAACATTTAGATGGAACTTGAATGTAATAATACCATTGTTCTATTTCTCTTTGAAGTTTGAGTAACATCTTTTAATGGGTGATTACCTTATGCTAATGTAACTAATTACCAGTGTGTGCTTAGGAAATAGAGAGATCACTTTGAAGCCACAAATAATTACCTATTCTTCATCCAAGATATGCTTGTTTTGATGTCTGCTATCAAGTGATTGTCATGGCCTGCTAGAGGACTATAAATAAATCTTTAGACCTGATCCTGTTCATTTTAGGACTGCTTGGATTTCATCAGGGGGAGTTTAAGTCACCAGTATAAGGAATCAGCTATAAACTGGTTCACCCTGTTATTTCAAATGGATGAAATCATACAGACTTTGCATATGGATTGACTATTGGATTCTGTAAAAATCAAGTGGAGCTCTAAATTTATTCTCATTTATATATATATAATAATCTTTTTAACCATTGTGTATTTGGGTAAAATCTGAGAGAAATCAATTGTTACGCTGGTGTAAAATTGGTGCAAGACAGGAGAATCAGGCTCAGCAATGTCTTGCTCAGTAGTCCAACCTTTTAGTAATGTCACGTTTACAATATACCTTTCCTATATATGTAAAAGCCAACATGTAGTAACACTGAAATAGACCATATAATTTATTTAGCTGAATATAGAATCATGTGCAGGAGTTTCAGATCTGAACTGAAGGAAAGACTGTCTTTGAACACAATCACTTTCCTACAGGTAATAACGGATAGCCAAAATTTGCCTCCATGGTTTCTGAAGCTCCTGGTCTGAGACTGTTGATGTATGTTTGAAGGAAGTTCTGTTTGTGAAAAAATTGCCCTCAGACTTTGTTCCTGCAAAATTAATTTGTGCCTGTAATCAGACAGTCATACAACTACTCAAACAAGCGCTCGTAGGGGAATTGCAAGTGAAAATTTTGCCTGCAAAAGGGAAGGCCAGTCATCAGAAAATTTACCAGATTACTTGTCTGTCTGTCATACTTTCATAAGAGTTCCAGAGGGGTAGCCGTGTTAGTCTGTATACAGCAAAAGCAACAAGAGTTCTGTAGCACTGTAAAGACTAACTAATTTAATTTCAGTAGGCATAAGCTTGTGTGGGTTGCACCCCACTTCCTGAGATGCAGTTGGTAGAAATAATACAGCAAACAGGAAACATATAGAAGGCAACATTTACATATCCAAGGGCATAGATAACAATGGGGTAGGTGGATAGAAGCCGGGTACTTGAGGCCTAATTACAACCATTGAGTAGGAGGTGAGAATGGGTGATCAGAGCAACTTACTTCTTGTAATGAGATAGCCATTCCAAGTCTCTGTTTAAACCCAGTTTGAATGTGTCAAGTTTGCAGATAATTTCTAACTCAGCAGTTTCTCTTTGAAGTCTGTTTTTGAAATTTTTTTGTGATAGGATAGCAACTCTCAGGTCAGAGATAGTGTCCTGGGAGATTGAAGTGTTCTCCAACTGGTTTATGGATGTTATTATTTTTTATGTCTGATTTGTGTCCATTAGGCCTTTTGCGAAGTGACAGTCGGTTTGGCCAATGTACATGGCAGAGGGGCATTGCTGGCACATGATGGCATATATAACATTAGTGGATGTGCAGGTGAATGAGCCCCTTATGGTGTGATTGATGTGGTTAGGACCAGTGATGCTGTCACTAGAGTCAATGTGTGGGCAGAGCTGACAACGGGGTTTGTTTCAGGGATAGGTTCCTGGATTAGACTTCTTGTAGGGTGTATGGTTTCTGGTGAGTATTTGCTTCAGGTTGGGGGTTTATCTGTAAGCCAGGATGAGTCTGCCGCCCACTGCCTGAGCGAGAGACGGATCATCTGCTAGGATAGGTTGTAGATTTTTAAAGATGTGTTGGAGAGATTTTAGTTGGGGACTGTAGGTGATGACCAGTGGTGTTCTGTTTTCTTTGTTGGGTCTGTCCTGTAGTCTGGGCACCCGTCTGGCTCTGTCAATTTGTTTCTTCACTTCTCCAGGCAGGTATTGAAGTTTTAAGAATGTTTCATAGAGATCCTGTAGGTGTTTGTCTCTGTCTGAGGGATCGGAGCAAATCCGGTTGTATCTTAAGGCTTGGCTGTAGACAATGGATTGTGTAATGTGTCCAGGGTGAAAGCTGGAGGCATGAAGGTACGAATTGCAGTCAGTTGGTTTTTGGTATAGGGTGGTATTAATGTGACCATCCTTTATTTGTATTGTAGTGTCCAAGAAGTGGATTTCTTGTGTGGACTGGTCCAGGCTGAGGTTGATAGTGGGATGGAAATTATTGAAATCCTGGTGAAATTCTTTGAGGGACTCTTTCCCTTAGGTCCAGATGATGAAAATGTCATCAATGTAGCGTAGATAAAGAAGAGGTGTTTGGGGACGAGTTTTGAGGAAGTGTTGTTCTAGGTCTTACTTTCATAAGTTCTAGGTGACAGCCTATCATATGAAGTTGCATAGCAACAGCTCCTATATTATGTTGATTTAACATTTTCCATTATAAAAATTATTGCAACTTTTTAATTTATTTTTAGAGTTTTAACATTATGGTTAGCGTCAGGATTTTGAAATTTGGCAGGGAAAAGGTCACTTTTGTTGGACTTATTACAATCCATTCAGCTTTCACTGACTAGAAGCTGTCAAAAACTGCTACTTCCTGTCTGTGGTTTGTGTAGTACAGCTTATTTTTTTGCATCGTGCCAATCATTCTATAGCATGCTGTATGTAGCACCCATGGTGTCTCACATCAGCATTTCACATAGAGGTGAAACTGCAGTCAGAAAGAACATAGTCCAGATAGATTGGTTTTCTCAATGAATTTGGCACAGTGCCCTACAATTCAGGAGATTAGGGTTCCATTCTTAACTCTGTGTATGGCTTGATAGATGATGCTGTGTATGTCACTTCCCATCTCAACTTCCCCATTGGTAAAATGGGAATAATGATACTGACCTCCTTTGTAAAGTGCTTTGAGGTCTCCTGATGAAAAGAGCTAGATGTTATCATTATTTAAAATACCCTTTGGTCTGAGGAAGGGTGCACTATCCTGGGAACTGGCAGATTTTACCTCACTTTTTCTTCTAAGTGCCCTTGACAAACTTTTTTGTTAAGCAAAAAGATATGCTCTGCTGAGAGATTACAAAAGATGGATGGGGTGGGTGGGTAGCAGATCTCTAATATGACAGACCCAAATTCTACCCACTTAGCCACATGATCTCTCAGAAAGAAGCTGATATACCTTATCTGTGACTTTGCTGGCTGTAAAATGGGGCTTCTCAAACACAGGTACCAGTGTGCTTTGCATCCTCCTGTAGTTCATGCAGGATGATAGGCTTTTGTCAGCTCAGCTGGAAGATGTCTGTATGCTGAAGGTTCGGGGTTTAAAATGCTGTTAATAATACATGAAGAGTGGGCTACTACAAAACATTTTATCTTTTTGTTTTTAAGAAAATCTAAGAAATTATATTTTAAAAATCCCTTTGTTTAAAAGAATGTTAAAGCTGAAAAGGCAAGTATTTGAAAGTTGGATGATGCCAGAATTAAGGTTGCCTCTGCTCTTGTGCATATGCACTATGATGCAAACTTTCAGCACAGGATCATCTCTTATTTTATCTGCAGGACCCCTGTCAAAGGCAGTGCACAGAATGGATTGTGCTCAAGGAATGAATTAGGGTGGTGTAGTGAATGAAACTGTTGTCTTCAGGTCCCATGCTTCATTTGAGCAAGAAGCTGGAAGTGAAAGGATGGCCTTATGATTAAGGCAGTTTGAATACTACCCAGGTGAACAGTGTTCATAACTGACTTTGCCACAAGTCTTGACTCTAGTGCAGGACAAGTCATAAACCAAAATGTTTGCAAGTGGCTAACTGTGTTCTCTGTCTTTCAGAAATGCTCAGTAGAGCTGTAGGGAGGTTTAAAATTTCATTTCATAGAAAATTTTAAGACTTCAAAATTTGTTTTAATTCAGATTAGAAACAACCCTCCCACTCCCAAATTTTGATTTTCTGCAAAGTAAAACTTGGGGGGGGGGAGGGGAGAGAAAGCTTTCCATTTGGGATCTATTGAAATGTTTCATTTTGACTTTGAAATAAAAAGTCATTTTGACAGGAAAAATTGACATATTTCATTCCAAAAATGTTGAAATGCTGAAATTCAACACCGTAAGATTTTTTTTCTCCAAAATGAAATTTACTCAATTTTGTGAATTTTTTCAGTTTGGATGGCACTGGGTTCTCTGACCAAAAAACATTACCATCAGAGTTTTTCTGACCAACTCTAGTGCTGAGTGCACACAAGTGAAGTCTGAGGGAGCTTTAGGTACTCAACATCTCTGGCAGTAAGGCAGTGTAGTCTGGAGGGAAGGTGATATTGCTGATAGTGAGGAGGTCCTAAATTCTAACCCTAGCAGTGTCATTGTTTCATTGTGTGGACTTGAGCAACTCCCCTTGCCTCTCTGTCTGAAAGGGGGATAATAACAATATATCTTGCAGGGGAATTGTGAAAATTGATATTTGTCAATCATCGATACAGGTACTATGGAGGTGAGTGCTACAGAAAATTGCATGGCAAAATTAATTCTTCATTCAGTGCTAGGTTAGGATGATGTACATTGAATGGGAGTTGGAACCATACTGAACAGTGCAACTGAAACACTTAACAGTTATTTATTTGCCTAAACACCATCCAGCCTGGACACTGAATTAGGAGGGTTCCTGTGGAAAAAAATAGTATGGGATCACATAATTAAGGAATATATTTTAAAGCACAAGACAGCAGAATTAAGGTTGCATAGGCAACTTACATTTTGGGTTTCTTAACTCACAAATGAAAACTTTACACCTTAATTTTATTTTAAATAAGTGATTTTATTAAATACAATAGATGTCTGTTAACAGGATATAGGACACAATGGTTTAGTTATTGTAACTTTATTACTGAAAATCTAACAAATATACTGACAAACCCAAAACCCCCTTCCTCTCACATGGGATTCTTCAGAGTTCAATGGGCCTACGTGCATGAGTAAGGGATCTCCAGATTTGGCCTCTAGATTTTTTTCCTTTTTTTATTTTCTTTTTTCTTTTAGAAACTGAAGCCATTCTAGCAGATATTCCATGACAATTGGTTAAATGTCAGATACTGAGAAGATGGTATTAAACTGAACATGTCTCTTGCTCCACAGTTATTATTCTAGGTTTTATTAGTTTCAAACCTGAGTCTCTCAGATCACTTCAGTTCACTTGTTCTTTCCTCTTTTTCCGTTTAACAAATAGCTCTAACATCCATCACTGTTTGTACAGTCAAGCTGCTGAAATCTGGAGTCATTCCTTAGCACTGCAAGAAAAGATTACTCTGCTTTCCTCTTTTATGGCATCTCTGATAAGACTATCAAGTTATAACTTGTAAGGAAACTGAAGCTTATCCAACCGGATGGCTCATTTTTTATCACTTCTGGTAAACTGACATTAGTTTCCAAATTCAATTAAACTCTTCTGAAGAGCTCAGTGTTTGCTTTTAAATCCACATATAGAGTTGCTCATCTATACACCCTGTATAGGCTATTTCCAAAACTATCCTCCTATGACCAAGATTGCTAGCTCCTTTCTCTCTGACATATGTCTAAAGGTCTGTTATGTTTTTCTGTTGGTGCTCTTGTAATTCTTCTCACCTTTATATCTCTGAATTGTTTACTGTAGCAAACAGATGGCTTAGCCTCATAAATGATTTCATCTATAGTTTTATATTAAAACTTTGATTTTGGGGGGTATTTGATACATTGACGTCCACCCACACCTTTGACATGATGAGAGTTATTTATACTTTTTCATTACACATGCCATCATTTTTTAAATGTTATTATTGAACAGAAGAAAATAATTAGAGATAGAAAAGATCTGGTACAGTCATTCAATCAATCTCCATCCCAAAGCAGGACTGTTTGTGTGTTTTCTGATGTTAAATATTCCAAGATGTGTGGCTTCCACCAGCTCCACTGTGAGTAGTTTCCATAGCATATTAATCTAAATATTAAGATTTTTTCTAAATATCCACCCTAATCTTTCACTCTTTTTACAATTATACCAGTTTGTGTGACCTTAAATTCTTCTCCACATTTAGTGTTTATTGTTAAACTTTCCAAAAACAAATAACAAAACTAACATATAAGACCTGGTTGTGACATAATGTACCCCTGTGTCCATGCCCTAAACACTGTTGTAGTAATCTTTGTACAAAGTATGCCTTGAAAGATGCAATTGAAAACTCATAATTTGCTGGTCAGTGTTGTTCAGATAAAATATGTGTGGCGTATGCAAAGTTATAAAATTCTATTGTATTGTGATCTTAATACATGTTCCAAACTGAGGTTGGCAAACAAGTCTGTCTCACACAAATGTCTGTGCTCTGCTTAATTTGCATTTAAACAGTAAGCAGAGTCATCAAACAGGAAGAGAAACAAAAGAAGCTCAATCCATTGAGAAAAAATCAGCAGGGAACATCCCTCCGCATAGACATTTTGTCTCCTGGTACCCAACTGGAAATAATTTTCAAGAGGGGACTGAAAGTATAAAAAGGAGGGCCAAACACCCTAAGAGAACCCCCTGCCTCTCTCCATCATGTTCATGGCACCAGGAACAACAAAGGTACATTGGGTGGATTCTGGTCCTGACCTAAGAAGTTTGGTCAGTAAGACTGATGAAAGCATGTAGTGAGAACTTTGCTTTGAATTTAACATCATTTTAGTTAGTCACCAGTTGCATTTTTCTATATTTTTTCTTGTCACCATTTCTGACTTTTATGTCTCATTACTTGTACTCACATAAAATCTATCTCTTTGTTGTTAATAAACTTGTTTCATCTAATTCAGTGTGTTTAAACTGAAATGTTTGGGGAAACTCCATTTGGGGTGGCTAATTGTGTGTATATTGCTTCTATAAAAGAAATAATTAATTTGTATTTTCAGGAGACAGCTGGGCAGTACAGGACATACATTTCTGGGGGAAAATTTAAGACCGAAGGTGTGTTGGGGATCACCCTGCAATATAATCAAGTCTGATGAGAGCCACAATGTGTGGCTGCCAGGCTGCAGTTAAACACAAACACTCAGGGTGTGTATTTCATGCTGGAAGACTGTTTGTTTACCCAAGTGGGAGCTACTTCAGCAAGGCTTTGTAAGCCACTCAAGGTTGCAAAGCAAGGGTGGTATAGCTGCTAATTAGTTTAGATTGTACCCTGGTATGTCACACTGGTCTATAACTTCTGCTGTCAAAGCTATGTCACATAAGAGTAAGGGGTGGGGAACATTGCACCTGTAACTGACATAGCTGTGCTGGCAAAAAACTAGTGTAGGCCCAGCTATACTGGCAAAAAAAGTCCCCTGTCAGAATAGCGTATTTCGTTCAAGGAATTTGTATTAGTTTTATGCTGGCAAAAGAACTCTTTTGCCAATATAAACTGCATCTACACTAGGAGGTATAGCTATACTGGCAAACCTTTTATAGGCAAGATTTAAGTGATTTAAGAGCTGAAGTCCCATTGATGCATAGGTCTTAGATTCCCTAGTCACCTCCTTAGATTTTTTTTTGTTAAAGCTGCTATGTGCTTCATATTTATAGGTGCCTCATATTTATAGTATTCCCCTTAGTTTTCTCTCATGTTTAATCATTTTGTTTTTCCCAAGGAGTCAATCAATAACTCCCTCTAATCATTTTTGCCTCTGCTCTGAATTTGCCATTTTGGCAGTGAATTCCTGTTGTTAAGATGCCCAGAACGGAATACAATATTCTCATGCACATTCTCACCAGAGAAAATAATTGTTTCTTTCCTGCTTTGTATTTTTTATGCCTCAAAAAGCAGCACTGGCCATTTGTCTGTCACAGCATGCTGCTGGTTTTTCCCTTTACATCCTGTCAGCAATGATTCTATTGCAGCATCTGTAAACTTGCCATTCTTCTGTATCCACATTGTCAAAATGGGTCTAAGGTCAGGCCTAGTCTAGGAGTCATTTTCTGGTATAGGTATGCCATATACCATACTGGCAAAGCAGTCCTATTGTGAACACACTTCATAAAGGCAAAAAAGTGCTTTTGCCGGTAAACCTTACATCAGGTTTTCCCTCCCCTTTCCCGCCCCCCCAAAAAGAGCTATTGGAAAAGCACCATTTTTGCTGGTAATACTTTGCCTACACTAGAAGTTTTCGTTGGCATACCTATGTTGCTGCGGGACACATCTATGGCATAGATATGCTGGTATAATTTTGGAGCGTGTCATATCAAACCTCGACGACGGCAATCTCTCTCCTTTTGTGCTCTCTCTAAGCCCTATAAAATGCATAAGTGAAGAAACCTCGACCTTACAGGTTCCTCTGACCAATCAGCATCTCGACAAGCTCCTTCAGTGGTTTCTAACTTTCTACATTCACTGAGGTTCCCTATCCTCACCTTTAAAGAGCTGCTGCTTACATCTCTGTTGTCATCTCCTTTCATTCTCACTTCAGTCAAAGCTGCACAACTCGTTATCCCTTTCTTTTTCTTCTCACTTTTTGACATGCTTTCTTCTATTCCTCCCTCTACCTCTGGCACCCCTCCCCTGACTCATTCTGCCATACTTCAGGTCTACAACCATTTATCTTCTCCCCTCAGTCACAGAATAAGTGGGGATAATTGTTGGGGGATAATAAAGGTTCTATGCCCCTTCAAAATAACACCTGTGGAGCCTGTTCCTGCAAATATTTACATGCACTAAGTAACTTTACTTACAAGTGTCCCCATGAGTAAAGCAGTTTGCAAGATTACAGTTTAAGTCTGAAGGACAATTGGTAGCATGAGAACTCAGCACCTCCTGGATCTCAGTCCTATGTTTATTGTTCTAGATTTCTGTGACTTTTGGTGTGGCCAACCCCTCCTGCTACTCCTACTCCTTCCCCAACTTTTACAAAAATCAGAAGTGAGATTTGTTGAGTGCTAGCAGCTCTTCAATTTTCTGCAGACTTCAGCAGGTGAAAAATATTTTATCAAACATATTTTGAAATTCTGTAAACTTGATGAAACTTCCCGGAACTTTGGGGCATCCAAAACTAGGGAAATTTAGTCATAATTGTTGAGATGAATATCACCATCAGCTTTTCAAAATGAAATGAATGTCAGTAAAACTAGCTACTGGCCTGTTTATATATCTTTTTTATTTCAGGTAAATGTTATGGTGTGGAATTCTGACTTGCATGAAGGTTGAGAACTTTCTGAGTGCTCAACACAAATTAAATTCCATCAGAGCCAGGTGCACTTGGAGCTGCTTGTCAACTGAGCTAGAAAATTCTACATGCCACAGTGAGGTATAAATGGATCTAAACAATGCTGCTTTCACTTGTTTGAATGAATGATGATTCCATACTTGAGTAATGCTCCTAGCCATAGTGGTGCTTTTCCTAGTAAACACCAGCTCACCAAGCTAATAGGCAAACCAGGAACAGGGTTCCCTTGCATTTCTATGCCATTGCAATTCAGCAGTGTGAGAATGCTTCCCTAATGCATAGGCTGGAATGAAGCACTTCTATAAGCAGACCATTAACGTTCAGTGGGTCCAGGACAGGGACATAGCATAATACTAGTGGAATCACAGATCCACAAAAACGATGGGAACTTCACTTAAAAAAAAAGGCCCACACGGTTTGAAACACACATAGCCTTTTAAATAGTCTTCTGAAAAAAAAAGCCCAACAACTGGACCTTGAAGAGGTCATATTTTATTCCTGAGTGAAGAGGAATTAGTACACGAAGCAGTCATAGTCATGAGGCCTTGAAAGGTATCCAATACATTAATCCAGCACTGGATAACAGTAGAACAGACAAATCCCTCTACAAAACTCTATGAATAGAGATTCCACAATAATTTTGAAATAAATAAGTCTATATTTCTAGCTCCCTGGTATAGCTGAATATAGTTCACTTCATAGGAATCTGAAGAAATCCTTAATTGCGTAGTGCCATCACTGACATGCACTGTGTAGCTTATTATATTTCAATTTGACCTGTTAATTATGTCATGAAATAAACATTGTTCTACTGTGCCATTAAACAAATTACCAAAATCTGCCCACTCACTAAATAAATCAGGCAGTATAATTGAACATAAATAGCTTCTAGTAGCATCCTAATCTGTTTAGATAGCAAAACCATTCTCTCTGTTCTTCTTGCTAAGTGGAGAGCCCTTGAAAATCAAGAAAAGTTCAGAACCTTCTTTATAGTCCTTAGAAATTGGCACTGTATGCCAGTTATCTGAACAAGGAACAAGAACATAAATGTTGGCTCTTAATAAATAATGGGCAAGTTTAAAACCACCCCTTTTAAAACAAAGCAAAGCTTGGGAAGGTGGGTGATTTGCTTTCAATAACATTCATTCCATAATTAATTTATATATAATGAGATAAGAAGCACCATTTAGCTTCCCAGGGATAATCTGAGGAACAAAATATTGATATTTCTTTGAAAAATTAGTGTAAAATTGAATTGAAGAAGTAGTGAGTGTTTCAACTGAAATCTGTTGATAATAGATGCAATTAAAATAGCTGGGGTTTGTTTGATTGTTTGGTGGTTTCCCCACAGAAACAAGGACTATAAGATGTGGAGAGAGCACAGTTGATTTTTCTAATCTTCTAGGAAGGAATCCAAAAGAAGACTGAATAGTAGATTTGGCATGGTTCTGAGATCAAAGTCTGTACTCTGTAATTTTACAGTACTTTCATAATCCTTCCAAAATAACTTTATAAAGACAGAGGACCTGACTCTGACCTCACATACTTTTGATGTAAATCAGAGGAACTTTTGCTGAAGTCAGTGGAGTGACACTGTTGCAAAAGCACCGTGAGATCAGAATCGGGCCCAAGAAGCCTGGAAATGTCTTTTGAGCACAGAACAGATACATTTGTTTTTCAAAAGGTTTTGTTTCTTCTAAAGATAAATCAATTCTAGCTTATCCTTTTGGCCCTTTGCTCCACTACAGTAGACACTAGCAGCTACTTCTGTTACACTAAGGATCCTATAAGTAGTATTTAACTGTGACAGGTCATAAACTGAAACGGTCAGAATTGTCTGTGTGCAGGATTGATGTAGCTGTGTTGGTCCCAGGATATTAGAGAGACAAGGTGGGTCACGTAGTACCTCTTAGTAGACCAACTTCTTTTGGTGAGAGAGACAAGCTTTTGAGCTACACTGAGGTCTTCTTCAGGTCCAGGAAATGTAATTAGAAGGTAAAGCAACTAGGGTTAGTGGGATGCAAATCAGATGAACTTGGGTAAGGGAATCGAGAGCTTGAGCATCTACACTGATTCTTAAACCTAGGTTAAGAATTTTGCAACCTTGAACTGAACCTGGGGCTCTGGTATCCACACTGCAACACGCAAACCTGAGTCAAACCAGCTATAACCCAGAATCCCTAGATCTACCCAATATATGGCCACTGTAGCCCTTTGACCACAGTGCACTGTGGAACAACTTGATTGCCCATGCTACTTATTACAGGAAGTTTGAATAGCCTGCCAACAGAGTCGGCCAAGCAGTCATTTTTGTCAGTGCACTCCCAGCTATCAAAGCCAGCAAAATGAAGAAGGCACTATTTGAAAAACCTCTCTTGCTTGCGCTTTCACTCCTGTCAGGAAATGGACAGAGCTTCTGTGAGATGCTGGTGGATGTTTTGAAGTCGTTTTCTACCCACCAAAGACACCTGGCACAGCTTATGATGGAACAGGAGGAAAAGGAGGAGGAGAGTACCCAGGCATGGCAGACTTGAAGTGACATGCTTCTCAGTACACTTGGTACAGCCTCTGATGACCCCTACGTAGACTGGAGCTTCTGGAGCAGGGCCACAAGCACAGACTAATGGATATCGTCAGTTGTTGGCTGTGTGTGTGTTCTCCCAGTGTGTATGCTGTCCCAGCTCTGCACAGATAGCTGATACAGCAAACCATGACTGGATTACCCAATAAGACCAGAAATCCGTTTCAGTAATGAAGGTGCCAGGCCAGGTTTATTGTCAACAAAGCATAATAAAAGCACCCTATACGTGCTACAAGTACTCTGTAATTGGGCACATAAGACACTTCATGTCCCTGTGCCTCCCTTTTAGCTCTATGGAAGAAAAGCACTGTACAAGAGGAAAGTGTATTATTAATCTTGTGGTATGTTACAAACTATACATTTTGTAGCTCCTCAGCTGGTATAAATCTTGATGGCTCTATTGACGTCAATGGAGCTATTCCAATTGACATCAGCAGAGGATCTGGCTCCTGATCTATAATTTGTATTTTGTAATGTTCATTTGTGAACATGCATTGTGCAGAGATGCATTTTTCACCCGTGCCACATATATTTGCCTGGAGTGACATTTAATTAAACTAATGAGAGAGTTCCCATGAACACATGTATCTGAGGTCTGTCCCAATCACTCAGAAAACATACAATATGGTAGAAATTTGCATGCAGGTGGACTACACTTTTTGGTGTCCCAGGTTTGTTGTACTGATCTGCCACCTTTCTATTCTTAAGAAAACTACTCTATTTTCTACACACACTTGTGATAATTAGAGAGTCCTAGGGATGCCTAAACAACATGGGGAGTGACTCCTGACACCATAAACTAGGGGATTAATTTGGGGACAGGAACATTTATAGCTCCTTTGCTGTGGCATCTGGCCAACAGCCACTCATGTCTCTCTAGCAGATATTTTCTAGTAGACCAAAGGGAACCTTATTGACTGGTTATGCCATCCATCCTCAGACACAACAGGTGCCAGCAGCACAGAATTGCTATGTGTTGACTGATTGTCCTCTTCAGAAGAGAAGTGATTTATGACTGGAATATAATTACAGTGTTTAAACATGCTCAGATACCAGCAGGCCCCTTTTTTATGAGAGTCTACAGATTTCCTTTTGAATATGGAACTTCAGCAAGACTTTGGAAGACAGAAGCATAATTAGCATTATGCTGGCTGAAAAATGTCAAAAAAATTTAGTCAAAAACATGACTGAAATGCAATATAAAATATATAATGTCATTGTGCTTGGTATTTTAATTCTTGATGGTAAAAAAATCGACCTGTTTTAAAATAGTGGAATCTGCCCAATTCTACCCCTCTTATAAGGTGCATAATTTTCCACTGGAGGCAGAGGGTAATCTGTGTAACATACCAGCTGCTTTTATGATTCAATCTTTCTTTTACAATTATTAAGCCTTACCATCTATAATGAATCAACTGGAGTGCAGTGATGGAAGGCTTTTGTCGCACCACTTACTATTGTTTCTCCCTGAAATCTGCAGGGCTCCAAAAGAAAAAAGAAACAACCTAAGGTTAGTGTTTAATATATTGTGTGAGTAATGCTGCTCCAGGTTGTGTCCCATTGAGCCATTGTTATGGCTATATCATCTGCAGTCAATGATAATAAGGGACCAGAGAGGGTACATGTTAATAAATGTAGCCTGTGCAGTGTACATGTTAAATATTTTCATTACGGGCTAATTGACTGTAAGGTGTTTCAAATTACAATCTTTGAACAAAGAAGATCAATTTTAATTTAAAGAAACATTAAAGCGATGGAGCCAGTGCCAAGGACTGACATTTTTACATTGTGAATCAAACCTCATTTTCTGCCTCAGAATTACTACTTTACTTTTCTGCTTGTCTTAATGCCTACTTAATAACAGATGGATCTGTGTATACAATAAGACCTGCCTGCAGAAATAACAATTGCTATGTCTTAAACATACATGAACTTTTTAATTTATATCCCCAGTCCTTCCCAGATACTGTCACCTACTGTCAGTACAGTAGTATGACTACAGTATTGCTGCCAAGTTATCACTGTAATCTAGTAAGACTCTTTGCTTTGCTTTGCTATGCTTGTTACTCTGACAGCTTGTGCTCTTTGTGCCATCATATTTCCCTTTCCGAGCTATCTGCATTTTAGTCCAGCTGCCGGGCGCAAATGGAGAAATTGTCCATTGACTTCTCTATGAAGCTAAAAACATAGGTTACTGCTACCGCATATACTGCTAGGAAAAAAAATACTATGATAACATTATTTAATATAGTACTATAGTAAAACTTACTGTGGCATTTCCACAGAAACTACATTATTATTTTTATCAGTGCTAAGTTACTCTAGTAAAATCAAAGTGAAACACTATGGAAAATTATACTAATCTACTGGAGTATTTGTGTTGACTATACAGACTATAGCAAATCCTCTCATGGGAAAACCCACAAGAGGGGTTGTGAGAAGAGGTAAATTCTCAGTAGATCCCCTCAACAGACCCTCCTATCCTCTCCTTCAAATCGTTGTATGAGATATTTGCTCTCTCCACAGAAGCAATATCATCTTGCCTCTGCCCCTCCCATTCCCAGTACCTCACTCTATGGATCTACACCTGCATGATCTGATATCAGTATTGTTTTCTGTGAAGTCATTTTCATGTGTTCTTAAAAAAACACATCCTGTTGCTATTTTATTAAATAAACCTCTGCCTAATTCTGGTTTCCCCCAGACTATTTCCTATAGTGTTTTCATTTGTTTCTTTGGGGTTTTTTTTGCATTTTTTGGTGTTTGTGGTGGCTCTATAGAGCATTGGAAGACATGGTCGATAAGGATGGACGACGGGGTAACATGAAGAGGTGTGAAGGGTGTAGGTATGGGAAAGAGAAGAGGGTAGAGTAAAACAAGCATAAGGATCAGGAGGATTAAAGCAGGAAGCCTGGTAAAGTAGAACAAGTGGATAAGGATAAATTTCAACAAAAAGTCCATTAACTGCAGTGGAGGAACAGAAGGTGTTGCTTTGGATATCAGGAGAAAGGGTCTCAAGCTAAGAAGAGTCCTTCCCTGCTGCTGAGGCTTCTGTTGTTGTCCGGAAACTTCTATGATGCTGTGAACCTTTCAGCTTGGCCTTTGGAAGCATGGTGCTGGCAGCAAAGCCCATTCGCCTTCCCCTATGGTGCTGCTGGTGGTCTTTTACCAACCCTCCTTGTAGTTCCCTCCTTCATCTCCCCAACGAGGAGCACTATTGCTGTTGATAGTATGTGAAGCAGCTAGTTTCCAGCCCTCCCCCTTCCTCCTTTGTTTTTGCCTCTCTCCCACCCTCTTGCCTGCCTTCGGTGGAGGTTTGCTTCTGTTTCAATTGACAGTTTGGAGGGATCATCTATTCCTTTGCCTTAGTGTTGCATACATTCTGTCCTCTCTAAGGTTCTGCTGCTCCACTGCTATCGGTGTAATATGTAAGCCTGGTTCCTGTCTTCCCATGGTGCTTACCTCCGCTATATTGTCTCTCCTTGGGAAAAGAGGTAACATTCAGAGCTCAGTAGAAAAGCAGTGAGCCACTTGGTGGCAGGAGGTTGCCTTGTTGGCCCCAGCTCTGGTGAATGGAGCCTAGTCTGCTCCTATAGATGGTTTACCCCCTCACCAAAAATTGTGGCATACACAGCTACAAGGCTTGTGAGTAACAGAGGTAGACAGTGGGCTGATGTGGTGGGAAATGTGACTGGTCCATAATGGAAATTGTCAACATTATTATCAGTTACTATTTTATCTTTACCACAATAAAGATTTAAAAAAAAATTCTTACAAAAACGAGAACTGAGATATTTGAAGAATCTGTCTCCAAGACTGATGCTGTGGTGAATGTTTCCCTCCCATATCTGGCACCCATGAGCATCATCTCATTAACAAACCATCATACATAACAACTCTAAGACTCTCACTTCTCAAAGCTCACTAGAGATTTTATTACTTTACTGTCTGTGCTTTAAAATTACCTAGGAGTATTTCTTTGTCCACATTTATAATTTAGCATTTATTAAGAAGAAGCAAAGTACATTTTAAAGCTGATAATGATTAATGATGTTAATATACGAGCAAACGGAAGCCCAGTAAAAACTGAGATAATGACTCAAAAAGTTCCAATGAGGGAATAAAGAGCAAAAGTTAGTTTTAATTATGGGTGCTTTACACACTACAGCCAAGTACCCTAATCATAGATGTAGCCAATGAACCATCAACACATATTACAGGAGAGAGCCTGGTTTATATTATGAGATGACTTTTCTGCATCCAGAATCTATTCAAGATGTGTGAATGCTACTTTCATGTTTCTGGATAGCTTTTGCCAGCAGATATTATCATGTCATCAGGTAAGTCAAGGATATGTTATTGGGTGGCTATGAGGTAACTGGAGAAAGGTTGCAGTTAACTCATACATTACCATGCCATGTGCTATTTCAGCTTCTGTGATCTCACTGCCACTTTTTAAAGTTCCTAAGGATATAACAAATACATGGAGAAAGAGAAGAGACATTGTCGTTGCTTAACACTCCATTTTCATGAATGGGCAGGGAAGGACACATCTTTCTCAGAGCTACTGATCTGTCTGTCTGCTTAAGCCATATCTACACTAGAAGTGCTTTACTGGTATAAAAATACAGGTATACTACTCTGGCAAAGTACTCCTCATTTGGATGCAGCTATACTGGCAAAGTTGTGTTTTGTACTTGAATAGTAAAGCCAACCCCCATGAATGAAACAACCTATAGCAGTAAAAGTGCAGCCCTGCCAATATAGCTGTGTCTACATTAGGGAATGTCCTTTGATACAGCTATATTGGTCAGGTATCACACCTCTCCTTACCCCTGACCAGTATAGCTATCCTGGCAGAAGTTCCTAGCATAGACTTGGCCTTACTCTGTAAGGGATAGATTCTGCTCTCATTGAAATGAAAGCCAATATTCTCGTTGGCTTAAAAAGGGAGCAGGAGAGAGCTGAAAGAGAACTTTGCATAAACAAACTTTCAGAAGGCTTTCTTTTGGTTCATAAGAGCTACAGATGATCTCAAGTGAGAGAATCATAGAATCATAGAATACTAGAGTTGGAAGGGACCTCAGGAGGTCATCTAGTCCAACCCCCTGCTCAAAGCAGGACTAACCTCAGCTAAATCATCCCAGCCAGGGCTTTGTCAAGCTGCACCTTAAAAACTCTAAAGATAGAGATTCCACCACCTCCCTAGGTAACCCATTCCAGTGCTTCACTACCCTCCTAGTGAAAAACTTTTTCCTAATATCCAATCTAGACCTCCCACACTGCAACTTGAGACCATTGCTTCTTGTTCTGTCATCTATTACCATTGAGAAAAGACTAGCTCCATCCTCCCTGGAACCCCCTTTCAAGTAGTTAAAGGCTGCTATCAAATCCCTCCTCCTCCTTCTCTTCTGCAGACTAAACAAAGCTAGTACCCTCAGAATAAGTCTTGTGCTCCAGCCCCCTAATCATTTTTGTTGCCCTCCGCTGGACTCTCTTCAACTTCTCCACATCCTTTTTGTAATGGGGGGGCCAAAACTGGACACAATACTCCAAATGCGGCTTCACCAATGCCAAATAGAGGGGAATAATCACTTCACATGACCTGCTAGCAATGCTTCTACTAATGCAGCCCAATATGCTATTAGCCTTCTTGGAACCAGGGCACACTGTTGACTCATCCAGCTTCTTATCCACTGTAAACCCCAGGTCCTTTTCTGCAGAACTGCTGCCTAGCTCGTCGATACCCAGTCTGTAGGTGTGCATGGGATTCTTCCATCCTAAGTGGAGGACTCTGCACTTGTCCTTGTTGAACTCATCAGATTTCTCTTGGCCCAATCCTCCAATTTTGTCTAGGTCCCTCTGTATCTTATCCCTACCTTCTAGGATATCTACCACTCCTCCTAGCTTAGTGTCATCTGCAAACTTGCTGAGGGTGCAATCTACCCCATCCTCAAGATCATTAATGAAGATGAACAAAACCGGCCCCAGGCCCGGCCCCTGGGGCACTCCGCTTGTGATCGGCTGCCAGCTAGACATGGAGTCATTGATCACTACCCATTTAGCCCGATGATCTAGCCAGTTCTCTATCTCTTTTATAGACCATTCATCCAACCTATACTTCTTTAACTTGCTGATAAGAATACTGTGGAAGACTGTTTCAAAAGCTTTGATAAAGTCAAGATATATCACGTCCACCGCTTTCCCCACATCCACAGAGCCAGTCACCTCCTCATAGAAGTCAATCAGGTTGGTCAGGCTTATGCAAAGCTTAGTTTGTATAAAACTTTAAACTGTAATGAAGGCTTGATCAAGCAATCGTGGAGTTTGACAGCCATGATTTAGAGGCTGAGGCACACTGAAGTTAATGGGAGCCTTTCAACTGATTTAATTGGGAATTGGATTTGGCCCTTACTGAATAATATATACTCTATCTGGAATATAATACCTTTCTAATGGATTCTACTATCTCTAAAAAGAAAAGGTAAAGATGAGAACCATAAGCAACATTTTCTTTGGCTTTCTGTCTACCACACATCTTGTACAGTTGAGTCAATAGTCAGATTATCTTGACACTCCATTATTTAATACCCACCTCTTCATTTAAAAGAAAATGAAGTAAATGAAAATAAAACTGGTATTTAGGAGGAATAGTGCAGATCTTTCCTAATTAACTCCTGTAACCTGCAATTTAAGAGAAGTCTTGTTTATGAGCAAAGAAGTGTCTGGAGATGGTGGGAGAGTCAGTGGTAAATCCATTTCAACAGCACATAAGGCAGATTAATTTTGTTGTTTCTTTCTTTCAGTGTGATCATATCCTCTAAAGGTTACAAGTACAAAGTCTCAAATTAGCTTAAACCCACAGTATGTGCTGAACGTGCTGATACAGGCTCAACTAAGGGATACATTTGGTATGTTAATGCCTTAAAATGTACTTTACCTGTTTTCTTTTACATTCTTCATAGCTTGATTTAGTCACATCTCTTATTCTCGTGTAAGATGCCCCAGGCTTCAACATAATGTGATAATTGGAGAATGTCTATAGAGTGTGGCACTAGCCTATAGTGTTCAGTAAGTCTTTTTAAAGAAATGATTGTGACAGATATAATTTCCTGCAATAACCTTGAAAAATCTTATTGAATTCAGTTTAAGTATCTTGCGGATTCATTGTTTTAAAAATGAAAAGATTATGTATTGTAGAATCGTATTCAACGTCTATAGGGGACAGATGTAACTAATGTAAGCTCTGGGAAGACTTACAACCTTCAAAGGACTATTTGAAACAATGTGCCAGAAAAGAATGAACTTTTGGGACAGACCAAGTTAAATGGGTTTCCCAGGACATTTCTTGGGAGGAGGGGTGTGTGTGAATACAAATATACCACTTCTGGTTATGCAAAAACTCAGTCTTTTGATGCTACACTTGAGAAGGGGAATTTTTGGATGCTGATTACTGGTTCCCAGAGTCTGAGGATCAGAGGTCTGAGCTGGAAAAAGGAAAGACTAAAGGATTAATCAGTGTGCGTGTTCTGAGCGTAGTCTGTTATGAACTTATAACCACAGACAAGCCTCTTGATGGGTACCTACCAGACCATTGTTGGAGATGGGGTGGTCTCTGGCAAGCTTATTAGCATGCATATAGGTTCTTTTATTGTTTTAATATGTTTTCTCTGTAATACTTTGACCTTAAGAATAAATGTGCCTGCTGAGAAAGATCTGTATGGTAACTTATAACTGCTGTCAATTGTTGTTCATAGCCTTAGAAAAATAAGCAAAGCACAGATTATGGCTGATTTAAGCAGTCTGGTTTCCTGGGAACAACACAGTTTAGGCAGGGAACTGTGCAGCCTGGAAAAAATCCAGTTAGGAGGGAGAGAAACTCAGGTCTCTGCCCAGAGAGGAGATGGCTGAGGAGATGGGAGTCAAAAGTGGGTGACCTTGCTAGACCATGCAGAGAGAAATACAAATTCAGTTGCCTTGAACTGTGAGGATTATATTACACATTTTTTTCACTCTTTTTATTTAGATAGAAATTAAAAATAACAACAATAATAGAAAAAAGTGTCCCTGTGTTGTTATATATAAAAAGCAAAAACAAAAAACAAACAAACACTATACTAAGGCAACTTTAAGATTGCACAATTTGGTATTCAAAATAGGTTGACTTAAGTTTATCCCTTTCCTTTTACCCACATGCATTTTGATATTTGCTATCTCTCAAAAATAATATCACATAATGTTTTCTACAGCCTTAGGAATAGTAGTGTTTTTCAGATTTCCTAGGATTACAGCGTGACTGCTTATACATTCTGTGCTTATATAAGAGACAAAACTTAAAGTTAAAATTAATTTGATATTTATTTAGAGGTAAGGTTAGAATTAGCTTTCATTCTCAAATTTCCTGTATTCTATATTCCTTAACTGATCAACTTTTGTGTGGCATTAATGTATATTTTTTTAAATTAAATAATCCAAGGATTTCTAAAAGTGAGGAATTCTCTGTTCTGTGACAGGTACCTGTCAGCAAAAGCCAAATTATTCCTTAATAATATCATTAATAAACTGCATACCTATATTCTTAACAGGGACCAGCCAGAAAATACATATTGATGTCTGTTAGTACTGAAGGCTTAATGTGTTTCTATATCTGTGTATATCCTTGTATTTATTACAGTTAAAAAATTCTTAAAGTAAGTATAAGCACTTCCCTCCCCCATCTGGCCTTTTAAACACCATTTTCCTCATATTGTGGTTCTGGAACATTTTTTGGGCAGTTTTAAACAAACTAAGGCCTTAAATAAAGGCACCTGAATAAACTTTGTATCATCTTGAGCAGCTTAAGACAATCATGAGCTCTCTGTTGGAAATGGTCAAATATTTGTGAGGTGTTCTTATTTCTCTAAGTTTTCTAGATAAATATTTTCTTCTTTAAAGACTAATTTGAACAGTATCTCAGCATGCCATCACAGCTGGTCTTGTCAAAGTGACTGAAGTTATACATTGCATTTTGCACAGCCCTGTAATCAGTACCCTAGAGGATCCATTTCCTAATACTCTGCAAATTGGTTTTCCTCTGGAACCAATCAGTAAAGCTTTCCCATTTAGTGTTACCTACAAGTAACCAATGAGACATCATTGTCACTTATTTTAAAATCATATCAGTCAAGTATCAGAGGAAAATCTAGCACAAGTAATTGTTCCAGAAATGGCGCAGATATATAGGGACTCGATGAGGAAACATTCCTCAGTACACAGAGAGACTGAGGGGGAAGTCACTGACTGGAGTATCCAATATGTGACTTCCCCTGCTGGCCAAGGAGGATACACATAGCAGTAGATCCTCTGGAATTGCGACCCCAACCCCGCCTCTACTTGTCATTTCTTGTTCTCATTCTGGGATACTGGAGATATGTCCCTGGAATGAAATTGCTGCCCCCACAAGACAATGGGACATGGGGGTGCTTAGTTACCAGGCTAATGTATGTAGGATAAGTAGATTGGCAGATAAATTAGTTCAGCGATTCCCAAACTGTGGTCCTTTGACTACCAGTGGTCTGCAGAACACTTGGTGGTGGTCTGTGAAAGTTCTTTTTCTAAATTGCATTAGGGGCTGCCATTGGTGTAAGTTTGGTGGGGTGATAATGAGTGGTGAAGGATTCACTGGCAGTACCAAACTGGCTGGACCTTTTAGCTGTTAATTTCAAAACAGTCTAGCATCTGGTTGTTTTAGAAGGCATTGAATTTTCAGTGTAAGATAGGCTCCATCAAAATACATTTTCAAGATTAACTCTGTTTTGGCTAAGTTTTTGTTTGTCTTTGTGAGGGTATATCAGCCCCACACTGAGCCAGCAAGGGTTAATGAGCTCCTGTGGGACCACTATACCTCACCCAGCTATACCTCCACTCACTGTCAGGTAATAAAGGGGCAGTTAAAAGGGGAGGAGGACAGCTCAGTAGCTGGCTGACCAAGGAGGAGAACAGACAGAATAAACTCTTGTGCACTGTTCTTGGTTCTGCCTTGTAAATTGTCTTGAACTCTTAAGGGTGTGGTCACAGTCTTTGAATTTTAAATGAAAGGAGTTGTGACTAGGAATAGCCACACTTTTTTTTTAAGGTGGTGAGGAGGGTTGTGAAGATAAGAACTAAACCTTATCTGGTCCAATTATGCTTTAGTTTTCTATATTCTTCATGACAGAGGTAACTTTCTTGTTATTATATTTATTTATTAGTGTTAATGTAACACCTAGAAGCCCCAGTCATGGACAAGGACTTCACAGTGCTGTACAAACACAAAACTGTTCACTGTAAAAACACAAAACAGTTCACTGTACAAACACAAAACAAAAAGACAGTCCTTTCCTGCAAAGAGCTTACAATCTAAGCATGAGACAAGAAACAACAAACCGATCCAGACAGATGCGGAAACCAGGAAACAATGAGATTATACTTGTTAGCATGATAGGCAGTGGTCTTAATGTAATGGCAACCTAACTATTGTCAAGTTTTTTGGTTTGTTTTTATGTAAGGCATCACAGCAAAGGAGAGTTTCAAGGAGGAATTTGGAGAGCAATGGAGTGACTTTGAGGATGTTTACTGAGATATGTATTCTGTGTGTGAGACAATGGCTGTGCTTGTTATAACAGGTGCAGTTCCATTGACCTCAGTGAAATTTCACTCATTTACACCAGCAGAGAATTTTCTCCAGCATTCTGTCCCTTGACTGGGCTATTCCAGTCATTAATTTTGAAAGATACTATTTTGACCAGCATAAGAGTTGAAAAATGCCATTACTTACAATACATCAGCAAATTGACACTTCACTACATCTGTTCCACACAATAAAGGAAACAAGTTTAAATGAAAAAGTATGATAAAAGAAAGCAAAGAAGTCAGAAAAACTTCCTTCCCTCTCTTTGACTTTCCCGTTCTATTTGTCAATGAAAACAGTCATGGAAGTGTACTTCATCATAAACTGCTTAGATAGAATTATACAATATGTTTATTAACATTTTGCAAAAGAGAAGAGGAAAACACTCAGACTAATTACAGTATTTAACCTGAAACTTGTATATGTACCAAAGAGCAGCTAGTATATTTGAGCTACTGTTAATTCAGGACAAAAAGCTATTACTTCTTTAAAGAGCTCCAGTATTCAACAGACAATTCCTGAACATAAATTAAAGTGATGCATGAATAGAAAAAGAGGATGTATGTTTTGCTACTCTTAAAAATAAAATAATTCTCCTCTGTTCAGGAAGGAGGAGGAGAAAAACAAAAATGAAAGAGTGGGAAATTAAAATGTGAGAGTGTACATCATTGACACTAATACTCAATATCAGCATCATTAAATGAGCAAGCAGTAGATCTGAGGGAGAAATATTTTAGCATCTAGCAATGAAAAGAAAAAATAAAACATCTACTGCTCAATTGTAGAACACAGCCAAGTGTTGTTTCTATGGTTTCTGAGGGCCCTTAGCCAATCTAAGCATCTACTAAACATAATGCAAATAAGAGGAATACCATATATTGTAAAATCAACAAATAAAATCCTGAATTGTTACCCAGAAACAGATGCAATGTTAAGGTGAATGTAGAAGCATACTGAAGAATAGGCATGCAAAAAATGAAGACACTGGTTTACTTTCTCTGTTAATATAATAATGTAAGGGTTCAAAAAAGAATATACTTCTTATAATAAATCAATATACTATATAAAAGTTTTATCATAACTTGTGTGGGCAGAGAGATGATGCTCTCTGCCTCCAAATTATGCCCGAGGAACACAAATCAAAGCAAAAAATATATGAAGCTCACATAGACAGGTAAACTTGGAAGGATATTGTAGCATGGGTGATTTCTTGACTTCATCATTGTCTGCCAAAACCAAATTTTCTATAGATGGATCATCACAGATCTGTGATTTGGATCTGTATCAAACCTTCAGCCTTGTTGGGCAATAAAGGGTATATGTATATTTGATTTCAAATGGTTCAAATGTTAATCTCTTATTTTGGATTTCTAGACAGAAAAAGAGGGTGAAACAAAATGTTGGCTACTTCATTTGAACATTTACTGTCCTTATTGTCTCAAACAGTATTAATTCCCTATTATGAAACCTCACAAGCATAAAGCTTACAGGGCATCATCTATTACCTTCAAGAACTTAATGTTGTGAGACCTTAATGCTGTTGAGCTTTCTTCTGCCAGCAAGGAATCTTGGAAAAAAGGCATGAAGATTGGGATTGCAGGAAAGGTATCATACCTTGGTCTTCAGTTCCCTCTGGCATGTGGATGAGAATTGCCCTGTATGTCTTATTCCGCAAAACCTCAAACTTGTCAACAATCCAGGGCAAGCTTAATAGTATTGTGGTTATCACCCAATATATCCTTAGGGATTAGTCTCCACCACTGGAAGCAGTTTTTTTTCAAACCAATCCAAGATTTTGTTTGATCCCAGAAATAACATTAGCAATAAGCTAATCATGTTTGGCAATTATGTTTTGACCATCTTTCAGCTTTTGTACATAGCTGTTGGTCACCACTAACTTCATAGCCTGCTTAGACGTAACAAAGTTAAACTAATGGGAGGAAGGATGTGGAGGTGTTCCCTGCTATGTTTCCATAGTTTGGGAGCACCCAGAGTTAAAATCACTAATTTTAATAATTTAGCCCAAAACCTTTACAGAGACTAGAACTAGTTTATTTAATAATCATAAAACTTCCAAGAAATATGGCTGAAGGGGAGAAAAGGAGACTCTTTCTCAGAGCTCTCAAGGGAGAGTTACCACCAACACTCAAGGGAGTTAAGTACTCCCCTTTATTTATAAAGTTAACTTTGTGACCTCCACAATGAAGGATATTGTAAATTAATAATTTTTAAAGGATCCTCACACCTAGTGGGAGAAAGCACCAGCTTTATTAATTTATAATTGATTCACCTCAGAGTCTATCCTGCTCTTGAAAATCTGAGTATGTGAAGCATTCATTTTCCTTTCCTTGTAGCTAAGACAGTATCATAGATTGTTTGGATTCCAATAAATGGCTAGTATAGGATTTTGCCAGGAAGATAGTTGCCTTCAAAAATGCAGGGCTCTTGACCTAAATCTCTCTTACATCAAAGTTTATATCCCCTCTCCATGTGTTGAGGAATTATGTTATTCATATATATAATATCTCTCCTGTTAACATTCACTGTTCTCATATTCAGCTGATCAGGCCTTGGCAGCTGCATCATAGTGTTCATGATCCCAAGGATATCATCAACACTAAAACAAGAATTCAATCAAAAAGCAAATTCACAGTCTGGCTCAGGAGAAGGAGATTAGGTGCCTGTTCCAAAAAGGTTGCCATGGGCAAACAATAACAAATGTAACTCCTGCCAATGCATCCCAATAACAATAAGAGTAAAAAGGAACTGAATGGCTAGTCAGCTTCTACAGTTTACTAACCTCTTTAGAAAAGTAACCAGTCCATATGCTGGGGGCCAAAATATGTAGTGCCTTCACACTCCTAATGTAGAAGAGGCATTGGGATGGTGGTGTAGAGGTAGCACATGCCATAGCCTCTCCTTAATTATGGATCTGACACTACCACATGCCCCCTCAAAGTGGAAGGTTGAAGGCTTACTGGTGAAGAACTGCAGCATATGCATTCTGCTGCCTGTGAGGGGACCCTATTGATCAAGGTTTGTCTTGGGTTTCTCCCACTCAGATGAGTGCCATAACTGGTAGACTAAAGAGTCAATGTCACTCTTTCCCTCTTGTCCAGTGCATATTTAGTTATTTATACACAGTAGAGCATCTTCAGCAAGAGATTAAGAGGCACCCATCAGACTATCCCAGAGCTCATCTGACTTATCTGAGAGATAAGAAATTCACAGTTTAATCCTTTCTCCTCATTAGATGAGGGAGAAGAGAGAATTGAACAGGGGTCTCCCATATCCTGGCTCAGTTCTCTAACTACTGGACTAAAGGTTTCGCCCTCTGCTTGCTCTTTTGTAGGGAGTTAGGCATGCTTTCAGCATGCCTGTTGAATTAGGTCCCACAGGTGAGCTAGACAGGAGAATGCCTATCTTCACCCTGGTTTGAGGATTACACTGGGGCTTAGGTATGAAATAGGTATCCAGGAGCCAAGGCTGAGGTTTTGTGGCCATGCCCAGAGGTAGAAACTTAGGACACTATGGGACTTTTACATCAAATATTTAGGTTCCAAGGGATTTTAGGTGCCTCCAAAGTTAGGTAGCAGCTGAGTGGTATTTTCTGGGGATCTCAGTAGCCTCTAAACTTTGGACTTAAACACGTATGTCCATTTGTGGATCTGGACACTAATATCCAGATCCAGGGGTATCATTTCAATGCTATGTGCTTTCTGTTTGCATACAAATCAATTCATCTACAACTGAGAACTCTTGGTTTACATGTACAGTCCACTGACACCTTTAAATCAATAGAATTACTGCATGAATATTAACTGGAGTGACATGTTCGTGATTGGTTGAGTAAACTCTGTCACAATGATACTATTTAAGAATGACCTAAATTCATAGAATCATAGAAGATTAGGGATGGAAGGAGCCTCAGGAGGTCATCTAGTCCAACCCGCTGCTCAAAGTAGGACTAACCCGAACTAAATCATCCCAGCCAGAGTTTTGTCAAGCCACACCTTAAAAACCTCTAAGGATGGAGATTCCACTACCTCCCTAGGTAACCCATTCCAGTGCTTTACCATTCTCCTTGTGAAAAGGTTTTTCCTAATATCCAACCTAGACCTCCCACACTGCAACATGAGACCATTGCTCCCTGTTCTGCCATCCACTACCACTGAAAACAGCCTAGTCCCATCCTCCTTGGAACCCTCTTTCAGGTAGTTGAAGGCTGCTATCAAATCCTCCCTCATTTTTCTCTTCCGTAGACTAAACAAGTCTAGTTACCTCAGTCTCTCCTCATAAGTCTTGTTCTCCAGCCCCCGAATTATTTTTGTTGCCCTCCGCTGGTCTCTTTCCAATTTGTTCACATCCTTTCTGTAGTGGAGGGCCCAAAACTGGACACAATACTCCAAATGCGGCCTCACTAATGCCAAATAGAGGGGAATAATCACTTCCCTCGATCTGCTAGCAATGTTCCTACTAATGCAGCCAATATGCTATTAGCCTTCTTGGCAAGAAGGGCACACAGTTTACTCATATCCAGCTTCTTGTCCACTGTAACCCCCAGGTTCTCCTCTGCCGAACTGCTGCCTGGCCAATCGGTCCCCAACCCCCCTCCAAATTGTTGAACTTGGCCTCATTGTAGTTATACATTATAGAAAATAATTATTAATATCTCATCTTCATCAGAATCTAATTTATTCTTATGTGTCTGTGACCACGATGCCTGGAGGGACCACACTGAGAATGCTCAATGAGGGCAAACTGCAAATAATGGGGCTGACAATCCCTCAAACTGGTGATGTGTTCTAATACTTAGTTTCCACAAGCCGGTCATAAAACAGCTTCCATAATACTGGTTATCAACCAGTCAAAAACACAGTTTCCCTTAAGAATCCAGCCCTGAGCTCCCATCCAGACAGCCAAGTCAAATATGTGAAGATTATTTAAAATCTTATTCACCATATATAAAATTCTACCAATCCCAAGAGATCGGACACATTACCAACCAGGTCAGTGAATATTTCAGACTTTACTGAAATACACACTGTGACAGGGCCAGACCGCACAGCTATGAGAGTGCTGGAAGGCATGTATATTAGCCCCAGGCTCCATAAAGCCCTCTTCCCTGGGTAACCCAGCTGGGGCTAATTCAAGACAATTGGGCCAATTAGGCCACCTGGAACCTATCAAAGAAGCTGCCCCAGCAGTTAAAAGCCTCCACTTCAGGCAGGCCAGGAGGGCTGAAAGGGAGTTAACAGCCAGAGGAGAGAAAGCAGAGAAAAGCAAAGCAACGCAGGGCAAAGAGAAGCCGAGCCGAGCCGAGCCGAGCGGAGCTGCCCTGCCCTGCCCTGCCCTGCTGCAGCTACAGCTACAGCTACAGCTACAGCTACAGTTACAGCTGCAGGGCTTGGGACTATCACTCGCTGCTGCTACCACACCGAGACGGAGAGGCTCCAGCTGGGGAAGGCTGAACAACCCTTCACGCTGGTACCAGGGAGCAGGCTACAAGCCGGGGGGCCACGGACAGGCAACCCAGGGAGGGTAGTCGGTCTCCGGGACTAAGCAGGGTGAGACCACTCCTCACAGGGTCTCTGGGTTGGGGGCCCAGAGCAGAGGGTGGGACCGGGTCCCCCCCCCCCTTTCACTCCCCTCCCAACCGCACCACTGGCATAGCCGGTGAAGCGCAGGATCCACAGGGCGGAACAGGCGCATCCCGCCACAAAGCTTACAGCCAATTCTTATTAACTAAACTAATATTTATTAAAAAGAAAGAGTGATTATGATTAAAAGATCATTGCACATACAGATATGAATAAAGTTCTTAGGTCAGTTTCATAGTATACGTTCTTCCATGACAAATAGCAGGGTAATCCAGAATGGGGCTGGAGACCTGAGTCTTGTGACTCAAAACCTCCCCTGATAAGGTTCAAGTAGACTTGAGATGAGAAAGGATCAGATCCCAAAGTTCTTTTATAGATCTCTAGCTAGCTACTATACCTCTTGACAGAAGATAACACAAAGTCTGGGTGAAATACATTGTTGCTTTGAAGAGTCAATTTCTGTTTCCAGTGTATACGCAGGTAATTAGTTGCATTGATTAGCATAAGACTATTAACCATCCAAAGATTCATCCATAGTTTAATATAAACTTCAAAGAGAAATAAAGGCAATGATATTATTACACCACATGTTTCATCTAATTGCTAAAACTTCCCTTTGGTCATTGAATCATTAAAATAGAGTAATAGACAAGCATAACAGTTACCATTTATAAGCTAAAAATCACATTGTGAACATCTAACCAGATAGAGGCAAATTACTTCTAACTTTGTGACAACATAGGTTTATATTTCAAAGGATTTAGTCCTCTTATATGGTTTTGATGACTATCTATAAGAAATGGCCCTGTTTACCATTTCAATACTTCCCTAATATGTTCTTAAAGGGTGATCTTTAGGTCCCTTAGCCTCCTGGTTGCATAACCTTTGCTAGATCAGTGTCACAGGGTCTATTCCCAGAGTTTTAAATAATATTAAACTTTATGGAAAGATTGAAAGGTTGTTACAGAGACCTGGAAAAACAAGAGACCCAAAAGGCAACTGCTGAAAATTTTCTAAAATGGTTCATTTTAATTAGCTTTAACACATAAATTAGCAGTTTCCTTGAAAAATGCTCAGAAAATTCAGTCTTTACTCTCAAATTATATGTTGTAAATTTAGGGATGACACACCATAATCTACATGCAAAACAAACTCACTGAATCCCTGTTTAAGTGAAAAACTGAACCTAACCTTAGCTGTGGAAGTGCTATTGGCAACTCCATAATCTATCTGTGCGTATTTAGAATACCATTTTTCAAAGGGTCATAACTCAGATAAATCAAAACCAATTTCCTCAGGAACAAGGAATGAGAAGTGGAAGGGGCAGGGGAAGTAAGGTGGAGGGAAGAAAACTGCACTTCAATGTGAGCTATTTCTCTGCCAAATTTAATTTTTCAACCCACACCCACTTTACCAATAAGTGGAGAAGATGGAAAGTATAACAGAAAAAGTGTATTTTTCTCTGTTTCCTAAAACTCAATAATAAATTAATTCATTTTCCTCCTATTGTTCAACTCCCACAAAAGAAAAAGAAAAAATACCCTAAACACCTTTTAGGCAGACATTACAAAGACTCTGGGGGTTTTTCGCCTTCCTCTGTAGCATGGGCCACGGCTCGCTTGCTGGTGGATTTTCTGTATCTTAAGTCTTTAAACCATGATTTGAGGACTTTAATAACTCATTCATAGGTCAGGGATCTATTACAGGAGTAGATTGGTGAGGTTCTGTGGCCTGTGTTGTGCAGGAGGTCAGACTAAATGATCATATTGGTCCCTTCTGACCTTAGAGTCTATTAATCTATTACATATGGAAAATTCATCTCAGAAAGTGAAAGATTCAAAGTTATGAGCAACTGAAGCAGGGAGTTATATTGGAAATGTTAACTATGTTTGTTTCTCTTGCTCTACTTTTCAGTGTCATTTAGTGTCAGAGAACATTTGATACAAGGACCATGACCATAGGTTATGTCCGTTATCAAAACTGTGTGCTTGACACTTCCAAAGTGATCATACTCAGAAAGGCCATATTTCAAAAACCTGGCAGGAATCAAATAATTCTATATAGTTCTTTCATTTGGATTAAATATAACTTAGAACCTCAAGGCAAAAAATTCAAGTAATTAAAGGACTGAATCCCACTCGTTGGTGAAATTAAACTTAGCGTTCTTTCCTATGTGGATTCTAAAGTAACCAACTGCAGTGTGGTATATAGCCACTGTAAAATTGCATTATGTGTTTCTACAATCAGGAATGTCACCCAGATAATATTAGAGAAGTATTTAAAAAAGGGGAAATAGTTTAAGTGGAGAGGTTATATTTTTAATTGCAATGGTGAATTTGAAGAAATTTCTATCAAGGCTGTCTATGCATTATGTTATAGAATTTCCGCATTTAAATGAGACATAAAGATTTTGTCTATATAGAAATTTGCTGGCCTCTGACTGTATTTACCAATATATAGGCCTTTGTCCTATTTTTAGATGGAAATGATTCCACATAGAGGAATCTAATATTTACAGTGGATACATATTATCTAATGATATTTATCCTTTCATTTTATTATTACAATAAATAAATATACTACCGTCAGAAAAAAACATACTACAGTAAAATAGTCAGCAATACAGACTAGCATGATAAAGCTTAATTCTGATGAACTTATTCTATGAGTTGTCCTTTGAAGTCAGTGGAGTGACTAGTTTATGAGAGAGCGGTTTTGCCCTACTGACTACTCATAAAGACAGCAACTGCTCTGTGCTGTCTCAAAAAGTTTAGCTCCTCTTGAACAGTATGATGTACCTCGTTTGACAGAGGAAGGTGTAATTTGGGAAATGGATTGTTTTTATTCCCCTCTAATCCCTTGTACCTTTGTCTAACTCTATGATCTCTGAAATGAGTATTTACCTATTTTTATTTTCATACACTAATGCTTCAATACCACATTGGACCTTACACATACCATAAACAAAAAAAGGTAGACATTTTAATGGAAAATTAACACACACACCCCCTCTCACACACACTCAAGAGATAAATAAGTATCCCATTCTCTCTCATATTGCTTTACATTATTTTGTCTTTTCATCAATAAACTTCTGCAGATATGTTTGTTTGATCACTTATTATCTTTATTGTGTCAACATGATCTATGATTTCTAGACTAGTTCCATGCCTCCATTCAGTTCAGACAGGCTCTTCCTGGACCTTGAACATCCATCCTGACCTATAACTCCAGGTCCCTACTCCCATGCAGCATTTCTTTCAGAACTTTACCTTAAATTTCTGACATTCAAGTATCGTATTATAAAAATGCAACAGGGAAATCAAACAAAACAATTTCAATTGAAAAAAGATGATAACCTCTCCACATATGTTATTTGCAAACTCTGACACTAAACAATAGGGCAAATGGGAGTAGAGACACAAAGTAGAAACATAGTGGACCCATTGCCATGTACTTATGCAAAGTGGTTGCAAAACTTGCGTAAATGTTATCTGACTGGTTAAAATCCTGGCTCGGTTGTCATCAATAGGAGTTTTGCTATTGGCTTCACTGGGATTAGGATTTTACACCCGGTGTGTAATGATGAATCATACCCAGAGCCCTTAGCCTCAAGCAGAGCCTTGTGAGAACAATAGATTTGGAGGAAAGTTTCCTATTTCTTCTGTGAGTGTGCAAACCCTGCCCCTTGGGGGAATGAGACACCTGAATCTCTCTGCAAGTAGAACCTCTCATAGTTCACCCTGGCAGGTGTTTCCTCTATAGGTTTGAATTGAATCACTGGAAGCAACCTCTGTATTACAATCTTCTAATTCTTGGTATTGAAAACTGGTGCAGGGGTGGGCGGAATGACAAGACATTAATAAATTTAAGCAATTGAAATGAAATAGTTCAATGAAAGATGTCAGTTTAGGAATAAAACAGTGTAAAGTAAAAATAAATGTAAAAAATTGTTTTTTTTCAACTCCTAAGTTTCACTTTCTATTAACAAAACATAAATATGTAACAGTGTATGTCTCTTTTAAATAGGCTTCTCTGGAACCTACAATACTCTCATGACTTATAACATATGCTTTTTTCAGAGATGGTGACAATGTATACATCTTGTTACCTGGGGTTCTTTCAACCCAAAGCTCTTGGTAACCCTACTCTGGGCAAGGTGGTGTCAGGAAATAAATCAATGGAAACACAGCCACCTTACCGATAGATGGCTGGCATGAACAGTACAACACAAGAGTGCTCTCACTTCAAGCTATACTTAATCTCAAGAATTTACAAACATCCGCAACAGGTTAGTAAAACACTCCCAACGCTCAATAGTTACCGAAGTTGGGGGTGGCTTTTGAGTGGTACAGCAGCAGCCTTTCGATTGGGCCAGTCTTTCGGCTGCTTGTGGGGACCCCAAACTGTGTCCAAGAAGAGATTCCCCCAGAGTCCAAACTTCTCCCCATCTATTTATCCTTGTTAGTAGACAATGACATCAAATATCTCGTTGGGCAGTTTCAAAAGCTAGATAAGAGATCGCTTCAGAGTAGTAATTAACCAGATATGTTTCTGCAAAATCTGAATGTGTTGAGGCCCTGATAAACATCTGTCAGGGGGCATACATAGATAAGCTTCTTGTCACAGATCCCACACATCCACCAGAGAATTCATAATGGGTGGGGGCACAGAATCATAGAATATTGGAAGGGACCTCAAGACCTGCTCAAAGCAGGACCAACCCCAACTAAATCAGTCAGGGCTTTGTCAAGACAGGCCTTAAAAATGGAGATTCCACCACCTCCCTAGGTAACCCATTCCAGTGCTTCACCACATTCCTAGTGAAAATTTTTTTCCTAATATCTGACCTAGACTTCCCCACTGCAAGTTGAGACCATTGCTCCTTTTTCTGTCATCTCCATCCTCCCTGGAATTCCCTTCAAGTAATTGAAGGCCACTATCAAATCCCCCCTCACTCTTCTCTTCTGCAGACAAAATAAGCCCAGTTACCTCAGCCCCTACTCATATGTCATTTGCTCCAGCCCCCTAATCATTTTTGTTGCCCTCCGCTGGACTCTCTCCAACTTGTCCACATCCTTTTTGTAGTTGGGGAGGGCGGGGAGGCCAAAACTAAATACTCCAAATGTGGCATCACTAATGCCGAATAGAGGGGAATAATAACTTCTCTCGATCTGCTGGCAATGCTCCTACTAATGCAGCCCAATATGCCATTAACCTTGTTGGCAATAAGGGCACATTGTTGATTCATATCCCGCTTCTTGTCCACTGTAACCCCCAGGTCCTTTTCTGCAGAACTGCTGCCAAACATCTGTCCCCAGTCTGTAGCAGTGCATGGGATTCTTCTGCCCAAAGTGCAGGACTCTGCACTTGTCTTGGTTGAACCTCCTCAGATTTATTTTGGCCCAATACTCCAATTTGTCTAGGTCACTCTGTATTCTATGCTTACCCTCCAGGGTATCTAACACTCCCCCCAGCTTAGTGGCATCTGCAAACTTGCTGAGAGTGCAATGCACTCCATCCTCCAGATGGCCCCAGCATTGACGCCTGTGGATTTCCGCTTGTTACTGACTGTCAACTAGACATCATGCCGTTGATCACTACCCATTGAGCCTGATGATCTAGCCATCTTTCTGTCCACCTTATAGTGCATTCATCCAACACATACTTCTTTAATTTGCTGACAAGTATATTGTGGGAGACCATATCAAAAGCTTTGCTAAAGTCAAGATATATCATGTCCACCGCTTTTTTCACATCCACAGAGCCAGTTATCTCATCATAGAAGACAATCAGGTTGGTCAGGCATGACTTGCCCTTGGTGAATCCATGCTGACTGTTCCTGATCACCTTCCTCTCTTCCAAGTGTCTCAAAATGGATTCCTTGAATACCTGCTCTATGATTTTTCCAGGGACTGAAGTGAGGCTGACTGGTCTGTATGTTGCCGGATCCTCTTTCTTCCCTTTTTTGAAAATGCCAGAGTCATATAAAGGTTGAGCAAAAGGCTTTCCTCCCCTACTGGCTTAGTCATGCTAAGGCTGCACAGGTCTGCAAAAAAGGCCTACTGAATTTTGCTGCTGTTAGTAACAAAATATGATAATCAGTATGATACTATCAGTAGTGGTCCTTGGCTCTCATGCTGATCCATCAAAATCTCCCCACCCAATCCCTCCTGTTATATGTTATACTTAGAAATAAACAGCAGGATCTTATTCAGGGGATAAGGCAATATGCCACATTCATTATGAATACAGAAAAGAGAAACATTTAAAAAAGCAAACAATTGCCTAAAACACTCTCTCATTCACACACACACAGAGACATACACAGTGTTCTGCAGGAGAGATATAGTTACCAGTCCCTTGTTGCTCATGTTGAATTACTGGCCCGGTAATTCAGGCATGAGATTGGAGCCAGGCTCTGTCGGTCACAACACGATGCTCCTTGCGGTATGCAGAACGAGCCCAAAGTCCAGGTTTCTTCTTTCCACTTTTATACTTTTTCCATCCCCCTTTGGGTCTATGGATTTGTCATGTCAGATGGTCTTCTTGTTTGATGTAATCATCAATTACGTTTAATGCTCCAGGGGTGATAACTTTCCCATCTTTCTTACATTCCTGTTTCACACCTTATCTTGTTCCTGTTCTGGAGTTGTAAACTCCCCCCCGTTTTCCTGGGTAACTTATCTTGGTCTTCAGCCAATTGGGTCATGAAGGTTCTTAAAACAAAGACATCTCATCTCCTCTCCCTCCTGCCTTTGAGACTGTATTTCTTATCTCAACATTTTGCCTCAGTAGTTCTTATCTCAACATTCAAGCCACATTCATTCCTCATTCATACTTGCTAAAATCATTACATTCTTATTTCCTTTCATTAATACCATTATTATTTTTACCTTATTCACTAACTTAACAAAATGTTTATACCTACATCAATTTTACTAAAAAGAACATACATATACACTCATCTTAAATCTTATTTTTTCCCTCATTGCCCCCTGATTTACACGTCAACCACATTCCTGATACGCACTGGGCATTTTACCCCGCACTTGTAAATTTCCACACAATCAGGTTTCAGGATGTTCCTAAACATCCATTTCATTAACAAACAGCAGGGTTCTAATATGTCATGAATGTTAAATCACAGAATGTTTAAGCAGGATGTCCTTACTCCAGTTAATTATCATAGTGGAGCCTAGCGTGGCATGAACAAACAATCAGTAGGTCCAGAATTTCCTTATCTATATTGCCTAGTTTTGTTCTCATTTTTAGTGTAAAAATTAACCCTTAAGCTTCATGTTGTGTTATTCAGGGTTCAGGCCTGCTTTGGTTCAGATCTGTGTTACAGTATTACAGTGCAGGGGTTTGCTGGGGCCTACATATAAACCTGCCATATTGCTGTTTAACCAATATCAAGCCTAGTCAAGCTACTGATATTTTGCAATTGTTTTTTATGACTCCTTGTATGCTCACTGCTAGACTTTTGTGGTACACAGTCACTTATAAATTATAGAATCAAGGAAGTGTAGGTAGAAGGTAGGAAGAGTGGAAGGTACCTCGAGAGGTCTTCTAGTCCAATCCCCTGCAGGCCTAAGTATTATTTAGACCATCTCTGGCAGGTGTTTGTCTAACCTGTTCTTAAAAATCTACAATGATGAAGATTCCACAGTCTCCCTAGGCAATTTATTCCAGTGATTAACTATTCTGACAGTTCGGATGATTTTCCCTAATGTCCATCCTAAACTGCCTTTGCTGCAATTTAAGTCCATTGCTTCCCATCCTATCTTCAGAGGTTAAACAAAACTATTTTTCTCCCTCCTTCTTGTAACTTCTTGTATGTACTCAGAAACTGTTATTATGTCTACCTTCAGTCTTTTCTTCTCCAGACTAAACAAACCCAATTTTTTAATCTTTCCTCATAGCTCATGTTTTCTAGACCTTTCATCATTTTTTTGCTCTTCTCTGGACTTTCCACAATTTGTCCACATTTTTTTCCTGAAATGTGGTACTAAATACCCCAGTTGAAGCCTAATCAGTACAGAGTAGCACGGATGCATTACTTCTTGTGTCTTGTCTACAACACTCCTGATGATATATCCCAGAATGATATTTGCTTCTTTTGCAACAGTGTTACACTGTTGTTTCATATTTAGCTTGTGACCCATTATAACGCCCAAATCCTTTTCCTCAGTACTTCTTCCCAGGCAGTCATTTCCCATTTTGTATGTGCGCAACTGATTGTTTCTGTCTAAGTCGAGTACTTTGCATTTGTCCTTATTGAATTTCATCCTATTTACTTCAGGCTATTTCTCCAGTTTATCCAGATCATTTTGAATTTTAATCCTATCCTCCAAAGATTTGCAACCCCTCACAGCTTGGTATAATCTTCAAACTTTATAAGTGTACTTTCTGTGCCATTATGTGGACACATGAGTACAGTCTGTGGCTCTAAGAGCATCCCAGTGCCAAAGGGCTCACGGGTATCAGCTGGCCTGATCAATTCAGTGTATCTCAACTCACATTGGTTACAAGCTGTATCTAAAAAGGTGTCAGGTGATATGTTATTGGAAAACTAAAAACTCACTGATCATTACTATTCTTGTGTGATGTGTTTATGCAGTGTGTATTGAGAGTTTTCGTTGTATGCTGGAATGATGACTAAAATTTGTTTAAGCCAGGTTTGTCAGGGGAGTAGGTAAACAGGTCTGCCATAGACAAAGGAATGTGTATTTGCTTCTCTGACCAGTCCAGTCATCATGCAGAAACAAGGAACATCAGTTTATATATTAGGTAAATGAAGCTATCAAACTAACAAGCTGAGGAAGATACAGCTTCCAGCAGGGAAGAGAAACTTCATCTGGGTTATTAAAACAGATGGTCTGAATCTCAAGTGATAAGCAATTGCATCAACTGATTGTATATAGTATTACTGTATTAGAAACATTTATCAAGTAAGGTGTTTTAGGAAAGCCTGTCATTAATATAATAAAATGTATATATTTACACTATATAAAGAATTATGGATATTCATTGATATTAGGTTTTACAGTCTGTGTCGCGTCAAAGAGATAAATAAGTATCACCTAGTCAGGAGGGAAAGTCACAGAAATCGATTTATCTCCATTGAAATTAAGCAAGGTGTGATAAAAAACAATGGAAGTCCCATTTACAGTCAACTCAGCTGGGAGATGGGAAATCCACAGCATGAGGTAATTTTGCCTTTTGAAACAAGGTCATTGAATTTTGGAAGATATAAGCAAAGAGAGAAGCCATCTTTGGTATCCATCACTAGACAGACACAAGGAACAGAGTTCTTGCAAACTAAGAAAGATGAGTCCCTTCTACCAAGGTGGGTTGGGAGAGTTTGAAGTCTCTGGAAACTGAATATAGGTGAGAAACATACTTAAGCAAAGTTCTTTCACCTAGGGAGAGAAGGAAATGCAGTGTCTTCTGCTTTTGTGAAAGGTCCTGATTGAGGGAAAATCAGTCATGGCTGGGAAGTATGAAGACTGGTGAAAGAAACTATCTTGGACAAAGATTAATTTGTTAGATTAATTTTTAGACTTGCAGCTGTGTATTTTCACTTCTGTTTGCTTGTAACCATTTCTAACATTATTCCTTTTACTAAGCATCACTTATGTCCTATTGTTAATAAATTTATTTTATTTTTACTATAAATCAGTGCTGAGTTTGCCAGGAATGGTGTATTTATGCCAGTTAAGTTAATAAACGGTGAGATGATTTTTTTTAAGAAATGCACAAACCTTATTATTTCTCTGAACTGTGCAGGAGAGGGCTGGGCATCTCAGGGCACATGATTCTGGGAAAATTGTGGACTGGGAGTGTGTTGAGGTCACTTTGCTGTTTGTATCCAAGACTGGTGGAAGACACTGTGAGACTGTAGATAGGCTGCTGGGATCAGAACTAATGAACCTATACTGTGTAGCACACAGAAAGTCAAGGTGTGATCTGCATGGTTGTAGTCTGGCTCTGAGCATTGCTGACTGGCAGCTACAGCAGAAAAGCATATTCAAGCACCTGGTGTTACAGGGCAAGTGATGACACAACCCCTTACTGGTCTGAATTGCAACCCCAGAACCTTATGACGGGATCACTAATGTTATTCAATGAAAGTACCATTACATTTAGAAATTTGATATGATTTAGTGTGTATTTTACCAGAAACACTTAATTGACTAAGAATTTTAATGCTGAAAAACTGAAACCCAGATGAGCTTTTCTTCATATAAGTCCTGATTGCTTTTTTAAAGTGGTAAAGAGCTGTGTACAATAAACATAAAATAAAATAATATCCCAGATAAGAGTTAGTTAAAATCATAATTGTCTCCATATAAATTACCAAGGGCAGAAGTAAAAATCATATACAGAACAGTTCTAGGGTGTTTCTCCCCCCCATTCTTTTTCTGATTGTTTTGGAGGCTTATTTTGCTAGACTACAGAGTGCAAGAGCATCCCCTGCAGGACCATTTTAGGCCATGCTTAATTTTTCTTTTCCTCAGAAACCTTTTCTTTTGTTCATTTGTATTCACACTGTACGATGCACAGTAATTGTGTCTCGAGAATTAGAGAGGGATGGCTATTGCAGTGGTAATAGAATTACTATCGGTTTTCTAAAGCTGGTAAAAGGATTCTGAGTTTCAGTCAAAGGATTTAAAAACACATGGTGAAATGTATATTGGGATCTCTTTTCTGCAGCTACTAGTTAAAGAATTTTTTTGGGGGGGCTTATAAATGGTTTGACTTCAAGCCTAAACATGTGGGCTAAGAAAATTCAAGATTGAACTTCTTGAAGAGCAAGGCTTTTTTTTTTTTTTTTTTCCTTCTTTTTACAATGCACTGGAAAAGTTGCCTGACCATGCTCCATTGGCTTAAATGGTAATTTATAATATAAGTTCATTGGAAGAAGGATTGGTCCTAAGTGATCTTTTTTCACTAACAGCAATTTTTTCCCCTCCTTCTCCTTTGGTGGAAAGGGAGGAAGAGGGGCCTATTTAATATACTCCAAAGCTAAGTGGATATATAGTGATATTGGTATCACTGACCACAGTCTGAGGCCTGTTCAGGGAGCTAAGATCTATGAAATCTCTTTGAAGTCAGCGGGAGTTTTGTCTTAGTAATGACTGTGAAAAATCAGAGAAGATTTACCCCGTGTGATTTGGGCAGGTCTAACATGCATTTACATATTTCCTTTCCCCAAATATATATAATATCAACCAGCAAATGCCATTACATTTGGAACAACTGGAGGGTTACCTTTTAATGAATGCAGATGTGTTCTTTAAGTAAAGTTTCATAAATGCATATGTAGCTTGTAATTCTGCAGTGAAGAATAGATACATTTTATCTTTTGTTCCTGTGAGGCATTGATGTCTGCTGTGTCTCAAGCATGGGATGTAATATGTAACCATGCCAACCCTGCTTCTGTATAAAAGCATCTGCAGCACAAAGGAATAATTGTTTTTCCTGTGACTTCTGTGAAAGTTGTGGTCAGATTCACACATGCAAAATAAACAAATCAAGAAAAAACAAATTAGTGTAATTAGGACTTCCAATATGTTGATCCACTCAGGAATAAAGTGAGAAGTATATATTACTCCGGCAGTCTGACTGCACTGCAGTGTGCTACATTTGGACTGGGAAGAATATCTGATTCCCCACTTTGCACTCAACTTAGGAGAAGTTGGGACCCCCTTATAGGATATATCCACAACCCGTTTACCTGGTATATTCTGTTGTACTTCAGCCCTCCTGAAGTCTCAATAGGAGAATAAGGCTGAAATCTAAAAGGAGAACTACACTTCCTGTTGCAAGTTCTGGAGGAACCTACTAGGGGCCGTGCTTCTCTTGACCTGCTGCTCACAAACAGGGAAGAATTGGTAGGGGAAACAGAAGTGGGTGGTAACTTGGGGAGCAGTGACCATGAGATGGTCGAGTTCAGGATCCTGACAAAAGGAAAAATGGAAAACAATAGAATATGGACCCTGGACTTCAGAAAAGCAGACTTTGACTCCTTGAGGGAGCTGATGGCAGGATCCCCTGGGAGGCTAATATGAGGGGGAAAGGAGTCCAAGAGAGCTGGCTGTATTTTAAAGAACCTTATTGAGGGCTCAGGAACAAAACATCCTGACGTGCAGAAAGAATAGCAATTATGGCAGGCGACTAGCTTGGATTAACAAAGAAGACTTCAGTGAGTTTAAACACAAAAAGGAAGCTTACAAGAAGTGGAAGCTTTGTCAGACAACCAGGAAGGAGTATAAAAATACTGCTCGAGCATGCAGAAATGAAATCAGGAAGGCCAAAGCTCAATTGGAGTTGCAGCTAGCAAGGAATGTGAAGGGGAACAAGAAGTGTTTCTACAGGTATGTTAGCAACAGGAAGAAGGTCAGGGAAAGTGTGGGCCTCTTACAGAATGGGGGAGGAACCTAGTGACAGATGATGTGGAAAAAGCTGAAGTACTCAATGCTTTTTTTGCCTCTGTCTTCACAGATAAGGTCAGCTCCCAGACTACTGCACTGGGCAGCACAGAATAGGGAGGAGGTGAGCAGCCCTCAGTGCTGAAAGAACAGGTTCAGGACTATTTAGAAAGGCTGGACATGCACAAGTCCATGGAACCAGATGCAATGCATCCGAGGGTGCTGAGGGAATTGTCTGATGTGATTGCAGAGCAATTGACCATTATCTTTGAAAACTCGTGGTGATTGAGGGAAGTCCCGGATGACTGGGAAAAGGCAAATATAGTGCCCATGTTCAAAAAAGTGAAGAATGAGGATCTGGGGAACTACAGACTGGTCAGCCTCACCTCAGTCCCTAGAAAAATCATTGAGCAGGTCTTCAAGGAATCCATTTTGAGGTACTTGGAGCAGAGGAAGGTGATCAGAGTCAGCATGGATTCACCAAGCTCAAGTCATGCATGGTCAACCTAATTGCCCTCCATGATGAGTTGACTGGCTCTGTGGATGTGGGGAAAGTAATGGACGTAATATACCTTGCCTTTAGCAACACTTTGATACTGTCTCTCACAGTATTCTTATCAGTAAGTTAAAGAAGTATGGGTTGGATGAATGAACTATAAGAGGGATAGAAAGTTAGCTAGATCATTGGGCTCAATAAGTAGTGATCAACAGCTCGATCTCTAGTTGGCAGCTGGTAACAAGTGAAGTGCCCCAGAGGTTGGTACTGGGGCCGGTTTTGTTCAACACCTTTATTAGTGATCTGAAAGATGGAGTGGATTGCACCCTCAGCAAGTTTGCAGATGACATTAAGCTGGGGAAAGTGGTAGATACCCTGGAGGGATAGAACACAGAGTGACCTAAACAAATTGGAGGATTCGGCCAAAAGAGATCTGATGAGGTTCGACAAGGACAAGTGCAGAGTCCTGCATTTAGGATAGAAGAATCCCATTCATTGCTACAGACTGGGGACTGAATGACTAGGTAGTGGTTCTGCAGAAAAGGACCTGGGGTTACACTGGACAAGAAGCTGGATATGAATCAACAGTGTGCCCTTATTGCTAAAGATCAAGGGAAGTGATTATTTTCCCTCTATTCGGCACTGATGAGGCCATATTTGGAGTATTGGGTCCAGTTTTGGGCCCCCCACTACAGAAAGGGTGTGGACAAATTAGATAGAGTCCAGCAGAAGGCAACAAAAATGGTTAGGGTCCTGGAGTACATGACGTACAAAGAGATGCTGAGAGAACTAGGCTTGTTTGGTCTGGAGAACAGAAGAATGAGGGGGGATTTGATAGCATAGATTTGATTTAACTACCTGAAATGGAGTTCCAGGGAGGATGGAGATAGGGTGTTCTCAGTGGTAGTAGATGACAGAACTAGGAGCTATGGTCTCAAGTTGCAGTGGGGTAAGTCTAGGTTGAATATTAGGAAAAAAGTTTTCACCAGGAGGGTGGTGAAGTTCTGGGACGAATTACCTAGGAATGTGGTGGAATCTCCATCTTTAGAGGTTTTAAGGTGCAGTCTGACAAAGCCTTAGTTGGGGCTGGTCCTGCTTTGTACAGGAGTTTGGACTGGGTGACCTATTGAGGTCCCTTCCAATTGTAATCTTCTATGATTCTATGATTTGTTCTAAAAGGAGAAAAAGGGCTGGGGGATTGTAATGTTGATGGTTGCAGTGCCTAAATTTAGGCACCCTGCCGTCCAGTGGGATTTACAGGTCTAGGTTTGGTGCCCAGGTTCCCTATGCAACTCACAGGGACCCTTAGACCCCTATGAATGGGATGTGCAAAAGACAGCACGAGTATAGTATCACCTAAATTAGCCACTAAGAAATGCTGAGAAGGCTTAAGCCCCACACCTCAAAGTGATAATGATACCTAAATACAGACAAATAGGAAATTCTTTTCTGCACTGTCATGAACACTCTCCTTGAGTTAGGCACCTAGGCTAGGTTAGTCCTTTTTCAAAGAGTAATAAGGATAGCAATTATTGTCCCTCCCTTGTAACTTTTAGGCCAGTGGTTAGCGAACTCACCCAAGATGTGGGAGATTCAGGATCAATTTCCTTCTCTGCTTAAGTTGGTTCTTTTACCTTCCAAGAGGGTGTTTTAATCACTGAGGTATGGCATATTCCAGGGTAGGGCTCTCTCCATCTCTCCTGTTTAAAGTTATTACATTTTGTATAAATAAGTAGTCATTGGAACAGGGACTTACATTTGGGTTTTCCATGTAGGTGCTCTAACCACTGGGCTGTAGAGTCACAGTCTTTATCTGGTCCAATGATTTGTGGCCCAGTGTTCCATACAAAGTGGAAAAGCTTCAACAGGCATGATTGAGAGGGCCCACCAGAATATTCTGTCATCCAGTGAGTAGGGTACCGTCCTAAAAGGCTGAAGACCCACATTCAAATCCCTTCTCCACATTAGGTAGTATGGGCAACTGAACCTGGCTTTCCACATCATAGGTGAGTGTACTAATTACTAGGCCAAAAGTTTTAAGGGGGAAGAGTCAGCCTTCTTCTCTAACAGTAGTAGCTTTTGTATGGATTTAAGTGTGATCAGAATTTGCCTGTTGTGTCAGGCCCAAAAGGCAATTTAGGTGGGGGAATCCCACATTTGTAAATGCCTCTGGGACTTAGGCAGGAGTTAGGTGCAGAGCTGCCAGGCAGTGAGGACTGAGGTGGCTGTGTGTATGCCCAAATGCTGAAATGTAGGCATCCCAGGGACATTAGACACATAAGTTTCTGCCCTTAAGGACTGTACAAGATTAGGTTAGGTTTTGTGAATGCCAGTTTGTGAGTGCCTAAATTGTGGAGTTAAGTGTGCAAAGTGGCTACTAGGCACCTAATTCTCTTTGTGAAGCTAGACCAAAGTAGTGAAAGATCAAATGTGATCTAAGTAATGAGAATTGTCTTGCCGGTGGATCAGAAAGCCAAGTTGAATTCTTCTCTCACACTGCTGTATATCTAGAGGAAAAGAGTCAGTTCTGTAAATCTGAATCACAGAAGTCAACTCTGTTACCCAAGGTATATTATTAAATTTATATTTTCATATCCTTGTCATACTTCCAGTTTGTAAAAAAAAAAAAAGGGGAAAGAGGAAAACAGATTACACCTGTGTATGTGAGAGCACACCTGCCAGGAAATCTTTTTATTAGCAATACAAAAATGCTTTATAGATGGCCAAATGGGGGACCATACAGCTGTGAAAGAGAATAAGATTACCTGCACTGCTGTGCATGGCTGTGTTAGCACATCCTATGTCTCAGTGGATCCCGCAAGAGGAGGAGAGGCTGTCCACATAATACTCCCCCCTGATAAGGTGACTAGGCAGAACAGAGGGTGCATGGTGCCAAGACTCCCTCCCCTCCCACTTTCATTGCACTGGCCACTGAATTAAGGTATATTTTTCAGATGCAACTCAGCCAACTGTTTGCAGTCTTCAGCTGATTTTCATATTTAAGTTCTCCATTTCCCTCAAATAATGTGATTTTTTAAAATAAATCTTTAAATGTGAAAGTATATTTAAAAATAAAACCCACTTAATTGGCACCCTAATTAATTGGATGACTCATTTATAGGGATAATTGAATAAACGTTGCCTGGCAATCAATACATTGCAATGATTTTATACAATATAGTAATGGTACATCTAGTTGTTGAATCCATTGAAATAGCATGGTTAATGTTGTCTCCAAGCTTATTCATGAATGTTAAAAGATATTTAATGATATTTGCTAGTATACAGTATATTTTTCACTGTATCTCCCTTTCTTCAATATTAACTGCTTATCTGTTTAGTTTTGGATACTCCATGTCATATTGACATACTTTTTAAAAAAATGATGCTTTGTAAGATGCTAATAGTTATAAAATCACTTAACACTGACAGTCAACCTTTTAAAAGCATTGTTTTTTGTTTTATTTAAACCATTTTTTCTGTAGGTTCCTAAGAAAAATCTGTTAAAGAGAGAAGTTTTACACAGGTGGTGAGAATCAAGCTTATTTTGATCCCCAGTGGCAGCATGTTTCATAGCAGAAATAAAGTCTTGTATCTTTGTTCCCAGTGATGTTCCATGACACTTTCAGTCAGGCATACAACAGGGCAGGGGCATTTACCTAGGAACTCATGTATCATTTCAAGCACTGCTTGCACACTGTCTTTCAGAAGAAAGGCTTAAATGGGCTCTTCTGCCAGAAATGCCTGGCAGCTCAGCACCAAAAGGGGCTTGAAGTCCACTATCCATGCAGAGAAGGGCTCTGTCCACTGGTAATATCCACCTTCATGCTGCCCCCTGAGGACAAGAGGTCTCCGGTCAGTGGTGGGGCTTAGTGGGCAGGCAGAACACCTATCTTCACCTACCCCACTGGGGCTTAGATGTGAGATAGTCATCCAGGTGCCTAAAGTGAGATGTTGTGCACATGTCCAGAGGCAGAAATTTAGGACTAAGGGATATTAGTCTACAAGGTTAGGCAGCAGCTGAACTGAGGTTTTAAGGGTCTCAGTGGCACCTGTGTTTTGCACTTAGGTGCCTAAAGTAGGGAGTTGAAATGAAAAACCTGTCACTGGTCATGTATTGATACAACAAATCAATGATACACATAAAACTGCCATGATCAATGATGAATTGAAACAACTTGATGTGGATATAGCATCCTTATAAGAAACATGGCTAGGATCAAGCAGATCTCTTAGTGAAAAAGACTATACATTTTTCTGGTAGGGGAAAAGCATTGAAGAAACTCGAAGCATAGAATGGGATTTGCCATCAAGAATTCACTTCTGGGAATGACTGAGCCACCTACAAACGGATCAGAGAGATTTCTGGAAGAATGTTTGTTCACATCTAAGGGGCCAGTCAATCTTGTGAGTGTGTATGCCCAAATACTCTCCTCATCTGGTGACATCAAGAACCAATTTTACGACCAGTTAAATACCACCATCAGCAGGATTTCAAAACATGAATATATTTTCCTGCTAGGGGACTTCAACGCAAAGGTGGGAGCTGTCATGATGCATGATCCAACTGTCTTGATCAATACAGAAATGGTTAGATGAATGGAAATGGTCAGAGACTGATAGAATATTGTTCCTACCATGACCTCTGTATAACTAACTCATTCTTCCAGACAAAGCCACTACACAAAATGTCTTTGAAACATTCCAGATCTGACACCAACTGGACCTTATCATCACAAGGCATATCAACCTTATCTGCATCCTTATTACTCGCAGATATCAAAGTGCTGATTGCAACACAGACCATACTTTGGCATGCAGCAAGGTCAAACAAACCAAAGAAAATACCAAATACACAGATCTAAAGCAAAAGAACATCCTAGTATAACATCAGTATCATAGCAGACCAAGAAAAGTCACAGCAGTACAAGAACGTGTTACAACAAGCCCTTGACTCAAGTGATTGTGCCACAAGTGCTCAATGGAAGTGGGAGCAACTGAAGAACACAATTTATGATGCAGCTCTGTCAGTCTTTGGGAAGAAGGAAAACAAGACTAACAACTGGTTTGACACATATTCCAGTGAGATGACACTAGTCATTGAGGCCAAATGTACAGCTCAAATCAATCATAAGAGAGACCCAAATGAAAAAACCTTACAAATGTTGAGAGCAGCAAGAAACAAGGTACAACAAACTTCTCAATATTGCTTCAATAACTATTGGCTGCACCTATGTGAAAGCATTCAAGTAGCAGCTGATACAGGCAACATCAGAAACATGTGTGAAAGCCTTGGATCCAACTTCAAAGAAAACAGCCACATTGAAATCAACAAAAGGGGAAACAATCAATTACGGCACCAAGCAGATAGATTGCTGGGTAGAACACTATTCTGAACTTTATTCTCACAAAAATATTGTTATGGAAACAGCCATCAAAAGACATGAACCAACTTGATCATGAACCAATTGTCGAAGAGCTTAGCTTTGTTATAGATGGCCTCCACAATGGAAAGGCCCCTGGAAAGAGTGCATACCATCAGCCATCATAAATTGCGAGAGACCTATCCTGCTGCAACACATTTAGGAGTTGCTCTGTCTGTGCTTGAAAGAAGGTTGAGTACGACAAGAAATGAGACACGCTGTACCCTGGCGACCCAGGCGTCATGACCCTTCCTCAGGCCCAGGCTCTGAGGAAGGCCACAGTGGCTTGCTTTAAGGGGAAAAAGCTAGCAGGTTATGAGTCTTTATCTCCAGCCCTGCAAGCAGGACGGGCTAGCCGTGCAGACTGAAGCCCCTGGCATTCAAGCAGGGCAGGCACAGCAAAGTGGTCTATAGCCCCTGGCTCTCAAGCAGGGTGGGGCCGGTAAGCAGTCTGTAGCCCCCAGCCCTCAGGTGGGGTGGGGCAGGCAAAGTAGTCCATAGGCCTGGCCTTTCGGCGTGTGGGCTGGTAACCAGTCTGAGGCCTCCAGCCCTCAGGCAGGGTGGGGCAGGCAACATACTCTATAGTCCCCGTCCATCAGACAGGTGGGGCTGGTGAAGCTCAATATCCTCTGGCAGGCAAGTTCAGAGGAGCCAATCACTCCCGGGGTGTTTAGGGAAGAGGGGAGGGGGATGCAGGCCCACCTGACTCCACTGTCTCACAGCCCAGGGCCCTATCAATGGCAAAGTGGTTTGCCACTGAGTCAGCGGGGCTTCAGCTGCAACACGCTGACTGGTTCAACTGCAGACTCAGCCACTCTATAGTCGGCTGTCCCTGGGCTACTTCCTCCCACCCAGCACCCAGGTTCCTGCAGCCAGAGGTCTTCCTCCAAGTCGCTGGGGTAGACAGCGAGCGGGAGTCCCACGAGTCTCTCACTGTCAGCCAGCAGCCGGTCTGGAAACTCCTCAGGGTCATCCACGGATGGCAGCTCCTCCAGATCCCAGGGGGTCCTCCGGTACACCGGGCTCAGGCAGCTCCAGTGGGTCCCCGGAGGCAGGGAGCTCCTCTAGGTCAGCCTCGGAGTGTTTCGCCCAGTCAGTGATCTTTGGTAGCTTTTCCCAGCTATTAGGGCCTGGAGGCTCCTCCCAGTCACTAGGACTCGGTGGCCCTACCCTGTCACTAGGGCCCGGCAGCCCTGGCAGGCCTTGGAGGCTTTGGTCGGTGGGGTGTTTGCTATGCACAGCTGCGGGGCCTGAGTGAGGCCCAGACCGCAGCCTTGGGGAAGGCACATCCTTTTCCCGCAGCAGCTTCTCCCTGACTGAGCTGCTAGGCCAGCCTTTTATGTTTCCCCTTCCTGTCCTGGCTCTGCCCCTCTGCTTCTGGGGTATTTGGACTGCAGGGCCTGGTCCTGCCCAGCAGGGGCGTCACAACCCTTCCTCAGTCCCAGGCTCTGAGGAAGGCCACAGCGCCTTGCTCACACGTCAACATCATCACGTTCTATAAAAACAAGGTGACAGGAGTGACTGTAACAACCATGGTGACATTTCCCTTCTTAGCATCATGGGAAAAGCCTTTGACTGAGTCATCCTGAATAGACTTCAGATTCCGGCAAACAGAATCTATCCTGAATCACAGTGCAGCTCTATTGGAGAAATGTAGAGAACAAAAAAAGCTTTTTTACATAGCTTTTATCAATCTCACAAAGGCTTTTGACCTTGTCAGTAGAAGCAGACTATTTGCAGTTCTAGAAAATATTGGATGCTCCCCAAGCTCTTAAGCACGATTTGGTCCTTCTATAAAAACATATATGGTATAATCCAATACAACGGTTCAGTCTCTCAGGCTTTCCATATTCATAGCAGGGTCAAGCAAGTACTTGCCCCAGCTCTGTTTGGGATCTTTTTCTCCTTGCTACTGAAACAAGCTTTTGGTTCCCCAAGTGAGGGAATCCACTTATATACAAGTAGATCTGATGGAAAATTGTTCAATCTTGCAAGACTTGAAACTAAAACTAAGATTTGGTTGGATCTTATCCAACACCTCCTCTTTGCTGATGATGCAGAAGTGACAACCCACACAGAAGCCCATCTCCAAAATCTCATGGACAGTTTTCCCAAAGCCCACCACTATTTCGAGCTTACTATAAACTTTAAAAAGACCAATATAATGTGGTAAGGAGTTGAAGAAGCATCCTCCATCAACATCAATAATTATGAACTTGAAGTGGTGAATCAGTTCACATAACTTGGGTCCACTGTTGCAGTCAACCTGTCACTTGAAGCAGAACTCAACATTCACATAGGAAAAGCTGCTAAAACAATATCTAGACTGAGCAAGAGGGTATGGCAAAACAATAAACTAACAGATTACACAAAGATCTGTGTGTATCGTGCATGTGTTATCAGTATCCTTTTTTAAGGGAGTGAGATATGAACTTTATACTCTCAACAGAAAAAAAAGGCTCAACAGCTTTCATATGCATTGTCTTCACTGAATTTTGGAATCTCCTGGAGGGACAGAATCACCAACACTGAAGTGCTCAAGCAGGCCAACATACCCAGCATGGAAATACTCCTTAAACAGAGATGCCTCCGCTAGCTTTGGCATGTGTGTCGAATGCATGATGGGTAAATCCCAAAGGGCATTGGACATTGTGGTACATTGGCATCTGGAAAAAGATATAAAGGATTCCCAAAATTGAGTTTCAAGAATACATGCAAGCAAGACCTCAAAGAAATGGATGTGGATATGGATAACTGGGAAGATCACACTCAGGACCGCAGCCTTCGGAAACAAGAGTTCAGTAAAGATCTCCAAAGCTACGAGAGGAAGCAGTCCAGCTTATCAGAGGAGAAAAGAGCTCTCAGAATACAGAGCCAAAGGGTTGAAACACCACCTTTAAATGTGACAAATGCAGCAGTGATTGTATCTCTTGAGTGAGTCTCTTCAGCCACAGCCAAGACTGCCATAAAAGCAACTAAGTAAGATTTTTTTTTAAACTTCTCAGGGGTGAATACCCATGGTCTCTCGAGAATGAAGGATGCTTACTACTATCTGTTAGCTTCTATCTTATCTATGAGCAATGCATACTGAACTGGCCACACTACAAAGCCGGGTCTCCACTCCAGTTTTCAATTTAATTTTCCTCCATTTTATAGTTTTTGAATGACAATTACTTCCATGTTTTAATAGTTTAATTGCAAAAGTAATGTGACTAATTGCAGTAGTTTAAATAAAGAAGATATATTTGTTGACTTGACCTTTCAGGAATAGAGGTGCTGCCTTTAAAAGTCTCTAACATTGCAATTCAAGATACCAGTCTTTAAATTCTATTTTTAGATAATTATCCAAGTACAGTAATAAACATTTCTTAAATATCTATCAGATGCTAATGTTTTTGGTTGAATGTAAGCAATTAGTGACATAGACTAAAATTCTGATACCTCTAAAAGGCTTGATGGCAGCCACATATCTGTAAAGACTTGGCTCCAGTGGCTCTCTCTTAAAAATTGGACATTTGAGGAGGGCAATTTCTCCCTTGATAAGAAGAATATTCAGTAGCAGATCAAACTAGTTTTGCATTTAATTCAAAGGCAGTATAAATGATTTATTTCTGTCCATTTAGAAATTGGAAGGCTAGCAAATTTTAATATAAATTATCCTCTCTCTCTCGCTGAGATCATACAAGTTATTGACTACAGCTATAGCTTACTGTACATTGAAAAAGTGATTATTGCCCATTAGAGGTCACCTTCCAGATTCAGAGGTAAAAATGCCTCACTAAAGTATTAAAACTTTGGGTAATGTCTTGTTCAGGTAATGTCTTTCTCTCTCCCCCCCCCCCCCATTTTTGGGGGGAAGACATGGGTCTCCTCAACACACCACAACCTGTTCCCAACTCTTGCTACATACACACTTGTTTTCAAAAATATCTAGATCTTTTCTCTGTGTATTCTGATCATACCTGATGTTCCAAAGAACATACTTCCCTCCTATATCCTATCACCTAGTTGCCACATTCACAAACAGGAAAATTAGTTCACAACTGTTTTCCGTACTGTCTGTCTTAATGGGCTCACTCTAGCCTGAATGTCTCTTAAGAAGGATGAAAGTAGACAAACAATTTTTTCCCCTCAGATTTCAAGAAAAAAATCATTAGTTTTTAATTTCAATTAAATGCATATAAAAATATGGTCCCTGATAACACATGATTTTGTGTTCTTGCAGATAGCCACTCAAACTGAACAATTACTATTTTTCTTTCAGCACTTGCTCATGTTCATTCCACATTAGGTGTGCGCACACTGGCATTGTTGCCAGAGATTTTTTCCCCTCAGTGGTATCCATCTAGCTAGTTCTATCACCCTCTGGAGCCATGTGCTTATGCACTGCTATAAAGGGCACCATCAGCCCCACACCCTCTCAATTTCTTCTCTCTGGCCATGACAGTTGCTTGAACAATTCCTCTTGCTTTGGCAAAGTGTTCTTCTCAGTGCTTTTCCTCTGTTTCATAATTCGTTAGTCTTAGTATAGTTGCAGTGTATAAATAGTGCTAGTGTAAACAGTTAGGTTTGTAAGCCTTAGGTTTGTCAGGTTTGTAAGCCAATCTCCCTCAGGGACTTAAACCTGATCCTTTTGAGACTCACTGGCCCACCCTTTGAGCATCTAGAATTGTTTCTTCTGCTGCTTCTTTCCTAGAAGGTTGCCTTCCTGGTAGCAATAATCTTAGCCAAAAAGATCTCTGAAATCAAGGCCCTTACGTCAGAGCCACCATACAATGTGTTGTTCAAGGACAAAATCCAACTGCACCCCCACCTGGCCTTTCTGCTTATGCAGTTCTATAGAAATCAGGTCATCTTCCTGCCAGTCATCTTCCTGAAGTCTCACAAGAATTTGGAAGAGCTGCAGCTGAACTCATTGGATGTTAAGCATGCCCTTACCTCCTACATTGAAAGGATGAAACCCTTTTGCAGATCCATGCAGCTCTAAGTAGCTGATAGAATGAAAGGTCTACCAGTGTTGGACTCATTCTGGATAACCTCTTGTACTCGGCCATGCTATGAGCAGGTAAATGTCTTATCTCTGGCCATCCTGACCACTCACTCCACAAGAGCTCAGGCCTCTTCAGCAGTGGTCCTCAAGCATTTCCAATCCAAGACATCTGCAGGACCACAACTTTGTCATCAGTGCATACTTTCTCATCCCATTACACCATCACCCAACAGGCTCGAGGTAACAACAAGTTCAAGAGAGCAGTGTTGCCATCTGCATATTCATGAACTCCGAGCCTACCTCCTTGGGTACTGCTTTTGAGTCACCGAAGATGGAATGGACATGAGCAAGCACTTGAAGAAAAAGACAGTTAGTGACCTTTCCGTAATTGTTGTACTTCGAGAGATGTTGCTCATGTCCATTCTACGACCCACCCTCCTACCCCTCTCTCGGAATTGGCCAGCAAGAAGAAACTGAGAGGGTGCGGGATTGGCTGCACCCTTTATCCTGGCACATAAATGTATGGCTCCGGAGGGCACTAGAGCCAGCCCAACGGATACCACGAAGGGAAAAATCTCTGACTCCACCTAATGTGGAATGGACATGAGCAACACACCCCAAAGAACAATTATGGAAAGGTTAGTAACCGTTTTTTGTACGTTCAATTTGTACTTGTGCCTTTGGCTTAAAAACAAACCTTTCTAGTAAACCAAGAAATATTTACATAATGTAATAGTACAGTAATAATTTTTCAAACACTTTTATATTAAATAAGAATTTATAAATAAATAAAATATAATAAATAAATATAACTGCTTTACTTTAAAGCTCTATGGTTCTGTCCTTGCTCTTCAGGTTGCCTGCTCTGAAATGTTGGGCAATCCATTGCACTTCCCTGACTCAGTTTCCCCATCTGTAAAATAGCAAAAATGGTACTTACCTGCATTATAAAGCATTTTGAGTTCCGCAGATGAAAAGTGCTGAATAAGATCTAGTTATTAATTAATTAATTAATTAACTAATTATTAGACTAGGCTATGTAAAGTTAGTGCAACTTCTGCTTACACCAGCTCTGTTTGTACAAACTAAGCTAGTTTCTGAACCTAAATATATGATAAGTGACAGTGTATAAAAACACACACAGCAAATATAAAATAATAAATACTGAAATTTTAGTAATGTAGTCACATAGAATTATACATAGTCGATCAGATCATTATTCCATACGATCCACTATTTTTCTAACTGTGACTAACACCTGATGCTTCAAGGCCAGAAGTTATATTATGATATTCTTGCTCTCCCTGAATCAAAACCTATACCATTAGTGGTCTCATTGAAGTTGATGTGGCTGCTTGGGAAGTAAGGTACTACTCAATGTGAGTAAGAGTATCATAATCTGGCCCCAGGTGATTCTACCTTCTAACCTTGTAAGGCACCTAACAATTGTCCAGTATTGTTTGGAGGAGATACAGGGCATTTTTCCTTCATCTAACCTTATCCTAGGAAGAATAACTCCCTTCAGTGCAGGAATTACAGGGTGAAACTCTATGGTCTGTGTTGTTATGCTAGTCTAGATAATCAGAATGAATCTTTCAAATCTGAGTGAGATTTTGCATAATCCCATTTCACCCAGTCAATGCTCCTTTTCCCACATAAATAATAGTCTTTACTCAGTGATGCCTTTTTGTCACCTCGGACACTTGTATCCCGTTACTCATAACTGAACATCAGCTAGAGCTAAGTAGCTTTGCTTGATTAGTATGTTCTGAACACCTTGAATAATTTGGAAAATATAATAGGAAATTGTAATTCAAAATACTGTACCAAAGGAAGGAAACTAACATGAACAGTGAAATCCAGCCATACAAAATCTCACTTAGCTGAAAAGTAAATAGCAAAGGTAGATAAGGAATAAACAACAATGCTGAGTACTAAGTTGATATAAATAAATATTGTAGAGCAAATAGACTGAACAAAATAATTATTTTATAAGAAAAGCTATTTAATTATATTATTTAAATGTTGGTTTTAAATTAACACAAGAGAATAAGCCATAAGCAACGACAATAAACCTATGAAATGTGTCACAGCCACTGGACTAACTGCATCTCTGACTGTTCCTGGTGTCTCCGTGTGTACACAACTGCCCCCTCTCCGCCAGGTTCATACTGTCACCTCTCAGGGTGGAATCACACAATTCTTCCAGTGTCAGAGTGGGTCCTGATCTGCAGTCTCCTGTGTGATCAAGCACAATTACCTCACTAGGCCTGCCTTAGGTTCAGTATCTTCAGTTCACTTCCCTCCAGGAGCTACGACAGTGGAATCCAGTAACCAAACTGACTTCTTAAAGCAAAGTGCTATTTATTTAGAACTAAAGCATTTAAGAGAAAGCCTGTCTTAAAACAAATAAACAGTCTAGACATGTCTATACATATCTATCCATCTTCCATACAGGGATCCTGGAAGGTCTAAGCTTCCTATAGACCTCCCAAGATCACCTCTAGGCTCTCACTGGAATTTTCTGTTCCCTTAACTCACAAATCATGTCTCCCAGCCTGCTTCAGGGAGAGTCCCTTGTAAAAGCTGTTCAGTCTTTTTTGATCACTCTTCTCCTCAGGAACTGTCGCTTCTTAACTGTTTATAGCCCTTTGATCTGTAAAGTCTCAACACTGGAAATGAAAACTTGCAACTTGTTGGGGACAGGAGGTAAAATTCTCAAAGGTAAGAGTTTCCCTCATTGCCTTAATGAAGATTATCATCAAGAAGGAAAGATACTTGCTAGAAGTTTACAAATCAGCCATATATAGGTAGATTCCAGAAAGTTTATAGATATACTGATTATATATATGATGGTTCAAGTCATCAAAGTCACTGGTATCAGTTTGATCCTCAGCATAAGTATTAGTTAATGCTTTTTCTGTAGGAAGTTGAAATGCTTGCTTTAGGAAAGGTAATAAACATCTTTAAAGTGAATGATATTTTTTAAGTAATCCCCTTTGAAAATAAAATGTAAAAAAGGAACTTTTATACAGGTAGAAATGTGGATATAATGGATAGCTCTGGAGGAGGGAATGTGCTATGGGTCCTTAATTCTCTAAGTTTAGCCACAAATTAATTGATTCAATACAATACACTATCCCAAATGCAACAGGTATCTTTGGTTAAATAACAATAATCACATGCTACAATGTAACAGTCCTACACACTTGCATATGTCGTATAGGTGACACCCCATATTCCTGGTCACCATGCAGTGCCCTCTGGAGTGTGTTAGGAGACAGGCTCAGGCCAGCAGTGGTAGGTTGGCAGCAGAAGCTTTCCTGCCTGCTAGTGCGCAGCCTGTGTTTCTGAAAATCACTCTCTAATTTAGGGGTAGCAGGCCTCAATATTAGTCCCCTAATAGACCGTGCTGGTGAGAGAGAGATCACCATCGAAAGACATCAGAGGATGTTAACAAGTCCTCTGACTATCTTTTCTAATGAAAATAACTCGGTGTGCCTAGAGACTGCTGGTGGAAGCAGGGGGCAGATAGGCACGGATGAGTGAAAATTGGGCAGCCTGACCATTATTGGTAATATTCAGCTGGCCAAAGAGCACTGCTGTTCATGTCCTTCTGCAAATGTAATTCACAGTTCACCAACCCTTGCTAAGAGGAATGGTGATAAATTACCCTCTGGGCTGAATTCTCGACTGCAGCCGTACAGAACTTGGTTGGAGAGCTGACAGGGAGAAAAGCATTGCTCCCTAGTTTTGCTCTGCCCTGATCCAGTGCATAGCACAGTTGCAGGAAGGAATGGGGCTGCTATAACAGACACCAATGGATGGATCGGATAACCAGTGGATAATCACATGTAGCAGAATTTCACTCCACCGAAACCCCCTTTCTCCATCCTCTCTCCTCTCCTGTCCCATGGCAAAGGAGACATGGAGGAGCAGGTGTGAAAGGTGGCATGGACTCCTCTGCTTGCTTTCCACTGGCTGGAGATTACCCCAATATATGGGGAATTCTCTGGCCAGTTTAAGTTTTGCAGCAAGTTGATCTCAGCAGAATTTAGCCCCATATAGGCCAGATTTTTACAGGTGCTGAGCACTTGCAGAACTTCTGCTGGAATTGTGAATGCTTTGAACCTCTGAAAATCAGGCCTGATCAAGTGCAAGGCTAAGTATTCAAAGAGCTCTTAAATTTGGTTTATCACTAGCAGGGGCAGATTACAGAGGAAATCCTCGACCCATTGAAGTCAATACTAAAACTCCCATTGACTTCAATGGCTTTGGGATTTCATCCATGTGGATTTTCATTTCAGATCTGATAAAATACCCATATGGTGCAACCAAGTGCAGTCCAGAGAAATCTGTGACCATGACTATATCCACAGGATGAGTCTAATTCTCTGGAAATTCCTAGTATTACTCATTCAATGTTTTTGAGAGGTATTCAGCCCCAAGTCTTTTCTCAAACTATCTTTAGAGCCATTTTTTGGGATCTTGAAATAGGTTTCAGAACTGCTGCATTTGCACAATGGTGACAAAGGGTCACTCACAGAGCATCTTTGGTGAATAAATTTTCTCTAAGGTAGTATATTACAGCATCTTCTAAAAAGCATATATTTCCATACTTCTGATGCAAAAAGACTAAATCTCTGCTGGAGCTTAGTGAATAATTTATTTTCACCATTCTCCACAGTGTTATGGAGACTGTGTAAACCAATGTGATACCCATTGGTGCCAAAGGAATGCAGATTTTCCTATACAGAATGCTAGGTTTAGCCCTAAGGAAACCAAAACAAACCTGTCCTAGAATGTGATTGACTTCATCCTTTTGGCTTTTAATAGCATATAGCTTAATTGTCGAGGTTTATTGGATTGGTTTATTCTTCTTTTTGGGGCCTGGTTCTAGAATTGTTCTGAGAGGTTTAACTTTCAATCACAAAGACTAGTTCAGACGCCTGTTCAACTAGAATTGAGGAAGATGTTCACTCTGAATTTATGAGAATTTGTGGTTTTATACTATAATGACACAAAACTGGGTGGTGAGGTACAATTGAATCATTTGTATTCATTCATTTCATGAAGAAAATAACCAATATTGGGGGGGGGAACACAAAAGAATTGTCAAAATTATTACTTGCTTTGAGAAAGCTCACTGTTTTGCACAGGTATGCTAGCACTTTTACAGGGGAAAAAAAGCATTTACTGTAAAATCATAGTAGTTTTCCACCTTCACAATTTATTTTAAACTCTGAAAAATTTTATTCAAGAATAAAACAATGTGTTTTAGTGGAAATCTGTGAAAACATGAATGTTCATGGGTTTTGTGACCAGTGAGAACCTTTTCTACTGTAATTTCAAACTCTGGATTTCTTATAATATCAAATTTAAGGATCAAGTTGAAGACAATAAAAGGAACAAATGTGTTGTGCTTTCTTTTACTTTTTTATTTACTTTATATAGCATAACAGTTGTATATCATGTAGATTTCATACAACAAAATATAATCTAAATTACATATTTCTGTTTCAGATTTTTACATCGAATTAGGTATGGTTTATAGAAGGAAACTAATAAAATCTTTTGTGCAGGGTTGAAAAGTTGGTGCAGACTGCCTACTTGGTGTTTTATAGATCTATGCCATATAAATGCAGATTCTGTGGGCTGGAGGTGTTAGTGAGTAAGGATTAGAGAACAATTCACAAATTGGCCACAGGATACAATTCAGTCCAGTTCAGTAGTGATTACTGATCAGAAGTCTGTCAGAGGACTCTGTGCTAAGTGATCATCTATCTGACCTCAATTCACTTCATAATGGAAAAGGGGCCACAATAATAATAACCATCACAACTTGCTATACTTGAGAGGCAGAGAACTGGATAAGCATGGAAAACAATCTTAGCTTCTAATGCAATATGGCTGTATGGCTAGAACTTCCAACCAAGCATCTGAAAGCATTCTATAGAAATGCTTAAGTACATTAATTTGCATTACAGGTTTGCTTCTATGGTTGCAAGTGCAAGAACAGCTTCCTCTCCAAGCCATTTCTTTCTTTGTATACTCAATTATTGAACTGCAAAAAACTCCACTGCTATAGGACTGCACAAAATTAGCATTTAAGAGGATGATTTTGAGGTACTTATAGGAACTACTTGAAAGTGGATGACCTTATAATCCCTTTATCAAAGCATTTATGATTTCCATCTCCAGAAAGGTAAAACAAAAATAAATATTGTGCAAAGAAAGTTAATCTGTATGCAGAGCATTTTACTGAATGATAAAATAAATAACAAAATAATGAAACTGTAAGCTCAGTGCAAGCATGTTGGCTCTTGCCAACTCTTTTCAACATCTGATGTTATGCAGCATGTGACAATAATACAAAATAAATAATGGATGCACTAGAGAATTATATTTTGAAAAGCAAAGGAAGTAAGGAAAATGAAAACCATTAACCCATTCATTGTTGTTCTTCCTTGCAGCCACTGTGTAACAGTGGCACATCAAAATGTGTACCTAGTACACAGGATAACAAAGTGCTTCAGCAATGCACCAGGTGAAACTGCTTCCTAATTAATTAATATTTGGGATTCAAGGGAAAGCTTCACACAAGACTGATTTGTTCAGTCATCCTTTTTGGAAGCTGAGAGCATGGAGAATCTAACATTTACTGACAATTCAGGCAGAGATCACAATTGTGTGCTGTATTCTAGTTGGATTATCAGACCATAGTAAAGGGTTGGACTAGAGATACCACCGAGTACAACAGCAATGTTAGCACTGATTTTTTTTCTGTATTTGTGTCTTGCAATTTTCCACTCAGAATACAGAATAGGTATTCATGACAACATTGATGAGTTTAATGGCATCACCAATGGTTTATTTCTCATTTCCAGTGGCAAATAACCAATTTCTTTGCTATGGATGCTGACAGAGACCCAACATCTGTTCTTAACTTTCCATAAAACTATGGCAATTGAGGGCATTGACCTAGTCTGAGGAGTCAAATGCACTTTAAATTCCTATAAAATATCTTTAAAGAAGTTTGATCATTTTAGACTACAAACCAGTTTGACAGCAGGATAGAAGCTGCTACAGATCAGGAAATGCTGCAGTTATGGGTCACTCAGCTGACATTACTTCCATAAAATGATGCCTATTACCCAGCCAGACTCCTTTGTGACGCTACCATGAACCACTTCCATGAAGAGCAGGCTTCATTTCTTCCAAAACACCTGGTGTCCCACATTTATATACTTACCCTGTAACAGGATTATTTGCCTCTTCCATAGCTGGGGGAGAACAGGGAGCAGCTGAGCCTGACCAGACAGAAACCCTGCAGACAGGTGCTGGGAATCAGCTGGCACAGCTGATCAGCACCACATGATTAGCCCACTCTCAACTGAACAATATAATGGGGGGGGGGGGGACTAGTACAAAGGGGGTTTTTGTAATCAGAGCAGAAAGTTGCTAGGTCTGTGAATCTCCCTCTGCAGAGTCAGAAAGGTCCCTACCCAGTAGCTAGCAGGGGCTACGGGACCCCAGTCCAAATCCCTGATTGGACTGTTGTTTGTGTTAATTTTTGCACACTTTTCTTTCTTGTTTCTGAAGACAAGAAACAGAACCCTGAAGAAAGGGACAGAAAACAAATCTGGGTGTGGTGGATTGTCTATTCCCACCTGTTGACTAGAGGCACAACCTATGCGTAGGTCCAGGGTAGTATTTTGGAAGGAGCGTTTCAGCTGACTGGATGCCTATTTTTGATGCTCCCTTTGTATTCCTCATATGGTATCCTCTCAGAACTTGAATTTCTCCTCCAGACAGCTGTCTAATGGGAGCCTCACCTTCCACCTGTTGGAGAGATTCTGCAGACCCAGAATGTATTAATTTTTATGGACACACATGAGTCTAATCTTCAGAGGTTCAGATTGTCCTCAAATAAGTGCTGTGCAATTATTGCCTCTGTGTGACAGAGAGCATCTGTACTTGTTATGTCCTAGACAGAGAGGGATGATCAAGTACAGATGAATCAATAAACTAAGGAGCCTGGATTTGGCCTGGATGGTATCATCACCCGATTTGGGCAAGAAGGAAATTTGCATATAAGCCTCTGCAAATGGTGCTGGTAATCAGCTGCACAACTTCCTGCACCTCTATATTCCATGACTATCCTGAGCCTAACTCTTCTGTGTGCCCATGTTTGTGTGTGTATGCAGATGTGTGCACGCACATATGCATGTGTTTGGGAATATAGTGCAGACATTTGCTTATGCTATCCTGAAAAAAAACACCCTATTGCAGACACTAAACCACAGAGAAATCCACAGGTATTTATTATTTATCCCCTGTAAGGCTGCCTTTAAGCACTGTTGCTAGACAGAGCAGCTTATGGCAGGCAGTCAGTAATTGGTGTCTCGGCTGCCTGTGTCTAGAAGAGAGCAGATGACATGCTGTGCATCTGTGATGCTTTCACAGTACCAGTGTAGTCAGTTTTGGGGAGCCAGATTCCAGGAGAGAGCAAGAGCTGGACAGTAGGATTGTATTCTTCATGCAGGAATGGGTCTGGGAGGACTTTTTGTCCCTGCAATCTAATCACTTACCTTACCACAGTAATATGGAAATAAGAAATTCCAAGAATGCCACCAACTGGAGGTGTTTGATGCAGAAATTTTGACTAATTTGCACAGCTCCAAAAAGCTGAACATGCCCCTCCTTGTTACTATTGGCTATGTAGGAGCATCATTTCCCACACTGCAAGATGGCGCCAGTAACATAGCGCTTGCCACACAATGTTTATTTAAGGAATAACTAGCAAGAAAGTTTATTGCAAATACCACATGCTATATCTATTTATTTCTGCATAGTTTTCTTCTGGAGTCAGTGCTGCTTGTTGTTCATAGCTAGACAGTGTTACTAGACTGTTGCTTAGATATAGAAGGTGGGGTGGAGTGGTCTATAGATGCCCACAGGAAAGACTAAGTCCCAGGGTTTATTTATCTCAGAAAACAATTAAGTTTGCTTTTAACTGTGGCTCAATCCACAGTGGTGAACAAAGCAGTGATTTCAAAAATACATCCCATTCATACATCCCTTCAACTTCATTTTCACATAGAATGAGACAACCTCTGAACCACTACAGCGATAGCTCAACCTTTGTAATAGGACATGGTGGCAAGCTGCAGCATTTAAAAAAAAAAGTTCTCCAATGAGCTACTGGACGTGCTAAATAGCAGCTTCCATGGCCACAGACATGCTGAGCGCAAGTTGTGTTCTAGAAGTGCCTCTCTGGATGGGTTATCTGGAGTGACTAGGCTAAGATGACAGGAGAAACTTCAGGTCCTAGTGTGATTTCATACCTTGCTTCTTTCCCTTTTCCCAATTAGCTGGGGTCAGGTCGACAGATTAGTCTTTTCCAGGCTTGCCTGTTAAGCATTCACTCCATAGTCACTCCATCCTCTCATATACAGTCTGTCCACTGCTTTCATGGCTGGCATCTTGTTCAGTGCCCATGAGTTCTAGTCTCAAATGCCTCCCTGACAGGATTACCTTTATTGACCCTTTCATACATATCATTTCAGCCTCCTCTTTTGGAGGTTCTCTCTGACACTACAGACCTTGATATTACTCTTGATGGAATCATTCCAGCAATGATCTCCCTTCTTTTTTGCCCTCAAATATCTCATTAAATGACTTCAAGTCTTCTCAAATGCCTCTCTGGTCATTCATGAATCTGATCCATACAAAAGGGCTGGTCTTATCTAGTTTGATCTAATATCCATTCAAAATCTATTACTAGAGGAGCATAGAATGAAAACTATAGACCCTAGACCTTCACTGCTACACATTCCACTTTTGCACCATCCAAGTAGAAAAGACATAAGCTATATTACTGATGCTTCCTTAAACCAGGGAACATTGCAACAACCATCATACTTTCTTGTTTATGATTTAAACAGTCGCTTGTATTTCTGTTATGTCTGAAGTGTGTACCCTGTAGGTCACAGTTGTCCCAGAAGAGAGATGCTGTATTGCCTGGAAGAGATAGGAGTTGTGTGTATATTGTTACACTTAGGAACAGTGGTCAGAACATTAATACTATGTTATGGATTTTTTTTTAACATTGGGATTTTGGCATTAACCCAATTTTCAGATAACATGGATAATTTAACTTTAGTCTATAAAATCTTCCTGGTTTGGGCTGACCAAAAGTAGCACCTTTAAAATTGACCTACACATCTTTTTTATCAAGGTAAAGAAGTACATGACAATATGAATCTGACTGATGCCAAATACAAAAATATTTTTATTTGTGTTACTGCCTAGACTGATTTGAAAGTCTAGGAATTACTGAATGACAAGTCAAAGAAAGAAAATTAGTACAGTACATACAGCCATTTCTTTGCCATTTCATTGCTGAAAGTCAGGATGATTCAGGGGGATTTAGTACATTGTGAATATTATCTGAAAATATTTCTTCTTATATTCCAGCTCCCATTTTCATTGTTAATTCCTTCCTCCCCTAATGAATAGTCTGTATTCTCCAGCGACCCTCCACATTCTTTCTTCACTTCAAATAACCAGTTCCCTCTTTTCTACAATAACCTATTCCTTATTTGTTCCCACTTTACCCCCCTCATCTCATCTCTTAAACTGCTGTGGGCAAATCTGATACTTTTCTAGTTCTGGGCCTGTACTTTCTAAGTAACTTACACACTACTGGACACTGTAAATTAATATTAGCAGCATTCATTAAACCTTTAAAAATAAATAAGTGATTTAAAGAAGCAGACAGGTTGTATTTAATGTGAATTTGCAGGAAATCCCTGGAAGATTATCTTTAATTAGGCTGATCTGGTTGTTCATGGCCAGTTAAAACACTTTGGGATAAACATTGTTTATGTTATTAATGCAGGAGAAAAAGAGCTGTATCAGAAGAAATGGTCTTCAAGAATTGTATTTAAAAAACACATGTAATAGTAATACAAAAGAGTTGTAGCCAGAAGAGTTTTATGGAAACATGAGGAAACCTAACCTAAGTTTCCAATGATTAACCTGATACAATCATCAGAAATATTGTGGTAGCTGGGAAGTTGAAAGCTAGTGATCAGGAACAAAAGAAATCTCATGAATTCTTCTGTGGAGGGAAGCAGTTCCTTAAGTGTCCATTATGGCTGAGAGTTGAAGCTGTTTTTCATAGTAAAAATTATCATTTGTTGGGTTCACTTGCAAGACGGATAAGAAAGATTAGAGAATAAGTTAGCTACCATGGGTGGACTTTCAACATGTCTGGCTAGTAAAGCTTTTGTCAATACAGTTGCTGTGTTTGCTATCGATATGAAGACAACCTTTGTCAGTTTTTCTGAGCAATTTTGAGGGGGGAAAAAGGTACATTTTAATGTACACATTGTGCCACCTCTACTTTTAGCTTCTGATCTACTTTAGGCTTCAAAACCTATTGTGAACCTCTGGAGTTTTGTTCATATGTAAAAAGAAGAAGTAGGACATAACAATAGCTTGGATGAATGAGAAGGCATAGAGTGAGGAGCTGAAGATGGCACTCAAGCCATGAGGATAGCGGATTTGTCAATCGTAAGAGAAAAAGGAGAAAATAGAAAAGGGTTGGTATGAAAGAGGGAGCTCTGCTTCAGATATCTTAAGTGTGAAATGGACGAGGAACAAGAAGAAGGAGATGCTTAAGTAACAGCTGGAGATGAGAGATTGGACACAGTTTAGTAAACCATCTGGTAAGTGGTGGCAATTGAAAGCTCTGGAATTGAGAAGGTTACCAAGAGGGAAAAGAGAGGGGGACACATGTCCAAAATCTGAAGGACATCAGTATATAGAGGGAGAGGCCAGGATGAAGAGAGATGTTAAAGGAGTCTCACGTGATCTGTCCACAGTTTGAAAATTATCAGATAGTGAATGGTCTTAGAAACCACACCTCTCTTGCACGTCAGCTTGACACTGGAATTTCGTGACATTTCATCCTTAATCTCCATTGCTGAAGTAAGCCCATAAGTATTTATATATTATTTAGTTCTTAAGGAATCTACATACCCATAATTTATGGCATTTCTTGTAATGAATAGCCCCATTAAGATTATCTTGCACATTTATTATTCCTCTTTTTTCCTTACTATTTTTAATAGAATAATTGTTCTGGAAACAGAACTACCATAGACTGATTTAAAACTCAAAATAAATATCTTAAAGTAACTTTAGAAACAAATGTATTATGCCAAACCTCATCTGGTGATAGAATGAATTATAATGAAAACTGTTCTCATCCAAATTACATTATGGTTTAAAGTTTATAGCTGAAAGACTACTGATTGATTTGCATTGAATGTTTATGACAAGGTTGAGCCAGGCTATAATGAAAATTATTTAATCTAACTCATTTTGAAAGTGAAATAGGAAAGTTATTTTTGATTGGTCAAGGTGTTACAATAAAAAACACGAGCCAAGTTTAATTTCACTTTGGAATTCATAACATAATGTTCACTTTCTAGGTAAGACTTGCATATCTGGATGTATCACCCCCAGCCTTTGCAATATTATCTTATATGAATGTCAATGATTAATTATCTGAGTGTCTGGTGAATCATTATAACACAGCTTGTAGCAAAAGCGATTGAAAGTTTACGTCAAATACAATTACCATGTTGCCCATCATATTTGTAAAATTATAAAACAAACATCATTATTTATGTTTGAAAAGTTCAGATTTGCAGCTACAATATTTTGGTATCATACCCACACATACTCAAATTCAAGTCAAGTAACAGAAAATGTTCACTAGTGTCAAGAAATGCTCCTACTGTTATTAAAAGTAACCCAGTTGAAATGCAAGAGCCATTTGTTAACCAGATAAAATTCAAATCTGCCAAGGAATATTAAAATAATAATTATAAAACATGCACTTTTCATTTAAATTAAATGGAATATAAATAAAATACCTATTATATAAACCACTTGGTTTTATCATAATTAAAATATCTCTTCTGTTCTGTTCCTCAATATGCATTCTGATTTTATTCTACCAGTTTAAATTGTAACAATTACAAAGTTTAGGTTTTAAGTTAGATGAAGGTTTCTAACCTTATCAGAGTAGTGAAATTCCCCATTTTATAGCGTGGCACTATATTTGCCCTGTTCCAGTTCTCTAGAATCTCTCCTGACTTCCATAACTTTTCCAAGATAATTGCTCATGGCAAATGTCTCCCCTTTTTACAATGTTCCTTCTCCCCCCTGGAACTTTGCCTCCTCCCCAGGGTCAGATAACAAATAATCTCTTTATATGGACTCATTCATGTCCTGAGTCAGTGAGCATTACCTCCTCAGGGTTCCCAGCTGCCCAAGGGAAGGGAGGTGATTCACTCGAGAGTCCAATTGATCCTCCATTGATGCCCAGGCCAGTCCTTTGTTCCTGGAAGGCTGAGCTGGGTTCGTCCTATACCCACCTTGATGAAGTTGTGAACTGCCCCTCTGCTCCTGGAGAGTTTTGACTGGATATGTTTCAAGCCATAAGGACACATCTTTGGGAATATTACCTAGTGAAGTCTCATCACTATACACATGACATTACAACAAATACGTTGCTATAATAATAATGATCAGTACATCATGAGCATTCCAAAGACATCTAACGTGACATACTTTGCATTAGACAATACCCCATTGCACAATGAGGGTGACCATCGGGTGCAAGGCATCACAATGATGAGACTGTCTACAATGACATGTAGCTGATTTGCGATTACTAGCAGCAAATATCTCCAATGGCCAGTGATGGGACACTAGTTGGGGAGGGCTCTGAGTTACTACAGAAAAATCTTTCCCAAGGTGTCTGGCTGCTGGATTTTTTCCACATACTCAGGGCCTAACTAATTGCTGATCATGTGGGACTCAGGCATAAAGGTAACAGAATTGGGGACAGAGAAAGGAGATCTTTCATTTTGTCTTTTTGGACCCTGAAGAATTTTTGTATATTCTCACACAAAATATTTGAAAATTTCCCTCTCTCACCCCAGTTTTAGTGGATACTTCCATCATATCTACAGCCACACTCAAGAAGACTGATTCTGTATTCCTTTAGACTCCACCCTAGTGGTTCCTGATATGTAGATCAATTTACAAACAAATTGTGAGTGAGATCAGGTAGGTGCGGAACACTTGAGACTATCTAGTGCCACTTTGGAATATATATCCAACATGGAACTTTCAAACTGATGTGCAGGGACAAGGAGCAACTACAGCCTCAAAACTTGGCACCAGAAACTGTAAGGCTCCTCACCAGTGGCACTAGAAGCCCCGTGGGTTGGAAAAGCTTCCTCAAACCCTCCATGTAAGTGGCCAGGTTTTCCAGATCCCTGTGCAGCATATACAGTTTTTCAGAGAAATACTTGAGCCTAATTAGGCAATACTGGCACTCCCAAGTGTACCTAATGAGGCCATTGAGGAGGAATTTTAAGAGGGATGCTGGCTAACACAGAGATAAAAAGTGGCATAGTAGTCTAGAGAGTCTGTGTTATAGCATCTAAGATAGTTTCTATTATTATTACTGAGACTGTTTTTTAGGACACTACTTGAAGTACAACTAAATCTAGCCTTATAAATCATAGAATCATAGAATTGTGAGACTGGAAGGGACCCCAAGATGTTTTCTAGTCCAGTCCTTTGCACTCGAGGCAGGATTAAGTATTATCTAAACCATCCCTGAAAGGTTTTTGTCTAACCAGCTCTTAAAAAACTATGGTGATGGAGATTCCATAATTTCCCTAGGAAATTTATTCCAGTGCTTAACTATCCTGATAGGGAGTTTTTCCTAATGTCCAGTCTAAACCACTTTGCTGTAATTTAGGCTCATTGTTTCTTGTCCTATCCTCAGAGGCCAAAGACAACATTTTTTCTCTTCGTAATAACCGTTATGTACTTGAAAACTGTTATTCTGTTGTTCACCTTCCCCTCCCCAGTCTTCTCTTCTCCAAACTAAACAATGTTTTCAATTTTCCTCATATATAAAGTTTTCTAGACCTTTAATCATTTTTGTTATTCTTCTCTGGAACCTCTCCAATTTGTCCACATCTTTCCTGAAATGTGGCACCCAGAACTGGACACAACACTCCAGTTGAGACCTAATCAGCACAGAGTAGAGTGGAAGAATTACTTCTTGTGTCTTGCTTACAACACTCCTGCTAATGTATCCAGAATTATGTTTGTTTGTTTTTCTGCAACAGTACAGTACTCCATCTTAGGCAATCATTTTCCATTTTGTATGCATGCAATTGATTTTCCATTCCTTAATTGAGTACTTTACATTAGTCCTTATTGAATTTCATCCTATTTACTTCAGACCATTTCCCCAGTTTTTCCAGTTCATTTTGAATTTTAATCCTATGCACCAAAGCAGTTGCAATCTTTCCCAGTTTGGTATAATCCGTGAATTTTAGAAGTGTACTTTCTGTGCATTATCTGAATTATTGATGAAGATATTGAACAGAACCAGACCCAGAACTGATCCCTGCAGGACCCCACTTGATATTCCCTTCCAGCTTGACTGTGAACTATGGATCACTCTCTGGGAATGATTTTCCAACCAGTTATGCACTCACCTTATAGCAGCACTATCTAGGTTACATTTCCCTAGTTTGTTTATGAGAAGGTCATGCAGGAGAAAATCAAAGTTATTACTAAAGTTAATATATACCACATCTACTGCTTCTCCCCTATCCACGAGGCTTGTTATCCTGTCAAAGAAAGCTATCAGGTTGGTTTGACATGATTTGTTCTTGACAAATCCATGCTGATTGTTACTTTAGCACTTTATTATCTTGTAGGTGTTTGCAAATTGATTGTTTATTTGCTCCATTATCTTTCTGGTTACTGAAGCTAAGCTGACTGGTCAGTAATTCCCCTAGTTGTCCTTATTCCTCATTTTATAGACTGGCACTATATTTGCCCTTTTCTAATCTTCTGGAATCTCTCCTGTCTTCCATGACTTTTCCAAGATAATAGCTAATGGTGTAGATATCTCCTCAGTCAGCTCCCTGAGTATTCTAGGACATATTTCATCTGGTCCTGGCAACTTGAGGACATGTAATTTGTCTAAGTAATTTTTAACTTGTTCTTTCTCTATCTTAACCTCTGATCCTACCTCATTTTCACTGGCATTCATTCTGTCTTAATGAATTGCTAATATATTTGCTCCAATTGCTCCGAAACCTTTTTCATGAAAACTGAAACAAAAAAATCATTTCATATTTCTCCCATTTCCCCATTTTCTGTTATCGTTTCCCCTCCCAATTGAGTAACAGGCCTACCCTGTCCTTGGTCTTCCTCTTGCTCCTAACGTATTTGTAGAATGTTTTCTTGTTACCCTTTATGTCTCTATTTAGTTTAATCTCATTTTGTGCCTTGGTCTTTCTAATTTTGTCCTTACATACTTATTTGTTTATATTAATCCTTTATAATTTGACTTAGTTTCCACTTTTTGTAGGACTCTTTTTTGAGTTTCATATCACTGATGATCTCCTGGTTAAACCAGGACGGTCTCTTGCCATACTTCCTATCTTTTTTATGCAGTGGGATAGTTTGCTCTTGTGCCCTGAATAATGTCTGTTTGAAAAACTGCCACTCTTGAATTGTTTTTCCCTTAGACTTGCTTCCCATTCCTAAAGCACAATAGCATAAGCTAGTAGCTTCTGATACTGTTAATTTGGTGTGTTAGTACACTACAAGTAAGCCCATACCCTCTTTGGGTTTTTCTTTATTTTATCTTAAACCTTTGCAGAGCATGAGAGTGTTTGGCTGTGATAACTACATCCTTTCCAAGTGCCTGGGGAGGAAGGAGGGAGTGGATTTTTCCAGCAACTTACATCAAAACAAAAGTGATCAATGTTTATTATCACACCTCTCTTCGCCCCACGCTTGTGTGCTGACACTCGTACTCCCTCTTTGCTTTGGCTTTGGAGTAGTGATTCTACTTGCTTTAAAGCAATATGGTGTCTTCTGCTATTCCTTTGGCTCAGAGCTGGTTAATCGGTGGACATTAGCCCTGAAAGGGGCACACAACTCTGCCTTCCTGATCTCAATTAGTCATCACCCAGACTGTTTTCTTTACTATTAAATTTCTGATTGATGCCATTCCTTCATCCCTGTTGAAGGACTTTATCAACACTATATTCTCTGTCACATATATAGTCCATTCTCTTTTTCAGTCTGTTAATCAATTTAATCCAAAAGAGGAAACTTGTACCCCTCCTCAGTACATACATTGTTCAGTAAAAAGAACTGTTACTTCCTCAGTACCAGCATGGTCCAGAAATAGGGTAGTCTTTCACTATGTGTATGTACAATGGCTTTCACAAGGAAACTCCTAGTTGCTGCTGTAATACGAATAATCAGCAATATTCTGGGAGAAGCCAAAGACACCGCATGTGTGAGGTTACTCTGGAATATAATTTACATTGCGATGATGGTCGTGTTCTTGGTTGGAAAATAGTGTCAAGAGCCAGATGAAACAAAAATCTAGGGATTCAAATAAAAGAAGAGATGTAGCCCTGGAATAATGTTAAACTCAGCATATCACTGAAATAAAAAATAAAAAATGTTGTTTATTCTGCAATTCTTGACACTTTTTTAGTAGCAAAATGACACAGTTGGTAGTAGTTGCTCATACTTTATTTCTTCACTCAAACACACTTTAAACTCAACCTGTGCTGCAATACAGATTTCAGTAGCGAGTAACCATCTTTACAGGTAGTGTGATTCATTAACACATTTTCTGGATAGCTGTGTTGGTATTCAGTAGCTACCTCTGTGAGGCTTTGCTAGGTTACAGAAAAACACAGAAACACACTGTAATTCAAAAGAAAGAAATCTCTCATGCAATGAATAATACATTATACAGAAACAGATAGTTTAAACAATTTATGTACATAGCCTAAGTGTATGGGTAAATATCTTTATGATTAAAAGCAAAGAACCATCTATGAGACTATGCAACAGCTGTGAAAGATAAACTGTGTGAATTTTGATGTTTTGTTATCAGGATTTAGCTAGAGAATTTAGACTCACTGCATGAGAAGTCTGGAATGGAATGGAAGTCTGGTCAATAAGTCTATCCATTGACTAAAAATTGCAAGCAGATCAATGGTCCTATGGTTGTATCAAAGATATAGCCTATTCCTACACCGTAGAAAATGTGATGGCTTTGCAAGATTATAGAAGGAATCTCAAGAATGAACACAAATACTGTAGTTTAGAGCCCAATCCAGTAAAAAATATCCATATCTTTTTAGAACCATGCAAAACCTGAAAGGTCATGGATGCTGGCTCCACAGCAAGCTGGCTTTTCAGAGAAAAGACATTCTGCATCAAAAGGCAAATCCTCTTCCAGCCCTCTCAGAACTGTCTGCTGCTCTGGAAAGATTTATTATGATGGAAAGGAGAGGACTGGTGCAAATTGCCAATAAGTGCTCCGCAGCCAACAGACTGCTACTCCTGATTCTGAGGATTTTCATCCCCTTCAATCCATAACCAATGCGTATTTCAGCTAGGGATGAACAAGCTGGTGTGAACAAAATAAGAACTGAATTAAACATTAATACAATTAGAACTCAAATTGTATAAATCTTCCTTCCTTATTCAGATGTTTATACCACAATCATCACTGTGGTATCAGAGAACCTATGTAGCAGTAGAACAATATTCCAAAAATCTGTGGAGTTTCACTTATGCACATTCTCTTGACCTTCAAGGTTAGCCCAGAGATGACTAGAAACCATGCTGAGCAAGCATTTCACTTTTAGGGTTGTTCTATTTGAAGTTAAATCTCATGTAAGATCATATCTTTTAATATATGAGAATTAGGCTACTGAACCTTCGCTTGCACATTTCAGCCATTGCTTGGTTGCCCCACTGTTACAATTGCACTATCCATAACATGGAAGCTAGACAATTGTTCAAAAGATATAGTTTCATCTTAAAGAATGATGGTTCTGTGGTTAAGGCATTACACTCGGAAATCTCTAGCTCTGCCACAGGCTGTGTGACTTTGAGCAAGTTATTTAACCTCTCTGTGCCTCAGTTCCCTCTCTGTGAAATAGGGTTAATAGATGTTCCTTTATCTTGTTCCTTATCTGTTTTGTTGTTTTAGAGCTTGATTCTTTCACCCTTATTCACGTGAGTGGTAGCTTACTCAGCAAGTTGCCTATTGAAATCAGTGGAATAGAGTACTCTCATTGTAAAGTGGCAGAATCTGGCCCTTAGTCCCTGCTCTGGTGAGTTTATCTCTTTCTCTCTGTGTGAACACTACCTAGCATAATGGAGCCCTGATACTGGTAACACAAATAATAGCTTTTTTTTGTTGTTGTTGTTTTTTTTTAAAAAGAACTCTGAGACTTAAACAGAACTGAAGCAGATTTCTGAAGTTCTGCACTATGCATAGAGGACAAGAAGGTGTATATATCTGCATCTTCTGCATTTCATATTTAGCTACAATATAGATCCCTAAACACAGTAAATGACTGATTAAAAAAGGAAAGGGTGGACTGACACCAAAGTAGCTGAGAGCGGAAGTTGGTCTGTTGACTATAGTTGCTGCTTTACTACTGGGAAAGCAGTGTAAAAGTGCTTGAATTGTTAATAAAGTTTAATAGTCTAAAAAATCAATTGTTCATATTTTATCCCTGTATGTATTTATTAAATTAAAAAAACATACATTGTAGTTTTTAATTTATGATTTTTTGCAGAGGCAGAACACACATCCATTGAACTTTTAATATAACTGCTGATCATTATTTTGCAATATCAACATAGAAATTGAATTTTTTTCTTTTACAATATACATGATGGAATAATATATAAAATGTGACAAATTGTTCTGTTTGCACTTGGTGCCTTGAGTCATTGTCATAATATAATATCTATTTAAGCCTCTTAAAAGCTATCTGGTGTCGAATTTTAATCACTGTTGGAATAAAAATGAAGCATTGGAAGTCTTTGAAAACCTTTTTAATATTTTTTATTTTGTTTTACACTTTTCTTAGTTTTAATTTGGCTTGAAATAATGAGTCATTTTAAGGTGGAATATGTTCAGGACCATGGAAATTACGTGGCACTTTTAACTCAAATTTTAAGCAGGCTTCCTAGTTTCTGTATGTCAAGAGAGATTCTATTTAGCATTTTGCATCCAAAATGGTCCTAAATATATGTTTCATATAGGCACTGTGTGCACATAAAGCCAAATTATGCTCTCAGTTACACTGATATAATTGTGTTCTGTGTTTGTACAACACCTAGCACACTGCAGTCCTGGGTTTCCTAGGTGCTACCATAATACTACTAGCTAATACTATTAATATACATTAGTGTAAGGGGGAGCAGAATCTTTGAGGACAAAATTTCACCTCAGGGTTAGAACCAGCAAAATGGCAAAGATACCTCAGCCAGGTGACCAGTCCTAGCATAGCTGTCACTAAAAAAACATTCCCAAATGATTCTCTTAAGGCATTGCACTCCCCTCCCTCCCATACTGGCAAAAATCATGCTCTCACACAGATGAATGAAACTCTGAAATGGTGGGAGTAAAAGGGATAATGATGTGAAAAGCAAAACATAATTAACTGGGGATGAAAAGTGGGGGGAAATAGGTCTGGAAAAGGAAGGGAGAAAAAGAAAAGACAGAAAATGAAGACAACAAAAGACTTTAAAGGAATAAGTAAAGGAAAATGACACTAACGTAAGGATGGAGAAAGGAAGACCAAAAAACCCCAGCCTTAGATGATTTTGTTTACTTCATCATGATCTGGAATCATGTGAGGGATTTCAGGCACATTTTCAATAGCAAATCAACAGATAATCTCTGAAGCCATAGTTCCACTCTTCTTCTAAAATCTGAAAAGTATGGCCAGCAATAATAAAGTGCTCATGAACAACAAAAACACTGAAAACTTTGATTTGTTATTTCATAGCAGATATATCACAGTATAAACTATGTTAAATGAGTAATAGAAAATCGTCACACTTAATAAGAAATAATTTTGTTACTTTATTATGGAACTAACATTTTGGTTAAGATTGTGAGAAAGTACCCATTGTTTTCCTGTACTTATCCAGTTTATTGTTTTTTTTTCCTAAGTGAAGTATATACAAAAGTATGACATATACAATGTCATACTGTGATTAACACTCAAACCAGATAAGGATGAGATGATACTTGTGGCCATAGGGAAAAATCTTGAGCTGCTTTCTAGTGGCCATCAACTCTTCATGATGCTTAACAAGAAACTGGAAATCCTATGGTCATCTATGGAAAGGAAAAGGAAGAAAAATATGATTCAGGAAGATTCATGAGTTTAAGGGCCATTGAAGTGTCAGGTAACAAAGAATCTAAATCTGTCAACATGTAAGGGCGATATAGAATAAGACCAAAACTCCTGATTTTTTTAATATATTCTGTTATCTCCAGTTTATCCAGAAAATACACCAGTTTCTGAGTGATCTGAACTTTACAAATTATATCAATTGTTTTGTCACATGCAGGCTAGACTAATGCAATGGATGTCTGATTGGACTTTTCTTGAAACCAATGGTTAAAGAAAGCAATTGCTTGCTTGATTCTTAGGATGCACAGAACAAGTCAGTTACTCTACCTTTCATGACCTACACTGGCTCCCGCTATGTCAAAGGATACAATGCAAATTATTACTATTATTTAGATCCTTCTAAACCATAAATACTTGTGCAACTGCTTCTTGCCTTCTTGCCTTGTTTACTGTTATGGGGCAAGAATAGTCAGCACCAAGCCGTAACAAAATTCTCCTAGATCAGACTTCTCCCACTCTTTTCTTTTTTATATCTGCTGACATCTTTTTTAAACTGGTAAGTATGTTAACTGGGCATTGTACTTCTTCTTTCGTTAGTAGGGTTGTTTTCCTTGAGGCCTATTGGATTTGCCTTTTGTTGGACTCTGTTTTCTGGCTGATCATCCATTCAGGCTAGTTAATTATTTCTGATTACAATATTTTGTGTATATATATATATATCATGAGAAAGCTTAATCAAAGCACTCTAGACATTACTTAAATTCTCTCATCCCCTCTTTCATCACCAACACCATCAGGCATGAACATAACAGCATTCATTTACATAGTAAGTCACAATTCACATTTCTCATGTATTGCTCTGTCATTTGTCAATTCATCAAAAATATAAACAGAGAAACTAGAAGAAACGCAGCTGGCTCATGAGGGCAAGTTGCTTCTCTAGAAGGAGAGTAATGGATACCGTCCTTGTGACAGACTGATAATATCCTCTAATATCCTGAACAAACCTCATGGAGTTAAGATAAACTTTATCCCATTTGTATGCCACATTTAAGTCTGTTAATATAATACTTTGGTGGCAGCTTCCATCTTCCAGATGAAGAATTCATTCAGGGGCACCTGTTTTAGTGCACCACCATGTGAACTGCATTCTGCAGTACAGAGCTGTAAAGTTGCAGTAGCAGGGCTTTGCCCACAGATCAGTGAAGAATCTGCAAATACATATCTTCCTACAAGAAATCAGTCAGATCCCAGGGGGCAACGTAAGACTGAGGAAACAAGAAGGTTTATAGTTTGGCCTTGAAGTTTGGCCAGAACCACCACTCATGGGATGTTTGCCTTGGAAATTAAAAGAAAAAACACATTCTGATGTGGGCTTATATAATATTTATTTTTTATAAATACTAGATGCCATTTACCTTAAGGGGGAAATGTTCAACTGTAAATCCATTGGAATGTGGGGCTCAGGGAAGGGAGTCACAGCTTATTTTCTTAGTCCAGTCAGAAGAGACCCAAAAGCACAACATCTTTTATTACTGGAAATCATCCTGTTAATTTCTGGAATGCCAAAGAAAAAGGCTGACCTTATGGTTTAAATACTGATCTAATACTCAAGGGCTCAGGGTTAAATCCTAGACTCTGCCACAGACGTCCCATGTGACTTTGGGCAAGTTACTTAACTCCACAATTCCTCACTTGCCAAAAAAGAAAAGAAATAGAGATAGAGAAAAAAGGATAATAATCCTTCCTTCTCCCCACTCTTTGTTTTGTCTATTTAGATTTTAAACTGTTTGGGACAGGTATGATCTCTTACTATGTGTTTGTACAGAGCCTAGCACCACAGGGATTTGAAGTTGGTGGCAGTCAATTAGGTTTTATCATAATATAAATAATAAGGATATCATCAGAGAAACAATTTACCCATTAATTAAGGTAAAATTTTAACACTTAAAAATCTTTTGCTATTAAGAATAAGATTTTAAAGAGGTGCTGGTATGGATATATTTACCCTGAAACTTAACAATGTTATTCTTGCAATTCTTTGAGATATTTCTCTGACAAAACACAAATGTCATCATCTTCTCAATAGGCCAAATTCCGGCAACAAAATGTTAATCATTCCATTTATGAAGGCATAAACCTTTTTGCTTCAAGGCGTGTGGTCTTTGCTGAACATAACATACGCACACACACATTCATCCTCAGTTTTAAGAAACATCAGAATGTAGCAAAGTAGTGAATCTTTTTGGGGATTGAAATAAATTTTCATTAGAAAAGATCAGGGTAAGCAGCAGTTGAGTTCCGGAATGAAATGATTTACCTTGAATATCCTTCAAAAGCACTCCTACAGGAACTCAGAATTTAATAAGAAGTTATTAGATTAAGCTTTCTTCTTGGAAAATAGCTACTGAATTACATGGGACTCTGATCATAATTATTTGTTAAAAAGACATGTCAAGGGAATCAACTGCCTCAAGAAAATGTAAAACCTGAGGCAGAGCTATTTTATGATATGAAGGAGACAGATTATGACTACTGCAAAGAAGGAAATATTTTTTTTGTGAAGAAAGAAATAAGATGCCATTTTGTATTTTGACAAAACTGGTTACAATGCCTTCAGTATCTGAACTATAGTTTCCCCCCCGTTTTGTCCTTTGCTTTCTCCAGTGAATTTTCTTCCATAACAGGCAAACCATATGGTCATCTTTATTAAACATAGGTATATAATGTATAGTATTACCAATGTTATCAGTGGGAATGAGAGAGAAGTGGGGCTTATTTACCTCCTAAGGCCCCACTCCCGCAAACATTTTCACATATGCAGGCCCACCAACAAGAGAGAGTAAAGGGGGCAATTGCTCAAGATCCCAGTGATCTTAACAGGGCCTCGTGATTTTAAAAGAGTCCTGGGCCATGGGTGGAATGGTGAAACTTCCACTCAGGGAGGCTAGCTCCCTATCTCACCTCTTCCATCCGTGGTCCCATCAGCAGTCCACCCCACACCACCCCACTTGACCCACTCACTGCAACGTCCCTCCCCACCAGCCCACATCTCCGGTTGGCCCCCTCTCCTCTCTTCCACTTCCTCTTTCCCTGCTTGGCCACTCAACCCCCCCCAGAGGTTGCTTGCCACCTGGGGGAAGGAGAAGTGTGGAAGAGAGGAGGGGGACCAAGAGATGGAGTGGCAGAGATGAGCAGGCCAAATGGAGGAAGGGGCAGGACCTGGGGTGGAGTGGACGTGGGGCCTGGGGCAGGCTGTGGACGGGGCCACAGGCGGAAGAGGCAGGACAGGACTGTTCTGCCCTGGGGCCCGGAATTCCTGTCTCTGGGCCTGCATGTATGAGTAATTTTGCATACCTGAGCAGTCACATTGAATTCAGTAGACTACTCAGGCACACACATGCAGGATCAGGGACTCAATATTTAGGCTCTGTTCTTACACCGTATTTATAAATCACAGGATAAGGAAGCTTGAAGTCATTAGAGTAAAGAGTAATGAAAAACTCTTGACTTGCTCCAGAAGAACACATTCACGTTTGTTTTGTTTGTAATGACCAGAATCTCAATAAAGCTGTAATCATTGCCCTTGACCAAATAATTAACTTACAATTCATTAAAATGGCTGGTGTTAAGCATTTATAGAAAGTTCAGATGACAAATTCCAGAACATCCTAAATTTGGTCCTTCCCTAAGAACATAGCTGGAACAGCAATGTTGTGTGCTGGGGTTTGGGACAGAGAAGGGAGATTCTGTAGTACCACCTGCATTAGGAGACACTACAGAATAGCCTTCCTGCTCCTTCCTGCCATAAGGAGTAGCTGGCACCATGCTAGCTTCATAAAATCATAGGAATGTAGGGCTTGAAGGGACTTTGAGAAGTCATTAAGTCCAGACCTCTGTGCTGAGGAAGAACCAATTAAGCCTAGACCATTCCTGACACTTGTTTGCCCAACCTGTTTTTAGAAACCTCCAATGATGGAGATTCCACAACCTCCCTCGGAAGCCTGTTCTAGTACTTAACTACCCTTATATTTAGAAAGGTTTTCCTAACATCAAACCTAAGTCTCCCTTGCTGCAGATTAAGTCCATTACTCCTTGTCTTACCTCTAGTAGATGTTGGAAAACAATTGATCATAGTCCTCTTTATAACAACACTTAACATATTTGAAGACTGTTATCAGCTCCCCCTTTACCTGTCTTTTCTGAAGGTTAAACATGCCCGGTGTTTTTACCTTTTCTCATGTCAGTTTTTCTAAACCTTTTTTCATGTTTGTTGCTCTCCTTGTGGCCCAACTGGAAAGAGACCAATCTTTTCAAAAGTGTGACACAGTCTTGGACACAGTACTCTAGCTGAGACCTCACCAGTGATGGGCAGAGCAGGATAATTACATCCAGTGTCTTGCACATAACACGCCTGTTAGAACTATTCACAGTGAACATATATACACACACACACACACATAAACTTACTAATTTTCCTCTATTTTCTGTTTGTAAATTGTCTGTGCAAATGCTATTTTATGAATTTGTTATTTAATTGAAGTTAGAGCAGTTTATACAAACATATTTCTACCTATGAAAATATACAAACTATTTGGTTATTCATAATTTAGGATTGTTTACCTCTACCATATGGTAGTCATTCTGTACTTGACCTGAGTCACTGAATCTTTTAGCAACAGAAGGAGGGGAATCAAAGAGATCTCAAGATGGCCAAGCAAATTCTTCAGGTCAGACCTTGGTGTAAACATATATTTAAATAAATATTTGTAAGACTTTAACTTTCTGTGAGCACTCTTGAGAACAAGATCACACATTCAAATGTTTATAAAAAGCAAATGAGAAGCTGCAGGTCCATGGAAGGAAACTTATGGTATTTAGTTAATTTATGGGTACTTTTCTGCAGTAATTACCTGATCCATTTATCTACTCACATGGTTATCTGTCTCAGATGGAAAATCACATTATGAGTTATAGACAGACGAACGCTCATCTTTATATACAATAAGCACTTTTGTATACTCCTCCTCCAGAATGCATCCCATGCTTCATATTCAAAAGGTGTTGAACCTGGGAACCTACTGTTACCACTGTTTACCACTACTGTCTACTAGTAGGATATTTGATTTGCCTACTGGGTAATTTGAGAAAAAAATTACCTTGGCTCAAGTATACATAGCCTTAGAGCAAAATTAATTTCAGCCGTTATATTGACTGAGGATCTGATTCTGAAGGCGTGTGATACACCAATGTGGACAATTGGGAGTTTGAGTTGGATTAAGGTCTATTTTACAATATTTGCAAGTCAACTCATTATTTCATGAATACAAGCAGACTAGAAATTCACTGAATATAGATTCATTAAAAATGCGCATTTATTACGTCCAGAAAGAATTTTTGTAGTACTTCTCTTTCCTGTACTGCGGTATAATAATGGTAATATATTTACCTGCCATATAATTGGTAATAAACCAATTCAGGTGGAGGGTAGCAACAAGACAGAATTTGTCTAGATTATTTTATATAATATTTTAACAGATTTTCCTTGTTTTTTCGAAGAAGTGATTGTGGCAGATGTGGAGCTGATATGGAATAATTTTAAGAACTCTATGTGACCTTGTCAGTGAGGGGAAATACTGTACATTGGAGTAGTGGAATGTTTATTATAAACCTGCAATTCTCAAATTCAGTGGGGTCAGTATAAGAGAGCGACACAATGTCTTACCAGGTAAAAACACCCCATGCAGACACTTGAAAGACAATGGTATCCTTCCAGGCTATAGGACAAAGTGTCACCATTGTACTGCTAATCTGGGAGATTATAGTTTAAAAGGGATATAAATGGTGTAAATGTTTTGGCCTGTTCAATGGGGAAATGAGTATTGAGGCGGTTCTCCAGACAGTGTCAGTGAGCTCTGACAGGAAAACATGTTGGCCGAGAGATGCTCTGAGGAAGAATGTACATGGAGCTACTCCTATTAAGGTCCCATAGGGTCCCCATGTAGCAGAGAGTTAAACATCTGGTAAGTTAGATATACATGCAATATTTTTTAGGCTTGGCAGAATTTGATTTTTATTTTTTTTTATAAATTTGATGGATAATACCTATTTTTATTTGTAAGCATTTTTTGTTATTTTTATCAATTGAAATTTTCCCAATTGCAGGAAATGGGGGGCACAGGGGTTCGGATAATTATTTAATGACAGGAGATATTGAGATTTAAAAAGTTAAAGCTTTATAACTGCTAAAACACAAATTGTCAACATCACTTTCCAAAATATACAAAATAAATATCCTAAAATCGAAATCTAAGTTCTCAAATTGCATTTTTCTTACTTCACCTTTGTAAATTTTGATTATGAATGAAAATATTTTTCGTCAGTTTGCATGTGTGCGCAGTGAAATTGACATTTATCAACATTTAGCATTAAATATTTAATCCTTCCAAGCCAATGTCGTTTTTAAGATAGGCTTTCTCTTAAATGTTTTTGTTCTAATAAATATTCCTTTGCTTTAACAAGGCTGTTTGGGCCCTGTTACCACCATCATTGCCCTGGAGAGAACAGAATTGGAGGGTCTGAATATAAATCAGACCTGGTGAGGTAAATCCTGGTTGATACACAAGGGACTGCAGTCAGGGTCCAGTCTGAGAGTGTAAGAATTGTGCAATTCCACCCTGAGATATTGGTGAGAGGCTGAGACCTAGAAAGGGTGCATTTGGAGAAACAAGAAGCAGTCAGAGATGCAGTTAGCCCAGTGACTGTGACAGTGATATCTTTTTGTAAGTCTCAAGGCTTAGCATTCACCAGATTGTCACTGGTTCTTATGTCACTCAGCCCATAACATGGCCATCATCTTGGACTTGGACTTCTTCTCTCTAGGTCCTCACATCCAGGCTATGATGAAAACTTGATGGATTTTTTTTCTGCATTACATATCTAATTTACAGCCTTTCTGATCCATCTGGACAGCTAGAACTCTCTGTCAGACTCTAATCTTGCATCTCAATAACTGCACCCTCCTTCTCTCTGGCCTGGACAAATGCAATCTTGCCTCACTAATATTCATTTAGAATGCTGCTGTAAAGATCAATGACCATCACTTTCTCTTTGTATCTCTCCTCTGACTCCCCCTTCTCTAGTGCATCAAAACTTTCAAAACTCTTCCTGGCCTATCCGTATCCCTATCTCATTCACTACTGAGATATACAGTGTCTCCCATTAGCCCATGATGTCAGCCTCCATCATCCACTTGTTAAACTTTCAAAAAAGCACCTTCATGCTGTCTCCAGTGTTGCTCCTTACTCTTGGGAGAAACTCCCCATAAATGTCCGCAAACTAACTAATTATCCTCCTTCAAACCCTTACTTAATGCTTTCCTTTGCTGTGATGTCTATAGAAGACTTTACAATGGCTAGGCCACTAGTGTGCTGAGACAGCAGCCTATCATTCTGACCAATATTGTCTCATTGTTTCCTTGTACTCCCCCAACTGTCTGTATCCATCTTTCTCTTGCCATATTTTTTAATTGTAAGCACTGTGGGCCAGGGGTTATCTTTTTTTGTTCTGTCTGACTAACACAATGGGATCCTCGTTCATGCCTGGAGCTCTTAGGGTGCTATGGTACTAAAAAAAAATTATAATAATAAAAAACCTGATAGGGGGCAACTGTCTCCCCCACCATTCCCTTCTACACATATATAGAGAGAGATTTATGCTCAAGGGCCTCCATATGAAAACTAGGAGGGTTTGGGAAAATTTCCTTTGGAGTGAAAGCACTCAAATGGGGAAAGCATCTCCAGCAGAAAGAGCTTTCAAAACATTCTTCAAATAATGCAATATGCACATATAAAACTCTTCTTGACTTTCGAAGTAAGATGCATGTATGGAGGTCAGACACAATCAGTCTATAAGGTCTAATTAGGAGAATGCAAAAGCAAAAATGAGCTATTCTTGTGATGACAAATTGTTACTCACATATATTTTGTTTCCTTGTCATTTGTTTTGTTACTGTGCAACTCTTATTGATCTTTCAGTCTTGTATGTGGAAGATTATGTTCTTTGTATGACACAGGTACAGTGCATGGAGTTTCCAGACATCTGGAAGTTAGAAATGCTGCTGGTTGAATTATTCATTTATGATACACTTTTCCCCTTTGCTCTATGATTACAAAGCATTAGAAAATACCCTGTAAGGAACAATCCTGAATGGACAGAAGGCTGAACAGGATGACTAAGATTTCTATATCTGAACTTCATGATTCTCTGAATAGAGATGAAGCTTTTATTATGTTCTCATCCATTATCATGTAAAAATGAGCTCTCCTCTCTATTGTGCTGTTCCTCTGCTTATTCGGAAAACTCTAGTGGCCCCCCTTAAAATCCTACCAGTTCTTCTAGATAGTTACCCCAGTATTTGCAGTGTTACCGAACTATTACTATTTATTAAGATCTGATATTACGTGACTATATAACTAAGAGCTTTATATACCTCCTCACTAATGAGTATCTATCATATCCTTATACCATTCCATCATGTATTCTAGAGATGCCACATATTACAGAACAGTATATTTGGGACTATTTTTGTGTATCATGAGCACAGTTGCACAGTGTTGAGAGGGCCATAAACATTCTTGCGTAATCCCCACTTGGAGTGTGCCAGCTCCTGGAATTCTGGAGCCTGTAGGGGGTCCTACTCTATGGACTATAACAATAATGGCAAACAAAGCTCACTGGGACACCATTTCCCCACATCCTTGGAGTCAGAGGTTGGGACAGAAGGGACTAGAAACTCCTGCTGAGGCTGATATGGAAGTTTTTGCATGCAGTCAATTGGACAATGTAGGAATAAAGTGAAAATTGCTAAAAGTCAAGTTGAATATGCTCTTGCTAAGCAAATAAAAAGAAATAAGAGGGTTTTAGTTATATAAAGAAAAAAGGAAGGATTAGATTGGGCCTCTATGGGAAGGAGATTAAAAATAACCTATGATTGGCCCAAAAACTAATGGAATACTTTGCTCTGATTTTCCATAAGAATGTTAATATGGAACATGTGCATACAAGCAGTATGGGCTGATGCAAATGGGTATCTAGAAACAGAAATTACCACATTTGAGGTGACAAAACACATAAAGAGTTTAATGTGCTTAAATCAGGGGGAATAGATAATTTCCATCCCAGAATACTGAAAAAAACCGGGCACATGAGATTGCTAGTCCAGTAGCAAAGATTTTTAATATATCTATCTATTTGGGATTTGTACCATATGACTGGAGAATATAACTAATGGTACTATATTTTTAAAAAGAGGTTGGGGGAATTACCCTGGCAATTTGAGACTTATTAGTTTGACCTCAATAGTATGCAAGGCCTTAGAACACATTGTGAAGGAAAGATTAATTAAATTCATAGAGGTGAATCTTAAAGGCAATGTAAGGTAGCATGGGTTTATGAAAGGTAGATCATGCCAGACTAACCTGATTTCCTTCATGGAGAAAATAACTGTGTGGGTTTTTTTAGCTAAGGGAAGTGGAGTAGATCTAATATACCATTTGACATAGTAACACATAGTAAATTAATAGATACATTGAGGAAGATGGGGATCAGGACAAGCATTGTAAGGTGGATAAGAAACTGGCTAAAGAGGAGAAGGCAATATGTTATGATGAAAGGTGAATTTTTGGACTGGACGGAGGTAACTAGTGGAGTTCCCCAACGATCCGTCTTGAGACCACTCTTATTCAATATTTTTATTAATGACCTTGGAACAAAAAGTAGGAATGTGCTAATGAAAGTTGCTGATGACCAAGTTGGGAGGACTCATCAATACAGAGGAGGATCAAAACATTATATAGGAATATCTGGATAATCTTGAAGACTGGAATACTGTTGAATTTCATTCAATTTCTATCAAAGTGCAAAGCCATGCACCTAGTCTAGTAATAAGAATTTCTGCTACAAGCTGAAAGCTCATCACGTGGAAGCAACAGAGGAGGAGAGAGACCTGGGGATGTGGTTTGATCACTGGATTATTAAGCCACCTATGTGATGCAACAATAAAAAAGGCAAATAGGATCCTAGGATGAATCAACCAAGGCATTTCCCATAGAGATAAAGAAGCATTAATGCCATTGTACAAGGCACTGGTAAGACCTCATTTGGAATACTGTGTGCAGTTCTGGTCATCCATGATCAGGAAAGATGAATTTAGAATGAAATAGGTGCAGAGATGAGCTACTAGGATGATTAGGATAATGCAGGGTCTGTGCTGTGAGAGTTGATTGGAAGAACTTTGCTTGTATATTGTAACAAAAATAAGGCTGAGATGGGATATGATTGCTCTCTATAAACACACTAGGAGGTAAATACCAGGGAAGGTGAAGCCTATTTAAGCTAAAGGACAGTGATGGCACAAGAACTGTTATTAGGAATGTGAAAACATTTTGGGAAAGGAGCAGCATATAAAGGAAGTATGGGTTCCACTTAAATTAAAATAGAACCAGACTGCTGGCATGTAAATTAAAAAGGTCGTAGAGGAATTTTTAAACTAAGGGCTGGGGGAAAACCGAAAGCTGTGGAGAAGCACACAATTTGGACAGAGATATCCATTGGGGATGATTGATTAAACAGAATACTCTGTATCCTAGTAAACAGGACAGGATAGAAGTTGATCAATTACGGGTAGAAACTGTAGAAAAACTGTCAAATAAAGAGAGTCCCATTCAATTACATCACATGAAGGTAGGCAATGAAACATTGACAAAATGTACAAGTACTCATAGACAAATGCCAGAAGTCTAAATACTAAGGTGAGTGAACTTGAGTGTCTGGTGTTAAATGAGGATATTGTTATAATGGGGATAACAGAAACTTGATGGAACAATGATAATCAGTGGGACATGGTAATACCAACATACAAAATGTATATGTATGACAACGTAGGTCACACTGGAGTAGGAGTGGCACTATACATGAAAGAAAGCATACAGTCAAATATAACAAATATTTATAATGAATGAAACTGTCCATATAATCTCTATGGATAGAAATCCCATACTGGAACTATAAGAGTATAGAAGTAGGAATATACTACTTACCACCTGACCAGGATGGTGACAGTGATTATGAAATACTCAGGGAAATTGAAGAGGCTACAAAAACAGAAAACTCAGTAACAAAGGGAGATTTCAACTATCTTCATATTGACTGGTTACATGTCACATCAGGACTGGAATCAGAGGTAAAAATTCTAGAAAACATTAATGACTGCTTCTTGGAGTCGCTATTCCTGGAATCCATGAAGAGAAAGGCGATTCTTGATTTAGTACTAAGTGGAACACATGATCTGGTCCATGGGGTGAAGCTAGTCAAACTGATTGTTAATAGCAATCATAATGTAATTAAATTTTAAAACCTTGTTGGGAGGTAAATACCAAAGATATCCACCACAATAGCATTTAACTTCAAAAATGGGAATTACACAAAAATGAGGAAGCTAGTTAAGTGGAAATTAAAAGGAATAGTCACAAAAGTGAAATCCTGCATGCTTCATGGAAAATATTTAAAAACTCCGTAATAGAAGCTCAAACTAAATGTATACTCCAAATAAAACAAAAACAGAACAGTAAAAGATACAAAATACTATCATGCCTAAACAAAAGAGTAAAACAGGCAGTTAGAGGCAAAATGTATCATTTTCAAATTGGAAGTCAAATCCTAGTAAGGAAAATAGAAAGGAGCAAAAACTCTGGCAGCTCAAGTGTAAAAGTATTTAGAGGCAGGCCAAAATAGAATTTAAAGTACAACTAGCTAAAGACATGAAACTAACAGCATTTTTAAAGTACATCAGAAGCAGGAGTCCTGCCAAACAATCAGTATGGACACTGGACAATCAGCATGCTAAAGTAGTATTGAAGAAAGGCAAGGCCATTGCAGAGAAGTCAAATGGATTTTTTGCATCAGTCTTCACTTCAGAGAATATGAGAGAGTTTCCCACACCTGAGTCATTCTTCTTAGGTGAGAAATCTGAGCTGTCATTAGAGGATGTTTTGGAACAAATCAACAAAATAAACTGTAATAAACTACTGGTACCAGATGGTATTCACCCAGGAGTTCTGAAAACTAATAACTGTGGTATGTAAACTATCATTTAATCCCAACTATGCATACAAAATAATGGGTCTAAATTAGCTGTTACAATCCAAGAAAGTGATTTTGGTATCTTCATGGATAGTTCACTGAAAACATCTGGTCAATGTGTAGCAGCAGTCAAAAAACCTACCATAATGTTAAGAACCTTTAGGAAAGATATAGATAATAAAACAGAAAATATCATAGTGCCACTATAGAAATCCATAGTATGCCCAGAAGCTTGAATATTGTGTACAATTCTGGTCAGCCCCCTTCTCAAAAATATATATGTTAGAATTGGAAAAGATACAGAGAAGGGTAACAGAAATGATTAAGGGTATTGAACAGATTCCATATGAGGGAAGATTAAAAGGCCTGGAACTTTTCAGCCTGGAAAAGAGATGACTAAATGGGGATAAGATAGAGGGTCCACAAAATCATGAATAGTGTGGAGAAAATGAATAGGGAAGTGGTATTTACCCCTTCACATAACCCAAGAATCGAGGGTCACCCAATGAAATTAATAGGTGGCAGGGCTAAAAGAAACTAAAGGAAGCACTTCTTCACAGAACACATCTTAAATCTCTGGAGCGCATTGCCATAGGATGTTGTGAAAAGATAATTAGATAAATTAATGAAGGATCAATGGCTATTAGCCAAGATGGTCAGGGACTTAACCGCATGCTCTTGATATCCCTAAACCTCTGACTGCCAGAACCAGGGACTGGATGGCAGGGGATGGAACACTAAATAATTGCCCTATTACATTCATTCCCTCTGAATCATCTGGCACTGGCCATTGTTAGAAGACAAGATACGGGGCTTGATGGACCATTGGTCTGACCTAGAATGGTCATTCTTGTGCTCTCATGTTCTTAAGAACAAATGCCATGAACACATTTCAGGCTGGAAATTAGAAAATATCTAGCCCACAAAAGGGTGAAGTACTGCAATAGCCTTCCAATAAGAGTTGTGGGGGTAAACAACTTAATTAATTTTAGCACAGAGCTGGTCAAATTTATAAGTACAATTATATGCCAGGGTTGCTTTAGAGGGTAAGAAGCAGGGCTCTACAGCCCTGGGGCTCACTTCTGGTTTATGTCTTATGTTTCTAAAGCTCATGCTTCAGTGTTTCAGCCAGCCACTGGCAGGGTCAGGAAGGGATTTTTTCCCCCAAGTGTATTCTGGGATTTTTTTATCTCCTTCCTCTGAAACATCAGGGATGGCCATGGCTAGAGATGGGGCATTGGACAGGGCTCTGAGATGGCATAATCTTTCTCAGTTGCTTGGCTGGCTGGTTCTTGCTCACACTCTCAGGGTCTAACTGATCCCCGTATGTGGGGTCAGGAAGGAATTTTCCTCCAGTTCAGATTGGCAGTGACCCTGGGTTTTTTTTTTTACCTTTCTCAGAACATGGATTATCTGTCTGCATCTCACTTAATCATTTTCCTGCCATTGCAGAAGACTCAGTCACTGGTGCACGTTGTTTCCGAGTCTCCTCTGCCTGTGGCACATAATAGTCTAGTTTCTGGTGGGCTGTAATAGTTTTGGTTTAATTTTGATTGCTGGGTTTAGTGGGTGCTGAGTGGTGGTGGAGCCTTCTGAAATATAGGAGGTCAAAGTAGATGAGATGGTGGTCCCTAGGGTTTCCAATTTTGGTTGGACGTATTCCTAGAGGTTTCATCACGTGACATAGTCTTTAATTAAAGATTAATCTTCCTAGAGACTCCAGGATAATCCTGGAGGGTTGAAAACCCTGGTGGTCCCTTCTGGCCTTAATTTTTCTATCGCAAGCAATTTGCTGGGCCAATGATGAGGCAGGACTGTTCAGCCCCCTCAGAGGGAGGGGAAAGTTTGACTCAGACAAAGAGACTAGACTTTAGTTTCTGTTTTGAGCTTTGAGTTAATAGAGAGCTAAGAGAGAAGTAGGACAGCCTAGAATATCTAACTCCTGTTCCCCACAAAAGGAGTCGTTGACTAATGCATGGGTCAGTCAGTGCCGGCCCTGTTCAGAGAAGCAGAGACTCTACCTGATACTGGCTACCAAGAGCCAGCTAAGACATCCACAGGACTCCAGACCAAAGAGACAGGAGAGGACCCTGCCCCACCCAGGGATGAAGACACTGTTAGGGAACCCATTTCTATTTGGTTTGGGTTTTTTTGTTTGTTTGTTTGTTTGCTTAAGTCAGACAACATTTGCAGCACTATTACACTTGTGTCTGGACTTATTCTCAGAATAACATCTGCCTAGGAATGTGCCAGGCAGGGGGCTAGGAGTTTGGAAGAGTTGTGAGAATTGGTATATAGGAATTTGCTGAGTTGTTGTTAAGTACTTATTAGTTAAACCTAACCCTTTTCTTCCCCAGATCCTATTTTCTTCCTCCCAATGAAGACCCTTTTGTTCCATTGTTATTTTGGGATGTATCATTTTTTTACTGGAGTCTTTATTGATGTACTTTATGGTTTATTATGTACAGGGGTTTATACTCTTTGTCAGCAGTGGTAGCATTATTCATTTTCCCAATGGACAGTACCCCTTGTGTCCTGGGCAAAGAAAGGAGTCATCTTGGGTGGAGGCATCAGGTATCACAAAACAGAACACAGAACCCAACCATTGCAAGGAGAGGAGAGAAGCAAGTGTAAAGTTGGTCGTCAGCTGCTGGGATGAACCTGGGACTTCTTGACCTTAACGCATGAGCCTCTCTACTGCTTGAGGTAAAAGACAAGGCTGTAGTAAGGTCATCAAACTCTAGCTGGTCTAGACACCATTAGAAGGGGGCAGAATACCACACAAAGTGGGTATGGGTTACACAGGCATGAGGGAGGAAGCTTGATCCACACCCCAGGAGAGAGGCTACATTTGTATGATTTTTTCTAAAAATATCGCAACTCTAAAGTTTTGTATTATAAACCTTTCAGTACCCAAAGTGCATGCAGAGTACACCACCTCCCCTTCCAAAAGCTCCTAACCCTGAAGGGCAATGAGACTCCTTTAAAGTAATGACATTAATATATTAAACTGTCAATGGCTCTTCATGATGTTTTGTTTAAGAGGTAAAATTCCATATTTGTGGGAGAAGATGGAAACCTTCATCTGATAAACTGACCTTAAAATTGTTGGCTTCTTAAAGCTGCATTGAAGTTTGAAATCAAAGAATAAATCCCCAAAGATGGATTAAAAGTGTGTGGGTAAGGCAGTCAAAGCTGAATGATAGATAGATGTAGCACATCTTTGCAAATTATTATACAGATATAATCATTTCTACATATGTGAATAAGAGTACAATTATGATCCTATGGTGAAAAGTTCCAGTCTGTATACAGCAAAAACAACGAGAGTCCTGTAGCACCTTAAAGACAAACAAATTTCTGTGAGTATAAGCTTTCGTGGACTGCAACTCACTTCGTCAGACGTGGAAACGACAGATAGGAAGTATCTATATACATCCAAGGTTAAGAAACATAACAATGGGGAGGGCAAGTGCTAACAAAGTCAATACAGTTAGGGTAGATGAGGCCTATTCACAACTGTTGATTAGAAGGTGAGAATGTGCGAACAGTGACCATTACTTCTTGTAATGAGAGAACCATTCTAAGTCCCTATTCAGATTGTGTCAGGTTTGCATATGAGTTCCAGCTCTGCAGTTTCTGACTGAAGTCTGTTTTTGAAGATTTTTTGTTGAAGTATGGCAACTTTCAAGTCTTACCGAGTGTCCTGGGAGATTGAAGTCTTCTCCAACTGGTTTATGGATGTTACCATTTTTTATGTCTGATTTGTGTCCATTTATTCTTTTGCGTAGTGACAGTCCAGTTTGGCCAATGTACATGGCACAGGGGCATTGCTGGCACATGATGGCATATATTACATTAGTAGATGTGAAGGTGAATGAGCTCCTTATGCTGTGGCTGATGTGGTTAGGACCTGTGATGGTGTCACTAAAGTTGATGTGCAGGTAGAGTTGGGAATGGTGTTTGTTGCAGGGATAGGTTCCTGGATTAGTGTTCTTGTTGTATGGTATACAGTTGCTGGTGACTATTTGCGTCAGGTTGTGGGGCTGTCTGTAAGGAAGGATAAGCCTGCCTCCTATGGTTTGAGTGAGTGAGGGATCATCTTCTAAGATAGATTGTAGATCCTTAATGATGTATTGGAGAGATTTTAGCTGGGGGCTGTAGGTGATGGCCAGTGGTGTTCCGTTGTTTTCTTTGTTGGGTCTGTCCTGTAGTAGGTGACTTCTGGGTACCCGTCTGGCTCTGTCAATTTGTTTCTTCACCTCTCCAGGTGGGCACTGTAGTTTTAAGAATGTTTTATGGAGATCCTGTAGGTGTTTGCCTCTGTCTGAGGGATCGAAGCAAAACCAGTTGTATCTTAGGGCTTGTCTTAGACAATGGATTGTGTAATGTGTCCAGGGTGGAAGCTGGAGGCATGAAGGTATGTATTGTAGTCAGTTGGTTTTCATTATAGGGTGGTATTAATGTGACCATCCCTTATTTGTATTGTAGTGTCCAGTCTGTCCAGTGATGATGAAATTATTGTGTTTATATGTTTATAACATTACACAGTAAGCTGTGTTATTTTTAACCTCATTATCTCATCCTCAATGTGGGAAAGTTGAAATAGAATTTTATTGTGTATTTATTGCATTTAATGGCATACTTTTTCTCAAACTCATCTGAAATAAATTCACAATAATGTTTGCTTCTTGAGTGAGAGCAGAGAGCTTGAGAGGGAGAGGAACTCATTCATTAAGGAACTTTTTAATGTGTGTTTCCTGATGGACTTTCACAACAGAATGGGTTTCAGTTTCAGCAAGCATTCAGTTTTATTTCCTTGAAAGTTGAGTAAAAAAAAAGTGGGTGAAAGCAATGTGAATTGAATAATCTGGATAGATTCTACAAACCCTTTGCCAAAGATTTAAAAGACCTTTCCTTAACTTGTTAATGGTATGTGAGAATAAAGTCTGCTCTTTTATACTTCTGCTATTTTTGATATTTGTTTCTCTCCTGTTTTTCCTTCCCTCCTTCCTCCACTAATTTTATACCATATAATATGGGTAAGTATAACTTTCTTTGAATTATGTTTCAAGCATGCAGATTGGTAATTTAACAATAGGGTGAAAAAGTAGGAAAGCCTTGCCAGAATTCATACACAGTCTCTGCAGAATCATGATAAATTTCTTCAGCTATCTTTTGACCTTGGTAATAATATCACACACACAATACAGGATGCCCTATAGAATTAAAAGGCTGCAGGGAAGAAAGCTGAAATAAGAAGAGAAGAAACTTCTGAAATGCAAGAGAACATTTCTTTTGTCTCCTATTCTCTTTCTTTCTTACAAAAAAGTCGGAATGTTAATTTGCTATAATTAAGCGCACAATGAGGTTATAATGGATATAAAGAACAAAATGGTATATTTTATGATAAAAGTGAATTTCAGTTTCCAAGGTGAAAGCTTAACAGAATCTTAAAATGTGTATCTCTTTGTTTTATTCAAAACTTGTATTTTAAGCAGTTTTGAAGGGCTCCGAGGGTCATTCTCCTTACTTAAAACTGCATTTGATATTTATATTTTGAAATTGAGTCCACTTTTATCAGTTGCCTAAGTATCGAATTAGGAATGGAATTTCAAGCACCCAGGCTTGAAAATTTCTCCAATAAAGAAAAAAATAAAGTACCTATAATTGCTTTTTCCTTGGTTAAACTTAAATTACATTTCATCAGTCAGTGTGGTCAAATAATGGAGGGGTAAAATTATGAATATATTGATGAATAAAACATTGTGATTCACTGCTATTTATAATTTGCGAATAGTCAAAGACAGCTAGTATTCAGAAAAATGTTCATGAGGTTCCAGTTTCGCAATCTCATACAGGATGAGCATTACTTATTATTAGAGCTCATTAGAACACTTCTGACAAAATGAAGATTGATTGGTTGAGAGACAGACCGCTCTTTCACCTGGTGGTTAGGCTGTGGAAATCCAGGTTTATGTCCCTGTTCTACCTGATTCAGAGTGATCTGTGATGAAAAACTTTGCTCTGACTCAGGAGTAGCAGGGATCTGGACCTATGTACATTCCAGCTGAGTGTTGCCTCTCCTCCCACTGCCCCCTCAATCTCCTGCCCCAAATCAAACAGCTCGGGCTTTGATCTGAAAACAGACATTTCAACACAGTTCTGGTTTTGTGAAAATGTTTTAAGGTTTTTGGTTTTGTTTCAATGTAGAAAGAAAATAAATTTCAAAACCTTGAAAGCTACCGTGAAACAGAATATTCCTCTGGACAGTTCTGCTTGTTTCCTATTCAGCACTTGTTCTTCAGTTGAGGTGTCAGTCATCCAACTTGGGGACAGTCACAAAATTCTTGTCATTCTATTTCTGTTTTTCTCCTCAATGACATAGACTTAAATCATTTTCATTGACTCAGACAAAGCACCAAGCCGATAATTAATTCACACTCTCCCATTCCCCTCTTCAACTCAGGACTGGTGGTGTTTTAGTGTGAAATTCTGACTTTATTGAAGTCAATGGGAGTTTGCCATTAACTTCAATGAGGCCAGGATTTCACCCTTGGTTTGCTGACATTACCCTTCAAGTGAGTTTTGGCCCCGGTGTTGCACTTCAGAACTGATTCAAAGCCCCTGAAGTCAAAGGCAATCTGATTTTGATGGATATGGGATAAGGTCTTTAATTGTCAGGAGTTGCCGGATCCAGTTATGTGGAAAGTTTCATATTTGTCTCTGAATGTTTGGGTCCTTAGGCAAACCATGATAGTCTCCTGTACATTTTGAAATTTGTCAATCACTATTATATTATGCACTGCAGTGAAATGGACTGGATGATCAAATCTTTCTTTCTTTTTTTCTTTCTTTCTTTCTTCTGTGGTTCAACTATACTACATATTCCCTATTTCAGAAGGGAAACTTCAGTAGTATAGTACTTGTAAAACTGATGATGAGGTATATGACATTTCTATTAAATCAGATTCAAAGTACCATCAAGAAACTATAAAACCTATTAGTATTCACAAGTTATTTAAACACAAATGATATGTAGCAATAAATCAGGACCATTAAAGACCGCCAAGCTTCTGCCATACAGGATTGAAATTTGGATTAACATTTAGGAAATGTTCATAATTGTATACACCCTGTTATATCAATGTGAAGCAGGAATATTTTAAAACTTCTTTCATAATAATTCTCCTAGAGACAGCAAGAGAAAGGTCAAATTACCTGCCTGAACTGTTTTCCCTCTTCTCAAACTATCCTTATAATGCTATCTGTGACTTGGGAGGGAAGGGAGGGAAGTTGAAAGCAAGCAGAAGTGCCCTGTTAGATCATGTGGAAATTGCTGTCAACCAATATTATACTGCACCTGAAATTAACTAGTGAAGTCTGACTGTGAGAAAAGTCTGTAATTACTTATGAGAAGACATTTGTATATGTGGACAGGGTTATTTCTCAAGGTTTCCTCTACATTTATGTCAAATGTACAATACCAAGATATGTTAAAAAAAATCAACTGCCATCATATTGTATTACAGTTTTAAATCCACCCCAACTTATCAAAACATTTAATCATGTGTTTACATGGTCTCTGCACCATTTTTGCTACCAGAATGTCACAAAGGAAGTGGAATAGGGGTGGAAATCTGCCCCACAATCTGCATACTTTATCTTACCTCCAACTTTGGCCTGAAGCTGTGAAAGCGACACTAAGTAGGATATAGGAAGAATAGAAATGATGGGTCCTATCAAGGAACCTAAAAAGGAGAATTTGTGTGTGTGTGTGTCTTGTCTTTTTTTAATGTTGAATTTTGTTTCATTTTTATGTTTTTCACAATGGCAGAGATAAATCTGTGTTGATTATGGTACTGGTGTATCCTTTAACACAAAATCTCCTTTCCCCACACCAATAAACATAAATTGTCCCTCCAACCAGAAATGCATTAAGACATTGGTACTGTAGACCCATTCCTCATTCCCCAGTCCTTGGAATCATATGATGGGAACAGAATCATAACTTAATTTTAAAAAATGTTTCTACTTCTTACGGATGCAGAGGACATCTTGAAAATGTGAACCAAGGTCTGGTCTACAATACATGGTTAGATCAATGTAAGCTGCTTTGTGTCGACCTAGCAGTGGAAGTATCATCAGTTAAATTTGACTCCCGCTGATATAAGTGCCTCTCTATGCCAACTTAGTACTTCCCCAAACAGTGTAGAGTCATGGTCAATGTAATTATGTCACCACAGTGTCAGTATAGACACTCCGTTGCTTACTTTGACTGTTTCTGGTTTTCAGAAGCCATCCCACATTGCCCCATGCTGACAATACAATTAATACAAGTGTTCCTGGGGAGCTGACACATGGATCCAAGTGTGCATACATACATACCATTTTATAACTGCGGTGACTATATGCCAACATAAGTTAGGTCGACATAATTTTGTAATGGAGGCATGGCCCAAGTGTAACCATTGTCTGGATGGGTCCTCAGACAGCCTGAAACAATAGCTCTATGGAGTGTGAATTACTCCATTTGGCTTACTCTGAAACCCAATGACATGCCAAGGAGGGATGGAGGCATTATTAGATCCATGGCATTCATGTGTGGCTGGGGGAGGGGGCTCACCTAGGTTGTGTCTGAGGTCCCAGATTGCCTTAGTTTGGCCTTGTCCAAGACTGTGAAGGTAACAACAAACTTTTGAGGATTGTGTGTTATTTGGGTCCCTTTAGCAATATCTATTTTATTGTTCTTAATGCTGTGTTTGTGAAGAGGCATTATTATTACTATGGGGTGGATTTTTTGCCTCAAAAAACAAAACAAACTCAAACAGTACGTTAGTCGACATGGCTAATACAAAAAAGATCAGTGATGTCAATACAACATAGTGCATTAATAGCCATTTCACTTTATTTCATCTCATTGTCTACAGTTTATGTGAAATCCCATCAGATAATTCACTATTGCAAAGAAATCAGGTCTAGCCTTAATTCCCTAGTGTGCAGTAATACAGAAAAAAAGTCTAACTGTGACCGCTGGAGGTTGTCTATAACCCTGTCAAAATAAATATATATATATATAGAATACAAATATATACAATACAAATGGTGGGGTGCTAAGGAGGTAATGGCATAAAAAAGATTTATTAATATCCTCTAGCATCCTTCTTTTTTGTGGATAATTAGATATTTCAAGAAGCAGATATTATAACATCGATTTCCCTTTCACATTTTTCAGTGATGGGGATAACAAAATGATCAAGTGTAGTCAAGTTTTGAGAAGCTGAAATCCCAAACGGAAATAGTGAAATTCTAGGAGGTCCCTGAACAAAACATTTTAAAAATTGGTTAAATATCCTGATTTGGTCAGATGTTGTTGTGTCTGCAGTAGCCAACATTTAGTGCAAACCAAAATGAGATGCTGCATAATGTTCTGTGCTAAGGAAATGGACAGTTAAGAATCAATCTCTATCTCACATTCCCAGCTCTGAACCTGAAAATGACAGCTATTATCCAGATTTACATTTTATTCCAGCTAGAAAAAAGCCAATAAATCACTGGGCTTTTGGCTGCTCAGATAATTACAATGTTAGTGGCTGGCATGAATTGTGCTGGGGGAAAAGCTTGCAGAGGGTTAGAGCAAAGTGTGGAAAGAATGACAGTGAAAAATGGGTTTGATTTCCATGTTAAGATGAGCACTTACAACAGGCAAATCCTGAATGCTGTAGCCAGTGCTGTGACAAACATAGCCCTCCTCATCAAATACCAGCAAAGTAACTCTGGGTAGCAGATTATCTCTGGAGAACAATAGTGAAAGGGAACAATCACTAGCTTTGAAGTTTTTGCCATGGAGTATTCTAACACGTTCTTGTTTATCTTTTCCTGGTGAAATGTTGTACCATATGATCTCTGTCTTCCAAACTTTTAACATGCTTTGGATGTTTGCTCTTTTAAAGCTAGCATCACCTTGAAATTTTGCTTACATTTCACCTGGTAATACTTATTTGGTTATAGTACATAGATGGACAGAACTGAATGTGTCAGGCTAACCAAAGATAATAGTGAATAGAAAGTAGAGTTGTATGGATTTGGCGATCATTTCTACACAAAGATACAAGCAGAAGTGTTCACCAGTGTGTACTGTGTGATTTCTCATTCCACCAAACTACAATTTATTTCATTTCAGGAGGTTTAAAATTATTCTTATTAAAAAATGTGAGCTGTGTGCACCCAAGTTGCTATGTTGCTTCATGGAAGTTGTAGTTCAGGTGCCTCATGCCTCAGTCTTCCCTCTGGGCCAGGCTCCTTGGCTGGACTACATCTTCCATGATGCACTATGCTCTCTTTTCTGGTTGAACTGACAAGCTGCATCATGGAAGTCCCAATAAAAAATGTTAAAATAAAATATTTAGACATTTTCGAATAATCTTTTTTCAGCAAAAGAATTCAATATGTCAACATTTCTTATGGGTCCCAGACATAAACAAATGTTAAACTATTGGAATTTCTTTTGCAACAGAAATTCAGGTTTTTGGCCAGCTCTACCATCAACCTTTAATAGAACTGTCTAAAAAGGGCATGTAAACAAAACCGGAAAAAGTTGGCTTTTCATTTGCTTTTACTATCAATTGGAGGAGCCATCCTAAACATGGCTATCAATTTATTTGCAGTCACAATTGCCAGTTTGGGAAGAAGGAGAAAACCTGAAAGTCAAAGTTTAAATTCAGTTTTCTATGTCACTTAATCATAATTTAATTTTGCATATGATTGCCGACATTGCTTCAATTCAATTCAGTGGCCAGCCTGTCATTTACCTCAATGGCAGCAGGTTTAGGCTGTAGATGAAAAGAGCTTTTTGTCTCATTAGAGAGAGTACATCAACCAGCTAGAATGATTTATCCTCATACATTATTGATTTCACTATTACTGGAGCTGGCCTTCTCCTTGCTTCTTGAGTTTTGTGTTTTGCTGCATTACAAAAGCCACAACCTTTCCTTCTTTTGTAAAATTATGCAGCAGTAGTCTTATTTGCAAAATTGCCTTTATTCTCTCCCAGTTCCATCTCCCATCTTGAAGCACAGTCCATGGCAGATGGGACATCCTAGAGTTTCAGCCAGGCATTCTTTAGAAGGCAGAAATTAATGACTGAAGCACTTCCCTTGTAGATCCTATAGATAATAGCTGAAAAGAAATGGGCAAAAATTTTTGGCCAAAAATATTTTTGGTGAAAAGTGCAGGTTTATCAACTCCAAAATGTTTTGCAAATTCATGTTAGTTTTGCCAAATTCTTCATGTTGGGGGGGGAATCAGAAAAAAAAATCTGACAGAATAAATCTTTTATTTTGATATTTTTTAAACAAAACATTTCATTTTTTGAGTTTGAAATGACTTTTCATTTTGAAATTCCCTTTGCATTTACTTTAAAGAATTAAAAACATAAGAAGTGCTTGAAATAGAAATGAAGTGTTTTGTTCATCCCAAATAAATTTATTTTCAACTTCTTGATTTGATAAAAGTTTGAACAAAAAATCATTTGCAATTTGACTTTAAATGAATTTTTCTCTATTGTTCTGGAATTGCCTGTGAACTAAAAAAAAATGTTATTAATGGAGCTTTACAGCTGTGTTGAACATAACACACACAACTACATCCTGATCCCCATACAGTGCAACTACTGGCAAAGCAAATCAGTGGAATATCAATTAATACTTTTCTTCTGTATTTACCCAGCTGTGTTCTTGGTGCAGAATAATTATTTTAAAATCATTTAATACATGCTGCAGTCTATAAAATTGAAAGGACCTCCAGTTCCACAAACATGGTAATTTGCACAGCTGTTCCCAAATCCTACCTTTTTCTGTAGGCCCACAGACCATGTCTGATACCAATAGAGATCTGCTGCATAATTTATATGGAGTGGTTATTTGATATCAGAGAAAAATGCTACATAGCATCATGTTCCCTCTGAGTAACCAGATAAAAGTTTTTCTGTTTCCCTTTGGGCCACAAAAAAAGAAAGGGAGTAAATGGTAATTGTGTAGTAATAGTGCTCCCATTTATCAGCTACCTCCCATTCCTACTCACCAAAAACAATTTTTGTAACAATTTTCTTTGTTAATTGAGGAACAATTGGTGAAGTTTTGAGACTGGATCTGAATATAAAATATTATAAACAGTTCAGTGAATGCCATGATGATCAGCAGTTCTCCTGTGAAAATCTACATTTTTGCTCCTCTCTGTTGCTTAGATAAATATCTAACACTCAGCTCTGCAGGACATCATGGAGCAGGAGAAGGCAATAAGATAGCAGGACTAAGGTAGATTTCTGTTTAAATGACTGGAAACATAGAAGGCATGGAATGTATGTGTGAGCATTACTACACCCATTCTTAAGGTACAGCTTACTGACCTCCTGTAGCCAGCCAGCCAGCCCTGTTAGAAGGTGCTTAGTGAGGTGCAGAGCCATGGCAGGTGAGTTGCAGGGGAAGAAGCATTGGCTTCACAACTCGCCCTCTTTCCCTGCCCCACTGTGATATTATGAACTCCTGAGAAGCATGGAGGGAGCAGTTCCTGAGCACCACAGCTGTAATTTTACCAGGCCTTATGTGGCCATGTAAGGTAGGAAGGGAGAAGAAGGTTCCATACAGAGCACACCTGCATAAAGGTCAGAGAAAATCTGGCCTAGCGCTGAGATGCTATGCTACAATTAGTCCATAATCATGACTGTCATGGTTGACCTGTGAGATGTTGAGGATGGAACTGCCTATATAACAGCAAGATTAGGACAATATGAATCCATCTATTCTGAAGTCACTGGCCCTCTTTGTTCCATTATGCATCAGTAGAATATATGATTGAAACAAAGCTCTTGATGGATAGCCTATTAAAGAATGAGACCAGGCTAGGATCAGATGCTCTTTCAGCCCTACATCAAATATCTAAATATAGTTTCTTTCTGTCTGAATACTAAAATGACTGAAAAAAAAGTTTTGCATCTTGACTGGGATTATATGCACTGAATTTCTATACTAGTGACAAATGACTGAAAGCCTATTAAGTATGGAAGGATCTGAATAAAATGTAGCAAAGCAGTAATAAACTGAGTGAGATGATACCACTAAGAAAACATGAAACTATGCCATTATGGAAATACATTCAAATCATACGATAATGAAACTGAGGCGATGAAGAACACTTGACTAAAATGTAAAGGGATGCAGGCTGAAATGGAAACAAGAATAAGAGGGATAAACTAGGCTGAAAAGGAAGAGGGGATGAATTGTACTGAAATGGGAAAAAGGTTAAAGCATTCAGTTTCCTTGGTGATGGGCACTACATAAAAGCCTAGTTAAAATGGGAAGATACTGAGATTAAACAAATGCTGCAAACACACGCCTGAGTAACTTTACTTATATAAGTATAGTCCAATGGGATACTCATGTGAGTAAAGTTACTAATGTATGCAAGTCATTGTAGCATTAAGCCATAACCAGGGGCTAAATTATGCCACTTTAGTTCATGTTGAACAATACCTTACTTCTTGAATAATTTTACTGGGCCGACTCAAGAAGTAAGGATGGGGCAGTATTTGGCCCTAACTGGTTAAGTAAGTGCCTGATTCGACAAAGTGCTAAGCACCGCCTGTTAAGAGCTGAACATCCTCAACACTCACTGGTAGAATTGCTCATCACCTCACAGAATTTGGCCCTGAATCCGGTAAACTCTTCCTGTGACTGAGAATAGTCAGTTTTGCAGAATTGGAAAGTGAAGAGCAACTCATTGATTTTCATTGGAAATCAAGATAGAACCATAGAATAGAATAGAATCATAGAGTTAGAAGGGACCTCAAGAGGTCATCTAGTCCAACCCCCTGCTCAAAGCAGGACTAACCTCAGCTAAATAATCCCAGCGAGGGTTTTGTCAAGCCTCATCTTAAAAACCTCTAAAGATGGAGATTCCACCATCTCTCTAGGTAACGCATTCCAGTGCTTCACTACCCTCCTAGTGAAAAACTTTTTCCTAATGTCCAACCTAGATCTCCCCCACTGCAATTTGAGACCTTTGCTCCTTGTTCTGTCATCTGCCACCATTGAGAACAGCCTAGCTCCATCCTCCCTGGAACCCCCTTTCAGGTAGTTAAAGGCTGCTCATTCTTCTCTTCTGCAGACTAAACAAGCCTAATTCCTTCACCTCTCCTCATAAGTCTTGTGCTCCAGCCCCTAATCATTTGGTTGCCCTCCACTGGACTCTCTCCATCTTCTCCACATCCTTTTTGTAGTGGGGGGCCCAAAACTGGACACAATACTCCAAATGCGGCCTCACCAATGCCGAATAGAGGGGAATAATCACTTCCCGCGATCTGCTGGCAATGCTCCTGCTAATGCAGCCCAATATGCTATTAGCCTTCTTGGCAACCAGAGCACACTGCTGACTCATATCCAGCTTCTTATCCACTGTAACCCCCAGGTACTTTTCTGCAGAACTGCTGCCTAGCTCATTGGTCCCCAGTCTGTAGCTGTGTATGGGATTCTTCCGTCCAAAGTGCAGGACTCTGCACTTGTCCTTCTTGAACCTCATCAGATTTCTTTTGGCCCAATCCTCCAGTTTCTTTAGGTCCTTCTGTATCCTATCCCTACCTTCCGGGGTATCTACCACTCCCCCTAGCTTAGTATCATCTGCAAACTTGCTGAGGGTGCAATCTACCCCATCCTCTAGATCATTAATGAAGATGTTGAACAAAACCGGCCACAGCACCGACCCCTGGGGCACTCCGCTTGTGACCGGCTGCCAGCTAGACATGGAGCCATTGATCACTATTCGTTGAGCCCTACGCTCTAGCCAGTTCTCTATCCATTTTATAGTCCATTCATCTAACCCATACTTCTTTAACTTGCTGATAAGAATACTATGAGAGACCGTATCAAAAGTTTTGCTGAAGTCAAGGTATATCACGTCCACCGCTTTCCCTACATCCACAGAGCCCGTCACCTCTTCATGGAAAGCATTCAGGTTGGTCAGGCATGACTTTCCTTTGGTGAATCCATGTTGACTGTTCCTGATCACCTTCCTCTCTTCCAAGTGTCTTAAAATGGATTCCTTGAGGACCTGCTCCATGATTTTTCCAGGGATTGAGGTGAGGCTGACTGGTCTGTAGTTCCCTGGATCCTCTTTCCTCCTTTTTTTGAAGATGGGCACTATATTTGCTTTTTCCAGTCATTAGGGACCTCCCCCAATTGCCACGAGCTTTCAAAGATAATAGCCAATGGCTCTGAAATCACATCAGCCAACTCCCTCAGCAACCTTGGGTGCATTGCATCTGGCCCCATGGACTTGTGTATGCCCAATCTTTCTAAATAGTCTTGGACCTGTTCCTTCAGCACTGCGGGATGTTCACCTCCTTCCCATTCTGTGCCGCCCAGTGCAGTAGTCTGGGAGCTGACCTTGACTGTGAAGACAGAGGCAAAAAAGGCATTGAATACCTCAACTTTCTCCACATCCTCTGTCACTAGGTTGCCTCCCCCATTCTGTTAGGGGCCCACACTTTCCCTAATCTTCCTCTTGTTGGTAACATACCTGTAGAAACCCTACTTGTTTTCCTTCACATCCCTTGCTAGCTGCAACTCCAACTGTGCTTTGGCCTTCCTGATTTAATTCCTGCATGTTTGAGCAGCATTTTTATACTCCTCCCTAGTCATCTGACCAAGCTTCCACTTCTTGTAAGCTTCTTTTTTGTGTTAAGTTCACCAAAGACTTCTTTGTTAAGCCAAGCTAGATGCCTACCATATTTGCTATTCTTTCTGTACATTGGGATGGTTTGTTCCTTTACTCTGTCAATCAATGGTGTTTTAACTGGGCTGAATCTCAAAAGGGAAAGGCAAAATGGACTGAATTTGAAAGGGCAAAAAATAGGTCTCTGAAGGTGAAAAAAAGATGACACAGGGATTACTGAAATGGAAGGGTACATCATAAGTTTATTCTTAGGAGGAAGCTCAAGTGAACTGTATACAGAGAGGGATTTGTTTACAAGTCCCTACAAAACTGCAATTTTCCTTTTAATTTTATGTTTTTTTCTGCAGTTTAAGATATGATCGAGTGTAAAAATGACAATTGATTTTATAGCTGACTCAGGCATCCATTTCACAGCATAGATAAGTCAGGCACTGTGTGCCAATATTTGAACGAGTGGAATTTTTTTTAAAATAGCCACCTGGGAAGTATTTCCTTAAAGAAGAATTTTCACCATGTGAAATTTGCAGTGTTTAAACATAAATAAATATACTCTGCTTTTAATTCATGGACATATCTGTAATTTAATAAGATATTTTCTTCCTTACAGCTAGATTTTAATTAGCCTTCTTCTGCACGCAATACTTTGCTTCTACGTTCAGTCTACTGTTAAAGAAATTTTTATCACAAATTCTATATATATTCATTACTTTCAGTTTATACCAGCACACACAGGAACAAATTATTATTATCAATAGTAATATTTATTATTAGTAGTAGTGGTAACAGCCAAGTAAAACCAAAAGGCTCCAACTGAGATATGGGCCCCATTGTGCTACGTATTGTATGTATACACAGTACATAGTACTGTATGAGCTTACACACACACACGCACACACACACTATATTAAAAAAAAAAACTGCTAAGGTACAAAGTCAAGCACTCAAAAGTTAGGAAATGCCAGAATTAATATTGCCTGTGCAACCTTAAATCACTTCCCTTGTGTGTATGCATTATGACACAGTCCTTAATTTCATGATCACATACTATTTTTCCCACAGGACCCATACCTCATTCAGCGCACAGATGGATGGTGCTCAGCAAGCACTATTCAGCATTTTGTTTTCACCTCATTGTTCAATTGCCCTAAGCCTTACTCACTGCACACTATTCAAACCCTGCTGTGAAGACAGAATTATTAATTTCTTCAGGAGTTTTTCTATGCTGCTTATTACTATATTATGTGGGTGCCCCACAAACAATAATTAATATTCACAACACTCCTGTGAGATGAGAGAGAGGTATTATCACCATGTTGCTGATGGTGAACTGAGGCACAGAGATTAAATACATTTTCACTCATTTTGGATGCCCAATCTGAGATGATTAGGGTCTCGTTTTTCTTCATTCTTAGGCTAATCTAGCATTTTATATGTTCAAAGCCTAGCTCCCACTAACTTCAGTTGGAGGGATCAATTCAGGCACCCATAAAATGAGGAAGACACATTTATTGACCACTTGTGAAATATTTGGTGTATGTGACTTGCTCAGAATCATATAAGAACTCTGTGGCAGAAACAGGGATAGAACCCACTTATCTATTAACTATCCAATCTGAAGCATCAGAGAGAGACCTTCCTGTCCATTTATATTATGGATATGTTGTTTGCAACACCACAGTTAAGACTGAGTTGCAATTTCCACTCAGAGGGATTCATCTTCTTTGTTTTGCCTCAGAAATAGAGTATATCCTCTCCAAATTTACAGCTCTTACTCACTGAACAGACAATAAAATTCTAAGAATTTATAAGTAACTCTGTTAATTACTTTATGAATTAAAATTAATTAAAAACTAGGTACTTTAAAAAATTTAACATCTGGGTCAGTCTTTTCTTTGTCCTGATTTATGATCTTAACATAAGAATAAAGCAGACATTTCAAACTATGCATACAATTAAAATTAATTGAAATCTTGCACATATGCTATATTTGAAGAAATTAGTTTGTAATTAAACTAAGTTAGTAATGATTGTTGAATTTAATTATTATGCTTAAATAGTTTACAGTCAGGCTCAGGTTAACATTCAGATAGCTCTTAAGAGGGATCATTGTGACATCACAGGTAATAAACTAATCACCACCATTCCTCTACAACTAATTTGCATATAAATGTTCTACTGATTGTAATGACTAAGTGGAATAAGTGAGACAGATCACATGGTGTAAGAGTTCTCATTGGTAGATTAGCTGGCCCAACTGTCACTGCTCTTTAAAGGTTTCATTGGGTATCAGTGCTTTAAATGCCTCTCATGGCCATGCTGCCTTGCATCTGCCACTGCTGGAGGAACTGAGGCAGCAGAACCAGGGGAATCTCTGAAGCACAGAATACCTGAGGCACAGGGACTGGGCTCTCCTTGCCCCTCACCCTTCATAAAGCACCAGCCTCTACATCTCTTTCAACCAAAGGGTTAATTGCAATCCATTCCGATTCACAAGTATCGCGTGATTGTCTTGCACTGCTCTGATGGTGTTAAACAGTTTCACACCCATTTAACTGGCCACTGTACTTAGTGCTTTGGTGTCCCACTGAATCTGCGCTTAAAAGTTAAAATTTAAAACAATGATTTATGGTTGATACTCTATATCAACAAATCATTAGAAATATGGCACAGTTGCATTCTCTTTGTTTTTTTTTTTGCTTGTTTTTTTTTTTTTGCTTGTTTTATTTACTGTTTGTATATGAAATTGTGATAACTTTAAAAACTAAGGAAATTCTCAGACAAAAACTATTTTAAAATTGAATTAAGTTTGAAAGTACATTTCAGTAATTTAAGGATAAAAACAATTACAGGTACATTGTAGTAGTCCCTAAATCAAACATTATAAATCAAAGAAATTCAGAGGTAAGATTATTCTTAAAAGAAATCCAAACATATTAGAGTAAGAAATGTACGTTCCAGGCACCCAAATATGACATTTGCCCTGTAGTAATGCTATAAGGGTAAAAAGGAAAATAATAATTTATGCAAAAATTCTAATCTGTTTTCAAAATCAACTATATTTGTTAAGCTTAAATAAAAATTAAACTACTTTGCTGATTTGGCTAGGAGTTCTATCTATACAACTAGAGGATTCATAAACAAATAGGACTTGCAGCTCCACACATTGGAATCAAGGTTAATCAAGAAGTGTTTACTGAGCAAGAATAAGGATATGTCTATACTGATGGCGGCAAAGTTGCTGCCGCCATATCGATTTTTCTGGATCGATTGAGTGGTCAGTGTAGACCCGCTCAATCGATCAGGAAGTCGACTGAGTAAAACCACCCCCTCAAGTAACGTAGCACTGTGTCAACGGGAACACAGTTCCCGTCAGCGCAGTGCAGTGAAGATGGAACACAGAAGGGAAGTACAGCAGTTGACGGGAGTTACGCAAACTACTCTGCATAGTTTGCGTAACTCCCATCGACTGCCACCGAGTCTCCAGATAAGTGTAGACCAGGGCTAAGTCATTGATGCTGCCTTGCTTATGGAGATGTCAGAAAATTTCAAGCCCACACTCCAAGGTCTCCAACATGCATCCTGCAGTATGGGGATGAATATCTTATTTCAGACAACTAAAGTCCAGAACCTCAAAGCTTTGAGCCTCCAGAGCCCCCAGTGCAGGTGGTATTGAGTACCATAGATAGCGTTGATGAGTTAATCTACCTAATAGCGTTCAAATGGTAATAGCAAACCAGATGCTTTTTGGAGAATAGGTCTTGCTTTCTCCTTCATGAAGTCCATGTGTCATTTACGGACGCAAAAATATTTTCTGTGCTAAGACAAAAATCAGGATCTATCAAACCTGTGTACTACCTGTACTGCTATACAGGGGGAAAACCTGGATCCTCCTACAGATAGATTTTAGCCATCAAAAGGCATTCTAAATGCACTGTGAGCACTAAATCCTAAGAATAAAATGGTTTGACTTTGTGAAAAACATCACAATCTCACAAAGATTTGGCCTCCCTTCAGTTGCTCATCATATCCAAAAGTGGTATTGCATGCTATTTGGACATACCGTTTGGATGGACACAAACACTCTAGTATACTGCACTTTCAAACTTTCCTTTGATGTGCCCCAGAATTCATGGATTTTTTAGGACTGAATCAAATCTGGGAACTTCACTTCATGATGCCTGGTGTGATGCCATCACCTATGGTCACTGGCTGGCACAATGGTCCTTCATAGAATCATAGGACTGGAAGGGACCATGAGCAGTCTTCTAGTCCAGTCCCCTGTACTCAAGGCAGGACCAAACATTATCTAGACCATTCCTGACAGGTGCCTGTCCAATCTGCTCTTAAAAATATCCAATGATGGAGATTCCACCACCTCCATAGACAATGTAGACCATAGCTTAACTATCCTGACGGTTAGGAAGTTTTTCCTAATGTCCAACCTATACTGCCCTTATTGCAATTTCCTCTTGTCCTATCCTCAGAGGTTAACAAGAAAAATTTTTCTCCCTCCTCATAACAGTTTTTTATGTACTTGAAAACTATTATAATGTCCACTCTCAGTCTTCTCTTCTCCAGACTAAACAAACCCACTTTTTTCAGTTTTCCCATGTAGGTCATGTTTTTTTAGACCTTTAATCATTTTTATTGTTCTTCTCTGGACTTTTTCCAGTATGTCCACATCTTTCCTGAAATGTGGCACCCAGAACTGGACACAATACTCCACTTCAGGCCTAATCCATGTGGAGATGAGAAGAAGAATTACTTCTTGTGTCTTGCTTACAACTCTCCTGCTAATACATCCCAGAATGATGTTTGCTTTCTTTGCAACAGTTACACTGTTGACCCATATTTAACTTGTGATCCACTATGACCCCAGATCCCTTTCCTCAGTACTCCTTCCTAGGCAATCATTTCCTATTTTTTATGTGTGCAACTGATTATTCCTTCCTAAGTGGAGCACTTTGCATTTGTCCCCATTGCATTTCATCTTATTTACTTCAAGTCATTTCTCCAGTTTGTCCAGATCATTATGAATTTTATTCTGATTCTCCAAAGCACTTGAAACCCTTCCCATCTTGGTATCATTCACAAACTTTAGAAACGTACTCCATATGCCATCATATAAATCATTGATGAAAATATGGAACAGAACTGGACCCAGAACTGATCCCTTTGAGACCCCCTTGATATGCCCTTCCAGGTTGACTGTGAACCACTGATAACTACTTTCTGGGAACGTTTTCCAACCAGTTATGCACCCACTTTATAGTAGCTCCATCTAGGCTGTATTTCTCTACTTTGTTTATGAGAAGGTCATGCACAACGGTATCAAAAGCCTTACTAAAGTCAATATATACCACATCTACCACTTCTTCCCTATCCACAAGGCTTGTTACTTTGACAGAGAAAGCTATTAGTTTGGTTTGACATGATTTGTTCTTGACAAATCCACGCTGACTGCTACTTAGCACCTTATTATCTTCTAGGTGTTGCAAATTGATTGCTTAATTATTTGCTCCATTATCTTTCTGAGTACTGAAGTTAAATTGACAGGTCTGTATTTCCCCAAGTTGTCCTTATTCCCCATTTTATAGATTGGCACTATATTTGCCCTTTTCCAGTCCTCTGGAATCTCTTCTGTCTTCCCATACTTTTCAAAGGTAATTGCTAATGGCTCAAATATCTCCTCAGTCAGCTCCTTGTGTATTCTAGGATGTATTTAATCAGGCACTGGTGACTTGAAGATATCTAACTTTTCTAAGTAATTTTTGACTTGTTCTTTCCCTATTTTATCCTATCACATTTTCACTGGCATTCGTGAAGTTAGATGTCCAATCGCTACTAACCCTTTTGGTGAAAACTGAAACAAAAACGACTATGAGTGTGTGTGTGTGAGCAAACATTAAACAGAATGTGGTATGGTATATTTTCTTGAAAAATAATATTAGAAGGCAAAAACTCAGTCAGAAATATACCTGTCACACCCATTGACACTCACACACAGAGCTTCCATTACAGTGAGATCTTCTGTCAGATGAGAAGATGTGAGTCATTTTAAAACAGTATTTTACAATCTATTTTGTTCAGCAATCCACAATATGGCCAAAAAGCCATCCCACAATTTACCATGTGTTCTTTGATTTAAACTGCCTATATATTGAGATTCATACATTACTGTTTATTTCAGTCAAACACAGGGATGCTATGCATGATTCCCTTCTCAGCCTCAACAAATCACAATGCCACAAGAAAGTGCACTGAAATATCAACATGTTTCTTTGAGATGACAATATATTTATCTGAATGTGAACCCGGCAGATTTTAAGATAAAAAATACACACCAGTGTCTTCATCTTAATTACACCAGATTATTTTAATGAAACCTTGAGGGGGCTATTTTAAAATCACATGAAACAAAAAGATCAGAGCAGTAGTATTACAATTTGCTACTTAGACTGCTTCCTATTGTACGCATATCATATTTGTTAAAGAGAAGTGGACATACCCAGACACATTTTGCTGCTAACCACAAAGTTCAGCAAACTAATCCAGGTGATCAGCAAACTAATCCAGGTGATCAGCACATGGGGTTAGCTTCATCCAAGTGTGAGCATCCCTACAGCAAAGCCCTACCCATGTTACTGTGTCCATCACTCTTTCTGCACTTGCCTGTCTCTGTCTGGGGGTATATCCCATAATTCTTTGTGCTAAGACACTCTCAGATTCCTTCTCAGCTAATTGTGTCAATTGTGGGAGAACTTTTGGGGGAATTGTGGGAAGGCACTGGAGGACTTTCAGCCCTTGAGGGATTTTGACTGGATCCTGTCTGCAAAGTGGGTGGGTTCCAGCCTGACTTAATGTGGAATCCATGCTCTAATGCAAGGGATTCTCAAACTGGGGGTCGTGACCCCTCAGGGGGTTCCAAGGTTATTGGGGGGGGGTCATGAGCTGTTAGCCTCCATACATGCTGGTAAGGGTGGCATGGCATGGGAGGGTCATCACTTTTTTGGGGGGGTTGTCACAGCCTAAAATATTTTCAAAGGGGATCCCAGCAAAAAAAGTTTGAGAACCCCTGCACCTATATCACTGTAGTAAGTTAGCCTGGGCTTGCAGTACTTCCAAACCTGCATCAGAGGTTTTTCTGTGTAGATGGTAGGGGAGCTTATGCTAACACTTATGAGTTATTAGCTTATGAGTCAGAGCTGAGGTTAACTGTGCAATGAAGACATAGCCTAAATCCCAAACCCAGATTCTTTTCTCTCTGGGTAAGGAAGCAATGGTATCTGTGACTGATGGAATTATGACACAAGATGGGGAAGGTAACATCTTTTATTGGACCAACTTCTGTTAGTGAAAGAGACACAGTTCTGAGTTTACACAGAGTTCATCTTCAGGCCTAGGAAAGTTGCTCAGAGTGATGGCATGGTGTAATATTTATGTCATGACACAATGCTGTGAAGCTATGTCTTCTGACCTTGAACTTGCAAACTTTAACTTGTTTCTTGTAACAAGTTTAAGGGTTTCAGGGCTGAGGATAGCCAAGCCTCAGGACTACAGAGGCACACCTGGGTTGGATTAGAGGCTTCCTTATAACAATCAGCAGGCAGATGCAAGATGTAGTTGACAGGAAGAAAAAATAAAAAGCCAAGGCTTCAGGCAGAAAAGCTCTGGCACTGGTGGTTTAGGTGGAGCAGACTGGCACAAGGAAGAGCTATGTGTCTGGCAGAACTAGGGCTGAGTATGAATGTCTAAGTTATGGACTTTATTTAGGGACTCTGAGGATTGTTTGAACCTTTTACTGTTATTAAACTGCCCTGGGTGGGGGTGTTGTCAGCCATCAGAGAGATAATGTGAAGTTCTTAAGGGGCTTGCAAGAAAGACCTGTGGCCATAAAGGGTGGTCAATAAGTGGTCACCCCACTACTGTCTAGAATGCAGTCATTTTAGATAGGATTTTTAGACATGGGATACAATGACATAAAATATCTGAAAGGGGCAGTGTGAATGGTAATTTTGATTCCTGACTTCTGTTCAGTCAAACTCTCAAGTTTGACAGTTCTTTGTATTAAACCAAACAAACAGAAATCAGTGAAAATAAATCCATATGCATTACAAAATGATGGTTTTCCATCTGTATGTATTTAGATGCAAATTTACAAAGAAAGCTACTTGTACAAGCATTTAGGAGCTGTCATTTTCTCCTACAAGTACCGGACCCTTTTTACATGAAGACAAATTCCCCACACCTTCCAACACTGTGGATTGAGAAGCACCAGAAAAATCCCATTATTGCTACTTGTCAGGTTTATCTATTACTCTCTTGGCAGCATGCTATGCATTAATTTCCTACTGCTTCCAAATAAAGAAATTCAAAGCTCCATACATTTTTCTCATGTAGAATAATCAGGGGGGAAAAATCAGAGAATTGTAATCAATTATTTTGAGTACCAATTTCCTTGAGTACTGTATGTTTTATCTGAAGAAATACATCAGCCTAAGATTTGCATCATTCTGCTTGCATTAGTGTATTTATAGCCTTTAAAATCTGTTTGCTCATCTTTTTCAATACTGTTTGTCCACTGAAATTGTCATTATATTTTATCGGCTAAAAGCCTGAGTAAATAATTTGCAGTTAATCATTTATTGGATTAATTTACTTCCTTTCCTGCTTGTAGAACATGTGAATTTTGTTATATGATTTCATTTGTTGCCTGATCCAGAGCCTATTGAAGCTAATAGAAGTATCTTCACTGACTTTGATAGACTTTGGCTTTAGCGCTTGATGGATATCCTTTCCATTTTTTAAATCTATACAGATTGATCACACGTGTTCTAAATACAAGCTCCATTGCTTAAGGCCTGCAAACAGTTATCCTCATGCTTAATTTGGCTCCTCTGAAGAGTCACATATTAAACTTAATGCAGCTATTCATAAACTGCATGTGTGTGAATGTCTGCTGGTCACGGTTTTAGAGTTTGGGCCTTACTGAACAGGGGCATGCTCCAGCTTCGTTATAAAATAGAATATTCCTTCTTTGCTCTCTCACAATCCACTTGCCATCAGCAAAACCCTCTTCAATTACTGGTAATACCTTGCAATGCATCATTAGATAAATGCCTTTTTAATAAAGAGAATCCAGGTCTACTAGTAAAATACTATGATTGAATACCTTTAATCTCTCAGCTTCATTAGGCAGTGACAAGCTGTCATGGTCTTTTCTTATTTATTCTGCTTGAGTTGCCAACCCTTTCCTGCAGCTATTAATAATGACAGATCATTTATTACTTTATGAGAACACAAATACATTTCCATCTCTGTCTTATACATTTTTCCAACCCCATAGATTGTCAATTTGGAAGCTGCTTCCACTCCAGAAAAAAAAAATCCTCTTACTTCCAGCTGAACCATGCTGTACAACTGAAGCCTTAATTATGGATTAGTTTAGCATTTCCCAGTCATGTGTCATCAATGTTTCCTTTGGAAAATACAGTGTTTCTTACTCTGATTCTCTTTTTTAAATGAAAGTTTCTTAAATGGAGTTAAATTGCCTCCACTCTAAGGATGAACTAAAGTTTCATCCTTTTGTTCAAAACAAGGCTAGCCATGTTTGACTTCTCTGCTGCAATTCAAAATGTGAAGGTCAGAATAAATAAATTCCAGGCAGAGGAAGATTATTGAAGGGCAAATTATCTGTAGTGACGCATTCCTATTCAAAGCAAAGCAAACTTTCACCGCAATGTTATTCATTAATCACTATGGATACTGTGTCAGTGATAAGTGGTGAATTTGACATGCTAAAAGACAATTTCAGTTTGCAAGGAAATCATATATTTTCTCTTCAAAGAGGATAATAATAGTTTATGATATAAGAAATGCAAAGCATCTACTTTCCTTCACATCAGAGGAATAACTACTCCACAAACTCAAATTGTTGGTGAGGTACCCACCAATAATGCTGATTGACTTGGGATGTGTTTTTTCACTGGCAAATGAAACTGACATCCTAGTTTTTAATGTTTAACAATAATGGATGCAAATAACTAACCTATCATATCTAAATATCCTTGGAACAGTTCTGTATAGAGACTTTTGCTGAATGTGGCAAGTTCCTAAATGTAAATAACTTCTCATTCTCTAAATTTCATGGATCAGAATAATTATTAATTCATGTAAAAATGATGGTGCAATAAAGTAGCATCATCAATTACATATGAACAACAAGTACTAATCGGACAGAGTCTCAGTTAAAATTGTACAATCATATGGACAAGAAGAAATAAAGCAGCAAATTGCACCATAACTTGACTTTTAACTTTTGCAGATGCAACAGCCTCATTTCTACTGTGTTTAGGATTTAAGTTTTGGGGTTCTGAATAATCTGTACTACTCATCACAAACCTCAATAACACAGTGATGGGCATATTAGAAATATATAGAGCTAAAGAGAGTTCTATAATTTATATTATGTAGTATTACAATTAAAAAGAAGTGTCAAATTTTGGAAGGATGCATTTTTAATCAGAAAGGGTTACTGAACTCACCCCCAAAAACTTCTAGTTGAATGTAAAAACAAAAATTATGTCACAAATGCAGTAAGCTCTGCATGGTTACTAAAGGTTACATATGCCCTAAATCAGTGCCTGACTGCTCTGCACCACCATTTGTGATGCTAAAGAAGCATATTTTAGAATAATAGAAATGCCTGGCTCTTGCACAGACCTTTTCATCAACAAATCTCAAAGTGTTTTATAAAGGAGGGAAGGATCATTATCCCCATTTTACACATGGAGGGTGTTGGTATATATATGTGGGGAAAACAAAGCACAGAGAAGTGAAGCAACTTGGCTGAGGCTGACCAGCAGGTCTGTGGCAAGTCAGAAATAGAAACTAGGTTTCCTGAGTCACAGTGTCCAGTGTTCTGTTCACTGGGAAACACTACTTACCATTACAGGGAAAATAAGCAAGCCTTGCATTGTAGTTTACTAGCAGGGGACATCTGAATATCTCTTTCAGGCTCTTCTGGAGGCTTACGTCCAATAGGCTCAAACCTGCAAATGAGCATTCCAACCCCTGCCTTTGCAAGACACCTCTCACCCCAGGACCCTTACTTTTCTTTAGTGACTGTAGGGGCACCAAAGGACTTGCCTTCTTCTGATTAGCCGCTTCTGTCTTTGAGGAAGTGGGGCTGGCAGTCCCAAGAAGGGCCTTCTAAGAGACCAAGAAAAGATTTCCCCAAGCTCTATATACAGACATCACAGGGGGAAGAGGAAATCCTCCTTCTTCCACTGCAGTCAGTTCTATATCAAGCATCAGCAACAGGCAGTGCCTCATAAGCAAGAATGAGCACAGTCACTGAGTAATACTTGGGATTCCTAACCAAACTCATGAAGGGAAATCAAATTCATAATACCTAGGTCATGACCAAGAGGGAACCCTTGCCTGAATGCTTCCCAACTACCTCTTTGGTTACTGAGACTTTAATACCCCTGAGGCTTGGTGGAGAGTCAGTTGCAGTGGAAGATGAAGTTTTTCTCCTCCTTATACCCTAACAGTCAGGAGTTAGGCTGTGTCCTGTACTCCACCTTTCCAAGATCATTAGGACTGGAAATGGGCAGTGGCACTGCAGGTGATCCCCACCAAGGACAAAAGATGGGAAGTGACTGGCTGGTGTACCCCTCCTCACAGACCGAGGAAGTTTCAGGAGGGGAGCAGTCACTGTTACCTCCATTAAAAGTGGCAAAAATTATGCAGAGGGCCTCAGGAATTTCTGGGAGGGAGGCAGGCAAGTAAGTACATAGTAAGGAAGGAGCTATTAAACAGAGAATCAAATTTCTCTACTGTAGGAGAATGTCTTCTGAGTTATGAAAAATCTACTGAACTTCTAATCTAGGCTCCATTCCAGTGTGTTCAAGGTTTTGTGTGAACATTAACACAAACGTACTTCACAGTAATCCTGTTACACTCCCTGGCATATAAATATGACCACCACCATCATCAAACAAATTTCACATTGACCTAAAGGAAAAGTCCTGGTATCCTGAGTATCAGAACTGTGTTTGTCACTGTATTTCGCTATTAATTAATGAAGTTCATCAGCATGATTCTCTGTCATCGTTACCAAGCTAATTATGTGCTCTTTCTGACAGCACCTGATATAATCATGGCTCCCTGCATTGCTGAAAATAGCAACTATCTCATCACTCAGGAGACAGTTGGGAGCCTTAACAAACTCTCTAATTGACATGTATGCACAGAGTTTGTTCTTGGAGTGGTAAAGAAGAATTAATTAGATATGTCTTACTAATATCACTAATCAACAAAATCCAAATCCACAATGTTTTTACATTGGAAAGATCCAAATCTAGGAACAAAACTGTACATAACATAATAAAAATGTTGACATCTTTGAACTTAATACATCTTCCACTGAATTGCTAATAAACATTATGCATATTATACATTGTTTATATATGATGAGAACCTGCTAAAAAACAAAATAATGAACAGAAATCCTGATCAACACTCCTTTCAGGAAAAAAGCATAGCTTCCAGGGTATATCTACACTGCAGAGTGAAGTCGACTTACTTAAAGTCGACTTTCACCCACTGATTTTTAGAAGTTGATGGATCATGTCCATACCACGCTCTTTGCACAGGGTTTGTGTGTCCACACAATTGTGTCGGCAGTGAAAGGAGTGCACTGTGGGTAGCTATCCCACAGTGCAACTAGCTGCAGTGGCTGTTGGGATGAGTTTCATCTTCCCATGATGCAACACTCCTTCCCCCTCCCTTCTTTCACCAAACAAACAGGAAACCAATTTTTGCACCATTTGTTTATGCCGTGTGCTCGCCATTGCTGGGGAGACATGGAGCCAGCTCAACTCTGCACTATTATTGTGAGCATCACAAATACATTGTGGCTTATCATTGAGTATTTTCAAAGAAGAATGAGAACCCAAAGCACAGGGAACCGCAATGCCACCGAGGCTGCCTTGCTACAAGCCATCGAGTGGAACAATTCCTGATTGCTGCAGGCTGTAACACATCATCTGCAGTCCGTGGAGTGCCAGTTCTAGTCCCGGGAAACAAGCACAGATTGGTGGGGCCACATTGTTATGCAGCTGTGGGATGATGACCAGTGGCTGCAAAACTTTCATATGTGAAAAGCCACTTTCCTTGAACTTTGCTCAGAGCTATCCCTGTCCCTGAAGCACGTGAATACTCACATGAGACAAGGTCTGATGGTAGAGAAGAACGTGGCCATCGCTCTGTAGAAGCTGGCAACCCCCGACCGGTATGCTCGGTTGGGAGTCACTTCAGAGTCTGTAAATGTACTGTGGGAGCTGCCATGATTCAAGTGTGCAGGGCCATCAATAGACTTCTGCTACGAAGGCTAGTGACTTTGGCAAACATGCAGGACATAGTGGAGGAGGAGGGCATTGATGGCACGCACATCCCTATCTTAGTGCCTGCCCACCTAGCAACCGAGTACATAAACCACAAGGGGTACTTTTCATGGTCCTGCAGGCCCTTGTGGATCACAGGAATCATTTTACAGATATCGATATGGTGTGGTCTGGAAAGGTGCATGACACATGCATATTTTGGAACTCGGGGCTGTTCTCTAACGTGAAGGCAGGTACTTTCTTCTCAGACCAAAAAATTCACATCAGGGGTGTTGAAATGCCAATAGTGATCCTGGGGAATCCTGCTTACCCCTTGCTCCCTTGGCTAATGAAGCCGTACACTGGGCACCTTGACAATGACAAGGAGCATTTTAAAAAGGCTAAGCACTTGCAGAATGATTGCTGAATGTGTGTTTGGGTGTTTAAAGGCCAAGTGGAGAAGTCTCCTCATTAGGCTGGACATGAGTGAAAAGAACATCCCTTCAGTGATATCTGCGTGCTGTGTTTTTCATAATGTGTGTGAAGTGAAGGGGGAAAGGTTCCCCCAGGGTTGGACTGAGGAGACAGAAAGACTGGCAGCCAGATGCCAGCAATATGCTGAGAGCTAACCGCGTAGCGCTTTGCATTAGGGAAGCATTGAAAACCAGGTTCTGCGGTGAGATGCAGTACTGATTTCTGTTCCTGTATGTAATGTGCCTTTGCTTAATATTCCCTCTGCTATGGATATCAGTATTCTCAAAATCCCTCCCAAACAAGCTTTGATTTAATAAAGAAACGTGCTGAAATGTTGCAAACTTTTATTTATGAACATTCAAGTCAGTGGGGGTAGTGTGGTTGCTTGAAGGACAGCTGTTAGTGGTGCCGCCAATGCTTTCTGCTCGCCTCCACCGGGGTGGAGTGCAGCACATATTGCAGCCTGGCCATTCTCCTCCGAAACTGTAGGCAGAGTGGCGTTATGGAAGGGCTGCAGCAGGACTCTGTCCAGCCGCCGCTCCTCCTGAAGCTCCACAAGCCGCCAGAGCATGTCTGCCTGGTCGCGTATGATTCGCAGCATCTCCTGTGTGGTACTGCGATCATGCTCCTGCATCGCTCTTCGACTCTCCCTGTCCATGTTCATGTTCTGGGACAAGGTCATCCGCCACACTCGGAGCTCTGTCTCTGCGGCCATGGAGGGGTTCATGAGCTCACCAAACATGTCATCTCCTGTTTGTTTGTTTTTTCCTCTTCCTAATCCACGATAGTCTTTCCACAGCAGTTCGAGCAGGCTGGGCCAAGGCTGAGGTGTCTACAGAACAAAAAGAAATGCACAACGTTGCTATTGTTAGCAGAGCCAGGGAAATGAAACAACTGCAACAATGTATAAAAAACTCCCCTTGCTGTGCTCAAGACCCTCATTCCATTCCACACATCCCAGAAGGGTTGTCTTGCTGTGCCATTACAGAGATAGTAAAACAGGGGCTCTTTACTCTGCTATAAAGAGGATTAAAAAAGCTCATTTTAAATGCCCTGTATGAGCAGGTGCCTGGGCGCCACGGTTTAATTAAAATGACTGTTTTGTCACGAGGTGGCCACATGGCAATCTTGGGACAGCACGGGGAAGGGGTTAATAGTCTCATCAGAAACCAAAGCAAAATAATTAAGGTGACTTTAGTAGGGCAATACAATGGGGAATAGAGAGGTACAGGACATCTGCTGTACAGCTCGGGTATTTAAACATGCACCGTCTTCCCTAGGTGACCATGAGCGATATCAGTCTCACTCGAGGGTAATGCTCGAGGAAAGGGAAGATTTGCTGCATGCAGCGGGGTACCGGCCTGGACCTTATGCTGCTATGCTGTGTTCTGCCATGATTCTGGCTCCCTTGATTGCAGTGTGGCATGGCAAAGTATCCTACCAGGGAGGAAGGAACAAGACGACCCTTACATGGAAAGAATACCTATGTAATAAAGCAAAAATTATACCCCATGCCTTGCTACCAATAAAAACCTAGTGAAAGGGGCATTAATTGTTTTACAGAGTTGCGTTTTTAATTATTTATTTTGCTTTCACAACAGTATTTGATAAATTTGATTTGTGGCCATTGTGTCATCCTTCTCAATATTAGATAACAGGGAAAAATTTTCCAAAGTGCAAAAATAACTTAGAAACCAGAGGCTCCTGAGTCATTTGTGCAATATTTTCAACAGCAGCATGGAAATATCTATCTATCTATCTATCTATATAAATAGATAGATATATCTATATAGATATATAAAACAAAGAAGCAGTCTTAAAAGTACAACTAACAAGAGAAGTAACTGGTGCCTGACTTAAGATGCATGGTTACCTAATGATTTGCAAATATAAATGTTGCAGCCTCTCTCTTAGATTAAAAAGCTCCATTTGCAGTATGATTTAGAATATAAAATGCTACTACTAAGATAAATTTTTTTGCCCATTGATTTGACTCAATGGTCAAATCTTTTTGAACAACATCACTGACTCACCATTCATTGAGCTGTACACTAACTTCAATATTCTTATCCTTGCCATCAAAGGCCTACATCACAATACTCCTGCCTATAAAAATGACTTCCATGTCTCCTTCCATGTTCCCCACCTTCTCTTCTTTGTCAGTGAAACTAGCCTCAATAACCCTTTCATCTTCTACTCTCTTGATTTATGCCTTTTTTATTTATATATATTTATGCCTTTTTTTTTCCAATGACGCACTTAAGCTTTGAATATCTCCCCAAACCCATTCATCAGCTACCTCTCTGGTCTCTTAAATCTTTCCAAAAGACCCCTCGATTCTACTGTATCATATATGAGATGGTGAGGGGAAGAAGGGTATCAAAGCAAACAAACAACCATAGTTTATCTGAGCAATCAAGTTGTATCCAGGCCTTACTATAGAAACACTGAGTTTACTGTCACCGTTATCCCTTCCTCTGCATCCTTTTTTCTATGTTAGGGCTGGTTGAAATTTTTCATCAAACTTCTTTTTTAATGGAAAAGTGGGATTTTGATTAAACAAAAGTGCATGTGGAAAGCTTTTGCTTTCCTCAAGTTATTTTGGTATCTTATTGAAAAATCTGAAAACTGAAAAATTTTACCTATATATTTTTTCTTAGTTTTTGGACTGAAATTTTGTTCTGGTTTTCAGCTGCCTTTCAGTTGCCTTTGGCTGGCAACTTTCCAATTTTGATTTTTCAATGAATAGTCAATATTTTCCGCCGAAAAAAAAAAGTGGAAAGATTCCAACTGGTATATCAGGGATTTGGTCTATTTCCCTCTTTTACTTAGCACTGTAAGTAAGGAAAAGCTATTTTTTCCTGTGCGGCAAATATCCCTGGACAATATATCATTATACACAACTATACAAAATCTGCAGTCACCAAGGCAATGAAATGTGAGTTTCTGCACCTACACTACAAGTGAAATTTCAGGATCATTCCATGTAGCAAGGAAATGAACATACGCTGAGCCTGCATCAAATGTTTAAATACAAATTTGTCTTAGGGAGACAAGTACTTTCAAATTTTAGCATTATCCACTGGCTAGAACATTCTGATTTTGAACAAAGGAGCTTAGTCAGATCTGGTCCCCATATTTATGACTGTGAGAGATTAAGGGGAAACCAGTTAGAAAGCAGATATATATAACTAACTTTTTAATCCTAATAAAAATGGAGTTTACCAGTTGCTATGAATTATGTTTGGAAGTACTCTGGACTCATATTATCTTCCTCTTCATGGACCTGCCCTTTAAGCCAACACTTTAGAACATGACAGGGGACCAAGACTTCAACTCCGTTACAGAACATCCAGATGTAATCACTGTGAGAGCCTGGCAATTTCCTGTAATATCGCACATAAACTTTATTTAATTAAATTAAACATTACTGAATTAATTTTAACACCTTTGAAGTTAATTGTATTAAAAATGCAGTTGTGTATGTGTTTATTGTGGAACTGTATGCATTTCCACGGGATCTGTGTGTGTGTATAATTTACTTTTTATATAAAGTAGGACTGAAATTCTATCTGGAAAATCAGTCATACAGGATATGGACTGACCTCATCCAAATGTCCTACCTAGATGCATATAATTAACATCTCAGAAACAATGTTCCTAATTTGTTTAATTAATTCTAACTCTGATAAAGAGCAGTGAGGCCTTTAAGTCCTAGCACTCTAATTTCAGGGACACTTTGGTCATTGACATAGAATTCCTGCTGCTGGAGATAGATAATATTCTCGAGAGAAAACAGTCAGTCTTCCTTAATTGAAATGATCTTCTAGAAGAAAAGTGTGGTAGATTAGGTTAGAGGAGGGCTAAGCTCTGCACTGAACATTAGTATATTTGACATTCACTTTTTGGAAAAGAGCTATATTGCTCTCATATAATGCCAATAAGCTTGGAACATGTTTCCACTGAAATATTTCCTACTGAAATTACAAGTGCACCCATTGTCCCAAGTAGGGTCAGTGTTCATTAGTGGAAGAAGGCTGCAAGAAACGGAGGGAGGATATTTGATGCAATATCCAGTAGAGCATTTTCAGATTTTACACAACAATATCTGAAGTGTTCAAAAGGGGTAGTCGTGTTAGTCTGTATACAGCAAAAACAATGAGAGTTCTTTAGCACTTTAAAGACTAACAAATTTAATTTTAGCAGGCATAAGCTTTTGTGGGCTTCAGGCCACTTCCTCAGATGCAGTTGGTAGAAATAATACAGCAAATATTGGCAACATACATAGGAGGCAACATATACATATCCAAAGGCATAGACTACAGTGGGGTGGGTGGATGAAAGCCGGGTACTTGAGGCCTAATGACAACCATTGAGTAGGAGGTGAGAATGGGTGATCAGAGCAACTTACTTCTTGTAATGAGAGAGCCATTCCAAATCCCTGTTTAAACCCAGTTTGAATGTGTCAAGTTTGCAGATAATTTCCAACTCAGCAGTGTTTTTGTGAAGTGCTTTTGTGTCCAGAGATGTTATCTGCTCCCTCCTCTCACTCCCCACAAAATCAGCCCCCTGGTTCAGATTTTCAAATTAGGATAAAGAATAAAGAAAGAGAGATGAACAGCAGCAACTTCAATTGATGAGGTTTTAAAATACAAAATCTCTTTGTTGGGTCTGGCTTTTCCTTCTGCAGAGATAGAGGGCAAAGTCATTCTGTTCAGATTAGGACTAGGAAGTGAGGGCCTGATCCTGCAAGATACTGAGAGGCAGAACAATCACAGAAACAGATGTGACTGGAAGCAACACAATACCTGCCAAGAGGAACAAGACACATTTCCATTGTTTTTGTCACTTTGGGCCCAATTATGCATACTTTCTTCTCTTCCAACGCTTCAGTTTTTTTAAGTCTACTATTAGGTGACTTCACTTTTCCCTTTTTTGAATTGGCTTTTCTGCAGGTAGGGCTTCCTATTATAGACAAAAGTTGTTTTTACGTTTTCTTTGTTAGACTGCCACAGGTTTGGTCTACATTTAAAATTAGGTCAAAATATCTACAGCACAAGGAGTAGTAGTTGTTCCAACATGGTTAAAACATGGTCTGATTCTGTGTGCTGTATTTTAATGAATGCTACCCAGGCAACAACCAATAACGTTTTTACTCAGTTGTGTCATTACTATTTTGTAATTAGTCTAAATCTAGCTATCTATCTTAAGACCCTGAAAAAAAGCATTCATTACCCATCTCAGTCAGACGTAATGCCACCTGCAGTAAGGAAGGAAGCAAAGCATTCACAAATACAGAACTTCCTTCTCCCAATGAGGAGACACGGAGTCACCAGAACCCCTTCATTCTAGCATTGCAGTGTAAAAGGTAGGTGCGGCGGTCATAGTTTTACATCAATGATAAGTTAATTGCAGAGATACTGGAGCCCATTCATGAACAAGGGGGACTCAGTCCCAGTTGGCTTCAGGTTAATTCTGACACAGATTAAACGGCATTAAACCTTTTCTTAAAAACAAACAAAAGAAAACTCCATCTTGACTCTAAAACCCTTTTCTTATTAATTATGTCTTTGCCACTTCTGCAATAAAATTATGTGTGACAAAAAACCATAGCAGAGTGAGTTAACGACGGTTCTGAATTCCCTCCCTTTTGAAAAGCTTAACTTTATCTGCACCATTTGTAAGTACCACTTTATTGATTCTGCATAATCATCTCCTAATGGTCGATGCACTCGCATGAAATAAGTGACAGACTTAAGCCCTAGCGTACTGTATTTTGAAAATATAAAATGAATTCTTTCCAAGCTAAGAATCAAAACATATGTTACAGCCAGTGGTATGATTTTTAACACATATGACTGCATTTCTTTGGAACATTTTTTCCTCATGACTGCAGCATTTTGTGCCTAGTGTGAGCTCCACCTGACTTACTTATAAAGCAGCTGTCCAGCTGAGAACACACACTCAGTAGTTTAATGAGGATGGAACTCAGCAAGAACGCTACTAAATTTCAATGCTGTTCAGGAGATACAATATTTAACTTTAGACAATCAGTTTTTAGAGCATAATAAACACTTCAAATATCCAAAAGCATGTCCTACTACTCACAAGTGGAAGAACTGTCTGCTGCTTGGTTTTTAGAAATGAAATCATAGACAAGACCAGCTCTAATGTGAAATATGGAGGTTAGGAGCTTGAACACATGTAATCTCCCCATTCTGCACCACGCTTCCGCCTGAGGGAGTAATTCTCAGCCTACACCCAAACCACCCTAACTTTACTTTCCATCTGGATGAGAGAAAGGGTTTGGCACAAAAACACTCACTTAAGAAGGTGAGCAGAACTCTATTGCAAGTAAGACTGAAAAATTACTTACAGTAAATGCTAGTGCTTCTTGAATACTTTTACCAGGGTACTCCTTTCTGTAGATAGCAAATTCAAATCTTGATTTGTTGTCAGTCCTCTTTAGATTTCTCTTATTGTCAAATTAGCCAATAAAGTGGAAAAATTCTCTGATCATTGGGGTTGGCCCTGCTTTGATCAGGGGGTTGGACTAAATGACTTCATGAGGTGCCTTCCAACCCTAATCTTCTATGATTCTATTTTGAAGGGCTCAATCATCTTTTCATTAATCTCTGCATTTCAATCACTATCTTCTTCTTCCCAAGTTGTACCTTTTCCTGTCCCTATTCACTAGGGTGACCAGATTTCCCAATTTTATAGGGATAGTCCTGATATTTGGGGCTATGTCTTATATATGTGTCTATTACCACCCACCCTCATCCTGATTTTTCACACTTGCTATCTGGTCACTCTACTGCCCAGGCTCCATCCTTCCTTGCTTTCATTGGAATATTTCCACTGATTTCAATGGGAGTTGTTTTTAGCTCTTAGAAGGCTCGTTCAGGCTTCCCAAAGTGGTGCTACTGATCTGTCAGATAGGAGCCGCAATGCACCGCTCCCCCTGTGGTCCAAGTTGGAAGTTGTCAGCCTCATTTAAGTTTCCTTTTGAACACAATATTTCATTAAGATGGCTTGCCTCTCAGGAAGTTCATTAAGCTATGTTCCTTTCCCCAGGCCCAGAAATAGGGAGGTTTGCATCAACAGAAATGTTTTCTCTCCATTCCCATGATGGTAATGGAGGCAGAACTGAGGTAGTGTTGAGAAAGGAAGAGGCAGTTGGTGCCTGTTTCTCAGCAACAATTACAGTAGCAACTAATGGTGAGACGGAAACACTTCAAGGAAAGTAAGATTTCTCTTCCCTCTTCTAAACTTTTCTCTTGCAAAGAGCAAACGCATTCAGAAGGTTCTCACTTCTTTCCCTTTCAACTTTCTTTGGCATGAGGCAGAGAAATCTGGTGGTAGCTCACTTCTCTCCTCCCTACCTGCTGCCCAAGAAAGGTGGAGGAATTTAGTCATAGGACATACCTAGGCCAACAGTCAAATAGAGAAAGGAGTTACCTGAAGCAGCCCACTGCATCCAAGGACAACATATGAGCATGTTAGTCAGAGGTTTCTATTGAAGTGATCAATGGTTAAATAGTTAATGTGAATTTCTAGATTGCACTTATTATGAATGGGACATTTAATACCTTGCTTCGGAACTTTTGTTTCAGCATACCTTTCTGCAGACTCAGGAAGACAACACTGCATCAATTCTTATTTGTAAGGTCTTCTCTGAAACCATGAGGGCTAGAGAATGTTACTTGAAATAAATATTAAACTGAGCAGAAGCTAATGGAGGGTAAATGTTGCCGAGGTTTTAAAGCCTGTAAGCCTCAGAGCAGGGCCCCTCCTGAACACAAACACTGGTTTTGGTTTCTTTAACCTGTGATGTCAAACCCAGATCTATGATAAACATGATAGACAGTAGTTTTCAGTGTTGTTGTAGCTGTAGTGGTCCCAGGAAATTACAGACACGACATGAGTGAGATGTCTATGAAAGACAGTGTTAAGTTAGAAACCAAATACTAAGTGTTTAACAATATAAAATGCACATTTCATGAGCCATAGAATCTTCCAAATAAATGACTCTGGCAAGCAATTTCCTTACAGTCCTTTGACAGTTTTAACAGGTGAGAGTTTTTTCTTGGGTGACTTAATGATGAGAGATACATAAAACCTGTTACTGACCTTTTACTGGACAATGCCAGGCTCCCATCTTCCTGCCTGTCCTTAGATGCCTGAATGAGAACTCAAACACACAAGTATACAACCATAAATATTTAATTACACCTTGCAAAAAAGAAATGTCAGTTTTCAATTAAAATACTTACAGCTAATAATAGATATTGTGGTACAGATAGAGAGTACAATCAGGCACAAGACATTAAAAGATACACAAATATTCTTATGCCTCACAAACTAAACTCAGAGCAATTATAGGTTTTAAACTAAAAACACATTCAATTTATTTCCACTCCCATCCTTTTGCTGAACTGAGTGCCCGTGTTGCACAGAATTACTGGACTTTCAGATTGACATATAAGTCCAATCGGTCCCATCTTACTTCTGGAAGCATTTCTATTGGGATGCATGGATCGATCCTTTATGCTACAGTTGGAAAGATGGATAAAGTAGGGGATGTTTCTATGCAAGAGCATATCTTGTTGTTAGCAGCAAGACTTTTCTGCAGATTCCTCCCCCCAACTCTAATAGTTCTCACTACAATGGTGATGAGCACAGTATAAAAATGTAGAGAAATAAAATAGATTAGGTGGATTAGAGAGTCATATTTCCTTGGAGTCAGATCAGTGTTTATTTTCATACCCTTCTCTTCCCAGTGCTAACAAAAATTATCACACTGTCAGAGAAGAGGAGAAAGGCTTCTTCTGCAGCATTAGTTTAATGTAGAATGTCCACAAGAGTGAATGCATGATGTTATTTAATAAAGCTGTGCAAAATATTGAATCTTGGACTCATGTGAATTGAGCACTAAACCCACAACAAATATAACATAGGTTTGAGATAATTGCATTTGTGGGGAGAAGCAGCTGCTCTTTGTGGAGGTGGTGAAATGTTGTGAAGGGGGGAAATTAAGGGGTTGGGGGATGGGATAGGTTGAGTCTCTCCAAAGTCAACCTCCCTCCTCTTTGCTCCCAACAGCTGCCTTTCTCCACAAAAAAGTTCTTCCTTTGCCCCTGATATATATATACATTTGGCTTGGAATGATTAGGTTTTTTGTTTGTTTGTTTTTTGGGGAGTTTTGGTGCGTAAATGTCAGTAAACATCAATTTCAACACACACACCTATGAAAATATATGTATATATATAATAATATATATAATAATCTAAATTTACAGCTAGGCAAAGTAAGAAACATGCTGCTTGAGTGCATATTAATCTGATTTAAGGATACTTACTCTGCATATTTTGGTATGTGATTTTGACAATTTCTGTCTTAAAGGTTATAAAACTTTAACTTTTTAATCTCAACATCTAGTGTCATTAAACAGTTGTCTGAACCCCGCATTACCTCCCACAACTGTGAAAATTTAAACAGATAAAAATGCTTAAAAATAAACATACATATTATCTGTCAAAATTGTATATAAAAAATCTACTAAGCCTATATATATTTACATGCAAGAAATCTATGTTTCAAAAAGTGATTTAGGTTTCAAGCCCAGGCATATAATTGTTGGGAAATACCAGTATTAAAGTTGCCCGCTTATTAATTCATGTTCTCATAATATTTTTTCTACAGGATTCCTGCCTCATTCTGCCAATGCTCAAGAAATCTGACAATCAGTCAATATTTCTCTACATTCTCATCATTCAGTCTGTTGCCCTATACCTTACTTACTGTATGTCATATACCATCCTAACTCTTCATAAGCAAACAGGTTGCAATGCCACTTTTATACAATGTCACCAGAAGACTAGTGAGGACCATTGATAATATAGGAATAAACCAAATTGCATGGATGTTATTAGGCAAGATTACGTATAAATATATTCTCTCTCCCACTTTTTTCTTCTTTTTCTCACATTCTTGCCTAAGAGGCATATGACTTCAATAACATGTGAATCTGAGTCAAATTTCTGAATGCATGATGTCTGAGTGTGTTCAAAACTAAATCAATTTGATCCATCCCTAACTGTATAATTGATTTTCGTGTTATGATCCTATAGGATCAGAATGAGTCCACTGAACTCAGCTAGGTTCAATCATTATGGTTTATACACAGTCTAAAAGACACTTGTTTGTCTTTGACTCCTTAAAAAAAAAAAGAAGGCCAAAAAATGCATTTAAATTAATATCAATTGTATTTTAATACCAAAGCCAGGATATTCAGAAGAAAAATTTCCTATTCTTCTTTACTCATTCTGTTTTATAGTTCATTGTATGTGCATTTTTATGTTTCATATATGCTACATTGCCAAGGCAGACGAGAGGAAATAAAAGACAGAACTGGTCATCTCCACACCGCAATGGGACAGCATTGGTTTTCTATTGGTCCATTAAATCCATCAATATTAAGGCCCAAGCTGGGCCCCCAAGTAGGGGCCCTCTGCTGAGCCCTTGCACTTGCTAAAACTTGGACTTAGCACATACATGAACAAAAGCTTGGATAAGAATATTTGGACAAACGTATTTAGAAGTAGGGTTTGTTTGTTTTTAAATCTCGGTAAAAGTCACCAAATGCACTTAAAAAAAGTTAAAAAGAAATAAGCAAAGAGTTTACTCTAAATTATGACTGAGCAGTTCAGGAAAATAACTGATAATAGGCTTTTGCATCTCTATGTGATTTTACATACCACTTGAGCTGTAATACAACACAACCACATCAGTGAAGAATAGTTCTGAATACTTTGCAAAGTTTTAATGGATGGACTCTTTAGTTCTGAGTTATTCTAGACCTTCTATAATATTCATCACAATTGCAGAGATTTCTAAAAGTTATATTGCACATGAGATCTTCACACTTTCTCAGTTTAGGTATGTTTCTTCTCTTCTACTTGCTAGCAACGTCAACCCCAGGGGAGGGGGAAGCAGGGAAGGAGTTGGGGTTTGGCCAGACCAGAGATGGATGAGTAATTCCTGGAAGGAGGAGAGGAGAGCTTACGCCCAGATATACTCGAGCCTACCCCCTTCTCATGCCTCAAAGTGCATGAGTGTGCCTGGGGAAGGGGTTTCTTTGTCTTGTATTGACTGGTTGTTGGGAGTTTTAGAGGCACTGATTTGTTCTCACTGCTCCTTCTCTCAGTTTTAAAGCCTTCCTAGGCATCTAGGAGCCATCTTACCAGTCTTGATGCTCCACCCAACCACACCACGTTCTCTGTACTTCAGGTGTATTGGGCTGCACTTCCAATATACTGTGGGTCTGACTCATTGCCTATTTTGGGGATCAGAAAAGAATATTTTTTTTTATTAGGCCAAATTAGCTGGGTTCTACAGGATTTTTCACCTTCCCCACAGCACTTGGAGATACCATATAGGTTAAAAAGAGTAAAAATAGGAATTCTAATGATAGGTGATAAAGGAAGGTTTAGGTCATTGCAACTTGTGGCTAGTGTCCAGTGCGGACAGCTGCCAGATGTAACAATGAGACCCAAGACATGGCTGGCAGACCTTTCTCCTGTAAGAAGAAGAGGAGACCTGAAGTCTTCACAGGTTGAAGTTCTCCTTGATACTCTCTAACACCCTCTCGAGGGCGTTAGGGGCAGGGCGGAGTGTGAGACCACAGGATTGAGAAGTGTTTTCAGTCCTCCTAGAGATTAGGCTGATTCTAGAGATTAGGGTCTAACATGCATGATGAAGCCATTTGGCCCACATTTGGATCCAATTATATGCCTGTTATGGGAGAGAAGGTAGCAGATAACACCCCTCCCCCATTGTTGTTAATAAAGTTGCAGCCTGACACTTAAATCCATCCCTGTTCCTGTCTCTCATTCACCTGTGTGTCCTGATCAATACTTGAGGGTAAAGCTATGGTATATAAAAGTATAATATAAATAGGTCATGTCTGAAGGAATTCGTTTACTCTCTGAGTGTCACTTTTGGTAGTGGTAAACATTACTGACCATGTATATCTTCATTTAAATTGAAAAAAGACCATGGAAACAGGAGCACTGTATATTTGACTATGGTGTCTAATGCTATAGTGTGTCTATTTTAGACCGCACAACGTGTCACAAAGAAGCTGCAAAGGAATTTAACAAAACAGAAGCCAGTACTGCAGTTCAAAGCAAGGAAAATTTAACATATAACTGCAGCAATTTCTTCACCAATTAGAGGACGACACAATCTCTGTTCATTAAAAAATGAGACATGTGGCTGTTCAATGGTAGTTTAATGAAGCGTTTGAGGGTTTATGCTAAAAAGGAAAAAAAAAGTAATATCTCTGCAGTAGTGACTCACTGAATAGCCCTGAAGGGCTACTGTGAGCAGTGGTGTCTACCAAAGATGTAAACACGAGAATCAATCTGCAAAATCATCCTCGCTGAGGTGTTTGAGGAAAGTTAATATTCAAGGAATTTCTGTTCATGAGTTTGCAGTGCTTTCATGCTATGAACAGAGGATTCAGTCCAGTCATTTCTGAAACATATTGTCCATGTACCTCTCATTTTTGTAATAATCAATGAAGTGGAATGCTAAAAGACACTAAAACTATGTAAGAATGCAGTTTTAATCTCTGGACTGGTATTGGTTTCACATAACTGCCTCACCTCAAGAGGACTGGGCTAGAGGAACCCACTCTATTACAATCTGAACCAATTATACCCCCAAATAATACTATTTTATTTATTTGTATTGCAGTAGCGCCCAGTACCCCCCGTCATGGATCTTCGCCCCATTGTGGTAGGCACTGTACAGACACAGAACAAAGAGATTGTAAGCTCTTTGGGGTAAAGACAATCTGCTACCCTTCTGGGGGAGAAAGTCTGTTCTGTATCAGGAATAACAGTGCTCTGCTTCACTCCCATCCATTAATAAATTTAACATCAGTTTTTTGCAAGTCTTTATGTGCAGTGTAGCAGGATACACAAGTGTGAGCAGAAGCTATGCTGGGCACAAATAACATGAAGTATGAGAGGTAATCTTCTATATTCAGCCCCAGCGCTGGTTTAGGGACAAGCCAAGCAGGTAACCCCACGGTGACCTGGTACATGACATCATCCAAACACAGCAGAGACTCTGAGGCAGTATTTTCCTGGTAGGCCTGTGCCTTGTCATTAGCCAAGCAAGCTAGAGCTGCTGAGTCAGTAACATCACAGTCTTTGGATTTGCCATCAGCCTAGCAAGCCAGAAATGATGAACCAGCAACTGAGACCTGTGCCTTAAAATTCACATCAGAAAGCAAGTTAGAATGTCTGTGCCTCAGAAAGGGCTTGACCTTGTTAACATCCCTGGAAGCCCAGCAACTTATTGAGAAGCTTGGCTCTTCTTTCTCCCACACTCATTTTCATTTCTACTAAACGTTAGAGCGCTGTGAGTGGTGGGTAGAAGAGAATTTAAAAAACAAAGATAATAGAGCCAGACCTCCCACACCTCCCTCATCCCCATTCACCACCAAGCCCAAAAGAGCTCCCTTGATTATTTTTCCCTTTTGGGGTGTCAGATCTAACATTAAAATGTTACCTCTGAGAGACAGGGACTTTGCTTTTTTTAAAACTCTACTGTAAGATGTTGAGACAACTTTGAAGCTCCTTCAGGTAATTATTTGTAATACTTTTCATCTGATTGTCACCTATCGCATGTTCCACAGTGGTAGCAAGAAGGACATGCCTTCACAGTTAGAACTGACAGCTCTAGCTTCTGTAAGGCTGAGGGCTAGGATGCATAGGTACAAAAGACAGAAAGTCAGCCGTATGTTATTGCTGCCATTGTCAACATGACTGTAAACAGCAGGAAGGAAGCACCACAATCGTAAAGGTGCAAAAAGCAACCTATTAAAATATAAACTAATTAGAAGTCAAAAAAAGCAAGAGAGCCAGGAAGGCTCAAGCCCTTCCTTAAGGGTATGTTTTCACTGCAGAGTTACTCAAGCAATCTCAAGTCTGATCACCCAGAGTAGCCTAGCTGGGGTGTGAGCCACTATTCTGCAAAGTCCTACCGGAATTACTGTATCCTTGCTGGTGTATCAAACTACGGCTTCTGTTGGCATTCCCCATGCTTCTTTGCTTTGCAGTATGCTGAGCTGTTTTATGATTCTTTTCTAATGAATTATGGGAGATGTTGTCTGCCCTGTTGGCTACGCAAGGGAAATTGTGGAAAGGCATTGAATTATCAGCACTCAAGTGATTTACCCTTCATCCTCACTGCAAACTGGGTAGGTTACTGGTCTGAATGAAAGCAGCACTAGGAATTTAGCCTGTAGCTCCAGCCAGACTAGTTAGTGTTGGTGTAAATCATTGCTAAATTCACATGAGAGTGTTTCATGTGTGGACAGGAGGGTTGAAAACACCATTAAACTTGGGTGAGACGGTTGTATGTGTGGACAGGAGGGAAGTTAATAGCACCCGAATAAGAGCCTGAATTAATTAATTCTACAACAAAGTCTTATCCACAGAGACAATACAGTATCAGGAGTTAGGAATGTTTACCCACAAAGGGACACGAGAGATCATGCCTGTTTTATCTGAAGCCAGTGGAGGTGGGATAGTAACCCTATAAATTATTGATACTATACAGTGCACTCAGTCTTTCATATTGAAGAAGAAACTCGGAAAACTAATACATTGAAGAAGTAAAATCTTATATTCCCATGTTTCAAAGAGGCTATTGTCTACATGCTTGGTAGGTATTGTAAGACACTCTCAAAAGCTACCATTCATCTATCAGATACACCCAGTGAGGTCTTTCTTACAAGCAATTTTTGATAAGTCTTTTTATATACCAGCATAAATAAAATTACATTAAATCAGAGCTCTAATGCAGAGGAATGGGAAAGAAAAATAAATCTGTTACATTACCACAAACCCATAAAATACATTCTTGGCAGGTTGATCATTCAGGACAATTTTCTGTCAAAGATTTGAAATCATTAGCCAGTTTGGCTGCTCAGTTATTAAGTTCCGTGAATCTGTAATGGTTTGAATAGACCTGTCAGCAAAGTTTGCTCAGAGTGGTTTTCAGTCTTTACAAGGATTCTTTTCGCCAATATTTTTACCGGCTGACCTTTCATTTTACTGCCTGAAAGGTTTTATTTGGCTGTTCTTTTATTATTTACTTATTTTCTAACTATTAAAGAAGGATTTTGATGTATTTTCTCTTTGCTGCTGGACTCCACTGATGTGAGCCTGAATTCTGCGTTACTTACCCTGGCTGTGTTCTGATCTCACTAACAGCATAAACTTCAGTTACAGATTGTGGGTGGCAGTTACTCACACAAGGGGTGCTCTAATATCAGTGGAACATGGAACTACTTGTGTGAATAAGTACTCACCACTATAAGTAAGAGGATGACAATCTGACACTGTGACACACTGCACCCCATGTACATCCTTATAGTGTAATTGTGTATTGTTTAATGCACAGTATGTCATGTAAGATGTTTTTGGAATGTTCATGACATTCTGAACCTTATGGTTATAGTAATATGTTTGTTGCCATGTCATATGTATGGTTATGAGGCTTCGGTATGTAATGTTCCCAAATGTGTGTTTCATATCTTGAAGCAAATTCAGGCAAAACAGCAGCAGTAAGAAGATGATAAAAATCAGGAGCACAATCATTTTCCCCCAACAGGAGGACTGCAGTGCACTAGATGCAAGGAGTTACCCACCTGAAAGAGTTTAAGCATGCAGATTGATATTTGCAGGAAGAGTGCTGATTGATGTAATTGGGTTTGGGGGTTTTGCTTTTGTTTGCTTGTTGATGATGTTGTGAGGTGGTGGTGGTCTTGGAGACTAATGACTCCTCTTGACCTAAAGGGGAGTTTTTGCCCTGCAAAGTGAAGTCCATTGACAAACAGTGAGTGAGATCTTGTAACAAAGACTCTACTACCCTGCATGACAGGTGGTATTTTAAGGCTATGGGTTAGCAGTTGCTATGCATGCGCGCACACACACACACACCATTGGAATGCAACCACTTTGGAGGTGCAGGATGCCTTCAGGGAGGCTACTGGCACATAGCAGGATAGACATAGTGGTCACACTAACGATGAGAAAAGAAATTCTAGACAAAAGCACCGGGAACCTTCTCTTATGAAAAATGCCTAGAGATCTTTAGCATCCACACAGAGCAGGAACTCCATTTTTAAGATTTCATCTGAAAAGCCTCACGCATAGCCAGTAGTAGCGAATGCCTCTTTCTCAGGATGATAGCTTGAGTCAACCCTGTTGAAATGCAAATGTGGAGCATCTAGTTACCTGATACTTAAATCTACTTGGACAGTCCCCCAAATAAATAACTGTGTTATTTGGCACATTAAAATGGCAAGATTTTTTAATTCAACCAAAAGAAAGAGGCTTTCAGTTTGCCGTAGTTTGTGATAAAGGCTGGAATTTTAAAAACTATGATAAAATGATAGAAAATCCATTTACTTGGCATATGCAATCAGGAGAAGCCGAGCCACAGCGTTCTTATCAACAATGTTCAAGGCACGAAGACATTCAGAAAGTTGAGTCATTTTGCAATTCTCAACAACATGTGTCATGGTTTGTGGCTGCCCACATCAACAGAGTGGACTGTCTTTACAACACCACCAAAATTTCACTGCAGCACAAATTCCATGTCTGTTATGAAACTGGTTCAGAAGGTTCCATTGCTTTCACAATAAATCAAACCCAGGTATACACTGAGTGGGGTCTGAGACAAGATAATTATTTGTCACTTTCTCTGTAGACCATGAAGCTCACCATGCATTCTTTACTATAAATCCCTCACCAGTAAACTGTCCCACAACAGGCACCGTGAAGGAAGATGACTATGCGGTGGATTAAAGAAGTCTTTAATTAATGGTAGATGTGGCATATCACACAGTTTTGTCACACTTTCCTCTCTACAAATGCTCGGTGGAGCAATTTTGCAGAGAACTGATAACTATGGTAAAGGAGTAAATTTAAGTGATTTAAGTGCGCCTGAAATAATATTCATGGTAGGATTTAATTGTACATCGATCATTCTGATGTGAGACAAGTGAGCCCATATTGGAGCACAGTACTCTGCCACTGAATAATAGAGTGCCAAGGCTCAAGTGCGTAACATTTGGGCATTGGCGCTCCATGTCATTCCAGACAGTTTTTTGTCTTTGTTAGACAGATTGAATCTTCACCCTGTTGTGATACATTTGAAGCCAGTGGGTTTTAAATTGCAAATGTATATAGCCCACTGGGTGAAACATGGGGTCCACAAGTTCTCCCCAGGCTTAAGCATTTTGCAGTGTATGTTGTTGACTTTAATAGTCATCAGAGCAAGTGGGATTAAGCCACTGCAGGCCCAAATGGTGAACAACTGTTGGAGTGGGCAACAAATAATGATCTCGCATTGGTCCAAGACCCTAAGCAGCATGGTACCATTCATTCAGCATGTTGGAATAGGAACTACTGCCCAGACTTGTGCCATATCTTTTGTTAATCACCTGCAGCCAGCAATGTGTGCTGTACTTAGTGATTTTCTACATAGCCGACATTGTCCATCATTGATTCAGATGGGAATGCATTTTCCAATTATAAGGAGAGTACTGAAGCCTAGATGGAATTTCCAGAAGACATATTGGGACTCCTTTACAGAGTACTTAGAACGGTGCGTTATCATAGAAAATGCATGAAATTCCATAAACCTGGGTGGCAATTTTGCTCTTGGTAAATATCCAATCAGCTTTTCCAGAACTCACAGATATTTCAGAGCAGTGTTGGTGTCAGAAACCTGAGAAACAGCCAAAATGGGTAGAGTCTGCTTGTGTGCCACTTCTCTCTTGCCTGTACTCTGCTTCTGACCCACTCATCAAAAATTTTTATTTAATTTACAAAGACAAATACAGGAAATAATTAATCAGGAAGTAACCATATTGTCAGTCTGGTGATGAAATTAAGGACAGGAGGCGAGGAAGTGCAGGCAGGGTACCAGGGAGGTGTGTAGGTCGTGTTTAAAGGTGATCAAACTCTTCTGCTCTGTGTTTTCTGTGAAGAAATGTAAGCACTATATAGATGCATATACTACACTCAAAAGAGATCTACCATACACATCTCTTTCTATTCTTTGGACCTCTGGATATGTCAGAGGAGTGGGTAAGGGTGTGTCTGGGATAGCAGAGTCCTGTCAGTTCCTGACTGAAGACTATTCTCTCCAAATGCAGAAGAAAAATTGCCTACAGGATAGAAGGGGCAAAAGGAGAAACTTTTACCCTTCTCCTCTTTCTCCTCCTCTCTGTATTTCTCCCTGCCCTACTACACATTTCTTCATCTTTCAGTCTCACCAGTCCTCTATATCCCTCATTGCCTGAAAAAAAGTTGTGAAGAAGGGACGGAGGAGAAGTTACCTTACTTACAATATATTAGGGTTTGAATTGTTTGCTGTTTGTGTCCATATACTTAGTAGAGTCACCAAGATATGAAGCTAAGAAAACTTTATAATTCTGCAACCCTAGTTTTGCAAAGTTAATCCTCCCTTCCTTTCTCCCTTCCTTCCTCCTCTTGGCTCCCCCGACCCAAAAAATTGTTTTGTTGCTTTTACTTTGTTTTGTATTAGACTATTATCTCTTCAAATAGTGTTTCTTTTTTAATGTGCCTGTGAAGCAACAAGCACACTTTTGAGCACAGTATTGATCACACCTTCTTATCCTGCTATAAACAGATGAAGCTGAATTTCCAGGTGCTATTAGCAATAAGATGGCAGCTTCCAGAGGGATCACACAGCTGCCTAGTTCATTGCAGCAGAGATTCTGAAAGAGTTTGAGATTTTACAAAATTATTTTGAATATCTTGTTTAACTCACAGGCTCTGATTAAGTACATTTTTCTTTAACTGTTTAACGCACCAATTTAAATCACTGCCCTTTTCCTTTAAATTTAGAATGAGTTCTGCTTGAATGCAGCCCTAAATTTTAAAGGAAAGCAAAGTTATGTAACACAAAGCTGACTCTATGCAAACCTAAGCAAGATAAGAAAGACTGCTAGAGTATTATTAAAACTCCCATCATGGATAAACACTACAGCTATGATACTGAATGAAAAACTCTCATTTTATAGTTTCTGTTTTTAATCTCTTAGCTGAGCTAGAACTGATTTCCTCCTGTAAATTGCTTTGCTGAAGCAAAAACAAACTGCTTTTCAGTCAAACAAGCCTACATTCCCACCTGAAGATTTGCTTTCAAAGGGGTTTTATTACTATTATTATTGGTAGTATTATTTTGGTTTTGCTTTAGAGTTGAAATGTCCTATTCAGCAGAAAGTGGATTTAAATTATGCAGTGCCATGAAAATGTGAAAATAAATGCATTATAAACATTTAGTTTTAATGTGTTTCGTCACTGTTTGAGAGTTTATATCTGTACTTCAAATAACATGTTTGGGACCAGTGTTTGGGAGCAGCATCTTGATGATAGATCTTCCTACGGTCTTCTGGTTACATTTTGATTTGAACGTATTTATGGAAATCTAATATTAATTAATATAAACAAATTACCAGAAAAGTCTTCAGCATTATGGGAACATGGCATGACATTGCCACTAATTCAGTAATCTGTCTGATCTAAGTATCTAACTATGGCCCCACTCTTACAATTGCAGTCGCAAAGAGCCCTATAGAAGTCAATGGTGCTCCTCATTGAAGCACCATTTCTTTTCCAAGGTAGGAAAGGATACAATGAAGATTGTTGTCTTTTGCTCATTACACAATGACAAGAACATGAAGAAACCAGATGGGTACAGCTACATCCCCAAATAACTGTATTTTCAATTATATATAAATGTGCCAGATCTCTGTGTGTATTGACTGATATTATTATTGATGGAAATTTTTTTATGTTGGTTTATGTGTGTATGGTGAAACCAATGTTTACCAACATTTATGATAAAAATCTAGTCAATCCAAGCATATCTATAAGCAGGTCCTTCAATTCAAAGAGAAGAAGAACATTATATTTTGTACCATAACAGGTCAGAACAATAGCTATCTAGCCAGGTGTATCCTATCTTCAGCAGTGACCAGTACCAGAGCTTAAGGCAGAGTGTACAGAACAGAACAATTTTGGAGAGATACATCTTTGTCTTCCCCTCCCAGCTTTTGGCAATCAGAAGTTTAGGGTTGCACTGACCACAGGGTTACATCTCTGAACATCTTGGCTAGTAGCCATTAATAGACCTATCTTCTACAAACGTATTTAGTTCTCTTTTGAACCCAGTTAAACTTTTGGCCTTCACAACATCCCATGGCAATGAGTTCCACAGGTTACTTGTGCATTGTGTGAAAAATATTTCCTCTTGTTTGTACTAAACCTGTCGCATATTACCTTTTCTTCATGCCATTCATAATCTAATAGACCTCTATCATATTGTCCTTTAATCATCTCTTTGCTGAGATGAAGAGCCTTCATATTTTTAGTCTATCCTCATAAGGAAACTGTTCCATACCCTTGATCATATTTCTTGCTGTTCCATATCTTTGATCATATTTGTTGCCCTTCTCTAAACCTTTTCTAGTTCCACTATATCCTTTTTGAGATCGGGCAACCAGAAATGGACACAGCATGCAAGGTGTGGACACACAATGAATTTATATAGTAGCATTCTGATATTTTCTGTCTTATTTTCTATCTCTTTGCTAATAGTGCCTAGCATTCTGCCTGCCTTTTTTACCCCAGCTACCCACTGAACTGAAGTTTCAGAGAACTAGCTATGATGATTCCAAGATTTCTTTTTTGAGTGTTATAGCCCATAGATCTAGCTTAGTATTTTATTTATCAGTAACACAGTAACATGCCCACATCCTGTAAGGCACTATCTTAAGCAGTTAGAATAAGATTTTGAAACCTATGAACTTTAGCATAAATAAGTGGCCTGACAGTGACCCACGGTTTTTAGGATCTGGGAACATTTTTTTTTTTGTGGGGGAAGGGGAAGACTGTACAAAGTCACACCTGGTAACCAACCACAGGAACATTGAACTCATAGTAGGCTTGGATGTTGGCAGATGCTTGGCAGTTGTTGGTAGATGCTTAATCATGAATTTGTCTTGGTAATGAAATGACATATATGATAATAGGTAATGACCATTCATATACTAACCTATGGGATAAGAACACCCCAACATTATTCGGGTGAGGAAGTTAGATATGCACAAGAGAGGCTGGGCATTTGAATGAATATTCATGACAACCCCTAGGCCCTATAATAGGCCAGACCACCATATAAGAAGGAGATCCGGACTATCAAAATTGTTTGGCATGTCAGGGACAGAGTAGGACCCTCATGGATGACCGTCTGTATCTGTGAGCATATGTAAGGAAAAGTACAAAATATTAACTTAATATTATATTACTGTAAACTTTTTGTTTGGTTTCTATCATGTGTGTCTTTAATAATTGTGCTAATAAAATTGCTTAAAGTTTTGCTTTGCCCTCAATGTGGGGTCTTTGTTGTGCACATCAGGGTTCCCAATCAGATACTGAATTTGATAACCTTGATTTTGTTGTACCTAACTCTGGATCTAGAACCCTGCCACCCTCATCTCTTCAATTAATATTAACTAGAAATCAATAATAATCAATAGCCACTAAAAATTAGTGACACTGGTAACTGCTAATTTAGAACCCATGATAACATATGTATAGCTGAAACTATTTTTCCAATATGCATTACTTTTCATATATCAAAGTAGAATTTTATCTGCCATTTTGTTGTTCAGTAACCCAGTTTTGTGGGATCCCCCTATAACACTTCAGTCAATTTTGGACTTAACTGTCTTGTGTAATTGTATCATCTGCAAACTTTGCAACTTCTCTTTTCCAGATCATTACTGAATATGTTGAACTGCACAGGTACCAGTTCAGATCCTTGGGAGAACCCATTATTTACCCGTCTCTTCATTGTGAAAACTGACCATTTATTCCTACCCTTTATTTTCTGTCTTTTAACCAGTTACTGATCCATGAGTAGACTTTTCCTCTTACCCCATGGCTATTAAGTTTCCTTAAGAGCCTTTGGTGAAGGACCCTGTTAAAGTCTTCTGAACATCCTCTGGCAATTAATTCCACAGGTTACTTGTCTGTTGTTTGGTGAACGATCCTGTGAAAGGCTTCTGCAAGTCCAAGTACACTTATCAGCTGGATTAACCTCATCCAAATGTTTACTGACACCCTGAAAGAATTCTAATAGATTGGTGAGGCATTACTTCTCTTTATAAAAGCTGTGTTTGACTCAAATTGTGTTCACCTATGCATCTAACAATTCTGTTCTTTACTATAGTTTCAGCCAGTGTGCCTGGTACTGAAGTTAGGCTTACCAACATGTAATTTCCAGGATTGCCTTTTTAAAAATTGACATACATTAGCTACCTTCCAGTCATCTGGTATAGAGGCCTATTTCAATGATAGGTTACACTCTACAGATAGCAGCTCTGCAATTTTCATATTTGAGTTCCTTCAGAACCCCTGGGTGAATACCATCTGGTTCTGGTGGTTTATTACTGTTTAATTTATTAATTTGTTCTAGGAGTTCTTCTATTGACACATCAGAGTGGGACAGTACTTCAAATTCATTGCCCAAATATTAAAGATCTGATATGGATATCTCTCCCAAATCCTCTGTCATGAAGACTGATGCAAAAAATACATTTTACTTCTCTGCAATAGCTTTGTCTTCCTTTAGTGTTCCTTTAGCACCTTTGCTGTCTAGTGGCCCAATTGTTTGGCAGTCTTCCTGCTTCTAATGGTATTTTTATTGTTTGGGTTTTGCATATTTAACAAGCTGCTTCTCAAATTGTTTCTTGGCCTGGCTCCCTTGTACTTTTGCACTTAACCTGCCAGAGTTCGTGCTTCTTCCTAATATCCTCACTAGGTTTTTTACTTCCAAATTTTAAAGGATGCCTCTTTGCCTCTACTAGCCTTCATTACTCTGCCATTTAGCCATGGTGGCATACTTTTGGTCCTCGGATTGTCTCTTCTGATTTGAGGTATATATTTAATTTGAGCCTCTTACAATTTTCTAAATAGTCCCCATGCTGTTTGCAAGCATTTAACACTTGTTACAACCTTTATATATTTCCATCTAAAAAGACTCCTCATTTTTCTGTAGTTCCCATTTTTAAAGTTAAATGTTACCTTTGTGTGTTGTTGTTGTTGTTGGGTTTTGTTTTGTTTTTGTATTATCCCTTCCACAAGGATGTGAAATTCAATTACGTTATCAGTGCTTCAGTTATGGTTGCCTCTTGGACCAGATCCTGGGTTCCATTTAGGACTAAATCAAGAATTACCTGTGCCCTTGTGGGTTCCAGGACTAGCTGATCCAAGAAACAGTCATTTAATGTGTGTCTAGAAATGTTCTCTCTGCATCACACCCTGAGGTAACATATATGCAGTCTATATGAGGATAGTTGAAATCATCCATTATTATTGTGCTTTCTGCCTTTGTAGGCTCTGTAACCTCCCTTAGCATTTCACAGTCACTGTCAGCATCCCAGTCAGGTGGTTGGCAATATATTCCTACCACAATATTCTTTTCATTCAAAGCATGGAATTTCTATCCATAGATATTCTGTGGTACAGTTTGATTCATTTAAGATTTTTACCTTTGACTTAGATTTGACTCGGTTTCCTTTTACATACAGTGCCACGCCTCCACCAGCATGACCTACTCTGTCTCTATATTTTATATCCTGGTATCCCTCTGTCCTATTTAATGTTCTCATTCCACCAAGATTCTGTGATGTCTATTATATTGATATCCTCAGTTAATGCCAGGTACTCTAGTTTACCCATCTTAATATTTAGAATTCTAGCAGTTTACATAAACACTTGAACATTTTGTCATTATTCAGTTGCTTGCCTCATGTGTTATTTTTAAATGGGACTGTTTCCTTTGACTGTTCTTCACTAGCTCCTACCCGCATTTTAGAAATATTTTCCTATCCTATCCTCTTTACTACTATATAGAGTTACCCTTTTAATAAATTTATCCCTAAGGGGTGTTTCAGAAGATATTTGAAAACATATCTTTAGAAGCAAAGGCACAGGCACTGTAATTGTGGGTAATCAGAAACCAATAAAATCACTGATCTATAACTTTGTCTCATTTGACGACCATTTGGCGATGGAGCAGATCAGGGGCTCGATGGGGGAGAGAGAGGGGGAGGAACTTGGAAAGGAGCGTGACAATGTCATGGCTTCAGCACTGTAGTTCAGACACACAGACACAGAGCAATCCATAGTAGATTATTGAGGGAGAAAAAAATAAGTGCACATTACTTCAAATGCCCTAAATCTTAAAATTGAGAATTTAGCGCCACAACATGAGGGGAAATTGTTGGTGAGGGTGCAGGGCAGGGGGAGGAGGGGAGTTCATTGTAATTTACCAACCTCTGGTTATAATTCCTGCTGTGTTGTGGGATCCTCTTCAGGTGAACCTCCAGGTGAAGGTAGAGGATAACCTGTTCCTTTCCGTTTGGTCTTCTGGGATATCCTTCATGGTCCCTGCTGCCTCCTCGTTCTTGCCCTCTTCAGTGCCCTGTCAGACAATGAGGTAAGCTGGGTTCATGAGGGGCTCATGAGCCACTTGTGTGATGAGCCCTCCAAGATTATCTCTTTGAGTCTTTGGCTTTTCTGTACAGGAGCCTCAAGTTCCCAGCACTGAATCCATTCCTGGCACTGTGATGAAGTCTACTGAATGTCCATCTTCTACTGACTTCGTGTTTCTACTGCTCTGTCCAAAATCATGGAGGGTGGCATACTCCACCTAGATATGGATAAGCACCTGGGTATCCTCGGAGGTCCAAGTGGCTGTTCTTGGAGCTGTATCCATTGTCACCTGTATGGATCTGTAAAGAGTGAAGCAGAAAGCTGTTCTGATGTGGTCGGAGCTGAACACTATTGTTAGTAATAACCAAACAGGTTGTCCCTAGGGTGGACTGGGGAGACGAAACCCTATATTGCCTGCTCGTTCCACCTCGACACCATGAGTGAGCAACGAGGGGGTTACTTCACAATTATTTTATCCATAACAGTATGTAAATGTATACATTTTCAGCAATTTCCCATAGACACTTATTTGGTTACACTGACACATATAAAATGAATATTAACAACTACATGATGAATACAATTATACCTGCCCCTGTTTGTTGTTTACAGGATTACCATATGGAGGGCAGGCACATCACCTTAAAACCTATTAATTTTACACTAACATTCTTTGAAGTAAAGGTATGATGGGGGGAAAGAAGATAATGCTTTCTTCCCACCAAAGGCCTTGAGCAGGAGGGAGAATAGTTATTTTGTTATCCTCATCCCCTGTGCAGATGGCCAGGAAGGGAGGAAAAGAAGAGAGATAACAGACTTTAACTAGAATTCACACCAATTAACAGAAACAAGGTTTGCCCTTGCCATGACCCTGTTCCCTATAACTTAGGCCTGACCATTTGTCCAGCTTGCTTTTAACCCTTTACTCTCATACAACTATTACCAGTGAAAACTGAGGGACGGGGACTTTTATAGATTGTGTAATGGTAAGGGAGAAAAGGGTTAAGTGCACTGTGGGAATGGGGGTGGATGACTATTTAAACTGTTATATGCCCCTAACCCCCGTCCACACTGCACACTGGCATGGGTATGAGGAAGTGCTTCTACTAGCCAGTGTACTTATCAACACCTCTCAGATATGTTAGTTTGGTCACCCTTTACTCACCTTGAGACGTGAGCTTCAGAGGTTTAAGTGTGAACAACATGAGCTTTATAACACAAATCTGTGCATGGACATATGTAAAGGCATTAAGGTAGATGTAGTCTTACTTCATGGCAAGCTGGGAGGTCAATGTACTTTGTGGAAGACCTGCTTCTATGTGCTAACATTTCCACAGTGTTCTTTGATCTACCACACTTTGAAATTGCAGTAGATCAAGGTGCACTAGGAAACTTTCAGCACCTGGCTGCAGGATCCATATGGCATTTAGGTATGTCTACAAAGCCTGCGGTATAGAGCCTCCCACCTTGGGTTGCCAGACTTGGGATTGCCGGGCTCACTCTAGCATTCTAAAAATAGCTTGATAGACAGTGATTTGAAGCTGCAGTTCCACTTCTCTAGGTTTCACAGCCTGAGTCACAACATCTACATGGCGATTTTTAGCTCAGAAGTGTAAACCCATGAGTTCAACTCTATAGACCTGGGCTGGGAGGCTTGCTGTCACAAGCTGTGTAAACATACCCTAAGGGGGAGGCAGGTTAATGCAAAGTAAATTTTCACCCCAACTTGCCATGCACTAAATGTTGATACAGACAAGCCCTTGGTTTAGTTATTGCAGTAAAACACATTTTTTGTGTGTGTCCTATTTCTTGAAAAACTGTGGTTCTCAAACAGTAATCTGTGGAGAACTTACTGGTGATCTCCAGGGATCTGGCACATCTTCCTTGCACTCAGCTGATTCTACAAATATCAAGACTTTTTATTGCAAAGCCTAGCAAATTCTACTAAGGTCTGCTTCTTCAGAGGAGGAGAAGAAACAGAAGCTGCCGCAGGAACTGGACCTGCCAATCCCCAGAGAGGAACTTCGAGGGGAAATGGTAAAAAACAGCCATTGCTAGATAATATGTCCAGGGGAGAAGGAAGCTAAGTGCCAGGGAAGCACATGCAGGAGAGCCAGAGAAGAAAGAGATATAGAATATATAGGAGGAGAAGCTGAAATGAAGAGCTACAGGAAGATGTGTGAAGAACTTTCCTCATAAACAACCAGACACTCACAGAACTGAAGACAGCTAAAAACCTCCATAATTGTTTTCTAAGTTCTACCTCTTAGTGTAGCAATTCCTGTATCTGCAACAGGGATGTTTTGTAACTGCAAATGGGAGAAGAGGTGGTTCACACGATAATCTCTCCACCAAATGGAGAGATGGAAACTACAATAGAAAGATTTGGGAAGCCAAGATTTGAAAAAATTATTATTTGAAGTGAAAAAAGGTAATATCTGGAACTATTCCCACAAACATTATTCAGGTTGAGATGGATAAAACTTTATCCAATGAAACAAAGCCCTGAGAAGCCAAAAACAATACAAACAACTGAGTGATGAATCAAACCTGCTCCCTGTTTGCCCATATCCAACTGAAGAAGAAATGAACCAAAACTAAACCATCTGTAATAAAAACATAAAAACATAAGAATGGATATATTGAATCATACCAATGGCCAATCTAGCCTAGTATTCTGTCTTCTGACAGTATCCAGTGTCAGGTGGTACAGATGGAATGAACAGAACAGGTAATCATCAAGTGATCCTGTCATCCATTCCCAGCTTCTGGCAAACAGCAATCCCTGACCATCTGGCTAATAGCCATTAATCAACCTATCCTCCATGAACATATCTAGTTCTTTTTTTAACCCCTTTATAGTCTTGGCCTCCACAACATCCTCTGGCAAGGAGTTCCACAGGTTGACTGTGTATTGTGTGAAGAAATACTTCCTTTTGTTTGGTTTAAACCTGCTCCCTATCAATTTAATTTGGTGACCCCTAGTTCTTGTGTTATGAGAAGTAAATAACACTTTATTTGCTTTCTCCACACCAGTCATGATTTTACAGACCTCTATCATATCCTCCCTTAGTTGTCTCTTTCCCAAGTTGAAAAGTCCCAGTCTAATTAATTTCTCCTCATATGGAAGCTTTTCCATACCCCTAATCATTTTAGTTGCCTTTTTATGTACCTTTTTCAATTCTAATATATATATTTGAGGTGGGGCATGCGGTATTCAAGATGTGGGCATACCATGGATTTATAAAAAGGCATTATGATATTTTCTGTCTTATTATCTATCAATTTCCTAATGATTACTAACATTCTGTTAGTTTTTTGTTTTGTTTTTTTTTGAGGGGGGAGGGTTTTACTGGCTCTGCACATTGAATGGATGTTTTCAGAGAACTATCCACTATGACTCCAAGATCGCTTTCTTGAGTGGTAGTAGCTAATTTAGACCCCATCATTTTATATGGATAATTGGGATTATGTTTTCCAATGTGCAATACCTTGCATATATCAACATTGAAATTCATCTGCCATTTTGTTGCCCAGTTATCCAGTTTTGTAAGATCCCTTTGTAACTCTTTGCGGTCTGTTTAGGACTTAAATGTCTTCAATAGTTTCGTATCATCTGCACATTTTGCTACCTCAGCATTTACCCCTATTTTCAAATCATTTATGAATATGTTGAATAGCACTTGTCCCAGTACAGATCCCTGAGGACACCACTATTTACCTCTCTCCAATCTGAAAACTGACCCATTTATTCCTATCTTTCTTTCCTATCTTTTAACTAGTTATTGATCCGGGAAAGGACCTTCCCTCGTATCCCATGACAGCTTTCTTGGACTAATGACTAATCTCCAATAAAATGCTTTCTACTAATGTTCTTTCCTCTGATAATATATCCTTTCATTCTGACATCAGCAGCTATACTATTCCTGAACAAAGCAGAATTTTAAAAGCATAATGGGAGCAAATATCAAATGGGACAAAACTAAGACCTCCAAACTTATCACTTAGGGCCTGGTTAAAGCTATAGGCTCCCAACAAATTCAAGCGGATGTAGATCCTATCCTTGTTGCCTCAATCATATTCATACCCTTGTCATCTAATGTAGGTAAAAATCTGCTTCATTAATCCACTGCATTCCCTACTCCCATAATGAGTTTTTAAAAAATAATGGTAACTATTTATAAAAGCAGTGGAGTAATTTCAAGGAACAAGTGTATATGTGTTATGCAAATTTTGACTGTTAACACAAAAGTCTGTTGCTTTTCAATATTTACAATATAATTGGGCATTTTGCTCAAATGTGAACAATCTCTAGCTTGGCATTTCATTTTCACTTCTGCCCGCCTGCTGAAGGAGCTTCATGAATTGGATACTCCAGTCTTATCAAAGTAATTGGTTACAAAACTGACTGATCAAATACTGCAGTGTTGCCTAATTAAATTCAGTGAAGTACCATGAATTCAGATTCTGAATTAGACTTTTTTATTATTGTGTCCCATTTTTCATTGATTTTTAAGACACTTACAGGGAACTAGTGCTGTTAGCCAAGCTCTTCGGGGTGCATCTTAGTATGAAAGAAGAAGTAACTTATAATAAGAAATTTCTATTTACAATCAAGTAGCTTTTAGACAAGTGGCAATAAGAGGATTTAAACCAAATGGGTGCAAGATGGCCCTTGAATATAATGTTATGCTAATTTGATATGTTTGAATCTACGGTAAGACAAGATTACTTTTCTGTTTGGTATTATGGATTACCTCCTACAAACTATAGATTACAAGCTACTTGAAAATAGTTTAAACAGTTTGACTTGAGACAGTACATAGAGACCCCTCATACAATGCCTACATGTTGCTGTGTTAAATGAGCCACTATTGTTGTCTGTGTATGTCACTTGGAACTTGGCTATGTAGAGAAAGAGTTCAATTGACTCTGGCAATGCAAGCCAGGTTGTGGCGCCCAGCTGGGAGATAAATAATAACAACATCATAACATGATTTTTTTTTTCTTACAGCTCTTTTGACCTTGTTGAGGTCAGGTGAGTTGTTACTCACTGGGTATTGCTCAGTTTTGCAGCTAGAGCTGGTTGGAGAAACTTTGATGGAACCATATGACATTGGAATATGCAGTTCAATCCAAAATGATTTTTTTTTTTTCAATTTGGTCAGCAACGTGATTGTTCGCACAGCTCTACTGAGGAAACTTTTATTACTGACACATTTTGGTTAAACTGTGACATTCTGGTTTATATTGTAAACCACAGTGGGCTCATATGTGACCTCATCCTATTCCCCTTCACCCTCCCCCATGATTACATTGACCTACCTGAACTGGGGCTCCCGGTGCAGGAGTGGAGAGCTGAAATCTCATACCTAATACTTCTCCCTTCCTTGCTGAGCAAGTGGGAAGGGACAGGGAGCCATGGCCTGATTTGTAAGCAAGGGAATACACTGTATCTTGTTAGACTGTAAACAGAGTGGGGTGGGACTGTCTTGTTTACACAATACTTCTCACACTAGGCACCGGCCTTCAGCTGAGGCCTCTGGAGCTCCTTTAATAATAATAAAAATAATAAATAATAAATTAAGGGCTGCCTATTCCCCAGAGTGGAAAAGGGGAGATCTGAAGAAAATGAGCGTGAGCTCCTGGAGAGGATGCAGTGTCTTCCTGCTGTTCCTTCATGTGGAGGCACCTTTATGCACTGCTCCATGCTCATGGCTATGCCTAAAGGCACTATCTACCCCATTTTGTTTTGCCGAACTCCTTCTGTTGCAATGACACATCCCCTTGATTTCTATTTAGAAAGCTGGGCCTATGTGACTGATATTCAGGAATCCATGTTCCCTGTGAAAATGACAGATCTGAGGAGGTGGCAATGAGGAATATGTGATAGTAGCTGGAAAATGGAACATCAATACGAAAATGATGCTGCTGTGACTTTCCATTTCTCTTCTCTGAAAAGCTGTCTACGTCAAGGTCTGCATTCTCCACAGTTCAGCTTGTCTATCTTTTTTCGGATGCATCTCATTGGACAGCATCTGTCAAGGGCCAGAGAATCTGCTTCTGAACTTCATTAAACTAAACAGCTTTATCAGGTGGTATATAACAAAGATGGCAAAGGAGATGGTTGGCAGAATATTCCTTTGGAAAAGAAGCACCAACAAAAATATCACGGAGGAAATAGGTCTTGGCCCTTTACGAGACAACCATCAGTGTATTTCTTTGCACCTAAAGTTTAAACAATGTTCCAGTGGCAGCACCTTTGCATACAAGACTCTTTTGAAATTATTTTCAACTACACTAAATCATTCACAGCAACATCTTAATATTGTAATGAACAAGGGGGTGGGACTCAATTTTATTTTAATTGCATAGTTCATTCCACAAGAACTGAGAGAGTGAGGATTAGAGGCCACCTGTGCTCCTTAATTCTCATTCTCAAGGGTGGAGTTGTGTACAGAATGCTTAGGTGGGAATGTTTTTTTCATGTGGGACACCTCATTCTACCAAAGCACTGGGGGCCGACCCAGCTTAGTGCAATGACAAGATCTGCCATGAGGCATCTGGCTGCTATTTTTAGAGCTCCTTTATTAGAGCACAGTTCTAAAAAATTTCCATGGGTTAGTTGTTTCCTTCCAATTGATCGCTTTAGATATTCTTAATCTGGAATAAAATTCATTGCAGGTCCTCAGGAGCAGGAAAGTTATACAACAGTTGAAGACCAGGAAAAAACCTCCTTCTGATGGTGCCCAGCTCCTTTCTAGTGCTATCCACTCCACAAGCTCTGAGAAGAGATGCATCAAAACCAGACTCTGGTTCTTTATTTAATAGCAAATCCTAAATTGGCTGTGATACTTGTCAGAGAGTTCATTCATCACAAATACAATCCTAAGGGCATTTTACCTGGTAAGCTAAGGAGAACCCTATCAGTATGGATATCACATCTGGCCAAACACATCTGGATATATAGTCTGACAAACAGAAGAATGTGATGTCCCAGAAACAGAGCTCTTAGCCCAGAGCCTGCACATCTATGTGCATTTGGCCACAGTGTTTGAACTGGCTTCAGAAAAATCTTAAGGGCTAAATGATCTGCATAGATCCATTGGCAAAAGCATCAGAATCACCTTTTGTGACCTTTTGTGGGCTCCTGCAAGCCAGTCACATCGAATAAAATCAGATCCTGGGAGGTGCAGGTATAGACATGAAAAAATGTGGCACTCATTCTGTCAGCAGGACATCAGCTTCTGCAATGATAATCGAATGATATGACTTGGCAACAAATAATTATCCCTGAAGCATATTGATCTAGATCTTCCTCTCTTCTCCTTGGCTCTGGTAAGCAGTATCCTCTCATGAGTCCCTTTCCATCAGCTGGTGTGTTCAGATCTCCTTCTTGTTTCAGTTTACTTTAACCCTTGCAAATGATTGTGCAACCCTTGCCACATTGCCTAAGTGACATAATTTGCCCCTTGGTACCTAAGATTACAATCTGAAGACAAAGATTTAGGTTATACATGCACACACCAACTTTGGTAAATCTGTGTTCTAGTAAAAGCTCATCTGAAGCCATTAGACAATATTTCTAACAAATTTCCAGTGCACTCTATTTTTAATAGCAGTTAGGATTTACCTAAAAGTCAATATCTACAATTACAGCAAAGTTTATTAAAATAATCTGTAAAATGCTTGGAAGGAGAAAAACAACATCTGAAGAAAAACACCTTTATTTCAGTTGTCTTGCACCTTTCAAGTGGCATTAATGTTCATGATATTTATGAGTTGACACTTGCACACATGGTAGATGTAATGAGTTTAATAAGACATCTGAGATGCACACTTTTTTTTATTACCCACAGGTTACAGTTCCTTACCTTTTTTAAAGATCAAAAATCTATTTTTAATCTTATTTTAATGTATTACTAAGTTGGTACTAGTACTATAGAAACTGGAGTCAGGATACAATAATTCTCTGTTGAAAATGGCAGAGTGTTGATAACATCCGGACTGTGGTATCTCATGAAATATTAAGAGTCCTAATGTCTGAGTCGCACCTTCTGATGTGACAGATGCATTGTGAAAATAATGTCAACTGAAATAGCAAAGCCAAACAATCTCCAAAGGTAGCCATCTGTCGTCTGCCAATTTATACAATATAACACCAAAAATTACCGTTCTGAAGTCACAGAGGGAAAAGGGAAACATCTATTCATATGTATGCATGTATATTGGGAGACAGATATGTAATTTTAAAGCAGACCGTACTGTCACACTGATTTAATGGGACAATATTAAATCAACCTGCATGGAAAAATCCCAACTGGAGTTACTCACATCTCAACTATTTACAGCTCAAAGTCTTATTGCAGTACAAATGCACCTAGGCAGGGTAGGCACCTAACATCACTTGATTTTAATAGGAGTTAGCTAAAACACTTTTGAAAATCCCACTAGGCACCTATCTGCAGTATTAGGTGCCTAAATACCTTTGAAAATCTGTCCCTAAATGCTTTGCTGGCTTGGGGTACAGAAGATCAGCACCACAGAGGATTAAACCCATTCTGACCATCCTATGTTGCATATTAAAAACATCAGTGAAATGATTAACAACGTTGACATTTAAATGACCATAAATAGGCTTGTTTGCAGTGTTTGTAACCATGATGGTCCCAGGATTTTGGAGACAGACTTCCGTTGGTGGAAGAGACATGCTTTTGAGCTACACAGAGCTTTCTTCATGTCTAGAAAAGCAATCAGTGTCACAGCTAAATAGAAAGGGGGGACGACAGATTGTTAAGCATAAAGGGTTAATATATGTTTCAGAAGACCAGTGAACACCTCTGCAGTTACAGGACAAAGGAAGGTGAGTAGGTTACAAATTGTTTTAAGGAGGCTTCAAACTGTCTCTGTTAAGCCCATGATTTTTGGTGTCTAGCAGAGTTATGGATTTAAGTTCCCAAGCATGTCTTTCGAAGGTGTTGTGCAAGTTTCCTTTGAGGATGAAGACTGAGAGACCAGATAAGGAGTGATTAGTTTGTAAAAGTGTTCATCCATGGGTGATATCATGTTTTTGTCTTTTATCATTTTTCTGTGTACGTTCATTCAGGAGTGTAGTGATTGTCTGGCTTCATTCATTCAGTTGTTGGGTCATTTAATGCACTGGATGAGGTACATCACATGCTATGATAGGCATGTGTAAGACCAATGCATCTTGAAAAATGTGCTGTGGGAGGCATTGATCAAGGTAGTTGTGGAGATATGTCTGCAGGCTTTGCCTCTGTTGTTATCACAGGGTCTGATTCTGTTTTGGGTTGGAGGGTCCTGGTCTGTGGAGAGCTTGCTTCTGACAATGAGCTTGACAATGTTGGGGGGTTGTTTGAAGGCCAGAAGAAGAGGTTTAGGAAAGATTCCTTTCAGCATGGGTTGTAATTTTTTATTACACCCCAAATGGGTTCAAGTGTGGGATGGTAGGTGACAACTTGGGATGTGTGGTCAGTGCTTTTTTGTTTCCCCTTCCCTTCCCTCCCCTCCCATATTGAAGCAGATTCTCTTGGATTATTTGTTTGGCCCATTTCATGATGTTATCTACTTCCCTGAGGCAGTGTCCATGTTTGGTGAAGGTGGTTTTAAGGAGTATGTCCTAGTCTTTCTCCTCTGAGCATATTCTGTAGTGTCTGAGTGTCTAGTTGTAGATAGCAGATTTCTTAGTGTGTCTGTGAATCTCTTCATATCCAACATAGTTTATTGCTGAACCCAGGAGGGAACTTCCACTGAAAATTCATTGTGTCTGGCCCACAATACAAAGAGTAATCCTACTGGGTTTTTTTGTTAGTTTACACTTACATTGTTTATATCTTACTACTATTTTTGGATAATATCAGGGAATTTAATAATATTTTTGGAGACACCAACTGTTAAATTTTTCGACAATAAATTTTGTTGATAGTGCTGAAAACAAGAGCAGTCCATGTTTAAGGTTTAAGGAACTCCACCAACATCCTTACTTTAAAAGCTAACAGGGAATTCCAAGCCATCATAAACTGGAATTTGAGCTAACCCTATAACCAAAGTCACAAAACAGTTTTATTGGTCTGGTGGAGAAAACAATGTGAGGTAATAAAAGTATGCAACAACTTATCTCTACTGTTAATGGTGTCCTTAATGAAGCCAAACTGAAAATAACATTTATACCAGATGAATCAGTCCCACTGATAATCCACAGCAATTCTCCAGCCTGACTCTGGATTTACATTTTCTAAAAGAAATCACAGTCTCAGTGAAATCGGTGCATAAAAACATATTGCAAAAGGCAAAATTGTGCCTTCATAAGTAAGACACTAAGCTAATGCCAATGCTGTAAGTTTTATTTATCCTCAGTAGTCATGCTCAGATAACTTTAGAAATGCTTTGATTTAAAAAAAAATCATCATTCAAGAATAGTTTTAAAAAAATATCTGTGATGACTTACCACTGCTACTAAGACTCCTTCTGGCACATGCTATTTATAATACTTGCTGACACCTGCACACATACTGCAGCACTTGTAATGACTCTGTTTACACAGCTCAGCAGCACTCTTAATAACCAACTCTACCTTTTTGACGTTGGAGCCTAGAAATATACTGTCTGCTTTTGCAAAAAATCTACCTGATGTCAGCTACTGGAAGCAAATGCTATTTTTACCATGAGTAACCGGCTTTCAGGGGCATGCAATTGACCTGTTACATGACACAGCTCTGCTTTTACAATATCTTCAGCAATCAGCTTCTGTCTTTAATGCTGTATTTTCATTTGATTCTTTTATATCAGAACAGGGATATGTTCAGCTGGGCTAACAGATGCCAGGTCCTTGTGCATTGTTCTTGAACTTGTGTCAAAGATGAATCAAAGTAAAATATGCACAGGCACACAAAATCCTCTGGGGAAGCCATTCTCAGTACCTGGTATGTGAGGTAGTTATTTCAAAAGTTTCAGTTTATTGGATCTCAATAATGGGTCTTATTCTAGAAAAAAATGTGCACTCCAATGTCACTGAAATAATATGAATTTTCATGTAGTTTTACTTAACGCAAGTCAATAATATGGATTTTATTTTTTCCTGCTCCTGAGAAGACTCAATAGAACTAGGGGTGGGAGGAGGTAGTTATCAAAATGAAATACTTGTGTTCAACATACCATACTTGTGGAAATGTCTTATTTTACCTCCATACTTTAAACGTATTTTCCTACCCATTCAATCTGGATACTTTGGACCCAATCCTTCTCCCACTGATCCATCTAGTCCCATACTGTGTCTTTGTAAGTGGATCAACATCTTGGGATACAAAGAGTTTACACAATACCATTCTCTCACCACAAGAAACTCAGTAGAAATGCCAATAAATTATGTACCTGTTTGCATATCAGAATAACCAGTTTTTCTGCTCCACATGCCTAGACATTGTAAGATTCCTCTTCCTCGTTTTAAGAATGGATTCTTCTCACTTTCCTACATTATTTCATGGATGGTAGGTGGCACTCTCTGCTCCCATATATAGCATTAGATTGCTGGCAAATCCTTTAAAAAGCTAAAACCTACAATCCTGTCTGAAGTGGTTTCTGTGAGCTCCATGAGATTCTTTTGATAAAAAGCAGTGTTGGTAAAAAACAAACAAACATGAAAAATCGTAAAATGTCAAAGTTCTGTTCATTCCATAGGTTTTAAACAGGGGAATGACTTACATCTTACCTTCTTTTTTCTCAGTTGTCTCCTCCTTTCTTATCTCTTCCTCCCCATTTTCAGTGGTAAGATGGAGAAGATGAGCAGTGTATTCTCTGTCATTATGTTCAACTGAACAGAGCCATATTAAAATGGCTTGGTTCATGAGTAAATTCATTGTATTATCTTGTTTTTTAATGTTTTTCTGGTTGATAATATGAAGAACAGTCCCTGTCTTAGAAGGTAAAATATCTGTCTATCTATCTATGGAGTGACCCTGCCAATGTAAGTTTGTTCCCTGCTTTGTATGTTCTAATGATTTGTCCATCGAAGTTTTGAATATTTCAAGCAATGGGTTTTCACCGCTTCTTTTAGGAACCTAGTCAACAGATTATTAGATCTCATCTTTAGGCAATAAGACTGAACACTGACCCATGTGACAGAGGTATAACCTTTTTGTAACCCTGATATTGTCGTATGATAGGGGACCAGAAAAAAAATATTACTAGCTTATCTGTTCTCCTTTGTCTTTTGCCTTTATTACAACTCAATCTTGGCAAAAATGGAACAATTCCTAAGTCTGGAAGGGAACCTGTTAGAGAACTAGAGGAGGAGCCTGTAGAGCTTCTGAATTTTCCTGGCATTGCAAAGAAGTGTGATGGTATGAAATCCTTTACACTACGACATGTGGAATTTTGCTTGCTTGTTTGGATTTGTGTGTTGGCCTGGTTTTGCTCTGTTTTATTTTTGGTAAAACTTTTCACTCAATAAATAGAAACATACCTCACCTGGGTGAAATGTTTTGAGTTTTTGAAATTTCAATTACATATTTTCACTAGAAAAATTGCCACCCTTTTTTGACCTGCTCTTCCCACAATTTCCTTGAACTTGGGGCCTGAGCTAAAGCCCACTGAAATGAAAGTGAGTATCGCCATTGACTTTGATGGGCTGTGGGTTAGGGTCTTGATGCTCAGCTTCAGTCAAGAGTAGGCCCTTAAAGGCAGCATGAACAAAGTGACACATTGTCCTGCAAAACACATCCAAGGAAAAAGACAAATAAAAGGAAATGAAAATATCAGTGAAAAACAGCAACAACAATCAAAATGAAATGTTTCTCTGCTGTTGGACAAAGATAGATGTAAATAATGTACATAAGTGCAGGGTTAAATACTGTCTGAGCAGATACAATCTTTTCTTTCATCTGGAAAAAATCTTATGCTCTGGGGTGAGATTTTTTTCAGTGCCACTTTGCTGAATATACACAATATGTCCCTGGGTACAATGAAGGGGTAAAATACATTGTCATCTACTGTTCTGAGATTCATGAGTGTGCTTTTCCAAGCATGATTGTCAAGGACTTATAAGAAAGGTGTACTTGCAAATCATATTAACTATGTTATAACTGGGGGCATGCTAAATCTGCAAGGGGAAAATTGCAGAGACATCTCTTTCCATTTTCTGCAGAAAAACGTGTTCTACTGCTTGTAAAGTCATTCATTTTTAATGCAATCTGACAAACTGCATATTCATGGCATCAGTATATTAGATTAGAAACAAGTTTATAGTGTATATTGTGTTGTTTTGCTTGAGGTTTTACTGGGGTGGTTTGCTACTTTACTGGGAAGAAGGCAGGTAATGTGCAGTGGGTTCTCCTAGTCTAAAGCACACCAAGCAACACCTTATATAGAAGTACCCTTGATATTTACAGAAACACTTTGTGAGATCTTTTATGACTTACTGCATAAATCTCCATTTGAGCACAATAAAGGATACATTATTGAAGGGCTGAGGCTCACTTCCTTTGGTAGGTGAATTTTTGTAATCTCAAAATGAGCGGAGGTGAAAAAAATGAGTGGACACGTTCAGGTAGATACTAGAGGTACAAGTAATCAGATTTTGGGAACAAAAATGCAGGTGTGAATTCATCTCCGAAAAAGATACCACTCTTGTGAATCTTTGTTTTTGTTTATTTCATGGCAGCTCACTGTACACCTTATTATGAGCATGAACCTATGTTTCACCTCTGTGATGACTCGGTTTCTCTTTGTTAGCTGCTTATTGGTACATGTAATCCTTCCCCCAATGAGAAACATCCAAAACTTTACTCAAAAAATGTCAGACAGAATAAATGGAAAAGAGAAAAGTGTTCAGTGCTGTGATTGGTTGATTACAAGTGCGATTGAAATATTGTGATACTTCATTCACTCTTACTTGTAATATCTATGAATTAATTAACAGATAATAAATAAGAGCTGATTCTATCACCCTTGTTCAGATTGAGTACTAGAGATGCTGATAAGATCCCTTGTTGGTCATTCCCATAACCTTCTTAATATTCATATTTCTTCACCTATTCCTCATTGTTTCTAAGGGCTCAAGCCTCATCTGTGCTGAGCAGGCAGAGAGGCAAAGGTTGCTCTGAGCCACCGTGCTACCTCTTCGTGAGACAAACCGGCCACCAAGCAAGGTAGAGCACCCACAGTGCTGCTCCTACATGCATCAGCTAGAAAAGTAACCTGGGGACCATTCCACCACATGGGAAGCAATGGACCACATCACATGCCCATTCAAGAGACACCCTCTATGCAGCACAGTGGCTCTGATTTTCTTCAGGTGTGCGATAGAAAGGCCAGGAGGAGCTGTTGCAAAGTGGGCTTTGCCAGCTTTACAATAGCTACACCTTAAGATCACTGTCCAGCACTCCAGTGCTGCAATGACACTAGCAAGTTGCACGATCTGGCCTTTAGAATTCAGGCGCTCTACTAGTGGTAGCAGGCCAGCTGCAGTTTCTTTCTCTTGTCCCACGCTCAATAAGATGATTTTCTCTGCACCCAATTGCTCCAGTAAAGGTGATCAGTAAAGGGGATCAGTGCCAGCATTTCACGTCTGTTTTTATCTCACGCCCCATGACAACATATAGAGCGCATCTTTGAATGTTTGTTTCAGACTTTGTAATTTCCATTCAAACAGTTTCATGCTTTTCATCATTCAAAATGATTGTGAAGTGTTTGTTTCCATATAGATGTTTTGGTGTTGCCAGCATCGTTGGTCCATAGGCTGAAGGAAAAAGCTCACAACAGATTGGATTGTGAACTGTCATTAGACTCTTACTGTCTGGATAACTAACTTCATCAAGCAGCAAAATAGCTCTGAGTGGCAAAGTTTCTGAATGTGGACGAAATTGGAAAATGGAAAATTGTATTTTAAAATATTTTTAAAAAACTAGAGGTCATTAAGGCACCTGATTGTTCAATGTATAGCAAGAAAGTTATTTAAATTGCTTAGTTTTTGAGGCAGGGATCATCTGTTTGTTCTGTGTGTATAAAGTGCTGGCACAACGGGGTCTTGGCCTATGACTGGGGCTCCTAGGATTTACTGCAATACAAACAATAACTAGTAATACTAATAATTAGAGCTGGTCAAAATGTGCTGGATGAAACTTTTCCCCACCAAAGAGAAATAATGTTTTCAAAATTAATTTTTTTTAATAAGAAAACGTTTTCCACAATTTTTTTCCCAATTTTTCACTGAACTGAGCCCTAAAATAAAATACACATATTGTTTTCATTTCAATGTGGAATGGAAACAAAGTTCAGATCCTCAAAGATGTCACAAAACTGAATTGTTATTCTCTGCCAGCTGTATTCATAATGCATAAGGACAAGGGCATTGAATTAAGGTGCACGAGCAGTTTTAATTCAACATTTCCTAACTTTTGAGTGTTCTTTTTTTTTTTTAACCAAAGGAAAGGAAGTTATATTTATCATATGAAAATTGTTCTGATTTCACTGAACTCAATGGCAGAAAAAACTTTCATGAGTTTCAAACATAGTAACAAAGGCAAAAGACAACTAGGTCCAAAGAGGAATGTTACTGTGTCTTAATCCCAGCACTGGTTTCCTTTCTATCACTGTGTGCACTTCAGTACAGTACTGGAAAAGTAGAGGTTTAGCTGTACCAAAATTAGCTTCACTTAAGGAGACAGGCTAGAGGGGTTTATGCTTTACAATATTAGCAATTTTCCATTTTGTCACATCACCATCACGGCACATTAGAATTTGTAATGGTAATAGAAGACAAAAGCCTCATCCTATTAGTGACTTTCAAATAATATTTATAAATACCTGTTAATTCAACATGCTGCAAGACTAATAAGACATGATGGGAAGTTGCTATTGTAGTAAGACTATCATATCATATTAGTTCAAGAATGGCAGGCAGTACTACATGTTCTGTTCACAATCAACACTGCTACTAGGTATTTGACATAATTCCACATTTCTATTAGAGCAAAGAGGTCCTAGAAACAAATTGGATGACAAGCAAGTATTCCCTTTTGCTATCCTTTTCTCAATACTCACAAGTTTAAAAACCTGGTGCTACTTTCAAGTACCCATCTCAACATTTTAATCATATAAATCAGGGTTGTTCCTTAGAGACCTCTCTTCACCAGTTGAAAAATCTCAACCCCTTTTCTAATTAGCTAATTTATTTGGAGTTGCTGTATTAATAACTGAGGATAAAAAAAAATCTCATGCTCCCAGGTTACTAATAGGTGAAAGGAACAATATTAACAGTTCCACCCTATCATTTTGAGCATTTTCAGCTTGCAATTCTAAAGCCTTGTGTTTTCGTAACACCTATAAATGGATATCTCCGAGGTTCTCTTGGAATCTAAATTTTTTTCTTTGTAATTTCACATTAATTATACCAGTTACCTGAGGCCTTGTATATATGCATTTGGGGTCCTGCAACTACCACTGAACACCATGAAACCTCTCCAACTGACTTCATTGAAAGTTGGAGAGGGCTATTAATGAATGTCCCTACTGGAATTGATGTGAGGTCCTAATGGAATACTTTGTCCCGTTCTGTTGTCCGCTGTTCAAGAAGGATGTCGATAAATTAGAGAGGGTTCAGAGAACAGCCATGAGAATGATTAAAGGTTTGGAAAGAGCTCAATCTTTTTAATTTAACAAAGAGAGGGTTAGGGGGTGACTTAATTTAACTTTTGTTGGTAAAACTTTTGTCGGTCAGGGTCCTGAAAAGCACTCCCCTGACTGACATAAGTTTTAGAAGAGATGTGCTGGTGTGGAAATAGCTACCACCACTCATTGGGCATGGTTTAACTATGCTGATGGAGAACTCTCTCCCATCAGCATAGAGCAGCTACATGAGAGACCTTACAGTTGCACAGCTGCAAGGTCTTTAGTGTAGACATAGGCATAGCCTAAGTAACAACACGGAGAACAGAAATTTAACAATATAGGGCTGTCCAGTCTAGCAGACAAAGGTATAATATAATCCAATCACTAGAAGTTGAAGCTAGAAAAAAATAGACTAAACATAAGGTGCAAATAAGGTGAGGATAATTAATAATTGGACCAATTTAACAAGGATTAGGGGTGGATTCTCTGTCACTGGAAATGTTTAAATCCAGATTGGATGTTTTTCTACTGCTGTAGTTCAAACAGGAATTAATTCAAGGAAGTCCTATGGCCTGTATGATATAGGAGGTCAAACTAGATGGTCACAAGGGTCCATTCTGGATTTACTATTTATAAATGTGTGTATTTATATTTTCTGCCTGCTGACAAGAGGGGAGGAAATAACTTCAGCTGAATATATATGGGGAGCATCATATGATTTTTTTAAAAATATATACATGACAAATATTTTTTCCAGTTATTAATGCAGCTGTACAGCTGTCCCATCTGACACACTTGCTTGCCACTTTAGAGGGTTGCCTTCTTAATGTTAAGAAATGTTGGCTAATTCTCTAAAGTTAAATGTTAATAAAACAGAGCAATTGGTTGTTTAATTTCTTGCCAGGATTTCTGCCCAGATGGTTGCCCTATGAAGACTATTGCTATAGTCATATAAGCATGGAGTAATTCTTGATTCTGAGTTTTCCTTCTAGGCTGCCAATGAGAAGCTGCCATTGTATTGTCTTTGTAACCTTGCTAACCTATGATACTGCTGTAGGATACTACAAGCATGATACATTCTTTTATCTCCCTGATGGATACTTTGCAATTCTTTGTTTGGTGATTTCGTATTTTCTTCTTCAAGCATTTGCTGCTTGCTGGGATGTGCCGCAGTACTTGGACCTCCTGCCACATTACTCCTCTGCGGAGCAAGAGATGCTGAACTGGAGTTCAGTAAAACTCTTGATTCACTTTGGAATTCTTCTGCTTGTACCTCTTTTTCTTCCTTCCATTCACATATTCGTTGTAAGAAGAAGAAAAAACAAGCAAAACAGAAAGTTTTATCTCCCAAAGGTTTTCACAAGTCAACTGCCCCTTCCTTCACAATGATCCCTCCTGATTTCTTCATGTCATTCCAAAAGGAGAATGACAGGATAACCATTGAGAATAATTTCTAACAGTCTTTAAACATATACTTCAATAGACATTACACACCCAAAGGGCAGCAGAATCTGCTTTAAATTAGAGAAGGGATTCTTTGTCAAAGTTTGAACCCAAAGAACACACTTCTTGTAGCTCTATATTGTGAGGCTACTTTAATGCTTTATTTAATAGATTCTTTCTACCTTCCTTAATATGATTCTTGAAGCATTGGAAGCAGAGGTGAGTAACACATAATTGTTACTCTGTGGAAAATCATCTAAAGTTGTGCTGAAAACTAGAGGGATTTGCACTAAAATATTCAAATCATAAAGAGTGCTGCCACTAGAAGGGACATTGCAAGAAACAGTGAAACTAAAAGGAACGTCAGCTTCATGGAAGCACTACTACTCCAAATGACATCACAATATTGAATGGGCTAATTAAGTTTGGTCACTGTTGTTACACCTTTGACTGTAAGCTCTTTGGGACAGAGCTCAAGCCTTCATTTATGTTGGATAGTGTCTAGCGCAATCTGGAAATAGGCCAATTTATGGAATGCTTGACCTCCTCTGACAAGAAACATAAATCTTTTACTCCCCTACAGCTGCTAGCAGAAAGCATTATTCATGCCTTGGGTCAAAAAGAATCTCTCTTGATTCCAAGAATATTTCAAATCAATTAGATGAAGTTTCTGAATAGGCTGTCCATCAGTCCCTGTGCTGATGCTATTAAAAAGCCATTGTGATGTATGACTGTATCAATAAATGTAAATATAAAGGGAAATAGATGATCATTCATAGGCTTTTGAGTAAGTCTAGAATGGTCTTAAAGCCCTTTTAACCTGCAAATGTGATTAACAAGACACTGGAGTGTGGAAAGTATGAGTTAGCAGATAGCATGCTACAAAGACTCTCCAAATTGATATTAGGGTAATTCTGCACATCGCTCTATCTCACTAATGAAATATGCCACGTTAAAACAGGATAGGGTTTCTTTCGGCAGTTTAGCCTTCCATCGTAGATGGCCTGTGAGGTCATCCGAGTCTTATCACTGTGGGAAAAGACTGATATATTGACGGAATAAAAAAAATATTATCACAAGACACTTCAAAAGATAAAGATGTCCGCAGTTCAGATGAAGTTTTGGGGCTCTAAGGGCTGGATTTTTATTTCAGTTATCTTGTTTAAGATTAATATAACTCCACTGACTGCCATGACTTACTCCTGGTATAAGTGAGAGGAGAATCAGGCACCTTGACTTCATTTCTTGTATGAACTCTTTCCAGATAAAAATGCAAGAAGGGCTGTTATTTGATGTATTTTTTCTTTTGGTTTTAAAGAGGCTGGTATTTACAGTTGAAAAGTTCTCACCAATTTAAACTTGCCAAGCAAGAGAAAGATGCAAAATGCACCTATAAACTCTAACAATTGGAAGAAACAAATTGTACTCCAGCAGCATCTTTTGTTAAGCAGAAAACATCTGACATATTCATTAGATAGTAAACGTGAATAGCAAAGTCACATACTCCACTGGTTGTGTTATTCTTAATTTAATTGTCTAAATATTCCTTTCCCTTTTTATTAGCTCAATAATAGATGTTGATGTTTGCCACCCTGAAGTTCAGCAAATACTGTATTTTTCCTATGCACCCTGATAGCAAGACTGTTGATATGCAAGCAGTCACATTTAGGAAACACTCAGAAGGCATGATGGCTGGAAGAAAAGGCACTGTCTACATAGAAGTTGTATTATCTGCATGATCAATCAGATCTGGCTAAGCCTGTTTAGGCTTCTGGGGACAGACATGGCTGGAATAAGACAGGCATTGGCACTATAGGCTACTGCCTATGGCCCCAGCTCCCAGAGCCACATGATGATGATGTCCAAATCTCAGCTTTCATTGGGAAGGAATAAAAAAAAAAGTTTCTAGCCCTCAAGGTTGCATAAAAAGCTTGAGGTTATGACCAGAGTGAAACCAATTGCAATGACATTTGCATAAGACACCTTCCATCAAAGGAAGGAACAGCAGACTCTACAGTTAAGGAGAAAACCGCCTGGCCCCCACCCACCAACAAATGGGGCTGGTGTCTTGCAGCTGCTCTGGTGATGCCACTCTGCCATGGCTGTGCCTCTAGCGGTGTTGTTGTGCAGGAAAGACAGATAAGTCACTGCCTCTAGTGCACCCTTTGCTGGAGTTATAGCTGTGAGGGTGTGCCAAGAGCCCAAGATTCAATTTGGGAATGTTCAAAAGCTTAACACATTCATCAGCATATTCATTTTGCAACATCCTATTAGCATAGCCACTCCCATACATAGATCATATCATCCCACTGTCATAACCAATCTCAGACTGGCTATTTGGTACTTATCATTGTACGTGTGTCAAGATAAGCTATTTGGGGAGAGGTCTCTAGCTGCTAGTCAGTTTTTTTAAAAAAAACATGCTAAATTTGTTCAAAAGCTCAACAGCTGTGAAATGAATCGTCTTTCCTGAAGTCACCTACTCACAAATTACAGTATTTGGAATGAGCAAAACAGCTGCTGAGCATGTGGTTAAAAAGTAGTGCCTATATTTATATTGTGAATTGTTTCAGTAAATATGAAGTGCAGAACTAGTTAAAGGAGAGTGTGAGAAAGTAACACATTTGAAACATGTTTCAGTTCCTACAACTCAGCTATGCCACTAATTACTATTTGATACAAGTCATTCATATTTGTGACTTGGGAAACAATATTGTTAAAGCAGACTTCTTTCACTGACCAGTACTTAATGTCTTCTGTACATATGCTGCAACATCAACTAAGTGGTAAAAACTCTGCAATCTCTCTAGGTCTGGGAGAAGAAAGAGGAACTATGACTCTGTGAATAAAAACTGGACTGTAGGGCAGAAGATCTGGGTTCAGCACTTGCCTCTGCCACATAATTCTTCTGGGGCATTTTGCAAATAACCTTATCCTCTCTGTGCCTCAATTCCCCATGTGTAAAATGGTGGAAATGATACTTCATTATGGCTTTTCTCACCATAGATAGATAAGATTACCCACTGGGCCAACTTTTCTGCTTTTGTGTTTCATTGACCCTACAAAATGCACATTCTCATACATTTTCATGCAGTATTGATAAAGAATTGTGAGGTAAAATTGAGCAGGAGATTTGGGGAAAGAAATATCACACAGCCTAATTTGTCAATTACTTATTGCAGTGGGATATACTTGACAGCTAGGCTAGGGTGGTATTGGATTAATACAGGGAGCAGGTGAACCCCACACACTGAATTATTTTCCATCATGCATTTTATTGGAATTCACATCAGAGCCAGCACAATGGTAATCCATAACACGCAATGTCCTGTGGACGCTACCCAGGCCACCGAGGCTGCATTGAGAGCTTGCAACATGAGCCTTCAGTGTTCGCTCACTCTGCTAGTGTGAAAATGAGAATTGTGGGGTGAATCCTAATAGCTTCTGTCGAGCGTCTTAGGAGGAGTGTTTATCCAACTGTATTGGCTTCTCATTTATCCTTGCTATCACCACCTATTCATCTCCCTCTGCTCTCTGAAGGTGAAATCTTTGATTCGCCTTCATCAGAGCCGACAGCAGCACTAAAGCTTTCTCTGCTGTACTACAAAACTCTCCTTTCTAAAGTATTAAGAGATTACCTCCTTGGGGAACAAAACAAACACAAACAAAGCTTGCATATTTTACTGACTCGTTGTCTTGTAGTGCCATCCGCTAACACAGTATTTTTAAAGATAAGGAATTTAATCTTTTTGTTCTTAGTTTCTGTTAGCATTAACCCTTTTAATCCTTTTCTTTCTGTATATTTCATTCCTTTAACTATTGTTTAGAATCTTTAGGCTATTAACAAAGAGTATGTTGAATTAGAAGGCCCAGAACACTGGTCCTTGATGGATAAATAACCCTATTCAGAAATGCTGTGTGTTAGACTGTAACTAATGGGAATCATCCCCTTAATATACACACACACACACACACACACACATAATGCTTACATAAGCATATATAAACCTGGAAAACTGATATGGGATAATTGTTACAATAGATCTGGAAGAATGATTATGAAGGAAGAAAGACCCATTGAAATATATTATCTTGAAGAATTGCTAGTCCTCTCAGCTGTAAATAATTATGCCTTTACACATAAATCAGGTAAACTGAGAATGCATAGAAATGATATCAGGACATCTGCATCTTTTGGCAAAAAGGGACTCCTTGTTTGAAAACCCTATATAATGACACTGGTGTTGGAACTTAGTTGGGGATTGAAAATGCTCCTCTATCCAGTTACCATAAAGAAAACACATAGAGCCAGCTCTTTATCACATCATCACATTAAAGGGTGATTATCTATTCTTTCTGTATTTTGTAGACTGCTGTACTAATCTCTGATTGATAATCTGTGATGAAATAATTCCAATTAAGCCTGTTATTCGACTATCTTGAGTGGTCATTAACAAAAACAGGCAACGTTGTTGTCTGTTTTGTAAATTTGCTATGTACCCATGTAACCCAATAAACTGTTCATAATGTTTTGTTTCTCTGGAAATTTCACAAGAAAACAGAAATGGATTAGGAAGGATACATCCCAATGCATTCTAAAATGAATTGCTCCTAGTTATGGAAAAATGCATCCCTCACTAATCCATTTGAGTTCCTTTTTTACAAGGGGTTAAGATTTGACCCACCAGTCTTGCCACAGGACTGTCCCCAAACACCTGAGATCCATGTCTCAATAAGCTTGGGTAATGATTGCTTGTTGTCACAGTTGACACAGTAATGATCGCTGACACACCTGTAATTCCCCTTTATGATCCAGCAAGGGCACCCACTCTAGGTTCCAGACTCCTCAGCTGTCACCTTTCTTGAGAGGAGTCCCTATCTTTCTCTCGCCTGACGAGGATGTTTCCAGGTTGCACAGCTCTTGCCTACACTGTGGATTCCCCAGAAAAGTCAGACAGCCTAAGATGGCTGGTCTTACTTTTTTCCTCAGAGAAAGCAAACAGCATAATTGCCACAATTAAGCTACCACAGAGCTGTTTCTAAGAAAGTACATTTATTCTAAAGGTAAAAGCATTATAGAAAAAAAAACATATTAAAATTATAAAAGACCCTACATGTTTGCTAATAAGGCTATCAGAGATAACCCCCTCACTGTGACAAGGGTCTGGTTGGTGATTAGTCTTTCACACACCATATGGGGTTTTTTCCTCTTGTCACAAGTTCATCACAGCCTTAGCTCAAAACCAGCATACTCATGAGTAAGTAAATTACTCCTTTATACAGTTTGTCTTTAAACTGTCCTCATATAATGGTTGGTCAGTAGACAACAGGTCCCCCCATCAGACAACAGGTCCTCCCATCAGGGCAAAGCTTGAAAGCTGAGCCCATGTCTACACTACAAAATTAAGTCAACCTAATTTATATCAGCATACAGCCACCACAATAATTACATCACTTGAGCATGTTTACGCTTTGCCCCTTCTGTCAGCCATGCACGCCCTGACCAGGAGCGCTTGTATCAATTGTATTGTCAGTGCTGGGTATTGTGGGACGGCTCCTGAAAGCCAGTAACTCTTGATATAAGCAATGCAGTGCTTACTCTGACAACTGTGTCACCTAATCATATTGAACTTGACTCTATGCTGCTCATGGTGCCAGAGTTATTAAGTCAGCATAGCAGGGCAGTTACATCAGTGGGAGTGAAAGTTAAGTGTAGACGCTTCCATAGTTAGGTCGACGTAAGCTGCCTTGCATCAACCTAACTCTGTAACGTAAACTAAAACCTGAATCCATAGATGTGAGTTTGCAGTAGCTTCCTCCCAAGTACTTCCTAGGAATTCCGCTTCACGAATATTGTCCCAAAAGATCCTTTGTGTCTGTTAATTGTTAATTGTTTACCATAGTCTTATGAATCTCACAGTACTTCCCAGATATTGTATTAATCATGTCTTTCTCCTAAAGAAGTTCCATATAAACCCACAATAATACATAAATATTTGCATTTTAATACAATGAACTTCTAAACTACTTAAACTTTATTGAGTAAGGTTTAATTTAATTCAGTAATGTTTAATTTAATTTTATGTTTGCCCAAGATATTGCAGGACATTGCTATAACTGTCACAATCGCTCATCAAGTTTTTATGTTGCTCTAAAAAGCAGTGCTGCTGAGCAGTGTTTAACCCAATTGTTATTCATGGCCACTCAGCACTTATCCATGTGATTACTCACACTGAATATTTGTATAACTCAATATACTCAGCAATATGAGTAAAATTACACAATTGAGCCCCAAAATTCTTACAGTAATGCCAGTCACTTATGATTGGGGCAGCTGCTTTGCCATATTGAAACAATCTCTGATTGCTTTGTGCCTTTCTGGTGATGCAAAACAGATCGAAACCTCATTTAATTGCCTCGTTAAGGTGGTTTCACAGCTGTTTTACCTCATCAAGGATGTACATATTGTGACCTGTCCGTGCCTAGGGTAGCCACCTGAAAAAGCCAAGGTCAAGGCAGACTGTAAAAGGAGAGCAGATTCTCCCAGCACTGGTGGTTGACACTGAAGTCAGACTTCCCAGCCAGCCACAAACAATGCTTCTGATTCCCCACACTTGTTATCAAGAAGCCAAAACAAAATATACACAGCCCCCTTTACTGCATTCCAGTCTCTGGCTCCCAATAGGCCACTAGGTCTAGTAAACAGATCAGTTATTTAAACCTCTATGGTCTTTACCAAAAAAAGGTTTCTCCTGACCCCAAAGGGTCAGCCATAGTACCAGATCAATATAAGTTTGCATCTTACCCAAGATACCACACTGACAGCCAATCCTTTAGTAACTAAAACTAAAGGTTTATTATAAAAGGAAAGAAACAAACTATAAGAAAAATATTAAAGGATTAAAGCAATCAGACAAATACAATTGATTTGAAAATCCATATATATCAGGTTTCTAATAGAATTGTGGAGTTTGTATAGTCCCTCTAGTATACATCCAGTACCTGGATGGGTCTCAGTCCTTTGTTTCACAGCTTTCAGTTCAGTTGTAGATGAGCTGATCCAGAGGTAGCCTGAAGACTGAAAACAACATGAATGTGGGGCAGCTGCCTTTTGTGTTCTTTGGCCTTTGCCAAGCTGCTTGTGGAAATTTACAGGAATAATATGGAGTCCAGGGTCACATGAGTAAGGATTGGTGACTCATCAGGTATATCCCTGGCTTCTTCCCCTGGGCCCATTGTACCTGTGATTTTCCTTAATGGACCATTAAGCAGCCATCCTGTCTGGGGTGTCGCCCAGAAACACAGTACAAATTGAAATATAGATACAAACATATCCATAACTTCCATTACACATATAACACATGAACATTAACATTATCATCTTACTTAGTACATTATAGCCTTTTTAATGTACCTGACATGGCATATCTCACATGAATTACTATGATTCTGACATACTGAGGTTAAAAATATAATAAATGCCCCCCCCCCACCCCACACTACCCCATCCAGCCAGCATGACACATACCTACAGCTGACTGGAAAATGGGATTTATTTCTAAGGAAAAATTTGATGGAAACAAGAAGAAAACATTTCTGATAGAATGTTTTCCATAGAAAATGTCAATTTTTCATCAAAAACCCAAACAGGATATTTCCATCAGGAAAATCTAAATGAAATATTTTTTTGTTTAAGATTACCCAAATTGAAACATTTTGTGATGTCAAACTGAACTGGAACCAGAGCTGGGAAGAGGATGGAAATTCCATTTCATAAATGATTTCAAGATTTCAAATTTTGTTTTTTTGTTTTAATTTGGAACGAAAACTGAAAACTTCAAAATTCTCAACAAAAGAATGGATTGATTGAAAAATTTAATTTCAGAAAAATTGAAATGTTTGTAATATATGTAATATAAATATGTAATGTAACTACAATACATAATATAATACCAAATAATGCAATATAAATATGATATATGTAATACAATACAAACATACGTAATATAATAAAAGGATTGAAACAAAAAGTTGCTTCAAAATGAAAAAAAACCCAGAACTTTTCATTCTGAAAATAATCAAAACAGGATTGGATGAGACAGGAATTTTCAACACCAGAACTCCCTCCTCCCTGCCCCTTCACAGCCCTAATTTTTGTCCAAAAATGAAATTTCAGCAAGATGAACATGATTTTGCAAAGTGTTTAGTTTTTGACAGGACTACATTTTTCAATTGAAAATGGTTCTGGCTAAGTTTTCCCAACCAACTGTAACGGAAATGTTTCATTTTGGCTCACTTTGACATTAATGTGTGTCCTTCTGAGCTGCCACAATGACTCCTGGATGTTAGAGTTCTGGCATCTGATGCCTCTACTCTCCTGTATCATCCAGATCCTCTGGACAGATTATTTCTCCCATGATGCACCAGTTTCTTCCCTTTTGTTGACCTGTTGTGATGCATTATGGCAATCAGTTAGTGTGACAGTTTGGAGAATCTGTATTTACAGTTTATGAATTCTGGTTGATATTGGGGCACTTTACACTTATCTGCATCAGACTGCAGACTCCATATGGACGTGGGGTTCTTTACCTTCTCTATTGTCCTGTTACCTCCACGTTGGAATTACAAATGCTGTTGGCAAAGGGCTAGCAATAGAGGATTATTGTCTTAAGTACTCTCCTATTGAAACGGAATTGCTGTAAACAATAGGTAGGCTTTTGCCCAGAAGAACCAGGGCAGTTCACCTAGCAACAAAATCATCTGGTAAGGATTTGAGATGACCTGAAGAGGCTGATCCTGGAGTCACCTGACCAAGGGACTGAAAGGTTCTAAAAGGATTCACAGGGGAAAGACTGAGAGACACACAGGAAGCTTTTGGTCAGGAGAGAGGAAAGTGCCAGATTTGCCAAGGTCAGAGAAGGCTAACTAGACTCAAGAACACAAACCATGCATTGCCACAGAAGGATCCTGGATGGCTTTGACAATTGTGATCCAATCCAAAGAACACTCTGGAGAGAGGGGTTTTTGATTATCACCATCATCTTGGCTACCCAAACCAGTTCGATCAAATTCTCGTTTTAGAGGGATTCATACAATTTTTGTTGTTACTAGTACTCCTTATGTTATGTCCTTTTTCCATTCAGAATATTCATTATATGTGATTTTATTTATGAAATCTCTTTTTATGAGCACTCAGCAGTGGCTAACGTTTATACTTTTTTACCCATGTATCCTTTTTATTTAAGCATTTAAAAATGGAATGTATTAATGTGTACCACACTATAACTGTATTACTTTTGCAGTGTCCTATAGTGTACTGTTCCTTCCTTTGTCTGTGAGATATGTCATGTCTTCAAGGTTTGTATATGTTTTCCTTTTTCTCTGGGGACTGTGATAATTAGTTTCCATGAGCATGATCTTACAATCCGACACAGGAAAATATCCATTAATTTAGACTTTTGCTTGGTTAAAATATGAGAAAGAACTATAGGGTTTGGTGTCATGTTCTTTTTAGAACAAGTGTCAATCCAGTGTTTCAAGGTGGAGTCCAAGACCCTGATGGGACCTCTTGAGAAGATAGACAAATTGGCCCTTGGACCTTCCATAAATATTTGAAAGCTACACCCATTTTACACTCTGCTGCTAAAAAATGACCCTGAAAAATGCTGAACACATCCATCACCTATTAACTTCAACACACAGCACTGGAATTGTGAGAGCTCAGTATCTTGTAGGATCAGACTTCCATAAAAGAAATGGGTAAATCCTCTCATCCCGCTCCCTAGTTTTTTTTCTCCCATATGTAAAATTAATGCCATTTTAAATGCCAGGGACTTTTTAACCATTAGCTAGTCACTGTGCTGTAGCCCCCCTCCACACATACACACAGAATGACTGTGCCTCTCTACAATTATCTTTCATTAGTTTTTGTTTCACTTAATGATGCCTTTCACGATAGACATTCTTTATCTATCATAGCTGATGTCTAAGGTTGTTATTATTACAGCTAGTGGAAAATTCTCTAATTTCAAAGTAAAAACTATATAAAAGATGTGGAAATTTGGGGGGGGGAAATTCTGCACAAATTCCCCATTGTTTAATCACCTATGGAGCCAGTTGAATTTTTCTGAATTCTGAAATTAAAAAAAAAAAAAAAGCAAACAAAAATTCCAAATATTTTTGCAATATTTTTTGTTTTCTGATTAATTCTAATTATTGGTATTGTTATCTCCACAACTCCATGGATCCAATATCTACAATTTCAGCTTGTTTAATATAAATGCACTATAGGGGAGTCTGATCTTTAGATGCTGATATGAGAGAGAAACATTTAACCACACTTTTTTTAACATTAGAAGAACCCTGGGAAATGAAGCAATTTCTGTTGATGGGGTATTTCCCTCTATTGAAAGGGAAAACAAAAACAATCTGACAGTGAGAAGGCCCATGATCATGTTGAGGCTCAGGCACTGACTGATCCTCTCACCCTATAGGTGATCCAGTGGAACATCTTGCTATATGTGAGGGGTCTATTAGCCCCTTACTGAAACTTAGTGGGTCTTTTTGGTTGGCATCTCTTGAGTAAGCTGGGCTTTGAAGCAGACACAGCCCCAGGGCCAATGGGGAGAAGGCAACTCAGGTCAGCCTGATTGACAGGGCGGGCAGGCCAATGAGGGCGCCAGGAGGGTTGGGGGGAGCCCTGCCCTCTATATGAGCTAGAGCTGCCTGCCTGGGCAGAGTGGGCCCAAGATAAGGACAAAGCAGTTAGCAGCTGGGGGGCCAGAACAGGAGCACAGAAAGCTGAGCTGACCCGACCCGACCCGACCCGACCCACAGTAGCAGAACCAGAGGGGCATCCCAGAGAGCCGAGCCGAGCCGAGCCGAGCCGAGCCGAGCGCATCTGCACTGAAGCAGAGCAAAGCAGGAGCTGGGGCTGGAGCTGTCTGGAGCTGGGTGCGGTGAGCAGCTGGAGAAAGCGAGGGGGACCGGGGGAGTGTGTGGCTACTTCCAGAGCAAGTGTCTGACTCTCTGCATCCCTGCAGCGTAGCCAGGGCCTGGACAGTGGGCCTGTGATGTGTGACAGACTGTGAACCTCCCTTACACCCCAGAAACACTGTTTGTGGTGCTCCCATGCCAGGGGCAGTGTTGGGTGTTTTCCTTTAACCTTTCTCCTCTTTTCTTATTTTTTATTTGATTTTGATTGCTGTTTGTTTAATAAATTGTATTGCTTTGCATTGTATGCAATGATTAGTGGGTCAGGGAAGCACCCAGTGCAGAGTTAGTACCCTGGAGTGGGGACACCCTATCCCCTGCCCTAAGGATCATGGAAAAATTGGGCATTGAGCCCCAGGAATCCTGGGCCCAGCCTTTGTTGGGGTTACAGGGACCCCACCACACAGGAGAGGAGGGGAGCCCTCAAGGTCAGGTGGGCCTCTGGGTAAAGAGAGTGGGAGCAGGGACTCAGATCCTTTTGCTAGCCAACTCTACCGGGGTAGTATATAAGCAAGGAAAGTTCCCCACAATAGCGGGCCCATTCCCCCACTTACGTACAGGAAATGTGTAATAAAAAAGCTCGTTAGAGTCATGGAAGGTCAATCAACAATCTGGTGGAACCCCTTTGGCTTTTCACCATAGTTAATCTTAGCCACCTAAAAGGTCAATTCTGGAAATTCTCACTTATGTGACAATTGCAGACTGCTTACTGGAGTAAGGATTTTCAATGTAGGGCTCAAAGAAAGCTAATATGTCTTCCATAATTTCAACTGTAAAAGCTCAGACATGTTTTTTAGTACCTTGCATACTACAACTCACATGAAAATAAACAACTTCAGTTGGCTTGAAGGACTCCCACTGACTTCAATGGGCTTTGAATCAGGCCTAACTCTGGGATAAGTTGTGACTGGCATAGGTGCTAACTTTTGGTTTTGCCGGAGGGTGTCCTACCCTGCCCGCCAAGACCCCACCCCTGCTTCACCCCCAAAGCTTCACCCCCGAGGCCCTGCCCCTACTCTGCACTAATGCTGTGCCTGCAGCTACCATCCCCACTTAATGGTCAGGGAAACTGAGGAACAGATAGAAGAAGGTACTTGAATTCTCTCCCCTCAAGGCTATAGTCTGCATCCATGGTAAATCTGGGAATAAAGCCCAGGATTCCTGACTCTCATCTCCCTGCTCTAACCACTAGACCCCACTCTCCACCCAGAACAGCAAATGGAACCCAGGATTCCTGAACCCCAGCCTCCTACTCTACTCCATTCCTTGGCCCCTCCGACCTCCTTGTCCTCTCTTAACCCCAAGAGCCAAACTGAGGTCCATCTCAGCTGAAAGAGCTTCTGATGTCTGGGGACTCTGGTGGCAGTGGTGAAGGAGTGGAGGGATCCCAAGCGGGAGGTCTGTGACACAGCTGTGAGGAGGGTGGAATGGGATGTGGGAGGACAAAAGTGATGGGGGAACCTACAGAACAAAGTGAAATCAATCACCCCTCAGGTCCCAGTCATGTCTAGTGGCATTTGCATCACGTTCTGAGGCCAAAGCTGCTTCCAAATTCAAGGTGAGTTCAGGGTGTGAACTGCCCATCAACCCCAGAGATGGCCCAGTGGGCTTGGTCCTGTTGTCACAGCCCAGATTCTTGTGGAGTCACTCCTGATTTACACATGGCAGAGTGAGAGGGGAATCAGCCCCAGTGACATGGGTGGAGTCACTCCTGGTTTACATCAGGCAGGAGCAAGATCAGAATTATCATGTTGGACTCTGAATTAATCCCCACCTTCCATCTAAGGCCATCATTTACCTCCGGCAAAGTGTGAGTGTTGGGGTCCTCCCGCACCCTGGCAGCGGTGTGTAAATGCCAATAGAAGGCCCAGAGCAGCAAAGAAGCAGTCCCCACAAACCCAGACTGCAGGTCAGGACTCTTGGGCTAGAGCAGGGGGACCGAGGAGTCTAGAATAGTTGGGCTGGATAAATGGAGGAGGACTGGGTGTAGTAGAGGCTGGCTCAGGAGCAACCCTCTCCCACCAGGGATCTGCCCAGCTGGTGCAGCCTGAGTTGCCCTGCCAGGCTTCTGTTGGAGCCAGATGTCTGGTCGGGTCCCGGCATCTTGCCTGCTCCTCCATCCCCATGGCTTATGCCCCCTGTGCTTTCTCCAGTTCTGCTGGGGCCAGGGGAGAGGGGGTTGAGTCGGTCCAGCATCTCCTCCTTCCCCCCGTGGCTTTCCTAATCAGGCGGCAGGACTTTCAGCAGGGGGCGATGGATTCGGGTCAGGTCTGGCATTCCCCTTCCCCCCCAGTATGGCTCCCCAAGTTCCCCCCAGCCAGGCGGCAGCAGGACTTCTTGCTCCCACACCCACTCGGGCAGCTGGGTAGGGTCGGTGATCAGGCATTATCTCCTCCCTCCCCTCTTCCCCAGCCTGTCGGCGGCATTGGGGCTTTTTCTCCCAACCACTCGGGCTCTAGACTCTCCTCACATGGCCTGGGGTTCATCCCCCCGCCCGGTGCTTCTGCCTGGCTGGGGCCACCATTGCATTCCACCCACCCACCATCCCTGGCTCTGCTGGTGGGAGTCAGAAGGAACTCACTCACCTTGTCAGACTGGGAGCCTGGCTGGGAGAGGGAGCTGCTGCAGCCACGTGCACAATGGGGTCACTTTCTCACCGTCTTCTGCCCAGTGCCCTAAGATGCAGTAGCCAGGAGGGGACTGGACTGGAGGGGGGAGAGAGGCACTGCAGGTGGGGTGGTCCCAGGTGAGCAGGGAGGGGTTGAACAATGCCCCACCCAGCCAGGGCCAGTGTTTCTGTCACGCACCCTCCCTATCCCTAAGGCTTTTTTTGGTTGCTATCAAGGGGTATGGCCCATCCTTCTCGTTAGCACCTGAAAAGCCACCCTGGCCCTCACTGCCAGAGCAGCAGCCCCAGCCAGGGCTGACTCAGCCCTTGCGGAGTAGGAAGGGGTGGTCGATCAGTTGACTAAACTGATTGGCCAGCAACAGACTGAGCCAGCTGTTGCTCTCAGCAGCCGTTCGGGGGAAATTAGCCGATTGGAGAACACCAACAGCTAATCACCCCAGTGAGTGCAGAGCACCCATAATCTTTTTTTTGGTGGGTGCATCAGCCCCTCAGGACCCATGGAGTTGGCCACTATGGTGACTGGACCTTATGCAGATATACAGTGAGAAGCAGGACACAGGCAACATCCCTCCTTTTGCGCACTCCATGCTGGATATATTGAAAAGCTCAGCCCCTGTGCTTAAGGGAATGAAAGGAGTACTAGCTCTGTGTTCCCCTGGGGGCACACATCACCCCAATGGGAGCAGAGATATGAGGCAATGACCTCCAAACTCAGAGCAGGCTGAGGGAGCGCAAGCTCCACCATTCTAAAACCTGGATCAGCCTGCAGAATTCCCTAGCACACCAAGGGAATTTGGGGAGGCAGAGTCTAATTCTTTATAATGTCAGTATATCCCAACTACATGCAAAACACTCCCACTGGAATATACCACTTATGAATGTTTTAATGCAAATGACCTCACTGCCACTTCTGGCTTTTAGGGAAAAGATGCATTGCCCCTCTAAGAGTTAGAGCCAGAGAGTGGCTTGTTGCTGCAACTTCATACCAGGACATCCTGGGGATGCTGACCCATCTCCCCAGGTGACTGGAAGAGAGGAGAGATTATTTAGGTCCACCCCGGTGCAGAAAAAGCCCTCTTTTACATGGACCAGGTGGAACAGTTGTGATACATAGTGAATAAAGTGTATAATTCTTTGTCCCATGTTAGGCGGGAGATCAGAAAAGAAATAATAGAAGTCTCGGTCTTCACTTGTTTTCCATGCAATTATCTATGAAATATTAATACAATTAAAATATTACATTTAAGAATAATATTGATTCACAGAATCATAGAGGCTAGAGATGGAAAAGACTATGACATCACCCATTCCATCTTACTGCCAGTTCAGGAGTCTTTTTTTCCTCGACTGTGTTTTCATTTTTTTCATCTAATAGAATGTTTTATGTCCTCCTTCTCTTAGGAGACTATTCCATAGTTCAACAGAACTTAGGCCTGGATCCATGAAGAGACTAGACATTTAATTCCTCACTTTTGGTGCCTAAGTCCAAAATTTAGGATCCACAAAACCCCCAGTTGTCTGTCACCTAACTCCATAGGCACGCAAATATGTCAATGCCTATATTTTTTTCCATAAAAGTCCCCTAGGCACCCAGGTTTTGGGCTCTGGAAAAGCACACTATGTCTCACCTAGGTATCCTGATGCCTATCTCATGCCTAATCCCCAGAATGATGCTCAAACCAGGTGAAGATAGATGGTGGTGGTCTGGGACTTCCTTCTAAGGGGGACAGAATCATCCACCTAATGACCAGACCAGGAAACTCGAAAAGTGTGTTGCTTACCAGGAGCTAGCTTTCAGAATGTGATGGAAAGTCTGCAGAGACTCATCATGCCCTCTTCCTTCTTCTCCACGTGGGCACCAGTGGTACTGCTAAGAATGACCTTGAGCAGATCATTGCAGATTATGTGGTTCTGAGAAGGATAAATGAGTTTCAGGTACAAGTGGTGTTCTCATCCATCCTCCCTGTTGAAGGAAAAGGCCCAGTTAGGGACCATCAGATTATAGAAGTAAATGAGTGGTTATGCAGGTGGAGTTGGAGAGAGGGCTTTGGATTCTTCGACCATGGGATGTTGTTCCAAGAAGGATTACTAGGAAGAGATGGGATCTACCTAAGAGAGGGAAAAGCATCTTCACAGACAGGCTTGCTAACCTAGTTAGGAGGGCTTCAAACTAGGTTTACCGGGGATGGAGACCTAAGCCCTGAGGTAAGTGGGGAAGTGGGATACCAGGAGGAAGCATAAGGAGGAGGATGCAACAGTGGAGGCCTCCTGATTCGTATTAAGAAAGTAGGGCAATCGGCTAGTTATCTTCGTTGCCTGTACATGAACGCAAAAAGCCAGGGAAACAAGCAGGAAGAATTGGAAGTCCTGGCAAAGTCAAGAAATTATTATGTGATTGGAATAACAGAGACTTAGTGGGGTAACTCACATGACTGGAGCACTGTCATGGATAGGCGTAAACCGTTCAGGAGGGACAAGCATGGAAGAAAAGGTGGAGGAGTTGCACTGTATGTAGGAGAGTAGTATGACTGCTCAGAGCTCCAGTATGAAAGTGGAGAAAAGCCTGTTGATAGTCTCTGCGTTAAGTTTAGAGGCAAGAGCAACGAAGGTGATGTGGTGGTGGGTGTCAGTATGGGGAGGAGGTCAGCAGCCTTCAATGGTGAAAAGGGAGGGTGCTAAGGGAGTTGGTTGATGTGATTGCATTGGCCATTATCTCTGAAAACTCGTGGTAAGGCAAATATAGTGCCCATCTTAAAAAAGGGAAGAAGGAGGATCTGGGGAACGACAGACCAGATAGTCTCACCTCAGTCCTCAGAAAAATCATGGAGCAGGTCCTCAGGGAATCCATTTTGAAGCCTTTGGGGGAGAGGAAGGTGATCAGGAACAGTCAACATGTATTCATGAAGGACAAGTCATGCCTGACCAACCAGATTGCCTTCTGTGATGAATTGACTGACTCAGTGATTGTGGGGAAAGCAGTGGATATGATATACCTTGACTTTAACAAAGCTTTTGATACAGTCTCCCACAGTATTGTTGCCAGAAAATTAAAGATTGTATGTTGATAAGCAACCTAGAAATATGACAGACAGACTATCTGTGAGCAAAACAGTGAAAATTTTGTGGTGGTGACTAAGGTCGTATGAATAATACTTTTTTTGTTTTGCTGGCAATGCTAAAAAAATATTTCAGGTTGAACTGAAAATGAAAAATATTGAAATTTTTGGCAATTTGAAAAATTGGAAAAAAAGAATTTTGGACTGCATACAACATATTGTTTGACCTGAAATATAACATTTTGTTTTGTTTTTGAGAGGTTTTTTAAACCTATTTTTTAAGGTTGAAGGAAAAGTTGAAAAGCAATTATTTCACACTGAAAACGTAAATATATTTTATTTTGAAAAGGCCAAAATGAAACCTTTTAATGTTTTCAAAAAAATGTTGTTTGTTTTTACAACATGAACAATTTGGTGAAACCAACACAAGTTCATAATATTAGGTATCACTGAATCTCCATTTTTCACTGAGGAAAGGGTTTCTGCCAAAAAAATGTACCTAGCTCCAGCGGTGATGTTGGTGAGCATTGGATCTGATTCAGCAAAGCACGTTAGCGACAGACACAACACTTGTACTTGTCTTTAAGCACATGAGTAATCCCAACCCAAGTCAGCAAATTACTTAATCATGTGCTTAAGTCCTGCTGAAATTGTTAATGTCAATGGGGCTCACACACTTGCTTAAAATTAAATATGCTTCACCACTTTGCTGTATCATGGCCATGGAGAGCCCAAGTCTGCACAGTGTTCCGTATCTTCAATTTCCCTTAGCTTCAGTGAGAATGGATGATGCTCAGCATCTCCAAGGGCTGATGAGCACCTTGCAGACCCAGGCTTACCATGTCTCATTCACTGGGAGGGAAACTCCATTAATGTGGATTAAAAACATTTTGGCCCTTTTTTTAAAAGCATCCCCCTCTTGCGGTGTAATATTTTACTGTCTGTTTCAATGAGGTATTGGAAATCTCCTCCATATGTACACACCCACTCATACATATGAATATAATCTTCCTCATTCAAAATGTCACAGCTGAAAGCCCAGCAGACTCATCATTATAAAACAAATGTCTTTATTGGCGCATGCATGAAAGTGAAAGAAAAATGGCAACTCTTTGCGTAACCAAATAAGAAACATTTTAGTGCATCAGGGATGTGTTGAATATTCAGTGACCAGCGAGACAGTGCTTAACAAACAATGGGCTCGATTCAACCCATGGGTGAATCAAAGGGAAACAAGCTGATGAGATCCCAGCTTCAGGTACCTGAAGTCTGCTGTAAGTCTGTTTGGCATGAGAAATGCAAACTCCTGCTCTCACAGAGCCAGCCCGAGAATTCCCAAAGTGGGCAAGGTCAAAAGGAAAGGTGTAAAGGCAAGTAACTGGGAGATGTAATAACTTCATGATGATCTGGGGATCTGAAAGTTTTCCTATGAAAGCTTTAAACCTGTATTGTCCCCCTGCAGAGCTCATGAAACCAAGATGGCAGTAGCCATGCCACAGCTCTGTCTTCATGATCAAGAGAGGTGCAATCCCAGAGACTTGAAGCTGGAATAATAAAATTATAAAAAACACTGGGGAGAGGAAGACTGTTTCAATTTATTATATGATGCATCAGCAGCTGTTTAAGAGGGTTTGTGATACAATATTTTTCTATAATGAACACCTGTCTGCCCAGCTCAATTTCCACTAACATGAATAAATGGCTATGATACAGGCACATCTAAAAGCCACTGTGCCATTGTTAGTTGTTATAGTATGACAATAGTGATAGGAATTTAGAGGAATGACACCCTCCCCACCCTTAGATTTGCCAATGTCATATTCGCCTGAAAATCTTGCCATGGAATTGTTTTGCATCTTAGTTCCATAAATCCCCACTTTGACCCAAAGTCCAGAGCTCGTAATTTACTTGACTTAATTAAAGCTCTCCCTCCTATCCCAAGGTAAAGGTGATGAGAAAGAAAGTAATGAGCCAGGCTGTCATCCTGCCAAAGAGAAAAGAAAGAAAGAAATCAGATGAAAAGTTACTCAGGCGTTAAAGGTTCTAAAGCTTTTATTGTCATTCATTTATACTTACCAAACAATTTAATGTAGTTTGACATGACCTGTGCATTTGTTCTTTGCAAGCTCTGAACACATTAACAAGGTTTGTTTACAAGGTTGAGTGGCTTCGAAGAACATATTTCTTATGTGGAAGTAGGAATTATTTAAAAATTTAATTTTACTTTATTCTTGTCCACAGTTTACTCATGTTTTGTTCTCTCATACCGATAGTCCAGTAATGTGCACTGGGACTGTTCAAACACAGTGTTGGCCTTCCAACACTAATACTAAGGCAATAACTGTGACTATTTTATCTGAATGGTATGACCCCTTATAAGTTCATCCACTCCTCTTTGTTACCTTCCTCTCCACTTGAAGGATCCCTGTAAGTCATTACACATTAATTACTTCTGAACCCCGAAAGAAACTGTACAGTAGAGTTTGGCTCACCAGTTTGGTGGAAATACATTGTCAGCTAAATTCAGGATGCATGGAGGCCTGCATCACTCACAGAAATATACCTCCTGTTCACTTGAGGCATGTTGAAGGAACTCATTCAGGTGGAGTCGACAAAGTCACTTTAACCAGGATGTACTGTGCTAGAAATCCAACCATTCTTAAAATTCCTAACCGGCAGCCTTATGAGGGTCTCATGATATGTCACATGAAGTTAGCTTCTATTCCTAAGAATGGAATATTATCTGGATTGAATTTGTTTTCTCTTTTTTAGCCTTCTTAGACTTGGACCATGCTCCTTCTGTTTAGAACAGAGGCAGCTGAGCCACCAACAGAAGCAGCTAACAAGAGAGTTTCAGAAGGCATAACTGAGGACTCTGTGCTTGGAAGGACTTGGTGAGTGGTGCATTTGATTTGTCTGTGTGTTGCTTGTCTGACCATTTTTTGGATCCTTGTGTAATGGCTGCATAGCTGGACTGTGGGTCCCTGAGTAAGCAGCTGAGGGTCTGATTGTTTAAGCTTTGATCATCTCCACTGTTTGAAATCTCTGAGTAGTTATTTGCTCCCTGATGGTGAGGGAGGAGCTAACGGACAAGCTTCTATAAAGCCAGGGAGCTGATAGCAGAAGGGAAGCTGCAGAGAGCTAGTCTGCAGTCACTTCCTGGGAGAAGGAAAGTGTGTGTGGGGGATAGAGAGACAAATAGCCCATGGTTTCTCCCTGGGAGGAGGAAATAGAGAGGTTGGCAAACCACAAAGAGGGGTCCCTTTTGGGGTACGAAGTAGCCCAGGGAGTAAGCAGCACACTTGGAGACTAAATAGACCCAGAGAAGAGGACGGGTCCTGGGTTCCTCTATCCGCCATTTGGGAAGTGGCACCAGGAGGGCAGTGAACTGGAAGACCGCCTGGGTCCCTGTGGAAGTGATAGAAACTTTGAAGGACTATACCCCATAAGTGGAAAACACAGATAGTGACTTGGCTGGATGGCCAAGCCATGAAGACGACACTGCAGTTCCTGGAGAGAGAGAGGGGCTGCAGACTAAAGAAAGAGAAGGACAGACGGTGTGCAACCATGGGAGGGGGAGTTAATCTTTCAAGCTAATCCCCAGAGTGACCAGGAGTAGGCACCACCTGCGATGTGTAGAGCACCCTGTGACAGGAAATTTAAGAGGTGACTTGATCACAATTCATAAGTATCTATATGGGGGAAAAATATTTGATAATGGATTCTTCAACCTGGTAGAGAAGCAGATAGCACTATCCTATGGCTGGCAGTTGAAGATAGACAAATTCAGACAGGAAATAAGGCACAATTTTTTAATAGTGAGGGTAATTAACCACTGGAACAACTTACCAAGAGTTGCACTGAATTATCCATCACTGGCAATTTTTAAATCAAGATTGAATATTTTTCTAAGATACATTTCTAGGAACCATTTTGAGGAAGTTCTATAGCAAGTGTTATACAGAAGGTCAGACTGAATGATTACAGTGGGTCCTGTTTCACTGTTGTTATTGAAACATTTTACTTTACTTCAGAAGGCAGACATAGGAATTTGAATCTACCAGATGGAGAATTAATTATGGAAAATTCAGACAATTCCTTGTCTATACTGATGTCTATACTGTCGATACTATCCTTTTCATATTCCACAGCTAGTTGTCACAGAGCATCTTTTGGTGTCAGAATGGTGTAATGTTGCCCTTTTATGGCATGTTCTTAAGTTTCCATTTCTTTTCTCAGTTATGATTATATTTAGAGTTGGTAAAAAGGTGAAGAAAAAAATCAAGAAATTCAAAAAAGTTCACAAAATGTTCATCAAAATTTCATTTACTCTATAAGCTGCAGAACCATTTTGTTGAAATTTAGAAAATTTAAAAAATGTGAGCAGCTATAACTAAGATACTAACCCATGATGTCGGCATATTTGCTTTGGCTATTATATGCATTTAAAAATGTCTGAGGAAATCTTATGGGTCAGACACTGAAAAGGATATATCTCTACATCTCTGTATTACAGTGGTAGCTGTTGCGTCAGTGTCCCTTGAAGATGCTTTATCATTGAGCAATTAGTTCTTCTTTGACAGTGGCTACATTGGTGGATATTGTTTCTATGCTTTGAATTAGGAAGTGAAGCTCTGTGCAACCTTCCCCGGTAGTGCAGCTATTTTAGTGGTCAAAAATTGTAGATTGACCTTTGTTCTTGGCTTGCTGTTGCTGTGAGGGTGACTTTCCTTTCAGATTCTACCCTGGAGCCACCATTTGCTACCTGTGTAACATCCCTGTTTCTTTACAGGCTAATCCAAAATCTGTCCAAAGATATGTGCTGGTAGATTATTCGCTTTAGTCCCAATAGCAAGCTTGAATTCCATAGGGTATGCTATATGGGGTATACAACTATTTTATTATTTGTTATATATGATGTGTTAGTGCTTATAAAACCCATGCAGAATTGGGGGTCCCTAGTAATAGGCACTTACAAATATATAGTAAGTGACACTAAAAACTAGATTGTAGTCTTTTTCCCTCTTTTCCTATAACTTGAGCTCTTTTACTTTCACTTCATTTGTGTGCTCACTGTTTCTCTGTGTCCCTGCACCATCTACTTGCTATTTCATGTGCTTCCTTACAGATTGTCAGAAAAAAAAATGTATTCTCTTGCATTGTACAGCATGTTTCCTCTTCTAACACCATGTCCTGGCCTTGAACACAGCTGAATAGCCAGAAGCTATTGTCTGAATATGTGCTGCAGTCACCAGAACCTAGGAGGTTTAGAAAAATCATTATTAACAGATATAAACAGCATGTGTGTTTTGGGGCCTACTTGGATCTGAGCTCTTCCTTTTGTGTGTCAGAACCTTGCACCAATGAACTATATTCCAATGGTCTTGTGTATATAACTATAAAGACAGAGCTCAAAATATACTTAAGACCTTTGGAATAAGCCTTGCTTTACAATATGTAAGCTCACAGTTCTTTTCAATTATCAGTTTTGCCTTGATTTGTTTCATTATTCCCAGCACATCTGTGATGATAATTCCATATCTTTTCTCTCTAGTCTAGCGTGCCCTGACATAGGGTTACATGTGAATGTTTTTTTTTCTGCCCTAGTTATAGTTTCTTAAACTAAGATCTATAAACAACATTGAAGAATCCCTCCTCTTTTACCAAATATAAATCTAATATGTGCTTACGCCTGTTATATTCTAAATATATTGCCCATATACTAAAACATGGTGCAATCTTTTATCCGGTATTATTTTTATGCAGCATCGAAGGTTTCTCTACTCAAGAACATTGACTCTTGGCAACCCTCTTCTCCCAGACATAAACTGAAGGATAGGTTTTGAAAGTCAAAGTCTAAAATGGGTACATGTGTGCATAAATTTGTGAATGCAGCAGATATGTCTAAACCAATATTCAAATATTCAAATATATGTTTTCAATTTGATTCACTTAAGTTTGAAAATCTGGCCCACATGCAAACGTACATTGTTGAAAGTTTCCTGTCCCAGTGTTGTTAAACTGTACAGTAATATATGCAGGATACTATGTTGCGTACTGTTCATATGCTACTCTGGGAAAATGGAATTTCTTTTCTTATTACAGTAAGCAATAATTAGTAGGGGTACTTGTCACCAGGTAGATTGGGCCTGATTCGGCAAGGTGCTGAGCAAGCCAATTATAATGAGAGATGCTAAGTCTCATAATAATAAAGAGTAGTTACGTGAGTCCATGGAGCTGAGTGCTAATTTTTTCCTAGATAAGTCTCTAATTTAAATAAAACCGTTTCCTTTTTTAATCAGTTCCAGCCTAATTTTTCTCCAGATTCTGATCCTTTTACTCACACCGATTGTCACTTCATTGCAAAAATTGCACCACTGACTTGCATGACATCATTTATACAGGAACATCCTACTCAGTGTCAGGAAGAGTGTTAGAATCTACCCCTTACTTTGCCGTATCCTGCTCCAGGTCCTCACAACATGAAAATCTATAACAAAAGAAGCTATAACTACATACTTAAGAGATGGTGGTATAAATTCAACTCTGATTTATACCAGTGTAAACGTTTAGTAATTTCACTCAACTCAGTGAATTTATACTGATGTAACTCGATCCAGAGAAAAATTTGGTACAGTGAGTAAAATTTGGACTTCCACTGGTACAGGAGTGCAGATTTTTGCCCAATAAATTTCAAAGTACTTGTGAACTTAGTCTGAATAATTTTCTAAATAGAATGCCAAGTTGTCCGCACATGAATTTTAACAGAGGTGTCTTGGGGAAAATCTAGGAAGCAGACAAGGCCATAGCTATATAAAATGAAATAAATCTGATTAATTAAGAGCTGACTTTTTTATAATGGACTACATCTAATGCATCTGGTTTGGGAAGTTCATTGCTTGTTGTTCTTTCTTGGGAAAAGGTAAGAGAAATGCAGCTGGGTGAATTTTCTATATAAGTTTTCCATGTTTCTCTCAATGAAATTGTGCCCAAAAGGGGGATTAAACATGGCAGATATTAAAAATAGATTTTAGATGAATCATTTTACACTCTTCAGTTTACTAAGCTGAATGTATTTAATTTTGATGAAGCTAGGGTGACCAGATAGCAAGTGTGAAAAATCAGGATGGGGGTGGCGGATAATAGGCACCTATATAAGAAAAAGCCCAAATATCAGGGCTGTCCCTATAAAATCATGACATTTGGTCACCCTAGATGAAGCTGAGTTCTACTCATTTAAGTAATCATTTTCTCCTATATGACTGATTGCTAACTTCAACTCTTTTTCCCCCTGAAGAAATGATCTCATTTACTTCTACTAATCTATGTTTTTTAGCTTTAGAATGGTAAATAAATGTTAACTTTCACCATTTTTTTAGCTTCATTCATTCGTAGGTTGTGCATTAAAACAGTGTATTATTAATGGCCTAACACATTTTCTATGCTTTCTGTCACCATACTTATTGAAAATAATTAAATAACATGAATCAAATAATGTATTTTTACATTCTGTGCAATTTATCCTAATGCGTGACTTTCTAAAAGTATATATTGTATTGTGTTACAATAGGTAGGAACGTTTCCTGAATGGAAATGTGTCTCCCCTGTAAATAGTCAGGCATTATGCTCTTGTGTTTTGTTAAAAGCAGGACTTTTCTCTCTCATTTAATGTCTTTTCTTTTGAGTAACCATCGGAACCCCCACCAGAACTGTGTTCACTCATCAAAAAGTGTTTTAAAAAGCTAATTGAAATTGGTTAGATATCAACTGGGTGGACAACGCCATGGTGATGAGCACTCCCACCTCAGCGTGAATGTTGTTACTTCAGTTATTTTATGTGACGAGGAATCTAGGCATCGGTGCCATTTACATTATTTTGTTCTTGCGTCTTCTCCATGATCACATGACCCAATGAGGAAACTGAAGAATGTGTTAAGAAGGAAGTCTTGAGGGAGTCACGTATGATAGAGGTGTATTAAAGAGTGGCTCATCAACAGACAATTAATACATCAAACAATTCTCTGGAACAAAACACTTGGAAATTAAAATATGGGAATCAGATGAGGAACATTGAAAATTGTGGATAGAAAAATATTGTGTTGTCAAAAAGAAAGTTTCTGGAATTAGCCTGCTACACAGTGTAACAACAACTGTGCCCAAAGAATTAACGTGAAGAAACACTATGATAGGAACTGAAGTAAGTTTGATGACTATGGAGGAGAACCCTACAAAGTGTGCTTCTTGCCTGCACACTTTACCCAATAGAAACAGTTCCAAAAGGCCACTGATCATATTGAAATTGCCACAGCAGTCAGTTACAGAAGTAGTTCAATGACAGCAAAAACATCAAGGTTTTTTACTAACGAAGATCTCTTGTTATAAGTAATAAATATCAATGCCAAAGTTTGCAAAACTGAGTGTGATGTGGAATGACTATTAAATGGCAGATTTATTTGATTACTTTACATTGCAGTTTAAAAACATAGCAAGACAAATCTACTTGACTGCACACTCATGGCAGAATTTGCATTTTTCTTTGAAGTGTATGAAGAGTCTGTGGATCTGGCTTCTCAAAACCAAGGGCTCCAAACTTCTCAAGAGAAGTCTGAAAAAAGTGGATTTCTTTAGAATTACTGGTAGCGCAACAGATGGTGCTTCTTCAATGATCAAAGCAAATGAAGGGATAATATAAGTTTTAATTTTCTATCTGGGTGATTGCATGGAACAATTAGTTTATTATTACACTTTCCATGTGTGGAAAAGATTTAAACTTCAACAGTGCCATAACTATTACTGTCACAACAGAAATTTCATTAGATCTTGTGACCTAAATGACTTTTCTTTTAAGACTTTCCTTGAGGAAAGAAAAGCTGAATATAATGCTCACCCATATTCTTGTGAAATGGATAACAGAGTGGCTAAGTGGAGGGAAGGTTTTGGTAAATTTTGTTCCATTTATAGAAAAGAGCCAGGATTTTTTGGCTGAGAAGGGCTGAGATGCTGACATGCTTAGAGATTATGATAATGCATGTCTCATGGATACTGCACCAGACTAAAAACAGGCCTGAACCAGAAGCTTACATCCAACATTCCTCCAATTCAGTGAGTGGAGTTTGGATTTCAGCCTTATTCTTAAGACTTTGGATCTACCTGGGATCCAAAATCAGCTGGTGCCTGTTTTATGTATTCAATTTCTATGAGGCCGAAGATGGCAGAAAATTCACAAAAACAATTGGTCTCATAGGATGTCCTTAATTTGGGGTTTAAATTGCACAAAAATGGCTCAGAAGATTTTGGTGCTCTCAAACATAAAACTCTGATCCTGGTTCAGTCTTAACCACAAACTTTAAAACCAAACCAAAAAAACCTAACCAGGCTCCATCCTCATCCCCATCTTATAGTGAATGACCCAATCTCCAGTTTCAGGAAAAGCATCAGTTAATGTAATGTCCAGTCTTTGGGAGAGGGATAGTCTTTTGGTTTCGCATAGTACCCAGCACAATGGGGTCCTTGTCCAGGACTGGGGTTCATAGTTGCTACAATAATAATAATAATAATAATTAATAGCTAATTGATAATCGCACTTGTGAGATTGCTTCCCCTTCCATTTTCCAGCTTTCCAACAAATGCTCAAGAAATAGGAAAGACACGGGGCTGCTATTTCTACAAGTTGCTTTGGAAGTACATGGCTTTGTTTTTCAGAAGTGCCAACTACTCAAAATAGAAGTCAGGGAGAGTTGTGGGCATTCACCACCTCTGAAAATTGAGGCTCAGAGTATTTGTATTTGTGAACACATGCATCAGTCTAGAAAATCAAACCTGTAGTTTCCTAACAAATTTATATCCATTTCCATGTGTATATTCTCCATCAGGTATGTTAAGTCCAGAAAATACACACATGGACAATAATAACTGTTCATGTATCACCAATTAAAATCACATGTAAATATATGTAAATGTAGATGCTAATTAGGCACAGCCCTTTTGCACCTGGCAAATTGCCTATGCAATTATCAATGATGCAACAGTTGTGCACCACTGCTTTACCTGATTAATAAAAAAGAACAGTCCAGATCCCATGCTAATCTCTGGCCTAAAACCTGCATTGCTTCTTGACAGGGAATCAAACATTGTCCACAATGTGCCATCCTCTATTGAAATCCACATCACACATCCCTCATTGTGATACATCACTGGTGAGAGAGAGAACCATTTGTTAGTCAAGAGAAAGATAAATTATCGTGTTTAAAGCCAAAGCTAGGTCCCAGCGTGGCACGTGAGAAGAGGTTCTCATAGCATTTTGAAAATTACAGTCTTTGGCCCTTTAATGCCCATTAAAGACCAGATTGTGCCTAATTCCTACATGGCAACAAAAGGGAGGTGGAAGGGGACTCATATATCCTACAAAAGGTCCATTCATGGAAGAAGTTATAAGAAAGGGAGAGGGCACAGGGCAGAATGGGACCAATGGGAATCCATGAGTTTAGGTAGAACAAGGCCTCTTCAGAATTAATTATTCTGTTGGCACTAGCCAGTGCATGGGGACAAGGAGGGGCAAAGGCTGCCGCCCCACCTGTGTACACAGATCAGTGGGGACAGCCTTTCTAAATGTGGTACAATGGCTGATCTCCCCGGGAGCTCCTCTCTGAGACAAGTGCTTCCCACTATCACTATGGCAGTACCTCTCCAAAGAAAACCAAAAACCCAACACAGAAGACTTAATGTTCTAATATCTTAATACTGCAGACTAGTCATATTTTTAATAGCCAAGGTTTCCATTAATGAAAAATTGTTTCTGTCTTAGTATCAGTCTTTCAAAGAAAGACTTTTTCTGTTTGCTGTTGACATTGAAGGCCTTTATGTTATCTTACAATTAAAATCATATTCAGTAATTTAAAAAAACATAACATTTTAATTGTCCAAACTCACAGACAAAAATAATTATGAAAGTCTAGCCATATTTCTACATCAAATAAAGTAGGTGACAGATAAATATGTCTGACAAGCTTTTGATCACACAGTCACTGATTTTTATTAGTTCTCGTGCTTTGTCATTCAGATGTTATCCATTTTGATAGGTTTATACAGCTCAAAGAAAATACTACTTCAGTTTTTTTATTGAAAGAAAGTGGAAGTCAGATAAAAGACATTACAGCTATGAAATCTGAGGAGTTTGGCAGAAATTAAGCAACATCTTCTGAATACTAACAGCCCAGTACAAATAACACTTCAAGGTAATTCTACTTGGAGGTCTGGGAGTGTCAGGTACTGAAAATTGTAATTAGTCTAGCTAATGTGGATGATTAAATGAAGGTTCTCTGGAGTGGATTCCAAAAGCACTATTAAGACTCCAAGGCAAAGGAAAAGAAAATGGAAAAACAATTAGGTTTTTCACAGATTCAGAATGTTGGTGACAAAATCATTTGCCTGGATATTTTTTTCAAATGATTTTCAGGTTTTCCGATGCTATTTCCCTGGATTTACAGAAACCACAGTCGTCTATGTAGTGTTAGTAATTGCTGTTAGTGTTAGTGATGATATTTGCAGAGGTATAACTTGGGAGGTTTTTCAAATTCATGCTGACAGAAGTGACACTCAGCATTAGCTACATCGTGTTAAGATAAGAATGCCACAAGCATCAGTGTTGATTCTCTGGAAGAACATGTGGAACATATTGGCGAGACCTTTGGAGAACAGCAAAGTTTGTGAAACTGGTTATGTATAGTGATTCTGAGCTTAGAACTCAGTACAACTCCCATTAAAGTCAATGGGAAAACTCCTGCAAACTTCAGTTGGAATTAGATTGGGCCCTTAGTACGTTTCTTATACCTGTGGAACTTTTGTCATGAAAATATTCTTCCACAAATTCATTATAGAAGAAGAATGGTTTTACCTACGGAATCACCCTTCAGTGTGATGATGATACCAGTCTAGCTCTGAAGCACCAAGTAATGTAATAGATAAATTAATTGCTTGTGCTGGTCCAATAATGTTGCTATTTAATTAGACTTTTTTACACCCTGTAAAAGGGTTATTGGCCGCCCCGTTCCTTTGTCACTTCTTTAGTTTCTCAGAGTCACTCCATGATGAGGGGCTTTTTGCCATACCCCTTTCAATGGAATCCTGCAATTCTCTCACTCTTAGGCTGATGGCAGAGTGCAGTCCCTAAGTGCACAGGCCCCTGTAACTTGTCAGGAACCTCTGGCATTGGTACCTGCTCAGTTCTCTCTTCAAAGACAAATTACCAGTGTGGACTACCCAGACTGAACATTTTTTCCTAAAAACAAGATATTTATTTAGTACAGAAAAGAATAGAGTAGACAGATGATTTAAAAACAAAACAAACATAAATGGATCTCTTTCTCCATATGGCCTTTGGTGACTGATACCTTCAGAGAAAGGAAACACTCGTGTTAAATAAGGAAGGTATAATTAATTAGTCCCCCTATATTATCCTGTTATCAAGAGTGCAATTAACTATCAACCGAGTGCTCATTATTTATTTATTTACTTGTAGCAAATGTAGTAAAGTGCCTATGTGATCCCTACTTTTTGCATAATGTTTGAGAAAACTCAGTATGGATAGATATCCTAAATACAAATAAAATACAAAGATTCCCAACCAGGCCCCATTACAATATATACGGTATAACATAGTCGTCCCATGTTCATCAGCACATAATAAACCCACAATGTGATATGCCCTTATAAAATAAAACAGACATAAAGAATAAAAATCACAAAGCCAATAACTGGGACTTCAGTGAGGGACATCAGCCAAAATTTAGAGCAAACACAGTGTTTGACCCCTCAAGACATTGCCCTCCCATCATGACAGCAGACAGCTCTGTCCGAATCACAGCAATCTTGTCCATGTAGTAATGTGAAAATTACTCAAAGCAAGAAAAAATTGACTCTGACCCCACATGGAGACTGTCCAGATAAAACAAGCTGTCAATCGCCCAGAACAGCTCTACTCCTCAGGACTTTGCAGACACTATGGTAGAAATGAAGAAACCCTTCTTTGCCTATTGCACAGTGACAGAGAAGGGCTTCAAGAGCTTTCTGTGTCACAGTTAGTCCAAGTTGAAATGACACTTTTGCCACCAGCATACCAGCTTGTTCTTTCTGTATTTTATTGAGTGAACTGTCTTCATGAACCAGAATGCCTGATCCACCTAACTCTGCTGCCACCCCCAAGAAGGGCTCTACGACAGCAGTGACTAAGATTCAGAAGAGGGTAGATAAGACATGGTGCAAGATGAGGAAGAAAAGTTACTCTATCTACGTGTACATCGCGACACCGGCATTTCTTCTAAGGCCATGTGCAATATGAACTCTAGTCAATGACATCTTTGAGGGCACTGCTGGGGAGGCATCCTGCCTGGAGCATTATAACAAGCACTCCACCATCACTTCCCAGGAGATCCAGACCGCTATGCTCCTGCTGCTGCGAGGGATTCTGGCTAAGCATGCTGTGTACAAGGGCACCAAGGCTGTTACTAAGTACACCACCTCCAAATAATTGGTCCCGCTGTCTTCACTCTTGAATCGTCTGGTACACACCATCTCGGTAATTTTGTGACCTGTGAAGATGGACTAAAGGATAGGAAATTTAGGAACAACTGTATTGAAAATCAGAAGCCAATGAATATTATAAAGTCCTACAAGGCCACCATCAGAGTAGTCAATTGTATAGTATTATGAAACAGGTTTTAATGCATTTAGGGATCTCCGATGCCAAGATGATCACAGACCTCATTCACATGCATGGGTATGCTAAAGGACTCTCCTTTGCATGCGACAGCAAAAGCAGCTACTGAGGCCCTTCTGTAGTGCAAAACAGCAGCACACTAATGAGGGGGTATGAATTCTGGCTACCAATCAGCCCAGAGGGCAATGATATTACCCTGAGGGGCTGACTGGAAATGTACTGGTTCCATCAATTTGCAGGACAGAACATTAACAATGATCCTTTTCCCTCAGAGTAAAGATGCATCTCAACTTCAAAGAGGAAGGAGCGATGGAGAGTTTATGACTAATGTATAATCTCTACACCCAGTTCAAACAACCATCTAGAGGATGTATAAAATGAGTCAGCAACCACCTTGTAGTGGTTAGTGTCATAACTATCAAGATAACTATGAGACTGTGAATTAATCCAGAAGAATTGTCGTTTGCGTGGTAGTTGAAGTCAACGAGAATAATCTTACAGGCATATTTGTCATCCAGAGAAATCTACATTTGTTCACTATGTCGTGGAAAAGAATCACACTGCTACATTTTAGAGTTGGATCGGGTGCAGCTTTAATTGTGACACACACAATCACATAACCATAGCTATGGGGAATACTATAGCCATAGGGAAAACCCAGGTGGCTATAGGGAAGTCAAGCAGCATGTCTGGATGCTGAGCAAATGTACTTCAACTGGTTAACAGATACAAAAGACTTATATAGGGGTTGCTTAGGTTCATTTACATGTTGATCGTATAGTGGGATTGGATTAACAGTTTATACTTAAAAAAGTAGACAATCACAATGCATAGTGGGCACACCAGACACCCTCCCAGAGACGCCCAATGAGTCACTTGAGTATACAATGATGTGAGTCTCTGTGGGGCCGGTAAGACAAAGGGACAAGTACTGGTACTTATCAAACAGGTGAAGTCTGTTCACAGACTTCAATAAGACTTAAGGTTCAACAGAGAACTTGCCTCTCGGGTGTGGTTCAGAGACCTCTTGTGGGACTTTAACATCTTTATCCTAATTTCAGTTGAGGCCTTCTGTTAATGGTTTAGCCTGGGGCTTCTATTTCAGTTTCAGGATACAACTTCAGGCCAGGCCTTCCATGGCCAGTTTCAGGCCAAGCATTCTATTAATAAATGTAATGTTATTTCTTTGATTCCACAACTATTAATTTTTCACAATGAGTATTGTGACAGGAAAGGGTTGAGTTTTCTAATTATAGGACAAGTTTAATTTGGATGGATATTTCTTATACTTTCACATCTTATTAACCTCAACCCTGAGCTTCGTCCTGGATGAGATAGGGTAATTTATGCTCATTCTCTTGTTTAATTTGGGCCACTGACACAACAGCTGCTAACTATGATAATACATACCTTTTGTTGAATTGGCTTGGGATGTTGTGAAACACTGCTGGTATTTAAACTCTGATTCCCATATATTCCCTTCTGTCTCACAAATATGCATGAACCGAATGCCTACTTGAAAAGATGTGTAGGGTTTGGGCTCTACTGCTACAGGATCTGTATACATATGGATCCACAGCTCTTCTCATGACCCATCTTTTTCTTTCTGACTAGTCTATGCAGACCTGGGATGGAAAGTCTTATAAAAGCATGTAGGAGATTCACAGATTGTATACAGGATTTGGAGGGGGCAGAAGGCCCTGCATTGGCCAACCAAAAGACGATGAATTTCACACTGCATGCGCAAAGATTTGAATTTTACTTAAGGATATCATTTGTGCTGCTAAAAATTGCTTTCCTTTTAGAGTAGCTATATACTGAATACAATAAATTACTCTTTAATTTAATGAAGGAAGAAATATAACAGTACAGAACATTTGCAACTAATGTTGAACATTCACAGTAGAATAAACATAGGAACTAAATACCTTGTTCAAAGACTTTGAAAAATGAATTGGAAGGCAATTAATAAAGGCTAATTTGTTGTTAAGTTAGAAGATGAACACTTTCACATACAGTATTTGCGCAAGCAACTGTTTCGTTGAGAGATTGATTGGGAAGTGTCCATTGAGTGTGTAATGAGAAAACATTGACATTTGCAGTTCAGTTGTTTGGGAAGTGAAAGCAGTAGAGCTACAAGAAACTGGATTTTTGAAACCGTTTTTGGTTGGTTTATCAACTCCATTATTAAGACTCATGGTTGAGATGTTCATTGCGTCTCTCTTGATGCAAAGTGTGATAAGAAGATGCATTTCAGTGATCGATGTCTGGTTTTGCTTCAAGTAGCCCACATCAACGATAACTTAAACTGATCTGACTCTGCTTTGTGTACAAGTATAGATGAGATCTGCTTTTTTTCTTAATAGCTCAGTATTGCTCCAAAGATTTACTTTTTCTTGATACTATGTGTGTGTTAATGTGAGTGTGTGTGTAAGTGTATATTACGTGCATGTACATTGTCGTGTGTATATATAATATACACTCACACATACACATTAACATAGGCATTATATATAAAATACACACTCACACACATGTTAAGGAAAATTATATATTTGGAGCAATACTGATCTATTAGGAAAAGAAGCAGATCTCTTCTACACTCATATATAAAGCAAAAACAGATTAATTTAAGTAATCATTAATGCTGGCTACTTGAAATAAAACCATCAAACTATCATTGAAATAAAGCTTCTTTTTTTATGATACAGGAATTTTAGATGAAATATAAGAGAAATGTTTCTTGATTTTAAGCAGAGACACGTTGCCTTTTTTTTTTACCAGTCTTTTCATGTGTTTTTCCAGTTTAGTCCTGTAATATCTGAACTGGGTGAATTTTTCTTTCTTCAAGAGTCCAGTATATTTATTCCCATGAGAATAATTTATCATGGCACTTACTCAAAGCCCTTAATCTCCCCCACCATGTTGCTACTTTCTCCAGTCTTGTGTTGAAAATAAAGGGGAAAAACTGCAATTCATGAAAAAAACATGCAGTATGCTTTACTAGTACACTTTTTAACTCCCTCTGATGATTTCACCTTAGAAAACCTGTTATAAAAACTTTCTATCGGACGATTTTAGGAATGCAATCTTACAGCACTTTGTCTTTTTGCTAACTGACTTCTGGGCTAAGAACCTTCCTATGGATACCTTGAGAATCTCAGGAAAAGACTCTTTATAATAAACAATCAAATGTCATGATGTTCCATGTATGTTAACACATTTCAATCAGCCCTTGACTGATACAAAGAAGCATATTAGCTTTCCAACAGAACACTGTGACTTTTGTTTCTATAGTTTGTTTTTCACAGATGCATTTTCTATTGTATATGGACATCTTTTAATGTTTATTGCATTTGTACCTAATGTGTATATGATCTCTAATGTAAAAGTCTAACAATCTCAATGTAAATCAATACAGTGTTTATCTTATTTTAATGCCTTCTAGAACAAGTACAGGGTTACAGATCCTGCAAATTCTTACTTTTATGAGTAATTTTTACTCCCACAGGTATCCCTACTGGTTTCAAAGACACTACTCACATGAGTAAAAGACTGTAGGATCAGGGCCAATCTTGTTTTCCTTTTTTCCCTTGTAAAATACATCAGTTAGGTATTTTAGCTTGTATTCAGCAACTCAATAACTGAATATTGAATTTTACAGCAGTACAGTAGATTCTTTCCTTCTTTCTATATCTTCTTTTTCAGCTCTGTGTCACTTTATGTCTATAGAATGATCACTGGAAAACAGTGACTGTTTCATAGCTATAAAAATGATCTTTTAAAAGAGTCCATAGATATTTGGTATCATAGTTTAGTTATTTTTAAGCTTATTGAGCCCAGAAATCCATCTTTTGCCAAAACATATTTGATTACATATAAAATTATTTAAATACACGTATTTTCCCCTCCTCTTGTTATTGCCACTGCAGGAGCTGAGGCAGGTTTTATAAGATGCTGCACTGATAGATGCAAAATGCTTCAGCTGGAGAGCCAAATCAACCAAGCGGCTGATGGGAAAAATAAGAGACGTTAGCACCTGTACAATGAGAAGGTGAGCTCAACCTATTACAGAATGAGTTTTTTAATAGGAAGCATACATAATGCACTCATAACACTAAGTACCTAACCTTAGGCTAGATGACCTCCCAAGGTCTCTTGCAGTCCTACGGTTCTATGTTTAGGGGAGTGCAAGCAATCCTGTTTTCCCCGTACACTATGGAGGAAGGGGATGAACAGGAGAATTAATAGATACAGATTGCAAGGCAGAAGGGACTACCACAACAATCTTCCCCAAGCCTTGCACGCACAGGCTATAGCATTCCTCCCAGAAGCTACATTACAGCATACCTTTTAGAAAGCTATGCTTAACTCTGACACTCTCCATCTGCTTTTATTGCATTGTCCCTTTTATCCCCTATGCTTCTTTAATGATGCCTCATTTGTCTTTCTCCCACTATCCAGGCTTCTCTACCCTTTCATTTGAGCTGCCCCCTAGACATGAGCTGTTCCTCAAAACCACTACCCTCTCAAATCCTCCCTCAAGCCCACAGTGCCTACCAGAAAGAAGTACAGAAGCAGTCATTTATTTATCTATTCTTAAAACATTTAAATATATGTGGATTTTGTCTGGTTTTTTTTTTTTTTTTTTTTTTCTTTTGTTTGTTTCCTCCACTACACTGAGAACTAGTTTTTATTGAGTAACCAGGTAACATTATCTGCAGCTCAGGCTGATCTAAGCAGATAATAAAAATAGCAATTCCATTATTCAAACTATTTCCTCTGATATCAAGCAGTACATTTTTTCCCCATAAAGCTTCCATGAAATGTTAATCCTGAAAAGGAATTCAATGTCAGAATAGTCATGATATAGTAAGATAATTACTATGTGCTGAAAATATGTTGTTTTGTATAATACATCATTGCATAAGCTGATCTTTATAAAATTATTTGAATAATGAACTATCAATTAAAATGCATATGTGGTATGCTTAAATGTAGTCTTCTATTTCATCTCGATGTGGGGAGATGCAATTCAACTGAAAGCGAAATGTTCAATTTTGCTTCTAAGATGATGAAGCCCTTGATCACTTTGAATGCTTGCTCAGGTGTTCAAGGATGTAAGTCTATTTATCAGACACGGAATGACCTTTATGAATATCTATTCTATGCAGGAAAGCTAAAAACTGAGGGCTTGTCTACACTTACCTCGGGGATTCGGCAGCAGTCGACTGGAGTTACGCAAACTACGCAAAAAACTTGTGTAACTCCCATCAACTTCTGTGCTTCTGTTCTGTACACTGTCTTCACTGCACTGCGCCGGTGAGAACCACGTTCCCATCGATGCAGCGCTACGCCACTTGAGAAGGTGATCTTAATACATTGATTTCTGGATCGCCTGAGCAGGTCTTCACTGACCGCTCAGTTGATCCAGATAAGTCGATCTGTTGCCGCCGTCGGTGAAGACATAGCCTGAATGGCTTCACAACAGCACTTTCTCTAAAGATAATTATTGAATGGATGTGGAGAAAAATAGACTGTACCTGAAACAGCCTTTAAATCTTATAATCACGATACATATATTAGACCGTTCTATATATAAAAAAAAAAAGTTGACTTTGTTTCCATCTGGCCTCTACCCTGTGAACTAAGGCTGCTCAGATAGTATTTGCTTTATGAAACAAAAATGAGTAAGGAAACTTTCACATTTTTACTACTGTGGCAAAACTGCTAGGTATGGCAAGGTTCTGTTGCAGGGTTCCATGCAGCAAGTGGAAACTTATGAAATATGGGGGCCATATTTTTAAAGGTGTTTAGGCACCTTTAAAAGTGGGATTTTCAAAAACATCTGTGTGCCTAACACCGACTGAAATGAAGGAGTTTTAGGTGCCTAGATACTTTGAAAATCTCACTAGGTGCCTAAATTGATTTAAAAATCTAGCCCCTAATGTACAATTATCAGAACAACATTTTTTAAGACTCTTAAAAAAGAAAATTCTCACAATAATTTTTTGTTACAGATATTACGTTAACTCATTGAATTTTAAAAATATATTCTTCTGTGGAACTCTGTGTCCCATAAGCGCCAATGTAAATAATATAGAAATATATTATGATACCTCTGATCCTGCAGACACCCATAACCTAATTTTTCTCACCTGAGTAAGTCAATTGAGATGAAGGGGACTACATATGTGGGTAAATTTAAGCAGTTTGGCTGAGATCCATGAAGGTACTTGGGCACCTAAACCCAAGAATCAGGTACCTAAGTCCCACTGTTAGCTCTACTGAGATCCACAAAACTCCTGTCAAACCCTGTAGGTGCCTAAATTTGCTCAGCACCTGTGTTTCTGCCTCTTGGCATGTGCACTGATGCCAGATGCCCATCTCCCATCTAAGCCCCAGAGCAATTTTTTAATTAAGGGAAGACAGTCGTTCAGCCACCTAAACTGTGCATGGGGCCCAATCTGGTAGGCAGACTCTTAGCATGCGTTTAGGATTGGGTCCCAAGGAAAAAAATCAGTGGGATGGTGGTGGCGCTGTCATCCTTTTTATAACATAAAGTCTAAATGTTGGGACACCACCTGGGATGTGGGAGGCACTGATTCAATTCCCCCCTCTGCCTGAAAGGATTTCAACAAGATGTTCCCACTGCTGAGAAGATGTGCTTACCACTGAACTACAGGATATTACATTTCAGGTCTCCTACCTCTATCCTACTGAAGATGGTCACTGTGGATAATTAATGATTATACTAGAGTAATTGAACCCAAGGTTTCCCATCTCCTAGGTGAGTGCCATAACCACCAGACCACAGTGTCTTTCTCACTTTTGAGCTCCTTTCAGGCTGAATAGCTGTTCAACTTGTGGATAATTAGTCATCGGGCCAGAGAGAAAGGATGTGTACCTATAAGTACAAATGACTTTATAATCCAGTGGTTACGGCACCACAGTGGAAGATCATGGAGCCAGTCCCCATGATCTAGTCACTCTTTCATTATTTATCCACAGAAGAACAACTTCATCAGGACAGATGGAGAAAACCCCACATCAGACTATCTCATAGTTCAGTGGTCAGTGTAGTTTTCTGCAAAGTTGGAAACCTCTGTTCAAATCTCTTCTCTCCCTTCCTCAGAGGGGGGAATTGAATCTTCATCTCCCAAAACCCAAGTGAATGCTCTAACCATTGGACTGAAAGTTATAAGGTGGGCAGTGTCAGCACTTCCTCCTGATGCTTCTTCTAGTTTTGAATGGGATACAATCCAGTAGGTATGTTCAGATGTTGACAACCAGATTGGGCTCCACACATGACTTAGGTGGCTGAATGCTTTCTCCCCTCCTTGCCCCCAGGTCATGAATTACTCTGGGGCTGAGACAGGAGATAGGTGTCTGTATACCTAAAGGGAGCTGCAGTTTTCATTCTCTGTAGTGGAGCCAAAACTGAGACTTAGACACTTAAATCTTGGGTTTAGGCACCTAAATCCCTTCATGGATCACATCCTAAATAACTTCATAGAACACACCCTTTGTGTTTACTCCATCAGGGCTTTGATTTTCTGTGTGGAACTCTTTAGAATCTTCTTCCCTCCACCATAAGCAAGATATCCCTCAGTAGGGGCCCTACAAAATGTACATTAAATTCAGTGCATGAAGGCTCCCACTCACTTTAAGAGGCATTCAATTAGGTTCTGACTTATCTCCAGCAGGTGTTAATTTTCCAAGCTTCTGGAACCCATGAGATGACTGGAAGTTGGGATTGCTAAAGTGGGACCTCAGAAGAAGTAGATCATGCAGGAAGCAGAAAGAAGTTAGCAATCTTTTAGCTATTGTTTGGGAACTGAAGCAGTTCTTATTATAAGAAATGTCTCTTATTTGCATAAATCTGTTCCTCTTCAGATATTATAGGGTCTGTGGCTTGAATCTGATCTCATTTATGGCTGTGTAAATCAGAAGCAGCCTTATTTTAGTCAATGGAGTTAAACCTGTCCCTCATCTATCCAAGCAGTCAAAAGAGTTTTCCTAATCCCAGAACTCTCAAATACAGAAATTTGAATGATATACAGCTATTCAAAATCCTGGCAGATGAGGAGATGGGTGGGTAGAAGAAGCACTTCTTTCATTTTATATGACAAGAATGCCATTCATTATTATAAGGTAAGGTGCCAAATGGACATATCTTTTAAACTTCAGTAATGAAGGATTTTAATTAGCAATGGTGGCAAACATAATGTAGCTTTCTATTGATTTTTAGGAACTCTGATGTGGCTATACAGTCAGTATTTGCTGTTACTTTGTTAATGGGTTTGAACAAAGTTAACAGCCATATTAGAAAAAATGATGTGGAAAAAATGGGGTGATTATGCAATAGGCTTAGTAGTTGTTCACATCAGATTAGTGTTCAGTGATTTGACATAAAGCCTTTTATTTTGATTATGTTGTAGCTTAACGATCAATTAGAAAGCAAGCTCAGACAGTATAATATGTCTTAGAAAAATCAATAACTCTACCATCATCTATTTTAAAGATAAGATGAAAAGTCAGAACGGTCAAGACACAATACTATTACTAACCTTTAGCAGTGGAAAATTCGAAGACATATTAAATGACTATTTAGCTGGGATGAAAGAGGTCATGTAGGCCAGAGTTGAACTTATGTTAGAAAATCACTGCACAATAAAGGCCTTATTGCTGATAAAAGGCTTCACTTGTATGTAATCATAAATGGGTATATTCATAGCCAAACTGAAGCCTGCACAATGTATTGCTTATCCAAAATGAAAACCTGACACACAAATCATATATATCCAGAGAATGTGCTGCTGTGAATGTCAGAACTTAGAAATTAACATAATTTTTCCTAAGATTTGAGAAAATATTTTGGTTGCATAGGTAGGATTGTGTATGAGAGACACACAAAGTCTTAGCAGCCACTATACAAGTGTATATATTATACATGGGAAACCTTGAATGTTAAATGGAATGTAAAGATATATCTTTATGACAATCCTAACAGATTAGCTTTGTTCTGTCCCTGACATTTCATTCCATTGCCCATGGTTTCAGAAAAAAGTCAAGAGAGACAGTCATTTATTTACCTATTCTACTGTCTCACCTTAAAAATGTGGTTTGAGTTAAAGAAGAAGCACAGAGAAACTCGAGTCCTCCCTTGTAAGTGGTACCTATCAAATAGAGATGGATGCTCACCAGGTTTTATTCTTTTCCACATCCTGTTTAATGCCTACATGAACTTGACAGAAATCATGTAACACCATGGACCCAACAATTAGTAGGCTTGGCAGAATTCAATTTAAATTTTAATATAATGTTGATAGATAATATTGATGTTTTTTAAAAAAAACTCTTAAAATCTTTTATCTATTTAAATTTGCAGTTCTGAGACATTATGTGGGGAGTCAGACAAATATTTAATGACAATGGACATTGAGATTCAAAATATTAAAGCTTTAAACCCATCAAAACACAAAATGTCGACATTCTTTATCAAAATATACATACTGAATATCCTTAAATCAACAAATCGGTCCTGTTTTTGCCATTTGTAACAAGTCTAATTCAAAAATCTAAATCACTGGATTTTTACTCTAAAAGTTCTCAAGCAGAATTTCTTATTTTGTTTGTCTGCAATTTCTATTATCGCTTGAAATATTTTGGTTGTTTTGTGTGTATATGGTGAAATCGACATTTACCAATAAAAATTTAATTCTTCCAAGACTAAATATTAGCCTTATAAAGCTCTAAATCTCAGACATTCCTGTCACTAATAGGACTATTGTCATCCATGCCAACACAGTGTGTGTTGAAGTGGGGGGAGGTTGCCACTCTGGTGGCTAGGCCACATAGAAATTTTATGAATCTACTGTTGCCTCACAGCTAGTGGACTTGGTCTTTAGCTTGAGCAGCAGAAGCTTATGCTTTTAGGACAATCTCTGCAGAAGAGAAACCATCTGTAGGTGTCTTTATACTGTATTATTCTTCTGCTTTGTTGTTTGCAGTGTTGATATACCCATGTAGACTCCAGGATATTAGAGAGACAAGGTGGATGAGGTAATATGTTTTATTGGACCAACTTCTGTTGGTGAAAGAGACAAGCTTTCAGGCTTACACAGAGCTCTTCTTCAGGTCTGGGAATCAAATTCAGAGTATCACAACTAAATATAAGGTGGAACAGATTGTTCAACATAAGGAGTTAATACATGTTGCAAGAGGCCATTCAAGGTGAAGTATTGTGATGCTTGGAAGATGTCTCCCTGGTGGCTAACGCTTCCCTTTGGGCTTACCACATGGGGTAGGATCTGCTACAAGTCCCAGGGGAAAAAGGGAGGAATGGCTGTGGTGGGTTTTGTCAGTCCCCCAGATCAGGTCCTGGACCCATTTGTTCATCCTCCTCTGAAATAAGAATTTTCTCCCACTGATATCTAATGTAGTTAGTCTTGTAGTTCAAAAAGTACCATCCTGTGCTAGAGGTTAAGGGATCAAAGTACACTAATGATCCACAATGGGGATTATGAGAGGTTGTTACTGTTGCACATAGAATTTCTTTTTGCCTTTTTCACTTAAAATACTGTAGAAAAATACACACACACATACACAAACTGTGTTGAAAGGACTTAATTAAGTTGCAGACATTGCTATCTCAGGGGTTGGCTCAAAACTATGGAATGAACTCCACCAGGAAGCTCACAACCCTCACCACTAGAGCTGCTCAGACAATTTCTGCCACAACATTTTTATATCAGATAATGCCAAATCATTAAAAATAAAATATTTTACAGAACTATGTGAATTTTGAAGATATTTCATTTTGGAAAAAAACTGAAACAAAATATATTGATAAGGTTGAAACATTGTTTTGACTTTCATTTATTTATTTATAATATCAAAGCAACTTTTTGTTTTATTTTTATTTTAAATTAATAAAAACATTTTAAATATCAAAATTAGAACTAAACATTTTGTTTTTATTGGGAAAAAAATTCAGTCAAACCAAAATTATTTTTAAAATTATTTTTAATTTGTTTTAGGGGAAATATTGAATGATTTTTTGTCCCCTCTCCCACTTTTGGAACAGAATTATTTTTCAAAATCATGGAATTTCCCATGAAACAGAAAATCCAGTTCCACACACCTCTATTCACCACGTTCCACTCTAAGTTAAAGGCTCATAGAATCATAGAAATGGAACAGAGCTTGATAGGTCATCTAGTCCAGTCCTCTGCCCTTAGGTAGGACTAAATATTATCTAAACCATCTCTGACAGGTGTTTGTCTAACCAGTTCTTAAAAATCTCCAGTGATGGAGATTTCAAAACCTTCTAGGTAATTTGTTCCAGAGCTTAACTACCCTGACAGTTAGGAAGATTTTCCTAACGTATAACTTAAATCTCCCTTGCTGCAATGTAAGCACATTACTTCTTGGCCTATCTTCAGTGGTTAAGGAGAACAATTTATCACCCACCTCTATATACTTCATATTTTGACCTTTCTTTATCTAATATATACATATAACATCAAGTGTTTTATACATACTTAACAAATATCCAAAACAGAACACTGCACTGCACACACATCTACTTCTGTAGAGATGATGAGAGAATGAACACTTGGCAGACATTAGTCACATCGCTCAATGCACTGGAAAGTGTGGTATAGTAATCCGTATAGAATAGTTGGAAAGTCAAGGACTAAGAAGTTAGGAAATGCCAGATTTATAGTTGCTTGTGCAACCTTAATTGAGCCTGTTTTTTTCCTAAGCATTATGAAACCACCTACATGATTACATACAGTTTCTGGTTTTGCTTTTTTCTACAGGAACCATGCCTCATTCAGTTGTGGAAGATGGATGCACAAGGAGAAGAATTAAAAGTGCGAGGGTTACTGTAAATCTAATATTTCTTATCCTTCCAGGCTTGACTTTGCAACCTATAAAAGGTTCTCTTAATATAGTTCTATATTTTACAGTTGTCATGAATTTTCCATCACAATGGTTTTGGATGAAAAATGACATTCCCCAAAAATGAAAATTTTCCATGGGAAAATTTCAGTTTTGCTGAAACATTTAAATTTTGAGCCAGAAAAACCTCTCCTATGATGCACTCTGGTCTCCCTCTGACTGAACCATCTGAGTACTTCACTCAATTTCCATGACCACCGTGTGTTATGGAAGATGAAGCACAATGACTGTGCCTTTTTTATATTTTAACAGTAATTAGAACTATGTGGGTGCTACGGTAGGAAATAATAATCCACAAGTGTGCCATCACTTAGCTTATCACAGTGACTGGCCACAACGATGCCCATTCGCCACCAGTGCTCCCACTTGTGTCAGAGTGAAATGTGGTTTTGTCTGCAGTGCTCCCTGCAGGCTGTCTGTCTTTGGGCAACACTCAGCCCTCCAGCTGAGAAGCGGCTAGACCAAATCCCTTCTGAGGCAACCAGGTCTAGGTGTAGTCCCAAAGAATCAAGCTATCTGCTGAGCCTTGTCCTCAACCATCTCCTGGAGTTACACTGCCTTTCCCTAGCTTTGGTACTGAGCACTGTCATGCCCAATCTATGTCCCCCTGAGGTCTTTGGCCTCCCACAGCCTCTGGAATTTCAGCCCTTCACAGGAGACAACCTTCCTGTCTGCTCCCTATCCTTCTTCCACTGCTGATTGGGAGCTGGGAGACTAAGGGAAGATAGCCAGATGGTATCTTTGGGGCACTTCTGTCTTATCACTTTTGATTATCTTTGGGTGGCGAAAGAGGAGCATTGTCTCTACTGAGAACTTGCCATCAGGTTCGGTAGGACTCTGGGCTCTTTGAAGTGTTTATTGTGTTTTTAAAACTAGGCTTGGTTGCTAACAGTCTGCGCTAATTTGCTGACTGTTTGGGCTAGGGTGCCCAAACAGTGCCTGCTTTCTATCAGGGCTCTTTGAAGTAAGTGAAGTTCAGTTTTTGATTGGATAGGGCAGTGATTACAGGTGGCTGAGTGAAGATATGTCTACACTGCAAAGAAAAGCCCACAGAACTATGTCTCACTGGACTGGGGCTCATGGGGCTTAGGCGGTGGGGCTAAAAATAACAGTGTAGATGTTCCTGCTTGGTTTGAAACTCAGGCTACAAAACCCTTCCCCTTCCTAGGGAGAACAACAGGCAACTAAGAATGTAATGCACAAAAGCCAGCATCCTAGGTGGCACCCTGCTTAAGCTAGCCAATAAGAGATGGCTGTCAAGGTGTCTGGAGTGGCTCACAACCAGGAGTAGACGCTCCTTAGGGCAGACTGTCAGAAAACAGGGCAGATACCTCAAGCTGGTGGTGTGTTCTATAATTAGATTTCACCAACTCAGTAACAAATGTGAACTCCTGGATCACTATATTAGTCTTATCATGGAGTCACAGACAGTCCCCTTAGACTCTCCAGTCTATCTTTCCACCCAAACAAACTGGACTTGTGACCAAAGGTCACTTACACCAAAAATCACATCACATTTAATTTGTTTGCAGTCCCAAGAGACCAGTCACTTACCCCAGATCAATTGGTACCCTAGATCTTACACCTAAGACAATGCTAGTATCCAATTCTATACTACACTACCTAAAGATTTATCAGCTAAGAAAAAGAAATGAGAATTAATGAGAGATTAAAGCAGGTAAAATATATGCACAGGGGAGTCAGAGTTTGTAATACCAAATGATGGCAGTGATATAATAAACTGCCAGTTTCCCAAAAGTCTTTTCAGAACATCCAGATTGTTTCTGGGGATCTCCACTTTGCATCTGGTAGGAGTCCAAATAGGCCAGAGATGAAGGATCTTTCTCTGAATCCATACTTATTAATTCTTCTAACAGAAAACAAAATGTGATAGAGTCACTACCCACGTGGGCCTTTTCCTTTGAAGACAGACAGTGAGGAATGCATTTTAAGTCGTTGACCTCCAGCCATAACACACAATGACCACTTGCTTTGAAATTAGCACTGTTCTGTTAAAGTTCTTCATTTGCATTCTACAAGGCTTCTTTCTCTTTTGATGGATTATTTAGTTAGAGGGGGTATACACAATGCAAATGTTTGCTATTAGATGATAACAGGATACTGATAAGTGAAAGCAATGCAAGGAACATCCCACTCGTTTTCATGTTGTTTAAACACTCGAATAAACTCATATATTTAACAATCACTTTGATCTATACTAATACACAAGTAAATTGGCCTGGGGTTTTGACATGAGCTGGCATCTGGTCTGCTAACGTCATGGTGCCAACCAGACAGGTGTGTTCAAAGTCCCCCATCCTCTTTCTCACAAAGAAAGGTACATAAGTCCAGGCTGCAGTGAGATGCCTATGTCATCTAAGCAAGCCATGAACTGGAACACAATGCCTGGATTCAAGCAGTATAGGTGCCTAAAGCTGTTTTGAGGGAAAGAATTAGGCACCTGTCTCCAGGTGGTGGCAGAGGTCCCCCACCTTATAACTTTTAGCCCAGTGGTTGGAGCACTCACCTGGAATTGTGAATGGGAGCCTATCTAGTGGGCAGCCTCTGAGTACACCTACCAGATTGGACCCTGCATGACCTAGGAGGCCTGTCTTTCTCCAGTTCATGAATTGCTCTGGGTCTTAGGCAGAAGATGGGTGTCTGGATGCCTAGAAGGAAGCAGCAGTGCACATGGCCAGAGGCAGAAACATAGGCACCTAGGGAATTTACTCTGAAAAACTTTGGAGCTGAGTGAGTTCAGGCACCTATAGATTTGTCAGGAGTTATGTGGACCATAGTGGGGCCAAAACTGGGATTTAGATGCCTAAACCCAAGATTTAGGCACCCAAATCCTTGATTTAGATAGGTAGATAGGTAAAAACACTCAGATAAGTAAAAACACTAAAAATTAGCTGCAATTGGCCAGCCAAATACAGCATGACTTGTGTAATATTATACTGAGATAAATCCTGCTAAATAGACTCACATGAGTAGTTAGTTGTATCAGTTTCAGTGCATGTATTCCGATAAATAAAGCAAACAATGAATGATTCACCATTAACATTTTATTCTGGTGCAAACTTTGATCCACTAAAAATACAAACTGGTCTGAAGGTGACATCATGAGTTCTCTGAAAGTGAATAGGTGATGTGGAGTAACGTTCGGGTCATGAGCCTGTAATTCTAACTCATATATGAAGTCCCTCTGAAATCAATAAGATTGAGTATGGGCTTCAGGATTGGGCCTATTCTGACCAGTGCTCATCCTGCTTCATCTCCAGTATCTGTAGGGATAAGTTATAAGCAACAACCCTTTATGGAGGACACCACCTTTGCCTTCATTTGCACAGGGAGTATATCATGCAAAGGGTGATAAGAGAGATGTTTTATAGACAGTATGGCTCTGTTTTCTTTTTTACTTTAATGCACCTGGGGATGTTTTCTCTTTCTGAATGTATATTACTTTTTTATCTGATCTTATGACTAAATTCTCTTCGAGGTATTATTGAAATCTTGCAATGACCTTCACGGTCAATATGATGTATTTTTGTATCTTTTACAACAGTGTGGAAGTGTTGACATTTAAAAAACAGATATAAAACCCTACTAGTGTCAAAACGGGCAAAGTAAGGGTTATACAAAATATACTTGGAGGAAAAATGAAACCAGTGCGAGATTGGACAGTATGATGGCAGATAATATTTAACTTACATAAATAGTCTAAATTTTTTGTTATACCATGATAGGTAATGAATCCATCTGAGTACTTATTCTATACTTATCACCATGATATCTGAGTCCCTAACTTGCAGAATCCTCTGAAGACAATTGCTATGGTTATTGTTTTGAAGAGAATTGTGCAGTGTTCAATGGTAGTGAATGTAGGAGGGCTGAGCACATTGCAACTGGAAAAGAAATACTAATATATTCCTAGCAACATAATGGGCTCACTCTTGCTCCCATGAATTCAATGTGAGTTTGTTTCCTATACACAGGATCAGGATTTGATCCTATATCAAACAAGGCTATGTCTTTGCCAAAACAGTGTATTACAAAAAGACAGCCCCTGCTTTTGGTTGCTTCACAGTTTGAAAGATAGGGTAGAGACTGAGACTGGAGTGGCAACATAGAAGGTTAGAGTTGAATCTGCGTATAATAAGATATTTTAATAACTAAGGCTTCACACTTACCAGGAATTAAAACTGTGGGTCTCACAGAAGATATGCCTATTAGGACCTTTATTAAACATATTTTTATATCACTCTGATGCCACAGTTTACTGCTTGAAAAAGATGGTTGGTTGTAGATCTTTACAACACCTATGAGTTCAGAAGGACTTTGTCTCAATAAAACCTGCACATTTTCTATCTACTTTTCAGTCAGGAAAATGGTTTTCTTTTAAACATTTTTTCCCTTTTATCCTAAAATGGAAAGTGATAACAAGAGCCAGAAAAAGGAAACAACAAAAGTTGAAGCCTTGCTTGTCAGAAGCATGAGTCAAGAAAAGAGGACAGGAAACGAAAAGAGAACAGACATGATTCTTTGTAGCAGTTATGAGAGGAGGTATTAAAAGAAAAAAAAACCTGAGTATATAGAATGACAGCGCTCATTAATCTTATTTTTGGGAACACAGGAAAATGCTACTTCTGATGAACATTCTCATTATTATGATATTACTTCAAAATATTTCTGACACATGTCTTATTTTTCTCATTATTAATAGGAAGTGATGGGATTAGGAACATTAAAGTAGATGCTGTATAAAACACACATTGGTTCAAGAGTTTCAATTAATCAATGACCCATGTTTCTTGTGAATTCTTTGAACATAAAAAAGGTCATTAGAATCTGGCCTCTGTCAAATATGTGCTGGATGCAGCACATTCGCAGGTCATGCAGGTGCAACCAGCAAAGAAATAAAAAGCATACACAGAAAGAATGGAGTTTGATTCTTAATGCTGTAAATCCCCCAGGCCCTTGAGTCGACTTTGGGCAGAGGTTGAGTGGAGGGGAAGGGACCCTTCTCATCTCTCAGCACAGAATCAATAACATTACAGAGAGATACAGGTTTCCTAGGTTGAGCAATATTTGCAGGCCTTGCCGTTATTGTGATTTCTTTCCCCACATCACGATGGTACTTGTCGTTTGGTCCTGGATTCCTTCCTCTACAGACAGAAATATATGTGTAGATATTCTATGGATGAGTCCGAGGGCTTTTTGTAAATGAAAATGTATCTTTTGATATATGCCTTTTTACAAATATACTCTGGCAGCAAGAAAGCAGAAAAAATTAACAAACATGGCTGTTCCCTGCTGCAAACCACTGGTTGCTGTGGTAACATAGGCATAGTTCTAGGAAAGGGTACATGCATGAGACCGAATATCTCAAAAGGAATCTCTGTATCAAATAGAGGAAGCATGATCCCTGCCTCTTACTGATCTTCTAAAATGTAACACAAAAAGGATAAAAATGAAGCTGAGCCAGAACTAAAAAGATCACTAAGTTTGAGTTCCACTGGAATTGCTCTGTGGAAGAAGAAACATGACAACATTTTAAAATACAACTATACCAGTTTGTTATTTCCTCATTTGTTCTTATATGATGTATCTGCTGGAATCAATGGATCACTTTTCCTTAGTTATACTAAAACTTTAAGTAATTTCCTCTCTCCATATCAATGCTAAGTTATTTCCTGAATCTTTCCACCAACTAAAATATTCATATTTTGTTATTGTAGATCTTAACAGTATTCAAATTTCAAAGAACTATTTAAACCATGTGACATAAAGAGAAGTTACTATAGTGAATTCTTTCCCAGATGTCTGGTTGCTGGGTCTTGCCCATGTGTTCAGGGTCTAACTGATCACCATATTTGGAATTGGGAAGGAATTTTCCCTCAAGTGAGATTACCAGAGATGATGAGGGGTTTTCATCTTCTTCTGCAGCATGGGGCACAGGTCACTTTCTGGTATGAACTAGAGTAAATGGTGGATTCTTTGTAACTGGAGGTTTTTAAATCATGATTTGAGGTTTGGGTCTATTACAGAAGGGGTTGGTGAGGTTCTGTGGCCTGCAATGTGCAGGAAGTCAGATTAGGTGATCACGATGGTCCTTTCTGGCCTTAAAGTCCATGAGTCTATGTTCTTCTTTTGCAATTTAATATTATTATTTAAAATCACAGTGAATGGTTGCTCTATCACATAGGGAGAAAACATAATTAAGTTAATCAGAAAACAAGATGAAAAAGTAATAAAAAATAAATCATTCAGTATAATTCAGCCAAAGCAAAACACCAGGGGTGTTCAGAGGAAGACACAAAGAGAAAAAACTAGGATTCTAATATTGTGATCAAAAGAAAAACAAGTAGCAGCCAGCAGCATCAAATTGATTGCCAACAACATGAGTGATAGAAGCATTAGCAATCACAGGATAAGCCTTCAAGGTTGATTGTAAGAGATCCTGTATATTCATTAGCACCAAGATTTGGGTGACTGACAGATAACTTTCTAATTGTTGATCTACCCTCTTTCATTATGCTTCCGTGGCCAAATATGGTAAACCAGCAGGCTAATGAAATAGGCATGGTGGAGAGAAAACTTTTGAATGCCAAAACAGAAAAGAAAAAATGTCTGTCTAACTACACTGCTTTGTGTTTAACTTGATTTTGATTATTGTGGGGTGGGAGGAAGCCCTGTTATCAAATATGGGTTAATTTAAATAATATCTAAATATGCTTCACATGTTTAAAAATGCAGTTACTAAATTAAAATATAGCAGATAGAGATAGAAATTAGGAAGCATAGTTTAAATTGAAAGGAGAGATATATTATAATCCTCTTAGACCTTTGCATTCCTTTCATTCTTCCCCTAAGAGCCCTATGCTACCCTAGCACAAGACATATGGCATGGGGCATGTTGAGAAGATGTTATGCTACTTTTCCTCCCTATTGATCCTCAGGGCAGCTGAAGGCTGGTTCAACCCATGTGCAACTTAAGGCTGCCTCAGAGCTGTTGTAAATTATGCCACCTGATAGCCCAAAAGGATTTTATGCTGACCCCACATCACCAGACCCCTTGACCACATCAAACTCTACACTGGCAGGGCTAGGAATGGGTGGCATGGAAACAGTTATGCTAACTGTATACCACCTGATTTTTCCCCTTTTCAATGGGAATTACCAGCTGGCTGCTTAAATCAACTTTCTATCCCATTTGTGCTGCCAAAATAGTGCAAAGAAACAGAGCAGGACTGACAATCTGGTCCAAAACCTCCTTTCAAAAACTCAAACTATAAGCTGAATGCTTCAGCCAAACCCTTCACACAGAATTTCTACAGACTACCTACAAAGGGAGCGCTCCCTGCAGATTGGCTAGTCTCAAACTTCTCTATTTATAGTCTATATAGCAAGCCCTGTATCTATAGCCTCTTATTTTGATGATCCAATCCAACCAGCCTACAATGATTGAGGACTGGGGATGGCTCTGATTTTCACATCCAGCTGCGTAACACTGAAAAAGAGACGCTTAGGGATTAATACACATCCATTGAAAAGATGAATAAAATTATTCTCTCTTAGTGTACTGGTCTTTTTAGGAAGCTATTCTGCAACACAAGCATCAAACTTTGGTCTCAGACATACTGAATGGGGTACTTCACCTGTGAAGGGTGGCTGCTACAGTTTGCTTCTTTCTGAAGTGTGAAAGATCGATGAAGTATGGAAATCATATTTTTCTACCAAGAGAAAAAAATGCCATCACCCTTCATGGGTGAAATAATCAATGATGCTGTTTATTCCAAATAATATGGAAGTGTTTAGTTTTTCAATGTATGCTTTTAGAGAACGAAAATCAGGTTGACATTGGCAAGGATTATTAAACTCACCCTCAGAATCCCATCCTATTATATAAGTGATATACGTACACTCTTTATTTTCAGTATATCACTATGTTGTTTCAATTAACAGTGCCATTTTGGCCTTCACTTTCGGTTATAGACTTAGAAATGAAATCTTAAAGCACTATGTTAAAACAAAATTCCTTTATTCAGCCTGATATCTTAGGGCCCTGTTGACATAATTGATTGAGTGTAACACATTGGTTGTTATTCTTACAGGGCAATTAACCTCTTTAAGCTCATGCAGAACAATCCCTCTGCATAGGGCTTGTGTTCACTGCAAGAGTTAGTTTAAGTTACTCCACTCAAGCTAGCCTAGCCTAGCTGGAGTGAATAGATTGAGAGCGAGAGTCAGACTGACCACAATGAAACAACACTTGAGTTACACAGATTGTTTAGATTAACCCCTGATGACTTGTAATTAAAACTGCTGAGCCCACACTACATTACTACCTCCGCCTTCAGCAGTGCTTAAGCTTCAGCCCAACCCCCTAATGAGCTAGCAAGCACCGTTTTAAAGCACTACTTAACTTGAGCTAGCAATGTGTGTCAACAGGCAGTGGCCTGGGTCAAAACTTGAATTATACCTTCATCTAAAAATGACATTTAGACAAAACCCGTAGGGCTTCTCACTCGGTTTTCCCATCTTTCCTCCCATTTATGTTATTTCTTGAGCAAAATCACCACCATCCATTTAATCAGATCTTTCATTATGCTCAAAGACTGCAGACACTTTGCTGCTTGTTCTTTACATGCCCTTTTTTCTGAACACTATTTTGTTGATATTGATCTTAAAAAGTTAAAAGTGTTTATAAACTCTTTCACTGTTCAGTAAACTGTAAAAGGCAGGTCTGGGGTTATTTTTAAACAGAGCCGTTGGTTTCACTCAATTACTTGGCAAACACCCCAAAGCATTCATTCAAATTGAAAGTTTACTGATTAAACACAAACAAGAACAAGAAATTAAAACACGCATTTATATTGAAACTGTGGTTGAGTGGATATGTAAAACAAGCTTAGTCAGACCTTATCAAAGTCTTTCTCCTTTTTGAGTCAAGATAGCCGTCTCTTATTTTTAGAACAACATTTCTTTGATAAAAAGGAAAAGGTTAATTTTACTCTCAGGCCTGATATGAAGGGCATTCACTTATCATGTTCTTAATAAACAGACACAGGGTGGAAGACATAGGATAGAAAGGAAGGGTAAAATACAGCTTTTGTTGATGTTTTTGAAGCACTAAACCTCTGGTTAGTTACAAGTGGATGCTTTGGCTGGCAAGTCAACCATGACACCTCCTTCTTGGAACCTGGTTAGTTACTATCTGGTCAGGTCCGTCAACTTACTGGATTCTTTCTCCTTCAACAAGGCAGATTGGGGGTGAATGTAGTATAGTTGACTTCAGGATTCCATGAAAAGCCAAGAGAGTGAGATAGGAGAGGAGGAAAGAAACAGTGGGGCAGAAAATAACACAACAAAGGAAGGGAATACAATACAGGACCTTATGTGCCTCACTGGTGGGTTGAAGACTCGATGTCATGATAATGTGATGACTTTCAGCACTCATAAATGAAAACACAGTTCCTCAAATGAGAGCAAGGCCAGCCAGCCTTCCTTTCAGAAAGAAAATATTTTAGATGAGTCAAGATGAGTTGCAATGATGGCAGAATGGGGGCTCAGGTTGGGGAAGATGATTTTTCTCCCCAAAGTCTCTATTTAAGAACTCCAAAAAGGAGTAGAAGTGGATCATATATTTTATCTTCATTATTTTGTTCACCAATTAAATCCAGTTCTGTAAGATCAAACTTGGCACAGGTAACTTTGTTGCACATTTTCTTGTTTACCAAGTATGACCTCCCCGCAGTCCTTGACTTATATCAGTGGGGAATTTTGTTTGGACTAGTTTCCTTGCACCTATTACAACATTCATCTTCATAAACAATTTGTCACAATAACTATAAAAAAATAGGTCATTTTATGAACTTTCACATACTTTTAAAAATTGAGCTTAGGGTAACTTTGTAGGTCCAATAATCGCAAGAACAACGATAAGCTCATTTATAAATGGAATCAATCTAAATAGTTTAATGTAATCTTTCATCCATGCAGTGGATATGACTTTTTGCTAATAAGATTTCAATGCTTCTTGGTTTTGGCTATGCTTTATTTAGCCTGTTTATCTTTTTATAAGAGCTTTATATTTGGCAAAGTGGCAGGCTGTACCTTGTACATTTATCATCATAGATGGGCACAAACTAGATCACCAAATCCTATTACCCCGATATTTACAGAAGTTCAGATTCAAGTCTAAATTTCAAAGCCCAGGCCTATGTCTCCTGAACAACCTTCCTATGTGTATAGCTGGAATTAGTAGAGATAGAAAAGGGATCCAGTGATGATGACTTGATAAATCCTGGAGCTGGGCATTGGCATTCTGGTTTTAGGTGGCACAGAAAACTTTGTGTTGTGTGTCTGGCAGATATGCTGCTGTCCACTGTTTTTTCCACCCCCCATAAACTCCAGCTTAGCTTCTCTATTTTGGCATTTGAAGTGGTGCAGTGGCTGTTTGTGCAAGGATGCACACCTGAAGCAACCAGGAAGTTTCCCTCATTTAACATGGCACCCAGAGAAAACAGCTGTCAGAATTATAGATAAATGGATAGAAAGGCCATCTCAGTAGCTATTTAAAAAAATAATAAAAGGAGGAAGTGTACCCTTCTCTCCTCTTCTAGGGAATGGTGACCTCATATCTGATACTCCTTATATATCACAGAAGAGGACCCAGAATGTAAATGATTGTCTTGGCTAAAGATGATCTAGGAAGGAAGGAAGGTGGACCTGGTCCCTTTAACACAGAGCTTTCTTCCTGCTTTGCATCACTAGTGGGAGTCAGAGGTAGGAAATACCTATTTCAAGTGTGGCTATAACCAGCTATTTGGTTAGCATGCTATTGGGAAGTGTAGTATTTTGTATGCACTTAAAGCAGTCAGTTTTTCATTTCTGATAGCTTTATATGCACTTTAATAAATCACAAGCACATATTTTGCACAAAACTTATTCTCTCCAGAGCTATTCTCTGTAGATACTCTGGGATTTCTGGTAAAGCATCCACAGTATCTCTAGAGATACAGTTTTTTTAAAAAGGATGTGGAGCCAGTGCGGCAAAGGAAAGGAGATTTTCAAATAGCTAGAGATCTGGCAAGAAAGGCTCAACTTCTAGCAAAGGAAGAGAGATAATTTTGAGCAAAGACTGAATCTAGAACTGACTGATTTAGAGAATGAGTAGAGTTAAATGAAGATGGGAAGAGATTGCAAAACTGCCCTCAGATCTAATATTTCTAATTTCATATACATAGTAATCTACAAAATGTCTTCAGCCAATAGATAAGGTAAAATGTAACCTGTTAGTGTTGCAGGGTCAGTTGAAGAGAGAAAGATTGAGCCAGGTGGAGTGATAAGGGGCGTTTATTCGGTTACAGCTTTTAAACTGCTAGTTCCTCTTTGTCACGCGCATCCAACAAAGTGAGCCCTGAATTCACTACTTTTCAATGTTTTATCTAAACTAATATGTAAATACACACATTTCTATAATGCCCTATAAAATCCCTATTTGGTGATATAAATGGTTATAAATTAATATTAATGGTTAGGGGAGGCATATAATTATACCCACCCTTGTTTGTTATTTACCACTTAACCTGCATGGCATATGCATTTTTGCTGTGAATTTGGCTATCTTAACAGCAGGAATGACCATAAATTCCCTTAATGAACTAGCAACAAGGAAAGAACCATGGGGAGAGATCTCTAGCCTTCCCTAAAATACATGCTGTCTGGGAAAGAAGAGATAACACCCTTCTTACCACATTCTTTGTCCAGGTGGTGAGGGAGGGAATGAAAGGGGGAACATAGCCTGCCCATATTATGACCCCATTACCATGGTACCTATCGGGCAGGTCTGCCCTGCTCCAGACACTGCTAGAAGGTTGCCCTGATTTGCTCCCCCTTTCCCTAACTTCAACATTAGAAAGTTGCTGTGGTTTGCACATGATTATTGCTTGTGTAGTACATGGCCTTGTTAGCCCAAGTCAGGGGGTCCCGCAGAGGACAATTCGTGTCCAAAATCTGTGCCCAACTCCCAGCACCACCTATTCAAAATTACAACACTAGCTAGGAATGTGGTCCAGCGTGGCTGACATCCTTTGTCCCCGCGCCCACAGTTATATTCTTGGAAAATGTGACACACTCTTCAAAACAATGCAGAGCACCACCTATTCAAAATTACAACACTAGCTATATATATACCATATATACAAATTAAATACGTAGAAAATGTATACAGTGATGTGCTGAGTCTTGGCACAGCCTTAATGTGACTCATAGAAAGAAGTCTTATAATTAAGATGTGGCTAAACAAAATAAAAGAAATAGCAAACCTAGAATAAATAACACCCTAAATATGACAGTCACAAAAGCAGTTTGAGGAATTTGTATAGGTCACTCTGTATCCTCTCCCAGGGCACACTACCTTCCAGGGTATCTACCACTCCCCCTGTAGCTAACTTAGTGTCATCCTTGTCGGTCCCTATGCAGGAATGCAAACTTGCTGAGGGTCCAATTTGCAATCTATCCCATCCTCAAGATCATTAATGAAGATGTTGAACAAAACCAGCCCCAGGACTGACCCCTGGAGCACTCTGCTTGTTACCGGCTGCCAGCTAGACATGGAGCCATTGATCACTACCCGTTGAGCCCAATGATCTAGTCAGCTCTCTATCCATTTTATAGTCCATTCATCCAACCTATACTTCTTTAACTTGCTGATAAGAATACTGTGGGAGACTGTATCAAAAACTTTGCTAAAGTCAAGGTATATCAAGTCTACTGCTTTCCTCACATCCACAGAGCCAGTCACCTCTTCATAGAGGTTGCTCAGGCATGACTTGCCCTTGGTTAATCCATATTGACTGTTCCTGATCACCTTCCTCTCTTCCAAGTGCCTTAAAATGGATTCCTTGAGGACCTGCTCCATGATTTTTCCAGAGATTGTGGTGAGGCTGACTGGTCTGTAGTTCCCTGGATTCTCTTTCTTCCCTTTCTTGAAGATGGGTGCTATGTTTGCCTTTTTCCAATCATCAGGGATCTCCCCCAATTGCCACGAGCTTTCAAAGATAATAGCCATTGGCTCTGAAATCACATCAAACAACTCCCTCAGCACCCTCGGATGCATTGCATCTGGCCCCATGGACTTGTGTATGTTCAATCTTTCTAAATAGTCCTGAACTTGTTCCTTCAGCACTGAGGGATGTTCACCTCCTCCCCATTCTGTGCTGCCCAGTGCAATAGTCTGGGAGCTGACCTTGTCTGTGAGGACAGAGCCAAAAAGGCATTGAGTACCTCAACTTTCTCCACATCCTCTGTCACTAGGTTGCCTCCCCTATTCTGTAAGGGGTCCACACTTTCCCTAATTTTCCTCTTGTTGATAACATACCTGTAGAAACCCTTCTTGATCTCCTTCATGTCCCTTGCTAGCTGCAACTCCACTTGTGCTTTGACCTTCCTCCATTCCTGCATGTTTGAGCAGTATTTTTATAATTCTACCTAGTCATCTGACCAAGCTTCCAATTCTTGTAAGCTTCTTTTCTGTGTTTAAGCTCACCAAAAACGTCTTTGTTAAGCCAAGCTGGGTGCCTACCATATTTGCTATTCTTTCTGCACATCGGGATGGTTTGCCCCTATGCCCTCAATAAGGTTTCTTTAAAATTCAGCCAGCTCTCTTGGACTCCTTTCCCCCTCATATTAACTTCCCAGAGGATCCTGCCCATCAGCTCCCTGAGGGAGTCAAAGTCTGCTTTTCTGAAGTCCATGGTCTGTATCCTGTTGTTCTCCTTCCTTCCTTCCTTCCTTTTGTCAGGATCCTGAACTTTACCATCTCATGGTCACTGCTCCTAGCTTGCCTCCCACTTCTACTTCCCCTAACAAATCTTCCCTGTTTGTGAGCAGCAGGTCAAGAGGAGCACGACCCCTAGTTGGTTGCTCCAGCATTTGCACCAGGAACTTGTCCGCAACACTCTCCAAAAACTTTCTGGATTGTCTGTGCTCTGCTGTATTGCTCTTCCAGCAGATATCAGGGTGATTGAAGTCCCCCATGAGAACCTGGTCTTGTGAACTGAAAACTTTCCCTAGCTGACTGAAGAAAGCCTCATCTACCTCATCCTCCTGGTCTGGTGGTCTATAACAGATGTCCATCATGACATCACCCTTATTGTTCTTGTCCCCCCTCATTCTTCTCTTCTCCAGACTAAACAAACTCATTTTTTTCTATCTTCACTCGTAGCTCATATGTTCTAAACATTTTGTTGTTGTTCTTTGGACTTGCTCCAATTTGTTCACATCTTTCTCAAAATGTGACTCCCAGAAATGGACACAATACTCCTGTTCAGACCTAATCAGAGCAGAGTAGAGCTGAAGAATTACTTCTCATGTATTACTTACAACATTACTTCTGCTAATACATCCAGAATGATCTTTGCTTTCTTTGCAACTATGTTACATTGCTGACTCATATTTAACTTGTGATCCATTATGATCCCCAGATCCTTTTCCGCAGTACTCCTTCCTAGGCAGTCATTTCACATTTTGTATGTGTGCAACGTACTGTTCTTTCCTAAGTGCAGTACTTTGCATTTGTCCTTACTTAATTTTATCCTGTTTACTTCAGACAATTTCTCCAGTTTGTCCAAATCACTTTGAATTTTAATCCTATCCTCCAAAGCACTGGCAATCCCCTCCCAGCTTGCATCATCTACAAAATTTATAAGTATACTTTCTGTGCCATTATCTAAATCACTGATGAAGAGATGACCAGAACCAGAGCCAATACTGATCCGTGATGGGTCCCCACTGAATATGCCTTTCTAGATTGACTGTGAATCACTGATAACTACTCTCTGGGAACAGTTTTCCTACCAGTTATGAACCCACCTTATAGTAGCTCCAACTAGGTTGTATTTTCCTAGTTTGTTTATGAGAAGGTCATGCAAGACAGTATCAAAAGCCTGATCTACCACTTCCCTCTTACCCCTAAGGCTTGTTACTCTGTCAAAGAAAGCTATCAGGTTGGTTTGACATGATTTGTTCTTGACAAATCCATACTGACTGTACTTAGCACCTTATTATCTTGTAGGTATGTGCAAATTGATTGCTTACTTATTTGCTCCATTATCTTTCTAGGTACTGAAGTTAAATTGACAGGTCTGTAATTCCCTGGGTTGTCTTTATTCTCCTTTTTATAGGTTGGCACTATATTTTCTCTTTTCCAGTCCTCTGGAATCTTTCTCGTCTTCCATGACTTTTTGAAGATAATCACTAATGGCTCAGATATCTCCTTAGTCAGCTTCTTGAGTATTCTAGGATGTTTTTCTTCAGGCCCTGGTGACTTGAAGACATCTAACTTTTCAGTCATTTTTAACTAGTTCTTTCCCTATTTTAACCTCTGATTCTATCCCATTTTCTCTGGCATTCATTAAATTAGATGTCCAATTGCTACTAAACTTTTTGGTGAAAACTGAAACAAAAAGTCATTGAGCACTTCTGCCATTTTCACATTTTCTGTTATTGCTTTCCTCCCTTCATTGAGTAACGTGCATACGCTATCTTTGGTCTCCTCTTGCTTCTAATGTATTTGTATCACCTCACCCACCTCATATCTCCAAATTCACATATGTGAAAAAGCTCAGTTGGCCAAAAGCTTATTATCCATCTAAATTTTGAAATAATTTGCAAAGCACAAAGCAAGTAAGAATGGATTGATGGGAATGCAGAAAACCATAAAATGAGAGGAATTTCTACACCAGGTGGTAGCAGTGAAGAGCAGTGTTTTATGTGGGTACAGTACCTAGGGAAATGGGGGCCCAGTACTTGATTGGGGTCCCAGGTACCAGTTCACTACAAATAGTAGTTAGCATGAGTGAGAGTGATATCATTGGATCCATTGACCCCATTGGATGGGGTCAGCAACAGCTTGAGGGCAAAGGGAGAAAAGCAATAGCAGAAGAAGGGAGATGGTTAGAGATGTGGCATTCACAGGGATATTTTAAAATATGGTTTTACTGTTCCATCACGGGGTTCTTGTGACTGCCAGATCACTTGAGCATTGTGATTTATGATTTATTATCTCACTTCACCCCTTTGATGGAATTACTGATCCATAGTTCATCGCTGACTGTACCTTAGTCTGTATGATTTCCTGACTGTAATGAAAACTATTTTGTTTTGCTCTTAGCTGATATTAGAAACTTGCTTTTGCTTAATTAATTTGTGGTTTGTACACAAAAGCAGAAAGAAATGTTTTGATTACCTAAGATGGATTTAATTAGGTCTGTGCAACTAAATAAAGGGAAAAGAAGAAAAAAAAGATATCAAAAGAATCCAAAGCATGGGTGTATCAGATTTTATATAAAAGCCTGCAGTACAGTAAGCCCTTAACTCAAAAGATTTAACTGTTACCAATCTCTTTTCTTACTTTTTTCCTTTCTCACATGCTCACACTCACCACCCCTCAGGTAAGACCTCATCTGAAATACTTTGTACAATTCTGGTCACCCATGTTGAAGAAATATTAATTTAAGCTGGAACAAGTGCAGACAAGAACTACTAGGTTGGTCAGGGGAATGAATACCCTATCTCATGAGAGGAGATTGAAAGATCTTGGCTTGTTTAGTCTAGCAAAAAGAAGGTTGAGAAGGGATATGATTGCTCACTATAAATACATTGGAGCAAATAGCAGGGAGGGTGAAGAGCTATTTAAGCTAAAGGACAATGTTGGCACATGAACTAATAGATATAAACTGGCCATAAACGTATTCAATCTAGAAATTAGAAGAAGGTTTCTAACCATCATAGGAGTGTGGTTCTGGAACAGCCTCCCAATAGGAGTTGTGGGGTCAAAGAACTTATTTAGTTTTAAGAGCATTCTGGACAAACAGATTAGTGCAATTGTGTGAGGGGTTGATTGTGATGGTAGGGCACAGGAGTCAGCAGCCCTGGGAATCACTTCTGGTTCATGTCTTATGTTTTTAAAAGCTCATGTTTCAGGGTTTTAACCTCCCACATGCAGAGATCAGGAAGGGATTATTTCCTTCCCAGTGTATTTGGGGAGTGTTTTTAATCTCCTTCTTCTAAAGCAGTGATTTTCAACCATCAGAGTCAACAGACTATATCTAAGGGGTCTGTGAAAGTTTGTTGATCCTGGGGGTCTGCATACTGTGTCTAAGATTTCTAAAGGGGTCCATATCTTTTTAGGTATGAAAAAAGGTCAAAATTTGTTGTTCTAAAGCATCAGAGATGTCCACAGATGGAGATGGGATATTGTATGAAGAGGTCCAGGGTTCTGAGGTGGTACTGAGCATTCTCTCTCTCAGGTACTTAGATGGCTAGTTCTTGCTCACATGCTCAGTATCCAACTGATTGTCATATGTGGGCTTGGGAAGGAATTTCCCACCAGGTCAGATTGGCAGTGACCTTGGGTTTTTTCCACCTTCCTCTTCAATGTGTGTGCCACTTGCCAGGATTATCTGGATATATCTCACTTAATCATTTCCCTGCCATCGCAGGGGCCTTGAGTACTGGTGCACCTTGGTTCCTCCTGTTTCTTGCCTGTGACACGTATTAGTTTAGTCTCCTGTGGACTGTAATACTTTGGTCCAATTTCAGTTATCAGGTTTAGTGTGCGGGTGGTATTGGTGACCTTCAATTATACAGGAGGTCAGACTGGATGATCTGATGGTCCCTTCTGGCCTTAAACTCTATGACTCGGTTTAGAGTGGGAAAATGGGCTGGGTAGTTTACTTTATAGGTAGTTTTTTTTTTAAATTAACTTATGGAAATAAATGAAAAAGCATTAAAGGCGAGACTCTGAAAGTTCTGGCAGGATACACTGTCAGTAACCAATTACTTGAGCAAATGATGTATTTTTGTCCATATAGATGCCCACACAACATTACTTTAAAGATTTGCCTTTAACAACAAGTGTAACTGCGTTGACATTGCTGGGATGAGTTGGGAGATAGGGTTTTCTTTTTCTTTATTTATTTATCTCTAACTATTTCTATTTCTATTGAAAACAATCTAGAATGAGAGCTGTACATGTTAGGAAATGGAAATGTGGCTATTTAACCTCTGGCATGGTTTAACTTGAGATAGTTCCTCACTGACAGGAGTGGGCTGATTTCAGCAGAGTCCACATCAGAGTGGTACCACAAGTAAATGTTTCAGATACATGTAAAGCCAGATTAAGGCATTGACTCAATAACAATACCTAGCCCTCACATAGAGCCTTGTATCAGTAGATCTCAAAGCACTTTAACAAGGAGATAAGTATCACTATCCCATTTTTTACAGATGGAGAACCTGAGGCAAAGAGAGGTGAAATGACTTGCCTAAAGTTATCCAACAGGCCATTGGAAAGCCAGGAATAGCCCAGTCCAGTACTCTGTTCACCAAACCACACAGACACCCTTTAGGAAAAAATAAATCCATGTCTCCTGAGTAGGAACGTGCCTAGGGTTCATGCTTCTGGAGTCAGATGATTCCAGAGTCAGAGTGCTCATGTACATATATATATGTATGTATGGCAGAGCTGGTCAAACATTTTTTATAATCTTTTTGGCAACAGAAAGTCCTTTTTTTCCAAAAAGAAAATTTTCACGTAGCAGTTATATTTTTGCCTCCAGTGATTAATTGAAAACTCAAGACTTTGTGGGGAAGGGGGGGGGGGGGGGGGAATTTTGGGAAAAAAATTACATAATTCCTCATTGGGAGAAATCTTGCTTTATGACTAATCCTAGTATTATAGGTGGATCTCAGTTTCCACATGCTCAGTAGAGGCTGAGTAGCTTTTGGCAGTTAAATTCTCCGAAGATTCCATCTTCACTGAGCATGCTGCATCCCCTCACAGCTCCTGTGTTCAACCAGACTGTGTATACACCATCTCCATAAGTGCAACTGAGCATGCTCTATACCAGCACTGCAGGTGCTGATCAGGATTTTTCCTGCAAATGCTTCTCCCAGCTGCTGCAGGTAGCTGTGGTGCCAGGCATAGGAACTGAGTGCTGTGAGACTCTCGCTCTCCTGTGCTCTCAATGTCACCATACTGGCACGCAGGCAATGAGGAGGAGAAAGATGAAGCACCTGATTCAAATGCATATGGGAGACAAAGTGTGAGAACCTGAAATTTGGGGTCTCCTTGTTCATATGCATTATGATACAGTTTCACATACTATTTTCCACAGGACCCTCACTTCACTGAGTGCACAGGGTGGATGGTGCTCTGAGAATGAATTAGGGCTGCGTAGTGAATGAGGCAGTTGTTTGTAGATCCCTTTGCCTCATTAGATGCAGACATTGGAAGGGATGTAGTGAATGCGGCAGGAACGACAGGGGAAAAAAGGACGGTCACATGGTGAAGAAAGTTGAATGTTTCCTTGGAAAACTGGATTCCATCCCTGTATCTGCCAGAGTTCCTCTGTGATACTAGGCAAGTCTCATGGGCCAACATTTTCACAGGTGGTCACTAATTGTGTGTTTCTCATTTTCTGGGTACCATGAAACATCTTGGGGCCAGATTTGCAGAACTGCTGAGCACTCACAACTGCAACTGAAGTCAATGAGAGTTATGCTCTGAGCGTGTAAAGTGCTAAATAATCTGAAAAATCAGGCCTTACATGTCACTAATTGGGCACCCAAAATTAGTGGATGCTTTTGAAACTTTTGGCTGAATATCTTTATTGCCTCACATTCCACCACCAACCCTGAAAATTGGGGATCATGCGATCTATTCTCAGTGCTGTCTCATGAAGATACATTTGTTAATGGTTGTGAAGCACTCAGATGCGATGGCGAGAGCACCATATAAGATCCCAGGAGGAAATTAATAATTCTGTATTCAGTGCAAGATTTGAAAGTTATGTAGTAAATAAGATCTACGACTTCACCATTGAATGAGAAGATAAAAAGAAATATTGAGTAACCACCTATACACTAGGCAGTGATCCTGTGGAGAAAGGAAATGGCAACCTTAGTTCTGGCATTTCTTAACTTTTCAGTGCTTGACTTTGCAATCTTAATGTTCTTTTAACATAAATATTTTTGTTTCTTTTGTTTAAATGTAATATAGATATGTTTCTAGATCTCTTGTTTGAAAAGAAAACCAGTGTCTTCCTGGGTCTGCAAACAGCTGAAGGAAATAGCTCTAAGATGTGTGAACAGATGCCTTTTAAAATGGAAGAGTTAGTCAGCAGCCAAGAGCAGTACAATTATTGGTCATGGTGTATTCCCAGGTCAGAGAAGGGCGTACAGAGGAATGAGGGGAAGGAGAAAGAGGTTCCTTTGTTTTTCCATCCCCTACTTCTCTGTTAGACTGCACCTCTGCACACTTACGACCCCAGAAGAAATATTTGGCCATGCATTTGTTCCACTCTTCCTAGTTTTCTACAGGGAAGAATCAAATGGACTAAAATTTAAAAAAATTAAGGGAACTTCTCAGATACCTTCTGCACCCTCAGTCAGGCTGAGTGGTCTAGGATTACAGAGCACTGGGGCTGACTGATTACTAGAGCTTCAGCTTTACAATGTAATAGAGCATCAACTCTAGTTAACATGCCTGTGGGAGATTAAAGGCGTCCAGCCTCCATAAAGGTAATGTCAGTGCTGTTACTCACAGTTTTATGTCTGCTCCAAATGAGTCCAGAGCTTTAATCAGGTATGGGCTATGTTCATCCTTCCTGGCACAGAGTGGTACAAATATCACCCCTTTGATTGCAAGGTCTGCTTCTGCCTTTCCTTGGGGATTACATAAAGAAATTAAAGCTTTCTTCCAGGATTCTGGAAATCCTGTTGGTAGAGACTATAGAGGGAATGTCACTGGTTCAGCACATCCCCAGGCCACCTTGACCATTCTCACTTCCAGAAGAATGCTGCTTACTCTTTAAATGCATTACAGTGGGGCAGCTGAGTGGACTGGAAGGATGTAACATCAACCTTATGCCCAGGGAGACTTCCTGCTATTGTGAAGTCAGAAAAAAAATGAGGTTAAATACAGCACACAGAGCAAAAGGATCAATTTTCAATCACGATTTTTGACCTCCAAGGATCCAATGTCCAGAAAAATTGCATTTGAGGAGGACTTCTTTCATTTGACTCATTATTTGGGTGCCATCCTTGAGGCAAAAAATTTAATCCAAACCCCATTTACAAAAAGTTCACAGGAAGAATAGGAGTTTAAAAAGTTTTTCTGTTAAGCAAACATTGGAAGCAAAAATACCTGTACCACAGTATTGCCATGAAATACTTTGTCTTGCAACCAGTATGCTATTCTGCAGCTTACATTCCACAATGGAAACCATTTTAAAATATGCAGAACCATTGCAAATCTATAACACCTATGTACAAAAGAGATATCTACTCTAAGCACCCAACCAAAGCACTAACCTGATATATTTTCATCCAGAAATAATAGGTAAGTCTGCATGGAGCCCATAGTATGGGCTTGCAAATTAGGCACACAAGTTTTCATGTAATAAACTTATTTACACCAATGTTTGTTTGTTTTTTTCTCTGTGTTTAATATTGGTGGGCTACATACAGTTCCTGATAGTAATAATCACTAATAGGATATGAGATACAAGAGGAAATATTTTGTATCCTGTTTTTTCCTGCATTCTGTTGGCTAAGTTCATTGGAATCTGTAGCATCTGCTAAGTGTTTTTCCAGCACTTCGGAGCAGGGTTCTGTACAGGGCATATATAAAAATATGTAATATGAAATGTATTTCTTTTCACATACTGCTAATATAATTCACTGTTTTTGTCTATGCAAGACACACACAAAAATCGCTAGGAAGCATTATTTAGACTGGACAACTCAAATAAGAGTCATGATAGATTTTAAAAAGTGTAGATATAAACCAGTATGACTACACACATGGGTGAAATACTCAGTACACTTGTCAGAAGACAGAAATCTTATCCATAGCCAGTTCTGTACACCTAGATCTGTCAAAGCAAACACACCATATAATGTAAAGTGGGCTGCCTGTTTCACTTGCATCGATAAACCTGTTTTTATTTCCCAGTTATTAACTTCCCTCACCCACCAAACCATGGACGTGAGCCCTTCATTTCAGTTATTTGGCACCAAGTAGTGGGGGGAAGGGCTGAGAGAGAGAGTTCTGTAATTGTCATTCTTGAGCAAAATATATGCTGTCCATATTCTTCAAGCTCATACATCCAACTTTGCAATTTATATTGTTTAGTGAAAATCACTCTTTATAAACCATCTCCCACTCCAGAATAAATCTGACATGAGTAGTGGAGCTGCAAGTGAGTTATGCAGTTCATCCCAAACCTACTTCACTAAAATCTTTATATCACTTTAAGTCACTGTGTATTCTGTAAAGAGGATACCATATATTTTATACGAAAGCTATTTTATAAATGTTTCAGAGAGCTTTTAAATATGTTGTTGGTATGATTTTTTAAAGCAAGGCTGTCTTAGTACCATGAATCCAACTTTACAGGCCTCAGTGGAAGAGAAAAAATACAAAATATAAGAGATTTTTGGTGAATAATGTCACAATTTTAAGGGCTGATATCTCAGGATGTTGCATGGGTAGAAGAAAGTGCTGTGCATTCTATTGGATAGGAGAGAAATTCCTACATTTCTAGTATTATGCAACCCCAGGGTGAAATCCTAGTCCCACTGAAGTCAATGGTAAAACTCCCATTGTTTTTAACGGGGCAAGATTTCACCTTCAGTCTGTGTTTGTTTGTGTGTGTGTAATTACCTTTAAAATGTTGGCAAGAGTAGTAATGTGCACTGCAATTAATCTAATTCTCAGGAAAATATGGTATCCTTTCCAGGCAAGTCTATCTCCTCATCAAACCATATTTATCAAAGTATAGGAAAACAAATAACTTCCGCTCTAGGAGATATTAATAGTAACAAAAGAGTGAAATTCACAATGGTAATTGATTGTATTATGCATTAGTGAATCTAAAGAGGCAAAATGCTTTCACGTGTAATTAAAAATCTTTGAAAATGTGTTTGTGAAATACAGCCAGAAAGCATGATTAATTGAGTAACTAAAAATGCACATATTGAGCATTTTTCTTCGTCCTTTGTTTTGTGTGTATGCACATTTTCCTTAGGAATGCTATATTGTGAGACAAGTAGTTTCTTGGCCACGTTCCCATAAGGAATATACACACATTTATAAAAACATTGTCTATTAACCTATTTTTAAATGTTTTTATTGTTACTGCATACAGCTAGACAACAGGCACAAAATACAGATCTGTATCCAGATTAAAATGTTGCAAAATTCAGTGTTAATCAGGTCTAAGGTTTTGGTTCAGTCTATTATAAAAAGTAAAATTAAGATCTGGGTGGATTTTGGATACCTCCAGAGACCAGGAATGATTTGGTTGAGACCCAGCTCTGCTATTACATCCACCTATGAATGGCCCTTGTCTTCTCTTACTTTTTTTGGAGAAGAAGCATCCAATATGATTATAACTCTAAGGACAGTTAATTTGTGTCCATATCAAGTTTGGTTTTGGACCAGTGTTAAGTATGTGAAAATTTTCTAAGGTGCAGCATCTCAACAATTTTCATCTCAAATTGTCTCGTAAATTTGGGGGTTGTGAACACTTTTTGTATTATAAACTTAGTTTTATTGAAATCTGACTATAGCATATGACAACACAGAATGGTACAATAGACAAAGATTTCATGCCAGAGTTATTTTATAAACCTTACATAAAAGGAGAAATATAGTAAGAACAAAATCATATGAACAGGGAGATTTCCTTATTTAACATCTAATTATGTAAGGTCTTTAATTTCATTATGGGCTTGTTAAAATCATGGTTTGTAACTTCATATAATCAAGAAACGTTTTCTCAATCTTACACAAAATTCTAGGACCCTCTGAATACCACCGTTTTGTCCATGTGCCTCCTCCTGCAGCTGAAGAGGCAGAACATAAAATATTTTTGCTTCTGAAAACACACAATAAATATTTGGTATCAAGATATTAATGAGTATTACAGTCTCAAAATTGTTTCCCATACATATCTGATGGTTGTTCAGGATTGAATAACTAAAGTTGGAAATGTGAAAGGAATCCAGCATAATTTTTGTAAATTAGACTGAATCTGAAGTTTAGAAAAGTGAAATATCTTCTTTCCCTCCCAACAAACAGGTCATATATATAAATTAAGCAAACATGACAAAGAAATCAATACTAAAGGTTTCTTCTTTTCTTGGTGACCTTTTTCACCAAAGAATTGCCTTAGGCAGAGACATAAAACAAGACAGAGATGGAATTTAATTATAGCGTGCAGTGAGATTGCAGCATTTTGCCTAAAGTCTGATATTTAGGACATTGACTCAGTGACCTCATACATAGTCAGTCTCGTAAGAACTCAGCTCATTACAGCCTGGAGTTGGTTCTCAAGGTAGTGCGTGACCAAATGTTACCTGGCAGCTCTATGTTCTTGGGAAACCAGGGCACAAAACCCCGACTCTCTCTGGCTCACCCGAATCCCACCTCCCCAGCCTCTGATTGAACCAAAAACCAAAAGCAATGAAAGGCAGTGGAAGACACATCTAAAACCCTCCAAACAAGGGTAAAAATAGAATTAAGACAACTCCCCTAGCCTCATCTACATCTATCCTTGCATGGTATCACTGTTAGTATCATACGTTTTATATACCTGGCAATAACATAACTGTTATGATCAAGCTGGTTGCCTCTCTCTCTCTCTCTCTCTCTTTCTCTCTCTCAACTGCATTTACTCCTTTGTGTATTCTTGGCTTCCCTATCTTGCTCTGCAGTAACGCTTCTTTTACCTAAGCCAAAGATCCCTGGAGTGCCCAAAAATTCTATGGGGTTTGCTCATCAAGGGGGTTATTGCTAGAACAATTGTAGAGTGAGGTGGGGAGGCAGCTGAGAAGTGTTGCTCTGCCTAGCCTATGGAGCCCAGGGGCATATAAGAGTGGCAGCTGAAAGTGCTGTTTGACCCAGCCTGATTGAGTCCAGGGGCAAATAAGGGGGACAGCTGAAAGTGCTGTTTGGAACCAGCCTGCTCAGAAGTGCACTCTATTCTGGTGTGGTGTAAAGGGGCATATAAAGGGGGCAGCTGAAAGTGCTGTGTCACTCAGCCTCCTGAGTTCAGGGACATATAAGGGATCAGCTGAGAGTTCTGATAGACCGGTCTGCTCAGACGCACTCAATTAATCTGGAATGTGTGTGTGTATCTGTGGGGGTTTATTTGAATCTGGGGCTGGAGGAACCCAGCCCTGAAAACGTTAGGTCCTGCAGGATAGCTCCATTTGGGAGGGGACTTGTAGCCATATGCACACACAAGTAACACAAGCAGTACATTAATAGAATCACACACACACACCTTTCCAGGAAGGTAACCCTAATAAATGAGCATACCCCAAGGTGAAGGGCAAGTCTGGTAACACAAAGTGGCTGCATTGTAAGAAATAATTTGAAATCACTAATTTGAGACCTGAGCATTGAAGTCAATGGATTGGGTCAGGTAAACATCTCCATCTCACAGGTCTTTAGTCCATGGACTGAAATTTAGTGGAGGTTTGTACAGAATTTAGTATATTCGGGCCTCAACCTGGTTGAGGCATCTACTGCAATATTAGTATTAATTTGAATGAAAATCACAGTAACGTTAATGCCTGTGAGATATAAAATAACAGAAAAAGAGAAACTAGCTGTAGCTAAACCCAGGCCACACAAAGGAGATATTGGTGAGGAGAGGGGAGCACTTTGAAGGATTTGCCTGTACCATTATACCAGCCTTCTCTGAGGAAAACTTTCCTCAGACTGGACATCTGGCTTTCAGTACTCCTGCTTCACGCTGTGAGCTCCAGTCAGCAGCTCCCATTGAGGCAGACTCTGGATGAAGACTTATACACTCCTAAGGGATTAGTGCACCTCACGCAGCTTTTGAAGCAACCCTCACACAGCGTTGCCAAAACAGTTGAGTTTATTAGTCAACTGGAACACAGCACAGGAAGTCCTTAGGTTAGCACAGAGAACTGAAGTTTAAAGCATAGTCCATTCTGGTTAACCCAGAGCCCGGCCAAGCAGTAGTGAACCCCTTGTTTCAAGCTCTGTCTGTCTCTCCATCTCTGTTTTATGTGAGATTTACTTTCTGTTTCAGTTGATTTCAATGCTATATAAGATGTATTAGAAAGAGAGAGAGAAGACTGCTATCAGTATTACTATACTGTGACTGCTTTTCTTAATTTATCAAAGTATTTGCAAATGCTTTCATGCCATTACCTTACTGTGGGTGGAATTTGTGAAAAATCCAGTTCTACCCTTTATTATTGACTCTGTTATTTATTTTTAATAAAAGGCTTTATATTTAAACTTAAAAAGGACAAACCGGGAGGACATATCTAGAGGGATCTTAAAGAGGCTAGTCCTGGGTTTTATACTCCTCAATATTTTCAATAATGACTTGGATAACAGAGTGAAGAATATGCCAGTACATTCCAGGAACTTACTGGAAATTTTGTTTTACCATATTACTTGTCCAATAGATATCTGGATAGTTAAAGCCGCACATTACTACAAGGTCTTGTGTTTTGGATATTTCTGTTATTTGTTTTGGAAATGCCTCATCTACCTCCTCCTGATTTTGGTGGATTATAGTAAATCCCTGCTATGATGTCATTCCTATTTTTTACCCCTTTTGTATTCACAGAAAACTTTCAATTGCTCTGCCTCTCACCCTCTGAATCTCAGAACAAATGTGTATATTCTTGCTGTATGATGCAGTACTTCCTCCCTTTTTATCCTGCCTATCTTTATATAAGCTATACCCCCTCCATAACAATATTCCAGTCATTGGACTTAGCCCACGAAGTCTCTGTGATGCCCGTTAAGTCATAATTTAGCTTCTAGATTAATACTTCCAGTTTTTCCCCTATACTGCTTGCATTTTTGTATAGACATCTAAGATATTGAGCAGAATCTCCTACTGATTTCCATCTATGACCTACTGTAATTTACCATGTCCCTCTACCCCATCCCCAACAGCTACCCCTCTGGTAAGGTAACCTTTTTTATACCTACCGGTGGGCTTGTCATCTGCCCCTTTGAATCTAGTTGAAAGCCCTTCTTATTAGGTTGGCAAGTCGGTACAAAGATGCTATTCCCTGTATTGTTCAGGTGGACCCCGTTTCTTCCCAGAAGTCCTCCTTCCCAGCATAGAATCCTGTGGTCCAGGAAGCAGAGGCCCTCCCATCAACCCCATCTACATAGCCATGCATTCATCTTCAGGATGACTGGTCCCTCACCCTCAATCTTCAGGATGGGCGAGAATACCCCCTGTGTCCCTGACTCCTTCACCCTCACTTCCAGAGTCCTGCAGTCACTTCTGATCTGCTCAGAGTCATGCCTAGCAGTATCATTAATGCCCACATGGATGAACAGCATGGGTAGTGCTCAGAGGAATGCAAGAGCCATGGCAAACTTGCCATGATGCCTTAGATATGGGCTCCAGCAGGCAGCACACCTCCTAGAACACCAGGTCAGACTGACAGATAGGTACCTCTGTCCTCTTCAGATAGGAATCCCTGACCACCACCACCCTTCCTCTCCTGCTCTTAGATGAGGTGGTTATGAGCCTCCACAATCACTGGTGCCTGCTCCTCTTCTCCTGTTGCCAGTACACCATACCGGTTCTTGACCACAATGGATGGGAAACCTGGGTGAGGCTTGGAGCACTTGGAGCCCAAAAGAGCCAACAGCCTCCCTGCAGAGCAGCTAGTTCTCCTTCTTCCTCTGGTACCATTGTACTGTGCTCTAGCTGGCTAACATCCTCCATCCTGGACCTATCCATATGCAACCCATTGATGAAGTCCTCATAGTCCTGGATGTTACACAGATGAGCCACCTCTTCCAGTCACCAGCAATCACCTCTCATGCCAGGTAGTTCCTCCTGCCTGACTTTCATCAGCAGAGACATGTAGGCCACAATCCCAGTAAGTCAATCTCTCCGCGGCCTCACACATTCAGACAGAGGAAGAGCTGGCAGTGGTGTTGGTGACATGACATTTTCCTCCCACTGTGGACTTTTCCTTGAAGAATATTTTCAAGTTAAGGGTGGTATAGCATGGGGACTGGTTTGGCCCCATTGTTGAGGCCCTTCGTTGGGCCCAGGCTCGAAGGAAGGCCACTGTACCTTCCAAAAAGGGGAATGTTAGTCACTCGGTCTGCTGTTCGGTTCCAGCCTCAAGCGGGCGGATGGCCAAGCAGTCTATGGCCCCAGGCCCTTAGGCAGGGCGGGCGAGCAAGCAGCCTATGGCCCCAGGCCCTTAGGCAGGGCAGGTGAGCAGGCAGTGTCCTCTGGTCAGGAGAGCAGGAGACGGCAATCACTCCCTGGGGGCGAGGACAAGGGGGAGGGGAGGAGGATGCAGGCCCACCCGACTCCACTGCGTCCCAGCCCAGGGCCCTAGCAGTGGCAAAGGCGTTGCCACTAAATCGGCGGGGCTCCAACTGCAACACACCGATGGGGGTTTGCCTCTGTCTCAGCCATGGCTATGGCTGTCCCTAGGCCACTTCCTCCCCGTATCCCCAGGTACCTGTGTCAGCCAGGTCCTCGGAGTCACTGGGGTATACGGCCGGGGTAGGCCCGCTAATCCCTCCTCATCCACAGGTGGCAAGGCAGGGAGCTCCTCTGCGAGGGGCAGCTCCTCCAGGTCATAGGGCTCAGGGGATGGCTCGGCCTCAGGTAGCTCGTCCAGGTCCTGTCCCGTCTCTGGGGGCTTGGCATCAGGCAGCTCCTCCAGGTCAGGGCCGGCCTCGGGGGGATCTCCCAGCCCTCAGGCTCGGGAGACTCAGTCCAGTCACTGGGGCCCAAAGGCCTTGCCCAGTCCTTGGAGCCTGTAGGCCTAGGCCAATCTAGGGGGCCCGGAGGCCCTATCCAACCCTTAGGGGTTGGCCACTTGGGCTATTCCCAGGGCCTCAGCTCTGGGGGGTGTTTGCTTGCGGCAGCGGCCCGGCCTGGTTCAGGCCTTTGCTGCAGCCGGTGGGACAGCACATCTGCCTCCGGTGGCAGCTCTCTCCCCACTGAGCTGCAGGGCCTGCTTTTTGTATTCACAGCCCTGGCTGAGGCTCCGCCCCTCTACTGCTGGATTGGCCAGTCCGCGGGACCTATCGCTGACCGGCTTCCCGTTGCCGGGCAGACTGGACTGTCAGTCCTTTTACTGTCCGGCCCTACGGTTGTGGCCCTTCCTCGGGCCCAGGCTCAGAGGAAGGCCACTGCACCTTCCTACAGGTGGGTAGAGGGGGGATGAAACTACCTCCCTGCTTCTCTCTCCTGGTGAACTCATGTGACTAACTCCCTTAGTTTCCCAACATTGTCTCTCACCGACTATTTGTTTTTAAAGTCTCACTGAGCTGTCTCTAATCACTGGCCTTTTAAAAAAACACTGCACTGTCATCATTTCAAATATCCCTGTTAGAAATCAGGTGATAACTGCAAGGCATTCTAGCCCAATGAGCAACCAAGCCTAGATTTCAAATACAGCAATCCAGCAAACCAGCTTTTGTACCAGAACCCCTGTGAAAAGACTCTGGAAGCTTGATGGTTTATTCCCCTCACTCTTTCACAGAGCTCAGATTCTTCATTTCCTTCCCCTCTTTTTCTCCAGGACATCCTGGAAACTGAACTATAGGAACCATCTAAAAACAAATATGTTGTGTATTTTGTGTCTTGCCTCATTGCGTAGGTTGCTGTAGCAACAGATCTTACCTTTTTGACATAGCAATAGAGTTAGATTATTACGGGATATGATTTTAGTGTTAGTTCAATAAAGACGCTCCCTGTGTTGCATTTCTCTGTGATCCTGTGCTGATTTCTCTCTCTGAATACAATTTTTTAGACATTTTTCGTACAAAATATACACTTGGATGTTAAAACATTATTGTATAGTTTTGCAATTTAAAAACTTTTAAAATCCTTACTGAAAAGAGAAGAGGTCTTAATTGTGACTGAAAAGTGCCCCATATGCTTTAGACCTTTTACTCTGAAAACTGTCCCTGGTGCATTTCCTTTACTAAGTGCTCTTAGGCTGTATGCTGGCAGGCACTGCACACACAATAGATTCTAGCAAGAAAGACCATTTTCAGAAGTGGCAGTGTGGACTCTAAACTGGACACCTGTATTCTGGTTTCCCTCAAAACATATACAGATATACATATAAACATATACAGATGTTACAGATATGGATTGACCTTTGAAATGTGGCCTAGAATTCAGAGGACATAGTTTTCATGTTTGTACGCATACTTTACACCTTTAATCCTCAGTAGACCAATGCATAGATTCTTCTTCTTCCTTGCATGAATGATCTGCACAGGGGTTGATAACACAGACATATTTAGTGCATGGAAGTGATGATGGCCAAAATACAAGCAACAAAGCAATTCTGGTTTTAGCCATTTGGGTTTGATTTCATGCTGTTTCAGAATTTGTTCCATCATTTGATAGGTCTGTATGTATCAAAGAAAATAACCATAGTTTCTTTCAATTGCATTCATTTCAAACAACTGATAAATAATTGATAAAACTACTGCTGGGAAAAACTGTATTTCTTATTGTATATATATGTGAAACAGTAAGAAACCAAATTACTATGCATGATTTATAGGATTTTTTAATGAAAATATTTTACAATGCTATAAAAGGTATTCCTTGGGTAATCCAGTACATTATATTTTTTCTTCTTGTACCAATGCCTGATTTACATAAGCAGCCAGCTGACAATTAAAAAAGGATGAAACAAAGCTATGTTTCACATCCTGTTTACACAAGTTACAAAAGATACTAATATATAGTGTGTTTAATCGTAAGTAATGGTCTGAACAAAAGGTATGGAAAAGTCAAGAACTACTTCTAGTTTTCTATTTTTTTAACATTATTATTATTATTTGTCCATTGGAGCAGGGTTTTTACCAGATGAAACTGTAAGCTGGTGATTTTAATTAAGATCTCCCAGCTGCTGCTTAAGATTTTGCATACATTATGGATTAACATGAGAAATGCTAAAAATGAGCAAGTCTCTAGTGGGCTACTTAAGACTTGGAAGGTATGCAAACAAAATTGCTAATTCCTTTTTTGTTTTTCCACCCATAGATTTCTTAGTACCTTTAGCTGCTTGATATTCAGGTAATTTATACATCACTGGTGATTTCAAATACATATTCTACCTGGGAGAGAGGGTACTGATTTATGGATATGGATCTCTCTCTCTTTTTTATGCTTTGCTCTTATGCTATGTACAGCAGTGCTACTTGCCACCCACTCCATTAAATAGCTTTGTAAAGTGACAGAATCACACCTGTTTTGGCCTTTTGGAAGTTCACATTCAAAGAGTGGACAAATAAGAATTGAGGGACTTATTTTAGTCCCTTTATTTCAGTCCTTTTTCCACTGAGCTTCAGTTATAAATAAGTAATTTTTAAAGCTAACACTTTTTGTTGGTGGTGGTGGTGGTGGTGATCGTTGTAGTTCAATGAGTTCCCATATTTTCAAGCAGATTTCACTAAACATCTGGGAACCTATTACCTTGAATAATATCATTTTGATGAGTAAAAGGGAGGAAGAAATAAAGAGAAGAATCAAGAAATGAGAGGAGCAGCAAGCCTCTCTTCAGAGCAATAAACTCTAGAACAAGTTCCCTAACCTTGCAAATTCTGTGCCCTTAGATGGCTGTGTTTGCACTAGAGGATTCAATCACATTCAGCATAACAAAGCAATGATTAGTGTGTGGGGAGGAAGATATTGGGTCATTTTTTTTATTTCAAATTTGTATACAATTTAATAGATTCATAGAGTTTAAAGCCAGAAGGGACCATTAAATCATTTAGTCTAACATCCTGTATATCACAGGTCATTATGTTTACCAGTTAACTCTGTAGTAAGCCCAATAACTTGTTTGACTAAAGTATAACTTGTATTGGGTAAAGCACACCTTCCAGAGAGTCACCGAGTTCTGATCTGAAGACCTCAAGAAATGGCGAAATCACCACTTCCAGTTGCAGTTTGTTCTAATGGTTAATTACATTCACTGTTAAAAATGTGCCCAGTTTCTAATTAGAATGTGTCTGGTTTCCGCTTCCAGCTATTGGTTCTTGTTATGCCTATCTCCACTAAATTAAAGAGACCTTTAGTTGCTGATATTTTCTCTCTCCAGAGATACTTATACACTGCAATCAAGCCACCTCTCAATCTTCCTTTTGATAAATTAAACAGATTGAGTTCTTTAAGTCTCACTGTAAGGCATTTTTTCCAGCCCTTGGATAATTTTTGTGGCTCTTTTCTGCACTCTTTTCAATTTTTCAATTTCCTTTTCAAAATGTAGATGCCAGAATTGTATGTAGTATTCTAGTATCGGTTTCGCTAACGCTGTATAGAGAAGTGAAATCTTCCTCCTATTCCTACTATTCCCTGTTTACAAGGTGTTCAGGAACAGCCAGCATAGATTCACCAAGGGCAAGTCATGCCTGACCAACTTGCTTGCTTTCTATGATAATATAACTGGCTCTGTGGATGTGGGGAAGGCGATGGACATGATATACCTTAACTTTAGCAAAGCTTTTGATATTATATCCCACAGTATTCTTGCCATCAAGTGAAAGTAGTATGGGTTTGATGAATGGACTTTAAGGAGAATAGAAAGCTGGCTAGATCATCGGGCTCAACGGGTAGTGATCAACAGCTCAGTGTCTAGTTGGAGATGGGTATCAAGTGAGTGCCACGGGCGTCAGTCCTGGAACTGGTTTTGTTCACCATCTTCATTGATGAGCTGGATGATGGGGTGGATTGCACCCTCAGCAAGTTTGCAGATGACACTAAGCTCGGAGGAGTGGTAGATATGCTGGAAGGTAGCGATTGGATACAGGGTGACCTAGACAAATTGGGGGATTGGGCCAAAAAAAAAAAAATCTGATGAGTTTTAAGAAGGACTAATGCAGAGTCCTGCACTTAAGACAGAAGAATCCCAGACTGCTACAGACTGGGGACTGATTGGCTAAGCAGCAGTTCTGCAGGAAAGGACCTGGTGATTACAGTGGACAAGAAGCTGGATATGAATCAACAGTATGCCCCTGTTCCCAAGAAGGCTAACAGCATATTGGGCTACATTAGAAGGAGCATTGCCAGCAGATCGAGGGAAGTGATTACTCCCCTCTATTCGGCATTGGTGAGGCCACATCTGGAGTATTGTCTCCAGTTTTGGGCCCCTCACTTCACGTAAGAATGTGGACAAATTGGAGAGAGTCCAGCGGAGGGCAGCAAAAATGATTAGGGAGCTGGGACACATGACTTATGAGGAGAGGCTGAGGGAACTGGGCTTATTTACTCTACAGAAGAAAAGAGTAAGGGGGGATTTGATAGAAGCCTTCAACTACCTTAAGTGGGGTTCCAAAGATGATGGAGCTAGGCTGTTCTCAGAGGTGGCAGATGACAGAACAAGGAGCAAAGGTCTCAAGTTGCAGTGGGGAATGTCTAGATTGGATATTATAAAAATCTTTTTCTCTAGGAGGATGGTGAATCACTGGAATTGCTTACCTAGGGAGGTGGTAGAATCTCCATCCTTAGAGGTTTTTAATGCCTGGCTTGACAAAACCCTGGCTGAGATGATTTAGTTGGGGTTGGTCCTGCTTTGAGTAGCGGGTTGGGCTAGAAGACATCCTGAGGTCCCTTCTAACCCAAATCATCTATGATTCTGTACATCCAAAGGTAACATTAGCCCTTTTTGCCAAAGCATCACACTTGCAGCTCATTGTGACCCATCCATGCCTAGGATAGCCACCTGAAAATGCCAAGGTCAGGGCAGGCGGCAAACGGAGAGCAGATTCTCCCAACAATGGTGGGTGATACTGAAGTCAGACTTCCCAACCAGCCACAAACAGTGCTTCTGATTCCCCACACTGGTTATCAAGAAGCCAAGACAAAAATATACATTGCGCCCCCTTTACTGCATTTCAGTCTCTGACTCCTAATCAGCCACTAGGTCCAGCAAAGAGATCAGTTATTAAAACTCTATGCTTTTTACCAAAAAGGTTTCTCCTGACCCCATAGGGTCAGCCACAGTACCAGATCAATATAAGTTTAGATCTTACCTAAAATACCATGCTGCCAGTCAATTCTTTAGTAAATAAAACTAAAGGTTTATTATAAAAGGAAAGAAACAAATTATAAGAGAAATGATAAAGGATTAAAGCAATCAGACACATACAATTGATTTGAAAGTCCATATATATCAGGATTCTAATAGAATTGTGAAGTTTGCAGGCTTGTATAGTCCCTCTGGTATACATCCAGGACCTGGATGGGTCTCAGTCCTTTGTTTCACGGCTTCAGTTCAGTTGTAGATGAGTTGATCCAGAGGTAGTCTGGAGACTGAAGACGACTGAAGACAAAATGGATGTGGGGCAGCTGCCTTTTATGTCCTTTGGCTTTTGCCATGCTGCTTGCGAAAATTTATAGGAATAAGATGGAATCCAGGGTCACATGAATGATTGGTGACTCATCAGGTGTATCCCTGGCTTCTCCTCCTGGCCCATTGTACCTGTGAATTTCCTTAATGGGCCATGAAGCAGGTACATGTGCTGCAGCCATCATGTCTCAGGTGTCACAGACACAGCACAATTTGAAATACAGATATATCAACCATATCCATAACTTCCATTACACATATAACACATGTACATAAACACATATAACACATGTACATAAACATCATCATCTTACTTAGCACATTATAGCCTTTCTAACAGTACCTGACACGGCGTATCTCATATGAATTATTATGGTTTTGATATACTGATGTTAAATGATATAATAAATGTCCCCTCCCCCCCCGCCCCAATCCAGCCAGCGTGCCACTCATATTGAGTTGTTTGTTCACTGTGACACCTAAATCCTTTCCAGAGTAATTGCTTTCCAAGATACAGTCCCTGCTTCTGTAAATATGGTCTGCATTTGGCTGTATTAAAACTATGTTTTGTTTGAATGGGTTCAGTTAGTGATCCAGATCATTCTGTATGACTGTCCTGTCCTCACCATTACTTACCTCTCTGCCAATAATTGGGACATCTGCACATTTTATCAACAGTGATTTCATATTTACCTTATGATCATCGATTAAAATTTTGAATTGTGTTGGGCCTAATACCAGTCTCTGCAGAGCTCACTAGAAATACCACTATTCAAAGACAGTTGTCAGTGGGGAACTATTTCCTTTAAACGTGTGCTCTGCTGATATCGTAACTTTGTTAAATCAGAAGATACCTCCTGGGATTAGGATGCTGATGTGCCCCCTTAACAGGATGGGCTGACCCTCACAATGCTTTGCTAGGACAGGAAACAAACCCCCTCCAGGCACTGTTATCACTCAGCCACCAGCATGTGGAGCTCCACACCCAGCTAGACTGCACGAATGCTCTCAGAGCCACTTACAGATCTCACAGAGAAAGGGATCAGCCAGTCAACCCCCAGCTCCCTGCCCTGCACTGTGAAGTTGCCCCATCCTGTCCTGATTAGAAGTCTGACCAATTAGTTTATCACCCATTTCACTCCTCCCTCACTGTGCAGGAGATATACACCAAGTTTTGTTAAATGAGTTGAGATTTTTCCAACCACTTCACAGAAATACACTGTTTAGAAAACAGAAATAGGTACCAAAGAAAATATAGATAAACATGCACTCTAAATCTTAAACCTTAACACTAGGCAGTATCTAGATTAATCAGTTCTCATCCCACTTTGATGTTCTAGTTCTCAATACACAGGCTATCTCCTATAAGCTGGGACCATTGTCCTGCTGAAGTCTATTTTTTACAACGTTCTTGCTTCCAGCATAGGTGGGAGTTGGGGAGAGAAAGGCCAAGGCCTGTGTTCCTTCTTTTATATCTTTTGGCCATGTTGCCAGCAGGTCCAGGCATGTCCAGGAGGGCTCTGCTGAGTCACCTGAGTTGAGCAGGCCCCTGCATGGTGCTTGCACAACAGTCATTGAATTGTAGATCCTTTGATTACAATCACAACTCCTTGCAACATAATAGTCCTTTAGCACCTTGCTGGGGGGGGGGGGGGGGGGGCCCAGCCCTTGTAGAAGATTGTAAAAAATTATGGTATGAAGATCAACTATAGAGTAAAATCTTTATAACTTGATACACACTAATGATACACATACTTTGAAAACATAATAGGTTTTAGCCGATTATGACCTTTCATTAGTTAACTTATATGGCATGTTTAGTATGAACTCACAACCATAGAAAAATGATGAATATAGGTTTACATTGTGTTGCGGTGTGTAAGATCATAAAAAAATATGATCAAGTTTGTTAGAGAAGACCTGTTTTCTACAAAAATATGATGGCTGACATTAATTGTATTCCTGACATTTAGTTCTTTATCAGTTGAAGCCTATATCAGCTTCTCTGTTTTTTCCCCCCAGGACTGATGTCAGACTAAGCAAGCTCTAGTTGTTCAGGTCATCTTACTTACCTTTTGAATATTGGCACAACATTAACACTCTTCCATTCTTCTGGCTTTCCCCCCAGAAATAAATAAATCCAAGATTTATAAAAAATTAACATGAGTACACCAGAGATATCCTCAGCCAACTATTTTAGGACTCTTGGGTTCAAGTTGTCCAAGTCCGCTGATTTAAAAGTGTTTATTCCTACTAAATGTTTAACGTCCTCAAAAACTGACTGGAGAGATATGGTGGAGAAGAGTAGTCAGTTTGTTTTTGCATGGAGGGTGGGAGATCAGGGATGAATATGCATTAGAAACAGGGATGCAATTTGAGAACAAGAGAGAAACTGCCAAGTTTACAGAATCTAGATTTTCACCACAGCACAGCAAATAGACACAAAAGTGCTATTAAATATGAGTAATACTTTGTATCTATGTAGCATTTCTCATTGCATTGCACTTTACAATAAATTAATCCTCAGAATATTCCTGTGAGGTAGGTTTAAATATCCCCATTTTATAGATGGGGATCCAAGACAAAAGAGGTTAAAAAAAAGAGTTAGCCATGGTCACAGAACAAGCCATTATTAGAGCCAAGATAAGTTGTTTTTGACTCAAAGGCCTGTGCTTTAATAAATATATAGAATTCCCTGTATAGCAAATATGCTCGTAACTAAACTGATTGCTTCAGAGAACATTTAGATGTCTTTCTATTTTAAGTTTCATTGTTATCAACTTTTTATTCCTTAATCTTATATTTTTAGACTTCAGATGGATTAAGCCACTGTAGCTCTTCTTAGACATAAGATACTGGATATAAGGGTATCAGCAAAACAGGGACTAAAACTGTAATACACATACTTATCATGAATATTATAATTCAGAAAATAGAGTTAATTATTTCAGTGTATGCATATGAACTAAGATGGAATGCACATAAAATGCTGTGGTATTACTGGACGTGCCTAAGAAGTACAAATATAATGGTTCTAGGAATGCTTGTGAAACATTAGGAGCACATTTGTTTGTGAACTCAAAACATTTCATAAACATTTCTGGTGTCTGAATCAATTACTGGAAATGCCAAAATTATCTAGTGTAGACAGACTGTGTGTGTGCACATACACATACTGAAGATAGTGTTAAATATGAAAAATGTGTTTAGAATGTGAGATAGCGAATCATCATCATTAATGCTTTGGGGGCTACATTTTGAATACATTCATAAACTCTCAGCCTTTTAGGCTTTTCTGCAATCTCTGAGATTAAGTTATGCCTGGAACTCTATTATTTGCATTTTCTAATTCCTGCACAGTTTGGGTACTTACATTTGTAACTTAGTTAACTTTTTTACAGGTTTGAAATTTAATATAAAATGTTGATATATCTAAAAAGTATACTGGATCTCTGGGAAAGAGAGAATGGCCATAATATATAGTAACCTCAGAAGTGCTGGTGTCTTCAATGCTTGCCTGCATTAAACATTTAAATTAGGATAATCCCAAAAGTCTCATTTAACCCTTCAAACCCAGCAAAATCAAAATTAAGGCTGAAAATGCTGAATTTGCAGTGTTGTATCTGGATGTTGGACAGCCCTCCCATTGTCCAATACATTAGCACTGCTATTTTTATAATGTGCTAATAACAAAGTTCCACATTGTGCCTATCTCCTGGAAAATAAACCATAATCCTTATCCTTTTAATCTTCCTTACACTTGCTCCCTTACTTTTGTTGTATGTTTAAAGTAGTCCTGTCATACAATTTAGGGTGCTGTGCAGGAGTTTGCTTCGGGTTTGTTTGTTTGATTTAATGATTTCTTTAAGGAAAAACACATAAACACAACACCCTGACTGCACTTGGCAATTTTATATTGAAAATGAGTAGAAGATTGATTTCTGGCAATCAAAGCAAAGAAATGTAATTATTGCACACATATAAATGACACTGTTGAAACTCCTCACACTACTTTATTCAATCGGATCTCCCTATTTTATTATATACTGTAGCAGGAATAATAGTCATGTTTTTGGAGTATGCGTCTGTTAAATGGAATTTGCCATTAAGGTGCCTCAGCATCACTTTGGCATTTAACCAACCTGGAAAGCCATTTGTTGTTGTGTATGTTGTACAACTTTCCATGAACATTAGCCGTGCATTAACATGTGTACAATAAATGCAGTGATTAAAATTATATAGGAAACAGGGAGAAGTCAAAGGGAATATTTACATATAAATTCATTTTAAGTGAATATTAATTTTGTATAATGATTGATAATGCACCGAGTGTTTCACTATGGTGAAGCTGTTTTTGCATGGTGGCTTTTTAGCCCTAATGACAGTGCAATGAGCCACTGAAGGATCATCCCAGTGCACTGGATATCTGGTGTAGTGGATTTTAGGTCACCTGCATCTCTGCTTCTGGCATAGGGGGAGTTGGTGGGGGGAAAGCCAGAATACAGGGGGATAACTGGTGATGTCTGAACAAAGAAAAAACATGGAGCTGGGGAACTGAGATTGGATGAGGAACCTAGGGGAGGACGCAGGGACTCAGACAGTGGAAACAGGAAATGTTCTGAAAGGAGGTGACTAGAGGCCAATGTGGGGGAGAGAAAGATTAAATGAGCAGCTGGGAGGAGGAGACTGGGACTGCTTCAGCAAGAAAACTGGTTGGGAGCAGGACGAGGGGAAAAAGGGACACAATCTGTAGGAGCAAACTAGGATTGACTATGCAAAAAGCCTGAGACTGGTATGCGAAGATTGAGGATAAGAGATTGAGATTTCCTATGTGAGAGCAACAGGATTGGAACAAGGAGCCGGGGTGGGGAAGAGAACACTTAGACAAGGAAAAGGTTGATGGGGACAGAGCAGAAGCAGACAGGCTTGGTGGAGTGGATGAAAGTTACACAAACTTGATCACATACTCTCTTTTCCCACAGGAATCCTACCTTATTCAATGTACAGAATGGCCCTGCTCTGTAGATAAATTACACCTGTGCAGTGAAGGAGGATGTTGTCCATAGGCCCTCCACCCACTGACTAATTTGTTGCAGAAGTCAGAAGGTGAGTTATCATTTGAAGCCCTGGTGTGGGCAGGTCTAGGACCACCTGTGACAAGTTTCCCTGGAGTGAAGCCTGGGACTGAAGTATCACTATGCCCCCTTAATTCTCCAGCCTGGGCTGTCCCTTAAAATGCTTTGCTAGTGACAAGCAGCAAACCCCTGTGGGGGCTATCACCTAACACTTCAGCATGTGGAGGCCCACAGCCAGCTAGAATGCATGGATGCTCCCAAAGCCGCTCACAAATCTCACAGAAAAAGGTACCAGCTAGTTCACTCCAGCTCCCTGCCTTGCATTCTGAAGTTGCCCTTGTCCTGTCCTTGTCAGAAGCCTGACCAGGATACATTTATTATCTAGTCCCTTTCCCCACCACTGTGAGAAGGATATACACCAGCTTTTGTTAACTAAGCTGAGATTTTTCAAACACTTCAACCGAAATACCCTGTTTTAGTTAAAATATAAAAACTGATTTGTTAACTACAGAAAGACGGACTTTAAGTGAATATAAGTGAGAGGCATAAGAAATCAGAGATAGGTACCAAAGCAAACAAAGATAACCACACACTCCAAATCTTAAACCTTTAACACGAGGCAATATATAGATTAAGTAGTTTTTCTCACCCTGATAGTTCTCAATATACAGGCTTCTCTCTCAAGCCGAAGTCCAGTCTCTTTGTCTTCCAGTGTTCCTCTTGCTTTCAGCGAAGGTGGGAGAGGAGAAAGGACAAAGCCTGTAGCCACTGTTCCTTATTTTATATCTTCTGTCCACATGCTCAAGAGACATTAATCCAAGCATGTTCAGGTGAGCTTTGCGGAGTCACAAAGTTGAGGTGGAAATACATGCACCCATGTGCACTTGTGATAAAAGAATCTTTGCCACTGAAATCCAAAAGTGGGTGGAGGCAAGCAGGTGGGCTGTCAAGTAGAAGCAGACTTCAGGTCTTCAGGAGCAGGATCAGCAGTGGCAGAGTGGATGGACTGGGGGAGGTCTCCATGCCATTCCTCCCCACTCTCTAGCCACAGCTGGGGTTGTTCAGTCCATTGTAGCAGTTCTACAAGCAGCAGCAGCAGCCACCTCCTCCTCATGTAGCCACAGCCCCATGAGCAGTGGAAAGCCGTGCCCATAGAATCACACATGCACAGGGAATGCAAGAAGAGAAAGGATATCCTGATGAATAAGAAAGTTGAATGCTGCTCAGCAGAATTGGATTCAAATCTGCATCTGTTGAAGAGTTCCTCTGGGATGCTGGGCAAGTTACTTAAATCTAGTTTTTCCACAAATGGTCTTTTTTTGGTGACTTACTTGATTGGCTGGGGTCTGCCTGGCAGAAGTGCTAATCACTAATAGCTGCAAATAATTTGGAGCAATACTTTGAACATATAAAGGGCGATGTACTCAGAAAAAAAAGTCAGGTTTTGCATGTCTCATATTGGGTGACTGTGGACGAGCCCTTGGAAGCAGCGGGCAGCATCCAGGCCGCTCCCTCTGGGTCCTTCTCAGAGGGGGACCACCCCTCCCGGCTCTCTCCTGCCGGAAGCTGTCTCAAGCCCCTTTTCTGGGCAAGCAGTCTAGCGCCGGGCCCCGAGGCAGGGCTGGCCAGGTAAGCAGTCTAGCGCCGGGCCCCGAGGCAGGGCTGGCCAGGTAAGCAGGCTGCTCTCTGGAGTGGTATGGAGGGTGATGCTCTCTCAGGGCTGTTAGGAAAGGGGGGAGGGGGACGCAGGCCCACCCATCTCCACTGCGTCCCAGCCCAGGGCACTTTCAGTGGCAAAAGGTGCTTGCCACAGGGTCGGCGGGGCTCCTACTGCAACACGCCGCCCGGGTTGCCCCGAACTCAGCCATGAGCTTGTGGCTGTCCCTGGGCTTCTTCCTCCCGAAGCTCCCGGAACCTGCCTCCTTCGGGTCGCTGGGGAATGGTAGTCCGATGAGGCCCTCCTCATCCAAGGGTGGCCACTCTGGCAGCTCCATGGGCTCATCCTCGCAGGGCAGCTCTTCCAGGTCCTCCGGCCCCCAAGCCGTGGGCAGGGCCAGTAGGTTCTCCGGGTCCCCTGTACTGCTTGGGTTGGCCCTCCTCCGGCTCCCAGGCCGCAGGTGTCTCAGGTGGGGCCTCCTCCAGCTCCCAAGCTGGGGGTAAGACTGGCTGCTCCCTTTCAGCATGGGTCTCTGGCCTGGCCTTTGCTGGGAGTCCAGCAGAAGAGGCATCCTTCTCCTTCAGCCATCCTCTCTTGACTGGGCTCACAAGCCTGGGCTTTAAAGGCCTGGCTCTGCCCCCCTGCTTCCGGTCAGGTGGTGTCCCTGGGGCTTTTAAAGGCCTGGACCCGCCCACCTGCTTCCAGTCAGGGTTTTTCTTTTGGGGCTCTATCAGCCAGGGTGGGTCTGGCTCCCCCTCTGGGTCCTTCTCAGAGGGGGACCCCGCCCCCCCAACTACAGTGCCTAAGATTAGTGGATACTTCTGACAGTAATTTTTGTGCCCCATCTGTAAAATGGGAACAATACGCACTCTTCTTAGGTGGGTGTTGTGAAAATAAATGTAATATTTATGACACTGAGATTCTATAGTGATGAACAGGAAGAAGCCCATGAGGAACTGAATACTTTATTGAGACCAGGATTAGAACAGTGTGCAGTAAATATGGGCCCGGGTTCCACCTTGAATAATGAGAAGACAAAATATTGCATTGATGTTCATTATCTCAGGTGTGCACTGAATGACACAGACTTCTATGGAAAAAATAGCATGTGATCATGCAATGTTTAATGTAATGATCATGTAATTAAACATTGCATGTGCACAAGAGGGCAAAGTTAAGATTGCACAGGCAATCTTAACTCTGAAATTTCCTAATTTGAGTGCTTGACTTTGCAACTTTAAAAATTCACACACACACACACACACAATTATTCAAGCAGCCAAAAAACAAGGGAAAGTCATGAGAATTTTTCCTAATGCAATATGGAAGAGAGAGCGATATTGTAAGAAATCTTATCTACTCAAGTGGTTGGTTATATCACAAAGAAACACATTGTATTGTGCTCATTTGAGAACAAAGATGTCACTCCAGTGAATTGAGCTGGAGGAAACCCTTTATCACCACATCAAAAGAACATATGTATTTATTTATATTTTACTGTGATTAATAAAACACTCGAAGCCCTAAATGAAAAACATCAAAGCCACAGAAAAAGAGTTCAGATACAAAGGGAGAAAGAAGAACAAGGAATAATTCACATAGCTTTCAGTGAAAGCTGACAGACAGCAACTAAAGATGGCCTGTTAAGATAAGGACTTTCATGGTTAAACAATGCTTTAGTTACAACCTATTAAATGCAGCTGCTCAGTGATGATGATTTAGCTAAATAAACTGATTTCAGTAGCATTGTGGGGATCCTGCCTTCCTTAGCACTGCACAGTACTTTCTGAAAGGAATCATTTTATTAACCTGATAAAAAATTGTACTTTATTTTAGGTACATTCAAACAACCCTTCATTAATAGCTGAACAACTACTATAATTTAAAAGCTTCCCTTTAAAAAGTTAGCTGAATGTGGATCTTACTCCACCTGTGTGATGGTGGATTACTATTTGCTGGATACAAGGAATATATAGTCTGAACAAGCTTGTTTAGTCTAAGTTTGCAGCATTATTTAGCAATCTCAGTTTTTATATGAGTTCTCAGAGACCCAAAAGGCTAAGCAAACAGTGTAGTATTTATTTAAGTGAAGAATTTCTCAGCTCTTTCATTCAAGGCTTGTTGACTGTGATTGAGCGTATATTTAAGAGCATAAGAATTGGGGAAACAAAATAAGCCATTAGTTTTGTGATGCCAGATGCTCCATGATTAAATACAATTCAGTTTGCAGAAGTTAATTTATATATATATATATATATATATAAATAAAAGAGACAGACATGGATCTCTTGCTACACTGGGCACAAGTATGTTTTAATACAGCCAAATGTAAAAGTCATACCTCTAAGAACAAAGAATATACTTAAAGAATAGGGGAGTATCTTGGGAAGCAATGACTCTGAAGAGGACTTTAGGGTCACGGTGGATAATCAGCTGAACATGGGCACCCAGTGCAATGTTATGGACAGCAGGGATAAAACAATTATTTGATATATAAACAAGAATATAGAGTAAAAAGAGGGAGGTTATATTACCTGTCAATTTGGCATTGGATTGACCATTACTGAAATATTGAAGTCAGTTTTGCTGAGCACAATTCAAGAAGAATGTTGATAAATTGGAGAAGGTTCAGAGAAGAGACATGAGAATGATTAAAGGATTAGAAAACACACCTATTGTGAAAGACTCAAGGAGCTCAACTATTTAGCTTAACAAAGAGACGGTTATGGGCTCAGTTGATAACAGTCTATAACAGTACCTACATAGGTCGATAACAGTACCTACATAGGGAAACAGACATTTGATAATAGGGGGCTCTTCAATCTAGAAAAGTTAGAACAAGATCCAATGACTAGTAGTTGAAACTAGAAATATTCAGACTAGAAATAAGGTTTAATTTTTTAAATAGTGGGAGTAATTAACCACTGGAATAATTTACCAAGGGTTGTGATGGATTCTTCATCACTGGAAATTTTTAAATCAAGATTAGATATTTTTCCAAAAGATATGATCAAGTTCAAAGTTCTTTGATCTGTGTAATACAGGAGGTCATACTAGATGATTACAGTGATCCCTTTTGGGCTTGAAATATCAAAATCTATGTGTGAAAACAAATGTTGGTATCTCTATTTGCTGTCAAGAGTTACTAGCATAGTCTATGCCCTTCTTCATATAAGTAGAAAGCTACTGGGTGCCTATTACCCTGATCCCCATTATCTTCTGACAACAGAAAATAAACTATTTTTATGTCACTTGGAATAACCAATAAGAATGACAGAGCAATCTGTACACTGCTTCCTCAAACTCATTCAAGAGTTTGCCAACATAGTTGTATTATTCCCAACCTGAGAACATATTCCTGTGTTATGTATACTGTTTTAGCCAATAAAGCACTGGATTTCCCTTACTGTACCCAGTAACAGTTTCATTTCATTCTGTATTGTTTGTTGTTTTGGACAGTTCACCTCTTCATGTTGAATGAACACTTGCAATGCCATAGTGCATGTCATTGTCATAAAGCATGGACTGTCCATAGGAGGAGTGATGGTCTAAAGTGGTGGGAGGTGGGGAGAAGTGTTTTAGTTCCACACTGAAAAAAGTAGAATATGGAATTTGTTCATTCAGACAAACTGTAGGCAAAATCAGGTTTAGCTCTGAGAGTGAGGAGTGAGGAAAGAAGAAATGAAGCTACTTTGGGGTGGTTGGGTTTTTGTCTTGGTTCTTGATTGTTGGTTTTATTTGACTCCAGTCATCTGATCTCATCCTGTCCCTCATGCCTCCCAACATAATAAATATCACCTCAAGAATACAATTTATAACTGCTATTTTAACAAAATTTTACAGGACATCACTTTGTAAAATGCATGTGATAGGGTGTAGGAGCAAAATTTGATCCCCAGTAAACATGAAGTTAGCTTCTCAGCTTTCTGCTACATGTATCTTGGTGCAATGAAGAAGAATTATAAGAAGTGTTGTTTAGAAGCAATAGATGAGTAGCATAGAATGCTTTTATAGTGAGCTCAACATCTTAGTGTTGGAGGATGATATTAATAAACTTAGGGAGTTTTCCTGGTAATGTATTGGTTATAACCACACAGCAAAAGTAATTTAACACACACAGGGGTGCCAAGGTTATCAAAAGTGACTAAAGATTTGGGAAGAAGAGCCTCATTTTTGGTGCTTACAAGGACCTGATTTTGAGGGGTGGGTGTTCAGAACTTGCAGAAAGTCAGCCTCATTAAGGTGTCTGAATTTGGACAATCCAAAACTAAGGCAAAGTCACTAGTCAATTTTGAAAATCTTGGCCTATTCCTTTAAGAAATATGTCTTGCTGACTGCTTTTTTTTTCTTTTGAGTTATCCCACCACCATACAATGAAATGCTGCAGCATTTTAGTAAAAAACTAGGACACTCAGCACCACATGTGGACACATATTCAAAAGTATTTAATACAAATAATTTTCTAAAATTAACACAATTTACAACCTAAGCTGATTTGGATCCTACTAGCCCAATTAGAAAATAACCAGGTTTGTTTAAATCCAAGGTTCAAGACCCAAAATTATTTGGGTTCCCATGAAATGGATGACACTAATATTTGAGCTATATTGTTTAACATTTTTCCTCCTCAACTAGAGCGTGTAATTAAAGCCCAGGTGGTTACCATGGAATATCTTGAAGCTGAGTTCTCTAGTGTCTCTTGAATTAAAGTTATAATACGGGACAAGTCACAAAGTTCAGACCTGTATCTGATCATACACCACTAAAAATCAATGAGTTTTGCTATTTACTTCAACAGAAATAGGATTAGAGATCTGTTCTTTAGTTGCTGCTCCCTGTAGGGTTCAGGAAAAGTTAAATGAATGGCATTATTGTCCTGCTAAAGTCAGGTAATGCCCTGCATCTATTTGTGTGTTGCTATTTGGCTCCCTCCACTGGTTATGAAATTCTACCTGAAAAATGACACTTTCAGTTAGCTTACAGTGAGAATTTTGTTGTTGGGTTTAAATATATCCAGCAGTGGGAAAACTGATGAAAGAGGATAAACACTTTTATATTGCAATCAAGATTTTTTTTAAAAAAGCAAGTGAACAGAGAATCTCAAACTAGAGAAAAGAAAGTAAATTGCACAACATAAACATGTTGATCAACCAAAAATGGGGAGGAAGGGAAATATTTGCAGAGAGATTCAATTGCATGAAAATTACTATCCTATAAAATTAAAGAGATAAAGTAAACAAACAAACCTTCAGCTCTGAGGGTCCAGGAACACAGGCACATTCAGAACATAAGACATGTACTATTAATGTTATCATCAAGGATGTGATATTTGGTAGAACATATGCTGATGATGTCACTACTGGAAGATGAGGTTCTTTGGATTTCTTTGTCCCTTTGAACAAGTGCCTTTGGCAAAATAGTTAAAATGTCACACAAACAAATATCTCTAAATATTAATGCACCAGGTAGTGGGGATGTAATGGAATCCCCCGGGTACAATTGGGAACTGTGGGACTGCTGTACCTCCTTAACTCCCCAGCCTGGGCTCTCTCTCACAGTGGTTTGCCACTGATAAGCAGTAAACCCTTCTAGGTGCTGTTATCACTCAGACACCAGCATGCAGATGCACACCCAGCTAAATTTCATGAAGACTCCCCAAGTCACTCATGAACCATACATAGAGAAACACCAGCAAATCTCCCAACCCCCCAGCCTTGAACCCTAGAAATATACTGTCTTGCATGGCTTAAGACCTTCTTTTGACCAGTGCAAACTTACTGATACTTACTGATTTGCCACTTCATCAAAGGATAGTGAACATGCACCAGCCTGTGTAATCTGAGCAAATCTCCTAAGCACTTTAGACAAACTCACTGGTAAATATAAAACATTAATATAAGTTTATTAACTACAGAAAGGTAGATTTTAGGGGATTATAAGTGGTAGGTATAAAGGTCAGAGATAGTTACCAAAGAAAATAAAAAAGTAAACTGCAGACTAAATCCTAAACCTTATTAGACTAAACAATAATTGAATCAAGCATTAGATATTTCAGGTAGATTACAGTTCTTAATACACAGGCTGATTTACCTTATCAACCTGGGACCAGACTCCTCTGTTCAAAGTCTTTGTCTTCCCAGTATTCTTGTTGCCTTCAGCATAGGTGGGAGAGGACAGAGGTGATCTCAGGATGCCACGGTCCTTTATTTTATACTCTTAGTCCATGTCTCTGGAAAGAAATTGGCCCAGGCATGTCCTAATGGGTCTAGCTGAGTCACAGAGTTGAGCAATCCCCATTGTGAGGGGCTAGAGCAACTGTATCTTATTGAATTGTAAATCTTGGGTTTATCATTCCCCTGCTGATCAATGGTCGATTAATGGCAGCCTGGGTGTTGGTTATCACCTTTGTTGTCACTGGAGAACAAGTAGCAGGTGAATCCCAAATTCACAACATATTTCAATAACAACCATATCGTGAAATTTCATAACTTCATATACAATAATGATACACATGTTTTGGCTGAACAATTTTGAGTTTCAGCAGATATAGTATCTTACATGGCATGCTTTCTCTGAAGTATCACAACCATATATGAATGATGAATATGGGGGATACAGGATGCTACTTTGAGGTACAGCATATCACAGGGGATAAGTAAGGAAAACATAAATACCAACATTTGCAGATGTACATTGCTCACCTGAATGAATCACCAACTGTTAGATTCAGTTACGATCACTGTTAAACATTGTTAGTGATGTTTTATTTAAGTCTATGTGCTAAACAAGAACATTGTCTTATGTAGAATGGCCATTTAATTTGTAATGAAAGATGTTGCTTTCATTGTTTAGAAAACATTAGTCTCTAACTGTTTGGACCATTACCATGGAGTAATTAAATGCCAAGGTATGAAAAATTAGTATGCTGCTAATATATGGATATTTCATTTAACAAGGTGTTTTTGATGAATGAAAACATTTATGTTGAGACTCAAAAAGCCCAAAGTTCTATTAGTTTTGTTTTTTTTTAAGTTTAAATAGATCTATATAAAGATGGCTTTTAACGCACATTTTTGCTGATGCTTGATGAAATTTACATAAATTTTAACAGCAATATGGGGCCCAAATATTTAAACTGGGTGTCTAAAATTGTCAGCATTATGTGTTTCAAACACCAAAGTAAGCGTTTAGATGCCTAAAGACATGATTAAAATATCTAATCTTCTCTTTTTTATGTCACTTTTCCTGGTGAAGGTCATAGAGGCAGCATGGAGAATAGGGAGGACCAGACCTCCCTTTCTTCCACAACAGGTTCCAGTTCCTCCTGGGGGATTCCCAGGTGTTCCCAGACCAGCTGGGAGATATAATCCCTCCAGCATGTTCTGGGTCAGCTTCGGGGCCTCCTCCCAGTGTGACGTATCCAATATAGTTCTACAATAAGCCTACGAAGGGGCATTCCATCGCTAATCTTAGGTACTGAAATTTAAAAATTGGCTATGGAGTAGATAAGGGTTCCATAGCTTCCTTCCCCTCCACTCCCCAAAGGGTAGTGGAACTTGCTTATAAATGGATCAGATATAGTGAAATTCCATTTATTGGGTTAAACTTTTAAATCCTTAATAGGACAGGACTCCCAATGATTTCAGAAAGTAGTGTAAGAACTGAATAAAAGTTGAAGTCATAGTAACCATCACATGCTTAATTTTGAGCACATCCTAAATTTTGAGCACATGAATGATTCCACTGAAGATTAATAGTTGTTTATTTTCTGGGAATAAATATCAATGTTAAAATGGAGTTAAGACTAGGGATATAATTTAAGGTAAAATATATTATAGGAATATTGTAATTATCCCAAAACAATGTTTTATAAACCCAGGACATTAAGCATTATGGTTGAACTTAAGAAATCAAACATAATACCATATGGAGATGCATAATTGTGGCACCAAAACAACCTTAACTCTCCCCTGAAGTGACACCACGCAATAACCATAGGATTATTTTTAAAGTATTTTAGTATTTGTGATTCCAGATCACATTAAACTGAATTTCAACACTTTTTTATTGCTGTCTTCCTCCCCCTTGTGGTTATCTAGCTAGACTGTGATTAACAAATTTCTAATTGACTCATTAAAATGTTTTATTCGGTTGACATTTATGTATGTGTGTTCAAGTTATCCATGTGTAATACATAACTTTAACACTGGACTTGAAATACTGATGTATTACTCTGGGATAACATATTGCAGTATAAATCCAGACATACAAGTTGTGAATTTTTCTAACTACTCTTGACTGAATATTTTTTGTTCTTTCATATAACAAAAACTTGTGTTTGTGTAAACAGTAGTTCAAATTAATGATATGTTACTAAATATTTGTTAAACACAAGTTAGTTTATCTAAATAAATCAGTTGCTCTTATAAAGTCACATAACAAAGAGATGAAATCTGTAGTTTAACCACATTGGGAATTAGCTCTAGATAGCTGCATGCCCAAACAAACAAAGAGGAGATTAATGGCTGGTGATGTGTTATTTTTATAATAATATCTATTTATTTTGAAAAAAACAAACATTCATGTGGTATTTATTCAGCTTTTTGCAGGTGTTATTTTAAAACTTTAGGAAGGCTGATAGCTCACATGCTTTATCACTTTTTAAATTGAACAGATAATCTGACAATGCCTCAATTCTCAAGCAGCTCTGCAATATTTGCTAGTTAGTAATAGATGTTATGTTCCACAATTTCAGCTCCACTTTTTCACTCATGAACAGTGATATTGTTCCCTCTGAATAGAGCATCAGCAAAATGTCAGTACACCACTAAAGGCTCAAAACGGCTTATATGGACTTAATACTAGTTCCTATATAGCACTTTTCATAAGAGTTCTGTTTCATTATCTCCATTTTACAGATGGGGAAACAGAGGCACAGAGCAATGAAGGTCATCCAGCAGCAGAGCTGGAATAGAAGCCATGTCTCCTAACTCCCACTTTGTGCTCTATCCACTAGGCAACACTTCCCCTTAAGTGATTATGGCCTATAACAGGAGACACTCATCTCTTGAGCACCTCCTTGCACTGCACGTAATAATGCAGTCATTTTCCTGCTCCTGGAGCTCCATGTACATTCTTGACATTACTTGGTGGGTCTTCAGTGGCTCAGCCTTCCAGCAAGGTCTCACAGTCAACAGGAACCCAGTCTGTCTGCCTTCACCAGGATCTTCAGCCCCAATTCTGGACCCTTTAAATTAAGCCTTATGCCCAGGCTCCATCTCCTTCTCAGTGTTTACACTACTTCACCAGAAGGGGAACCCAAATGCACCTGTTACTCTAGGTTCCAAATCCACGGACCTTATAAATAGCAACCATATACCACTCACTTCTATTCATTGCTGCTACTTCATGGGACCTCTTCCAACAGGCCCTTTAGCTTCACCCCTTAAAAGTGATCAGGTCCTCCTTCTCCCAGCCTAGGGAAAACATATCCAGAACCAAACTAAGATTGTTCCTCAGGCTCCTCTGGCCAGGCCACAAAACAGCACCCTCCTTCACTCCTCTGGTCCCAGCCAGGAACTGAGCTGCTAAATATGTAGTGTGTACCTTACAACTCTCCTTCCTGAAGCACGTTACCAATTTCCACTTACACAGAGGATCCCCCTGTGGATCCCCACATTCCTTACTTCCTAAGACCCTACAGAAAATCTGGATCTGCATGGGGAAAAAGCAAAGACTGGAAAAACAGGGCAAAGAATCAGTAGCCCCGTCATGGGTGGAGTCAGAGCAGGAAGATGCATATTGTGATCCTTCTCTGTAGCTTACCCTGAGGCGGTATCACCTTTTTTGCTGAGCTACTGCTGTGCTGAAGAGCAGACTGAGAGCACAGAGCTAAAGTGTGTGTGCACAGTTGCCTTGTTTTCCCTTCCCTCTCTCTCCTTCTGTGAGGGAGGCAAACTCCATTCCTGCAACTGAGTAGGCATGAACTTTGTGAGACAATAATTACAGAGATTTCTTCTCCATTAGCTCACTCTCTTGAGATTTTTCCATATGCAATCCATAAACATTTTGTTCTGAATAATAAAGATTCTCCATATTAGTGTTTTCTTTAAAAAACACAGACACTCATACAGAACTTCTTTGTAGGTATTTGCTACAATAATTTTGCCTTTCATTGTGCTGGGAAAAATAAATCCCATTCATTTCATTACATACTTTAAAGTTAATACAAAGAAGGTATTCACCATTTAGCAATCTTGTATAATTGAAAGCAGTAAGATACACCAAAGGGAGCCTAGACCTTTAGAAATGAATGAAATGGTAGATAGGGAGAATGTTTGCCTTGAACATATGATAAAATCTGGCTTGCATGTGCAATATTGTCCGATACTTTTATGTTGTAGCTCAAATGCCACTATTGTTCACTCTTGGCTGTAGTGATTTCTGTATTTCTCTTTTCAGATAAGGAGGATGCAAGAAAAAACAAAATGATAGGCAAACAGTAACTAGGGGTTATTCTTTGTGACCACAGATCAAAAAATGAACTTTAAGATGCTGAAATCTTTTCATTTGTGAACAGCATGTTTTCCCAATAATATTTAGGGCAGAGTTGGAACTTTGATTATACAGGCAATGACAGAGGCCATAATTATGGGCAGTTAATATAGATCCTGATCCTATTGGCACAAATAGTCAAGCTCCTATTCAGTTAAATTGAAGTAGGATCAGTCCTGCAAATGGCTGTTTTGTAAGGAGGCACTTTTATTCCATGCACTGACTGTTTGTTAAGTGATACCACTTTCAAAAATTCAGATGCTGGTCATAGCAAGAAAGACCTTTTTTGTCTTTTCAAAGTGTGAAGATTTTCTTTCTTTAGCTTTTTAGTGTAAATGTTCAGAAAAACTATGTAATACAAATTTCAAGGGAGAAAGCTATTAAGATTATGCATAAACTTGAAGAAATAATAGTTACTGGGGAAAATGTCCTTTATAGAACACTAATTATTTCTAGTGATTAAAAAGAAGAATCTTAAATTAAATATTAAAATATGATAGGCTTTAAGTGCTTACATTATTCCCAGAATTATACATATAGGTACTCTGAATCTACTAGGGAATAATATATGCTTGTCTTCAGCTGATAGAGACAGAGGTAAGATGGAACAAGACAAGCCCAAGTAACCAAGCAGAATCCATCAAAATAAAACTAGATAACAAATAACTCACATTATTTCTCTCTTTAATACTAAATAGCACTTGCAAGACACTAGACAAATATACTAATATTAATACTCTGAAATAATACGGAATAATACGGCACGTTATATGTATCACAGAAAACAGACATCACTTAAAAGGCTCCAGACTTTGACTGAGAACATGCATGATGGGATTCTATAGGTTGCTTTAATTTAAATTCACTCAATTTTTTACTCTTCACTTTTTGCGACATCATATGTTAGACAATACAAATATAATTCAAAGAAGTTTATGCCTTTTGAGATTTTCTGTAGATTGCAAATGATCTATTTTGCATTTTTTTCCATCCCAAATGAAGTTATTTGTTTAAGTTAGCAGTTCCCAAACTCTGGTCTATGGAGCACTTGGTGATAATCTATCAAGAGCTGGCTGGTCACATGGTGCTGGCTCACCTACTTCTTTCCAGTTAAAATCATAAATAATACATTAAATACTTGCCCAACATTGCTTGTCCAAATAAGCAGTTTCTTTAGTTGTCATAGAGTTGTTATGCAGTTGTGAATAGGAAGGGCAATAAACTGTGTGACCATAGTAAATGAGATGGTGCATGATATAATCTGCCCATTAACGTGTCGTCCACATAATAAAATGTATTGAGAACCTCTGTCCTGTTGAAAGTTGGGTTCTGATGTAGGCAATGATATTATTTCAAGAGAGCTTACCTTGGGTATCACATAAATCTTCAATGATTTTGTCTCTCTCGGGCCTGAATACAGCAAAGGACAAATGCTCATGCTTAACTTTAAGCTCATAAAGAGTCTTACTAACTCCAGTGAGACTATGAACATGCTTAAAGTTAATCATGATCTTATGTCCTTTGCCTGAGGTCTATGAGAGTTCTCTTATTTTTAATATCCAAAGTCACATTCAGTTTTGTTAGTAGTGATTATATGGTTAAAACACACATGATCTGTACCATTTCTTAGTCTTAATTCTATTGGACTATGTTTATAGAAGCTCTCTTCAAATATTTATCAGATTCCACCTTTCCTTCATCTGTAATAGGTATACTCACTCAATCCTGTCTCATTTGTCTCTGACCTAAAGATGTTTCATAGCTTTCTTAACTCTTTCACTTCTGAATCACCCTACTCTTTCATATTCCTCTCTTGCTATTTTAAATTGACAGGTGGTGATGTTAACAGACACTTGGGATGTATCAGGTACATTCAATGTCTACTGCATATTCCTTTTTCACATAGAGTTTTAGAAAGATTATAGTCACTCATTAACTGTGCTGTCATTTTAGTATCTTACAGGAAAACTAAATTAACATTTAGAACAATCAAATCATTACACTTTTTAACACTCTTCTCTCCCAAACACAAGTTCCTTCATCTCTGGGCTCCATCCTTATTTTCAGCCTCATTCAATAGTGAACATCATGGAAACATCCAACATCTTCCAGCATTTTTTCCACACAAGTCAGTTATTATTATCACATTATTATACCCATTTCAAAGTTTCCATGACTATTGTACCTGGGTATTCTTACAGAAATGGTAAAAGTATAAACAATGTCAGGATGAGGTTGTCCTTTTAGAACCTGTTCTTTTAGAACCTCATACATGAAGGATCAAGCTGCAACTGAAGTCAAGGCAACTCCCTCACCACCACTTACATGAAGTCATCATGTTCATCTAGCTTAAGAAAATGAGAGCTGAACATGGCATGACTGGCACATATTCTGTTCTCCAATGGAAGCAAGTTCCACGGCACAGGGCTTTCTACTGAGATCATCCAGGAAGAGCTGAAAGAATACTGTAAAAAATATTAAAAATGGGGGAGGGACTTAACAATACCTTTCATTAATATCCACAGTCCCTTTTTTCCTAATGAATATTTGTTCGGGAATAGAAAAAATGCCATGCAACATAGGTGACAAATACAGTATTGCCAACCTTGAAATTTCAAAAATCATGAGACTAGCTAAAAAATATTAGTTGTTATTTGTTTTTCTTAAAATATGAATTTTAGATTCTTGTCGTTTGCCTTCTGGTTTTTGAGTCCCTAGTATATGTTTGTGTTTCACAATTTCAAGCTTTTCTCCTCGACCCTGAGGGCAAGAAGCAACATTATTTGTAATGAAAGCAAATATTCTTATGCAATCTCTTGATTCCAACAGCCGGATCTTAAAAGAACCTACCAAATATTATGATACTCATGAATAAATTGTGTAAGTTGGCGACACTGGCAATTATAAGGTGTGAATAGCAAATAACAAAAAGTGAATGTATCAACTGGCTCACAAAACAGGCACTGTATCAAATAAATATATTCACACAAACTATTTGTTGAACAATTGTGAAGAACAGACAAATTCATAGAAACAAGACCTGTTTAAGGTTAACTTGTGGACATAAAGGGCTAATTTCAGAATGAACAGTTCATCTAGATTTAGTCCCCAGTCTCCATTGGCTCTATCAGTGTCCTCGTGGAAAAGTGTCCTCATGGAATGCTGCTGCCACAATATCACAGAGAAAGAGGCGAGGACTGAGAGAAATGAGCACCAGTCCATTTACTTTGCAGGACAAGCCTACAACTCTAACGAAAGCTATAAAGTCGTTGTTATCATACCCTATGGATGCACTCAGCTAAGCTCATCATCTTTTCTATGGATTTTAACAGGAGAACTGAATGATGTGCCCTTTTAGTCTATGTAAAACCTGAAGAGGTTTGTATGACAGAGTTCAAATCTCATGTAAACCTCTTTTTCCAGCTCTAATTATAATCCTCAGTAATAGTATGAGAGAGCAATATTTATATTTTATTGCTATCTTATTTAAAATTAAGATGCCAAGCCCAAAGCTCAAAGGGTAAAATTCTGTCCCTATTGAAATAAATGGGAATTTTACCATTGACATAATGGGGCTATGGCTTCACACAGAGAGTATAAACTCATTGTGACCCTAGGCACCTCTGTTTTCACATCTTGTAGCATTGATTTTTTGTAGAAAATATGCCTTGTGAGATATCATTTGAAAACTAATAACGCACTGGTCAATAATGTCATTGTAAAATGTATGTAACAATGCTCTATGTGAAATTGTGGATGCCGACTAATATGCTTTAAAGTGTGTGATTAAGGTTTTGTCTAAATGAGCACTTTCATTGGTAAAACTTCTGTCAGTTAGTGAAAAAACCATACCCTGACTGACATAAGTTTTACAGACAGAAGCAGCAGTGTGGACAGAGCTATGTCAGCAGGAGATACTCTTCCACCAACATAGCTACTACCGCTCTTTGGAGTGGTTTAATTATGCCAGCAAGAGAGCTCTCTCCCCTCGACTCAGAGCAACTACACAGAAGATCTTACAGCGACACAGCTGCAGCGGTACAGCAGTGCTGCTAAAAGATCTGTAGTGTAGACGTAGCCTAAAAGATGTTTAAATGAGGCAAGTCAGGAGTTGATAAGCAGGTTTTCTCCAGACAAAGGAAAAAGACCAACACCTCAAACCAGGTGTGGCCCAAATTCAGTGGACAATTCATTTGTATCTTAGGTAGCAGCAGAAAGAGATAATTTGCATAGTAGCAACTACCAGTGAGGGAACAAACAGCATGGAGACTTTTCTTCCAGACTTCATGGTCCTTTACTTAGCACGAACTAATTAACTTTATCTGGGGGTACCCTTCAGGAAAGTACTTTTCAAGGTTCACTTGAACTATAAAGAGAAGGAGAGTTATTTTACCTTAGGAGACAAAGAAACCAAATGATTTAATCTCTCTGAGAGGTCCTGGCCAGGCCAGCCAGTAAAAAGCTGCAAAGGAAATTGGGCGAGAGAAACCATCCTGAACAAAGACTATATCTTGTTAGCTTAAGTTTTAGACTTTTAGATGTGTATTTTCACTTTTATTTGCCCTCTCTACCTTTATTCCTTTTACTTGGTATCACTCAATCCATGTTTTTTTGTTAATTAACTTCTTTTGTTTTCATTATAAAGCACCCAGTGCTGTGTAAATTCAGTAAAATGTGTACTTCTAGAAAGCTAACAGGTTGGAATGTTATACTGTCTCTGAAGAGGCAGTGAACCTATTACATTGTCTGTCTGTGAGGGTCCAGTAAGAGGGCATTGAACCTGCAGGAGGATGATTTTGGAACAAATTCGGGGCTGGAAGTGTCAGCATTCCAGGAATATTTAAGTTGGTCAAAGTCAGAATGAGGCTTGTCAGCTACTGACAGGCTGTTGGGGTCAGTGTTCTGAACCAAAGCTGCACAGTCACAAGACATCCAGGATTACAAGGCAGCTGTTGACTGAACCCCTTACTCACCTAGGTGAACCCCAAAATCTCAGACCCACATGGACTGAAACTGAAGAAAATGTTTCTCTGAACCACAATGTAGTGAAGCCACCGATGTTTACACAAATCCAGTATTTAATTTATAAACTTAATCTACTATAAATTTGTTTAGAATTTTTTAATACATCAAACTAGCAGTCCATGTGTTATTGAATTACAGATAATGAGACAAGCTTCCGATGCACTAAATTAATTATAAAGTCCACAGCATCACAATTAGAATAATGATGCATAAACTAAATTTTCTGTTTTCTTTTCATAAAATGAATACAGTAGAACTTCGGAGTTACAAACACCATGGGAATGGAGGTTATGCATAACTCTGAAATATTTGTAACTGAACAAAACATTATGGTTGTTCTTTCAAAAGTTTATAACTGAACACTAACTTGATACAGCTTTGAAACACTACTATGCGGAAGAAAAATGCTCCTTTCCCTTTATTTTTTTAGTAATATAGCCTGATTAATATAATTAATTATTAAGATAATAAAGTTCTTGTCCCGGAATCAGGCTCCAGAAGAATTTTATAGGGACCCCAGGTGCCCGACAGGAAGGTTCACAGTGACAGCCAAATTTGTATAATTTTATAAGCTTTTATTAAGATAACATAAAATGATTGACAAAGGACTGATTAAAAGAAAATGAATAATGAAATGGATAATAGGTAGGATTACAGTCTTATTCTAAAGACAGATGTGATATATATATTTATACTGTATGCTTTGGATTAATATACTCACACCCTTCTCTGATGACCTGGTTGAAAGAGATGTCCGGTTCCTCAACTCTTGAGTAGAGGGGTGGAGAGTTAGGCAATGCTCGAGGGCTAATAGCTATAAGGCTAAGACTAACACTACAAATAATACTAAGTATAAACAAAGAACAAAATCTTAACACTAACAAAAATTAGCTTCAAGAAGGAGTAGCAGAAGATCACCCCACTTAACACGATTTGACCCTTATACCCTGAGCAGTAGGGGTCCTCCTTCTAAGTCCAAATTTGGATTCTTCACCCCCAAATTATTGGGGTTCACGTATTCTATAGGGTGGCAGGTTTGTGCATATTAATGACATATCCACATCCTTTCCAGATGGTTCCAGATGGTTCATTTATCTCACCTTTGTTATTTCTTGCCCTTTTTGTGGGTTCTGTGGTGTATCTCTGAAGTTTACACAGGGCATAACCTGTGATAGCTTCCCCCCCCCCCCCCCCCCCCCCACTGTTTTGATGCCTCCTCACTTATCTAGTCAAAAGTTTATAACTATATATGTCTTATCCTTTAACTCATCATTACTGATCTGGGCCAAAGGTCCCAAATATATATATGCTAACTGCCTTAGCTTTCATACAGGATGTGGCCTCTAAGGTACCTTGCATTACAGCTATAATACTTCAATATAAATCTATGACTCTATTATAATCAACCAACCATACTTGAATCTAGAAGGAAAGATATATATATATATGTGTGTGTGTGTTTGTGTGTGTGTATGCAAGCAAACAGGCTAGTCCTATAGGCTATAGTAATTTATGTTTAACACAGTACTGTACTGTATTTGCTTTTTCTTTTCTTTTGTCTGAAGCTGCCTGATTGTGTACATCTGGCTCCAATTAAAGTGTGTGGTTGACTGGTCAGTTCGTAACTCTGGTGTTCATAACTCTGAGGTTCTATTGTATTTAGACAACGAGGACAAGGAATTCCATCAGATACTTCACTAGATGTATAATACTGCAAATGTCTTTAAAGGGTTTAAGAGAGAAAACATGCTACAACTGCAATGCAAACAACTTTAAAAGATTCACTCTGTAGTGCACAATCCTTGGACCAGTGGGAACGTCTTTCAAGAAACCTAGTAAATAGGAAAATAGAATTGCATATAATGTACCTGGTCCTGAAAGCTTAGATACTGTGGCTATCGAAAGCCCCACAATAGTTAGATAGTTTAATCAAATCTCTTAATTCTGCGGAATCGGACTGGAACCCCGACTAGATCGTCAATGTCTTTTTTGAGATGGGATGGCCAGTACTGCACACAGTATTTCAAATATGTAATCACCATCAGGGGCTGTGGAATGCCATTTAAAGTGGGAGACATAGATTTGCCCACACACACACCCCTGATCCTCTTCTTCTCCTCACAGCCCTCCCTCCACAGCATCCTGACCCCATGAACCCCTACACCCATCCCCTCTAAATCTGAATGAGTGGTGGTATGACCTCATGTGTGGGGGCCATGCACCGCTCAGGTTTGACCAAGCCAAAGAATGGTCAGGCCAAGGTATTAGTGATGCCACCCAACCCCTGGCTCTGTGGTCTATACTGACCATTAATTTATATTTAGTTGAAGTGTTCCCATCGATGCAGTGCTACGCCACTTGAGGGGGTGGTTTTACTGCCTCAACTTCATGATCGATTAAGTGGGTCTACACTGACCGCTCAGTTGATTCAGAAAGATCGATCTGACGGCAGCGGCTTTGCCACCATCAGTATAGACATACCCTCAGACTAATGTCCTAGGAGCCTGCCTGGATGGAGGATCCAATCCTGTGTCAAGCTGTAACCCAGGGTTTGAGCCCTATTGTGTTGCAGTGTAGACACAGCTGCATTTGACTCCTATCCGCCCAAGATATCCCACAATCCCATGAGTCAACTTCCTTTGTCCTCTCTATCCCAACAATCTCCAATCAACTCAACTGAAAATGGAAGCTGCCCCCTTGGTGTGCATCTGCAGCTCAGTGAGTCACGTTTAACCCTAGCATTGTCTTCTGACCAGCGACCTGCAAACCATCAAACAGCTTTCTGTGTTTGCAATGGAGACTGAACAGAACAAGCCTTTTGCAAAGCATGATGCCTCATGGTTACAGCAGCACAGCCATATTTTGATTGATCTCTGGTAAGAGTCCAACAAAATTGAACATTAGCAAAAGTACCAGGCATGACCAGGCATGTATATCACCAAATAGCTAAAAAACTGGCAGCTTTGCAAATTTTCCAAACTGATGAGTAGTGCAAGGAGCAGATTAAGAGGCTGTAGAGCAACCAGAAGAACACCAGGGACCAGAACGCACCTCAGGCAACACGCCAACCTCATGCCCATTTTAAGAGGTGTTTAGCTGGGTACTGGGACCTGTACTGATTTTGAAGCCAACCATGGTGCATGATGACCCAGTCAGCCAGGGTGGTGCCCTGCTCGCCCCTGAATCCAGCATGGGGATTGATGCAGCCTCCAAATGAGGACCATGACCTGACTGTTGCTGCAGATGGTCCCAGAGCATGGCTTGGAACAGGATCAGCAGCAAATTCTGGGTCCATACTCAGAGAAGTTATTTGATTGTCCTCTTCCCCCTACACCATTCTCCTCCTAGCACAGCCTATTGCCAAGACTGCAGCAAAGCCGATTAAAGACAGAAGCTGCCTTGAGCCTAGTAAGTTTCTGACTCAGATTTAAATGTCATTACTTTAAGAACCAATGCAAAATTTATGAGACACCCCCGATTACCGCGTGTGTCCACTAATGGTGGATTATATTCCAGCACCTTGGCATCTCCCCTTTCTCCCACTATGAGGAGTTCAAAATGGCGATCAGGAAATGCAAAGAATAGCTTTAAAGACTATTTTTACTGGAAAGGCACAGATTTTTGATAGGGTTTTCCTTACGGTAATAATGGCTCTAAATTTGGTGGTACTATAATCACTCTGTAATCACTCAACGGTCTATGGAGCTGACTGGAAACAGTGAGCATTCCAGTTAGAGGTAGTCTGTGAAGTCCATGAGTGACAAAAATCACTTCCCCCAAGTACGACTGGGGTGTCAACTTTTGTCCAGAAATGTGCCGTGGGCAGGGAGGAGGAACGCTGCAGAGTTTAGTGTGTTTGCATGCAGCCATAACAGGGTATGTGGCATGTGTAAGCTGATGCAGCAGCCTTTTACTTCCTTCATGGATTCTGACCCAATCTGGGTGCTGATAGCTGCAAACTTTTCCTGAAGCAGGAACTCAAAATAAGTAGTCACATTACAGGGAAGAGTGCATTTTCCAGGGCCACCTTAGTACCTGACTAGTCCACACCCCTCAGAGATGTGCCATTCAGTCACTATATGTTTGAATACTTCAGCTGCATATATTGAAGGTTTCCCACCAGCAGGTGTTGGAAAACATCTTCCTTTGCCAATAGAAGAAGTTATGTCCTCCAATATGTTAAAGGCCTGAAATGATAGGAAAAGCCTTTTTGTACCAAGATCGCTTCCCCCGCCCATACTCCTGCTCCCTCTTAAGCAACCCAAGTAGTTATGCAACTTTTATAAAACTAAAACAGCTTTTAATTTTTAGTTTTACCATTGTCTCTATAGTTCTATAACTGCAATTAACCAGGCTGTGTCCAGGGAAATTCTGTAGACTATGCATCTCTTCACAATAAATTGTGCTTCAGTTTTGAAATGTAACATTTTATGTCCTTGAAATTCCACAAGAATTAATTCTGTCTTCCTTCACTGAGTTATTTTAGATAATAATCCATTTTTTGTGCTGTTTCAGGCCCCTCAATCTCTATTGGCTGCTGTACATACACAATTTGACCCCTGGCCCAACATACTTTCACAGTTCTTGAGAGGGCCAAGAAGCCAGTCCAGTACCAGAAGCAGAGGGACTTAAGACTGGAGAAACAGGTTGCCAAGAGGCAGGAGGAAAGGCTGAGGCTCACTGTATAGCTGGCGAACAGGATTTCAGCAAGGGAGCAGGCACTTCCTGGAACAGGAAAGGTGACTAAGGAAGAAGCACTGAGCTCAACAGAGAGAATTGTTTGAGCAGCTCATCTCCATCATAGCTGGAAGGTACCAACTCCTGTTGCCTCTTCTACACCATGGCCTGAGCAATGTACCCTCAGTCCAGGAGTAGCTTGGATAACTTCATGTCAGGGTGGCCCATGCAGTCAGCCCCCATGAATGACTGGACAGGGCAATTAAATCCCATATAGCCTCTCCTGTGGATACCTCCATTCCCCTCTTCTGGCACAAAGTGCATAGAAAATGGGGAAAGAAGAGAAAGGAGGATGTGGGGCCGATAGCAGGGGGTTTATGTGGGGATTGCACTGTCTCCTGCATTTTATTTGTTTCGTTTTGGAAATGTTCTTCTGTTACTTGTTTTTGGGTGTTGTAATGGCAGCTGGCCTGCCTAATGTTGGGTGACTGTAGTACTGTTGAAATGCATATTTACACATAAAGCCTTTTATGTGATCAAGAGAATGTATTGCTATCATGACATCCCATCATATAATCATGATTTGAGATAATAAAACTAAAAACATGATCAGGAGCAATAATATATTACTAAGGAAACTCTACTCCTCTATACATTTAGGTATAGCAATTCACACTTCAGAAACTTCCTTATATGAAACCACGATGTGATTCATCTCCCCACTCCCCCAATTCATTATTCATCATGTCATTCATAAGTACCTTGCATAGCAATCAAGCCCTTGCCCCTCCCAGCACTGCTCCCCCACCCCCAAAATTAATTAGTTCTTTTCCTCCCACAACCACATTCTTAGAGATATTATTCCCCTTCTTTTATTGTGTCATGCAAGTCCATAATGTGGGAACTTTATGGAACATCCCTGACTTCTGTTGCCCACATGCATCCAGCTGCAGCAGTGGTAAGTGCACGTTCTGGCTGGGGGTATTGATTCAGTGACCCCTCACTGTCATAGGTCTATTCAGGGGGGAAGTGACTCCCCTCTGGCTTCACAAAGGTTGTGAAGAGCACAGCAAACCACATTAATTCGGACAGCATTGATGACACTGGCATCCAAATGTGTCTATAGACATCTCCAATGGGATTTCAATCTGCCAAAAGCACATTCAACAGCCATTCTGCACCCACTGAGAGTAATTAAAACTTCTTTTGCCAGAGCCTCTCACATCAGGGTACTGTTTCATAAGCCATGGCAAAAGAGGTTTTATAAGGTCCCGCAGTATAACAGTGGGGATAGTAACTCCATTTATAACAATATCCTCTGGTGGGACTAGTGTCCCAGCCTGTTCATGAACGGAAATTCCCACCAGCAAAAACTCTGGCAGTGTGAACTTTTCCAGTGTAGCTCACATTGACATTCATAAATCAGCCGCTGTGGTCCAGGAGGGCCTACATAACAATGCAATAATGCCATTTGTGGTTTATGTATTTATGTACTCCTTGAGGAGGGCAAACTAAGTGCATGTGAGTCCCCTCAATCGCCCTGGTGCAGTTGGTAAACCCCATTCCATCAAAGCCAGGAGTATCTTTAATGCCCTCAACCTTAAGATACACCAGATTGCCTCAGAAACTGACTTTCCAACACCAAGGGGATTGGCAACAGACCTCTAGCAGTCTGGAGTAGCCATCTTCCAGTGTAACAACCCACTTTTGGACTGGCAAGGGTGACCTCATGTGTCTTTATGCTGGTGGGTTAGGGGAAGCTGGCTCACAAAGCTACAGAAATGTAGCTTTCTTCATGAGAAAGTTCTGGACCCACTGCTGATCATCCTAGATCAGCATAAGGATTGAGCCCACTGGTCAGTGCATGTGGCCCTGTCCTGGAAGTACTGGTCTATGCAAGGGGTATCAGCAGCTATGTCAAGTATACTGATCAGCATCAGCCAACGCCAGTCTGCCTTGCCAGAATACTCTTCCTCCTCTGCCACCTCCTCCTCCCTCTGTTCCATCATAAAATCTGTCATGTACCTTTGGCAGGTCAGAAATCACTGCTGAAAAGTCTACCAGCCACATTTCAGGAGAGTGCTAGGGAGTCTGGGATATGATTAGTTTGACTCATGTCTGCGTGCTACAGTGTGGACACCAGTACCCCAGGTTAGAAAATTGTTAATGTGGGGTTAAGAACTAATGTGGATGCTCAAGGCTTGGGTCCGCTAATACTGATCATCTGACTCAAGTCCCACTAACCCTGGGCTTATAGTGCAGTGTAGCCACACCCTTTGGTTCCCTTTCTACAGCTATGTAGCCAAAGGAAACTTCAGGGTATTAAATTGAAAAATTAAGAAAAACTAGTGTGCTGGAAAAATGCTAATAGTGCAAACAGATCAGGATGAATATTTATGATTTGGATGAAATCAATGTAATATTCAACCCATCCTGCTCCAAATCACTGTCCATTTGCCAGAAGATTAAAGGGGTAGCCATTGCTAACTTTGCAAAGCTTTATTCAGTTGCTCTTTCAGACACATATTAAAGGATGACATGTATTATTAGACCATAAATAAAAATGCAGAGACTTAGTGGGCCAGATTCTAAACTGTTGTAATTTGGGTAGCTGCATTGACTTCCATGGAGTTATGCCAATTGACTCTGGTTTGAGGATAGGGCCCATCATATTTAAGGTTATTACAAATTCATATCTGTTTGCAGCATACTTCTTAAATTTATTCCTTTTAGCCTAAAACATTCTTTTAATTGGAGCTGTATGAAAGTATTTTCTCCATGATGATGTTCAAGAAATAAACCCAGTAATTTCGTTTCCAAATTCCAAAAGGCAGCCATGCCTCCCAGGTTTGCTTGGAGATTGGGGATGGAGATGCGCGGTAGTGAACCAGGAGGTTTTGTGTTTGAGGGGAGATCAGAGGGCAGAAGTACAAACATGATTTTCACAAACTTTTCAAACACATTGAGTTTAGGTTCCCGAGTAGCTATGCATCACATTTAGAAGGCAAAGTTATGTCAGATATGAATGTTTCACAAAGTTCCAATTTCAGTGTGTCAAGGTTAGTTGCGGTTCAAGATTTTAGCTCTCTCTTCCATACATGGTTGGCTTGGCAGAGTTACTGACATAAGGGTTTCCTAAATTTTTGGTTAATTCCCACTTGCTTCCTAATCCAGTGCAACAATCACAATATTCTCCATGTTGCTATCACATAATTACCAATAGATATATCACGGTGTTGCTTGTGATGTTTCAGAAAAATGCCCACAATTACGTCCTTTCCTTTGCATGGCAGTAGGACTCAGCACAAAAGGTTATGACTAAGGACATGTTTGTCCAATGGCAGCAGGAAGGATTAATCTTTTTCATTAAGATTTCTATTTCTTTGTTTTTCCAACTAGTTTGGTCCATGCATACCAGCACCAAAACAAGAGAAAGACTAACCCTTCTTCAAAGTGAAGAAAATGTTTGCTTACCTAGTATATACATGTGTTCCCATTTGATAAATACAGTTTAAACTAAGAAAAATTGCAGGCTGCAGAAATCTTCTCTCTGTGTGGCACAGAAGAGAGACTGCAAAGGCAGTTTTCAAGTCCTTATCTGCAAAAGGAAAGAGATGATTGCCTTAACCTTTGTTATCAGTATGAGACCTGCTTTAATGCTCATAAAGCTCAAAAGGACTTAGGGAGTGGAGAAAGGCAGGGCTAGATGGGCTGCATTTTTCTGTCAAACGACAAGCTCTTGAACAGAAGAGTCTCTGTGAAAACCGAGGTAGTGTACGTTCAAATATAGGGAAACAGTGCCTCTTACAGGTTTAGTCTTATAGCAATTTACTCTAACATTGTACAAAGGACAAGATCAGCAATAATGTGTCAGTTTTGCTTTCATAACATGCTTAAAGACTGCTGATGATGAGAAATTTGCCACTGATGTGTTCTTCCCAGTCTTATCATTATAATACTGTGTAGAGGTTATTACACAGGATACTTTTGATTCTTGTGTCAATTAAAAACTAAGAAAAAAATCAAAGCTCCCTCTCCCTGACTCCCACACACTTGATTTTATTCCCTTTATCCGATCTAGAAAAAATTCCTCAAGACTCTTCAGAATGGGAGAGAAAAGGTGGGTGATGTAATATCTTTTATTGGATCAACTCCTGTTGGTGACAGAGACAAGCTTTTGCGCTTACACAGAGGAGTTCTTCAAATCTGGGAAACTTAGAGTGTCACAGCTAAATACAAAATGGAACAGATTATTCAACATAAGTGGTTGTCTTTCTGATATCCTGGGACTGACACACTACAACAACACCGCATATAACAATCTTCAGAATTGTGCAGATAATATTTATCTTCCTCAGCGTACTTCAGAAATGGCATGAAATCAATACACTATTCAATGATAACATGGTTTTAAAAATTAAAGATAAAAACTGAGCATCCAAGTCCTACTTGAGTTTTCCTGGTTTTGTTTTTTGAAGGACATTTCAAATGATCTTCTACCTTAAATTCCAGAGTGAAAGGAAGTCAATTTAACTGACGTATAAATATTACCATCACCAGATCGTTGCATGCATCCTCCACTACATCAGACCTGCAGTATTTCTTCTGAAGTATTCTCCCTGTAATATTTTTACTTCCTCAGTTTTCCTTGGGAAGTTCTGGAAAAATATATAGGACCTAATCCTGCACACACGAACATGCTGAACTTTACTTTTAAGAATAAAGTTAAGCATGTGAGAAAGTATTGATAGGATTGGAGTCTTATTTATTAATAATATCTAGCTATATAACTTTGATTGATTAATTCATTTCTCAAACTTGATGGTTTCCGCATAACTGAACTATGCAGAGTTCAACTACTACATATTTCAAACTTGAGATGTGCACAATAGGAAGAAAAGTGCTTATCTTAGTAAAATTGTTCTTCATAACATTTACTCTATCCCACTGGTTCTCCAGTTTCCTAAATCCAAGGACTCCTCCCATTTCCCTCCCCCCCCCCCAAAAAAAAAAATGTATAGGCCCCCATTAAGCACTTCCATTCATTTTAATCTATGGGGATATTGCTACTGTGGGATCTCAGACTTTATCTGCATTTTCCCATGGCAAGACCATGAAACAAAAAGTGTTCTGGGCATTGTATTGTAACAAGCCAGTACACAATATTAAAGCAGTGTTCAAGTAGAAGATAAAATACTTAAGGGTGGGGCTGACAATATTCTCGCCTAAGAAATGTTATTGAAAACATTTGTCATTTGGTGCAATCTTCCCAAGGCTACACAAATTTACTGCCTTGTAAAAATAGTTCTGAGATCTAAGGATTAAAGATCAGCCCCCTGGAAGAAATAGTTCAGCTGTAACTAGAGAAGGGGAAGAAATCCATGAGAGACAGGCAAATATCAACCTTCTCCCCCCGTCCACACACACTGACATTAATTTAAGCCATAAACACAAAGTCATAATGAATAAAGTACATGCATTAATTTAATCTATGTATACACATATATACACACTGTATATGTGTTCATGTATATCTTGATACATATATTTATATGAACCATGAAGATGTGAACTAGAGCAACTGGTTGAAAAACATAAAACATGGTTACAGTTTTCTCAAACAATGTTTTCTGTGTTCTGTCTATTTTTTCCAATTTTCCAACCAGCCATATATCTTATCAAGAAATTTCATTGAAGTTGTTTTGACCGAAATTTCAAAACTAATTAAATTTTCTAGCCAGCTCTAATAACTTTAAATATCACACATCATTAATTTGTAAACCTTTTTCCTCTTACCCATTTCCTACTACTGTTAATTGCTCCTTTGATCTACATGTTAAATTCTTTCCCTCTAGCCCTATCTGCTTTGTCTTCATTGTTCTCTCTTTCCTTTTCTTTAAGTCTGATTCAGCAAGATATTTAACTTTAACTTTAAGCACAATACTCCTATTGAAGTCAATGGCATTACACATATGCTTACATTTACATCCATTCTTAACTAAATTGCTGAAGTGGGACCCTAACATCTGTCTAATCCCTTAGCCTTCCCTTCTTAGTCCATATCTATACTACAGACTAAAGTCAACTTAAGTTACATCAGCAACTATAAACTGGGGTAATTACATTGCTTGTGCATGTTCACAGAATGCTCCCTGTGTCGGCAGAGTGCGTACACAGTTGGTGCTGTAGCACTGACAGAGAGAGCAGTGCACCGTGTGTAGCTATCTCACTGTGCAACTCACCACCTTCTACTGCTAGGAGTTGTGGGACCTCAGCATCTCTCTTTGGCCCTCCATGAGCTTTATCATCCACTACTGCTACTCTGTCATGCACTTCTGCCCCCATCTCCTCTTTTGACTGTACATTTTGAGCTTTTCATTGATTGTCTCTCTCGACTCCCCATGTTCGCTATCTGCAGCATTAGATGATTGCAGTCATTTTCTAAACATGTCCTCCTTATGCCTCCTGGTTCACCTCCTTATCCACCAGTGTGTAGGAGGTGGCCCTCAAGGACACATCTCAGAAACAAAAGAAACTATAAATAGAGACAGTCTTGAAACATAACAATTACATACACCTCTTTCTCTCTTTCCCTTGGCAAACACAAAGGACAGTGAGAACCCTAACCATGGTGAGTTTGGCCCTAGGGGGAGGGACAAGATGGAAGATAGTGGTAGGTGGTTTCAGAAGGTAATCACTACAAGAACCTAGGGACCTTATAGACCTCTGTCATATACCCGCTTAGTTGTCTCTTTTGTATGCTGAACAGCCCTAATCTTTTTAGACTCCTTGTATAGAGGAGTGTTTTGATATTCTTTATCAGGTTTGCTACCCTTCTCTGAAGCTTTTCCAGTTCTACTACATTCTTTTTAAAGATGGGCGACCAGAACTGGACACAGTATTCAAAGTGTGATTGCACCATGGATTTATATGCTGGCATTATGATATTTTTCTATCTTATTTTCTATCTCTTTCCAAGTCATTCTTAACATACTCTTAGCCTTTTTGACCACTGCTGTGGATTGAGCAGAAGTTTTAAGAGGACTATTCACAGTGACTTCAAGATTTCATTTTTGAGAGGTAATTGTTAATTTACAACCCATCACTGTATATGTGTTGTTGGGTTTATTTTTTTCCAATGTGCCTTACTTTGCACTTATCAATGTTGAATTTCATCTGCCATTTTGTTGCCCACTCATATAGTTTTGTGAGGTTACTCTAACTCCTCACAGTCTGATTTGCACTTACCATCTTGAATAATTTTCTGTCATCTGAAAACTTCACTGTTCACCCCCTTTTCCAGATCATTTATGAATATGTTGACTATTATTGGTCAGAGTACAGATCCTTGCTGGACACCATTGTTCACCTCTCTCCTCTGTGAAAACTGACAATTTTCTCCTACCCTTTTTTTCCTATCTTTCAACCAGTTACTGATGCGTGACAGGACCTTCCCTCTTATCCCTCCATGGCTGCTTAATTTCCTTAAGAGCCTTTGATGAAAGACTCTGTCAAAGACTCTGTGAAAATCCAAGTAAACTATATTGACTGGATCTACATAATTGTTGACCCCCTCAGAGAATTCTAGTACTGGTTAAATCACTTCACAAGGTGCAGGACATGATCAGTGGTGGCTCAGACTCAAGGTGAAACATAGAAGAAAAAATTCCTGTGATTTTGAATTGTTTTTTTCTAGAGCTGTTCAGGAATTTTCTATCAGAATGATTTTCCAATGGAAATGCACTTTCAGTCAAATTAAAAAAAAATCTAAAAAAAAGGTTATTTTGCTGAAAAAAAATGGATTTTCTATTGGAAAAATTGAAATGAAGTATTTCATTTCATATCAGTTTGAGCTGAATCAGAATATTTTGTATTGTTGCACTGACTTGAAACATTTTGTTGTGAATCAGTTCAACAAAACATTAAACTGAATTACCCTATTAGCGCATATTTCTGTAGGAGTTGTAATTCAGGCCCTCATTCTTTCCAATGCGTCTGGCTCCTTGTAGGACTACATCTCCCATAATTCAATGAAGCTTTCCCTCTGATCAAGCTGTGTGGTATATCTTGGAAGTCTCTCTAAATGGAAAATGTAGTCTGGCCAGATATCCTGGGCCCAAATGGGAGAAAGGGAGCATCAGACTGCTGAACTACAAACCCCCTGAGCCAAAGCACCATGATGAGGAAATGCAGTTTAATGTTGCACTGACTCAAATTAAAGTGTTTCAGGTCTTTTCAACAAATCAGAATGAAATATTTTTATTTGGGGCAGGTCAGAATATTTCATTTTGGTCAAAAATATCAAAACAAAATGTTCTGACGTTTCCAAATGGTAATATTTCAGAATTTCTATTTTGCAAAATATTTTGAAATTTCAACTTCTCATCCCTATTTGGGGTGAAAATAAATGTTGAAATGCTAGAATTCAATATAGGATGGAAATTCCAAATTTTGCTCAGCTTTACAGTTTTCCTTTGATTAGGAACCTTTGTAGGAAAGGGAACAACCCAAAAACAAAACATGAGAAAAGGCTTAAAGCAGGAAAACTAGCTTTAGCTAATGTCATGCATAGGAAAGGAGGTGTGCCAATGTGCAGAGGCTTTAGAGACTATAAAAGGCTATATGCACAATAAAGACTGTGACTGCTCACCTGACTTTTGTTGCTGTCTCCGAATGCCATCACATAGATCTCTATGAATATACTACTTTAGCAAAGCTTAATATCTTTAGCTTTCTCTCTTTTGTTTTGATGTGTTGTTGTTATTGTTAATTAGCCATTGTTTCTAAACAAAGTTACCTAGCTCCTAGAAATGTAATATCCAAGGGCAGGATGTATATTTACTGAGCAACATGGCTTGATTTCCTTCTCCAATCCCAATATACAGTGCATATTTCAGATTTATTCAGTGTTATATGGCTCTCCACTTTTGTATTTCTGAGGAATGGACCTTTTCCAAATATATGTGAGAACTTTAACAGGTGCACATTGAATGCAGGGTCTCTGCTGATGCTCATTCAGTTAACATGTAAACAACTCTTGATGTCTCAACCATATTCCCCAGGATGACTGTCTCTCCTGGCTAAAGTTCAGAGTCAGATGTCAGTATTTCCCTGGATCTTAAATATAAAAAGACAGGGCCCATATTTTCCAATAATTTCTCTGTATTAAATATTAATTTTCACAGATGAAGCTCCATCTGGCACAGTTATTAACCCCATTTTGCCAGTTCCATTTTCAGTTTAAAATAGTCCAGATTCACTAAAAGGATTACATTACTCCACACATACCCTTCTATCACATACGGATGGACAACTCAGTCAGCCACAAGCTCACTGAGTCCTCTGTAATGTCACAGTGGCAATAGGGATATGTGTACGATTTGTTTTCAGCTGTCAGACACTCAAGTTGAAGTGTCAAGCTCTGACTCTGAATGGGAGATTGAGTCTGTGAATGAAGGGGGTTTTGGGGAAGATTCCACTTGTCTCTAACCACTGAAGAATCTCATTTGTACTCAAACACCAAAAAAGGCAATTTAAAAGGTTTACCAACACCCACACTCCTGCAATCATGTTTTATAACTAGAAACAAAAATGCATCAATTGTACCTACATACAATACTTACAAAAAATAAATGAATGGTCTCAATAAGGATATCTCCCTCTGTTAATACAGTATCTTAATCTGTTGATAGGATATACAGTGTTTGCCATTTGTTGTGACACCTGCTAATGACTTTTTTTCACTATTTCTATCAAATGTAAGATTTCTCTCTCACTTTCGCCATTTTCCTACATATTTTTCTGGAAACCATGTTCATTTAAAAGCCTGTCTCTCTATTCTTGGAACTAGATAAACACATTTGTGACCCATATGATAGGATTAAGACCACACTTTATTTTAGTCATTCAGGCCCCTCTTCCTGGTACTTTCAGCTCATTTTCACCTGAACAGGAAGAGCAGCTGTGCTTAGTGAGCTGAAATAGATATAGCTACAAACATAAAAAAGTATATGTGGATCGTTAGCAGACTACCCATCATAAGTTTCTACATGATTCCTGAACACAGAGTTGAGGTTTAGTGAAGATAGTAGTCATTTAATTAATACTTAAGTGACTTTTTTAGCCCTGTATATAATTCTTTTCTCACACCTTTTGCCTCACTTGTCTGTTTAGATTGCAAGCTCATTGGGGTAAGGACCATCTCTTACTGTTTGAATGTACAGTGCCTAGCACAGTGGGTTATTTAGGTATTATTGTCATACAAATAACAATCATCATAAACGTAAGGTGATTCTTTATTTTTCAGTGAGTGTCTTCCTTCTTTGTGGCCTACAGTGCATGTTAATAATTTTTTAAAAGCAGGCCAAATTGATTTTAAAGCTGTGTATAACACATCAGGGAACAAAGATAAAAGTCTAACTTTAAATCTAGGAATCTTCTAACAGCTAACCTAGCACACTGGAACCAAGCCACAGGAGTTAAATAAAACAAACAAATACCAATAGTAATAAAAAGTGCACTTATAAGGCTGTCTTAGCTTCTTCCTAACTTGCTGTTAATAATGTATCTATTTCAAAATGAACTTTAGGGTTCCAATTTGTGCCCTCAAAGATCTTGTCTTCCACCACCACAACAGGCACAGCTCATCACATTGCTTGAATCATAACAGAGTAACACAACAAATATTTAAAGTTCATGAGGCTTGGAACCCCTTACTACTAACAAGGGAGAACACGTGCTTTGTTTACAGCAAGACATCTGCATGTCTGGGTTGTTTATCTGAATTCAATAGTGTATATCTGAAATACCAAACACCAAGATTTGTCTTTTACATTTTATTCAAATTCTTAATATCCTTATTCACAATAAAATCATGCCATAAAAGAAGAATATAATGATTATTTAAAAAAACATACTTATGCTTCTTGAATTGTATATCAAACAGGTCTGACTCTTGCTAAACCTTAGTTGTAATTATCATGGGTATAAAGAGGTAAATCACAGCACTGCATTGCACAGAGTGGAAAGAGAAAATGTGGCACACACATCCTGTGGGGAAAACTCTGGCATGTCTTCAATCACAGTCTTTTCCAAATAATTTAAAGATGCTTCTGATTTTAGTTAGGTTCTTCTAGCAATACCAACTGGCATCTTGTTTGCTTTCTTTGCTGCAGTCGCATTTAGGCTCAATGGGTTTTTCCTTGTTTAATGCAGGGTGAATGCCAAAATATTCTTTGTGAACTATGAAACACTCCTACTTCATCAGTATTTCAGCTCTGATCAAATCCATCCTGAACATCTCTAAGAAAAGCTTTTCTCCCTAGATCCCTCTTGTGCCAAATGCAAACTTTAAAACACATGTTGGTCTACCTGAAAATATGAAATGAATATTTCAATGGAAAGTAAAATTATAAAATATCTGGGTATTTTGCCTCGCTGTCCTTTTGCCCATTCCATGCATTTTTTTGGAATAAGTTGTGGTTGTGCTTGGTTCCATGAGAGAAGATGATGAATTAAAGCACCTTTCACACCTGGATTTGTGGATTTTACTATCCCAAACTTTCAACCTCACATTGCACCTAATTCATTAATTAAAACCGTAAAGCCATTTTAGCAAACGTCTACTCTTATATAGTACTTTGCATCAGTAGATCTCAATGTGCTTAACAAAGGAGGTCAATATCCCCGTTTTACAGATCTGAGAAAAGGGATATGGATGGCACACCCTTACAGCCTGGCTGCTGAAATAGCCTCTGAGGGGCTGACGGCAAAAATTAGGACAGCCTAAGAGCTTCTCTGATTTACACAGGTCACCAGCACCTGCATTGCCTGGAATAAGGGCTACATCTTTGAACATAAGTAGAACATAAGAATGGCCTTTCTGAGTCACACCAATGGTCCATCTAGCCCAGTATCCTATCTTCTGAAAGTGGCCAATGCTGGGTCCTTCAGAGGAAATGAATGAAACAGGTAATCCTCAAGTGATCCATCCTACCGTCCATTCCCAGCCTTTGGCAAACAGCAATCCTGGCCTATCCTGGCTTATAGCCATTGATGACCTCTCCTCCATGAACTTATCTACTTTTTTTTTTAATCCCCTTATAGTCTTGGTGTTCACAAAATCATCTGGCAAAGAGTTCCATAGGTTGACTATGCATTGTGCGAAGAAATGCTTCCTTTTGTTTGTTTTAAACCTGCTCCCTATTCATTTCATTTGGTGACCCCTAGTTCTTGTGTTATGAGGAGTAAATAATACTTCTTTACTCAGTTTCTCCACACCAGTCATGATTTCAGAGACCTCTATCAAATCCCCCCTTACTTGTCTCTTTTCCAATTTGAAAAGGCCCAGTCTTATTAACCTTTCCTCATATGGAAGTTTTCCATACTCCAAATCATTTTAGTTGCCCTTTCCTTTACCTTTCCCAATTCCAATGTATCTTTTTTTGAGCCAAGGCAACCAGATATGAACACAGTATTCAAGATGTGGACGTACAATGGATTTACAGAGGTAATACAATATTTTCTGTCATATTATCTATCCCTTTCCTAATGATTCCCAACATTCTGTTAGCTTTTTTGACCGCCGCTGCACATTGAGTGGATGTTTTCAGTGAACTATCTACAATGACTACAAGTCATTTTTAAGTGGTAACAGCTAATTTAGACCCCATCATTTTATATGTATAGCTGGGATTATGTTTTCCAGTGTGCATTACTTTGCATTTATCAACATTGAAATTCATCTGCCATTTTCTTTCCCAGTCACGCAGTTTTGTAAGATCCCTTTGTAATTCTTTGCAATCTGCTTTGAACTTAAATATCTTAAATCATTCTGTATCATCTGCAGATTTTGCCACCTCACTGTTTACCCCTTTCTCCAGATCATTTATGGATATGTTGAACAATATTGGTCTCAGTACAGACCCCTGGGAAACACCACTACCTACCTTTCTCCATTTTGAAAACTGACCATTTTTTCCTACCCTTTGTTTCCTATCTTTTAGCCAGTTACAGAACCAGAAGAGGACCTTCCCTGTTATTCCATGACCACTTACTTTGCTTAAGAGCCTTTGGTAAGGGACTTTGTAAAAGGCTTTCTGAAAATCTAAGTACACTATATTCACTGGATCACCCTTGTCCACATGCTTGTTGATCCCCTCAAGGAACTCCAGTAGATTGATGAGGTATGATTTCCCTTTACAAAAAACCCATGTTGACTCTTCCACAACAAATTGCATTAATCTATGTGTCTGATAATTCTGTTCTTTACTATAGTTTCAACCAATTTGCCTGGTACTGAAGTTAGGCTTAGTGGCCTGTAATTGCTGGCATCACCTGGGGAGCCTTTTTTTAAAATTGGTGTCACATTACCTATCCTCCAGTCATCTGGTACAAAAGCTGATTTAAACGAGAGGTGACATACCACAGTTCTGATCTGTGCACCCCTCTTTTCCTATATTGTGTTCATTGCCCTCCAAAATCTGGGCAAGGAAAAAGAACAAGAAGTGCAGAATCTGGTACTAATAAATTCCGAATCATTACAATCCAAGAACAAACAAGCAAAGAGTATTATAAGGGTTTGAAACTCTGCATTCTGAACTAGTGTAAAGGGCATATCCCTTCCTAATATTAATAGTCAGCCTGATTGTCTGCTTGCTTTATTATCATGTTGCCAGAGGAGTTTTTTAAATTATTCTGCTATCAAAAGTAAAAGTAATTTATTATAGGTAGAGCTAATGCTACCCTCAAAATCTGTATCATCTCTCTCCCACTTTCCCTCATGCAAAAAAGTTACCTTACAAAAATTAATTTGGTGAAGATATTTTCTAAAACCATTCCTTGAAAAGGTATATGGAGTCTCAAGTAGATATTCAATACCACCAACTTAATAAAGAATAAATAAAACAAAAATAAATAATTCTAATTAATAACTCACTTATCCCTTCACTGAGATGCATTAAAGGGACACTAACAAAGTATTAAGGCTAATAATTAGCCTACATTGCATTGACATTGTCATCACTCTCCCGTGTTTGTCATTCCTTCTGGAAAGTCAAGGTTTCCATCACTACATTTCTTTCTAAAGGATAAAATATTCCTTTTCAGATAAATTAATGTTAAAAGGTCAGTGACAATCTAGGAAATCAATGGCAAAGTATACCAGTAAATTTGCCTTCTGAGAGAGAGAGCGCTCCATCCTGCAGTTAGATCTATGTTAGCAGGCTTCTGTGCCTCTGCAGAGCCCATTTATTTTTCAGACCACAAAAACTATGCAAGAGTAGCATTTCACCTATGCAGATTCAGTGGCAGTATTAAAACTATAGTGTGTATGCTGCAGATAGTATGTGAAGCAACTTGTTCATTAAGCACCTCATTGTAAGTTAGTTGTATGCAGGATTTCTTTTCTTTCTCATTTTTCTAGATGGGGGAATGATCACTTTTAAAAATAAATATATTGACAGACTCTAGAAGGGAAGATCTTTCAGGGTGAGACATACTGTCAAGGTAGATCAATATTTAGAGTTAGTAACCTTAATTGTGTCCCTTTTAAAACATCTTGGAAGACTAGGGTTTCCCCGTAGCTTGCCAGGTTTTGTTCAATGAGATTTATTTTTTTACACTTGACACCAGGCAACACACAGCAAACAGCACATCAGTAACTGCATAACACCATATGAGCACATTGCTGAGATTTTGGATATCATACATCATTAACAACTTGCTTCAATGATCCAGAAAAATATAAACGTATCCTACATGTATTATAATGAAAAAGTATGAAATCATATGTATGAGCACATGCACACACACACACACATACATGAGTTTTTTGGGGAAGTGGTCTTAGTATGGTGTCTTTCTGATTTTCTTTGTGGACTCTATTGTTAATCCAATACTATACACTGCAGTACCTCTGTCTTATCAGTTCAATGCCAGCCCAGGCCAATAGTGCTTGAAATTCATTGTCCACAATTAGCTGTTTGGGGCAGTGAATTAGTAGTCTGTCAATCACAGACTTCAGAAAATTCCACTAGGCACATATCTGCATCTTTAGGCACTTAAATATCTTTAGAATATGTCCGGTAGACTCTTTGTGCCTTAGTTCCCCATCTGTAAAATGAGAATAATAACACTTTCCTATCTCACATGGGTACTGTATGAGGAAAAATATGTTAAAGATTGTGAGGTGCTCAGATACTCTGGTAACAGCAGCAGTATAATTACCTAAGACTGATAAATAATGCCATAATTGTCCCATTCTGTAGAGAGTTCTGAGATAATTTCACCTGAAATAATATTTGAAAAAGTCTCATTTTTAAAATTGGAGCACGTTGGAACATTTTTGACAAACTAATTTTTCATTTATATATCCTGTTTTATTGAACCTGAAATGTTTTGCAGAGACATATCGAATTCCACGAAGTCTTCTACAGGAAGTTCTGTGAGGCCCAGGGTAGATTTGCTGGTCACTTACAGTGACAGAGAAAGAGTGAGAATTACCTGAATCAAAAAAAAAATGGATTCTTTGACACAAGTCTGTCTCATAGAAACAGTTGAAAGGTATTGTTTTCATTTCAGTGTAGAATGAAAACAAAATTCAAACCCCTGAAAATCTGTCAGAAAATGGAACCATCATCCTCCAGCTAAAATCTTTCATTGTTGAAACAAACACATGAATAAAACAAACAACATTTTAAATCATACATTTGATGCATGATGCATTATTGTGTTTCCAGGACTAGTACTATTTTTCCCTGCTGGGTTTTTTTTTTTTTTTTTAATTTGCTCTCCTTGATCATTTAAGCAATAAAACAGAGGACATGTAAATTTGTGAGCTAATTAAGTGCAATAGATGCATTGTCAAACACAAGATCCAAAGCAGCCATTCAAAAATTGCACCAACATCCCAGGAACACATATCTTTCTTCAAAAGAACAGTTGTCAAACTGTTAAAGCAGGAAACTGGGAGTCAAGTCTCTGGGAATTTAATCCCACCTCTGCCACTGATTTACTATCTTGGGCAATCACCTATTTCTTAGTTTGCCTGGCTGTAAAAGGAATATGATAATACATATTAGAGATATTGCTAGGCATTAATAATTAACATTTGTGAAACCCTTTTTCAGTTCTTAAAATAAAAATAATTCTGAGCTACAAAATTGTGGTATACGTGGCTTACTCCTTTAAATAATGTGACTTGTTTTTTAAAATTTTATGTGTACATTTATTTTTCTTAAATAAAGGAATTTCAAGTATTCTAATATAGCCTTCTGCTAAGAAAAATATTTTATAGTATGATAGGAGACAATAGTAAAAGTTTCAACATTATTATTTTATTTAAGATTTACAGATAACACCAAAAATGTACATTGAGTGACCAATTTTCCTACAAGGATAAGGTATTCAACACAGAACAGTTTGTCATTAAGCTGTCTCTTTTCTTTCGTGTTTAAGTACTTTTAAATGGTTTTTGTTCTGACTTTTGTCGTTGGATTTGGCCTTTCTCTTTCTAGCCCAATGAGCCTAGATGCTCTTTCAGCAGCAATCTGTGGCTTTGTAGCCATTTTTTAGTGCTCACTGTGGGGAAAAAATTAATTGGGAGTAAGAGATCTCAATTTGCAGTTTAGCTTTATACTAGAAAATGAGTGTTGGAAGCTGGGGGTGAGGGGAAAGGGGCAAAATGGCTGCCATGGGGAAATGACAGAAGCCCAAAGGAGAGATGGGAAGGTGAAGGAGAAGGGTAAGTTTTGATTAACAGAATTAGTGCTCTGAGGCACCAAATTATGCTCATTATTATGTCACATTCTGTCACACACTGCTGTGGATTTGGTGTTCAAAAATGTGGCACAGGTAAATGTGGCATAGGAAAATGCACCCCCAGAACTCTCTTTCTATAAGCCAAAGTGTCTGTTTTTGGGAATGTGGTGCTTTTGCCCTTACCAGGTTTTCTCTCTTCATCCCTGTGACACTAAGCACCCCTGTATGCACACCTTACATACTATTGTAATCATCTTTGTACAAAATATGCCTTATGAAGTATTATTTGAAAACTAATAACTCACCGATCATTAATAATCTTCTATGATGTATATTGATATTAAGAGTTCTGGATATATACTGGAAAGATAACAAAAATGGGTTCAAATCAGGTATGGCAGGGAGAGTTGTTAAATGGTCTATCCTTAACAAAGGAATGGGCGTTTAGTTCAATTTCCATATAAGCAGTAAACAAACCCATCAAACTAACTAGGTGTGGAGGCAAACCTAAAAATTGAGGGAGTAAACAGCATGATGTATGCACCCAGCACGAGGAAGAAGGTTGGTCTGGGGTTTATTTTTCAGGAGAATCCATTTAAAAGGTTTTGTGATCTAAAAAGATGCGGGAGGGGGAAAGAGTACTGAACCTGAAGTAATAAGCAATTGAATCAAACAATTGTATGTAATATTATTGTATTACAAAAGTATATAGAGTGAGCCTCTTACTGAAAACTAATAACATAGCAGTGATTAATATAGCTGTGAAATGTGTGTATTAATACTACAGGAGGAATTATGAATACTCATTGATATCTTGTTCTAAAGTGTGTGGCCAAACAAAGGAAGGATCAGTTCCTGTCCAGACAGGAGGAGGGGCAGCTATTTACCTGTCTTCTATGTAAATTAAGCAAATTAAGCATGGTGGAATCAAAACAATGGAAGCCCTATTTATATACAGGGAGATGGGAAGCCCACAGGAAGGGAAGAACAGCATGAGGTCAGCTTCCTTGCAGACACAGCAAGCTGGGCACATAGGAAGGCTTCCTGCCTCCTGAAGCAAGGTCATTGACCTTTAGGAGATATAAGCAAGGACAGAAGCCATAGCTGGCATCCATCATTAGATAGACACGAGCTCTTGCAAACTGAGAAAGATGGGTCCTTCAACCTATGGGGGAGGGAGTTGAAGTTTTTGGAACTGAATATAGATATGAAACCTTCTTTGGTAAAGATATTTTATTTAAGAAGATGAGGAAATCCAGAACCTTGTACGTTTGTGGAAGATCCTGACTAAGGGAAAGTCAGCCATGGCTGGAAAGAAAAATGACTGCCGAGAGAAATCATCTTGAACAAAGTCTGTATCTTGCTAGATTAAGTTTTAGGCTTTTAGATGTGTGTTTTCACTTTTATTTCCTTGTAACCTTTTCTAACTATATTCCTTTTACTTAGCATCACTTAACCTATGTCTTATTGTTAATACATTTGTTTTATTTTACTATAAAGCAACTCAGTGTTGTTTAAAGGGAAATGTATATTCACCCTTGTTAAGTTAATAAGCTGTGATGTGTTTTGTGTCTTTAGAGGCACAAACAAACAATATGATTTCTCTGAACTATCCAGGAGAAGAGTGGACATTGCAAAGCACACAGTTTTTGGAACATATGGGGCTGGAGTCACCCTGTATGTAGTAACCCAGGCTGGTGGAAGCCAGAGTAAGGCTGTAGACAGTCTGCTGAGGTCAGAGCTGCTGAACCAAGGCTGTCTAGCACAAAAACACTCAGGGTGTGACTGGTAGGCTGGTCTTGAGAGACCGAGGTTGAGAGGCTGACTGTGGCACAACCCCTCAATGGTCAGCATTTGCACCAAAAACCAATAGGACCATTCCAATTCCCCTTTTCAGCCTGTGGGTTTCAGAAGATAAGAGCAGCTCTACCTTTCAGGGTCAAAGAGGGAGAAAGTTGTTCACTTATCTATGTATGCAGGTTCCAGACCTAGGGCTGGCTAAACTAGTAAAGGGTCTTGTCTGTTCGGAGGGATAGCAGAGATTTCCTTTAACAGAAATAGCTGTAATAAATCATGAAATCTGTGCTGAGGAAAGGGCTCTCTCAAACGCTTGTGAACTCTGATTGCTGCTCTGCTGGCTTTAGGAGGGTTTCTGGATGTTCAGTCATTTCATCTTTCCTGAAAGCAGTCAGCAACAAGCTCACTGAGTCCTCTGTAATGTCACAGTGGCAATAGGGATATGTGTAGGATTTGTTTTCAGCTGTCAGACACTCAAGTTGAAGTGTCAAGCTCTGACTCTGAATGGGAGATTGAGTCTGCGAATGAAGGGGGACATCCTTCCTTTCTTAAAATTCTGAGAATCTCTCTTTTATTTCTTGATCCCTAACCTCTTAGGAGGTTGACATTTCAAGGGCAGACAAAAGAGAATAAAATGTCTTAGTGAGTCTTTCTGCAAAGAGATCTGTCATTTTCCCCTTTATATGGTGTTTTCTGGGATGTTATTCCAAAAGGGTTTACTGACATTTTCTGTTCCAAAAGGCAGTTTGTAAATATCACATCTCTTTTATTGAAGTAGAAAGTCCTCCATAGGATGTAAAATAATCCTATCACTTCTCTCAAAGTCATGTCACATGTCATTATATCCATGACTGATGTCATTGTCAGCTGTCACAGTTCCAGTCGAGCTCCCCGTCTCGGACACTCACCAGATTATTGTGAGGGGATCCAGCCACTGGTGGCTTTTAAGCCTCCAGTGTCTGAACAGAGCCCAGGCACTGTCCCTGTCTTGGGGTCCCTATGCACATTCCTGGAGTACAGATTTTCTATCTAATGCCCCCTCCTGAGAGCTTAGAGCACATGGCCCATTTGCCCAGATCCTAGAACCAGGGGCCTATGACCCCCCCCCCCCAGAATCCTCTCAAACCTTAAGCACACCCTCTCCCATTGAAGGTTACAGTTCTGGGTTGCAGTTTAACTCCCTCAGGGATCATGTTATAAGATGTAGCACATAACACATACAGACTTTGCACAGTATTCAAACATTATTGCTTTCTTTAATAACACAAGAAATACACAGATCTATAAAAAAGAATAAATCCTACATATATTTCCCTGCCTCAGTTTCCTCACCACTCCAGAGCATTCTTTGGGATGGGGTCAATGTCCTCTGGGACTGTCCAGCATCCATCTGTTGCAGTGCACTGCTTGTGCGCTGAAACAAGAAACTTTCTCCTCCTGACTCTTCTTCTCTGAAGTTGGCTGGTTCATCTCCTTCCCCTCTCTTAAACAAACTTCCTGTATGTGTCTCTCTCTAAGTCTTCCCCATGTGAGTCCTTTTATCACCTGAGTCATTTGTGCCTTTGTTCTGCTTGGTGAATTTCCACTCGACAAGCCCTCAGCCCCCCGTTGAAGGAAGTTGTAAAGAACTCATTTCCCAGTTTGGGCACCCTCCTTAGCATAACTATCATGTGGTTAGAGTACAGTTGTTAAGTTTGACAACTTTCCATTTTCCTTGATCTGTGAAAGATGTGACCCAGTCCTGCCAGTAATGGTGAGATATGCATAGACAGAGGCACATTGATGATGCAACAGTTTTCCTAGCAACAACTTCATAAAATCAACCAGAATTCATTAGCTATGCAGACAATCTTCTCTAATCATCACACAGAATTATACTAGACAACCAAAGAGACAGATGCCCTTGCCTTCATGATGGCTACATACTTTTCCTCCTTAGTTAAAGCTGTGCATGTGGATCTTAAGACTTCCAATCTGGTTGGTCAAGGACTATTATTCCATTTTCCTAGCAGAAACCTGTTAGTTTTTCAATAATGCCAATTTCAATAATACCTGGTACTCAATCAAATTGGCAGTATTTTGAGGGATTAAATATTTTGGAGAGGACTCCTAGCCAGAGAATGGATTAACAACCTTCCCAACCTGATTTATTTTCTGTGACTTTTGTTTTTTGAGAGGGTACTTTCATGCCAAGGGAGGTTCTTTTCTGACAAGGGGAAGCTTAGACTCAATTGATAGAAATTTTTCTATCCTTTTCTCTCTTTTCAACTTCCCAGAAAACCAAGCAACCTTTCTGAAGCGTGGAGGACTCCATTCTCAAGGAGATACTCTTTTTTATGGATGGCAAAGAGGAAGATTAGTGGGGGACATGGTGGGCAGTGCTCATTGTAATCCAGTTGTTCAGCTGATTGAAAATAATAGACTTTATGAACACATGCACATCTATGTTTTATCTTTATAGCCTGGTATTTGTGTACATAGAGATAAAGGGGATATGATAATGAGTATAGTAGTGGGATTTACTATATACTGACCAGTTCAGGGATGCCTGACTCATGAAAGGCACATATTTTAGTGAATTGCTCCTTTTATTGCTTTCATATTACCCAACCATTGCAGAATGCTCACAAAACACATATTAAAAGTATTAAGTCTTTATCATCCCCACCATCCAAAATGAATATAACTTCGGAAAATAAAAGCAAACAAACCTAACAATCTATTCCACACACTATATATCCTGTGTATATAAACCTTTCACTGACCCCTTACACTATTGAGGACAAAAGTGGCTGTGACCTTAAAAGCCCATCAATACCGACAGGCAAAGGGTTCACTGTTCTGCAATAGCAACTACCAGGCCCAGCAAACTCACTACACCTAACACATTGCTGTTAAAGTATTTGTCTGTAAAGAAGGATGTGTGAGATATCTAATGAAACTTATATTATACTGATCAACATAATGTATTGTGTAATGTTATGTAACATTGTGTAATGTAGGTATGGGTGATAATTAAGAAGTTGTGTGTGTGTTCTAAAAATATGTTTAAATCATGTAACCAGACTTGGTCGATAAACAAATTTGTCCTATACAATGTTGATTACCTGTCTGTGCAGGTCTCTGAGGTAAATCAAGCTGTGCAAAAGCCCAAACACAATGGAAGTTATATTTGCATGTACATCAACAGGAAAAGATGAAGAGAGGGATATGAAATCATCTTTGAAAGATACAGGAGATTAAAACCACAGAGGGGTTTGTCTTGTCTCTGGTGTCAATACAATGTCTTTGGGGAAAATATGTAGAAAAAAATGATGATGATCATAGGGAACTTCAATTTCCATGACATATACTGGACTCTCATGCCTCCTCTATTAAAACATCCTTGGGATTTCTTAACATTATAGAAGATGTTTTCCTAACTCGTGTTTCAGCCAACACAGGGGAATTCTTTTTAGACCTTGTCCTAACAGATAAAGAAGAACTGATTACAGAACTAAAAATAATGATAGTGTAGGTACTAGCAATCATGACTTGATCACATTTATAAGGTGCAAAAAGAGTAAAGTCCAGACCAGTAAGGCATATATTTGATGCATTAATAGGAGAAGTTTCACAAAGCTGAAAACTATTATGAGCCAAATCAGTTGGGAGAAAGAATTGAATCAGAAAAATGTGAATTGTAACTGGGAATCATTTAAAAACACGTTATTAGTTGCCCAATCCCACAATTGATGAAGATGGCTGAGCTGGTTAAAAAACTGTTTAGAGTGGAAGTGAAGGCAACTATAAAAATAAAAGTATATAAATAACAAATGGAAGAAAGAGGATGCTGATAATGAATATAAATCAGAAGTTAGGAACTGCAGAAAATTGATAAGGGAAACAGGGTCACAAGGAGGAATCTATGGTGGCAGAGTTAAGAGCAATAAGAAGAATTTTTTTAAAGTATATTAGGAACAAAAAGAATTCTAACAATGATACTGGTCCATTAGTATATGGAGATGGTAAAATTGTCAATAATAATAATGCAGAAAAGGCAATAAATATTTCTGTTCTGTAGTTGGGGGGAAAAAACAGATGATATAGTCTCATCATGGTGATGATAACTCTCTTCCCATTCTATTAATATCTCTGGAGGATGTTAAACAGAAGCTACTAAAGTTAGATATTTTTTTAAAATCAGCAAGTCTAGATAATTTATGTTTATCAATGATCTGGAAGAAAACAAAAATCACCATTGATAAAGTTTGCAGATGACAAAAATTGGGATAATGGTAAATAATGAAGAGGACAGATCCCTCATTCAGAATGATCTTGATAATTTGATAAACTGGGCACAAGTAAATAACATGCATTTTAACGAGTAAATGTAAATGTACACATCTAGGAACAAAGAATGCAGACCATAGTTACAGGATGGGGGACTCAATCCTGGAAAGCAGTGACTCTGAAAAAGATTTGGGGGTTGGGGCAGATTATTAGCTAAACAAAAACTCTCAAAATGACACTGTGGCTAAAAGAGCTAATGTAATCCTGAAATGAATAAAGAGGAGAATCTTGAGTAGGAGTAGAGAGGTTATTTTACCTCTGTATTTGGCACTTGTGCAACTGGTGCTGGAATACTGTGTCCAGTTCTGGTGCCCACAATTCAGAAAGGATATTGATAAATTGGAGAGGGTTCAAAAAATCATGGAGAATGATTCAAGTATTAGAACACATGCCTTATAGTGATAGACTCAGAGGTCAATGTATTTAGCTTAACAAAAGGAAGGTTAAGGGATGAGTTGATCAGAGCCTATAAATAGCTACATGGAGAACAAATATTTAATAATAGGCTCTTCAATCTACCAGAGAAAGATATAACATGATTCTATGGGTGGAAGCTGAAGTTAGACAAATTCAGAGTGAAAATAAGGTGTAAATATTTCACAGTGTGGGTAATTAACCATTGACAATTTACCAAGGGTTGTAGTAGATTCTGCATTACTGACAATATTAGAATCAAGATTGAATGTGCATTTTTAAAACATATACTTTAGGAATTATTCTGAGGAAGTTCTATGGTCTGTGTTATACAAGAGGTCAGACTAGATGATCACAATGGTCCCTTGTGGTCTTGGAATCTATGGACTATTGTTGTCTTTATAATATCTTTCACAAATTAAAAGTGTAAAATAAAGAGGAAATTTTTTTTAAAATGTGTTTGTATCCCCTGTTGAGTATGCCACTCCATTTTTGGCTTCTGTGTTTCATTCTGAATGGATTTGATTGTCTCTATTTCTGTCATTGAATGTCAGAGTGGGGCATGGATGGAACTGCAAAGGTTAGAAATGTGTGTGAGAATTAAAACAAAATGTTTGACAACCTAAGCTTATTTCTCCTATTTATATAATGATGCTTTTAACTGTGCCAAGCCATTAAAATATTAGAAATAACCAATGCTGCCAGCCTACCGCTGCTTTTAACTGCACTCACCTGCTTCAAAGGAAGCATATTAAATAAAGCCATTAGAAAAAATGTGTTAATTAGAAGATTAAAGTAATATTGAAATCTGAGGCCACCAAGTGAATAAAAACATATCCCTTTTTAAAAATAGAGACTGATTACTTGCAAGGGAAGTGGAAAAAAGTAAAGTATGCACCAGGGAGACAACCGGGGATCCAGAAGGAAGAGTGCAAGAGGAAATAGGATCAGAACATGTTTACAAAGCTCTGCAATGTACTCTGGGCAAGAGCCTCTGCTGGTGTAAATCGGTATAGCTCTCATGACTTCAGTGGAGCTATACCAGTTTACACCATTTTAGGATGTGACCTTCTATGGCATCACTCCTGTGCTGTTCCATTATTCATACTTTCAAGTTGTCAGTGTTATACATGATATAGCACAGTGACATGTTGAGTTATACATACTGTCCTTGTAATCTTACCTATTTTCTAACAATAAAAAGTTGTATGCAAGTCCTCTCCTCTAAGCAACCATGACTCAAATTCATCCGTATTGTATCGTTCAGACTCAGAAGGGAGATATAGGCACCTAACTGCCAGTTTAGGCATCTAAATCTAATATTTAGGCACCCCCGGCATTCACAAAAACCCTGCTAAATTGCTGCCTAATGCAGTTGGTACCTAAAGTCCTTCAGTGCTTAAATTTTGTCACTAAAGTCTGCAAGGTGCCTACATTTCAGCATTTGGCATGTGCACTGCCATCTTGGTCCTCACATAATCTAGCAGCTCACTGCTAACTCATGCCAAAGCCCCAGTGGGATTCACAAACCAGGCACTCACCCACCTATCTCACCTGAACAGCCTGATCCAGTAGTTGTGCTCAGAGCACATCTAAACCAACACAAAACAGCTGGAGGAGGATGTGGTGGCCCTTACATCTTCCAGCCCAGAGGTTAGAGTACTCATCCAGGATGTGGGAGACACAGCTTCAATTAGTCCTTCTGTCTGATGTGAAACAAGGGGTTGAACTTGTGTCTCTCACCTTCCACTGGGCTAGAAGGTAAGTCTCTCTCAAGCTCTGTGGGATTTCTTTCCATTATGTATAAACAATTAAATATTGGTTGGATCAGCAGGAACTGAAATCTCCCACCTCTAGATGAGTGCTCTAACCACTGGGCTATAGAGTCATTTTCACTCTCTTTCTGGACCAGTAAATACTTAATTATTTACATGCAATGGAGCAGCTTTAACAAGAGAAACTGACAGTGCTCCACCCCAGAATTTCCCATAGAGCATCACTGCAGCATCTAAGTCACCCTTGCAAAGTCCACCCTCTGAGTATTTTGCAGACATAAAGCATATATTTTACATTAGATTATAACTAATCTCATTCCTTACTGACATCCAGTCCTTAATGTATGATTTAGCTTGACTGTAATTCTCTTTAGGCAGAGATTCTATATAAGTCTTTACATCAGCATCAACCAAAAAGTAGAGCATAGCATTCTAGCTTTTGCATAGTCCAACTAGAATCTCACCAATAGGATGATATATTAAGTTTGTGGGGGTTTTAATAGTGGTGTGGAAAATGGCCCAATATGCAGATTCTATGCTGTCTTTCTTGTGCTTCTATATCCTGTGGTGCTGATGGGAGAAAGGAGGGCTTATTCTCACTGTCCTCTGCGGGTGTTGGGGCTTCCTCTTCAGATACGTGGCCGGAGAGTGTGGTGGTGTTTAGCTCACAGTGACTCTATGAGGTTACTGTTAAGTGCCTCAGGAAGCCAATGTGGATGCAGTGCTCTAAAGGCTAATTGTTGGATTCAATTATAATGAAAAAACAAAAATACTCAAAGAAATATTTGTGACTTCTTCAGGAACTTAAATGAGGCTCTGCTTTCAAAGGCAAAGCAAAGTGACTGGAAAAGAATGCTCATTTCCCCTCCCTCGACCCTTGTTCATGTCTGCTTTCCAAGAAGTGACTACAAAAAGAAAAATTATATATGTTCCAATTGCATGTGTAATAGAAAAGCTCATTTGGCTGACATATCCTTCTCAAAGAATCACTGTCAAGTCCCCTGCAGTGTCAGCTATGTTGACAGTGGACCACATCACACGACTGCAATTTGTGAGTCATCTTGCCAGCTCCTGCCTGGTGAAAGCAAACTGTCCTTGAACACTGACTTTTTCTTCTCCCCTACTGAGTGGCCAATGACTTTCCTGTCTGCATGTCATCCCAGAAGACAAGAAATAAAGCCTGCTTTTTTGTGACAAGGTAAACTGTTGCCCTGTCATCTCTGGCCATCTTCAGATAATTTGATATCCCAACCAGGTCTGATCTGGATATTTTATGATCCATATGCGCCTGGTTCTCCTACAGCTGTACTGATTTAATATAGCAGTAACTGCTATGCAGCTGAAGAAAAATAGCATTTGCCTGAAGAAAAATATAGTACAGTCAACACAGATTTGCTGATTTCAAATTACAGGTAATATTCAGTAGAATGCAAATCCTTATTCACTGAACTTACAGGTATTAAAAGGCACCTTCCAAACTCGGAAAATATATTTTTCTAACTACCCTTACAAAAATGCACCAACCTCTTTTGTACTATTTATAGTCCCTTACCCATCGTTGTACATTATCGAGATGCTGCACTGTAAATAAACTAACAACATTGGCCCAGATTGTGTCCATTAAAACTACATACAGAGACTTCCGTCTACATGGAGGTCTCCTCTCATGCCAAAAGGATATGCCAGCCACCTTCATAGCAATGTAACCCATCATGAGGATCTTGTGGAAGTTCCTCTCCAAGTCTATTGTGCATGCAAGATGAGGGCTGGCCACAGAGGACGCTCATCAGCCCCCCTCCAGTCCTGCAGAACATAGGCATAAATACATAGATTAAATTAAATAATATAGACTCAGGCTATGTTACTGTAACCCATACTAACACGCTGTGGCTCTTTGTCCCATCTCCAGTGGTAAGACCATGTATAGATGTATAAAAGTTTGCTATTTCCTGTAAGCTACTGAATCTGGTAGCTTAAGTCAACCTGTGAAGTTTCAAGTATTTAAATACAGCTCCTATCTCCAAAACCTGTAGGGGGCCATCTGACCAAGCCAGAAGCACTATTATAGGTGGTGGCTCTGATTGATTTTAAAAAGTTACTCCCAGACTAACATGAAGGACCAAATAGAGCTGAGGTGGAAACGGTTTTCCTGTGCCATGAAAATTTTCAAGACTTTTTTTCCCATTCTGAACTGGGACAGAAATTAAAATTTTAAATTTTCACAATGGAAAAGCCAAAAAATTATATTGGGTCAATTGAAATATTCCATTTAAATAATTTGAAAACATTTCAATTTTAAATTAAAAAAGTACTATAAATGAACTTATATATCAAAACAAAAGGTTATTTTGAAGTGACAAACAACTTTTTGTTTAAAAAACATCTAAATAAGACTTTTATTTCCTGCAAAAAGTTTCAGTTTTGACAACTTGGAACTTACAATGAAAAAAAGTTTCATTGAAAAATTCCTGACCAGCCCACTGAGGCCATATCCTGTATTCCTTACTCAAGATTTACTGTACTCAGGCAAAATTCCCATTGAAGTTAGTGGAGAATTTGCCTGAGTAAGGAATTCAGGTTTTGGCCCAATAGCCATATCTCCTCTTGCTAAATGTCTCAGTCTGGCTGTAAAAGGAATATGATAATACATGCCTCAGCCTGCTCCTCCCCACCCCAAACTCATATCACACTTCACCCCAACTTGGTCCCAGAGGAACACAGGGCTGTAAATCCCATGAACTCCTGTAAATTGACACAGGGTCACTGTGCCCCTATGTCTGTGCATTTCTCAGACAATGCTGACAGTGACAGTCCCAGGGCTGCATGAAAAGGGGTGAGGGGGAAGGGAGGGAGGAGAAGAGAAAAGGAGGGAGGGGGAAGGTTTAAAAAGGGCCCAAATGGGGAAAGAACAGTATTAAAACCCAACACCACTCCTCTCCCACCCTCCAATCCCCATCTTTCCTTTTTCTTGTGAATGGGGGACATGTGGAAAGAGAGTGGGGCTGAAGGCTGCCTTGTGTGTGGGATTGCCTGGGTCCAGAAAGGAACAGGGAACCATTTGTTTGTCTGAGGAAAGACAGAGTGGCCCATTTTCCCTATGACTATTTCAAATGTTCTGTATATTCCCAGACCCCGGTGACTGTCCTCTTCCCATGCTGAGCCATTCCACGGAAGCCGGGAACAGCAGGAGTGGGTGAAGCATATGCTCTGACAGTTACAGAAGTGCAATGCCATGTACCTGAGCAGTGGAGAGGTGATTGGCTTGTGCTCTTAATCCAAAAGTTCATGAAAGAAAATAGACTTCTGGAGTCACTCTCTGTTTCCATGTCCTTTTCAACATTGTTCTCTGGACACAGGAGCCGGACTTTCTGGTGATACAGAGAGGGGGTTACATGGTGGGTGGACATTTTCTGTGGTTCTTCATTCCTCTTCAGTGGAACACCATCTGCTATCTTAGAATACAGTCAATTTCCTCGCAAATTGCCTGCCAGTCCTGTAAGCATAAGTCAGCAAATTCTTGGTATAACAGAAATTCAAGTTGGTTCTCCAGGCTTAACAGTACTTGTTCCACCTTCATAGCTCACCAAACCCTTCTACTACACAATGTGTATAGGGGCTACCATTATCAGAAACATCTCTCTGGCATAGATGGCTGGGTGTCCTCCACAGTACTGGAAAGCTACTTCTCTTTTCCATTCTGGCACCTTCAAAACTGCTATGTTCTCCAAGTGATGGCCAGTCTTTAAAGAAGACAAAGATGACTGGTAATGCTACCTTTGAAGGAACAAAACCATACCCTAAACAGTCCCTTAATGCACTGTAACATTATAACATCTTAATACAATAATGCAGGTATTTTACCATTTTTATCCTCAGCTCCTTCCTCGTGGGCAGCAAAAGTAGTCTGAAGGAAGGAGTCTGTAACAGAAGCATTTCTGGAATGCTAAAAAGTATCAATATTGTGGCCTTTAGCAGCAAAGTTACGTTATGTGGGGGGATTTCTTAGGTTCCTTCAAAAGAGAAATGAAATATAATGCTAGCCTCCTATTTGACTTGCCAGGGCATTCCGGTGCTGATAAGGACCCCAGTCCGCTGGGAAGGCAAGAGCAGCACTGCAGAGATAACAGGGGACGACAGAAGAATTCAGCTCATTGGCATTAAGAGAAGAAGTGAAGAGCGGTTCAAGCTCCTGAGGGCAAAGGAGGATTAGTCTCTTGGGCAGGAGGACACGCTCATGGATCTCTTCATGGAGCAGGAGTGTGCCTAGCGGTAGCGGGGACCATGGACTCATGCTGTCCCTACTACAATCACCTTCTCCCTGTATCCAGGCCTGTGCTTAGGCCCAAAATCTCATGCAGGAGACCTCCTTATTTGTTCCCCTGCACAATATTCTGAGGCCATTCCCCCACTTATCGGGGTGAGGATGAGGACAGAGGAGACATGGACACAGATATTAATGTTTGTCCACTGCTCTGGGATTTTTTTTGTGGGGTGACAAAGTGCTGGGTGATAACAGCCTGAGTCATCCCTCTGCCCCTGGAGCCCTAATTCAGGGGGAATGGGATCCAGCTGAGGGAGCCTGCAGTGACTGGGCTAATGGGGAGCAGCTGCAGAACTCATTAGCTGGGCATTAAAAAGGATACCAGGAAGGAACTGATGGGGGGGTAGCCCAGCCAGAGAGGGAGAAGCCACAGTAGGAGGGTGAACGACCCTTGGGACTGTGGCCATGACAGGCCCGGAGGCTGTGAAGCTGGACCCGATGTAAATAGCTAGTGGTAGGTGGTACGCTGAAAATAAAGAGCACTGGTGTGAGCACAGAGCAGAGGTTGCCGAGTGGTGTTTGGGAGTAGAGGTGGAGCAGCAGGAGGGAACCTGCACAAAACTACTACGGGGGGGAAGGGGGTATCATTTGTTCCTGTTAAAAAAACAAAACAAAACAAACAAAAACCCCCAGCACATTTAAGGTATGTATTTGCTGAATATATATAAATAAAAGTTATTCTTCACTTGTGTGTGCACCTTGTTTCTGAGTCTGAGCAATGTGATGCTTCCCAGAAGTTTGGGATGGGGTAGCAGAATTCATAGCACATGACTGTGACATCTTACAAGTGTGATGGCATGGAAATGAAAACAATTTCATCCCTCTCACCATTCCTTCCGCCTCTCCTCACCCCCCCCCCCCAATAATTTCCAATTTAAAAAAAAGGGGGGGGGATTGTGACATTGAAGTAAGATACGAAATAACTGTTGCTTTCCAAAGCACCAGAATGAAGAAGAAGAAAAGTTATCTGAAATGTCTTAATGGTGTTGTTAGTGGTTTAAGTGATAATACTGACTAGGGAAACAAAACTGAATTAATATTGAAGGTGTCTGACACTTAGCAGTGCTTTTAGGACTTCTCCTTCCCTACACCTACCAAACAGTCACCTCTGGCAACCATGGACTTGTACCATGGGATAAGCACTCTAGCAACAGTATCAGAAAACATTATGAGGAAAGAATGTGTGAAGTCCCTCTAAAAACCTTTAAAAACTTTGTAAAAAATTATTTAGTGCTTAAGAGCTCCCCATAAAGCAACCTGAAATAGAGCAGATAATATATAACAAGAACATTGCTCAGTGATGCCCTTCAAGTGCATTAACAGTCTCCAAAAACAGTCTTTCTGTACAGACTTTGAGAAACAGATCTGTCCTATGCTAGCTCGCTGTGGAAGTATCCCCCATTAGACTCATATCTGTTGTGCCAGGAACAGCATGCACAGGAATCTGAACTGCATTGGCCACATTGGGATCCAGACGTGTCCAGGGGCATTCCCAACAGGCTTCAGCCGCCCAAAAGCACACTCAACCTCCATTCTTCAGCTACTCAGTCTGGAGTGGAATTCTCTTTTTCTTTGGTTGGCAAAATCAGGGTACAGCTTCATGAGTCACTGTAGAAATGGATATGCGGGATCCCCCAAAATAAATGTGGGCGTAGAAACAGTACATAATCATGTCACTTATGGGGACCAAAGTCCCTTCTTCTCCCTATGGTTCAACCCCAGTCTCTTAAATATCCTGGTATCATGGACCATTCCCTGTTACCAACATACACATTCATGAACTGACCCTTGTGTCCACTAAGCCTTGAAGAACCAGTGAATAGTAAGCTTTTTGATTCATACATTCACTAATCCCTTTCAGTTGGCAAAGTGCTCCACAGATGGCCCCCACACACTTCGGAAACCCCATCTCTGATATCCTGCAATAATTTCAGGGACTTGGATTTTGGCAACCACCCTTGGGTATATCACAGTATTGAAAGCTTGACAAGCTGGACCTGGACAAGCACTGCTCCAAAAGTTCACTTCTCAATCCCTAACTGGTTTGCAACTGATTGGTAGTTGTCAGGTGTTACCAGACTGTGAAGGGTGATATCCACATACTTCTGCACTGGTATGCATTTCAGAAATCGAGTGGTCTGGTGCTGGAGAGTTGGTGCAAGCTCTTGCATAACTCGATGAAGGTCTGCTTTCTCATTCTGAAGTTCTGCATCCACTGGTCATCATCAGAGCTTTCTAAAACTATATGGTCCCACTGCACATTGCTGATTCTCTGATCAGAAGCAGTGGTCCATACATAGGCATACTGTTTCAATCCCAGAGCTCAACACGTCTGTTCCTTGGGACCACAATGGATTTTCATTCCTCCTTTGGGTCAGCTGTCATCAGCATCTCTTCTGGATTCTTTCTGCCCAATATCCTGTATTGAACTACATGAAGATTTGTCCAACAAACAGTAGCAGGAGCAAACCCACATCATAATATACTTGGCTCCATGTCCCCATCACAGTTTGGCAGAAGGGACAGATGACTGGGATCTGCCATCAACAAATGTGTGAAGGTGGCATACAGTAAGAGCAACACAGAAAGATGGTTCCCAGAGTGTCTCCTGTGATGCACAGGACTCTGAGATACCACTCCTGAAATGGTAGCATTACTGTTGCATGCCACAAAGGGGTATAGTGGATGCAGATATACTCCTGTGCACAACATGTGCATTGACATGAACACTTGGGCACGGGTACAGGGTACATGTGCCAGCAGTGCACAGAAAACTACCCAGAGAAGCACACAAGTACTCACCTAGTCTTTAAGTTTAAAGCAACTTGACACAGAAATATTTCTGCCTTTCCTCCAAGAGCAGAATTTCCAACTCAAAATTACACTGGTCAGACATATAAAATAGGCAACATTCTGTCCTGAAATAGTGAAAGGTTTAAGGTCCAATATATTGTGACTATAAGGGCTAGAAAAGAGAGGTTTATACTGCTAGAAAAGGGAAATTCACGGATGGCATCCCTCTCCTCCCCCCCCCCCCCAGTAGGCTACTACTTATTCTAAATCCTTCTCAGCCTTTGTTTGGTGTTCCATTGTACACCTTCCCAAATAGCACCTATGTCCACACCTGTGTTTAGCATAAGCCATAACAAAAGGCACTATAGATTTACATCTCAAAAAGGCTAGTTTAAGATTCAGGTCCTCACATTCTTAAGATTAATTCTCAACAATCAGAAGGGCTGACTCAGAATAACAACTATGTCTTCAGTGCCAAAGTTGAGCAAGATGTCAAAAATTTTGGTATTCAGGAAATCTGTGACCTTGTCTGATCAGTAATTAAAAGAAAAATTGTATCTGTGCAACAAATAATAAGGGTTCCAAAAAAAGTAGAGATCTAGGTAGAGGTCAGGCAGACAAGAAAAGACAGATTAACTATTGAGGTAAAGGGTGCTGTTTAGCTAATAGCTGGCTCAGAGTCATTGTGACAGCTTAATTTTCATTTGAATACTGGACTCGGTCATGTAGAACAATATTTAAAAGGAAACAACTGAACCGAACAACAACTGTTAAGAACTGCTTTAGAGAATCTATTTAATCCTTTGCACAGTTACACTGGAAGATCAGGTAATCCAATAAAGCAGACTGAAGAAGGAAGGAAATGGAAAAGTACAGCCCAAATCATTATTTTTAAAAGAGATGAATTAGCTACAAATTCTCACAGATGTTCCTCTCTTTAGTTTCCTTCTCACTCTAACATTTTATTGCTGCAATGGCTTGCTGATTCGGTGCATGTGTGTGGAAGTGCATGCATGTGCTTAAATATTTTATTGAGATTTAAATATTTAACAAATACACCATGAAAAAGAGTAACTGATATGGTAAGTACTGTATATACAGAATAATAGCAGCACTAAACAAAGAGCAGCCATAATTGTAGTACACAGGCCTGCTCTTGTCCTACTGAAATCAGTGGGAGCTGGATCACGCCCCATGTACTTATATAGAACTGAATATAAAATAGTATGGATGTGAAAGGTGCATTATACATGCCTTTCCTGAGCAGATGTAATTACATCAGAAGTAGTACTGATAAGTTATTAAGCTTTCCCCCCAAAATTGGGTTCATTACTTCCAGAAATCATGTCATTTGGTCATTATAACAACATGTGTTCAAGATTCAGAAATGTAGCTAATGTTCAGTACATAGCACAGAGGTTTAGGGGAAGACGCAATATGTGAGGGCTAAGGGTCTTGAATGCAGACACGGCAGTGGCAGGCACTCTGGGGACAGGGCAAGTGCACTGGGCCAGAGAGCCAGGTGTAGAGATGGTGGCAATTGGCAGAGTTAAAGGGCATGGCGAGGGAATTTCAGAAAAGATTTGAACTGAGCAGGGATCGCTAGTGATCTGCATGCCACGTAAAGAATATCACAGGTGCAGCTAATAAAATGATGCACCCTGAGACATTGACAAATAGCTGGTTAGTGAGACCAAAATTCATAACAGTTGCTTGGCTAATTCTCTGATGTAACATGTTGAACCCTTGCCTCTGTATTTTTTTTTATATTTACTCCAGCGGAGGATCATGTGGCAGAAGGGTGCCACAGCCCACACAATCAAGCAGATACACCTGCTGGTTGATGGGATAAATACTGGGGTAAGTATCTACCTCATTGCTGCTCATTCTCTCTCTCTCTCTCTCTGTCCCTCAAAATAAAGGGGCTAACCTCTACTACCACTCCTTGGGGACATAGTCAAAACATAGAGTTACAAAGGTCCCATGTTAGGCCTAAAGCCTAGACTGACTTATTCCAGCCCTGAATTTCCTTAGTCTGCTTCTGTGGCAAAAAGAAAAATGAAATACTTTAATCTGGCCACTCCACTCTCTAACTTTTCCAAAGTTGCATGAATGTTGAAAAGTTAGACTGCAAAAAGGAGAAAGGGGAAAAAGGAAAATAGAAAAAGTTGGTGGTTGGGGGGAGCTCAACCCCATGATACTACTCATTGTATTGCACTCAGTGGCAAAAAGAGGGGGAGAAGGGAATGAAAAATTGAAATGCTAAAGATCTGAAATGTTTTTAATATATTTTGTGAAAAAGGTTGAAGAAAAATGAAAACTTGTTCCATTTTGAACCCTGAGAGACAGAAACAACTTTGAAATTTCAATTTTATCACCAAATTGTTTTACCATTTTTTTATCAGTCCTTCTCCCACCTAACCTTCTCCTCTGCTACACACACCCCTACCTCCTTCTAGAAACCAGCTTCTGTTTCTCCCCCTTTGCACCCAGTCTGTTCTATTGATGGGATCCTGGCTAAGTGGCTCCCTGACTGGGCAATTGCCTCTTCTTTACTAGTGGGGAATGAGGCAGAGAGGGGGTTGCAGCTGGCTAGAAACAGGAAAAGGCAATCTGTCACCTCTCCCTTGGCTGATCAAAGACAAGAACTGCAGGGGTTTTCAGGAGAAAACATTTAATGACAACATGTATGGAAAAGATCATTTAAAATACCTACATTGGCTAAGCTTTTCTTTTGTCATTTCCCAGATTTGAACAAGAGAAAACAGCACTAGGGTCCCTGAGGAACAAGGAATTATTTTTTAAAAATATGATGGCTGATATTGATCCTATTAGCATTCCTTCGATGAAAGCATCAGCTTAGGTATTGCTTCATGTAAGCACAAGAGAGCCCATAGAGACCAGAGATGGAGTTGGAAAGAGAGGGAGAATAGAAGATAATGGGGTGAGAAGTGGGAGTAGGGCAAAAGAGAGATTCAGGGAACATGATGGGGGAGAAAGGGAAACAGGGAGAACGTATATGTGACTTCTCTTTTTCCCCATTCTTTTCTCTTTGTTATTGTCAATATTCTTGGGAATGTGGTGAGAGAATTGAACATAAATTAAGATGCCAACAAGTAAAGTAAATATCCTATAGTCTGGCCTTGCTCCTAGCCCCAGCACCCAGATGGATTCTGATCCCAGCCCCATCCAATCTATTGTCCAGGCTGGGCCAAACTCTTCTGGAGCTAAGCGACACAGCCTAACTTTTTCTTGGCCAGGCACCACCATGAGACCCAATGGGTCTCACCCTGCCTACATCAACAACCTTTTTTCAATCCAAGGCTCAACTCAATGAAGGGCCAGACCAGAACAGCCAACATGCCAAGAGTAGGCAATATGCTCTGGCCGGCACCAGCAGCAAAACATTTACCTTAAAATTACTATTAGAGTTTCTAGAAGTTCCTCTCTGAATTCATCTGCTGGACAAGGCTTCTTATGTGTTAGGTTAGATGATAGCAAAAGTCTTCTACACTGGAAGAATCACTAAACTTTTTATGCAGAATAACTGACAGCTGAATGATTCAAGATAATGGCACTTTTAAACTACAGCAAGGTGTTTCTTTAAAATACTTTTAAAGATCAAGTGAATTTCTTATTTATTTACACATAGTGGTTCACTTCTAAGCATAATCCAGGGTGAAATGTATGGTCTTTAAAACCCTATATGATCTGGGGCCAGTTTACCTAAATGTTCACATTTCTGCCTGTGTCTTGTCATTTTAGTAAAGATTTTCTGGGTCACCTTCCTCTGTAGGTTCCTAGAATTGTCCTCTCTAGGACTGTCAGCAAGGCATTGTAAGTTGATATTGCTCACCAATTATTTGTTCACAGTGTGCTAGACACTCTCCACATACAGAAAAAATACAGTCCCTGCCTGAAAGAGCTAATGGTCTAATTTCTCTGGAAACTGCTTCTTCCACCTCTTCTTTTGGGTTCAAGTTTCTTGAGCTATGGGGCATACTCTGAGTTCTATTTGATTTTTTAGCCACTTCTATAACTAGTATTATTTTACCATTATGGCAGGTCTTGTGGTTTGTGGAATCAGTTTGTTTGTGTCTGCTTTGGCAGAGGTCAATACTTACTGTCATTGAATATGGTTCCTGAAAAAAGCAAAAGAAACATAAACTAATGCTTATTTATATCATTAACAGTTATCACTGTAGTTTTCCTTTAAATGTTTGTATTTGATATGAACTAAAGTTTAAGTAGACAGGAAACAAGAGTGCAGCTTGAAATGGGTGTTTTTACTGGAAGAATCATTGTTAACTTGAAAGTATATATCACTCTGGTTGTGACATGATTTCAGACAAACTATCTCTATTAAGACTTGGAAGGCAATTGCTCTGAAGCTATTTGTTGGTGAGAAATTCTAGTTTTCTAAATGTCAAGAGAAGGCCCAACAATCATTAATGGAAGAGATGAAATGAGAAAAATCATTCATCTTCAAAAAAAATGTAGGTGTTTTCTTCCCCTTGAAGATGCACAGTATTATTGAAAATTGTTAAATTGGGCAAGACATTTAAAAATATATTATAAATCAAACTTTATATTGTTAGTACTGCTTGAATCTTACAGAGATTCAGCCTATTGCTGCTGACTAGTATAGTAATATAAAATAAAACTAATGTACAGCTACAAGAAGGGTGTAAGAGTAACATAATGCAATATAAGAGATATAAATAATTTAGTATCTGAGTTATCTAAAACAATTCACAATTTGTAAGAGTGACCACTGTAGAATTAGTCATTTTACCTTAATCAGGTAGTACCGTTTCTATAGCAATTCAAATAATGTATCATAGACTGGAGGCTTCCTAAAGGGGCAAAACGATCAGCTAGAGTGTTCTCAAGTTCACAAGTCTTTTAAATTGAGACCTGGTTAAGACAGCCTCTCACATATTTCTATTTCAGGGATCCAGGTTTGTTTAGTTATATAAAGTAGAAGAACAGAAAGTGAATCTTGAAAAATAGATTCTATAAACGGTTATCATGCAGGTGGCATGAAAGGACATCAGAATATTTCTGCCCTTTAGTGATAGGCATTTAATGCTTTCATATAAATGAAAGATAAGACCAGAGGAAATTATTTATATTCCCATTTCTATCCACAAACCCTCTCTCATTCTGGTTGGTAAGTGTAATTTATTAGTATCCATCTAGCAGTTTCAGTAGTTTATAACAATATAATTCTGTACCTAGCATAGATATTTCTCAAAGACACTGAGAAAATTAAACCTTAGTGATGGCTATTGCCTTTTCCTACGATTTAGTCTTTGTGAAAGCTCCACCAATTTGAATCAATTACTTTTATTTATCACAAATTTCACTCCTTAAATTTAGCTATCACTGAAGGAGAGTAAAGAGTTAAAAGCTAGACAAGTGGTCAGGCCTAAGCTACAGGGAATGGGATCAAGCAAACCTTGTTTCTGCTAATTGGTGTGAATTCTAGTTAGTCTATTATCTCTCTTCTTCTCCTCCCTTCTTAGCCATCTGTGCAGGGGATGAGTCTATCACCACTCCTGCACAAGGCCTTGATGGGAAGAAAGCATTATTTTTCTTCTCTTCTGGCATGCCTTTTCTTCAAATAATGTTAGTGTAACATTTATAGGTTTTAAGGTGATGTGCCTGACCTCTGTATGGTACTCCTGTAAATAACAAACAGGGGTGGGCATAATTATATTCATTATGTAGTTGTTAATATTCATTTTATAGGTGTCAATGTAACCAAATAAGGGTCTATGGGGAGTTGCTGGAAATATATATATTTACATTCTGTTATGGACAAAAGAATTGTAAAGTAACCCCCTCGCTGTTCACTCAGGGCGTCGAGGTGGAACGAGCAGGCAATAAAGGGTTCCATCTCCCCATTCCGTCCCCGGGGCAATCTGTTTGATTATTTCTAACAATCACATCCTATAGGGAAAACCATATTTTCAATATGTTGGTGAACATATATTGAACATATATCTGATTGGATGATTCCTGTCTGACTTACCACATAGTACAAACCATAGATTTCACCCAGTCATTCTTGCATCTAGCCTATGAACCTGTGGTTGGATTAGAGCAAATCTTTTGGAAAGACAACCAGTCTTCATTTAAAGATTTCAAGTGATGGAAAATTTACCCATCTCTTGATACTCAGCTCCAGTGATTGATTATAATCATTGTTTGAAACATGTGCCTTATTTCTAGTTTGAACTTTGTTAACTTCAACTTCCAATGATTGGATCTTTTTATCTCTTTATCTGCTAGATTAGAAAGACCTCTAATATCAGACATTTTCTCTGTGTAGGTAATTATAGATTGTTATCAAGCCATCTCTTAATTTTCTCTTTGATAAATTAAATAGATTGAGTATCTTTAGTCTTTCATAGTAATGGATGTTTTCTGGACCTTGAGCTGCTCTTGTAGGTTTTCTCCATATCTTCTCAAATTTTTCAACTTCCTTTTCAAAATGGTCACAAGGTCACCAGGCCTGAACACAGTATTTATGTAATAGTGTCACCAGTGCCATATAGAAGGGCAACATCACTCCTGTTCTATTCTTCTGTTAGTACATCCAAGTATCATGTTAGTCATTATTGTCACACAATCAGACAGGAGTTCATGCTTAGCTGGTTATCTATGATAACCCCCAACTCCTTGTCTGAGTTACTATTTTCCACATAGAGTCCCCCATGCTATAAGTATGTCCTACATTCTTTGTCCTTGATATCTGACCTGGTATTCCACTGTATTAAAATGCATGTTATTTGATTGTGCTTAGTTTACTAAATAACCCAGATTATTGTGGATCAGTGACCTGTTCTGATCCTTATAGACTACCCTTCCCCCCAATCTTTCTGTCATCTGCAAACTTCCAGGTCATTGATAAAAATATTAAATAGTGATCATGTGAAATTCATCATTCTAGGACTCCATTAGAAACACTACTAGTAGTCAATAATTCCCCATTAACAACTACATTCTGAGATCCAACAGTTAGTTAGCTTTCGTCCACTTAATATGTGCCATACTTATTATATATAGTATTAGGTTTTTAAAAAAAATCAGAATGTCATAAGACACTAAAGTCAACTGCTTTACAAAACTCCAAATATACTATATCAACAGTTGCCTGTACCAATCAGACTTGTAATATTATCAAAGAAAACCAAATTTGTTTGAGAAGATCTATCTTAGTGAAACCATGTTGATTGGTATTAATTATATTCTTTACTGATTGAGTCCTGGCAGCTGTTATTTTTCCTGGGACTGATGTTAGTCTAACCAGCCTATGGTTACTCAAGTCATTCTTATTCATCCTTTTCAAATCTTGACAAAACATGGTGTGATGAGGTATCCACCCCACACTCACTCCCATCCTCTAAGGAGTTAATGGAAGCCAGATGGGACAATTAACCTATTAAGCTACAGGCTGAGAGATATAGGCTGTGTGGAGAGCCTTGATTAGAAGGAAGCTCAACTAAGCAGAGGTGGGCCAGGCTAGTATAAATTCAGGAAGCTGGCAGCAGCAAGTGTAGCTGGAGGAAATTTGTAGTCACCTTCAATTTAGCAGAGAGAGAAGGAGGGAACCTAAGGAAAAAGTAGGATTCTGGGGGCCTGACCCAGAGGCCAGGTGCACCCTGAAGAGAGCAGGGTGCAGAAGAGAGCCTGTGAGGCATGGGACAGGAAGCAGCCCAGGGAGTAAACGACAAGGTGGAGAACAGACCATGGCTGTGTGTTGTAGGGTCCCTGGGCTGGAACCTGGAGTAGAGGACAGGCCTGGGTTCCTTTACCCACTACTGAAGAAGTGGCACCGAGAGGGCAGTGAACTGGGAGACTGCCTGGGTCACTGTGGGAGTGACAGAGACTTTGAAGGACTGTACCCCGGAAGGGGGGGAACGCTCTGTGCAGTCTACTTTGATAGACTGCAATATTTCTGACTCAAGTACAACCATATGTGTGTCATTCGTAGGAAGAATGAGCTCCCATTGGCTAACAGTAATGAGACAATCTGGTCTGGAGCTGCCTCAGATTGTGACAGGAGCTAAACTAGCAAATTATAACCAAGGCTGTGAAGATAATAAAACCTCATTTTATAGCTAACAGGAACAAAGACTTTCCCCTTTTGCACAGGTCTAGTAATTCCCCCAACCAAGTGGCCTCAGCTTCCACAGGATCTTGACACCCCACTTTGCTGAGTGTCTGCTGGGTTGGAAAGTGTACGTGGAAAGGGAGTTATACAAGGACAAAATGTTTACTCTATGAATAAAGACGTCCTGCATATCACTTTTTCTCCCACTATCCTCACTCCTGATATCTGAGGAATTAATTAAAGTTTTCTTATCTATGTGATTTTTTTTTTTTACTAGTCTTGCTAAAGAAATAGAGACAATAAAATTACTAATAGACTTTAAGGTCAGAAGGGACCATTATGATCATCTAGTCTGACCTTCTGCACAATGCAGGCCTCACCTACCCACTTCTGTAATAGACCCCTAATCTATGACTGAGTTATTGAAGTCCTTAAATCATGGTTTAAAGATTTCAAGGTGCAGAGAATCCACCAGCAAGTGACCCTGTGCCCCATGCTGCAGAGGAAGGCAAAAACACCCCAGGTTTTCTGCCAATCTTCCCCAGGGGAAAATTCCTTCCTGACCCCAAATATGGCGATCAGCTAAACCCTGAGCCTGTGAACAAGACTCACCAGCCAGACACCAGGAAAGAATTCTCTATCATAACCCAGCACCTACCCCATCTAACATCCAATCACAGGCCATTGGGAATATTTACCACTAGTAGTCAAAGATCAGTTAATTGCCAAATTAAGCTGCCCCATCATACTATCCCCTCCAAAAATGTATCAAGCTCAGTCTTGAAGCCAGCTAGTTTTTTGTGCTGAACACTGGCTAAGCTAGCCATATTTATTTTAATTTCTCTGGAAAAACTTTCCAGCTGTGCAAACCAGAAAAAAAGGCAGGAATACTGTTTCTAAATAAGTAGACCCTTTTCCAATTTTGCAGCAGCATTCAGGGCAGCCTCTGTGGAGTGCCAGGTAACTGTGGCTGAAGGAATCCTTAAATGCTGTGCAATCATAAAATGTCTCCACGTTTATTTCCTCTTCCTAATGTTTCAGGGTCAGAGCCTCAGTTGGTATACATCAGTGTATTGCCAATGAGCTATGCCAATTTACAACACCTGAGAATCTAGCCCCTTGTCTCTACAAAAGGGCATTCTAAAATAATCTATTCTATGGTCTACTAAATTTTAGTTATCTTCCTGGAAAGCTGGCAATACAGGGTTAACTTTCTGTCAAAAATCCATCAATTTCACATTTCCACCAGGCTCTTTGTTGAAGCAGTCTAACTTGCTGTAGAAATGTCATTAGTACCACAGGGAACTCCAGACCTTTGAATGTCGAAGAACACTCTATTATTTAGTACTGCTGTAAGATAATCTTTTCAGCTGCTGTTTTCTAGTGAGAATCCTCAAAGATGAACCTTGAAAGAACAGATGCTAGCTTTTAGTCACTCAGGAATATTGGCAGTTAAGTGACTTTTACCTTCATCCAGTGGGACTTGGATTTTTCGGACACAGATATCAAACTGACAAAATGTGTCATCACTGACAAGCTTCAAAGGTTTGTGGGGATTTTTCCCCCATCGCCCATAATTCCAAAAGAATAGGGCACCTTTCTCTGTCTATTGTTTTTAGCAAGGTACATATTCATGATAGTTACTAAGAACTTTTATTAAAGTGTAGTTTAAAGTACCTTGTTAAACTGGAAATCATGAACAAATTAGTACACACGATTAAAATGAAGATGTTTTCTTGTGTATTCTTATTTAGGTTTTTTGTTAATATGACTGTAAAATATCTGAGTTTCACTGCATGCAAAGCAAGGGTGCTATTGTCATCAGGATTTATTTAGTCAAATAATGATAAAGTACGATTCTTTAAAATGTAAGCAAAAGAGAAATATTTATGTAATGCTTTGCCCAGGGAACCCCCAAAAGTGCTCCTCACAAGCTAATAATATATTGTACAAAGACTGTGTGACAGGGTGTCATCCCTCGCCTGTCTCTTTTTTAGCCACAGTCAGCTCAGTGATCTTCTTCTGGTCAAACACCTGGTGTAATTTATTTACAGTGTTCTCCCCACCACCCTTACAGACTCATGCAGCACTGTATTTACAGGAACATACAGTCTTTAGCTTACTCAGCCAAAGTATATGAGATTGAGAAATATGATGAATCTCAACTTCTTGGAAGTTTTGGCCAAGATTGAGCAACACACTTAAGCACATGCTCAATGTTAAGCACATTAGTAACCTCAGTTACTTCAGTGATTCATGTGTCTAAAATTAAGCAGATGCTTCACTTGATCAGGGTCTCTGAGAGCTTGTTTTACTGGCTTTTTCAAATATTCATATCTCATGGAAGTTTCACTTAGCTGAAGATAAGAGCCTGCTCTCGACTTTTAAGATGGCAATCTTCAGACTGACTGCAAGATGTATGTTCCTTCAGCAAGACTTGTTTGAAATGATGATGTCTTTCTGAAGTCTTTCCTGTTTCCATGTTAAAAAGTGACATTCGGTAAGCGATGCTCATTTAAGGTACAATGCTTCTTCATAGAAGCAGAATGGTCTACAGAACGTTATGATTACAAATGGTGATGAGGATATATGCATGTATCTTGTTGGGTTCATTAATCTACATCAGTGTATGATCTCTTCACAGTTGTATGTGGGAGAGCATGAAGGGTATATAGTCTGAAGATGGATCTCAATTGAAAATCTTCATTCCATTTGGAAAAATAAGACATACATATAAGCTAATGCCCTGAGCCTGTAACACATTTTCATATACAAGACATATTAATAGCAACATATATGACTGTTTAAAATGATCTAAATAATGAAAAGCTTATCTATTGTTTTTAGTCCATAAGAAAACAAACAAACAAATACTTCTGCAAAAAGGAATAGATGTTAGTTAAAATAATTAAATGTTTGAATTATGTTCATTGACCTTTAATTTTCTGTAGTTATTTTCCTTTTGGGAATCTAAGAAAACCAAGTGAGATAATTTTAGACAATCATACCCTCCTGGCAAGGTTGAAATCTCTCTCTAAACTGGAGAAAATAGAACTTTGCTAAGATCCTTTCCTCCATCTAGTGTATTTCCAAATTAAGGGGTTGATCCAGAAAAACACTTGAGTGCATGTTTAAGTTTAAACATTTTAGTACTACTTTGCTGGATTAAGGAATAACCTCTCTGCTGTACGCTGCCAAATGAACCAGAATACAAACAGAGACCTCATAATTTGACAAATGTAGAAAGTTCACTTTAAATAAATTAATTTCACAGAAACATGGGTTTCTTGATTTGAGATGCAAGAGGATATATTTCCATATGAATCTGTTCTTCACTTTGCAAGTAATTTGGATTCTATTGATTTATTCAGTGGCAATCAAAATGTAATGCCACCAGAATTGCAGATCCCTTATCTAATATGCTGATAAGGTTACCTTCATTATAGCAGAAATGTACTTGCTTAAGTCAGTAATTTTCCACAAGGGCACACATTCATGATATATAAAGCCTGATAATGAGCCTCACTACAGAGAATGAATTATACAGGTAGGTGAGACATTTCTGTAGGTCCAAATAATGCGGGACTGGAGTATTTTGGAGTTCCCAGAGAGAGTATTCAGGAGCAGCAGCTTTTCTACCATTTCAAGAGGTATACTGAGTGCTTCCCTCCACTCTTGGTCAGGTGTGCTGGCCTATGAGATGGGAACTTCCCTGTTCCTTTTCAGTCGGTAGTGCTAGACTTCCAATAAGGATTGAACCCAGACACACTTTCTTGTTTTCACTTGAAAAGACTTGTTCAGAGATAATAAATCAGGTGAAGAATGTGTGCTACTTTTGACCACATATTTTCCCTGAAACGACATGTATTGAGCATGGTATGAAAGTTGGGGGATTTATTCAGTTGTATAATTGACACTTGATGCACCATGATAACCCTGCCACAATAATACATCATTTGTGATAAAAAAGGTTATATTACCGAGATTTCCTTTGCAGACTTGCAGTGGGACAACTTGTGGTATATTCAGTATGAAGCAAAATAGTTGCTCAAACTGACAAGCAAATATGATCATATTTTGTTTGCCCTACAGTCATAAAAGTGGCAGGTTCACTTTAAATTAATACTATGTGTTTTTAAAGCATTAAATAGTGTAGGGCCGTGGCTATATTCAAGAACATCCTCCCTGAACGTTCTCTTTATGGGTACCAGTGTTTTGACATGACTTACACACCATCATTCAGCAGACAGTTGGCCTGCCATGTAGAGGATCTATGAATGTGGAATTCACGTTCCCTCATATCTGTCTCAGTTCCTTTCTCTTCACTTTTAAAAACAACACATCCAGGCTTTTTTCTTCATTTAAGAGTTGCTTTGGGTTAAGATCACACTTAGTGCTGCATTGACTAATTTCTGCTTACTACTTTCCTCATCCTTTTTTTCTCTATTGGAACCTCTCATTTTCCACTGTATAAATTTCAATATTTTAAAAGGGTTGCATGTTTATTATATATATTTTTTACTGTATTGTAAAATTCTCCAAGAGCCTTAGGATCAGGACACTGTCTAAGTTCAACTGCTATGATTATTTTGTATACTAACATGATTCATGACCAAAATAAAGGCAGCTGCACATTTTCCCCTAAATTAATCTTGCTGTGTATCAAATTTCCATTCTGTGAATGGCATTAAGCACTTAACTCATAGGGAGGTTTAGTTTATCAGGGCCTGATCCGGCACCACCGAAGTCTGAGTTTTGTCATTGACATCGATGGATGGAAGATCACAGTTTCAATGTTTCTAATGTATTTTGGGATCCTCTGACAAAACAAGTGCACATACTGTACATTTAGTAGAGCACTACTATAAATCATTTAAAAGAAAGTGTCACAGGAAAAAATAAACCACAAGAGAAATGGAAGCATTTCCTAAATCCCAGTGGGTTTGAAATTATCAAAACTTTTGTAAGCTTTTTCCCTTGACTCTTTAAGACAGATTTATCTCAAGATATGCACTGTTTGAGCTTGAGTCAAAATGGATTTACTGTAAATTACAATTAAATGTAAACTAAACGGAGGTAGGCGATACACCTCAACTATAAAAGGAAAAGGGAGTCTCTGGGAAAGGAACAACAATCAAAGTAATCTGAATAAATGAAAAATCTCACATCTAATGTTCTCAGGAGAGGAACTACACGCTTCAGTAACATTTTTCAATGTTCTCTGAGCTACCGTATGTTGAAAAATCATTACTTTCAATTTTAAAAGGTTTCTTCCCCAAGACAAATGTAGGAATATTTTGTAGTGATTTATAGGTGTACTGAACACTGCTCAGATTTATTTTTGCTATAAAGATGTCTTGTGAAATCTAGTTTTCTAAAACTATCTAGATCAAAATATTTTGATTAAAAGGAGGCTTTTGAGAGGTTGTGAGTTTAAAGGGCAACAGAAGTAAAGATTTTTGGACAGCATATAATGAACTTCACTAACCATCCGAGAAGGTTGAAAAATGTACAATGTGCAAAGGTCATGAAGACTAGAGTCAACTGGAATGATCTCTTTCTGAGCCTATATAGATATATTTTTCTGTCTTGCCATTGATTTCTTGGTTGAGTCTCATGTTGCTGTCTTATTTCTAGGACTCTGCTTGTACTTGTCAAGAGCCAGCGGAATAACTGATTTTTAGGCTCAGCCAATAAACCCTCCTCTGAGTCAGGCAGAAAGAAGATTTGAATTCACATCTCCTACCTCTGTGAGTGCTTTAATCACCAGGCTACAGTGTCACTCACTTGTTCTCTCTTTAGCGAAATAAATATTTAAGTAATTATACTAAGTGTAAGAGCTTCAACAACGGAGATTCAGGCCTTGTCTACATTACACAAATAAGTCTACTTACGTTAAGTCAATATACAGCCACCGCAGTAATTACTGTGGTTTTACATGTATACACTAACCTCCTTCTGCCAGTGGTGTGCATCCTCACCAGGAGCACTTGCAATAATTTAAGAAGGGCAGTATGGGGGGCAGATAGCCCAGGCTCTCAGCTCAGTGCAACATTCCCATCTGGGTGCTCAGCACTGTACTGACAGGCTATGTAACACAGACACTGCATTGCCCTAACTACATTGACCTAAACGCTATGCTTCTCAGGGAGGCGGAGTTATTAGGTTGATGTTGTTGGGGGCTTACATCAGCAGGAGCAACACTATAGTATAGACACTTACCGAGTTAGGTTGACATAAGCTTCCTTACATCCTTCCTTCCTAACTCTGTAGTGTAGGCCTCCGAGTATCCCACTCCAGACTACCCAACAGCCCAGTGGTTAAAGCACTCTCATAGAAGAGGAGAAACCTGAGTTTGAGACCCTGTTCCAGAGTGGGCATTCAAATTTGAGTCTTCCACGTGACAGGCAGATGCCTTAGCCAATGGGTTAGAAGAATATAAAGGGGTGAACACACACTCACTCCTGCAACTAACCCTGAAAAATGTTTCCCTAGCTGAAATTATCAGATCAAATTCACAAATAGTTTTGAGCCAATTGAAACTGCATTTTTTGGTGAATAAACAATCTGGAAAATTTCACCCAGCTTTACGTCCATCCTTATGACATGTACAGGATACTGTATATATCTCCTTCTAACCTTCATTAACTCACTTCCATTGCTCTGATTCCTATTTCCATCTATTTTCTTTGTGTAATTCAGGTTGATAGTGATATTTCTGGAAGCAATCAGACTGTATTACAGAATTCTGTCACAAGCCCCTAGAACACATCACACATCCAGATGCAAAGTTGCTGGCAGCGGTTCTAGGCATTCACAATGCCTTTGGGGTTACACTTGCTCTACAGAAGACTAGCCACCATGTCACTCTGCATCATTGTCAAGCCAATATAGGCAGCAAATGATGGCACAGTTTCTGCATTGTTGGTCCTTCCAGGGCAATCCTGGAATACTCCTATGTACCATTCAGTGACAGTTTGGAAAGTGTAGGGCACTGGCTCAATTACCTGTCAAGCTGGCTCCATGAAGACCTGAGAATACTCTGGACATAGTAGGTTTTGCCTGTCCTCTCTCAACTTCCCAGTTCTGGCCAAATGCCCAAGAGCAACTGACAGGTCATGCATGCTCTCAGATCAGCCAGCTTCAAACCAGCTCATACGCACATACTCCATCCTCCAGATCATAAATGAAGGACCAAAAAAAAGCAAACCGCAGTGTTTATGTTGCTGTTCAGGAATTCTTCTGATAAACATAAAGGATGAAATTAATTGATGTGTGAATAGACACACACAATAGTAGTTGGGAGTGGTGTGGGTGGTATTCAGTGAACTGCATGGAAGGACCTGAAGGGATGTCCTCTCTCTGGTTCCTAGCAGGAGACAAAAGAGGTGTGATTTAAAAAAAAAAAAAAAAAGCATGAAACAAGAAAAACCAGTAATAACCAATTAAACCTGAAAAAAACCAAAGAATGAAAAAATAAAATCAAGTTTTGTACCCAATTGATCTCCAACAACTAAAGCTTGTAGTGTTTCTCCTAGTACATTCCATACAGGCAGGTTGGCAGCAGATGCTGAGTGCTGCCAACTCTCCATGACAATATTTGGAAGTGTAAGGGTTTAAGAAGACTTTCCCTCCACCTTTCCAAACATGCAAGAAAGACCATTCAAAACAGGCAGTGGACCAAACCGTAAAAGTGAACTGTCGTGTATTGAAATCTGAATTAAAATTGTGATCACTTAAAATTCTCAGGGATTTTCTATTCTGCTTGCAGGCAAGGGTTTATGTATGGAAGTGTGAAATCACAGTCTCTCTGCAGATAGACAGCCTAAAGCAAGATGGGGCGAATTCTGAATTTTAAGAAATAAAGTAATGTTATATTGCAATGTTCCAGCAACAGTATTTATGTTTTTATCTAACTTCCGTGTGTAAGGTATGAACATAACGTGAACAAGTTCAAATAGGCATCATGTCACAGACAATAAGTACTTGCTTCTGGAAGACATTGCAGGGATTGTGGGATAGCCTCAACAATCCATAGGTATTGTGACCCTAATAGGTGGTGATGTGTATGGACGCTATGAATCGAAAACTGGATTTTCTAGTATGGATATTTTGGACCATTACACCTTGCACTGGTTCAGTCATACTGGTGCAAACTGCAATGATATAATTCTCTAATGAAATTCTTTGTTATCCAACTACAAGGGTGATGGAGACACAGGGTTTTCTAATCCAAAGTGACGATTCAGAGATACATAGCACAATATATTAAACTTTTTGTTGCATTTAAGGTGAACAGATGATGTGAAAGAGATACAAATATAGACAGCACAATGAACAATAAAACTGAATTATTTACAATAAATCTTAGAATACCCTGCCATGCAGACATCAAGGACTCTTTAGTATACTATTTCCTATTGTTAAATTATTGAGTTAATATAGTGCAACTCCTCTGACATTTCCACTATGCTTCAAATGTAGCCAAAAATAGTAACCTCCAATGATCTTCTGAACTCCAGCTCAATTATTTGCTTTTCTTCCTGGATTCCCAGTAAGATCAGTCAAAGGTGTGGATAAATTAGAAAACAAGACCATTTACATTTCTAAGATCAGTCTGCATGGTCCCACAACGGTAATAAGGGAAGATTTGAAATTTTTAAGCAGAAATAAAATAAAGTTATTATGTTTTTAATAAAAAGATGACATAATATGAAAGGATGGTGTGATCGAACAGGGAATATTGCACTCAGTTTTGGTTACTTTACTTCAAGACAGATACAGCAGAAATGGAAGAGATCAAGAGAAGGAAAATTAAAATGGCTAGAAGTTTCTCACTCCCAGACTGACGCTTAGGCTACTGGGTCATGCTGCCTTTCATAATGCTGACCTCTACTTGTGGACAGAGGCTATACAATCTAAATCAGGAGAGAAGTAGCTCATCTACAAGCAGATAGCTAACAGCCACTTAGAAGCTTGTGAAAAGTTCCAGTGGGGTAGCCATGTTAGTCTGTATACAGCAAAAACAAGAGCCCTGTAATACTTTAAAGACTAACAAATTTAATTTCTACAGCCATAAGCTTTCTTGGGCTGCAACCTGCTTCGTCAGACGCCTTGTGGTAATTCTCATACTGTCACAGAAAAAGTGGCTGGCCCCAACGGCCCCACAGCTGTGAATTGTTCTGGGATTAGTTCCTCCAGGCATGCAGGGAATCAGAGCCTATAGTTTCATGGACCACAAAGACCAACACTGTAGAGGGAGTGTGAATAACATGTGTTTTTCAGGGATAATCCTGGTTACTAACTTCCATTTCCAGTGAAATTGGCCCATTATTTTTAATGGGGGGAGGAGAGAGAGAGAGAGAATTAAAAATTCACTGAGATGAAAATATACAAAGAGCCATTTATTTTAACCAAACAAGTGTTGCTATGTTTGAGATATTCATAGATCATTATTGATTACACTTCTCCTTTGACTAATTAGCTCTATATACCTCTAGTTAAAATGCAATGAATACAAAATACAGGTGCTCCAGGGAATTCAGGAATGAACTTTATTTCATATGGTATCCTGTCCAATAAAGATATCTTTCTAAACAGCAGTATAATCTACTTTCCTCTCACATGATAATGCAGCAACAATATTTTTCCATCTTTGCACTGGAATCTATCAGTTGAAAAATATAATCCGCTCAGATAGAATTAGTCCATTCAGCCTCTCCTATTACTATTAAAAACACATTTAACTCTACATTGAGTAGAATCATTATAATTAAATTAGTTTACAGAAAAAAAAAATGTCTCACAGCCAACATTTGGATTTTGACATCATCCTTTGCTTATCTACACGAACAAGTAGAAAACCACACACAGGACTTCATACGAAGTTATTTATGAAATCCACACCAACCAAATATTAACCATTAGAACATAGGAAACCTGAAGAAGAGCTCTGTGTAGCTCAAAAGCTTTTATTTTTCACCAATAGAAGTTGATCCAATTAAAGAGAATACCACACTCACTTTGTCTCATTAAAGCATATGAACGTTCAATGTGATTGGAAGTCATGGGTGCCTATTGTTCTTTTCAGAATGGAGGGTGAACATATGCGGGCTATAGGTGGTGGAAGAAAAATATGAGATTGAGAAGAGGAACTGATGAATGGAGTGCTGATTCCACTGCACAAATACCCACACAAGGTGCAAACAGAGAAGAATCAGGTCTGGGCACTGAGTGACTTCACTTATTTCCATGCTGTATAGGATTTGCATTGTTGAGATATCCAGTGTAGCAACCTTAACTCTAAATTAACAATTCTGGTGTGTGTGAGAGGGAATTAATTAATATAATTTGTTTTAGAATTAGGTTTTCAATATTACAAAGTTGCATCAGTTTAACAAAGACTGATTTTAAAAGGATTTAGTACACCAGTGCAAACCCCTATTGTAGACATACTTAAATAAGTTTCAACCTTGCTTATGAAATCAGTGGGATTTGGGAAACTAGCTTCTTTAGACTACTTTCAAAATTCCAGGCTAAACACAGAATTAAATACCATAAAATCTTATGGGCACTTTAGTGCAATTCCCGTCCCTTCGACATCCCACCCCACACCACCAATATATGTTCTCTACAGCCAAACTGTGTTCAGAGTTGTGTCCATGCCATCAGGAAATCAAAACAAATACCTCACCTGTGTTTGTAGTTAAGCTTTGACACTCTGTCCATTGGGATTCTTAAAATCTTGGCAGGCCACAAAACCGATGAGTGAAATAGTTCCTCTTTTAAATAAGGTTGGGAACACAAAATGCAAGAAGAGCATCAAAGGTGGGCAAGTCACACCTACCTGAAGAGTTGATAAGCATCCTGACCTCTCAGTTCAGCATCACAAGTGATCTGTTTTCATAATTAACTTATTCTTTCTACTGCATGGTACTTGATCAATGAATATTTTGGTTCTGCTAACCAGTGCTTATCTGGAGTTTGACTAGTTAGGAGCATGTGGAGGAAGAAAAAGACCTCCTGACCTGCAGAGCTCTTTGGCGCTTGGAAGGAGGTATCACTCTGCTACTGAACTCTCAACTTCAGGGAAACCATTTCCCTACTGGCCAGTTAGAGATGTGGGGTGGCCAATGGTTTGTTTTATTTCACTTCCTTTGGATCCTCATCTCTCTCTCTTTGAAGCAGTAGTGGGCAGTATCAAAGCTGATTGGATGGCCGATGACGGACTAGCCCCCACCTTCCAAAGATACCCCTCAGTTTTGTTCTGCCTCCTGTAACTACTGGCAGGGCATTGAATCAATCACTTACTGTGTGAGAAATAGGATTTTTGTTAATTTGGCTTAATTTGGATACATTGGTCATCCCCCAACCCCAAAAAAGCCTTGAAGAGTCAGTTTGTCTTTTCCTCCCTGGAGTTATCACAAGCCCCACAACTTCTCAAGTAATGCACTAGGAAAATGGCTAAGAAAAACCCAAAGAATAGGCAACGAGGTCTGTGCATTTCCTGCTCTATACCCCTCCCAGAAAGAAAAGTATAATGAGGGTGTCCGTCCCTCCTTGTCAGTTGCCGAGGGAGGCCACACCCACTCATTACCCTGCTCTGGCGGGCATTGGCCCATGCCGGGGCAGGGAAACAGTTCCGAGCCCCCGACGGGGCAGGGAAACAGTTTCTATTACCCAGGGTTTGTTAGGGAAAAGGGGGAGGGGGATGCAGGCCCACCTGACTCCCCTGTACCCCAGCCCAGGTCCCTAACCATAGCAGGAGGGTATGCCACGGGGTCAGTGGGGTCCCAACCGCAACGCGCTGACTCGCTTCCCAGTTCCACCGTCCCTGGACGGTGCTTCCCCTCCCCTGGGCTACTTCCTGCCCTCTTTCCCTCTGGTACCTGGCAGGCCACGGCCCAGACAGCCTCGTCGGAGTAGTCACCCAGGGGTAGGTTGCAGAGCCCCTCAATATCATTGGGGGGTGGTAGGTCGGGCAGCTCATCGGGGAAGTCAGCGTAGGGCAGTTCCTCCAGGTCCGGCCACATCAGGGCCCTCGCCCCTTCGTTGGCATCTGGCAACTCCTCCAAGTCTGGCCCCATTAGGGTCCTCACCCCGTCATTCATATCTGGCAGATCCTCCAGGTCCTGGCCCGTCTGGATCACCGGGTCCTCCGGGATGCTTGGCTCTGGGGGAACCCCTGGGCCGCTGGCCGCTCCCTTGCTGGCACCTGTTCCCAGGCCCCGGTTCACTCGCCTGGGTACCAGGCCACAGGCAGCTTTGGAGGATGGGGAGAGACATCCTTTCTCTCCAGGAGCTTGCCCCTGACTGAGTTCCTGGGCCTTCCTTTTAGGCTTCCTGTCCTGCCCCCTTGCTTCCAGGCAGGCAGTCTCTGGCTCTGCCCAGCCAGGCTCAGACTGTCCCTCCCTGTCAGTTTCAGAGAGAGGCCACACCCACTCACTACAAAGAGGTTTGGGCATTGTGCTCTCCAGTTTCCTCATCCTGATCCTGGTGGAAGGATTTGCTTCAGTTCTTTTCCCCAACCCAGGAGAGTCCATAGGAGTTTGCAGGAGTTCCTCACAAAAAGGGAGTTTGACAGGTCTGGAAGGACAGCAGGAAGATGAAGAGAGCCATCCAACCACCAGAGGTGGTTACATGAAAGGACCTTGGCCTGGTGAAGGGAAACCGTAAGCAGGACCAGCTGAATTTGCCATAGATGGAGCAAGAAGCACTCAGAGAGAGAGTTTCTGACTCACATCCCACAAACACTAGTTTCATCATCTTCACATCCCTTCCCTATCAAGCAATACAGCCTCAATCCCTTAGCCCCAAGGGAAATCAGGAATGTGCATGGATGGGAGAAGAAGCAAATCTTCCCCCAAGGAAGAAATTCCCTCTTGGGCTAGGGAGCTTCTGAATTTGGCATAAAAAGTTCCTTCACCTCAAGGACCTCCATTTTGTGATCCTCAGGTAGTAGCTGCAATGTCCAGTTACAGGCCTTGTATCCACTTTCAAAAGGGCAAGGGGGAAAAAAAGATGCCTTTCAACAGAAGCACTTCACAGGACTCCTCATCTGACTCAGATTCCCAATCTCAGCCACCCCTTTAACTGCTGCAGGAAGGCTTTACCAGACCTCCTGGCCAGAGCAAGACAAAACAAAAAACCCAAAAAGGATTCTAAGCATTACTGGGCTGTTATTCAGCCTGTTGAGTAGGAATGGGGCCCTGCAGCAGGATTGCTGGGAACCTCTTTTGATACTCAGGTTTCTGGCTGCAGCAGTTTCCAGAGTAATATGCCTGGGTAGGCCTCTCCAGAAAAACACCTCGCAGGCAATCAGAAGAATAGAGAAGTTGGGGAAAAGGGCACAAAATGCCTGGTTTAACTGGATCCTTCTTAGGCTGTGGTTGGCCACACCACAGCTGCCAGGCTAACCAAACCCAGCTCATGATGAGGGTCGGCCATGCCACTCCTGCTGGGCTCACAGAACCTGATTCATTGCAGGTCAGCCATGGCACATACAGTTAGCCCTGGAGTGCTCAAAGGGAGAACAACCCAAACAAGGAGGAATAAGTAGGCCTGCCACTTATGTCTGACTAATTTACTGCACGTGGTTTGACCAGGGTAGTTCACAGAATTTTCAAAGATTCCAGATAATTTTTTCCCTTCCCTATTATTCTCAAATCCGAAAAGGAGACCTACGTTCATGTGTCATTCACCAGGCTCCTATGGAGATTTCTGTAATTCATTCATGGGACAGATCATTTTCAATAAAAAGTGCTGCCTTTCAGAATGTCATCCACACCTCATGGTTCATGAAAGTGTGTTGTTTTGTCCCGTCTGGCAGAATGGAATACAAATGTCCCCTTTTCTGAATGACATCCTAGTAAAAGCCTATCCAAGGAGGCCTACACTCAAGCAACTCAGACTTCAATCCAAACAGTGCAACAGCATCTAGGAGAAATTTGACAAAAAGGTTTTACTCAAGGATTTGGTCTAAATTCAAAGCTTGCACCAAGCCAAGTGTCTCATGTTATGGAAGTTTTACAAGATGGTTTCAGTCTCAGGTTGCAGGTCGATATCTGGAAACTGCACATTTCTGCACTGTCAGCAATTTTGAGTGAATCTAGAAAGTCTTCTATTTCCCACCATAAGGACATATGTCGCTTCACTAGAGCAGTTCAGCTATTACATCCTCCTAAGGAGCAAAGAGTTCCTTCTTGGGATTTGAACATTTCATTCAAATCTTTAATGAAGGTGCCCTTTGAACCTATGACATCAGTTTCATTATGCCAACCTTTTTGATCGCTGTCAACTCAGCAAGAAGGGTGAGGAGTTTTGTCAACTGATCCGTCCTGCTTCACCTTCAAAATTAAGGTGGCTTTGCAAGCTTTTAGTCCAAAAATAAATTTTATTTTTCATCAAGCACAAGAGATCTTATTGCCTTTCTGTTGTCCACATCCTTCCCACCCAAAGGAGAAACTATGGCATTTATTGGTTATGAGCAAGCCTTAAAGATTTATGTTGAATTGAGAGCTTAAGAAAAAAAAATACAGCCTTGTTGGTATGATTTCAACCATAGAAAAGAGGTGCTATGGCATTTGAATCATCATTATCAGGATGGATATGCTGCTGCATTGCTGAGGTGTATAGAGCAAAAGGACTCAATCTTCCAAGGGGCACAAGAGCTCACTCTGTTGAAGTGTTGGTGGCGGCACCATGGACTGTGAAAGGACAGGCACCTTACAAGTAAATCTCTAAAGCTGTAACTTGGTCAGCATGGCATACATTTACCAAGTTTTATAAGATAGACACTAATCTTTCAGATGACACAGCCCACATGCTGTGGTGACTCTTCAGAATGCCCTTACTCTTTCTGTCAGCGATGTTATTTTGTTCACTTCATAGGAATTTTGTCTCTGCTGAGGCAGTCCCATACCTAGGATCTGTGGGCCTACCTTTGAGATAACATGGGAGAATTTCTTGTTGCTTACCTAAAATTTTTCCCTTTTTCTAAAGGATAGGTCCACAGATCCAGTCCTTTCCAAAAATCCATTAAGAGGGATCTGTTTCACTTATGGTTAAAGTTTTCTGCAGGTGTTAAAATCTTTCTTGTTTATAATTTTTCTTGTTGAGTACTTTTTTTTTTTTTTGGCAAGCTGCCAATGCTGGACAAGACATTTGTTTTTTGTTTCATGGTTCAGAGTGCAGCAGGGCAAGGTTTGTAAGTATCTTGAAACAGAAAGGGTCTTCAGAAGTTGAGGGCTAGTCCCCTGCCCACCATCTAGTCAGCTTTGATTCTGTTCCTTACAGCTACAGGTTGTCAGTGAGCCACATTGCTGATCCGTGGACGTATCCCATTGAAGGGGAAAATTCCATGTAAGCAACCACAATCAGATTTCCACTCCTTACTGTCCAGAAGGAAGGACAATATTGTGCTCTTTGCATTTTAGGAGAAGTTTTTGTTTTGAGCTGGGCACTGGGAACCTGTGGGGGAAAGGAAGGTGGAATCATCCCCTTAGGCAACACTGTGAGAACAGAGCTCCTCCACAGCCACTACTCCAACTCTGCAGCCATTGTACATCCTCATCCATTGTGGGAAGGACTGGTGAACCAGCAAAACAGCAGATCCCGCAGTCCCATCTTTTCCCTCCTCTGGCCTACCCTGGCACCACCTTAAACCCTTCCTGCCAGCTGCAAGGAGGGAGATTCAGAGAGATTGAACTCCATACCTTAGAGATTTGGACCCCTCATACATCTTCTTCAAATTATCCCTTGCTCTTTTCATCAGAATCACAGTAGATGTAAGCAGCAGGATTTACCAGTTAGTGAATATTGGGATGAATTGGGTTCTACATGTTTAAGATAGTCCCCAAAAAATTAAAAATGGAATACTCTTCATAGTGTATGTTAATGGAATAATAATTGGTCTGTTTTCCATGTCTGTATTTATTTTTAAAAGTTTCTTGTTATGTTAACTATATCTACTTTTAATCCCTCTCATTACATGCTCATATAGTACACAAATTGCTGCATAACTGCACAGGCACTATCATTTTCTGAAAAGCCAAGACTTAAGCCAACCAGCTACACTCCCCATTTATAGGATTACATATAAAGTCGGACATTCTCTCACCTACATGCATACTCCCTCTCACTATTCAGTGCTTAATTTGTGCCAGGGCTTGCCAGGACTGAGCCCTGGAATCTCTGGCTTGCTGCAATAGTTATGAATGTAAAAGAAAATGGCTTGAGCCCCAGCATCTCTTTCATTACAAATTAAGCACCATCACTGTTCATTTACAGGTTCACAATATTCATGCTTAAACAACCAGCTTTTCAGGGCCTGCACAATGTTTAAGGAAATGAACTAGTCTTCCACTCTGAAGCCCATTCTATCTCTTTTAACCACTGTATTTGGAATACAGTCACTGAACTGGCTAAATTGAAAATCCTGACTTCAGTCTTCTCTCTATTGAAAGATGTCAAAAGATGCTGCTCCCTCAGTGGGACCTAGATTTTTATAGTTCATCTTCTCCCAGGTCCTCCTTCCCTTTTATGACACCAGCAGTACAGGTAAAGCTCTCCCTTTGTCATGAAGTTCATCCCTCTCTTATCAAACACCAGACTTCTTCTATCTGAGAACTCAAAAAAATACACTTTTAGATTCTGTTCCTTTGTTAAGAAATAAAGGGATCTTTCCTCTTAGTCCCAGGTGTTTCTTTCCTCCTCCTTTGTGAAAAGAACTATGTTCCAGTGATCCTTCTGCTCAAAGATGAAGGTAACTGAATAAAAGTTAACACAAAATGAAAAGAAAAAAAAAAGAGTTTAATGCCTCTCCCCTACCAAAGAAAGTGACAGACTAATATTACCCTTTACAGGGTGGAATAGCAGATGGTGGTGAAATGGATTAGATCATTGCAAAATTATTTTTAAATAGAAATATCGTAGAGGTCCTAGGTACGTGTCTCCACTAGACTAAAATAAGGTAGATCTCCTCGAGAATGCCCTAGGTTTTAATGTTCCTGTTATAGAAAATGTGTGTTTGTAGTGACATGCTCTTATTACAGTTACTGCACATCTCCAATACTATGATAACTCTGGGGTTTTTTTGGTTATAGTTTGATACTGCAAGTGTAAGCAGGGTCTGAATGAGCTCTCCTCTGACATCTAGTGATGATCTGGGGAAGAGGACTTCAGGAGCTAACCTTGTTTGCATGGGCACTCCCACCCTGAGTAGGTGCTCAGAACAATGGGACTGCTTTTCTCAAGTGATCAACTTTGGCTGGTGTTGGGTTGGAAATCACTTTACAAATCACTTACTGCATCCAGCTGAATGGAGCCCTTCGCCATGGGAATCAGGACAAGCAGATGTGTGGTTACTCCAACAAGACCTTGACCCATGTCCTGTGTACTTGCAAGCCCTAGTTCAGAGACTGGCAGCTGTGCCACAAGATCGCCTGGTCAGAGCCATCCTGCCACCTGTGGGGAAGGTGGCAGTGAATTCCATCATCACTGGACAGTTGGTTGCAACCAGATGTCACAACGGAAGGAACGGAAGAAGATCACCAAGGTAGACATCATAGTCCCCTTCAAGAACAGGACCCCGACCTTCTATGATGCCGAAGCTCAAAACAAGAAGAAATACGCACCCCTGGCCATTTGAACCTCAAAGGGCTATGAAGCTCAAATGCATGCATTAATTGTCAGAGCCCTGGGTGAATGGGAACCCTACAACGAGCAAGGATTTTGGGCATGTGGAATCAGTCGGCATTATGCTCAGCTAATGTGATGCCTCATGATGTCGGACATCATCAGGTGGTCCAGGGACACCTACACGGAACACATTTCCAGGCATAGTCAATACCAGAAGGAATGAGCCAGAGCATGCTGGAAAAGCAATGCAAAAAGACCTTTGCTTTGTGGACTGTATTTTCTATAGGACTAACTATCTTGAACTTATCATTCAATGAGGGACAATCAACACTCATTGTTATACTTGCTTGCCACTAACCAACCTCAGTATTTCTCTTGTATGAGTGATGTACCCGAATGTTGTAAGGGTTATATCTCAACTGTATCACTAAATGAATAACCCTTAATCTGGGATAATGCAGATTATGTACTTTTTGTACTGCATAACTTTTGAACCAAATCTTGTACCTTTTGGATAATCTATGCATTATTCCCAGGTGTATAGAATCTTGTCCCTTCAAAAACTCTGTATTTGATAATTTTATAACATTAGCTTTAATATTGAAGGCAGGAGTAATGAAATGTTGTTATCCTTATTGTATGAGTAAAGGGCAGCAGAATTATATTTAGCCTGTCCTGATTGAGGGGGTCACCTTCAACTGAACTGAACTTGCTAAGCAGGAGGCTTGGATTCCATACCCATTTGAAAGTGAGAGGAGGTGGGGCCAAGTGTCCCTGCTGGGGGGGTGGGTATGGGCTCTTCCTCAGAGCCCTAGGCATGGTTTAACCTACCCCTCCGCACTGTTCAAAGTCAGAGCTAATTAAGGCTCCTTTAGGAGTTTTGTTTTGTTAAGTGATCACTAGAGTTGAAATCAATTATTGTGGAACAAGGTTTTCTGCCCACATTGCTTCAGCAATGAAGTTCCCCCACTGAGAGCTGACAATCACTAAGAGCTGAGTGGACCCTTCAGAGACCAGTATAATTCACAGTAAAGAAGCAGGTGGCAGAAGAAGGTGACAATGTGTAGCGGAACAGTTGGAGGTGGGGCAGCCAGCAGGGCAGGAAGTGGAGCCATCAAAGGGCCTTCTTCCCCGCACCAACCAGGGTGGGAGGTGAACTCCGCAGATGCACCTCTGAACTCTGGGTCTTCACTGACCAAAGACAACAACTGTGAATGAGATGTGATGAAGGGAGGGGTACATTAAAGGAACTTTTAGTTGCTGGATTTGAGACTCTGAGGCAAAAGGACACTGCCCAATAAACTCTGGGGTGAGTGTTTTGCTCACGGTTTTATGCTAATGAATCCTGCTCGTGGCATTTTCCCAAATTAATGCCGAGTTACTTTCCCCCTTTTATTAAAAAAATATTTTCTACATTCAGTCTCTGTGGTTGTGAGAGGGGAAGTATTGTCTCTAGAGGTACCCAAAGGGTGGTGTGTAATTGTCCCAGGTTAGTGGGTGGAAGCTCTTGGCTGGTTTTGTGACAAATTGTTGAAAAGAAACCCCTAGATATTTAACCCATCCCTTGTTGCTGCCGACTCCAACTGGCATAAGGGTTACACAAGATATCTCATTCTTTTGTGTTTCTATATATTCTTATGGCAATTCCATTGGTAACCCCTGTGTCATTATTACTTTAGGGTAGCAGAAAGCCTTTTTCCACTTTAGGCAGGCTTACCAGAGGTTGTAAATCAGTAATGCTTCATCGAGGTCATTGGTGCCATGATGATTTACCCCAGCAGAGGACTTGGCCCCAAAATTTTCCAATAAATGTAATCAACAGGCAAAAGTCAACTGGGACTCAATTACCTTTTATCTGAAAAAAATATAATGAAGTGATTTTCCTCATTTATTTTAGCTGACCTATGAAAGTCAAGGTGGCCCATTGAAACTGAATTCCATTGCTGTGTCATGGCAACCTTAAAAGAACACTCCAGCCAGCAGAATTCACTTTTCACATTTTATTCCTACGTGGGGTGGAAAAGGTTGCACAGTCTCAGATCCATCAAAACTTTGAGGCTCCTGTAACTTTGCCATCTCCTCACAGATAGACAGTTTACCGCAACCCATCTTTGGCAGCTGAGCAACTTGTCTTTTTCTCACTCCTGAGTTTTTGATCTTCTTCCCAGCTAAGGCTGCCAGACAGTCCATGACCCATCCAACTGATAGCAACAGTTAATAATTGTTGTGCATCACATTACTGTTCTGCCTCTGATTCACTGGTCCAGCTGGGCTCTTTCAGAACATCAGGATCTGATTCCAAGGCTCTTGACTTAACAGATCTTGATTTGTGATTTACCCAAGTGCCCTGTAAAAAGCCATAATTTTAAATTCTCCATAAAGCTCCCAGTGGTATGCTGAACTTGTCTATACCCTTCTCCGCACATCTTTTACTGCCCTTACCCCCAAATAAATCACTACTAGTTGCAGAGTCTCCTCCTCTAACAACGCAGTACCATTATATTTTGTTTTTAAAAAGGGGCATAGAATTATTAAATTCATTATTATTATTACCACTTTATTATTCTTTACACTATAGTAACACCTACAGGGATCGACTGAGATTGGGCCCCATTGTGCTAAATGTTGTACAAACATAGTGAGGAATAGTCCCAGCCTCAAAAAACTTAGTCAAAACAGACAAAGGGATTATTATCCTCTGTTTAAACAAATGTTGTACTGAAGCACAGAGATATTAAATGATTTGGCTAAGGTCATATGGGAAGATTTTAGAACTAAACTCAGAGCTCTTAAATTATAACCAAGTGCCTTTACCACAAGACCATCCTTTCTCTCTTAATTAAAAATAAAACAGGTTTTGGAACCATAGATGGCCCACTGCCACTGACCCAGGTTACAGAGGGGCATCAGATGTGTTTCTTATTGCCAGAATTAGGGTAATCTCTTTTAAAATTCCAGGATGCTCAGAAGCACTGAGTTTTATTTAAAAGAATACAAGATATTCCCACTGCCAAGGCCAGTGTTTCATGCCTCACAGAATAACTGGCACAAATACAATTCATGCTCACTGCTGTAAACAAGATGTAATGGAGCGCATAGCAGCAGCCACACTGTCACATATTATCACTGCTCTACTTGCATATAATTAATTCCTTGAGAAAGACACCATTATAATGTAACAATTCAAAACAATTTCCCAACCAGTGTCTGTCTTGGAAACAACACGTCGAAGTCAGGATAATGGTTTGAGCTAAGTACTCTCTTCTTTTTCTGTACCGGAGCCAAAAAGCTCTGTATCCATCAGCACTGCAACCAGCCTGCTCACTATAATGAGACTATGCAGAGCCTTAGTGGGAAATGAACCTATCTTTTAAAGATATTTTAGTACTAATTAAGGAAGGAAGGAATAATGCATATCAGGGTGCGCAATGGTTGTAAAACAACCATACTTCTGGGGCGCTGAATGTCTTTAAACAATGCTGCCAAGTGGAGTAGCCACATCTCATTTGTTCTTGGAGGTAGCAGCAAATTGCTATTTTCCCACGGTAACTAAAATACTTTTTAAGCCCAGCAATATTGTTTACAAGTAATATAAATAGAAGATAGAGTACACTGGGAAAAAAACCACCAAGCCAAAAGAAGAATACTAAGAAGCACAGTACAACAGAGAAAATATTTGTCAGTTGAAAGGTACATTATTTTTAGCCAAACCAATATTACCATCTGAGGAACACCCAAATGCAAAATAATTATGGATATGCTAAAAAGAGTCAAAGCTTTATACTTTTTAGTAAAACATGTTTTTTTTAATATTCATGCAGGTATGTTGCTTTCAGTGAAGTATTGCGGTATAGGTGAATGAAAAACTAGGACTAAATCTCCTATAAGGTTGGCATCTACAGAGTAAAACTTTGCAGGCGTGGCACAGAGAGAAGCCACGCTTCAGATAAGTGGTTGTTAAAATATTACTTATATGCACACATAGTAATTTAAACTATGATGTAGGGATCATCAGTGATCCAGAAAACCACAATGGCCATAACCGCTTAGTGTTGAAATTATATGAAGAAGTTATTCTGACATTTCACCATGGTAGATGTCTCAGTTTCAGGGGGCCTGCACCTGTGTTCACCCTCCATGTTCCACTCCAGGAATGCACAGTCAGGTCTCAAGTGTCCAGCCATCACCTGTCTCTGGGAAGAACTGATGTCCTACTCTCCTGTGACCTAGGATTTTAAGGCCGTCCAGCCCTCTGCAGTACACTGGGATAGCCTCAGCAAGCCAGTCTACCTAAAACCACTGCCTGAGCTTTGCTCTCTCACAGATGGCTATAATTTACCAGTAATCCAAACAGCTTTTTCTAAGCAAACACATTCATTCTTAAGATAAAAGCATTACAAAGAATACATACTGTGACAGGGCCAGACCTAATGGCTATAGGAGAGTATTGGAGGGTATATATATTAGCCCCAGGATCAACAAATCCTTGTTCCCTGGGTCATTCAGCCGGGGTTACTCCAGGTCAGTTAGGCCAGTTAGGCCAGCTGAGGCCAATTAAGGAGCTTGCCCCAGCAGTTAAAAGCCTCTCTGTCAGCCAGATAGGAATAGCTGAAAGGGAGTTGAGAGGAGGAGTGGCACAGTGCTACAGGGCTCAGAGCTATTGCTGCTGGTGCCACAACAACAAATATACGGGAGTTAGGGAGAAGCCCCTCGGGGCAGTGCCGAGGGTCATAGGTATAGAGGCCTGAAAGAGGACCTGGCTGCTCAGATAACTGGGCAAAGGAGTTGAGGTGGGGTGACCTTACCTGAACAGGGGAGGATCACAGGGACAGAGAGACCCAAGACGAAGAAGGCAGAAAAACCCTGGCCCCGGTTCCAGGATGTGGACCGTGAGCAGTGGGACCAAGGACAGGCGAGCCAGGGAAGGTAGTAGCTCTCGTGGACTAAGCGGTTTGAGGCTACTCCTTGCAGGGTCCCTCAGTTGGGGCCCAGGGTTGAGGGCGGGACCACCCTCCCCCCTCCTCCCACCCAGCCATACCGCCAGTGTAGCTAAAGAGAGTGCAGGACCCGTGGAGAGACAGAACAGGCCCCCCTCGCCACAATACATACATACATACAAGTTCCTATAGGCTTACTAATAAACAAACAGGAATTGCCCTTCTTCCTAATGGGGCACTAGTAGGCTGACATCCATTACCATTTTTCCACAAGGGATTGAGACTCTCCCTCGTCCCTCTACCCCCCCTTGGAAAGAAGGTTCTGTCCATTTATTGAATCAAAATGAGACCATGTCAGTTCAAGCTCAGCTTTTTATACCAAAGAGCTTTTTTTTTCTCTTGGAATCTGGAAAACTCAATCTGAACAAGTATATGCAAACCACCTCAGGGGGAGGTACCTATCTGGAGTTATTTACAATTTTACCAACTATACTTAGTCACCCCCCACTGTTTTTTGTTCCTGGAGGAGCTGTGGTAACCCAACCTCCTGAAGCAGTACACAACCTTACATAAATCATTCATAAATTTAATACAGTGCTTCCCAAAGATAACAGTATGGTGTTGCAATATCTGTCACAATGGGCTTCCTGGAGAGCTTTGCATTGCTAGACCTAATGTGTATGTGATCCTCTGTGTATGTCATGTTGAATCAATGGGCACTAATCATCCAGCCACTACTGCCTGAGAGAGCCACAGCCAAAGGTGATCCTGTGGCATCCAACACCCACAGACAGCACTGTTTTAGAAAGTGGGCTGCTACTGGTTAATCCTGGGGTTTCCAAAAAGTGCTGGGACAGCACCCGTAAATGTCAGTTGACCACCGTTAGTGTGATTCAAACTGCTACCACAATGAGTTTGGAAATGTGCTTACCAGCCAATGGTGATGTGTCAGAAATGGAGGACATTAACCAGACAAAGAGGACTTTCACACATTTCTCTGGAGGCCCTGATGTATAAGGGCATTTCCAATTACTGCCCTTCACTTTAGCATCTGGACAGTGAGCTCCTCAGACATAGGAGTCAATGTTTTCAGACTGGTCATGCTTTCTTGGATAAAGGGCTAGTTTGCTGTGGAATTCTAGTTAAACTCAAGGTTAGCATCATGTGTGGCAATTTTTCCTGACAGCAAGGTCTTTCACCTCGATGAGGTGAGAATTATTGGGGGATGGTAGTGGACAGCTAAACATTTCTGGATTTGAGCATCAAAATTGGTGAGGCAGTTGACTACTTAGGACAACTATTGACTCCTCACCATCATCCCCAATTTGCTGGTCCTGGGCCAGTTGGTTTTGGGGATGTCTTGTTTTATTATCTTAAGAAATTGTAGTGATTTGGCAAAAATCTAACCATTGTAGGAGTCCTCCTTGATCCCTCCCATTCACAAAGAATGAGATATAAGGTAAACCTGACCTTTCTATTAAGTGAACATTCAATCACTAGCAATAGTATTTATTCATTGTTCAAGTAGGACAATAAATATAATATCTTAGACAGCACATCCCCATTACTCAGTCATTTCTTATTGTTTGAATTCCCATACAAAAATTATGTCTGGCTACTACCCCATCTAAAAAAACCACACCAGATATTACAGTAAATGAATAGCTACTGAAAATACATAATAATATAAAATTATTGCAATGATGGATCTATCACAAATGGTAGAGATTCTAAAAAATTGATATAAACAAAACTAAGTTTCTCTCTCCCTGTTTCATGATGTATCATGGAACCTCAGTCCTGCACTCTCACAAAAAGAAAATAAAAATCTATATTAATGGAAGACTAAGAAAAGTCTACATCAATTTTAATTAAAAGATTATATTAAACTAATGTGGTTAAATAACTATCTGCCTTTAGAGAACAGAACGACTGACTGGGGATCTGGAGTCTTTATCTCCAGCTAGACCCAGATGCATCACTAATAGTGCTGCACAACAAACAGTTTTTCCCATCCTATAAATGTTTTTGAGAGTTCAAACATTTTGCCCCTCTTGAATCATGACAAAAAGTCAAGATATCAAAAATATTTGTGAACTGAAAAACTGTCTGGTTTTGTTTGTCTAGGGCAGTGGTTCTTAACCTTTCCAAACTACTGTACCCCTGAAGCCTGAGTCCCACCCCCACGGGGCTGAGGCATGTAACTTAGTTTCATGGTGCCCCTGTAGCTCCAGGCAATTGCCTTTCTTGCCACCCCCAATACCAGCTCTGCACTTGCGACCCCTCTAAAACCCCAGGTTAAGAAACATTGGTCTAGGGGGAATTGAAATGTTTCATGTCAATTTTTACCCCATTTTTCAGTCTAATTGTGTTAAATTTCAAATCAAAATGGAAATTTGAACTGGAATTTTTAATTTAAAAAGTATCAAGACAAAATGTTTTGACTATTTTAAAATGTTTTTCTTAAACCTTTTTTGTTTTTTGTTGGGTTTTTTTTTTGTTATGAAATTCATCAAACCCAACCCTGTTTTGCAAACAGTTTCAGTGGTGAAAAATTTTCAACAAAAAAGTAATTTGCAAAATTCCCAACCAGCTTTAGTCACTAAGCAACTGGATAGTGTAGTAGATGCACCTGTAGATGAGTCCAAGCTGAAGAAAAATTGATAGAGGGGTTGATTTTTGGGCACTGACATTATACACATCTCTTGGCTGTTTTGTCTCTCTCACTAACTAAATACATGTCTATTTCTTTTTTCTTAACAATAATCCGAATTTGTTGGTGCTGTTCGGTCTGGAGAGGTTGTTTTCAGAACTACACAGTTCAAATGTTATGGATGAAATTCTGACTCTATTGATGTCATTCGGAGTTGTGCAATTTACTTCCATTGGGTCAGGATATAGCCCCATATCTCTACAAATTAATAGAGTAAAGACTTATGAGGAATGAAGCAAATGAACAGAACACTGTTCAAGTGTAATTTTGGATACGTTTCAGAATTAGGTACTGTATATTGTATTTTCTGCAAAGAGCTAAACATTCCTCTTATGTCAGGAGAAAATAACAAGTGAAGCAGAAAGCAAAGGAATTTGCAAAAGTCCCAGTGGGCTTTCACACGTGGAGATTCCTAATGATGTCCTTGATACTGTCCAAATGCACAGGCTGAGGAGTATACATTTTTTGTCTTGACACTCAGAAGAACCCAGCATGATTATTATATGTTTATGCGGGATTATAAAGCTACATGTTTATAGAGGGTACAATATGATAGGCTTCATTAGCACAAACACTATTATTACCTCCTATCTGCCCCACTGATGGATAGCATCATTTAGCCTTTCTTTTGAGATGAGCCTTTTTCATTGTCCATTCCAAACAATTTACAAGGGAGCTGTCTAAAGCCAATAAGGTAGAGGAAACTAGAGAACAGTTGGTGGAAGGTTATTTTAAATGTTAATGGCTATATAGACTTGAAGACATATGGAGGATACCAATTAGCAGAAACAAAGATGGGCAAACTACTTCTGATAAAAGAAGAAACTACTCACACTGAATGAATCTGGAACTTTTAGAATTTTGTTACATTTTTGGTTTGCTCTGGTTTAACATTTTTTACCTTTCCTCTGCATTTTTTGGCCTCAACTGGAATCAGAGGCATTGGTACGGAGTATCTTGGGAGAAGCTGTGCTTGATGTACTTGTTAAACTAAGTACTAGTGGAAATTAAAAAAAAAAAAGTTTTTATGAGTTCAGACCACAGGGGGTTGGACAAATACAAGCTTTAGATTAGCAGTTGAGCTTTTGGATACTTACTTGACCTAAAACAAATCTCTGAGCTTTTTGAATTTTACACATCACTAATTATAAACATGAGAAAAATATTTCCCAAGCCTACTCGAAATAAAGTATGTCCCTGCTACAGTCAAATCTGTCTTGGAGTAGTTATAAACATTATCTTGTGAATGGGCAATTGAGAAAAGAAGGTCTTGCTAAATTTATCCACACACAATTACTATGTTAAAACAAGGTTAAAAGTCTAGAGGTACATAGTTAACGCAGTAGTTAATTGTATCTTAAATCATTATTTACTTAAAATTAGAATTTGTGCTAAAAAACTTATTTTTCCTGGTGCTAATTTCATAAAGTACTCTCTTCATTAGTTGGAAGAGTGATAATGTTTTAATTAAAATAAAATAAAATATTTGTCATTTTTTTTTATTGTATTTTATTGTAGAAGGTCAGTATGGCTGATGTATATCAACAACTTCACTTCCCAAATTGCAGACTATTCTGCTTCCCACAATCTCTTCAGAAATGATGCACAATCCCACACCCACAGAAAAAAATCACAAAGATAAAAAAGGAAACAATATGATGGGTGCCATATGAAAACCACCAACTTCTCCTCTCCTTCTCTTCTCCTGACGTCACCTTTACCTGTGGCATTTTAACTCAGTGCGCCTTAACTTTTCCATACACGACTGTCCTGAACATCTTTCCCTTCTAGCCAGGAATCACTGTTCATTTAGCACCATGGGAAGGGCAGGGTAGCTGTGGTCCCCCTACACCTGTTTGTGACTCCTTTGGGGGTAATGACCTCAGGCTAAGAACTCTTCCCTTTTCTAACCTAGATCCAGATCCTGCTCCTTTTGTTCATGCTACTAGTGCCATTGAAGTCAGAGTGTGGGTAAAGTTTGTTCATATGAATATTGCAGGGCTGGGACATTAGACTTTAAGCACTTCAGGTCAGAGCCTGGATCGTCACTCAGTAGTGGGCCATGCAAATGTATAATGAGATAGCCAAGTGTTGAACAACCAACAATTATACTATACTCAGCAAAAACAGAATTCTACCTTTAAAACAAAACAATACATAAACATCATAACAGAAATGTATTTGAAGTGAAATTAGTGCTTGAGAGAGGTGTGACACTGACATTCCTGTGGACAGAAATGACTCTTTTATGGCTAACCAGAGGCTAGCACAGGCAGTCACAAAGCAAGTTCCAGCTTGAATGGCCAATGGGTTTGAAACCAGATGTGGAGGGAATGCTCCTTAGGTGATATGAAATAGTGCTATGTCCATGAACATTGAGGACAAGACTTTCAGATTTGCATGCAGTGTCTCAGCGGAGTCTCTTTCCATAAAATCTCAGGCAATCTCCAGATCTACTATGCTGATTGCACCACACCCATAGTGGCTGATAGGGGACACTGGACCTACCTTCTACTGGGGTTCCAGTCCAGGAACCCTCAAAAGAGCAGTTCAGGTCTACACTCCCTCAGACATTACTGCTCCTTCCCTGGCCTGCATCCTACACTGCCTTTTTCAGGCTTCTACTCTCCTCTTTGCATCAGGGAGCATCACTGAAATCCTTCTATCTTCAACTTCTAGGCTTTAAACAGGTCCTGCCTGTTCCTTCCCAGTTGAACTTTATTTTCAATCAGTCTCACTGCCCCTGAGCTCCCTAGCAGATGCAGCCTACAGCTAATTGGCCTCTCTTGCCACCTTCACTCCTTCAGTGCTAGTGTGGCGTGAACATCCCTTCACAATTCTATATGGTATTTAGTCAATTTTATTGAAATTCTTTCCTATGAATCTCCACCAATTTGGGGGTTGTGTATATGTAGGAGGGGAGGATGGTGAATAATGTAGATAAGAATTATTAGTCTTTCAGTGTGAGACAGGACTGGAAAAAAGAGTGCCCCTTCCTTTCTCTCCCTTTACTTCAGTCAAGCAAACTGTCACCCTTCATTTTTTTTGGAATAAAACCCAGGTCATTTCATGATAAAGAATGGGGTGAAAGTAAACATATTTACATCTCTGTATCTCATTTACTGTCTTCTACCAGCCCTGGCTGGAAGTGAAGGAGATTCTCTTAGCACTCGTGTACATCATACCTTTATTATACCAACATCTATATTGGATCATCCATCCTGCAGCCACAGGCTTGGCTTCTTCTTGAAAAAAGTCACCTTATTTCTTGTTCTTCTCCTCAAATACTTTCTCGTCCTGCTCCTTCATTTCTATTTTCTGTTTTTCCATTTTGTAAACCTTTGTTTTCTCTTTCTTTTCCGCTTTTGTCTCCTAACATTTTCAATCCACATTCCTTCTCTTTCTCTCTGCCATACCATTCACTCTCTTCTCTGGTTCCCCCTTTCCCTGCCACAATATGGTGCATGGGAGGAAAAAATGCAGACACTGGGTCAGCAGCCACTCACAGGTGATGATCAAGCAGCTGAACTGGCTGTTCTAAATCAAAGTCAAAAAGAGTCAATGCATAGAACAGGTCCAAATGATGGGAGAAATATTGCAAATTTCCCAACACTGGCAGAGATTGAACTACACTGGTACTTGTAGTGGTCAGATAAAATAGTTCAGTCCCCATGCTTATTCAGCCCTTGATCTACTGAGACAGTCAATATGAGTGCTAATTAATGCCAACTCTATTCACAGTCTATGTGCAATGGATATCAGTCCACTAGCTGCAATGAGACCATCAAACTCTTCACTTAAGCCACTAAAGAGGCATCAGATTGAAAGCTTTCGTTATATTGACTATGAAGAAAAGGATTGGTTTTTCATTACTAATTTCCTGCACAATCTAGTCTCCTAAAATCTGGGTTCTTATACACACACACACACAATTTATGATATTGTTTTTACTCATTGTGTACACACACACACACACACAGTAGCTTGAAAGTGAAATCCATGTCATAACCAATTTCCCCTCCTTTTATTTTATGCAGGCACTGGCTTGTTACTGTAAGGTTGATTTTACCAGTAACTGCTGAACTGCTAGAATTCATTTTCATAAAGGGAAAAATAGTACTGAAGCATTCTGCTGGAGGAAAAATATAAATATTCAAGGAACTAGCAAACAGACAGAAAAATGAGAAAAATAAAAGGAAAAAACTAGTCAAATTTTGATCCTATTAACCTTTCAGTTTCTGCCATTCAGATTTACATATATTGTGTCATGTTTTCCTGGCCTTTTAAAAGTTTGGTGTTTGCTTTGAATTTCACTTGGCCATCTGAATAGGTTAACAGTAGCTGAACTGGCTCTGAAAACATACAGCCATAATTAAATTCCAGTTTTATCCTCTCTCTAAACCAAGTTCAAACCATTAAGACATAGACAAAAATACATTTTTGACAAATTACAAAACAAAAGAAGTCAATCTCAAACCCAGTTCCAATAAATTATATAGGATACAGATGACTTAAAATATCAGTCTGAAGCAAGAAAGCATGTAATCACTGAAAAAAATCAATCATAACTCACGGTTGAAGCCTGAAGGCACCGGAAGCAGCAGAGGGGACCAGTTGAACTCACGTCCAGCAGGTGGAGGGAGCCAGCAGAGGGGACTGATTGAGCCCCACAACTGAGAGGTGGTCAGTAGGGCAGGTGAAAGTGAGAAGGGAGAGTGAAGGACATGCCCCACGTACTCTGGGGAAGGGTGGGTTCTGCTCGTTGTGTTCATGAATTCTGTTTGCACTGTTTTCTCAAACCAGTGCTGTTACTTCCTTCCTTTTATTAAAAGGTTTACTTTCTACACTCAGACTCTGTGCTTGCAAGAGGGGAAGTATTGCCTTTTGGGGACACCCAGGGAATAGTGTCTGATTTCCCAGGTGACTGGGTGGGGGCTTGTATCATTGACAGGAAACCCTAGATATAGAACCCGGCCCTTGCTGCTGCTGACTCCAGCAGAAGGGTTACAGAAGCATCAACTGGAGTGGATTTTTAAAATCACAGAATCATAGAATGGGAATGGACCCTGAGAGGACATTGCCTGTGTCTGAGAAAAACACCCTAGAAACCACATATTCACCAAGGTCACCAATTATGATATGTTCTGTACAAAGTATGCCTTGTTTAGTATTCACCAATGTCATACAAATATGATGTGTTCTGTACAACATGTGATTTGTTTGATATTATTTTAAAAATCTTGATCTGCTAAACATTAATATCCTGTTGGATTGTATGTGCTATATTCCTAATGGAGCTCCAGTATGTGGATGACAATGTAATTATTGCTCAATCTGAAATGGATCTCCAAATCATTCTCAATGCATTTTCAGAAGCCTACAAAAGTATTGGCCTAACTTTAAACATCAGGAAAATTCAAGTTATTTATCAAGTTCTGCTCCAAATGGAGAATACTGCCCTCCCTCCCCCATTCAAATCAATGGAGAAATGTTGGAGAACGTGGATCATTTTGCCTATCTTGGAACCTATCTTTCATCAAAGGTAGACATTGACATGGAAATAAAACACTGTTTGAAATGTGCGAGCACAGCCTTTGGATGTTTGAGTAAGAGACTCTTCTTAAATCATGCCATCCTTGCTGAAACGAAACTCCTGGTCTACCATGCTATTGTTATCCCAACTCTGCTGTATGTCTCAGAAAACTGGACCACATACAGAAGACATCTCAAGAGCCTGGAAAAGTACCACCAATGGTGCCTTTGCAAGATCCTTCAGATTAGCTGGGAGGATAGACGTACAAACATCAGCGTCTTGGCTGAAACAAATTCTACCAGGATTGAGGCCACGATTAGCCAAAGCCAAGTTCACTGGATAGGTCATGTTGTTCACATGCCTGACTCCCACCTCCCCAAGAGAATCCTTTTCTCACAGCTGAAAGGAAGTCAGTGAAGCCATGGAGGGCAAAGAAAGTGCTTCAAAGACACCTTGAAGGCAAATAAATGAAGAGGTGCAACACTGACATCAATACTTGGGAGACCCTCGCTCAGGACCATCCAAAATGGAGGAAAGATCTGTTGGAGGGATCACAACACTTTGAAACTGCTCATCAACAAATAGAAGAGGAAAAGAGGAACAGGCAGAAAGAACATCAGAACATTCAATGCAGCAACACTGTGCCTATCCTTCATGGAAACACCTGTCCTTATTGTGACAAGACATGTGGACCTAGGATTGGGTTATGGAGCCACTTGCAGACCCACTACTGAGATCTCTGGAAGACAATCTTACTCATTCATGAGTGATCGCTGATGAACATGTTGCAAGATGGGAAACTCCCACAAACAACCTTTCTGTCACAACAATGGCGTGGCCAGACGGTGTTAATGGCTCTCTCTCACCCATTCAAGAATAGATCCTACTAACAGAGTTGCTTGGCCAATGGGAAGCAACCACCATGTCACATGCATGGACTATTCTAGCAAGCTGAAACAGATTATTAAAGCGGGGGGAGAAGGTGACATCATCATTTGGCTCCACTCCCATTCAACTGAACACCTGAAGGATCCTTTGGAAAACAAAAGGACTTTGAAAGGGGGGAGACATTGCTAATTCAAATATTGGTGGTGTGTAGAATTTAGAGTGCAATTTTATGTTTATTCCTTTGGTAACATCTTTTAATCTCTTTATATTTGCTATTTATAATCACTTAAAAATCTATTTTCTTGTAGTTAATAAACTTGTTTAAATGTTTATCCTAATCAGTGTGGTCTCGAATTGGAGTATCTAGGAATCTTAGCTCAATAACAAAAGCTGTTGCATGTCTTCCCCACAACGAGGGGGGAGCAGAATTATTAATGTAATTTTGGGGATAGACTCCTTTTGGTGCAGTTCTTAGAAACTGGAGAGGCGTGATTGTCTGATGCCTCTCTATTGTTGGTTCATGAGTGGCTAGGCAATATAACTCAGTTGGGTGTGTCTCTGCCTATAGATGGCTGTATAAATGTAGCTTGCTGACAGCATCACAGAGTGAGAGGTAACCCAGGTTAACCTTCATGTGATCTAGCTGTGTGTGGTGCTCTGCATGTCATTGGGCTAGGTGATGATAGTGCCAGGAGGGGCTTTCTGCTTGACCCTAGCAAGGCATTGCGAGGGACATCCCAGGCTGGGAAATGAAGAGGGCATGGCATTCCCAGTCTTCAGGCTGCATCCCAGGGAAACCTGTCAAATTTTACACAAACTGCTCAGTAACAAAAGCTAGAGCATGTTCCTTCTCCTTTCAGGGAAGGATGGGACTGGATGATAATCTTCACTGGTCAGGCTTTTTGACCAGGGTAGACAGTGGGTTCGTGGGCTGAGGAGCCTGCTGGAGTTTCTCTATTGTTGGTTCTTGAGTGGCTGGAAAGCATTCATTGAACTAAGCTGGGTGTGGTCTCTGCCTCTGGAGGACTGTGTAAATTCAATACCTGCCCAGGGTTTGTGGCCTGTCACAGTATCACAGTGTGAGAGGAAGCCCATGATGGTCAGACAGAGGGCTCAGTGGTATCCCAGCTACCAGGCAGGGGTACTTCATACCACCACAGTCATGTAATCCAGTCCCCTGCACTTATTGCAGGACCAAGCATTATCTAGACCTTCCCTGACAGGTGTTTGTCTAACCTGCTCTTAAAAATCTCCCATGAGTGAGATTCCACAACCTTCCTATGCAATTTATGTCAGTACTAAACTACCCTGACAGTTAAGAAGTTTTTCCTAATGTCCAACCTAAACCACCCTTTCTTCAATTTAATCCCATTGCTTATTGTCCTATCCTCAGAAGTTAAGGAGAACAAATTTTCTCCCACCCCTCATAATAACCTTTTATGTACTTTAAAACTTTTATCATGTCCCTCCTCAGTCTTCTTTTCTCTGACTAAACAAACCCAATTTTTTCAATCTTCCCTCATAGGTCATGTTTTCTAGACCTTTAATCATTTTTGATAATCCTTTCTGGACTTTCCCCAATTTATCCCCATCTTTCCTGAAATGTGGGGCCCAGAACTAGACACAGTGTGCTGATCACACGTCAACTGGATTAGAGTACAGCAGAAGAATGTTTTCTTGTGTCTTGCTTACAACACTCCTGCTGATAATCCCAGAATGATGTTGGCTTTTTTTGCAACAGTGTGACACTGTTCATGCATATTTAGCTTGTGATCCACTATGACCCCCAAATCCCTTTCTGAAGTACTCTTTCCTGGGAAGTCATTTCCCATTTTGTATGTGTGCAATTGACTGTTCTTTCCTAAGTAGAGTACTTTGCATTTGTCCTTATTGAATCTCATCCTATTTATTTCAGAATATTTCTCCAGTTTGTCCAGATCATTTTGAATTTTAATCCTATCCTCCAAATCATTTGCAACCCCTCTCAGCTTGGTATTATCCACAAACTTTAGAAGTGTACTTTCTATGCTATTATCTATTATTGATGAAGATATTGAACAGAACTGGACCCTGAACTGATCCCTGCAGGACTCCATTACATATGCCCTTCCAATTTGACTGTGCCCCACACCTAGTGGGGACGCATGGTAGGTAGAAGTTAGGAAGTTGACAAGAGATATGCAGGCTATGAAGAGTAGCTTGCATATCTCCCGTCGACTGGCACCGAATTTCGCCAGCAGTGTAGACATAGCCTGGCTTGTATTTCCCTAGTTTGTTTATGGGAAGGTCATGCAAGACAATATCAAAAGCCTTACAGTAAATCTAAGCATTAATTACAAGAGAGAAGTCAAAAATTAAAATGCTGCCATCTTTAGAGATCTTCATTTTGTTTCACATTCTTGTAGTATCTCTACATCTCTGCCTTCTGTCTTACATGGTCTAGGTTTTTATATGGTTTACTAGATTTTGGAGATCTGAAACAGGAGTTCCCTAGCAGTGGAGTCTACCAGATTGTGTTAACATTTTCTGCCCCCAGTCTTAAATAAGTTGTAGCACCCCAAATATTGTTAAATCTCTACTTACTGATATCATGATTCCCCTTTAGATGGTATCCAATCTCTCAGATATCATCACAGATTTTTTTTGTGGGTTTGTAAAATTTTAGGGTTTTATTTATACTCAATACCCCAAATCTAATTATTTTCAAAGTAAAATCAGATGGCCATGGACATAGCACAGCAGACATTGGCCTTAAGGGAATAGTATACAAAAATTTGATCAAAGGCAGCTCATAAGGCTATTGACTATTTGCAAAGAGAACTGTGTAATAATACACATACTATTTGTTAACCTACTCCTCAGGCCTTTCGCCATAGAATCAAATTCTGGAAATTCAATACAGGAAACAAAGCATGTAATGATTAATTAAATCAAAATATTTTTACTGCTTTAGTGCAAGTTGATTCTCTACAGAATTGCACAATTTTTGCCATGAGAAAACAAACCAACCAACCAAACAAAACCCTAATCTGGAAACAATCAGCAAAGGCAGGAATAATTCCTGTGAGTACCTCTTCATCTCATCACCTCCACAAAAGAAGATCTTAATGAGAAAACTTCTCAGTTTAATTGTTAGCAAATACAATTCTGGAAGCTCCTTACTTTAAAGCAAACCTGGTAGGGAGATAGTTATTCTCCCATTCCTGATAAGCCTCCCTGAGAAGGTCAGTCAGTTTTAGCTTCCACATGTCAATGTAGTCTCTTCAATCAAACCTGAGAAATATCACTGAGATGACACTAGAAGAAAATCAAATACAACAAACTTAAAAAGGATCAAAACCCTGGATTATTCCCATTCAACTTTGTGTAACTAATTAACAGTACTTGATGAAACACAGTAAACACAGTACTTGATGAACATTCACTCAGACCCTGGATTGAAGCGTGAGTAATTTTATTTGCTCTATTTATCATACTATTAGGAATTAATGTTTAATTTATATTGTTTGTTTATTGCTTTTCAAACAATTCTAGTCAAATCCCTTTTCTCTCTTTAAAATAAGTACTAGGCTGTGAATCCCTTTCCTTGAAATATTTAGACAACATTATTGTAAAATCTGAAGGGACAATTCAGTTTATTTATACTAAAACTCATTATAACGTGTTCTAATTGTGCTTACACTCCTGTAATTAATCTCCATGTAATTTTAATGTGGTACTAGAAATACTTTAGCAAATTCAAAATACATTTGAGATCTATACTTTTGAGAGCTCACAAGTATGCAATGTGCAAAATCTCTCTTGCATTTTATTTTCTCCAGTATATATTTCCAAATCACCCTCCTCTTTTCTGATATTACAAGTTGTTTTCCTTTAGTCAAAAGGCAGATTGCACACATTCCTCTGACACTGAAGTTCATATCTCTCCACTGATGGACTCTGGGGTGGGTTCTAAATAGTGTGGGGAGGGAAGGAGAGGAAAAATGTCCAATTTGTGTTACCTTCAACATGCATCAGATTTACACTAACCAAGAAAGAGGGAGTCCCAAAGTCACTCCTGAGCTAAATATGCCCCAGGCTAGGGAAAAAATTATTCTGATACATGTCCATAGGCATGCAAGTCTTCACATTTGGATGTCCCAATTTTCAAACTATAGTCTCATTCTCTGAAATAAATTGAATGAATGAAAAAAGCTTAATCTAATTTTAGAGAATGTCACAGAAAAGCCCTGTAATTTTTTGAAGAACAGGTGATGCACAACAGCTGATGAAGAACCCAAGTTAACAGAAGAACAACAGTAGGTGTGTCCAGTTCCCAAGATTTAGTTGTGTGACAATTTTGATAATGTTTCTAGAAACAGCAGCCATTACTGCCATTTTAAGCGATTGATTTGATGTCTTGTGGCCGCAAATGTCTAGTAATAAACAAGCGGCAGGCCTACAAACATGAAGGGCTTCCTGGGATCTGTCATAATACAGAGAACTGCCATGTCAAAATACAGAAGCACAAACCCCTTCATCCAGGATTTTATTAGAAAAGCTCTTGTGGATGTTGGCTGAAATTTTAACATCTGCTCTTTGATAGCATAGTTCTTCTGGCAAGTGATAGTAGGAAAATAAACAGACAGGATATTTTCAATTAATCAGAACCAATATTTAAAGCTAATTTAATATTTATGCTGTAGTAATAATTAGAATAGGGTTCAGATTGTCTTAATCGGTTTTGCTTTAAATAAGCGTTATGAATACTGTGTTACAACTGATCCTTTTGAGATGATGGCTTCTAAAATATTTCTACATAAAGTTAAAAAGGGCAAGACATGGGGATTTCTTTATAAGGAGTGATTTAACCAAGCACTTAAGCAAATGCTTATTTTTAACTATCTAATTTCCCAGCTGAGGTTTATCAGTAATCCCCTAAAATTGAAAAAATGGGGATTCAGCACAGTTCTAGGAACTGAGAGGATATGCATAGCATCAATTTCAACTTAATGTACTAGTATGGAGTGACGGTGCTAATAGCAATATATTAAGATGGAAGTGATTATGTTAATATCGTGTTATGCCTCTGAGCATGCCTAATGAGAACCAGATGTTTCCACAAGCCTGAGCAGTCTTATAGTGAGTTAGGTGTTGATGAAGTTAATAAAAGTGCTGTGCCTTCTCTCCTGACAAGCTAACTTTGTGAATGCTTAATCAACATTTAAGCATCAGTGAGTTTGTTTAATTTCACATTTCTTCAGAACTGAAATTCAAGCCTGTTGCTGCAGGGCATCTAACAAATTGTGTGCTGATCACTTTGCTTGAATGGGATACAACATACCCCTTCTCTCTCACTCTCCGTTGTGGTTTTGCAGATTGCAAGGTATTTAAGTAATGGACAGTGTTGTATATGATTAAAACCCAGAACATTTTGGGCACTACCAAAGAATGAATAGTAAAAGCTTTTAATCACTGCTCTACTGGTGCCATTAGAACAGCTCTAGTGACCAGTTACTTGCCGATGGATTTGTTCACTCATCTGGATCCTCAGCACCTGGCTGGCACATAAGTTGTGCCACAGGGACTCAAGTAGTAGTGATAGCATGTAGCTTGTAGGAAGAGGGGAAGCAGCAGTGAATGCGTCGACTAGAACAGTCAATAATACTGATGCAAACTCCCCATTTCCACACTGCCACCAGCACTCTTAGGCTACTTGTAGGTGTAGGGTACATGAGAGAAAAAAAAATCTGTTGTCCTTCCCCCTACCAGGCAATGAGAGAGAAATGTGTGCTCCCTTCCCAACTCTTCACATACCCACCACTTCACTTTCACAAGCCATCACTGCAAGAGGATATGATTATCCAAGATGTGCCTGCTTTCTCTTACCCTCCCTATACAAGCCATCAGGGAAGGAGGACATGAAAAATGATTGGTCAGGTTCTCCTTCCATTGAGCTGCTCTTTGCTATCATAACAACCTGTCGCTCCACTAGTGATTGTGTTCCTGCTAGGACCAGCTGAGAGAGGAGTGACAGTTAATAGCCATTTAAGGGGAAATAGAGAAAAGATTGAAAGGGAACAATGGGGAAGCAAGCAGAAAACACAGAGGAAAAGAAAACAAGGAAAGGAGGGTGCAAGAAGTGGGGAATAAAGATAGAAAAGGAGGGCAGAGGGAATAAAAAACTGTAACACCAGCAACTGGTGGAGTGCAGCACTACTGAACTATCTCCACTTGACCATTTCAGGCAAATAGAGGGAGCTGAACACCGCTTGGTTAGTTACCCAGCAGGATAATCTAAAAGAGCAAGTTTAAGGCAGGAATCCAGAAACCATCCAAATAAACTAAACAGGAAAAATTCAAGAAGTTCCAGCTTTTCTATGCAAGCTGGTATTTGCATTTCTCCCTTCATTTATAGCTGTAGGTTTCTCTTGAGCAGAGACTACTGCTTGCCTTTGCCATAGTATGTAGCAATTTTGTAAATAAAGCAGGGGAATAAATGAAACCACCAAACTAGTTTGGTCAAAAGCCCTAAATCAAGGTCTGTAGAAGGTTGATAATATGAAATATAATTATTCCCCCAATAAGACAGAGGAAAGGTTGCACATTCCACTAAATCAATCTTTAATTTCTCCATCATTTGAAATATTTTTTCCATAAACAGATTTTTATTTCAAAGTGAAATCATGTTCAGATTCAACTAGCACTTAGGCATCCTTCATATTCCCACACCAGATTACATTTGCTGCTGAATGTTAAACCGTGTACAGTAAGCAGGTTGTAAAACAAAGTACCTAATTTAGTGGTTTAAATTGGAGTCTCAAAGTCATCTCTGCATTCACCCATTTATGGTAATATTTAAAATGTTCATGACAATCTCTGTTAAGGGAAAACTGCATATGTGCAATTGCAGAAAGAGATGATTTTGCCGTTGAAATGGGAAGTCATGTATTACAGGAAATTTTTATTCTTTTACTTTTCCACTTCAAGACCACCAGTGCTGCAATCTAAATAAAACAACCAGCTTTCAGGAGCCAATGGGAGTTTGGTTTTATTAATCTCCCCTTTTAGACATCTATTGAATACTTACTTCTTCACCGAGTAAGAATCATCTTCCTGGTCAGAAAGGTCTGGTACTAAGAATCGCAAAATGGCTGCTGCCCCAGTCAGCTGCTTCAGTTGTTGTCCAGAAACATGCAGACTGGAAAATATTCTGACAATCCCTGTGTTACTGCATGCACTCTCCATAAGCCGTACATATCTACTTATTGTCAGGACATCTTGGTGTCGGAGAAGCCCATTGCTGATCAGTGAAGTATCAATCACCATTGCTTCATTGGCTTTCTTCATATGCTTGATCCCTTAAAAGGCTTGATCTGGTTCATGCTGTAACATCTGGAAAAAGAAATTCTTCCAAGACTTTAACCTCACCAGCTGCCCTGTTATCAGAAAGGAGACTAATTACTAATGGATCACACAGTACTTCTTTCAAGGTATATTTGTGTCCAGAAGATGAATAGACCTGCAAGAACTTGGACCTGTGGTCCAACAGCAGCTTGTTTTCCATCTTCTTAGCCTGCTGAAACATGTCATCATAGAATTGTTCTCTCACAAAGCCTGGCAACAAGCACACACTTCACATTAAAGTTGATGTGCTGTTGGATCAAGCCTTTCCAAAGCCTTGTCATGAAGGGAGAGGTTGCCCCTCCTCTTCCTGGGGATGTTCCTTTCAATCTTGGCTCACAGGAAGGTGATGCTGGGAATTAGCAGGCAGATGTGAACAAGACCTTTCTGCATCACTTCTGCCACCACATCAGCAGTGCATGTTAGGTCACAGGCCTGCTCTATCCACTCTAGCTCCACATTGTCCCACTGCTTCTTGGCCAAAGTGAACTGGTGGTTGAGTTCCAGCTCAATAGCGTGGAAGGCCCCCATCTTGCTGTATTCATTCTCAGATGTTTGTCCCTTTGACTCTCAGCTGGCATGCCTGGGAGTCAAAATCCATTGTTGCCACACAAATGGTGACGGGTGTGAAAGTGGTAGCTTCCCAGGTAGCCTGCCTGCACCTTCCTGACAGTGGAGGCCTGCAGACTGTCTTCTATTTGCAGAAGGTTGTAGATGTGCCACATGTCTTCAGACTGTTCTGGAGTCAGTGTCACCTGACCTGCACTACCTTTCACAATATCTTTGCTGAGGAGCTTCATGTTGCCCACTGTTTTGAAGGAGTTGAATATGAACTTTTAGGAACTGCTTTGGGGATACTAGCTCCTTCCTCTCTCACAGGGAATGAGACATTACTCTGAACTTCACATCTGGGATGAAGGGCTAATTCTGCAAGCCCATGTACACTGCCATAGAGAGAAGTAACTTGTAATTAAATATTAGAAATACTGACAAAAAATTTTTTGTAAGCCCTAACAACTGCATACAAAAAAGCTACGGTCATTTAGTTATTAACAAAGATTATCTTTATTAGCTATCTTATCTACAGTATATAATTAAAACTACATTGATTCTGGATACCTTTATGTAACCACTGCTATGATGGAGAATCTGACTGATCAGAAACAACCACAAGAATTACAGTTCAATTAAATAAACACTACTGTTCTATAAAGGCCTGAACCAACTCCAAATGAAGTCAGTTGGAGTCTACACCAACTTCAGAAGTAGTTGGATCAGGGGCTTTATACTCACACTTTGTACTTGGGGAAAAAACATAACTCAGAATAATGGAAGTGTTAGAAATATCAATTATGTTCTGGTTATAGCATTTTTGCTTGTGAATGCATAAAAATATTAAACTAACACCATGCACAGGATGTTGAAAAAATTAAGCTAATACAGTAATTAAGTTGGTATGCTTTGATTTTCAGAAGTGCTGACATTCAACCTCTTTAATTCAACTGGAATTTTGGCTGCTCAGTACCTCTAAAAATCAGGCCCTTACTTTGAACCCTCAGCCCCCCCACCCCACATCTCCGCTGCCCTTGCCTTAGTTTTGCCCCTATGTCTTGGGTAATCTAAGAGATTGTACTTTTTCTCCTATCACACATAGTTCTCTGCTGGAAGACTGTTGACCCGGTCTCCGGAGGGTAGGTTTTGATGTTAACACCCCATTGAGGTTCATAAGGCAGTTCACCCCCTCAGAGCTATAGTTTCCATTCTGTTGCAGACTCAGGCAGATGTCACTGGATTAGTTAAGTTTTCATGCTTTTCTTTGCACCTATTAGTGCTTGGAACTTAAAAACAAAATTAATATGAAAGCTGGATTCTTAAATAACTCTAGAAGCTGTGCCATAGAAAGAGTCATATAGTACTTATGACTTAATCCAGCCCTTCTAGAGCCCCTAAAAACACACACAGGGAACAGATCTTTGGAGAAAGGTGGTTCCATTTATTTAGTAATCATTCTTCAAAGAAAAACCACACTTGAAAATAAATACAAAATGAGGAGCTACAGAATCCTTCTAGATCTGTTAGTGATGTCATCAGCTCCACCAGGAGACAAACAGGACACCATACTATGGGGGATTTAAAAAGAAACAAAACCCTTTTGGTTTATTTTTCAAGTGAATTCATAAAATATTTGCAGTATCCTTAATTACAATAAATTTAGGATTTACACAGATATGTTTGTTTACATTTGAAATAGTTGTTCAGTTCACCTTCACCTTTAGGACACTGGAAAGTCATGAGGTTTATTACATATTCAGATCTTGATAGTGTCTAACTTGGCTTTGGGAGGCAGTATGGAACCAGGTATGGAATCACAGGTGAAGCCAGTCACACCACAGAACCCATACTGACACAGGAGCAGTTTTATGCTCAAGAAACAGATTGTAGGATAAGAGCAAGTAGCTCTCTGACCAGGGAGGGAAGAGTATTTCTTAAGTCTGCAGCAGGATCTGTATGTGGGCTTATTTTAAAAAATTACCTATAAAAGAATATGTTTGGCTTGTGACCCTTTTTTTCTTCTTTATGATGTATAAAGAAGGCCTCAATTTGTCCTCTCCCCAAAAAGAAATGTTAAAAAAATAAAAATCCAGGGTCCTGTCTAGAAAAGAATATTCTGAAGTCAAGAGAAGCAGAGCGGTGGAAAAAAAGAAGAGTGAAAGCCGACCGACTGAGAAGGGAAGGGATATTTAATCAGATTGTTTAAAATGTACTTGTTTTTGCTATCACCTATTTAAAACCAATAACTAACATATCTAAAGAGTCAACGTCCCTACCCCTTCAAGTGAGTTGTTAGAAATCACAATAAAAAAACCAAGAGATCCTCAGGAAAAAGATTGAGAAGGCCAGACTTGACATGTCTGATTTATCTAGGGTTAAAACATCCAAACAATCAGGAAAAGAAAGCACAAACATGTATTTTTAAAGATCTTTTCCAGGTCTTTTTTTTTTTTTTAAAGAAAAGTGCTCATTTATTTCTGGTCATTGCCCTTACAAATCTGATCTCATCCTTAGAGTTGTACAGATTACGGTGAAAAAATATCTATTTAAAAGAAAGAAGCAAGTCTGTATCCCACCCTCGGGGGGAAAATATCAAAGATATTCCAGAAGTCTATTTTTGCTAAGATAGTCTGAGATAATTCAAAGTCACTTTTGCTGTAAGACCCACCATTTTTTCCAGAATAAATCAGAGTAAATCCACAAAAATATTTATCTATTTAATTGTTTTTACATTTGCTAATTTAGCCCACCTGGCTAAATTAACAAGTCACCCAAAGGGGAAAAAAGCTGTTTACCACACATTTCTTACCTCTTTTAAAGGTAGATCAGCAAAAATAACTAAGTCTCTGGAATAGGTTGAGGTGGCTACAGCTTCAGCCTCCATCTGTAGCTTTGCTGATCTCACGTAGTTGAGCTTATTCTGAAAGCCTCTTAGGATGTCAGGCTAAAGAATTATTTCTAGGCTTACAGTCAAAATCAAGCTTCCAGATCATACAGTACAAAAAGCATGAAGTTTTTCCAGTTGAGTTAAGTTTATATTTTTAATGAACTGTGACAGTTGTCTATTGTTTCCAAGATTTACAGCATGGTGACTTGTTTGCTTTCCCACATCACAGAGACAGAATTGTTGGGAATATACATTCAAATAATAAAGGTACACATGCTCCCCTATGCTGTATGCTGGGGGGAAGATAGTACAGTGGTTAGGGCACTAGCCTGTGATATGAGACTTAGGTTCAATTCCATGGGTGTCAATGGACTTCCTGTGTGACCCTGGGCAAGTCACTTAGCCTCTCTCTATTGTAAAATGGAGATAAACATGCTTCTCTATCTCACTGAGGAGGTCAGAGAACAGATACATTAAAGATTATGAAGCACTCTGAGATCGACTGATGAAAAGCACTCTATAAAAAATTGATATTATTATTAAGGATGCATAGTCCTCCAAATAACAGACGAATGGTGCTGGTGTTTTCAGAAAGGAAACCACCAATATTACGTCACCCCTTTTCTCAGTTAAGCGCTGATGTAAATTGATGCACAAAGGAAGTCAAAACTTCACTACTACTCTAAAATCCATAAACAATACTACATATTTTTAAGCATCATCTACTGGCATATTTTCTATTAACACCTATACAGACAGAGAGGCACAAAAAGACCCCATATGATGCAATAGTGGTGTGTCATTCTGGAGTGCAAATAAGAAAGTGGGCTTTATTTCCTGTCTCTAGTCACACAGCATTGTCAGCTTTCATGATTTTATCACAAATCTTGTGATATTTGGCGTTTTTCTTGAAGTTCAAGTTCCAGGAATTGTGACAATCTAAGCTTTGATTAAAAAAAATTAAAGGTAGAGTTCTAGCAGAGAAGAAATGTGACCCCAAAGTAAACTCTGAAGGTGCAGCAACCAGATGGCAATGAAAAATAATCCCAGATTTATTTATTCTTAAAAAATCATGATTTTTTCAGCTAGCCCCATGACTGTTGGAGGGGAGGGGGGAAGAAACTCATGATTTTGGAATGATTCCGTTTGGCAATGCTGCGTCATATAACATGGGTCAGGAGTACAAAATGCTCTACTCTTGTTACACACGCTACCCCCACACACACATTATGATAAGAGAACATTATTAAGGTTGCAAAGTGAAGCACTCAGAAGTTAGGAAGTGCCAGAATTATGTTGCCTGTACAACCTTAATTAATCCCCCTTATGTGTATGTATTGTGATAAAGTATTTAACATCATTGCACACTATTTTTTCCACAATTCCTCTGCCTCATTCAGAACACAGGGTGTATGGTACTCACTTAATGGGCAGCTAATCAATATTTTGTTTTCTCCTCATTGTTCAGTGTGCGGTCCCATGCCTTATTTATTTCATGCTATTCAAACACAGCTGTGAAGACAAAGTTATCAATTTCCTCATGGGCATTTCTATGACAGACATCACTATAGTACCTGAATGCTTCAGAAACATCAGTTTATCTTCACAACATCCCTGAGAGATGCGGGGGTGATATTATCCCCATTTTATAGATGGGGAGCAAAGACAAAGAGAGATTAAGGTCAAAAGCTTCCACTAATTTTGGGTACACATGGTGAGGCACATAGGACCTGACTTTTTTGAGTATTTAGTGTTATATAGCACAGTATATGTGCAAAGACCTATTTCAAATTACTGCAGTTACAGCTGTGAGTGCTCAGCACTTCTGCAAAGCTGATCCCAGAGAATCAAGTCAGACATTCAGAAAATGAGGAACAATTATGACCACCTGTGACGTGTTTAGTTTAAATGACTTGCCTAGCATCACATTCCCATAGAAACTCTACAGCAGAAGTAGGTCTAAAATCAAGGTCTCCTGGGCAGCATCCAGCTGGAGTCCTGTGGGGAAAAAAACAGTATGTGATCAAGAAATTAAAGACTGTTTCATAATGCACACACACAAGGGGGCCAAATTAAGGCTCCACAGACATTTACCAACTTTTGAGGCTTAATTTTGCAACATTTATAATGTTCTTTGTGTGTAATTTCCTAGGTTATTAAAAAAGCAAACTGAAAAAACAGATGTTCCATCATGTTGCAACATATTGACACCCATATGGATAAGGCTGCGAGTCTGTCATGGCTTCTGTGACTTCCATAGACGTGTGAAATTATGCTTTTCAGCGTCCACCCTGGTCCCTGGGGCAACAGGGATGAAGCTGTCAGCTTCTGGGGGCTGCAGGGACCTGGGAGCTCTCAGCTGCCACAGGCGGCAAGGATCTCAGAACTGTCAGCGGGGGGAGTGGTGTCAGCTGTGAGCTGCTAAAGGTTCCCTGTAGGTCCGAGTCACCATGGGTGGCAGGAATCCATGGGTTCCAAGCCACTGGGGGTGGCAGGGACCCGGAGGTTCCTAGTCACCGTGGCAGGACCCCGCTGCTGTCCAATGGAATGGGTGGCAGGGACCCATGCTTCTGAGTCACCACAGATGACAGGGAAACCTCTCAGTTCCCAGCTGCCACAAGTGGCAAGGGGACTCCGGAGCACCAAACCATGGTGGGCCCACAGCTCCCAGCCACCACGGGTGGCCCTGGAGCCTTGGCAAGTAGTGAGGGGATCCCAGAGCTCTGAGCCACTGTGGGCCACCTGCATCTCCCAGCTGCCGCAGGGGAAACCAGCTGCCCAGACCCACCATGGTTAGTGGGGGACCCCACAGACTTCAGCTGTGGTGGGTGGCCATCCAGCTGGTGGACTTCATAGCCTTCAGCTACATATAGGGGTGAGCATCAAGCCACCAAGTGGGAGCTCGGAGCCTTAGGGCTGGGGGGACTGGGCTGGTAGCAATTGCTGGACCCTCTCACTCCTGCAGTGGGTGTAGGGCTCTCATCTCCCTGAGGCTTCAATAATGCCCTCAGCCCCCTTCTCCATTATTTTTAGGAAAAGTCACAGACAAGTCATGTGCTTCCATGAATAATTGGGTATTGCTCGTGACCTGTCCATGACTTTTACTAGAAATAACTGTGACAAAAACTTAGCCTTATATATGAGTCATCAGCAGGTTGAAACCCTTAGATCCACTGTATAGACCTCTGCCATTTTAGCTAATGGAGTAAGTGATAAGAGTAGTAGCCTGTCATCCTGTTTGTGGACCAGCACTAGAGGAAGATGAGAGACACATTTTACCTTTGGGTTTCACAGATATTTGCTGATAGCAGAGGAATTCTGAGACTCAGGATTCTTGGGTACCATTCAAAACCCTGGAGGATAGTGTTCTCTAGTGGGCACAGACTCTTCTGTCCATTTCCCCCGAAGTTCTGTCTCTTTCCCATGTCTAGCTCCTTGCTCCAGTTCCTTTCTCCTTTCCTACTCAGTCCTAGGCTCCCCCTTCAGGCTGACTGGCCAAGTTCAACTCTTCCCACCCCATTCCAGCTAGTTACAGTCTCCTTGCCCAGCTAGTCTCAATTCTTATGTCCTGGCACCTTCTCAGATCTGTCTCTCCTTTCTTCCACAATGGTTCACATTTCTAGATTCCCTCTCCGAGCTCCTCATCCAATCTGAATAAACCATCCCCCATTGCCCTGGCTTTTTGTCCCAGTCCTTTTCACCCAACTAATCCCAGTTCTCCCTCTGCACTACAGCACCTTCTCAGATCTGACTCCTTTCCCACTCCACCCCATATCTTCCTACAAGTTGCTAGTCCCAGTCAGCCTGATGAACAAATTCCAGCCTCCCTCCCAGTTTTCCTGCCGCCCCCCTCCAAGCCACGTGGATCCCAGTTCACACCTCACTTCCTTCACAGGCTCCCAGTCCCAATCGCCCCTCTCTTGACTTGCCTAAACAGTTTTAGCCTCTGCTTCTCCTGTCTCCCACGCCCAAGCTCCCAGTCTCCTTCCCCAGCCACTCCTAGTTCCTCTCTACCCTTTCCAGCCCCGGCTCACCCGACATCTTATTCCAATGTCATATTCTGGGATGCATTCCAGACCAATAAAGAGTTGTGTCACCTATTACTCTGTAACTCTGAGTGCCTCAGGAGAGCGAGGCCACCTGCTTTCAGTTCCAGAGCCAGGCCTCATCCTGTCCTGAACCAGCCATTACCTCTGTAGTCCTGGGTTAGAGTGCCTCACAATGCCTTGTTACTGTGGCTCTTTGCCTGAGAAACCCACAGTCAGCAACAAGCATTCAGTCCATGTCTATGTATTGGGTGGCCCAGGTCCAAGGTTTGGACCCTGGAGCCTCCCTGCAATCCCACACACTTCCACTGGCCTCCACCAGCCTTAGTTAACAACTGGAAAAGTGACTGCACACTCTCCCCAGCCACCAATTTCCCCCAAAATTTCCCAAACGTTTCCCCAAAGCATTCCCATCCCTGTCCTAGATCCATCAGGGGAATGTTAAGGTTTATTTGCTCTTTTATAGAGTCAGTATCCAAGTTTGTTACTTTAACTGGAGCTATCACACGGTTCAGTTCAAACACAGGACTGGATTGGTTTAGATTAAAACTAAAGCAAGTTAGTTTGTTCCAAAGGGATAGATTTTAAGAAAGTACAAGTATAAGGATTAAAGTCAGAAGTGGTTACAAGAGAAATAAAGATAAAACTCTTTCTAATAACTTAAACTTAACAAGTCAGATTTGGTTCAAAGTAAAATCCACACTACGTTTCCATCAAGATGGCTGACCGAATTTGTGAGTCAGGATATATCCTCCAAAGTCAAGGGACTGGTACCTTTGTATTCTTAGCTCAAAGATAGATGGGCAAGGAAACTCCAAGTTCTTTTATAATCTATTGAACCTTTGAAATGGATTTTCCTGAAGGATTCATCCAGATAAAAGTCTTTTTCCAGCTGTGGGGTAGGAAACATGGAGTTTGTGTTTAAGGAAGTGTTCTCCCAATGGAGTTGTGTCTGTTAAAATGCAAAGTATTTGATTCCTGCCCCTCTGGTGCAACTGAATGAACAGTAGACATGTGATTGTCAGTCTCCTCCCCTGCTACGATAGAGTGAGGCTTGCCTCCACCCCTTGTGAGCTTGATGGGTCTGTTTACACTGATAGGTAAATACATTCTCCTTATCTTTTAAAGTACTTTGGAAGTAACTCCCAAGTGGGAAAACTACATTCCTTTATCTGGGAGAGACCTGTTCAGCATATGTTCAAGACCAGACGCCCTTGCCTAGGTAAAGTTGTTAGTGACAGCCTACAAGGGAAACCTATCACTTTACATATAATATTGTTACATACATTTCACCGTGGTATTATTGATCAGCAAGTTATTAATTTTCAAATGATATCTCACAAGGCATATGTAGCACAAAGTGTATTACAATAGTGTGGAGGGTGTGAATACAGGTGTGCTTATGGTCACACCCAATCTACTCCTTTTCCATCTCCCTGGTCTGACTCTTGGCCTCGCTGCATCACACAACATCCTTCTCAATGCTACTGAGGCACCAGCTACAGCATCACTGAGAGCACAGGCGAGAGAGGTCCCCTGCTCTCAGTTCCAATGCCAGTCCTGTCCTGTCCTAAACCAGACATTATAGACAAAGGCCAGTTTTACCTCTGTAGTCCTGGGTTAGAGCTGCTCCTTGGTTCTGCTAGCCCAACATCCCAACATGCTTATCATAAAGTCCCAATTGTGCACTGTTCATAAGAGTAACAATAGCCATTGGAATCACTAGCTAGATACTAAGCGCTGCCCTGTCATTTTGAAATGACGTTGAAATGTTTCATTTGAACCGAACAAAATGCTTTCATGTTTTTTGTTTCAGTGAGAAAAAAAATCAATTTCAGATCAAACCCACATTTTTGTTCCCAGATTTTTCAGGTCAGCCACTAAGCCAAAAAAAAAAGAAAAAACTTTCAGCTGTACTGTAACTGGCCATGGGATACAGAAAAAAGGAATCTTCTTCCTCCTGTGAGTGACGGCCTTGTAGAACAAATAACATGAGATCATATAATTAGTGTGTCATAATCCATATGCACAAGGAGGTTGAATTAAGGTGTCACAGGCCACCTCAGTTTTAGCATTTCTGAACTTCTGAGCACTTGACTTTCCAACCTCCAAGTTATTTCAACATACAGTTTTATATGGAATAAATAAGCACAGTGCATCAGTTTCTTACCTACTGTTAATACAATAGGTCTCACTCAATAGATTAATGATCAGTACTTGGAACAAATTATTCCTGTCCAACATTATAAGTGTGCATGTGATAAAGAGAAAAGATAGCCATTACTACATGTGATGTTGGCTCCTCTGCAGTTGTTATCAGGGTTTGAAAAACGTTAGTGAGAAGAATATAAATACTGCAACCCTCAGAGCTTGTATCTATGGGGAAGCTGACTAGCATAGCTATAGCTAAATAAGCTACTCCACTATGGTTCTGCCAGTCATTTTCCCCATGTCAGTTTTTGTAGTAACCCTGAGAGTGAAAGGTAGGAAAACAATACATACATAAAAACACTCATTTTGTTTTATTCGGGGCTATACAATACAACAAAATATCTAGCCAGGCAAAAGTACTTTCTTTCTAGTTTAATGGACCCACTGATCACACAAGTTATTTGGCTTCTAATTCCTTTCAATTCCTTTTTTATTAAACATGTACATCTTCTTTTTAAACCTAACATATATGTAGGAGTGTCTTTTGTCTATTGTGGCTGTGTGGTATTTCGAGACTGTGATAGAATATTTTATATACCACTCCCACACCTTGATAAAAGTTTTTAAAAATCCTTCTGAACTGTGAATGTATGGCCGAAAAAGAAGAAAAGATAAATGAGTTAAATTAAGCCCAAAGTCTGAAGGCAAATCTATTGTTTGATACAAAGTCCTCCATCGAGCGAGAACAGGTGAATAAAGCAGCTGAATATACCAGGAATCAGAAGGGAAAACAAGATCAAAAGAAGAACACCAATCTCTATTCTTTTGAAGTAGGCCTATAGGAGTCTTTTGAAGAAAAACAATTAAAGTTGGAACGTGGAAGTGGAAAGCAGACTACATTTCTACCCCACTTCTCCAGTAAAAGTACCAAAGGCTCCAGAAAGCTTATTTGTCCAGCTAAAATGTAATCTTGTGGCAAATTTTACGCAAATCCTGATTTTGTTAGTGTGTGGCTGAATGTGAAATCTAACCTAACTAGCCTTTTGAACTGTGGATTCTCATAAGCTGAGAGTTAAATTTCTTTAGTATTTATTCTGATAGACAAGTAGTGAACTTGCATTCATGTGGATACAAAAGTACTTGTGTAGTGACCTGGCCTACGCTTAGAAAAAATATGAATGTCATTTTTAAAATGTGGCCCTGCAAAGCACATGGACTTAACATAAAGGGAAATGATAAGCAGATGAAGAGTACATGATAGTGGATCTTTATGACATTCAATCATTATTCATGAGTTTTCCTATCTGTGACACACAGTATAAAAAGTCAGCCACAGGATGATATGCTGAATGTTGATGCAGAGACTATATGAAAATAGAGACTATATGAAAAATGTTGATGGAGAGACTATATGCAAAATAATTGCATTTCTCTTTATGTATGCATTATTAATTTGGTCTTAAATATACTTAAGATTATGATACGCTCTTCATTTATTTTTTCCCTTACTGATATTTATCTTCATACATATTTTCTCCAGCTATGTGGTGATGTTCTAGTGCCCATTTTAAATTCTGAAGTGATAAAACTTCTCTCTCACGCTTTCTCACGGAGAATGTTTACATTGGATAAATGTCTTTAACAGGAGTACATACTAAATTTTGATCATACTTTTCCCTCATGTTTTACACAATGAACTCCCTGAGATGGTTTCAGTCCCTCCACGTCTCACGAGCAAATGACTACATTATTGATCAACATAAGTGCTTAGACTTAAGCTTTGGGGAACCTTTCCCATAGGGCAGGTTTCGCTGAATATTAGGAGGCTATAGAGGGTCCGGTGAACTGGAAGCACTGCATGAAGGAGCCATTCAAGAGATGCAAACCCACTGCATCATGGACAGCCCAGAAAGCTGGCACGCTGTAGCTCTCAGGAAGGTAGAGCAGGGGCAGGATGAGGGATCTGCTTTTGTGTGGATTGTCCCGTCCTCTTCCACTAGAGGTGGCGGAGGAATACTAATTCAGCACAGGAGCAGGTTTCCTCACCTGTCCTCCCATGTATCTCCCCAGTACCCAGCCCAGTTACTAAGACTGAGCTCTGGAGTCTGTATTTGTCCAAGAACATGCTGGTACAGCCTCCACACTAGTACTTCTATAAGTCTGCATCAAAAATAGTCAAATTTTGCTCTGTATTCACATCAAAGGCCACAGCGAATTCGTCTCCTTTTTATATAGTTTATCGTCCTTGTCATTCAAACAATTTAGCTCAGAGTATGAATGCTAAATATGTTCTGTGAATAATGGCAGAAATCTGACCTTTCTGGAATGCTAAACTTTGATTGACTGGCTCAGCCAAAACTAACATATTTTTAAGGACACAAAAGTGTTTGTTATCAGAAACAAAGCATTTCCTATTCTCAAAAACCTCCGGTAAAGCAGTGAATGCCCAACAAACATGTCTGGAATATATAAACAGGCCAGGCAATGCAAATACAGACTACTGAAAAGGTCAGAGAGCTGCAATAAGGTATTGCTCTAGCAAAGCATGTCTTCAGCAGACTGTCACAATTCCCAGAAAAACAAACCAACACATCAGGCTTCCATGCATTCATTTTCCTTGTGATAAATAATCTAAAAACTTGAGATCTACAAGATTAATTTATTAATATAGTGCCAAATCCTGCAGTCCTTACTCAGTCAAAACTATCTGTATCTTCTATGTCATAGTGCTGTGGCATCTGCACGCCTTACTGTGTTTAATGAATTTTTCCTCACAACACCTTTGTGAGGTAGGGAAGTACCATTATCCTCTTTTTGCAGATGGGGAACTGAGTCACAGAGAAGTTAAGGTCCGGATCCACAATGGGATTTAAGTGTTGCAATGCTCAGTGTTGCAACGCCTTACTTTTAGGCACCACAAAAATCACTGGAACATTAATGCAATCTACAAAGCCTGAGTTAGGCATCCAGGCTGTCTATACTATGCCTGGAGAGATATAGACACCTAAGAATGCAATCCACAAAAGCCTGAACTCTAGGCAGGGAGCTGCCTATGGTAGCCAATGAGAGGTATGGGGTTAGGGTTAGAATGGAGGAGCAGTGTGCATGCTCAGAAAGAGAAACTTAGGCACCTGGTAATTTTTTACCCTGAAAACTTGAGTTTAGGCAGCAGATGAATGGGAGTTTTGTGGATCACAGTGAAGCCCAAGACTAGGACTTAGATACTTAAATGACTCGCTCAAGGTCACACAAGACCTCTCTAGAGGAACAAAGACTTGAACCAGGCCTCCAAAGTGTTAGGGTACTGCCCCTAACCACTGCACCATCCTTCTTCTACAATCTCTTTATTTCTATATGCATTATTACCAGATAACCTCACACCAACACACAGGTTAGTCCCCTGCCCAGTTTGCAATCTGAAGGAATATAACCTTCCCTTTGGAAAAGATATCCCAGATCAAGAGGATAAGCAAAGGACACCAGAGCATAGGAAGAGTGGCTCATTATCAGCAGGAAGAAGTGGCTCAAAGGTTTCCTACTGAGAATCCTAAAATGACTCAGTTCATCTCAAAATAACGGTTGCAAGTTTGGCAGCTACTTGCTGGGACAAAGTTTGAAACGCAGTTTTCTGAGTCCATCGAAGCCCAGAGGTAGCTTGTCCCAGATACCTGTGAGATAGCAGATAGAACAAAGGGACTTAGGCACACAACACTTAGGCACTCTGCTGAATCCTCAGCCCCAAGTTAGTTGTCCAGGCTCCCTACACAAAGCATGGGAATAAATAGGTGCCTTAGAATGGGACACTCAAAAGCCAGCAAGCGGAGCAGGGAGCTCCCTACGCTGGCCAGTAAGGAAATGCTAAAGCGAAGGGATTTTCTAAGCCCTGATTCTCAAAGGAAGATAGACAACAACTCCAGACTCAAGTGAGGCATCTCTCCACTCTGGATTCTCAATCATGAACCCTTTCCTGGGATTTGGCCAGGTCAGCCCTTTCTCACAAAATGCTAGAGAGAAAGACCTGGTCATTAGGGCACTCACCTATGATCAAGGAGACCTGTTTTCAAATCCCTACTCTGCTTGCTTTGAAACAGGGGGTCTATTCCATGTGAGTGCATTAATCACCAAGCTGTTCTTGGGTAGGTGTGTCTCAGCCTCTCCTGATGAAGCTGTGCTGCCTTCAGTTGCACTGCTCCCAGGAATGAAGAGCCACACAGGCTAGGGTAAACTAACCAGCCTTGTATTAACAAGGCTTTGCCTGAACACACTGCTCTCTGCAGCTCAGCTCAGTACACATACACACAAATACACAAAATCAGTTTATCAGAGTCACTTTCTGTGCCTCTCTAAAATGGGCAGTGCACCAGCTATCTAACTTCATGAATACAACACATTCCCCACCCCCGCAAACAAAAAAGGTGCAGATATGCCATTATTAATGTTCCTGCTCAATAGCATCATTAGGAGGTATCAGAGTCCTTACGCTCTTTGGGTTTAAATCTTCTCTTTCATCTGGAGTGAGTGTTGCTGGTTCTTGTATTTGTAGGCAAAGCCATAGTGTCCTAATGTGCTTGTGCTTGTGTTGGTGTAACACTCTTGTCTCTTCTCTCTGGTGCTGCCATATACAGGAATGTCATTGATTATGACTTTGACTCCTGTCAATTTTTGGAGTCTTTCATACACCTTTTTTCTGAAATATCTCTGGCACAGATGACGTGACAAAGGACGTACTTTTGAAGCGCCATCTTCCACACAGAATGTTGAAAGTGGTTAATTTGTTCTCCCAGTCTGATCTGCCAATATCCAGATTGAGGCATTAGTGCACTGAATACACTTCCTGCAGGTAGCTTGTGAGTGATATAATTTAGAATGGCAGGCTGTAGAGTTCCTTCATTATTGCTTTGTTCAGATCTTAAAAATCTGTGTATACCTGGATCACCCCAGTGATTTTTTCTTTTCAACTGAAACCATCAAACTAACCAAGTCTAATGGTTCCTTCACCTTTTCAGTTATATCCAGCTGTTCCATATCATGAAGTTCCTTCTTCTCTTTGGACCTTATGGTTAATGTCAATCATCATGATGCATGCACTATTGGCATTGCATTTGTGGATAGCTTAATTATACAATATCCTAGTAGACATCCCTTGCCTTCAAACGCATCAGTAAATCTTTTCTTAATTTCCTCTGCTGTGAGATGTCCTTGTATGGGTTCCACTGAAATTAGGATTTTTATCAACTGTAATGATTTTAAAACTGTCAGTCCCAGAATTGGTTTTGCTGGCATATTGAAATCCAGGTTCTGCCTCATTTTGCCTTGTACTTGAATTTAACATTGCATTTCCCCACTATGTGAAGTGGATGCTCTCCATAGCCTGCTAGTCTCACTGACATAGGTAATGTTAGTGTCATAGTATGTGCTAAATTCTTCCTATATTCTGTCACAGGGATGCAGTTTACTTGAGTCCTAGTGTCAATTTTGAATTTCATGGCTATTTCTTCTCAATTTATTAAAATTATTACATATGCTTCAACACTAGAGCCCCGTGAAATTCTTTATATTCTTTATAATTGTTCATTTCATTTTTGGGGATTTCTTGTTATTTTGTTTTATCCATCCCTCCCCTCACCTCATGGGAGTCAGGCCTTGCCCGGTGGGGGTGGGGTGTCGGAGTTCAGGGGGGTCTTGCTCCCAGGAAGCAGGAGTGTAGTAGGGGATGAAGAATGAGCCCGCCCTGTCTCACGAGCTGGGCTCAGGTTCCCGCTCCAGGCATTGTGACTCAGTGTACCAAGCCACAATGCTCAGAACATGGAGCTGGGCCCATCCCAATGGGGCAAGCACCACAGGAGCTGCCACTGTGGGGTGAGTTTTTCCTTTTGTCATTTTAATAATTGTTTTTCAGTTTACTTCATGTTATTTCACATTTGCAAGATACATGGGACTCTATTCATCACTATCCTTTTCCTCATTCTGTATGGTAGCCAAAAAGTCTGTGTTGTGAAACTTGTCTCCCTTGGAGGTATTCTCCAATGTCATGCACCGTATGCCCCATGCTTTTCTGTTTGCCAGTCTAGCTTGCTCGTGCAAAATGTTGTGTTTTATGGCATTTCCCTACCGTGGGGGAAAGCCTAGTTTGAGAACCCCACCATAGCATAGGTGTGAGCTAGGGAGACAAATAGCTCAGCAGTGTCAGGACTTAGGTAGCTACCTAAGGAACTTTACAGGTGGTGGAAACTTAGGTGCCTAGGGAATCTAGGTACCTACAGTGTTAAGTGGTAGCAGACTGGGGGTTTTGAGACTCTCAGTGGTGCTTAAATGTTGGATTTAGGCATCTAAAGTGGCAGTTAAGCATTTAAGTCCTTTTGTGGACCTTGCTGCAAATGCCTAACATAATGGAGCTGGAACTTTTGGGGACTATCACAGTCCAAATAATAATGATAACAAGTGGTATGCCACCTATCTTGTCCGGTCAAGGTCTCAACACAGGCTGTTTTTTACCCGAAACAAGGTCCACTGGACTTGAGAATGGCATAAAAGATCCACAGCTATCAGGCCATCCAAACTGGATTACACTACCCCAGTCCCTAGTGGTCCGTGCAATAGCCAACCAGTTACAAGGTTTCGCTGTGAGGCAACATGTCTTAGGGAGAGGATGTGGAATTTGTGCTGTTTCTGCCATGAGGCACCTGCCACTTTAAAGCCAACTCCATGGAATGTGAGTCTCTGGGTTCTGTGAGGGTCAGTTGGGATGAAGCTCCAGCTGGGTTATTACATCTGCTCTGTTTTAATTTGTTTGGATTCAACAATTAGTTTTCTGAAATAATAACAGATTGTGCAACAGACACAGCCAAACCTTAGCAGCGATGAGAGGGGGCAACTAGAGAGGCTGAGGGACTTGGAATAATGGGCAGAGAGGGAAGTCTAGGAGTCATCAGAGACAATACTGACTGGGCAGCTATATGTTATGACTAGAATTGAATGAATAATTTGTAACAGGTAAATTATTCAGTACATTTTGCCTCTTTCTGTTCTCAGACTGGTCACTTTTCTAATTTTTTCCTCAAATTTCCTTTGGTCTGTTGTCTGTAATTCAAAATTTGAGAAATAAAACTCTTCCCCAGTTGGGTGAGTGTCACTCTCCTTTTCAGATCTCTGGTGTAAATGAGCATAACGTGCATATGTAAAATTTGAGCTTAATTTGAAATTTGAGCTGTAAACTCCCAGGAACTTTGGGACTAGTCAAACTTGACCAACTGAATGTTTGTGGGAAGTGAACACAAGCAGCCCAAGCACACCTAGAGGACATTTAAGACTGTAACAGATTTAAAGGAGCCCAAGCACACCTAAAGGACATTTAAGAATGTAAACAGATATTCACCAGCATTCACCAGCTGGACAGCATTTGTCCAGCTCTCACGGTGGCATTGTCTCTCCAGACACTGAGATATGATCAGGACACAGAGGTGTCAAGCTGTAACCCAATGTGCCAAACACTAAAATTCTAACTCAGTCTGGACTCAGTCCTTTTGCACCGTTTCTACAGGAGGTTGCTGAGTAAGGAATGACTAAAAAGCAAAATAAATCATATTTATAAATAAAATAAGGATTTTGTTTTATACCAAGGCAAGGACTAACCAACAGTCTATAGTTAGGATTTTTTTCCTGATTAAGGAGGTACTTGCAGTGTGAGTTGAGGCTGAATCAAAGGAACTGCCACTCCCTATACAGAACCCTTGAGAAGAGGCAAAAGAGCTGGAAGTTGTGACAAGATGGTGGAACAGGAGATATATTAGGATATTCTATCTATGGTACTTAAATGTATTTATCCTCATAACAACCCTAGTCTCCCTATTTATTTCCCTGTTTGTTTACCGGTGGGGTCCTGAGGCACAGATGATCTAAATAATTTCCTCGCACCCATGCAGGAAGTCTGGGGTGGAGAAGGTAATTGAACCAAGGTCATCTAAATCCCCGTGTAATGGCCTAACCACTAGACCAGCCACCCTCTCTACTTTAGACAGCATACTGCCCCATATATTGTGTCTTCAGAGGAAGGCAGTTTAAGAAGTTGACTGTGTGTGACAATCAGGGTTATTGGAGTCTCCTCTTTCTACTCCTGGCAGAACTGATTGGTGATTCTGAGGATCCCAGGGGGCTGTTTCAATCTTGTAGATTCCTAAATCCATTTCAGTGGCTGGAATCATGGATTCCCTAGTGGATGGGGACAGTGAAAAGAATGACACCCCAGAGGCATCTCAGTCCTTGGGAAGCTTTGTGAGTCAAGGTAGGTTTGCTACTCTCATGAGTGATGTGAATTAGGAGTGGTATCTTCTGTGTAACATTTTGTGACATTTGGTGGGCTACTGAATGACTGAGCTGCCGTCAGTGTCCAGAAAACTAACTGGGATAAAAGCTACCTTTCCCATATCTCTTTTTTGCATGTGGATTTGATGCTGGTAAAGGTACTAGCTGACAGCTCTATAGATCATTTAGATCATATAGAGCAATTATAGCACAACAGCAGCAACAGTGCAAGATTCACACATACGTGTGCTGCTATTGCATTTCGCCCCTGTTCTGGAGGGATTTGTATTTCAGAATTTGGCCTCTCTTCTGTACTTGCCAACAAGGGAGGCCGGGGGTGATTAGTTCCAGTTTTTCATGATCACTTGAAACTGGACTGAGACCCAACAAACTAATTTCCCATAGAGGCAATTAAATGGGAATTTAGATTAGAGGCCATTAGATGAGAATGATTGTTGATTCCTCATCAGTTCAGCTGCCTTGAGGTGAATGTACCAGTTATTAAATCTTTCTAGTAGGAGATGTCCTTTCTTTCTACCTGCATGTTTTCTGACCAACGTCTTGGCTTTGTCTTTCCCACTCCTGCAGGTTTAAAGCAGATATACCTCAACCAGCAGTTCTGTGATGCTACCCTGGTGGTTGAAGGAAGGAGATTTCCCTGTCACAGGTGGGTTTCTGCTCCATGCTGCACTCAACATGCTAGTAGTTGTTGGATATGAGAACCAGAAATTTCATACTGTTGAAACAGGACAGCAGAAGCTATTTACTTGGGGAGGTGAAGCAGCCTGGCCTAGTATACAGAACTCATAGCAGCATGAAAAGACCTAATAATAATAGGACAATATCTAACTTGTATAAATGGCATCTTTCATCAGAAAAGATCCTACAGGGAACATTGCACCTAGAAATGTAATGCAGCTAGCAGGTGCAAAGCACATGGTAAAACTCTGGGGGAAGTGGAAAATTTCCCAAAGGCAACAAGGCAACCCCCTTACTCTTATCTATCATCTATCTATCTCCTTCCCTCCTTTGGGATCACCACAGAAAGTGCAGCTCTCCTCTTAAAAGGATGTAAAAATGCACCATCATGTCCCATATTTATTGTTATTGTTGTGGGGTTTGTTTGGGCTTTTTTGATGTTTCTAGATAAAATGTTCCCCATTTACATTAATAAATAATTGTTGTTTCCCCAAACTACCTCCCAAGATCTCAAAGTCAAGTAGGTTTTTTTCTGGCTTCTGTGTAACCCCCAGTAACCCACAAGTGATCACAACATTGATTTTATGTAGCATCCAAAGGATGGCACTTCCCGCAGCACAGTAATTCCCACTACCAGTAGCACCACCTGGGGAAAATAGTTTCATTGCTGACTTTGGAGGAAGAATCTTTCCTACTGAGTTAATCTCCACCATATCCTGGAGAATACCCAGCTTTGTCTCAGAGTTCTCCCATCTGAATGCCAAACAAGCCCTACACTGCTTAAGTGATGAGATCAGCATCCCCAGAATTGAACTGCTTGATAATACCACATGTAATCTGTTAGCACTGTTGACTCTCTTGGTGCAGGGTGCTGCTGGCCTCAGTCAGCCCATACTTCCGAGTCATGTTCACCAGCTCCTTCAAAGAGTCCCAGGATGGGGAAGTTTTTCTCAAGGGTATAGCCCCCTTCACTATCCAAAGCATCCTGAATTATCTCTATTTAGAGGAAATATTGCTTACTGCAGAGACTGCAGAGGAGTTGTTTATCGCATCCAGTAGGCTCCAGATCCTCCCTCTCGAGGAGATCATCAGCAGGTAATGCATAAGAACCCCACTGGTCTCCTCCTTGTACTTAGGGTGGGTGTGATACAAGATTGTTTGTGAGTGTCTGTATGTGCTGTTTGGCTGTAAATTGGTTGCATTATTTATACATATTGGGGAAACTTCTCACAGATGCAATGCAAGCATTTAAAAAAAAATAATTTAAAAAATCAACACATCCGGCCTGTTTCCTGCATAAACATTTTGAAAAATCTGTTGCTGAGGAGCTGAATGGCCTAGGGATAAGAATATTGGATAAAAGAAGGTTTGACTTCTAGGTAGTTGAATCAAATCCCCCCTCAGATCCATGCTGACTATAAATCATTCCCATCTGCTGGCTCTGCAAGATGGTTTCAGTTTAGGCTATGCAGGTTTCAGTTCAGTTCTGAGTAAAACATACAAATCATCAGAACAATTAGCCCAGTTTCCAGTGAAGCCAATGAGAAATCAAGGCCTGCACATGCTGGGAAATCTGGAAGGGCTCTATCCAAGGAAGGGTTGAAGCACACTGGAAAAGGGCAGTAAATGTGTGTGTGGGACATGTGATGTGCCCCTTTCCATGTTTTATGCATTTTATGGATTAAATACAGGGTGTCCAGACCTAGAATTTTCAATCCGGTTTCAGCATGACATTAACATAAAAAAAATTAAAGATGTCCTGTCTGTTTCCTTGCCGTTTCAAGGAGCTTTGTCTTGCCTCAAATCTATACAGTGTGAGAGAACGAGATGGACAGTGAAAAATCTCTCCTATAAATTATCCCAAGTGAAAAATGTTATTCTACAATATGGGGAATAGTTTATGTCTGTCCAACAGAAGCTTGTGTGGTTTGAGAGCAGGCACGTGATCTAATAAGGGAAGTTATTAGGCTGGGTGGGGGTGTTATTCCTAGCTTTGCTACTGCTGCCCTGTGTAATGTGGTTAGGATACTTCTCCTCCCCATCCCCCATATATCAGTTTATCATATTAAAGACTGCTGATACTAACACTCAAGCTTCACAGAGGGGTTGTGACATTTGATGAATATATATTTATTCCTTGAGTTCCCTGGGGTGCTGCAGATAGGCAAAGTATTATTTGGGCAGTATCAGATATCAAGACAGCTATCCAGCCAGTCTCATATATAGAGCTAGATGAAATATTTTTGCCAAATACTTTATTCACCAAAAATGGTGACCCAAATGGTTGACCCAAAATGATCCACAGATTTGATAAGAATTCCATTCTGTGTCAGTAATAAAATAGTCATGTTAACAGGGGCAGTGGAATCCAGGTCTCCCACATCCAAGGGGAGTGCCCTAAGCACTGAACTATAGAATCATTCTACTTCTGTTTCACGCCCAGTGACTATTTAATTATTGATGTGCAGTGGCTCAACTTCAGCAGGAGAGAATGAGAGGTACCCACCCCAGAATACTGTATAGCTGGATGGTTAGGATTCTCTCCAGAGAGGTGGAAAACCCAAGTCCTCTAGTGACTGTGTAATTACGTATACAAGGTGGAACAACTTCAACAGGAGAGATGCTTGCCCCAAAGTACCCCCCCCCCCCCCAGCCAAATGGCTACAGCAACCTCATGAGACAGAGCAGACCCATGATCAAATTTTCTGTCCAGATTCAAATCCTTTCCAGAGGAGGGAGAGCTGAGCTCAGGTTTCCCATAGCCTGGGTGAGTCCCCTAACCTGAAATTTAGAAGGGCGTTGCCTTCTTCACCAGCCATTTTGTGACTCTAGCATGGGATGAATTAAACATTTTGTTTGTCCAAACCAAATCTGTCAACTTTTTAGATTCACTGAAATTTTTCAGATTTTTGGTTTTGGTTCAGCCTACCACAGTTTTAAAAAAAAATTTTAGAACTCCCAGTTCCAAAAAATCAGTTATTCACCATGCTCTACACAGGAACAACCAGTTCTCTGTCACAATCAGGAAACAGAGCTTTCCTAAGTGCTCCTCAGTGATATTTATTCCCTTTGTTATTTCTTCCAGATTCCTTGTGAAGAATATTTCCATGGAGAACTGCCTCGGGATTTATGCACTGGCTTATGCCCACAACCACAAAGATCTGCTTCATGCAGCCATGCACCACATCAGCTTGAATTTTGGGTTAATTTCTGAGGACTATGATTTCATGTGTCTAGACCTCAGCACTTTAACCAGCATCATCTCCTCAGATGACCTGGTTGTGGCCTCTGAACTGGTTGTCTACCGGGCTGCGCAACGCTGGATGAGGTTTCAACCAGCTGAACGCCTCCGAGGGTTCGCTGTGCTGATGAGGCACATCCGCCTTCCTTTCCTGACCCGTGAAGAACTTGCAGAGATCCAGGCAGACTCAGAATTTTATGGTGATGCTCAGATGTGGCAGAAACAACTGGTTGGGAAAGAAAAACTGTGGGAGAGTGGGGGACTCAGGCAGGGTATGTACGATGAGTGTATTGTGTGCATGGAGCTGCACAGGTACAGGATTCAACATGTGGAGAATGAATATTCAGAGTTTGACATTGATTCTGACTTGCTTTCTGGCATGGATTGTTTTGATCCTCATACAGGAAAGTGGAAAAAACTGCCAGGTTTGAAATGCCTGCGACATCCTGCCAGCATGGCTGTGGAACACAAGCTTTACCTGTCTGGAGGCAAACACCAAGATGGCTCTTGTTCAGACACTCTTTATGAATACAACTCTTTTACCAGCCAATGGGTACGGCTCCCGTCCATGTCTGTGCCCCGGGATGCACATGGCTTTCTAGCCTGTAACTTGAAGCTCTATGCTCTTGGGGGCCGGAATGATAGACATGGACTTGCTTCTGCTGAAAGCTTTGACTTGGTGCAGAAGGCCTGGACTCCCATCTCCAACTTGCCATTTCGGCTGTTATTTTTTGCTTCCACAGTGCTGAAGAATAAGTTGTACCTAATAGGTGGAGAAGCTTTAGCAGTAGTACCTAAGCTAGTTTATAGTGGCATTCTGATCTATGATGTTAACTTGGATACATGGAGTCAGCTGCCTCTGGATTTTAAGTGCTATGAAACAACTGCCATCTCCATGCATGATGGGATCTGTGTTATTGGTGGGTTCTGTGAGGAAAAAGGTAGACAACTGACTCCAGGCAGCAGTACAGAAGTCTCCCTTCCATGCAGTAGAAAATGTTTTTTCCTCAATGAAGATGGTAAAGTGAGTCGTGAAGTTGTGATTCCAGAATTGCCAGAAACATTTGCTTTCGCTGGTGTGGTTTGCTGGCAAAGGAGAATCTACTTAATGGGTGGTGTAAATTGTTATCAGTTATGTAACAGGATTTTCTACTGGGAACCAGGTGATTCCTGCTGGACAGAGTGTAAAGAACATGTCCCCAATGTAGAGGGATTTATCAGAATATTTAAGTGTGTGATGCTGAAGATACCAAAAAATACACTCTGCTCCTTTGCCAAGAAATATCTGTAAACCCTATTACCATCAAAGCTACAAATTGCAGATTTTAAGACACTTGCCAGAGCCTGACACTTTCACAGTGCAGCTAGCACTGAAAGATGCCCTCGAGGAGAACTCTGTCTGTCCCTAAACATCAGTTTACCTCATTCATGCTCACCTGGAAATAAGTGAGCGTTTTAAGATTGACTACAAAGGGATCAGAATAAGTTCCATGGGATTCCATTGAATTCAAATAGCCATATTTGAGACAAATTCTTGGTTCACACAAGGAGCTGGTTTAAATTCAGTCTCAGAATCACATGGCTTAAAATCTTTTTAACACCTCTAGACTTCAGTTAAATGGCACAGATTCTTTTCTCCTCCTTCCTTTTCCTATCTATTTCTATTGTCCTTTTACCCAATTTATGTGAACTATTGAAATTAAATTAACTGGGCCAAATTTCTCCCTAGTGTAACCTCACTAGAGTCAGGTGTTAATTTGTTTCCTTGTATTCAGCTGGAGAATAGTCTTGTTCCCCACACCAGTGTGTCTATGTTTGAAAGTATTTGTTTGTGGAGGTTGCGTGGTTGAGTTTCTGAACTGTTGCTCCCATGGATCCCTGTACACAGTAACATTTTTAAGATCTTATGAAATCCCTTTCCTTGTAGTGGTCAAAAATGAATTTGCGTCTCTCAGCAGGTGTATTTGTTCAATAATAAAGCTGAATAATGAAAATGCTATTAAAATCATTTTAATACAATCTGTGTTTTGATAATAAAATATGAAGCATTTCACTGCCAGCCCGTTCATTGATTCATACACAACCATAATTACCCATTTGAACATCATTACCATCTAGTGGCTTCTCTGCAAAGAGTTGCTAAATGTCAGTAGTTCCTGATGGGCAGGAAAGACCAATAAGCTCATGGGCCACTCTGTTGTTAAGCTAAGCAGAGAGGTCATGAACTGAATCAGTCATAGAATCATAGAAGTGTAGGGCTGGAACAGGTCTCAAGAAGCCACCAAGTCCAGCCCCCTGTCCTGTGGCAGGACCAAGTAAAAATAGACCATCCTTGACAGATGTTTGTCCAACTTGTTTTTAAAAGCTTCAAATGGTGGGGAATCTACGACCTCCCTTGGAATCTATTCCATAGCTTAACTACCCTTATAGTTAGAAAGTTTTTCATAATATCTAACCTAAATTTCCCTTGCTCCAGATTAAGCTATTACTTCTTGTCCTACCTTCAGTGGGCATGGAGAACAACTGATCACCATCTTCTTTAAAACAGCCCTTAACATACTGGAAGACTTTTATCAGATAGTTGCTCAATCTTCTTCTCTCAAGATCAACCATGCCCAGTTCTTTCAATCTTTCTTCATAGGTCACATATTCTAAACCCTTATCATTTTTATTGCTCTTCTCTGGGCTCTTCACAATTTAGGAAGGATGTGGACAAATTGGAGTGCCCAGAATTGGACACAGTACATTAGCCGGCCCCACACCAGTGCTGAGTAGAGCAGAACAATGACCTTCTGTGTCTTTCTTACAACACTCCTGTTAATACATCCCAGAATCATATTAGCATTTTTTTAAAGATGCATCACATTGATGACTCATATTCAGTTTGTGGTCCACTGTAACACTATAACTATTCAGTACTACTATCAGCTAGACAGTTATTCCCATTTTATATTTGTGCATTTGATTTTCCCTTCCTCAGTGAAGAACTTTGCACTAGTCTTTATTGAATTTCATCTTGTTGAATTCAGACCAATTCTCCAATTTGTCAAGGTTATTTTGAATTTTAAATCTGTCCTCCAGAGTCCTTGCAACCCTTCCCAGCTTGATACCATCTGTTGATATTATAATCATACTCTCTACTCCATTATCCAAGTCATTAATAAAAATATTGAATGGTACCACACCCAGGACTTATTCCTGCAGGACCCCACTAGATATTCACTCCCAATTCAATAGTAAATCATTGATAACTGTTCTTTGAATATAGTCTTTCAACCAGTTGTGCACCCAACTTATAGTAAATTCATCTAGACCACATTTCCCTAGTTTGCTTATGAAAATATCATGAAGTACTGTGTCAAAAGCCTTACTAAAATCAAGGTATATCATGTCTACTGCTTCCCCACCAGTCACTATGTCAGTAATCATATCAAAGAAGGTGTAACAGTATCCCATTTGTACCCTTATGGTGTGATCCGTGTATCATTCATGTTCACCCTTATAGTGTAACTGTGTATTGTCTAATGCAAAGTATGCCATCTAAGGTGTTTTTAGAATGCTCATGATATACTGAACATTATTGTTATGGTAGTATGTTTCCTGCAATGTCATATGTATAGATATGAAACTTTGGTATGCAATATTCCCAAATGTGTCCAGATAAACACAAAGCCGAGGGTTCACACCTTGCAGAAGCATGCATACAGGAACAATGGACTGGCCTGAGCACCTGATAAGGTGACACTCATTTGACTTAAGTGGAGGAAATCATGCCCATTGCCAGACATGGCCAATCACCTGAACCCAGGTGGTGATGAGGAAACTTGTTAAAGGCAGAGGCATCTTTGTCTCTGGAGCTCTCCCTTGGAATCCATCCTCTAAGCAACATCAAGGACACTGACAGACTGCCCAGAGGGGGGAGAGGGCCTGGCTGCAAGAGTCATCTCAGCCAGCATGTGGGGTAAGCTAACATCAGAGACTGAAAGACTACCAAAATGTTAAATTTAGTTTAGTATGCGATTTATCATTTAATTAATTGTGATCAGTCCTTGATTCATATTAATCTGATTCATAATCACTTAAAATCTTGCTGTAATCAATAAACTTATTTGTTTGTTTTATCTAAAGCAGTGCATGTAGATAGAATGTGTGTAGAGACTTTACGTAGCGACAGAGCTGGTGCATATCAATTTCTTTGATAAATTGATGGACTAATGTAATGAGCTTGCAAGGTGCAGTGTACAACACTGAACTCTGTAAGATGGCAGTTCTCAGGGTTGCATCTGGGACTGGGGGTGTTTGCTGGAAGTCAATCCCATGAGCGGCTAGCCAGAAACGCTCCTTCACTGGGACAGGGACTGATTACTCACAGGAGGCTGGGCATGGGTCAACCCAGGAGTGAGTGGTTCACAAAGCAAAGCAGGGTAAGTCAGGGCCCAGGAGTGAGGGATCGGGGTGACAAAGCTACAGATCAGTCCAGATTGCAGGGAGGAACATCACAGAAGGAAATTAAGTTGGTTTGGCATGATTTGTTCTTGACAAATCTATGCTGACTATTCCTTTTAACCCTATTGTTCTTCAGATGCTTACAAATTGATTATTTAATAATTTGCTCCAGTATCTTTCCAGATATTGAAATTAGGTTGACTGGTCTATATTTTCCCAGGTCCTCCTTGTTCCCCTTTTAAAAGATAGATACTAAGTTTGCCTTTCTCCAGTCTTCTGGGCCCTCTCCCATCCTCCAGAAGTTCTCAAAGATAATTGCTAGCAGGTCCGAGATTGCTTCAGCCAGTTCCTTAAGTACCCTAAGATGAATTTCATCAGGTCCTGCTGAATTGAAAACATCTAACTTATCTAAATATTCTTTAACCTGTTCTTTCCCTATTTTTGATTGCATTCCTTCCCCATATTTGTCAATATTAGTTGTGTTGCGTATCTGGTCATCATTAACCTTTTTAGTAAAGCAAAATAGGCATTAAGCCCTCAAATTTCTTAATATCATCAGTTATTAGCCCCTTCCCCGCTAAGTGGAGGATCTACACTTTCCTTAGTCCTTTTCTTGCTCTTAATCTATTTAAAGAATCTCTTTTTATTGGCTTTTATGTCCCTTGCCAGGTGTAACTCAGGCCTTAGCCTTTCTGATCTTGTCCCTATATACTTGTGCTGTTCTTTTGTACTCCTCCTTATTAATATGACCATCTTTCCACTTTTATAGGATTTCTTTTTGATATTCATGTCATTAAATTGCTTCTGATGGAAACATATTGGCATCTTACTATTCTTCCTATCTTTCCTTGCATTGAAATAGTTTGCAGTTGTGCCTTTAATATGGAAATTTAAATTCCCTTTTCCCCATATAACTGTCCCCTCTAGGATGGAGATGCATGGGTGTGTATCTTTCAGCCAAATTTCAGCTTTCTAATTGTCAATGAGGCACTAGAGAAATATGAAACATTTCATAAGAAATTTGTATAATGATAATGTATCATTCATTCTTGATGTAGATCAAGTGATGGGAATGGAATTAAACTACTGAGGAAACTGGTCCATTGAATAACAGATTCCTAGATGTGAGAGACCTGCTAGGTCCCACCTAATCCATCTCCTTCAGCCTGGGCAGGATTCCTGACTATACAATGTTTGCTAGGACTTCATCAAGCCTAGTTTTATATGTCCCAAGCAATAGGTTTTCTGCCACTTCCTTTGAGAGGAAATTTAAAATTATTTCAGATATCCATTATCACTTTCCCCCTCTGTAACTGTATACCAACTGTATACTGATCTTTTTCAGACCATAAATAATTCCTTTCTTGTCTTGATGTTTACATCCTTCTAATGTTGTTAGTTTGTTACCATGTGTCCCTTCCACGTTGGCGTCATTTGGGAAATCTCAAAATATTTGGCTCCTTTTGAATATTTACTCATGTATTGATCTTGCCAGACCTTACTCTTTTTTTGTTGTTCTTTTCTGAATTTTCTCCAGTTTTCCAATACTCTTCTTGTACGTGATGCTCTGTCACTATAAGACATGCATTCAAAAAGGCAATGGATTTACAGAACTCCTCCAAGACTTGCCTTGTTGTGTTTACAATAGTGAGCACTGAATGTGACATGGCTTCATTCAACCTGCACCTTTAAAAAAAATCATAAGGTATAAGGGGAGTTGAAAAACTGGCTCATCTATTTTCCACATTCTTTCAAGTTCTGGAAATTTTCAGGAGTTTTAAAGAGATGTGAGAGACTGCTAGGTTTGTCCATTTTCCAATGTCCTTAAGAGCTTCTAAGTTCTTACAGGCAACTGGGTGATATCGGCTCTAGCTGAGATGCTCAGGCGTTTAAAATTTTAAATGCTATTGGATGAGTTTTGCAAGGTACCTATGGCAGTTAGATCCCCAAATCCCATTGAATTTTAATGAAATCTTAGTGGCTAAATCTCTTAGACACCTTTGGAATCCCAGGTTGAAACAGTAAAGATATGTATGCTAAACTAATTCCTCTAGACTTAATGAGGTCTGCAGAGGCTCTTGCAGATTTACCAGTGATTTTCCTACAAAGACCGGCCTAATTCAATTAGTTGGAATTTTAAACATTTGTTCTGCATTGCAAAATTCCACACACATTATTTAAGCATACATGCAATGTGCCATTAGAACACTGGAAGGTCATTAATAGTTCCATCATGATTTCTAGGTAACCTATAGGTATAGGTAGATAAAATATAGGTATGGATTAAGGCAATAATGCAAAAGCTTACACATCTCAAGCCTGTAAAGAAAATAGCTTAGCCAAACTCACTAAGGCTCAAAGTCTAATTACTTGACATATGTAACTGACCCATAAATAACACTATGTCACAAGAGGGAGTGATGTTATTATAAATAAATATTGCTAAACTGTTGACAGGTAACCACAGTTTATACCAGCTCTAGGTTTTTTAAGTTAGGAACATCAGCAGATGTTCGATCACAAGAATGCTATGATAACTAATTGATGTATATACTAATAAGCTTGAGGTAAAAGTTCTAATAACCTGCAAGAGAAGGCCACCCTGACATTAGTCAGATGAGGAAATACAGATAAGAAAAAGAGGCTGAAATCTCTATTGAATATGCATTAGGCATAGTGAGCATCAGCATAACACATTATAAAAGCTGTATCCGAGATGATGACCACTGGTGAGGATGATGATGACTAACACTGATTGTTCCCAAAAGGGATGGTGTGAGTATATGAATGCTTAGATACTCATTTTTTATTATTTCTACCTTCTTTCCTGGGTAGAAGTGTTTTTGACTTTGCTAATTGTGCTAATAAAGATATTATAAAGCCATAAAGCATGTCCTACGTGTGGGTGTCTCTGCCATGCACATCTGGGTTCTCATCCTAATAATAATTCTAACAACTCTCAGTCTGAACCTGAGGCAGAACCCTGCTAAATCACAGAATGTTAAATTTGGGGATGCTAATTAGTATATAATCAATCAGGCAACAACTAAAAAAAAGTCAGCATACAAAGTACAATTTTCAAACTCTTCCACCTCAGTCTACTCAAAACAGATTTTCACTAGAACACCAAAAGGCACATGTCTGGCCTAGGATACTACATCCCTCTGCCAAATCACAGCGTTCTAGCCTTTTCTGATGAGATACTAGAGCAGCTCAAAAAAGCTTCACAACAATTTTGTATAAAGGCAAAAGTGTATATTTTTTCATACCTTTCCTTACCAAAAATAGCAGAACCATTTCTCCTTTCCTGTAGTCTACTGTTTAGTTTCCAGGGAAAAGTTACCATGAGGCAGACACTGGATCTGGAAAATTCCAGCACTAAAGATGAAAGTTTGAAGAAAGAAAGTTTCTAAAGAATGAAAATATTTAGGCAACCCATTGTTGTTTATGGATTAGTTATAGCTTAATGCACTTCATGGTGAGGGCTGACACTTGGTGTTTTTTCTCATGGTGTAAGGTTTTCACTCCTTAATAACCATACACTGTAAAACTTTCAGCTGGTATGAACTGCTGTAGCTTCAAGGTCTTCAATCATTTAAGAAAAGGGAAAGTTGGTTTTGTAACTTGCAATGGAACTATACCAATTTACACCAGCTGGCCCTCTAGCTTTACACATGCAGGCAGCACTGCAAGTTACAATAGCAGCTCTTCTTTCTTCGGTCATATCTTAAAGGATGGAAACATTAACAGGGTTGCAACCAAAACATTCCAAGCTTACTCATGGAGTTGTTCGTTTTCTCAAGTCCGTTTTCCCAGTTAAACACTGACAGACAAACAGACAAAAAGAAAATATGAGAAAAGAAAAAGGAATATATATATATATATATATATATATGTGCTCCCTTTTATGGTTGGGGAATGGGTAGGTGATGACTGTTATCTCAATGCTAAACTTTTGGCTCCCTTCTCAAACAGGCAGAGTCCCTGGTCCACTGGACATCACAAGATAAACGAAGAGAGCAGATTTAAAGAAAATAAGGTAATTAAATAATGTATACCATGTCTCCCACTTGGGTTTTTCAAGGTCTTATATTTTCTCAGACTACAGAATATTACCCAGGTTAAACATGACAGCTCTGTTCCAGAGCTTTCCAGTAGCTTTTTTAGCCCAAATGATCTTACTTCATAAACAGAGCAACATTGTGCACACTTCTGGAATATGTTAAAGTTCAGTACTCAAAAAGTATGTCAAAAAAGTACTCCAGAGATGCATCATATTCCTCCTTGATGTTACAGGCCTTTCATTATGGCTCACAGGCTCTCTCTAAACTCTAGATCACATTTCATTGCTCTAAAAGGCCTTTGTTTTTTTTAACTTTTTTTTTCCCCAGGTAGTCCAGGTCCATCAGTTTCATTGTCATGACAAATCTTGAGTCTATCTGCCCCTATATGCACTAGCTATAATTCTAGGTGTGACCTCACCAAAGACACAGTAATGGATTCCCATCCCATGACACTCATTCTCCATGATATCTACTCTCCCCTAGCCCCTTGTCTTACCCCCCATCCTTTCTGTGATTTCCAGTCTTCCCAATCCTCAACACCATCAGCTCTGTTACTATTCCTTCAACTCCATTCTCTCCTCTACCTTTAGCTTCTTTGCCCTTTTCTCTCCCAATGCACTGTCCACTCGTCCAAACCACAACTTTGGTTCATGCCTTATATTTGCTTCCTTCTCTCCCGACCCGAAGCTCTTTAGGATATTAGGTCTTAAGCAAAATGGCATTTATTGACAGCCTACTCCTTCATTACTTGAAAGCCAAAATTTCTCTTGATATTTATCAGAGTCTTGGGGGTTGGGGGAAATTCAGGATCAGACTATTATATTGTATTATCACAGCATAGTCTAGCCCAAGGTATTCTTCACTTTAGACCTTTGGAATCATGGAAATCGGATGTATTGTGCAGTGTTCAAAGCCAGTGTTTGAATTTTGAAGCCTGCAATTCCAAAGTAATAGTCCATTTAAAAGAGTATACCTCAGCTTCTTTGTAATGGTCTGACAGCTTTTATTACAAGCAGACACACTCTGTGCAAACTCACCGTACGGCCCATCTGAATTCTCTTTAAAACTAAGGAGCTTGTTTCAATAAATTACTGTTGTTACTTCAGAGGTAATCTCTGTTCTTTAAACCAACACATTATTACCTCCATTCTTTCATATAGATGTGCGTGGGTTATTATTACAATTTTGGGTAACTCACATCTAAGATATACTACTGGAAATGAGCTGCTATCGAAACACCATGGTTCCTTATAATCTCTTCATACTGATGGAAACACCCAACTGTTATGTTATAATTCTATGTAGCCATACCATGTGCACAGTCTCTGCAGTGTGCTACTTGCAAAAGTTATGTCTCAATGCCAACTGTAGGCCTGTTCCTATTGAAGTGGATGAAATTCTACAGCCTATGTTATCCAAAAGGCCAGACCAGCTGATCATAATCGTGCCATCTGGCCCTAAAATCTATGGGTGAAATCCTGCTTCCATTGAAGTCGTTGGCAAAATCCCAATTAAATCTTGTTCCTTTAAGTCTCTACCAATGTATTCTCATAAAGGATGAAGCTGTGTATTTGGTTATATTCACGTGGCCTAAATTTTTTCATGTGACTTCCATTTTTTTCTTTGAATTAATACCATGAAAAGGATACTTCATGAAGCCTGGCCCATTAATCATTTGAGCAGCTTACCAAGAGTGATGGTGGATTCTCTATTACTGGTAATTTAAAAATCAAGCTTGGATTTTTTTTTTCTAAAAGATATGCTCTAATTCAAATAAGAATTAATTTAGTGAAATCTGTGGTCTATGTTCTACAGGAAGCCAGAATGGATGATCACACTAGTCCCTTTTGGATTTATAATCTATGAAACATAACTAAGGGCCAGAAGTTCTGTGCAGCAATGGATTCCCCTGACCACGTCACCCATACTCTGTCTCTACCTTCTCCATACATCCTGCCACTAGGATGATCCCAGGGCAAAGTTCCATATATGAAGTGTATGCCCCTTCTGAAAAACTTCCCCCCCTCTGTTCAGTGGAACCACACAAGTTTTACTTTTGGAGTGTGCAAGGTGCACAGAGGGCCAATAAAATCAAGAAGCTTAATGGAGAGACTGCTGAGTTACTCCAAAGTCCTAGCAGGCAAGAACCAGCTACTCAGGCTGGACACTAGCCTAAGAATTTGGCCCTCATCAGCTGCTCATGCCAAAGTTCTTCAGTAATGTCTTTTGGCAAAAGGTAATTATGCCTGCACAGTTGGTACTCCTCAAAAAGATACAATGTTTAGGATAACTAACAACTGCTGAGAAGTGTCCAGGACTTCTAGGACATTCTGGCCAATACTTCCAAAAGTAAATGCCTAAAATTAGGTTGCTAAATCCATATTTAGATGTCTAAGGTGGTCTGATTTTCTGAAGTGTTGCGCACCACCCAGCTTCCAGGGAACTCCATATGATCACATGGGTGTTAAATGAGAGCAAACTTTGGCCCACGTGGTTCCAGTTCAGTTTTCCTTGAATTCCCTTCAGCATATCCAAAATTTCTGCGTTCTGTACTGTACAATGAAAATGTTGACACGTCCTGAACTACAGGGGTGAAAGTGGTTGTCACTCTAAAAACTTCCGTCAGCCCCATAAAAATACAAAATGTCAACCTTCTTAAATACCAGTGGTAATCTTTCTGATGCGTGCAAACTAAGCAAACATTGTATCACCTTTCATTTGTATGCATTTGCCTTCTGTAATTAGGAAACTCACACGATCTTAACCTGGCACATAATGCAGCTGTTTGAATAAAAATTGGAAAAACTTTTTGTCTCCTTTTGCCAAGTTTTGGTCAATAGGATTGATACTCAAGAAAGTAATGCTGCCGGGGGGAGTTCTTAGAACTAAAACAAACTATTTCATGTTCGTTAAAGCCCCAGGTTCTTATTTGCTTTTACCTTTAGAATAACCATATCTATCTGCCACAGAAACCCTGTTTGGATTGTGTTTGCTCTCCCTGATTGGATTCGAAATGAAAAGCTGTCTTTCTCCTTGGGCTGATTCCTTTTCAGTGTCTAATCGGCAGCATGGCCTGAATCCCAATTACAGGTTAGAGACTTGATGAATCTACTTCAGGAATATTAATTTAATGCTTGAAATGCCAGCAAATAAAGTGAATGTATTATGCTGGGCTTTGCTTCTTGACATATCTATTTGATGGTATTAATTCTAAGAAAAAAAATGCAAGCTTTAAAATAAGGATACATTAAAAAAACAAATACACTGCTTAATGCTTAATTAGAATAAAGTAGTAGAGTCTTAAAGGAATAGGGTTTGGGGTGGGGGGGCAGGATTTGCAGTTTTGTTTGTTAGTTAAAAAAAAAATCCAATAAAGCCATGATTTGAAAAGTAATGAAGTGTTACATCTTAAATAACTCTTACCTGATTATGGTAAACATCTACACCATGGGCATATGAGTTAGTTAGATCATTTTTCCAGTTGTGCTCTAGAGAACTACTTGCCCTGTATGGGGATATTTTGATAGCCCAGTAAAAGGGCCAGGGACCACTTGATAGTATAATATTGACCATCATACTTGTTGCTAACAGCAGCCAAAATCGGTAGGCCTTTCTACAGACCTGTGCAGTCTTAGCATGACTAAGCCAGGAGGGGAAGGGAACCTTTTTCTCAATTTTATCTGACTCTGCACCCTGCCCTCTCCCCCCTCAATGACGTGCTGGAATCTGTCTTTTAGGAGAAAAGCAAGAAGCTTATCTGTTCTGGGAGATGTTTGTCAGGGCCTAACAACACAGGAATTCTGCGCAAAGACATCTAACTATTAAGTGCTCCAAGGAAACCTCTTGATTAGCTTTTGAAACTGCTTGCCCAACAAGTTTTTTCCTTGACATGTTATTGTCTACTAACAAGGATAAATGATGGGGAGAAGTATGGACTCTTTGGGGACCTCTTCTTTGACACAGTTTTGGGGTTCCCCAATGACAGCTGGAAGATCGGCCAATTGGAAAGCCACCACTGTGCTGCTTGAGAGCCACCTCAAGCTTCAGTAATTATTGAGGGTTGGGGTGTTTTACTAACCTGTTGCAGACATGTGTAAGTGCTTGATACTAAGTAAAGTACAGTTTTTAAGTGAGAGTACTCTTGCATTATACTGTTTCTACCAATCCAACTATCAGCTGGATGGCCATGTCTCCATTTGATTTATTTCCAAACATCACATCCCACAGAGTAAGGTTACCAAGAGCTTTGGGTTGATAGAAGCCTGGGAAACAGCCCTCCCTTTTTTCTTCTTTTCCTGTGTCAGTTGGCAGCATTTTTTTGAGATTCCAGTGCAGCTGTAACCACAGACTCTCACATGCAGGAGGAATTACTGCTACCACTGCCTACAGAGAAATGCCCCAGATCTTTTTCCTTCTCTGTTTGATTTCCAACCTCCTTGATCAGTGAAAGATGCTCAAAGTGCTTTCATTTAATCTCCTGTTGTTTAAATATATATATATAAAAGGAAACTCTTTGATCATTAACATCCTTGACTTTTACAGGAGAGAGGGAAAAGAGAAGGTAGTACAACGAGTTTTATAAAAGGTCTTGAATCATTTGTACAGCTCCTCTGGCTTTTCCCAAATTCATATATGGTAGTGTCTATGTCATTCCACCTCAGAGTCCTTACTACTGTCCCCTTTGAAGCTTCGATAGTTACCTGAGAGACTGCCTCTCTCCTTTTGCCATACAGCCACAGCTGAGATCAGTGGATGGGGGAAGTCCTTGCAGCGTATTCTCCATTGAGCCTCCTCAGTGTTGAACTTGCTTCTCTCTTGGTTTACCAGATCGTGGATTTATTAAATTTTGGCCATGGTACTAAACCTAGCCATTCTCCAAGTTACTTGGACATGAGATTGTTTGAGTGTGAATATTTTTAATCACCATTGAAGCAGAGGAGTTGTTTATTAACTTTTGGTAGTATGGGCAACCTATTGTTATATGCAGTACTGGTTTGAGGTTGCTTGTTTTAGTTTATGCCAGGATGCCAGGAGCACAGGATGGATGTCTGTTAGTCAGAATATCTTTGACAATAATAAACTGAAAGAATAAATGCATCTCTCTCCTTTAATGGTCTTTTGGGGAAGAAACGTACTTATCTGCCAAAAGGATTCAATCCTATTGCACTGACTTGAATGAGTATGGTCCAGACTAAAAAAATGTAGTGCTTCTCTAAAGAGTGATTCTAAATATTTCACAGAGGGGTTCCATGTTTATTGTCTCTTTAACTCTTTATCCCATCTTTGCAACTGAAAAATAGGATTTTGTTTGGGGGCGTGTTTTGAACTGCCATCCTGAGATCTGAAAATCAAGATGCTTTTGACCAGCTTCAATAATAAACAATCTGCAGGAGACATCCTGCCCTCAATTATATCTGGGCAATTCCACTGTTTTCAGCTTTTGTCCCCAGGTGCACTTATACAAACCCACTGGATCAAATTTTCATCTCCATTACACTGATGTAAATCCAGACCAAACCCCTTGTCTTGAACAATTCTGTAAAGTCACCAGCAACCTCTTCCTGGCTAAACTGAATTTACTCTCCATTGTCTAAGTATTTTTCAAATATCACTTCTTTCAGCAGAGCTCTGTACCTCTAGATGATAGTTGCAAAATAATATCAGTGCTCAAAAGTTAATGACCCCTCCAAAATTGTTTCAAATTACAGACAATTGAAAATAACTTTTTATTAAAATTGATTGATTGAAATTGGAACATTTTATTCAAGACTGTCTAAACTAGGAGACTGAAAAATATAAGCTGAATTAATAAATAGCTAATATGTACCTTTTGAATAGCGTTATGACTGAGAATATCCATAGTATCCTATACAAAACAGCTGTTGAAAAGTCTAACCCTAAAACTATTGGTGCTTACAAGTTTTTATTATATAAACTTAATGGCTCCCACAGTTTTACTGTCCTGCAAAAGAGAGTCTTATCTGTTGCTTATGAACACAAAGCCTATCCCCCTAAAGGAATGTTTATTCATTGATTTATTTATCAATGCAATAAAAACTAGTGATGTATTTTATTTCATTACTGCTTCTTGAAGAAACACTTTTGTATTGTAATATTTCATACAGATCTCCTGCTGGCAATGTAAAAATAACTATTTAATAACGTTTAGCACAGTGCCTTTGTAAACCTGATACAAAATAGTATAGTAGGACAGTAAATACAGTTTTCACTTATTAATTTACCAATTAAAGATGGTGTCAAGAGGATAAATATAGAAATCCAGTTTCCCCAATTCCATTACCATTTGGTGCACCTGCCTTGTTTTCCACAAAACATGGATATGTTTGAAATATTCAACAGAACAATGGGAAAATTCCATATGAGAAGACCATGCATTGTTACCACCTGGAAGAACTCATAGCTAGAGGTAGGTGAAATTTTTTGGTCAAATTGTAAATTTGCAATAACTAAATAAAAAAATAGTTTCAGAGAGACTGAATTTGTTAGTTTTGAACAAATAAAAAAAAGGGGGGAAATGAAACCTTTTATTTCGACTTTTCATTTTGAAATGACATTTTGTTTTGAAATTTAGTTGGATTGTTTAATACATTATTTTAAAAAGGTAAAACCACACAAAAGTGGAATGAAACAAACTGAAAAAATATTGTTTTATGTTGAACAGTTTATGTTGTTCAGTTTAATTTGACCCAAAACAATTTGTTTTTCAGTTTTTTGTTTTGGTGAGAAAAACCGGAAAAAAAAAATCAGTTTAAGTTAACTAATCTTTTTTTTGGTTCAGCCACCAGTCTAAAAAAAAATCAGTTATTCTTTCACTACTCACAGTTACTACTTAGATTATCCTAAACACAGAATGAAATGGCAATGATCTGCCTCCTGTGTTGCAACAGATTCATTTTACACCATGTGCAAACTCATGTGTCGGAAGCCCTTCCGAAGAGAGATCCGCATGTATGTTATCCTAGTTTCAACAGTGAAACTAATGGAAATCAAAGAGGCTATGTTAATATTTCAGTATGTTATGGAACTCATCCACTGGTCAGTAGAGGCTTTACTTTTGAATGCATCTCAAGGGGTCCAGTTTTATAGCTTCCACAAATCTTTACTATTGATGACAACAGACATTTCAAGGTAGTCACAATGGAACTTTCATAATGGCCACTATTATTATTGTAGAAATATTGTCTAGCAGTCCCAAACAAAATCAGGTTGGTGTTGTCCATTGTTGCTTTCCTGCCCTGACAGCCTAAATCTGATTTGCTCTTAGACTCAGGGTGAGAATTATGATGCCATCACTACTGTGTGATGTACCCTCCCCCACGTGTACACAACTGACTGAATCTTTCTGGGACCATCCTCTGCTCTTGCTAAAATGGTTCAGCTTTCCACACTCCTTGCAATGCTCTCCTAGTGAAGGGCAATTCTTTTTTACCCGCTCATGCTGTCTCTCACAGAAAATGCATCTCACTGTGGGTATGGAACACTAGCTACCTGTTCTCCTTTGCCGTTGTCTCACTACACGTATTTCTGGGAGTGATGTTCTCCCGGGGCTTTCATCCTTTCTCTTGAGGATTCAGCTATATGTCATATGTCTAAGCAACTGTCTAATGTGAGATCACCTTCGTGGAGCAGCTGCTCCCACAGGTGATGACTCCAAGAGCCACAGACTATCCTGTCCCAAATCAGGAAGTCAGTCAAGTCCCCAGGATTCATGTTAGCAGCCAGTATTTGTCAGGCAGTAACAGGGGTTTAGCTCTTCCCCTTCAGATTCATCTCTAGTGAAAAACCTCTGTTGCACCACGGTTTCATTCTTCTTTGGGAAATGATAGATTCCCAGGGCACCTAGAACTGCTATGATGCTTGAGGCAATGGGGAGCTTAAGGTTATGTCTACAATGGTTCTCTGCATCCATCCAGGCATGCAGTTGTACCATAATGCCTCTGTTGTCCATACTGAAACCCCTGAAGAACCTGTCTCATGGTGAGTAGATGTTGTGGTAGCTAACTCGCCTAATGGGCAAAGGATAAGTGCATGTGTTAGCTGTGGCATGGCCCTCTACCCAGCCAACTTTGCAGTGTGCATGAGGGAAAGGGTTGTGTAGGGTGGGAAACTGAGACATGCGTTTACCCAATTACAGCCATTTTTTGCTTTTATTTATACATTTTTAGACAGAAGTGTTGTTACTTATGTTTTTTAATGATATACACGACAGCTAATAAGACAGATAAGATGGAACAGGCAGGAACCCAAGTTCCCAAGCTGTGGGGTGGTGGGAATTTTTTTTACTTTATGATGTTTTGGTTTGGTGTTTTTTATCATGGCCCTCAGTTATTTGAATTTTATATATTAATTTATTGGGTATTTTTAATGTCATCTATTACACCACACACCCAGCTACACTTTTACCCAAACATTTATAATATTTTTTTTTAATTTTCTATTCTATGTTATTATAAATTATTAACATTATATTAACACAACTCAATTACTTTAATCATTCAGCATACACTGTCATAAACTATAAATCTTAAGCCTAACAAAATGTAACCTTCACTTTTACTGGGGCAATTTCAGCTGGAGAAACAGGAACATCCAGTGATACCATGAAACTTCAGAGAAACTGGTGTGCGTGGGCATTCAGCATACTGATGTCCAGTGCAAAGAACGAATGAAGCACCACAAATATACGTATAGGAAGGCCCATGACTCCAGTCTTCAGTCTGGGAGTGCTTCTGCCAGGTATCCTTTCGACGAGGATAGAGGCTATGTCCTGTCAAGGGCTTCAAACACTCAGCCTGCCATGGCTCACAATCTCTTGCTGAGCCCAACCAGGCTAATTGCCCAACAGGACAGAGATGAGGGTGAGGATGCTCAATGAGCTGTGAACAGCCTGTGCCTCTTCCCCCAAAGGCCTGAAAGGCAAGGAAGAGGTGATTTTGGACTGTACTCAGCGGACTAGAAAAAAATCTTGCAAACCCATTTGTTTCAATGGGATTGCACAAGTGTTGTTTAGAGAGAATTTTGCCTGGCATGTCAATGATCTGTTAGGGATCAATAGTCCGGAGCTCTGATTCCTTAATACAGTATTTCCATAAGAAACCTCAAGATATGAATAATCTGATGTGGTGATGTTCCACCTCTTTTGAAATCATTCTATACAGCGGTAACAGTATATTGTATTCCTATACACTTGATTCTGCTTACTTTGCAACTACGCCTCACCAGTCAGACCCAGTGCTAGCAGAGTGCTGATTATTCTTCAAGAAGGCAGTAAAAATGGACATATTATAATTTGCCCTTCTTTCAAAGAAATTGAGGAAGAGAGGTAATTTATTGTTGTTTACTGACTGGAACGATGCACTCAAAGCCTTAATGCTCTCTGACAAAGTAACCCCACCAACTTCAGTCATACTTCCCAAGAAACTAAAACATGTCTCCATAGCCCAGGCAAAAGTGAAATGGTGATTATCTGAAACAATGATCTCTTACATAATATATCAATCAAAGTTGGTATAGTGCCCTCCCTCTCTTCCTTTTGTTCCTTCTTGCTCTTATTATCAGTTTTTTGTTACCGTGGAACTAAATGCGGTGTTTCCTTAAGGGCACTCTGATTACAAAAGAACTCGAGCATGATAAAGACTGTTACAGTCTGATAAAATTCTTGTTAAGCTGAGGGGCCATTTATATCATCACCCATTATCTTTCAGCACTTGAACTTTCTCATCCGGCAGCCACTTCTTGACAGCACTGCTTATCATTAAGGTTATCAAGGCTGATAATAAAAAACATTGTTTCTGATCATTGACAATGACATTTTGGACTATAATTAGCAAAATAACCTAGCGAGTAACCAGGGATGCTGGAGTCTGAGGGCCACTTTATATCTATAGTATACTTATACCAATAGTTTAAGTGGGGACGGAATAAGAAAAGAAGTAGAAAAATGAAGCTAGAGAGATGATGACACTTAATCATAAGCGAAAGAAAGCATGAAATCTTATCTACCATTTTGAGAAATACTACCAATGTAATACAAAGTCTCAGGATGATTTTCTTTCTAATCTGGAAAATTGCAGGTTGAGGTCAAAGGATTAGAACTCTACAGATTCCTTTTGTCAGTATCCAAGGAAGACCACAGGATAACAGAATTGGAATGTCAGTATATCAAAAGGATTTTGTCAATTTCTCTCCTATCACTTGTCCAGGCTTTGTCACAAGAAGTAGTTCATAATGTACCACTCTGTGCTTTTGTTAGTCTTTATACAAGATTACTTTATAAAATTGCTCTCAATTTAGATTCTATAGAGAGTTATTGGTTGTTCTTAAAACACCAAGGCCCAAATTTTGTGGTCCTTAGAAAAACAAAACTCCCTCTAAAGCAAATAACTTTTTGGATAGATGGTGCCATATGAGGGCACTGGAATTCTTATTATTCATCATATTTGGAAAGTAGTACACTTGAGACATGCAATAGTAATGGCAGCTACATCACTACTTGTTCTTAGATTTGTTCTTTGAAGGATTTTTAAAATAAATTATTAAAATAAAAAAGAAGGAAAATCTGTGATCTGACATGGCCGTTTTACCCCAGTTTCAAGGAAGGCCGTACAAATGGTTTATTTTTTTCTAAATAAGTCAGCTCATAAACTTGAAAATAAGTCTGTAGAAATAAGCTAACCTAACAGCCAACCACAGTGACAAAGTACTTGTTTGGCTACTTATTTTAGCCTTATTAAGAAATAGGTCCCAATTTTCTTTCCCAACATAATTCATCCTACACAGCGAGGATGAATGAGCTATTCATTAACTCTCTCACTATCTTTTCCACTCCCACTAGCTAGTAAAACTCCAGCCTTAAATATTTTGTTTCATATTGAAATTTCATATTTATAGCATCTTTGGGAGTTCAGAATTGTCCAAGATTGATAGAAATAAAACCTAACATACCCCATATTTAAAAAGCAAACAAAGAAACAACAAACATGAATAAGACCTTCTAGTTTATTCTATAGAAGTGATGCTCATTTGTTACAGTAATACAAGTGTTTGTGCCATTATTATACATTCCTGGGGATTTTTTTTTAAATAAAGGTACTTCTATTATTCTAAACCAAGGCACAGTTCCTGCACATAAAGAACCAGGCATCCAGTGGTCTTGTGGATAAAGCATGGGACAGGGAGTTGAGACCTCGATTATAAGCACCAGGCTGTATTGCCTCAACTGTGCCCTCTTCCTAGCAGTGATCTAGTGTATAAACTCCTGGACTGAGTTGTGGAGTGAATCCTAGCTCCACTGCAGTCACTAATGCCAGGATTTCACTCATGTTCTATTCCTGGGTCTATTTTGCTGGGTGACCTTAGGCAAATCAGCTCACCTCTCTGTGCCTCTGTTTTCCAGTCTATAAAATAGGGATAATGATATTTACTTCCTGTGTAAAATGCTTTGAGATCTATGGGTGAAAAATGCTATATAAAAGCTAAGTGCTATTACTCCTCCTTTAAGAAGGTTTCCAGGGGCAACTGTTGGCTTAGAAAGTTCTGGAAGTCTTGTTCCAATGAATCACTGCTGCCAAGGAGTGAGAGAAAAAAGGTGTTGCCAGAGCTGACATGTAGGCACAGGGTCTCCATGTAGATGGTTTTTGTTTCCCGTGCAGTATCAGAGATGTAGAAACAAAATTGTCACACCTAGTCCAGTTTGAAAGGTCTCTTACTCCTCCACGGAAAAATTCCCAAGATTTTCATTTCATGTGGGAAACCTGCTGTTGTTCTTAAAATAAAACGTCAACACACTGATTGTGATTTACCATGATAAGCTGTAATACCTCACTGAGGCCTCAGGTTTAAGACTCAGATGATCAGCTAGTCTTAGTTGGCTGCATATTGATTTATACCAGCTGAGAAACTAATTTGCTTTTACAGAATTACACTTACTGCCTATAGAGGTCTTCCAGACTTAACTTTCAAACTCTTCCCCAACTCACTGAGGTTTTAATATATAACAATAATACTAAACATCATCTATTCCTTTCCCATTGACATGAGTTCAAAAAAGGAAGATGACATACAGCTGAAAATTGAATGGCTTTTATTGTGTAGAAATTTTACAGCTGACAAAGACTTGTTTGAAACGGATGTATGGTTTTCTTAGCACCTTCTGAGTGTGGAAGTTCCTACAGATTTCTACTATATGTAATGATGAAAAATCATAAATAACTATTCATCTGCAACCAGCCTGATTTGATACCATTCTCTAAATGACATTTATTTTTATTCTATAAAACTAAACTCACTAGGAATTTCTCTTTTTGTGTACTTTTGGTGAATAGTTTGATATCATCTTCACGTAATATTTCATAAGCACACACACTTAACAGACACAGGAATTACTATATGTGAAAAATTCTTAGTATCATTAAGGTACTTCTACTGCTTTCAACAGTTTGTATATTTAACAAATTCCTGTGGGCTAAAGCTGCCTTTTTCATCAATCTCCATAAATGGTCTTTGTGTGTGAGATCTAAGAGGGTGTCAGGATTGCCTACAGTCTATGTTAGATAATTGTATGGTACCCATACCGTACTACCTGAGCATTTCTGTAATGATTTGGGGAATCTGTCTATGTACAGCTTACAAATTCTGCTTAATATTGGGTGCTTTTTTATGTGTATTTATTAGATTACAAACTCCATTTTAAAGGAGGGGTTTGTTTCCATCCAGTAGTTTGGCATAGCTGCCACTATTAATTTCCTTAGGCTGTAATATCAATTTTGGCCTCTATTTCCTTTCTAGGTGGAGGGCTAATCTGTGCACCACATGTCTCCAAGAGAGGTGCCACTCCCTGAAAAGGGATCACAGACCAGAACTCATAGTACACAGTGGTGTAAGTCTGACTGCAAGTCTTTTCCATTACCTACCCCACCAGATATGTGGTATAACTGTGCTTACACTCTATTTAGGGACTTCTCAGCCCTGCAAATTCTAGGGGCAGCATTTGTCTCCATATTATTTTTTAGTAAGTTTCTAATAAAATGTTTTTCAAACCAATAGTTTCACAACAGAACAGAGATAAATCCATTGTGCTACCAGAAGTGAAAACCAGCAAGGAAGCATTCTTATAGCAGTGATATTTTTAAAGAATTTCATAAAAGGAATAGGAAGATAGTAGTTCTAAATGCAGACAAGTAGATTTGCTGAGCAAAATGGCAAAATATTAAATTAAAAATAAAAAAGCTGTTTATTTCCTATTCCAGTGCTCCAACTCCTTTAAACAATTTCATTGTAATGGACTGTTAATTACTGTGTTCTCTGAATAACAGTTTACAGAAAGAAAATATTTCCATTTCTAAATGGTTTGTTTATAAAGGTGATAGTATAGCACATGGTTCTTCATTTTCCTGAAATCCCAAACATTATATAATTCAATAGAAAGAGAGAATATCACGTAGACCTGAGAGTGAGAGATAGGATATAGTCTTCTATAAGCTTCCTAGCAACATTATGAACACCAGTTAAAAGCCTAAGTGGTCTATGATATCACTAGAAGGTGAGTTAGAATTACTTTCTCTTTTCAATTTTTAGTAAAATTCATACCTGTGGCAAGGGCAGAAACGTCACTTAAGTTTTTAATTTGTATTGTTAAAGATTTCAGCCTTTGGGGAGGATCCACAAGATGATTCTTTAGGGGGATTTTCATGCGATCATCAGCCTCCTGCTAAAGCTTCTCTGGGGCAACGTGAAAAGTTGCCCACATATAAAAGTTCTGCAAAGGACAATTGGCCACATAAACTGGGGATGCTGAGGCTGATAAATTCTAGCTGCAGGAAGGTTTTGTGTACATTCCATGGAATTTACAAATGGACATAATGTAAAGTAGTACATCTGAGATACTCCATTAGGTATGTGAGCAGAACTGCCTGTAGTCTCTGGGTGGTCTTCAAGTATAGCTCTAGGAAGAGTGAATTGCAGTAATCAAATGTGGTAGTGACAAAGGTATGAATGATAATGGCAAGGGCCATATCTGAATGAAATGGCTATGGCTATATTCACGCACACAGAAGAAATTAGATACAAAGATAAATACTATTGATGGAAGGCTGCAGCATAAGACTACTTTATTACTTAGAATTCAGAACAATGACACACAAGAACCCAAAACTAGAGAGAGAGAAAATAGGCTACTTCCTAAAGCAGTGAAGGACAACTCACAACATGCCTTACTTTAAGATGGCTCTTTCCATACTGATTCTGGTCTCATGCCTTCACACAGAGACCCTTAGCCTGCAGGTGTGACCAAAAACTCCCTTCCCTTTCCTGACCCTCCCTCACTTAAAGACATAGAGCTCTCAAATCCAACAGAGTCTTCAATCATCCAGAGTCAGCCAAGGGTCCAAGACTCCTAGATGGTAAACTTTGCTGATGGTGAGCTTTGGTGAATAAAAGGTAGACAAATGCACTTAGCTGGTGGGGCAGATTATATGGCCAACCTGGTTCATCTTTGTCCCATATGGATTGAGCTTCAGTCAGATAGCCCTCAGACGAACCATACTCTCAGCTTGGGACTGGGATGCTAAGCAACAGTGCTTAATTAAAAAAAAGACACATAAAAGTGTTGTCACTGCCACACAAACCATGCCAGTATCTCCCCTAGTAGCCTCACATACTCATTGATCAAGAAAGGTACTGACATTTTTTACATAAATGTTTTTGTATTGGGGTATGAAAAAGAGACTTTTGGGTTCTAATTAGAGCTGTGCAAAATACTTGACTTGAAACTAAAATTACCTCATTGCCCTGAATACCCTGGGGTGAAACCTTATGTTCAGCACAGCTGAGGAGGGAGGGAAAGGAGGTTCTGTGCACCTTTCTGCTCCCCAAATCTGGAGGGGGAGTGTAACTCAGAGCAGTCTAAACACTGCTTTACATGTTGCTGGTTTGTAGGGATTACTCCACTGGGCCTGGATCAACTGGAGTACTATGTGCTCTGAAATCTGGCTCATCCATCCTGCCCATAACGAACGCAGTCCCTGCCTCTTTCAACATGTTCCCTACACAGCATGTTAGGCCTGCTATGCCAATTTTACTCCATCTGGGGCCTTTCCTTATGTCAGGGGACAAAGATCTGGCCCTTACTTTAGTGATGGTTTTCAATATGTTCTTTGTGTAGCACAGTGATAATATATTCTGTAATCCACCAATTACTCCGTCTCTAAAGCAATTGGTGAATAGTCTGGTCTTATTTATGTGTCTGGAAAAAACAACTGCATGCAAAGTTATCAACTTTCATTGCTTTTATCATTGTTTGCATACATCTGGCTTTCCTTGCCAGAAAAAACATTCTTTTCAATTGAAACTCCTTTGACAACAACATGGATTTCATTTACAGAAAAAGAATTATGACAAAACTTGAACTCATTTGCAAAACATTAACACATAGTTTTAAAGCTCATAGAACCTCATACTTACTGCATTTCCCATCCCTACTAAGAAGAGCTTCACATTTAATGTTGTTCTCCTCTTTCTCCTCTTGTTTCTTTTGGTCTATTTGTACCTTGAGCTAGGATTCAGGCATCAGCGGAATGATTTAGAGACAGCTAAATGGATGCCAGAAAAGGAGACAATTTTGAAGACTGTATTTTTTGATAAATAATCTCTGGTAATTAATTAAGTCTTTTAAAGAAATACAGTGTCTTCATTCCTCATATTTTTTGCATTAATAGTTTTGTATTAGGCTATGGAGAAGAGCCTTTTAGGTTCTAATTAGAGCTGGGCAAAATATTTTACTTGAAACTAAAATTACTCAAAATTTGCCTTTTTTGACGTGTGAGCTGCTTCTGTGGACACTCATTTTTTTTTTGCTAAAAAAAAAAAAAGAATCACACATGTATCCCATCTAGCAGTTATGGTCTATGTGGCTGCTTCAGAACCAAGTAGAAGGGGCTGAGGAGTAGGCACAGTGCAGATGAGCTGCTCAGAGAAATAAGGAGCAAACTGCTCACAAAGTTCTGCGGAACAAGTGCAAATAGTGATTTTTTGTGCTTTATAATGTGGCCAAATCTGTCTGGATTGTCACGGGAACAGCAAAAGATTCTTCTCTGACCTCAGGACTGCTGTCACATTTCATGTTCCTTCTCCAAATTCCTGAAGCACTAAATCATTTGGGGAAAAAATCAGACACTGAAAATCTACTGATTTATTCCTAACCTCGTTCTCAAAAACAGCTGCCCTGTTATTGCTGAAACATTAAAAAACAATTGGCCAGAGGTGAGACCAAACATGGAGAATTTCTTTGTGAATGGTAAGATATGGCAAACTTATAAACCACTAACAGGGTTATAGTGGGAAGTATTAGATTACCTTAATTAGATGAACAGTCAATCTTTTCTCTCACAAATGCACGCATACAGGGTCTAAATCTCCTCATACTTATGCTAGTTAACTTGACTTAAAGCAAGCTAGTCCTATTTTATGACTGAGAGGAAAATCAGGCCCCCAAACGGAATTTTACGGATGAACGCTCAAATATTGAACAAAAGTGAATTGAGAATTGCATATTTGATTGATATTTTTAGAATTCCAAAGTCATGCTGCATTGGTTAGTTAGATAAATCATCCAGTCAGTGAATAGCAACAAAAGCCATGAGACTTGTATGTAACTAACCAATATCATGTGATTTTACAAACTATTCCTATAAGGGAAAAATCAAGAACAACATTGCAAATAATTCTTAAAAAACAAACGTGAGAATTTGTGAACTGCTTGTTAACATTTCACAAACAGGAGATGAGATGATATTTTCTGAATGAATTATATATTATGAAACCTTTGTTCAACTCTAATGAATAGCCTGGATGTTATGTCCTCTAGCTGTTCCATCCTGCACAAGTACTGGACTCCTAGTTACTCCTTAGCATGGTGGACTGTTTCCATCACCCGTTATCCCACTCAGCAATACCTGAAACCCTCTCTCATGGCTGCTTGGCTCCTTCCCCACAGAGGGGCTGTGAAGGGTTGTACCAACCCTGCGCTGGTGAAGAGAGGGTTAAAGAGCTGCTCTGGGCCCAACAGGCCACGTCCCTCTTCTTTGCTGGGCATGCTCCCCAGTGGTGGGAGCATTTAAAAGGGAGTGACTCAGCTCAGCCTGGGATGACTGCAGAGGAGAGTAATTGGGTGAAACAGCCTCTTCCTGGGAAGCTCCCAGGGCTTCACGCTGCCAGAACTGAGCCTCATAACCAAGATGCTGGGAGCCCGTCAACTGCGGGAGCTGAAGGTGATGACTTGCTGTTGTTCAGCAGAGGAGAATCAGGAAATGGATCAGCATGGACCACAGGAGGGATCCCAAGTCCAGCCCAAGATGACACTGGAGAGATTGGAACAAGGGTAGGAAGTGACCCAGGAAGTTCATTTAGGGGTATCAGGCCCTAGGGCCTGTACAAGGGCCTAAATTGCTTCCAAGGTCCCTGGAGTGGATCCCAGTGGAGTTAGGTGGGCCAGGTTTCCCCGAATGCCCACCACTCTCATCAGTGGGTGACATTACCCTGAGCTATCGCCATTATGCTAGATGGCCTTCGGACTCTCATCCATGGTGACACTGCCCTGAGCTGTGACTGCCAGGTAAACTGACCCTGGAACTCCCACTGTTAGGCATTATGCCCCAGAGTATCACCATTAGTCAATCCTGCCATCTCGGAGCACACAGTCAATATGAGCTATCAGTATCCTGATTTGTATTCAGTGAGTCCCTTTATGTTACTTCAGCAGTGTAAATAGGCCTTAAAGGCGGCAGAAGCAGCTTCATGAGAACACTCCCTGAACAGGGGCCTCCTCCTTTGGTGTAGAGCTGATAAGGGTTCTATGCAAGCCCAGTTTCCAATGTAGCAACAATCTGAGGGTATGGAGGGCAGAGGCTGTTCTGAAACTATTCTCTGCTGCTCTGAACCTACAGTGGGCCAAGGGAAGGCAGGTATAAGACTATTTCTACACTAGAAGGTAGGAGTGTGATTCCCTTGCTCGTGAACACATACTCCCACTCGCTCTTCATAGAGCTTGCACGAGTATAAATAGCAGTGTAGGTGCAGTAGCACAAGTAGCAGCAGCTGAGGCACAGCTTAGGTGTGATAAATACAAACCTGCATGAAACCAGTGGGTACATACACAGAACAGCTAAGCCATGCATCCATTGCCACTACCCATGCTACTGCATCTATACTGCTATGTATGCTTGCTCTAGCTCCATGAGAACTAGTGCAAGTATGTTTACACAAGCAGGGGAATCACATTCCTACCTTGCAGTGTAGGCCTAGCCTTTGCTAGGTCAGGTCGTAGGCTACTCTAACTTATACCAGGGACTGAATATGTGCTCTATTTTCCCAGAATACGGGAAGAACAAAACTGACTTACAATCACCTTTGTCCCCACCTCCATTCCTGTCCCAAGTGTAGGAATTGAAGAACTGGGGCTCAGGGCCAATATCTCTTTGATAGCAAATGGCACTGATTGGTTTCTAAATTAATCATTTAAAAACATTGGTGGAAGGGAAAGGAGCGAGAGAGTTGCCTTTAGCCCCTCAGAAAACACAATAATATTAGCAGTTGACCAAAATGGAAAGTGTTTCATTACTAATTGCTAAGATTTAGTGTGTGAAATACTCCTTAAACAAAACAATATTCAATGGACAAAGGAAAGGTTCAAACTCCAAGTACATCTATAAATCAATTGAACCCCATGAGCTGCTGGAGTGTTAATGGGGAAACGGACATGAATTACTGTTTAACAGGGATATTGAATCCTTAAATGAACTGTACACTCACATTTTTAATGGCAGGAAGCTGTAGCACGGCATAATAAAAATAATTGAAATGAGTTTTTGAACACATTAATCTAGATGAGAAGTGCCTTAAAAACAAACGAAGCAGAAAAAGAGCCAGAATGTATAAGGCATTCACTTGTATGTGTCATTTGCTCCTAATGTTCTCAGTTACCATTAGTAATATAGGAAAGAACATGGAGAATAAAAAATTAATTTAAAAAATATGTTTTCCTTACATGAAAAAAGCACAGAACTGCAATACTGGACCAATGCTCAGCATATCCGATGCATGTTATGTCACAGGGTGAGCTGACCCTTTAAGGAGGCTGGGGCTCAGCTTTATCTGTAACTGGGTTACCCACCTCCCCACCTGCAGGGAGGGAGTTTGAGGGTCATGTGACAAAGAGCATGTGACTGAGAATGTTCTGAGAGATAAAAGCCTGTGCAAATTTTGGAGGGACTTCAGGGACGTCAAGGGTGACTCTTTAAAGAATAAGAGAATAGATAAGAAAGGGCACATGAAAAGGCCCATGCTAAGCACATAGGAAAAGGCCCTGGGAAAGAACCAAGGGTCAGTTTGTGTTGTGGGGGCAGACAAGCCAGTTGTTTAGGGTTGGGAATGCATAGTAGAGTATGGGTGTGGGTTCCCATTATGCTGCTGCCAAATTTCCAAGTAAGTGTAGACCAGGGCTCAATTTTCCACCTGCATAAGCCAGCTGAACATTGTCTACAGGCTGAAGTGGTACAAAGCCCACTGGTAGGGGGTTCATAATAGTATGTGTTACCCACAACTCCCAATGCACTAGGAGTTAGGAGCCAGCAACTGCTGCCTTAAAAACATGCGGCACTTGCCATGGAGGGGTTAAATCCGCATCAGTCACTGAGGTGTGATGTCTCAACACGAGAGGCTTCTGCTGGCTGGGCTCCTCTTGTGGAACCCTGGCTCCAAGCCAGTGGTGTAAACATTGTTTGCTGCCTTGGCCAGGAGGTGAAACTCCATGGGTGTAATTGTTCCCCTTGGTCAAAGGTATGACTAAGAAATGGGCATCCCATGGTGCCAGCAGGATTGTATTAATTCCACTATATCTTCTAACACTTTGACCTCTAGTTTTATATGTATCAAGTGATGGGCCCTCTATGCTATCCTTAGGAGATTATGCAGCAGCTTAATACATCTCAGGGGGATTTTTTTCCCTGATCACCCTCAATTTTCCTTTTTCTCTGTTTCATTCCATTACTCCTAGTTAACTCCTCTTACCTTGGTGTTTGTACCTTTCAAATATGTATAGATTGTTATCACATTCTCCATTGCCCAAGATATACATACTCTTTTAATCGTTCCTCTATGTAGCCTATAGGACTGGCCTGCTTGCTTGCGTATATATACACCTTTCCTTATAGATTTAAGTATCATTGTTTTATTATACTAGAGTCATAGATTCATATTAATGTATTATAGCTGTAATCCAAGGTACCTTACAGGCCACATCCTGTATGAAAGCTAAGGCAGTTAACATACATGTGTTCGGGACCTTTGGCCCAGATAAGTAATGATGAGTTAAAGGATAAGACATATATAGTTATAACCTTTCGACTAGATAAGTCAGGAGGCATCACGACAGGGGGCTGCCTTAGTTTATGCCCCAAGTAAACTTCACAGGTACGCCACAAAACCCATAGAAAGGGCCAGAAATAACAAACGGTGAGATGAGTGAACGAGCTGGAAAGGATATGGATATGTCATTAATAAGTGCAAATCTGCCAGCCTATAGAATAAGCGTATCCTAATAATTTGGGGGTGAGGAAGCCAAGTTTGGACTTCGAAGGAGGACCCATATTGTTCAGGGTATAAAAAGGGGAAAACCATGTTACTTGGGGGTGAAAACCAGCTACTCCTTCTTTAAGCTTCTTTTAGTTAGTGTTTGTTAGAATCTTTTGTTCTCAGTTTATATTTAGTATTATTTGAAGTCTTAGTCTTAGCCTTCTAGCTCTTAGCTCTCAAGCATTGCCCAGCTCTCCACCTCTCCACTCAAAAGTTCAGGAACTGAACATCTCTCTCAACCAGGTCATCAGGGAAGGGTGGGAGTATATTAATCCAAAGCATACCGTGTGTGTGTGTGTGTATATATATATCTCATATGTGTCTTTAGAATAAAACTGTAATCCTACCCATTATCCATTTGATTATTCATTTTCTTTTAATCTGTCCTTTGTAAATCATTTTATGTTATCTTAATAAAAGCTTATAAAATTATACAAATTCAGTTATCCGTGTGAGCATTCCTGTTGTGCACCCCAGGGGTCCCTGTAAAAAATCTTCTGGAGCCTGATTCCAGGACTAGAACTTCATTATCTTCTGATCAGATCAATTTGTGAGCCTATAACCCCATTCAAATTACTAAACACTCATAAATTAGGCAACATCTAGCAAAATATTAATCCCTCCAGTGCTCAGGTCATGGCAGTTACCAAACTCCAAACTCCCTCCAGTATATCTAGAGACTTGCCTACTGGGGGAAGTTTACCAGCATTACTATACCAGTATTATACTGTTGTAACTATAATGGTATATCTCCCCGTGTGGACACTTATTCAGACTAACAGTGGCACTTTTTCCAGTTTAACATAACCACACAAAAAAAGGACCACTCACCATGAGTAAGTCTTTACATGGGTAGTTATAGGAGTATGTAGCACGGGGTCCTGTCTGGCCCCATCATTGTGGCCTTTCCTCGGGCCCAGGCTTGGAGGAAGGCCACTGCACCTTCCAAAAAGGAAAACGTTAGTCACTCTATACGTGGTTCGTTCCGGCCCCCAGGCTGGGTGGACGGCCAAGCAATCTATGGTCTCGGCCCTTGGCAGGGAGGACGACCAAGCAAGCAGTCTAGCGTCCCGGCCCCAGAACGGGCAGTCAGCAGTGGCTCTGCTGGTTGCAATGGCAAGAGAGATCACTTTCTCCCAGGGTGGTTAGGGAAGGGGGGAGAGGGGACGCAGGCCCACCCGTCTCCACTGCGTCCCAGCCCAGGGCCCTAGCAGTGGCAAAGGCGTTGCCACTGAGTCGGTGCGGCTCCCGCCGCAACACGCCGATGGGGTCTTGAACCTGTCTCAGCCACGGCTATGGCTGTCCCTGGGCCACTTCCTCCCCTTATCCCCAGGTACCTGTATCCGCCGGATCCTCGGTGTCACTGGGGTACGCGGCCTGCAGTAGGCTCGCCAGTCCCTCTTCGTCCACTGGCAGCAAGGCAGGGAGCTCCTCAGCAGAGGGCAGCTCCTCTAGGTTGCAGGGTTCCTGGGGTTCCTGTGCGGAGGGCAACTCCTCCAAGTCATAGGGCTACGGGATCTCAGCGTCAGGCAACTCCTCCAGGTCAGGACCGGCCTCTGAGAGTATCCCCCAGCCCTCAGGCTCAGGGGGCTCAGCCCAGTTGCTGGGGTACAGAGGTACTGTTCAGTCCTTGGGGCCTGGTGGCCCAGGCCAGTCTAGGGGGCCCAGAGGCCCTATCCAACCTTTAGGGCTCGATCGCTTGGGCCGTTCCCGGGGCCTATGCTCTGGAAGGCGCTCGCTTTGGGCAGTGGCCAGGCTGGGTTCAGGCCTTTGCTGCAGCCGGCGAGATGGCACGTCTGTCTTCAGCAGCAGCCTGTTTCCCACTGAGCTGTGGGGCCTGCTTCTTATACTCCCAGCCCCAGCTGAGGCTCCGCCCTCTGTGGCCGGATTAGCTGGTCAGTTGGACCTATCCCCATCTGGCTCCCCGGTTGCCGGGCAGACTGGACTGCCGGCCCTTTTACTGTCTGCTCGGGTCGTTGTGGCCCTTCCTCGGGCCCAGGCTCTGAGGAAGGCCACTGCACCTTCATACAGGGTATAATTATATTGCAATAAGTATACTGGTAAATTTCCACGTATAAACATGCAAAAAGGGCAGTTGCATGCATTACCTAAAGCAGTTTTATTGATGGAGCTGGGAGCAGCCACAATAGTCTGTTTTGTTTAAATAATGTCATGGAAATGCCTGGGGTAAGAGGAGGGAGGATGAGCAGGAAGACCCTTTGTGGGAGGAAAGGAGTGGAGCTACCTCCTTCTTAGCATTCTCCTAAGAAAGTCTCTTAATCCCTTTAAAATATGGGATTTGGCCTCATATGTTTAGTCTCCAAGGAAATGAAATTATCACTAGTATAATTTGAAATCACTCAGGTGAGGCCTGTATGTATAGAAGGAGTCCAGTAGAATCTAGTATTGCCAACTTCAGTCTCATGTCCCTCAGTGACTTTAACCCACCAGCACTGTGACCAAATGGAAACTAAATATTTTTTTCTAAACACTAGATAACAACTTGTACCCAGGTTAATAACTTGGTCTCTTTGATTCCAGAAAAGAATTCTATGAGCTTAATGTTGAGCCTCTGAGAAATCCCATTTGTGACACTCTGCATCTCAAAGTAGCACTCTGGAACCCCCATATTCACCTCTGTCATATGATTGATATTTTTGTACAATGCATGTCTCGTGAGGTATCATTTTACTCATTAAGAAGAATAAGGCTGAATAAAAAGTGGCCCTCAAAAACGTGCATTAATTGAAGTCCAAAGTGCCATCATTTTAGAAATTTCTGTTGGAAAGAAACTTAAAAAAACATATATGGATTCCATTTGGCCAAGGTTATGGAAGAATTAAAGTCAGTCAAAGACACTAAATTAAAGTTGACAATACATGGACTACACTAGACACTTTAAAGAATGTGTAGGCCTAGCCTGAGTGACTTCAGATTATACTGATGATGCTTTCATTCAATTGAAGACTAAAAATATGGGCCTGTTCTTCACTATATCAGAGGAAATTCCGCTGAATTTATCCCTACCACCCACCTCCCTACAATCCCTTCACTGCCTTCCCTGGTTTATTCCATATAAAGTTCATACTTTTAGTCCTCACCTTCAAGGCCCCTCATAACTCTGCCTCTTCTTGGAAAAAAAAACAACAACTGCAATGTGCAGCTGCTAGTACCTACAATATATTCCAGCTGGCTATGTAGAGAATACTAATGTCAGGGAAAGATAAGTAGGTGTTCACTCGTCAAGGAGGCAAGCGCAGATTCTTACAGGATTAGAGTAACAGGAAGCTCATGCAAATCTCCTAGTACATATTCATTTCTGTTTGATTGTGTTTTATTTTCAGTGTAGCCCAGATGAAGGCTCTATTGAGCATCAAATGTGATAGCTCAAAGCTCCACTAAGAAGATACATTGCATGTATATATAAAGTCTGAGCACTTTTTTCTTGACTTTGCCCTATCCAGAAGAAACTTTCAAGGGCAAGATTTTTCTTGACAATTCATATATTTCTCCTTAATTTATTTTGGTCCTATGAATAGCTTAACCCTCAGCTGTTCTTGGACCCTAGGACTGCAATAGCTGGTGGCTACATTATGCTACAGTCAGAATGTCAATATGTGTATTTTTAGGAGCACCCAGACCAGATACATGATTTCTAATCTACAGCTAGCATGTTCTTAAAATAGCAACTTCCTTAAGCTGTGCCAGATCAGAAGTTGTTTGATTCATGTGTATTACTGGGAAGACCTCAGCAGGCCAGACATTTTTAAGGAAAAAGATTAGATATTTTTATACACTCATGAATACATAGCATTATATCCCCAGATATATAGGACTTGAAACAAAAGCTACATATTTAAGATTCCAGTTAAAGCAAGGAAATTCATTGCTAAGGATTAAACCACCAATTGCCTAAACATAATAGGATAAATATCAGCAAGATATCCAATTGTCACTCTACACTGATAACCTTAAGATTGATAAGTACTAGAGGTTTAATTGTTAATTGTGGATCCCCTTCCTTTTTCTGAGCTTGTCTCAATCCTAAATTGTATGTGCAAATACAATGGGTGCCATTGAAAAGTAAATATTAACCACAGTACAGATGATCTCACTGGCTTTGCTATGTTACAATTTGTGTGCTACACAAACATTAATTTATTTTCATAACATCCCTGTGAGGTGGATGGGTATTAACCTCAGAGTGGGAACTGAGGTACAGAGAATAAGTGCATTTAAGAAAATCCCAATCTGCTCTAGGCAATTCATGAATAGTAAAAGAGGCAAAGATCATTCAGCATTAACTTCCTTCTTCAACCAAGGGGAAAGCTTTCCAAATTTTGTTTTAGAAAGAAATGTTTGACTGTGAAATACACTTTAAAAATCACTGTCAGGAAACAGCTGAAGAACGATTAAGCAAGCATGTTTCTGCTTTGGTTACAGTAACTATTTCCACAAAGGCAGTAGACTATTGACTGACAGTCTTTCCCTGCTTCAATCAGCTACACTGCAGTGTTTCTCAAACAGGGGGTCCTGACCAAAAGGGGTCACAACACTATTGTAGGAGGGTGGTATTGCCACACTTACTTCTGCTCTGCTTCCGAGCTGGGTAGCTGGAGAGTGGTGGCTGCTGCCCAAGCACCCAGCTCTGACAACAGCACTGCTGCCTATAGCAGCACAGAGGTAAGGGTAGTATGGTATGGGCCGAGAGGTCACCTCTATTTTGGGGTGGGATCCTCACAGCCTGAAATATTTTCAAAGGCAGTTCCAGCAAAAGAAGTTTGAGAACCCCTGAGCTAGAGTAAGGGCTGGATACTACACTGTGTGAGTACTATTGTGCATATAGATACCAATTAATGAGCAGGACAAGGAGCACAGGGGAACCTGAGCATGCATTAATGAGCGCTGTTGTATGGCTGCCAATTTACTCCTGCCTAACAGCAGGAGTGTGGTGTATGATTTAGTGCCTCATTTGCATGCTGAGTGTGTTTTCGTTCAATCTCTTTTAACAATTACATTCTTTGACTCATACATTACATAAATCTACAGTCACAGGAACCAGAGCCTGCCATTAGCTGCAACTTTCTGTTATGCCTCGTAATCTACAGACCCACCTTTTTATCCACGTCAGCCGCCTCCTATCTTTACACAACAAAAAGAGTCACTATACCTGCTGAGCCTTGCACTCAAACTGGTGTCCCCTCAGGCACATGCATTGTCCATCTCTCTTTTTTAGCTCTGTGCACTATATCTTCACTACAGAGTTAGCCAGAGTAATCAATACTCAAGTTACATCATCTAGCATGAGTTAGGCTGGCCACACTGCAAAATACCACTCAAGTGGCTGCTCATGAGAGTAAGAAAACATGCCCAAGCACAATTTAGGATGTTATTAAGATAATAAAAAATATGCTTAGCATTTTTATCATGCTTTTCATCTATAGGTCACCAAGTGCTTTACGAAGGAGAGTAAGTACCATTATCCCCAGTTTACAGATGGGGATAATAATGTGAAGTCACTTGCGCAAAACAAAAAATCTTGCAAGAAATAAACTTCCTACAGAGGCATATTTTAGGAAAACATAGACCAGAATTCTGAGTGAGTTGCTTTCCTTTTACTTTCTTCCATAAAATGTCATTCCTCTGTGAATATCTTTGTGACACCTTGCACTTGTACTGGAACGCACCACAAGAGTGTCTTGAGAGGCAAATTTACAAAGAGGCCAAACCACTCGTTAAACTCTGATGAGCCCTAGAACAGCAATTCCAAAACACAAGGAAATTGAAGCAAGACAGGCAAGGAGGTGGTTAGTCAAAACATGTAACAACCATGAACTGGTTAAGTCAGCAACAGTCTGAACAAAACATTGTAACAGTCCAAATGGCAGATGGGTAGCAGCAGGACTTGAGTAACTGCACACACCTAGTGCTATGTACACATACACACAGGAACAGGAACTGGAAAACTTAGTTCAGGGAGCAGGAACCAAGAATCAAACAGGAACAGTGAGCAGGAAGAAATAAGCAGGAAGGCAACACACATGCACTCACGCACACAAAAACACACCAGTCATCAAAACTTCCTTCTCTTTTCCTCAAAAGTTCAGCAGTACCTTGCTGGAGGCACCAGGTAACCCTGCGGCTGAAGGTTATTTCTCTAATTCAGCTCAGGGGATGGATGCTGTTGCTGTGGTGCAACTTTTCCAATTGGCAACATGACATCATCATACACAGAAAGTGTCCTCTTCCTTACCTGTTCCCCTTGCAGTAGGCAATTATCTCACTGGCTAATAACATATTCTATGTGAGGTAAATCCAGTCATTATGTTCCGTACCCTGTAGCTCACGATATCAGGCCACAAATATCAAAAACACGTCTAGACCCTCACCTAACAGACACTGCTTGTCCAGGATAGAGCACATGGAGTCTTGCATGGATACACTTGTTGAAACTTGCATATTTCCTAGTCACAACAGTCATCTTCAAGGACGGCAAAGGGGGTAGAGTGAACCTTTTCTGTCAGCATAAACAACTTGGTCCTCGTAGGTCAGCTGAAGAGCCAAAGGGGTTTTTTGAGCACTTTCATGAGGTGTACTCTGAATATCACTGTCACACAGTTCCACTCACCGCTCTTGTGCTTCCTGCTGGTTAGTCTGGGGAATCAGCTCTGCAGGTTCGAGTGCCCCCACGTGGTGACTTGCACATCGTTACATCTCCACCTTAGGACCCATGTCTCTCCAAAGTCCACGGTATCCGCTTCATAACACAGCCCTCTGGCCATGTCACAATCTGTGCTCTCCCCTCTTCTGGGGGATTCTGCAGTCCCAGTCCAGCCACTTCCTTCAGTGGCAGCTGCAGTCCACTGTCCATACCTTACCTCAGGGCTCTCAGCTGCTCCTTCTCCAGAGCTAGCCAGTGCTCTATTTGTGGTGCTGACCTCCTTTGATCTGCAGGACCACCAGCCTTGCCTTCCCTTCCCAAGCTCCTGTGAGTGATTGCCCTTTTCTGCTCACTGTTGGCTGCCTATATAGGGCCTCTTTTTCCCTGATTTCCCGTTTCTAGCACAGTCTCTCTAGGGTTTTATTAACCATTACTTGGCTAGTGCAGGGCAGCCACCCCACCACAATCACATAAACCACAATTCAATGCAATAGCAAAGTGTGGATTTTAATGTTCCTCCAGTATGCAAGCTATATGGTTCTTCAGCAGCTCATGCAGTCTCACCAGTATCTCATTTCCTAAGAGGTGGTACACAGCAGATTTATAATGCATTGTACCAACACTTGTCAGAATGCCTTCCAACTTTCTTGATACAAAAAGTGTCCCATTATCTGAAACAAAGTTCTCTGGCTGGCCAAGCATCACACATAAGTCCTTTAGGCAAGAAAAGAACTCCGTTGAGGTGCCTTGGGAAATTATTAATGCAAAGGGGTAATGTGAGTAATAATCTATAATGGTCAACAGTGTGTAACCATGCCGTGCAGTTGAGGGGCCAGTAATATCCACTGAAATTCTCAGTATGACTACAGGTTTCAAAGGGGCAGTGGAGTAATTCTATGTATTGCGCAGACTGAGCGTGTCTTCAAATGATGCTCCATGTCTGAGTACAGCCCTGGTCACCAATCTTAGCTACCCAAAAGTTCCTTCATCTTTGTAACTCCCACATGTTCTTCATGAGCTACATCCAGGACTGCTTGTCACAGCACTGCTGGGATGATCACCCATGTTCCTCTGCATAAGATATGTCAGGTAGCACATCATCACTGTGAGCTCAGAATGACTGCTGTAGAATGTGGACAAAGTTCTCTTACAGACTTACGACACATCACCTTGCACAATTCAGCATCTTGAAGAGTGGGGTCAGTGGTCCACCTTAAGTCAATCGGCTTGCTTTTCACTAAAAAGAATATGGTATACCCTGCCGTTTCTGCATAACAGGGTGCCAACACAGTAGAATTTCTTGAAAGAGCATCAGCAAGTAAATTACATCTTCCTTTGATATATATCAAATAAAAGTCATACTGTGGCAACTGACTAGTCCACCGCTGCTCCGTCACATTCAACAGGCTTTATGGTAGAAGCCAAAAATAGGCAAATGATCAATTTCTAATGTAAATTTCTTCCCACAAAGTAGACTTTGAAGCATAAAAAAGCAAAAACCATCATCAAGAATTCTAGCTCAATCTGGGAATACTTTGCTTCCATCAGGGAGAGAGTACAGGATGCAAATATAACCTGCCATCCCTCCTGGAGCATAACTGTGCTCAGGCCCCCATTGCATGCATCAGACTGAATCACTGCAGGCTTCCCTGGATCAAAATAAGCATAAGACTGCATTCGACAGAAGGCTTGACACAGGGTTTTAAAACCCTTCTTTGCCTATTTAATCCAAACCAGCTGTCCCTGGCCCTGAGTTAAATCCCACAGCATCTTGGCAAGGGTACTAAAATGGGGCAGAGCACAGCCACCTATGTATCAACTAGGCCAAGGAACAAATGTGAACTGCTACGATCAGTGGGTAACAGTAGCAAAGCAACATCTTGTAGCTGTTCAGGTCAGTTTTACACCACTGACCAACAAAGAATGTCCTAGAAACTCTACAGCATCTTCTACATAACTGCACTTGGTCACATTCAACTTTATAGCAGCTCGTTGGAGTCAGGTTAGCACCTGGTCTAGAATAGCATTATGCTTCAAAGGGGTCTTAGCAAAGATGAAAGTGTCAGTCAAATAGCAACAAACTCTGTGGATAAGATGAAGGAGCTGAGAGACCACCCTCTGAAATCCTCAGAAGCAGAAACTAAACCGAAAGGAAGTGGTTGATAGCAGTACCTCCCGAATGGTGTGCTGTAAATCAATAACAACTGCAAACTTTCAGCCACAGTTATTTGCCAATAACCAGATGAGTAATCCAACACAGAGAAAATCCAGGATCCATTTATCCGACATGTCATCTCTTCAAAGGTTGGCAATTGAAACTGTTCACTTTTAACATACTTAATAAGTGCCCTAAAATATGTGCACAGTTGAATGTCGCCATTCTTCTTGTATGCTACCCCCGTGGGTAAGCTCCAGTCTGTAGGCCCTTCCACCTACTGAATGATACCATTATCTTTCACACACTGAAATTCTGCTCCGATCTTGTCCACAAGTTTAGGAGGCAAATGACATGCAAGTAGTGAAAAGGGCTTGGTGCTTGAATCCAACAGAGTGTACACACATCTGGTGGACAGAACACCATCCCCGTTAAATAAATCATGCTGTCTCTGAATGATACATTGCATATCCCCTTCTATTCTAGCTGACATAACCACACCCAAGGTGTCCTGTGCAAGTCCATGTGTAATACCAAACTTTAAGCCCTGATGGTAGGACAATAATGGAACAGCATTCACAGCAACACCTTTAACAATGTAAAACTTGTAGGGCACAGAGCATACAGCTTCACCCACTGTCTGCCAGGCATACAGATTCCAAGCTTTTATAACCACAGTAGTCGGGCAAATATCCAGATTATGAACTAACCCAGAGGACGCAAAGTTAAATTCAGCATCCGTATCCGCGATGCATTTCAGATCCAATGTCTTGCCACATGAGAAGTTGGTCTCATGTGGCTCCACACTTACAGTATGCACTTCAGGCCACCCATCATTGTGAAGCAGTGTACTGCAGCACACTCACTTAAACTTAGAATTCCCAGAAGCTGGGAATGGGGGATGGGATGGATTATTTGATGATTGCCTCCTCGGTTCATTCCCTCTGAAGCACTTGGCATTGGCCACTGTCAGAAGACAGAATACTGGGCTAGATGGACCATTGGTGTGACCCAGTATGGCCATTCTTATATTCTTAAAGTGTCCTTCTTTCCCACAAGCCTGGCACACAGCAATTCTAGCCAGGCAGGCAGAGAAATTGGCCAAGTGACTAGCACTACCACAGCGGAAAGAGTGAGGAGCTGACAACTTTCGCTGCTGAAGCTGTGGAGTTGGGAGTAGGTAGCATCATATGACTCTGGGCAATGGAAGCAGGAGGAACAGCTGACGATTTAAGTGTACACACAAAGGTAGCAGCAGTCTGAGATACAGTTCCCCTTTCAGCCCGAGCCCTCTCAAATGGTTTAATCTTAGCAATGGCGGCATGAAAAGTCAGAGTTCTAGCATTGTCAGGCCAGTAACTGTTCCCCTAGAGCAAGAGGGGACATCATTGGCTATGCCAACCACAAAAATATCCCTGATCATGATCATCATAATGTCCCCAAATTCACAGTCCTGGGCCAACCGCCACAAACAACATGCAAACTCACATATGGTTTTGTTGGTTTGTGAGTAAGCTAAAAAAAAAAGTTTTCCTCTGTAGCAGAACAAAATCTCCAGTCTCAAAATACTCATGGAGGTGCTGCACAGCAACATTAAAAGAGGACTTGGTCTCCAAGGGTCCATAAAAATATCCATGCCATCACAGCCTAAGCAGTTCTGCAGCAAGGGTAACTTAGAAGCATTGGAGAGTTGCAGAATCTGTACATAGTTCCGAACATTCCAAAAAAACTATTGCCAGTCAACAGCTGAAGGATGTGCAGGCAGCATGGGTTGCAGAATAAAAGCACTCGTCACCATAATGATACGCTCTGATGCACCCTAGAACAGCAAACCGAAAATGCAAGGAAATTGAAGCCAGACATGCTGGTAGGTGGTCAATCAAAACATGTAATAACCATGAACCAGTGAAGTCAGCAATAGTCTGAACAAAACATAATAATAGTTCAAATGTCAGATGTGTAGCAGCAGGCCCTGAATAAGTGCACACACCCAACACTGTGTGTATGTATACACACACACACTGGAACTGTAACATTGAGTTCAGGGAGCAGGAAACAAACAGGAATAGGGAGCAGGAAGTGATAAGCAGGAAGGCAACACACACACGTACACACACCTGTCATCAGACCATTATGATAATGAAAGGCAGAGAGGATGAAAATGACAGCAGGGTAAATCGGAATGGCACAGTATCTATTTTGTGGGAAACCACTGTTAAAGCGTGTGGGAGAGGAATGACAAAAAGGATTATTGCCATTTTAATTATGCTGTTTTGATAACTTTCCTAAAAGCATGCCACAAATAGTGGTTTTTATACATTATATATACTCAGAAATGGATCCTCAGCTGATATAAATGAGTCCAACTCTATTGATTTCAATAAAGCAACACTGATTTATACAAAATGAGGATCTGGCTTTCACTCTGTAAACATGTCAGAACATTACGTTTATATTTTCCAGTTTAAAATCCTACTGTAGTGTGTTAAGTATAATTTTTGTATATGAGTTTTTAATGTATTTCTTTAAGAAATAAGCCAACAAGCTGATTTTTAAAAGCAAGTATATGTCAGGGCAGGGAAGATGTGATGCACAGTGGTGAATAGTGGTTTGTACATGGCTATCTCACCTCCAGATAAAAATTTCTATTACCATCTTTTAAAATTGCTCGGGGAATCAGTATTAGCCATTATCTATTATTAAAATAACATTCACAAAGTCATAACCAGAGGCATAATCCACACTATTTTGCAAGAAACAAGCTGAAAATATCTTTCCAATTGATGACAGAAGTCCTGGCAGCAATTTCATCTCATGGTTATTTCAGTATAGTACCCTGGGATGTTAGAGAGTTGTATAATTAACAGCAGTTATGCTGGACATGCTCTGATAAGAAATGACGGGCATGCCATTTACAAACATCAAATTTTACGAGCTGGAAATGAAATGCCGTCATAACAGACCAAGGAGTCATATGAGCTGTAATTTCATGATAGCATCTCTGGTGCTAGCAAAGCAAAACTAATTCCGACAGGAGCTGGCTACTGCAGTGGGATTGGCTAGTAGATGGCTAAAATTCTTCAGCAGTAGCTCAGATGGTCTATAATATTAAAATATCTTTATTAAAACAAACAAACATTTTGGCTTTGATCCATCTTTTGCACTTGGGGTATTTATGGGAAATTTTTTCCCCATTAATATGTTTCACAGAATTTTTGCATTTATCTAACAAGTCTAAAAAAGGGTTTGCAGCACAATAAATGGGAATCAAGGGATTCTCCTGTACACTCATCAAATAGATATAAACAGAAGGAAGGTTCATGGGAGAATGTAGATCAAAGTCCAGTGCTCTTTGTATATCTGGTTTAAAGTGGTTTTTTTAAAATCTGATCGAGACCACAAAGTAGCAGCTGCTTATCATCCCCATACTTTTCATAAAGATAACTCTAAGAGGAAAAAATTTATCTTCTGCCTAGAAAGAAAAAGATGTGGTTATGATGTTCCTAAAATCGAACACATTTAGAGAGAATTAAACATGAAGTAACACATTAAATGTGTAGTATATAGCATCACTACATATTAAGTGGAGTGGCAAGGGGGAAGCATATACAAAGACAATATGTGTCCCTGTATGTTAGAGGTCTAAATGATATGAAATACATTATTTTAATTTCAGCTTGAGCACTGCATAAAACATTTATCTCCCCAAGGTCAATGTATTTTAAAACTGTCATTAAAGTTGTTATGAAGATGAATGTTATCGTATTACACAAATATTCAAAGACTGGAGTAACAATACAATGGATGAACTCAGAAAGGGCCAGATCTTCTCATTAAGTGCATCTTTCAGCACAGCTGCTCCGCTGCTTTTTGAATGCTCATCGTGAACTGAAGTTCAGTGTCTTCTAGAAAGCTACCAAGTCCAAGTTGTATTGTTTTAAAACCAATTTATTCTCATGCATTCAGAATGTGATCACTTTTTTAACTGAAGTTATTTTAAAAAATCCAAACCTGAAAAGTGTCCAGAAAGCCACTTTCTTTAAAATAACAAACAACAACAACATCTAATTTTGAACCAATTTTATTTTAGTTGTACAAATATTCTTGATGTCCAACCTCAGCAAAAGGAAGGATGTTGTAAATGAATAATTATATAAAGAACACAAAGGTAGGAGGAATTACAATTAAAGAGGACAAGCTTGTGAGGAAGCAGTAGATAGCAGTGATTGTATGAGAACCTCCCATCACAAAGGATATTACTACAGCAATAGTCCTACTAACCTACCACCTTCTGTTAGCGGTTTTTAGTATACGTGAATGCCAAAGATCATTTTTCATCTTTTTAAAGTAGGGTTTAACATTTTTAAAGTTAGGTCTGCGTACATAGACAAGGAAACAACTTGACCACCTCTTTTTTAAAAGAATGGATTGAAGTGATTTCTTTAAAAACAAAAACAAACAAAAAATGGTGGAACTGCTATGTACTCTGTGAAAACACAGATCCCGTTATTTAGAACTACTGAGATTTTAAATTTTATTATAAATATATAAACTACAATTTTAAAAATCCTGGAGTTGGTTGGTATGCTCCCTATTGAGTCCTGATCATTAGCAAATCCTGGAGTTTTCCTCCCCTCCCATTTGCAAGCTAGCTTGATGTAGGTCTATGTTACAAAAATGTCAGCTTCCAAGTTAGAAGCAAAAACTGCTATCTAGAAGGAAGTAGATACTGTTCTGCACATAAAATTGGATTTACAGTCTGAAATCCACACAAATTCTGATAGCACTATCTGATTTCAACAATGGGGAAATGAGTTGTCCATTCATTCCGCATGACAGGTGGCAGAATTCCTGCCTTGACTAGACATTCCACTTAGAATTTCATCTTCTGCTTTAATGAAATATAATACTGTCCTAGCACTGCAACATTTGGGTTGCCTGTCTCACTAAACTGCTAGATCTCTAGCAAGGATTTCCATGCAATGCAGTTTGCCTTTGAAAACAGACCAATATTTCCACAACATTGAAGTTAGACATATGAAAATAAATTAGATGGGATAGAACTGTTTCACAATCATGACAATTTCTGGCCATCTTTTCAAACCATGATAGGCACTGCAGAAATCTAGTTCAATTTGAACATCCACAGTTCTACTTATGGTCACAGGTTGCCTCATGAATATCCTCAACACAAGTAGACTGTGAGGGAAGATACCATAATAATATTATGCCAAGGGTATTATTGAGGCAAAAATTATTACATTGATACAATACTCAGTATGAAAGAGTTCAAAATAGAGGTCCTTACTCAAGGGACTATGTAAGGGCAGACTACAGCAACCACATCCTGACAGTCCTTGTTTTAGGGACTGTGTGTTAAGCACTCTTTTTCTAGATAAAGAATAGTGACTTGTCTATATGAGAAAGTTGTACTGATGCAATGGGCTGTGCGAACACTCTTATTTTGGTTGATATCAGGCTTATTTTGGTTTAGTTTAAGTCGATTAGCAACAGGTTTAAGCTAAACCAAAATAAGCCATGTTTAAACTGAAATAAAAGTGCCCAGCCAGCAGTTTCCACCAGTTTAACTAAATGCATTTATAAAACAAAAGAATAGATTTAAGGCCAGAAGAGACCATTAGGATCACCTAGTCTGATCTGTTGCATAGCGCGGGTCATATAATTTCACCAAGTGGTTCCTGAATCAAGTCTAAAGCAAATTGAGCTAGAGCATAACTTTTAGAAAAACATCTGATCTTTATTTAAAGACTTCAAATGATGGAAAATCCACTATATTCTTAGATACATTGTTCCAACGGTTAATGATGCTCACTGTTAAAATTTTGCACTGAATCTAGCTTCAACTTCTAGCCATTCAATCTTTTTACATCTTTGTTTGTAAAATTAAATTATAGCCTTCTACTGTCTGAAATCTTCACCAACTGTAAGCACTTATAGACTATGATCAAGTCATCTCTTAATCTTCTCTGAGATAAGCTAAATAGATTGAGCTTCTTTAGTCTCTCATTGTCGCAGAGGTTTTCCAGAACTCAGATTGTTCTTATATCCCTTTCCTGAAGCCTTTACAATTTCTTGACATTTCTTTTGAGGTGTAGACACCGGGAGTAAAATTTTCAGACATGCTTAGGTGATTTAAGAGCCTAAATTTCATTTCAAAAGTGACGTAGGCACTTGGGAGCCTGGTCCCATTGACTTTCAATTAGGATCCCAACTCACTCAGGTGTCTGAAAATTTTACCCCAGAACTGGATACCATATTCCAGTAACGCTCTCACTAATTCCATAAACAATGGTAATACTACATCCCTACTCCTATCTGATAATCCCCTGCTTATACATCCAAGGACTATGTTTGTTCTCTGAGGATATGTCCACACTGCTCCAGGAGGTGAAATTTCCAGCTCAGGTAGACATATCTGTGCTAACTCTGGTCGAGCTAGTAAGCTAAAAATAGAAGTATAATGGCAGCATGCGTGACAGGAGAGGCTAGCCACCCTGAGTATGATCCCACCCACGATCCTAGGTACATACCTGGGGCAGCCATTCCCTCCTGCCATTTGTGCAACACTTATTTTTTTTAGCATGCTAGCTTGATAAGAGCTTGCAGACGTGTGTCTCCTCAGCTGGAAATTACACCTTGCAGCTCTAGTATAGGCATACCCTCCATTGCATTGTGAGCTCATGTTCCATTGGTTATCCATTGTGGCCCCGAATGACCTTTCAGAATGATTGCTTTCCAAAATAAATCCCTCATTAAACTGATGCAACTTCCATGTGTAGACAAGGCCTAGCAGAGGAACTGGATATGAAAAAGACATTCCAATGGGTATGTTCAATCCAGCCTGAGGAGTTCCCTTTGTGTTGCAGAGCAGCAAGTGCTAAGGGGAAAAAGGAACAATGCACTGGCCCACATGACCTTGCCCATGCTTAGCACTGAGAACAATAAGGGGAGTGGGAATTGGGCTGAGAGATTTCCCAGGTGAAAGCCTGGGTAGGCTGGACAAGCTGAATGCAAGAGTGAAAGACTAAGAGTCAATCAGGGAGCTGTTTTCCTGGCAATATATCTGGATATAGTGTTGTCTTAGCTCAGTAGGCTCAGATGTCTGGAAGTGGAATTGCTGGTGTAGTTTTGATCTTTTGACTAGCCCTGATCAAAAAAAACAGGACCTGTGTACAGTTTCCCAATACATAAATTGCACTAGAAAATATCCTGAGTCTGTGTCACAAGTCTCAATCTGGACAGGAAAATGACCAGTTCCAAAGCCACACCATCTGTTACCACTTGAGAAAAGGGCAACGATTCAGTGTCTTCTATTTGAAATTACTGTCCTTTTTGTACTGGAGTCTCCTACAATCCCTGGTGAGTAAGTGTAAGGTCATTTGTTCTGAGTGATTTTTTTCTTGTTCTTCCTCATCCCTACTTTAGAGAATACAAGCCTTTTTTTCTTTTCATGTTGCATTGGTAAGCAGGAACCAAAATAACCAGTGCAGTCATGCTCTTCTGCCTGCAGATCCATGTCCCTTTCTGAACACATTGCTGTCATAAAAAGTCTTTATACCTACATGTTGCTTTTGAATTTTGATAACGTTTCTGAGTAACTGGATTTTTTGCTTGAAAAAGCATACACTTCTACATGTACTTCTTCAAGAGATTTCCATTCAGTGTATGGAATTCCCTTGCAGAGATTAGAAACTGATTACCACTGGTTTGATGTTGGTAAACTGGGACTAGTCTCTCGTTCTTGTTCTTCTTTCTCTCTTTACATATCTAATTTGAAGATACCAAAGGAATTATTCTTTTCTGCCAGCCAAACTCAATCAAAGAAAATGTTGTGCTTGGAATCAAATGCATTTTTACTTTCTAATGGTGGATAACATGTTGGTGGGGGAGAAGCCCTTCACAAAACTGAAGCTGTAAATAAAACCAAGGATTCCTTGCAATAGGTAATGACTTCTGTAGACAGGAAAATTACAGCAAAGAGCTTTCAAGCTTCCCTGAAATTGAAGGGAAAGAGCACCTAAAAACTTGACAGAAGGACATGGTGTATTGTAACAGAGGATATCAAAAATGAGAGCATTACACCTGACCTTGTTGAAAACAAAATGCAGATTAACAAGACTGACGCAGTGATTTTGCCATGGTGTTTGGCTACAGAGGATGCTACCTGAAATTACATTATGAAATGACAGCCTAAAGCTCTGGGGACTGGGAACTGGAATTGATATTAGGGATGTGAAAATAATGTTGTTGCATATGATACATGATGACAGCCAAAGCAATGAGCTTGGGAGAGGAAGGAATAACATACATTTTAATTTTTAAACAGAATATAGTGTGCTATATCCACAAGTCTCTCTTGGCAGTAGGGCCTCAGGGGCGCCCTTCAACCCCATGGGACGGCAGGTAAGTCCAGTCAGTATATGCCCTCGGGGCCCCTGGAGGTACCTCTCTGTGGCTCCTGCACAGGGCTGCAGAGGTGGTGATAAAGCTCTGGAGGGTCAGAGCCACCCCAGTCCTTCCTGCAGGCCAGGGCCAGGATTTTTCCTTCTCTGCCTCACTTAGCCACGGAGAAGGACTATATCCGGGGGGGGATAAGGATTCTCTCTGCCTGCCACCACAAACCTTCTGGAAACTTCCTTCTCTTTTCCCCTCCCCTTTAGGGGGAGGCAGGGTTTAAGTAGACCTGGAGTGGCCCTTAATTGGGTCCAGGTGTCTCTAATTGACCTGCAGTAACCTCTGCTCTGCCTGTAGGGAAAAGGGCCTTTAGCTGTCTAGGGCTCACATATCGTCCCCCTGTTGCCACCTGTGGAGGGCGAGAACCCCCAGTGGGCCGGCCTTGACCCCACGACCTGCCAGCGACATCAGTTGGCAGTTCCTTCACGGAGCAATGAGCACAGGCGTGTTCTTGGCGCAGTTCACCCTTCGCCCTGATACCTGCCCTTTTTGCGGCGTGAGGGAGACCCTGGCACACACTTATCTCAAGTGGGCCAGGCTGCAGCCCCTGTTCCAGCTCCTCCAGAACCTCCTGTTGACGTTCTGACTGCACTTTTCCCCACACTTGTTTTTATACGCACACCCCATCTGTGGCCCCACAAAGTCGCGGGACCTCCTCGTCAACCTCCTCCTAACCCAGGAGACCAGGGAGAGGAGGTTGGCTGCGGGGGGGCACTGTGCAACTGTAGGGCCCACTTCCGTCCCTTTGTTCACTCACGCATCTGGGCAGAGTTCCTCTGGGCAGCATCTGCTGGCTCCCTTGACACCTTCCGGGAGCAGTGGGTGCTGTCCGGGGTTCTCTGCTCAGTGTCCCATTCTGGTTCCCTCCGTTTGACCCTATGACATACATGCCCACTCCTTTTTTCCTTCTTTGTCCCACACAATCAATTGTGTCCTGGGTCCAGTGACTCCACCCCCCTAGGCGGAGGGGCCTTTAACAGTGGGTGGGCTTGTGCCCGCCCACTTCCCGGCTCACAAATAGTATACCCTTTTGTAGCCATCTGGTCTAGCTTTACCACAATAGTTAAAAGAGTTGGGTGCAATAGGAGTTTTGTGGGGTTGAGTGGTGATTGGTATAAGCCTTCTGATGGCATGGAAGGAGTCAAAACAGTGAAAAAAAAAGGAACGTGTATGCAGACTCACACTCGCACACACAGACTGCAATTCTCACATATAAGTCAGGCATTGCACCACACATTGCCAAGTCAATAGAGTTAGCAGAGACCTGTATTTCTGCCTCTCATTTCAAAATATCATAAAATGGCTAAGTCCAAAAAAGAGAGAGATTAAAAATCAGAATATATCCAGAATGGTTCTGCTAAGAGGTGCCAATTTTAGTACAGAGAATGAAATGCATAGTGCTGCAAGGAAAAACTTGTTTGTTCTGAGATGCTAAAATTATTTTCTATCCAGAAATATTTGATTTCTTGAGAAGAATTAACTTCTTTGAAGAGGCCAAAAAGAACTGAAGTGCGTTGACCTGGTGTTTTTTGATTACACAAGGCATTATCATCTGAAGGACACTGTGCACTAAGACCTGAAACTGCAGAAAAAGTCTGTCCATAACGAATATCCATTCTCCACCTCTTCAGTACAAATAATACCCACAGCAGAGTGAATATCAGGGCATCACAGACAATGAGGGAGGGAAAGAAGAGAACAAAATGTATAAAAAGTGTGCTTCTTGTCCTATTTATTGGAAGTATACAGAACATTGGCCAAAATTTATTCCCTTTTAAGATTTATATTTTAATCAGATTTCCCAGATGACTGAAGTATATTACTTCAGGCTTGAAGTGTTTGCTACACAAAATCCCTGTTTCAAGGTTATTGCACATACAGTAATAGATTTAATCCCACATTACATTTGTGCATGATTACAATTATTTCTTGAACAGTAGAAGAGTGAGCAATATATCATGTTAAAGAGTGCTGAATACCATAGTGTTTAAAGTAAACATGGATCAAAAATGGAACATGAGATCCAAAGCCCCTCTAATTTTGGGGAAGTTCTAGAATGAAATTCCGGGTCTGTTGAAGTAAATGCAAGTTGTGGCACTGACTTCAATACGGCCAGGATTTCACTCAAACTTTGAGGCATTAGCTCATCTCTGGAAGAAGCATCTGAATTAAAAGGACTCCCCTTAAATGCTGAAAAACTTTAGCTTTGAATTTTCTGTCTCAGGCCTATTATTAGTTTGTATTAACAAGACGCACTGATGGATTGATCAGTGTGGTGCATGCAGCTAATCATAATTTTCCAGTTTCTATGTTCTAATATAAGTAATCTATTTATCTGTATGTGATGAGGACAAAGATGTGAGAGGATTCAAAATGGAGGATTTGAGAGTCAGAGAAATCCTCCCAACTGAAGGCAACTCACTATAGCACTGTCTATTTTAGTGTTTCCAAAGATTCTACATGACTTGAAGTCTTCCAATCTAGTAATGCCGTAGTTACCATTCTATTTCCTTAGCTGCTTCCTGTTTCAGAATCTCCATATTACTGAAAGGGTTTTTCTGGTACAGCTGACAAGCAGTATTCCAATTGTGACAAGAAGATTTCTAAACAGATGAATTAAACAAAAAATATATATATTTTAAAACTGTTTGACACCACAAATCATTAAAAGAAAACAAGCATAACATTTACAAATTACAAACAAATGTACAGAAAAGGTAAAATGACAAATTATTTACCTACCAAGACCTCCATATTCTTTGTTTCCCATGAAACAGTCACTAACAATTAGAATCAATTAATGAATGAAGCTGTGCTTTAGAAGTTAGTGATGTAGCAGGGGAAATACACCAACCTGAAAGGCAGAATTTAAGTCTTGGCAGATAACTGAAGAGGAAATTGACTTTATATTATCTTGCTATAAAATATTTTTGTTTATCTTTGTGAAATCTAACCATGGATAATGTTAATTATTTGTATTCTTAGTCATTTGTATTTATTTTTAAATAAAGCATTCAATTAATTGCAGTCTGATTGGTATTAATCATATGCAGTATTCAAGCAACATTAGTAATAATTTGACAATTTCAGCAAGAGACATTTCCCATTATTGTGATGTGAATCTTTGAGGAGAACAAAAGGAGCAAACAGAAGGGATGTGCTCAAGCATTAATTGTTCTTGCAACGGACCAAGCTCTAAGCTTTGTATTTAGTGCACATGTGAATGAAAAATAGATAAACAGTGTCATAGCGTCTGGTAAATCATAATAAGGCACAGTTTTCCCAATTAGTGGGTGTAAAGCTGCTCTGTCCTATCTGGCAGGTGCACCCTTTAGCATCAGTTCCACCTTCCAGAGTGGTGAAGCACACAGAAAGAAAAGCCGATGGAAAATATAGGGTCAATAAAGATAAATGATGTTTGCCAGATGATGCCGCTCTGCTTTTGAATGTTAATTGTCCAGAGGGTGGTTCCAGGAAGCTTTTTCTTTCTCTCTCTCTTGCATTCTCTCTCTGTCTTCCCAGCACGGAAGAACACTGGAAGCTTTATCTTTAAAACTAATGAATGAACCTTAAGGATGCCCCACCGAGCCATGCAAAATTAATTAGGTCGAGAACTTGGGTGGCTTGGCTGCAGGGTAACTGTTACACTGACATTTTTAAACCGGAGCTGTCTACAGCACAACAGACCTGCTGTGCCATCCCAAAGCTCAACATTATGGGACATGTTCATCAAGTCACTGAGCATAATCATATTTCCTCTATATAACTGACATGGCCTCTTTCTTTTTTTTTCTTCTTTCTTTTTGTGTGTGTGTGTGTTATTTTTATTATTATTTTGCTTGAAAGGGAGGGAAAGAATCTGAAATAGCACAGTGAGCTGGCTTTTTCCATTGGGCAACAGCTCCCTCTATCGCTCAATCCCCACCCCTCCCCACCTCCCTCAATTCCTGATGAGAAAAATATATATGCAGGTTATAGTTTATGATTTTATTTTATTGTATTCTCTATTTGTCTGTGTATTAAATACATAAGCTCAACATGACAAGGAGCATTCCCAGGGATTTTATATTCCTCTGATGGGTGGTTCTTAGCAGCAGCCATGAACAACTGTGGCTTGGGTAAAAAAGATCATAAATATTGCTGAAACCAGCAGACTCCAAGCTAATGTCCCATGGGCCTTTTGGTAATTTCAGGGGTTTATGTGGAACTGGATGCTAGGGACATAAAGAATTTTAAAGCAAGGAGAGCCCACCCCCACATAATTTATTTATTAACTTTGATCCGTCAATAGCCAGTTCAGCATTACTGTATCAGTGAAAGTGTGTAAATAACTAAACAGACTAAGTGTTGCTTGAGCAAAGAGCTTCATGGATATACCGGATATGCTATATTCACATGTCTTTGAGGATTCTGTGAATGCCAAAATATTGGATCCAAACAGCCAGAAAAAGATATTGCCCTGTACCAGTTTGCCAATTATTGTAGTCATGAAAAGTGTGGTGATAATGGCAAATGAAAGGAGAGAAAATAATTGATCAATTAGGTATGTGGGGGCGGGGAAATGACAACAAGTAAAATCAGAAGTAATTCAGGACATCTCAGAGAATGAAAAGATTTGGGACCAGATGGCTTGGTAATAGGATTCATAGGCTTTAAGATCAGAAAGGCTATATGGTGGGGTAGACCCTCATCCTGGGCTAGAAAGGGTTAAAGGCCAGACTTGAGCTCAGTTACCACACCCACTACACCAGTGCTGAGTTTAAAAGAGGGAAGGTCCAGTAGTTGAGGCTGGAGAGAGGAACAGTGCAAGTAGTATGCTGGGAGGTGATGAACTCTATGGAGACTGACTAGAAGGAAGTCAGGAAGGTAGTGAATGAACTGGAACTCTCTGACTGAGGGGTATGAAGCCAGGGGATAATGGCTGGCAATTATTTACAGAAAAAGAGCCTGGAGGTAGAGCCTGGCTGGCTAGAAGATTGTTTTCTACTTTGGGACTTTGTTTTGAAATACTCCTTTACCCTGGAAGGGATTGAGTGGTTTGAGGTCACTTGGCTGGAGGCCTAAATTGGTATTGTGGCTGAATAGGCAGTCCTATCTGCATTACAGTCCTTCCTTAATTTGCAGTGTAAACGTGCCCTAAGAGCTCCCATTTGGGTACGGAAGCAGAAACCAGTGACTCTGCAATAGTGGAGATAGGCAAAGAGGCAATGTTTGAGTTCAGGGTGGATGGCATCAAAGTCCCAGGAGCAAGTTTTTGGCTCCACACAAATTATTGAAATCTTCTGAGATTACCTGTTGTTCTCTTGAACTCATTGTCTGCGCCCCAGCTGGACCCCCAGATTCCCCAGAAACAACCTGGAAGGAAAACTATCAGAGCGAGTCTCCATGCTGTACCATTTCTAAGGAGTCTGCCTATTCACAAGGGAAGCTGCTGTTTTTCTGACACTTACTCTAGGAATTATTTTGGGGAAGTTCTCTGGCCTGTGTTGTACAGAAAGTCAAACTGGATGATCACAATGGTCCCTTCTGGCCTTGGAATTATGAACCTATGTGTTGTGGGGAAGAGATGATGCACCGTGTCTCAGAGAGGACCCACACTGTTAGGGTGACTTGAGTCTTGCCTGTTTCCCTTCATCTCAGATAAAACACATTGTGATTGAGAGTTGTACTTATTCTTTACACGAGTAGTGTGTACAGTTCTGCACGGTGTCATTCCACACTCATCAGCAGGAGGGTGAGAAATTCTGCTAGTATAGGAAATTGAACTGGACATTTTTATATTGCTAAAACCAATGACATGTGGGAGGAAACCAAGGCAGGATGCTTGCAGGACCACTTTGTGCTGCAAGGGAGGGAGGGTGTTTGAGGGTTGTGCCCTGTCACAGACTATTTTGATCATCTGGCCTGTCCTTGTTGACAGACTTTACACAGAGACCAAAGATTTATTAGACATGAAGACTGCACTACTCAGTCACCCTGAGTCTATGAACATTTGCTATTTAAATTTAAATAAATTATCTTCAACTAAATTTTTACCCCTTTTGTATTTATTTTTTATACATACTCTAGCAAACAAATTTACTAGCAGGAATTTTTGCCAAAGAATAGTATATTTAAAGTAAATATTTCATAATATTCAGATAAGTGAAATTTTAAATCTGCTATCTGAGCCTCTGCATTGGACCCTGATTCTATGTATTATGGCCAAATTTTTAGTTGTGGATTTAGATATCTAACTTTAGGAATCCCAGTTTGAAATGGTGAGCTTCCTTTCATTGAATCAGCAGAAAGAAACATAATATGTGACCTTGTGTTCTGTCAAAACAACTAACATTTTGAAATATAGCAGATTGGACATGAATAATCTACAGCCTGATGGCTGGATTATCCTCCCACTTAAACCAGTTAAACACTGGTACCCCTTTGGCCACAGTGGAGTCACTGATGAGTCTCATTAGTGTGAGATTCGAACCAGGCTTCAAGCATTATTTGCAAAATTATGTGGTGAAAAATGCATAAATCTGGCAATCAATTTATTGGTAGACAATTTACATAGTGTTCATTTGTCAAATTATTCATTGTGAATTATTTTACTTTACTAATTTACCCAATGATATGTTTTTATTAAATCTCGTCATCTCCCCATGCCATCCCACACATTGCTAAATTCGAATTAGGTGGTTTTCATTCAAACTACCCAGTGTGCCTTAGGCTTTTAAATGTATTATTAACTTTTAATATTATTGGTTAACTGCCAACATTGTACAAATCACAAAGAAAGACACAGTTCCATCTCAGAGACACTTGCTCTCTAAGGCCTTAATCGCCTGAGCACATACCTAACATTATGCACATGAACAGTCCCCGGAAGTTAAGCATATGAATAACCATTTGGAGGATAAGACCATAAAAGACGGGTAAAGATGCAATGGGAGACCCAGAGACTACTGAAAACTCATATTGCTTTACAATATCTTGTCTATGTCTATGTATACCTACTATTACGGAAGGTGTCACCAGGTCGCACTGTTAAACATATTTATCCAAGTTTTTACTTTATATGTGTAATGATTTAGGAATATGTCTTTATAATTTATGAATTCTGAGTGAAATTATGAACCCCAGGTAACTGTGTCAGGCTGTAAACTCAATTTTAAATGTACAGCCTTTTGCCTTCTTTGTGATCTGTTTGCCTCCATATTCGGTTGAGATTCCAAAGGTTGGTGGCAAAAGAATAACAATAGAATAGTTGACTTTAAGTACTCAATCACTGGAAATCTAATGTTTTTAGACAAAAGACTGGTCCCTTTGCAATAGGGCTGATTTAGCAATGGGGAGATTGCCTTGGCAACAAAGTCATTTTCCTCCAGTCCATGAAGCAGAAGCAACCCAGCATGTTGCAGCCCATGAGCTGTGCACTGAAGCAGGTGTAATGGAAAGTTAAACTTTACCATTCAGCCACTAGATGGCACCAAGTGTAACAGTTAATTTAAGCTCATAACAGCCACATGATAGGATCATATGGAAGAAACATCTGACCTGTATCTATCTGGGAAGGAGGCACTGTAGCCAGTCTACATCTGGTACAGGTGCCTGACCTTCTAGTAGCAGTCCTGCAACCTATTGTATACGAGTTGTACATGAGATAGTGTCAGGAGTAAAGGTAGCCTAATTGGTGCCAGAGGAGAGCAGAAACAGAAGGAAGATCACAACAAAGGTTGTAGAGGAAACAGAGCTACAAAGGCTGCAGGATCTAATCAACATGTCACTCTTCAACGCCTCAGACAGCTTCAGTTTGGATAGACCTACAGAATAGACAAACTGGAAACATCATTTTGCAAGATTTCACTTTGCAACCAAATTCCACAAGGAAACTGGAAACATTCAGGTATGCTCTTTAATTTATGCTAGGGGAAGCAGGTGGACCATATCTTTAAATCCTTGGATTTACTGAAGACAGTCACAAAGAAGACTATGAAAGTGCTTTGGCTATGATTGATACATACTTTATACCTCAGAGAAATTTGGTTTATGAAAAAGCACGCATTCACCAGAGAATGCAGACACCAAGATAAAAGGTTGAATCTTTTATAAGAGCTTTGCATGCATTGGCTGAAAACTGATTTTTGGGGCTCCAAAACATGAAAATATCAGAGACGATGTTTATTGGGTAAACGGACAAAAACCTTTCACAGCAGATAAAATTAAAAACAGACATAATCCTAGACACGCTAGTCAAATAGCAAAACCTAGAGCAACTTTCCAAACCTGAAAAACCTGAAACTAGCTTAGAAGCTGTAAACAGACACATGAATATTAAAAGTCATTACCATAAAAGCCCTGGGGCTATGAGGAAATTCCAGGAAAACATCAAAGCCTTTCAGCCTAAATACACAAGATGCGGAAAAACTCAGTCTAAGAGATGATGCATGTCTAGCCAAAAGCACAAGTTGTAATAAGGGCACAAAATATAGACGTTTTGCAGCTGTTTGACATAAGGCAGTCAGGGAGTTGACTAATATTACGGACAATCAAGTGTCATTTTTTCTGGTATCTATCAAGTGTGATGATAGAGCCTGCCTAGAGAGTGAAAGTGAATATTCATGGAGGGACTATTGCCTTCAAAACTGACTCAGAAGACATCACAGTCCTCTCTGAAGAGACTTAGAATCATCTTCAACCTCTCCCGGAGCTGGTCACCTGACACAGCTCTGACTAGCACTGGAGGTATTCTGATCTGCATGGGCCAGTTCACCACAGAAACAATTTACAAAGGCAAAAGCTTTGCATTCATAAGGTATGTGATCAAAGAATCAAAGACCACAATATTCTCAGTCACAGTATGATAGCCATGATGGGCCTAATGAGAAAGATGGAAATAACTCCACAACGGATTTGATGATATTGGACTTTTGAAAGGAGATCCAGTACAAATAACCTTAAGAGATAATACTGAACCACATAGACTAATAACACCTCTCTCTTGGAAGAGACTAGCTGCAGATTTATGCAGATTCAGAGGACATCTTTACCTGGTTGTAGTAGACTATTTTTCCAGGTATATAGAAATAATGTACTTGAAAGACATACCCTGTTGCAGTGTTATCAAACAACGGAAGTCACTTTTGCTCACATCAGTATTCCAGAACAACTGGACCGCAGTTCAGTGCAGCAGAATTTAAGTCATTCTGAATGAAATATAATTTTGATCATATTACTACTAAACCACATTACTCACACGTGAATGGCGAGGCTGAAAGAACTGTACAGACAGCAAAGAAAATCCTACAGTAGGAAGATCCATTCCTTGCTCTTCTGAGTTACAGATCAGTATCAATTGCAGCTACTGGATATAGTCCAATACAAGTCCTGATGGGAAAACAACTCAAAGTTACTATTCCAACTTTGAGAAAAAACTCTATCTCCAAAGTGGCCAGACATGAAGAGAGTAGCCAAATTCTATAAAAAGGCAAAAAGAGCTTGTAAAAGTGTTTGTAACAGATGACACCGAGAGAACGGTTACAGAACCTGGTAACTGTGTTCATGTCAAACTGGATGGAGAAAAAGCATCCTGCTGTTGTAAAGGAAAAGAATTCATCATCCAGATTATGTGTGATTGAGACTGACAGTGGAGAGCTCAACAGACGCCACTGACATCTCCAATTTGTTCCTCAGAAAGAACAATCAACAGAACAAACTCTACAGATGATGGATGCAGAACAAGAAGATTTAGATAAGTTGATGGAGGATAAGTCCACCAATTGCTATTAGCCAGGATGGTCAGGGACAGAACCTCATGTTATGGGTGTCCATATACTCTGGCTGCCAGAAACTGGGACTCAACAACAGGGGATGGATCACTTGATAATTGCCCTTTTCTGTTTGTTCTTTCTGAAGCAGCTGACTCTCGCTACTGTCAGAAGACAAGATAGTAGGCTACCTTACCCAGTACGGCTATACTGACAGGGAAAATGCCGAAGGTGTTCACGCAGATGCCTAAGGAGGACTATGGCAGTTACAAACAATATAAATAGCTTTTAGTCTTGAAAGCAATGCTTTATTGCCATTGGATTTGTTACACAGCTCTCCTTTGAGAGAAGCTATGGTGAATAGGAGAGTTTGCTGTGTGCCTTTGTCCCAAATATTGACTCTAGAGCGAGAGAAAGCAGCTTCCTGGGAACCAGGCAGGCACTGATGTGTGGGCTGAGATGTCTGTAATAGGGGATTGCCTGCATGCTGTTTACAACCACCATAGTTCCGGGATTGGTGTCTATGTATAAATAAAGCAAGTTACACTGAGAATATACCAGATCATGCATCACTGATTTTATCTCTAAAAGGAAACTGGCCTACAAGACTACAGAATTCTGCTACCAGTTGTCAGAGAGGTGACACTGGTGTCAAAAGAAAGGGCCTCGATATAAATATATGTATATATTTGGGGTGGCAATGTTATTAACTGATGTGGATTAACATTTATGAATTTTGTGGTAGAAGTGGATTTGAATAATCTATATTTCTTTAATTCAGTATTGATGCAAAGAACTATAATGAGCATATCCAACTTCAGGCTGGACATCAAACCAACAACAGACTTAAAGTCTCTAAACCCTGTCTAAATATGGAATTTGAGCATAAGTCCTGTGATAGCACGGGTTTTATGTAAAATTTGTCAGGAGCTATCTCCTTTGGCTGTTCCAAAGTTCTAACCCAGGGTCAAAAGTTGTCTCCTTGGGTGCGGTCTATTAAAGTCTCAGCTCCTGGAGGCCAGTGAGTACATAGGAATCTCTGCTTTCACCTAAAAAAAAAATCTCCCACCCTCATGGTTGTGGGAAAAAAGCTTGAAAATATGATCTGAGATAAATTTAAAGGCTCAAAAACCAGAAGGCAAATATAAAGAGCCCAAAATATAAACTTTTACATCTCATGAGTATGACAGGTCTGATTCATGTTTTTGAATGCTTGGGGTTGGCAATACTATCCTGATTTATATCCAAGCTAAAACATCCCTCTCACCCCCCAAACCATAGGAAAAATGTGCATTTAGTGACTGATTTAAAGTGAACAGTTCCTTTTGATGTATAGAACTAAGTATTCAGCATTCAGTAGAATCATTTTACTGTATCACCAAATCTTTGACTAGTCAGTCCCATGTCCTCCAGCACTTTGAAACACCAGAAAGAGAAGAATGCAGATGAGAAAACATTTAAAGCTTGTCTGCGTGGTGGGATAATGCCTCATATGGAGGGGTGATTTCTGAAGCACACCAATGTGTTGCACATTAATTGGTCTATGTAGACCCTGCTGTTGTGCACTAAAGATTCCTTTGTGCACTTTAACATGCTACTTGAAACAGTACTACTATGTTTAAGTGCACAGACCAATTAATGCACAACACATAAGTACACCCCTGTAGAGCACATTCCCCACTGTGTAGACAAACCCTTCAGCACACAATAATGGAACTTTGCTAAAGGAAAGTGGACTAACTTCTCTAAAAGTATGTAGAAAAATGATGTTCATTATGATCCTTTACCAATTAACATTTGCATAGCTTGACATTATTTTAGGGATGTATAGAGATACACTTTCCTCCCTGAAAATGCTAACTCTCCTAGTATGTTAGGTTAAGATTTAAAAAATCATGCCCTCTAATAGATAAATTATGGTAACTCCTCCATCATTAATATCAGAAATGGATATACACTAGATTAGGGTTGCCATATGTCCAGGTTTTCCCAGACATGACCTCTTTTTTGATCCTCTGTCTGGGTGAATTTTTCAAATAAGAGGCAATGTCTGGGGTTTTTGCAGAGCAGGCATTCCACCTCAGAAAGAGCCCCAACTGGTCTGCTTCCCAACTGGTCCCTCCCCTGCATCCGCATCTGATTGATCCCTTGGAGCTGCTGGATACTGTCCAGCCAGGCCCCAACTCCCAACCTTGGGGAGGGGTGAGAAGTCTGCAAGGAGGCACTGATGGATGGCTGTTGCTGCATCCCAGGTCTGTGCCAGCCATCCTGCCACAGGGAGTAACACTACTCCCCCACCTCAAGCATGAGGCCCCAGGTACCCTCTCCAGCGTGACCAGCTTGGTTTAACAAAGAAGTCGTTGAGTTTAAACACAAAAAGGAAGCTTACAAGAAGTGGAAGCTTGGATAGATGATTAGAGGAATATAAAATACTGCTCGAGCATGCAAGAGTGAAATCAGGAAAACCAAAGCACAACTGGAGAGCTAGCAAGGGATGTGAAGGTTAAAAAGGAGGTTTTCTACGGTTATGTTAGCAACAAGAAGGTGGTCAGGGAAAGTGTGGGCCCCTTACTGAATGAGGAAGTCAACCTGGTGACAAATAATGGGAGAAAGCTGAAGTACTCAATGCTTTTTTGCTTCTGTCTTCACAGACAAGGTCAGCTCCCAGACTGCTGCACTGGGCGGCACAGAATGGAAAGGAGGTGAACATCCCACACTGCTGAAGGAACAGGTCCAAGACTATTTAGAAAGATTGGACATACACAAGTCCATGGGGCTGGATGCAATGCACCCGAGGGTGCTGAGGGAGTTGGCTGATGTGATTTCAGAACCATTAGCTATTATCTTTGAAAGCTCGTGGCAATTGGGGGAGATCCCTGATGACTGGAAAAAAGCAAGTATAGTGCCCATCTTCAAGAAAGGGCGGAAAGAGGATCCCGAGAACTACAGACGGGTCAGCCTCACCTCAATCCCTGGAAAAATCATGGATCAGGTCCTCAAGGAATCCATTTTAAGGCACTTGAAAGAGAGGAAGGTGATCAGGAACAGTCAACACGGATTCACCAAGGGAAAGTCATGCCTGACCAACCTGATTGCTTTCTATGAAGAGATGATTGGCTCTGTGGATGTGGGGAAAGCGGTGGACGTGATATACCTTGACTTTAGCAAAGCTTTTGATGCAGTCTCTCACAGTATTCTTATACTGAACTGGGCAGCACAGTTTGGGGAAGAGATAAGCAACCCTCAGTGGTGAAAACACAGGTTCAGGACTATTTAGAAAAGCTGGACATGCACAAGTCCATGGGGCTGGATGAGTTGTGTGATTCTAATGTGATTGCAGAACCATTAGCCATTATCTTCGAAAACTTGTGGCAATTGGGGAAGGTCTTGTATGAATGGAAAAAGGCAAATATAATGCCCATCATCAAAAAAAGGGAAGGAGGAGGATCTGAAGAACTACAGACCAGTTCAGCATCACCTCAGTCCCTGAAAAAATCATGGGGCAGGTCTTCAAAGAGTCTATTTGGAGGCACTTGGAAGAGAGGAAGGTGATCAGGAACAGTCAGCATGGATTCACCTAGGGTCATGCCTCACCAACCTGATTGCCTTTTATGATGAGATGACTGGCTCTGTGGATGTGGGGAGAGTGGTGGACATGATATATCTTGACTTTAGCAAAGTTTTTGATATGGTTTCCCACAGTATTCTTGCCAGCAAATTAAGAAATATGGGTTGGATGAATGGACTTTAAGATGGATAGAAAGCTGATTAGATAATCAGGCTCAACAGGTAGCGATCAATGGCTCAATGTCTAGCTGGCAGCCGGTAACAAGTGGAGTGCCCCAGGGGTAGATCCTGGGGCTGGTATTGTTCAACATCTTCATTAATGATCTGGAGAATGGAGTGGATTGCACCCTCAGCAAGTTCACAGATCACACTAAACTGGGGGGAGTAGTAGATACACTGGAGGGAAGGGGTAGGATACAGAGTGACCTAGACAAATGTAAGGATTAGGCCAAAAGAAATCTGATGAGGTTCAACAAGGACAAGTACATTGTCCTGCACTTAGGACAGAAGAATCCCATGCACAGTTACAGACTGGGGACTGACTGGCTATGTAGCAGCTCTGCAGAAAAAGACCTGGGGATTACAAGAAGATGGATATGAGTCAACAGTTTGCCCTTATTGCCAAGACTAATGGTGTATTTGGCTGCATTAGTGGGAGTATTGCCAGCAGATCAAGGGAAGTGATTATTCCCCTCTATTCGGCATTGCTGAGACCTCATCTGGAGTGTCGTATCCAGTTTTGGACCCCTGTCCCCCACTACAGGAAGGATGTGGGCAAATTGGAGACTCCAGGGGAGGGCAACGAAAATGATTAGGGGCTGGAGCACATGATTTATGAGGAGAAGCTGAGGGAACTAGGCTTGTTTAGTCTGCAAAAGAGAAGAATGAGGGGGGATTTGTAGCAGCCTTTAACTATCTGAAAGGGGGGTCCAGGGAGGATGGAACTATGCTGTTCTCAATGGTAGTAGATGACAGAACAAGGAGCACTGGTCTCAAGTTGCAGTGGGGGAGATCTAGGTTGGATATTAGCAAAATCTTTTTCACTAGGAGGGTGGTGAAGCACTGGAATGGGTTAACGAAGGAGGTGGTGGAATCTCCATCCTTAGCGGTATTTAGGACTCGATTTGATAAAGCCCTGGTTGGGATGATTTAGCTGGGGTTGACCCTGTTTTGAGGAGAAGGTTGGACTGGATGATCTCCTGAGGTCCCTTCCTACCCTAATCTTCTATGATTTTATGACTCCTCAGCTACCCCCAGTACACACACACACCCCTCCAGCACCCCCCAACCATACTCCCCTTCCAGTTTCATCCCCCCCATCTCTTTGGGGAATCTGAAACATGGTAATTCTACACTAGATATAAAACTTTGCCCATAGTAGTTATTTTGGTTACAGGTTCCAAGACCATAACCTGCCCTCCGCTTACCAGGCATGAAAGAATAAAAAGTCTTAAGTCACACCCAGGAGGGTCCAGTGACCACCCTAAGGGTGAAAAAGGCTACAAAGTATGTTCCGCCCCAACTCTGTATCTTCCTTTTCCCCTTCAAAGCTACTGCAATGCAGTGAAGCTCCATCTGTCCAAGACAGTATGGGGTTAGGTGGAGAAGAGGAGAGTTGGAATAAGAGCTATGTAGGCCACTGACAGTGGCAAAGTCGCCGCCGTCAGATCAATTTCTCTGGATCGATTGAGCAGTCAGTGAAGACCCGCTCAGTCGATCCAGAAATTGACGTACTAAGACCACCTTCACAAGTGGCGCAGTGCAGTGAAGATGGTGCGCAGAAGAGGAGCAGAGAAGTCAATGGGAGTTACGCAAGTTTTTTGCGTAGCTTGCATAACTCCCGTCGACTGACGCCAAATCTCAGAGGTAAGTGTAGACAGGGTCTTAGTAAGCCATTCTTCCTTAGAAGGCCCTCTGGAGTGACAATGTGTTATAAGTTAGGCATCACAGTGACTTCCTTCTATGGCTCTTCAGTATCACAGAGGAGGCCTATATACATTTGGGTAGGGCAGACATGATACACCGCAGTGCCACACTGTTATGATGGAGCTAAGAGGTTTGCTGTGCTAAAGAATAGGTCTTAGCAGAATGCTTCTGTGGCCTCCAGGCTTTGTGGGAGGAATATGTACCAGAGGTTCAAGCTATATTCAGAAAAATTAATATAAAGATCAATATAAACCTGTAGAAAGGTTGTCGGAGCAGGACCTGTAGATGTACTTTAGTGCTGAATAGAAAAATACCCTGCAAATGTATCATTCATTTTGTTCTCCACAGGTGATATTTCTGTATCAATCAGGTGACAGTCCAGAAAACAACATTTCAAACAAGAGACAAATATAATGCACAGTGCCTGTTTATATCTCCAAAAGTCTCACCTGCTTAGCTACACTCTGCAAATATAGCTTCATATCACACATTTTAATTACACAGGAAGCCAGTTCTCTTAGCACCTCACATCTGTACTTGGCACTTCTCATCTTCAGAGGGCTTTGTCAACATGGACAGGAAAGCCTCATTAATTTGCACTAGAATGGGTAGCCTCATTGCTTCATGCAGGGGACAGTTATAGGCCACTGCTTCCTTTCTTTTTGTGAACAGCAGTTCTTAAGAGTCATCGCAGCCTCTGCTATTCTCCCCATAGTATTAAGCTCAGACACATGAGGCAAGTAAAAATAACTATTTTTGGGTTACAAATATAATCTATTCTCTCCTGCTTCTTACTGGAATGGAAAACAAGCTCAAGACTAGACTTGGGAAACTGGGCAAAAACATCTGAAAGACTTGTCCAAGACCACACAGCAAGTTAGTAGAGAGCCAGAATTTGGGAGGTTTAGTTGACTGATTATAGGACTAGACAGTACTGATTCCTTAGTATTGAAGAAAAAGATCAATATTGGTGTGAGATAGGAACCAATTTTTTTCATTTCTCAGGGAATGCCATAAGTTCAAAATGTTTTTCTGTTTCAAAATTAAATGACAAAAAAAATTCCCATATATCACAATTTCAAAAATTTATTCGGAGTCAATCAAAATGTGGTGTTCTGATTTGACTTTTATGGTGTACTACATAATATCAAAGTTAACATTGTAACACTCACTTTCAAATGGAAACTTGAAATATTTGAAAAGGTCAAAATAAATGTTTCAATCATAAAAACTTTCAATTTTTCTTTCATAATATTATTGTCAAAATGGACATATTTACACTAACAGTTCACTTTTGACAAATCAGCATTTTCAGATGGAAAATTTCCAACCACCTCTATTCAATATAAATACTAGCTATGGCAGGGGAATGATTCAGGCACCAATCTCAAACCACGTAAACTAAATGCAATCTTTTGCAAATTCAGGGTTGGAAGACCATTCTTGCTACAGGTAACATTACCACGAAAAACTGCTCCAGGAAATTGTAGGGAAGTGTGTGGGTAGTACCAAGATTGATGAGAGAACCTGAAATAAAAGAAGAGAATCAGCACTTCAGAGACGTGGGGACACTGTGACACTTTGTGCCTCAAAAACAGCACCTTGGAACTCTATATTCACCACTGTCATGTAATAATGATCTGTTCTGTACAAAGTATTCCTTGTGAGGTATAATTTTAAAAGTCTTGATCTGGTAAACATTAATATCCTGTTGGATTGTATGTGCTGTCACTGTATGTGAAGTTCTGAAGTACTGCTGTATATGTTTCTAAGATATGTTGTGAGGTTAGGAACACCCACAACCAGCCTTTCAGGTACAACAATGGAATAGCCAGAGAGCCTTAACGGCTCATCAACACACAACAAGGGAAGAATCCACTATCTAAGAAACTGTTTACAATGATGGCTTCACAGAGAAAGCAGGTAGACAATGGAGACTGCTTGACCAATGGGGGCAACTCCCTCCGCTCCATCATCATAGCACAGATCTTGCCAACAAGCTGGAAGAAGCTATAAAAGAGGGGAAGTGACATCACTTGGCTTCACTCCCCACAGCTCAATACCTGGAAACATGTTAAGGGGACAAACAAAATACTTTTGAACTGGGGAGGGTGTCCCAGCTGGAGAGGCATTCCAGCCTGCATATTGAAGCTCTGTGACCTGTTTGTACTACCAGGGTGAGACATTGCTTGATTTAAATCCTGTTTAGGTTGTAGAATTTAGACTGAACAATTATTTTTATTTCTTAAGTAACCAACTCTAATCTTTTATATCTACTTTTTATAATCACTTAAAATCGATTTTCTATAGTTAATAAATCTGTTTTATATTTTACCTAAAACTGTGTTTTTGGATGAAGTGATTGAGAAGTCTGCTCAGTTAACAAAGGCTTGTGTATATCCTCTCCACATTGTGAGAGGGGCAGACTGGGTAATAATCTTATAGTGGTCAGGCTTCTGACCAGGGCAAGACAGTATAACTCTGGGGTACAGTGCTGAAAGCTGAAGGGAGTTGGCTGGTGCCTCTCTATTGTTGGCTCATGAGGGGCTCGGGAAAGGACTCCTGTAACACAGTTGGGTGTGTCCCTGCCTGTGAATGTCTGTAAATGCAGCTTGCTGACAGCATCACAGTGCAAAAAGCAACCCGGGTAAACATTCTTGCAATCTAGCTGGGTGTGGAGCTCCACCTGCTATTGTGCTGGGTGATAACAGTGCCCAGAAGGGTCTGTTGCTTGTCACAAGCAAGGCATTGATGGGAATCAGTCCAGGCTAGAAGGTTAAGGTGGCTCAGTGGTTCCACAGTTTGCAGGCTGCACCTCAGGGGATCCTGTCGCAGACACAAAAAGCCTCTCTTGAATCCAGCCAATCATCAAGCAGTTGTCATCAAAAGTTGACTTCAAAGATGATTTTAGACTGAACTAGCCTGGGACTCAACTGTGTGAATCCAATTCTCAGCTCTGCTGCATACTTCCTCTGTAGTCCTGTGTCAGAATAGCTGGGGCAAGAGCAAGAGTTTTTCAGAATTACCAGGCAGCTGAGAATTCAACATAGTGATGTAGAATAGACTAGAGTCACTGCTTCTCTTAGGAGCCTACACACCTGCCTTGGGAGGTCAGCTGGTTAGCCCCTTGCTTGTGGATTGTCTGGGCCCTGGTAGATTAGCATAGGCCTATACTAGGTCTTGCAGGTAATTGCTTCAGATGATTTACAAGCTCAGACTCAAGGATGACTCACCACACCCTGGGTAGGTCATTTAATCTCTCTTTGCCTCAGTTCTTCATCTATAAAGGGGAATAATACTACTTTTTCCCACCTTCTTTCTGTCTGATGGTGACAAAGTGGGACTTTCTTTGTAATGTTTTTGAGTACTGTGTGCTTCAGTTTCCTCCAAAATGCTGCATTGTCACCCAGTAGGGATGGAAAATAACTGTTTGCCATCAGGGCTGGCTAAGAAACGTAGGTATGGGTGTTGTCTAGCTGTCTGGGCCTTGGCCTTCCTATCAGTGGAGCATCTGAGAAGACAATGGCCAATGGAGTTACCAGGACATTGACACAAAGCAACCAAGGATCCAGAGGGAGGAAGATTTTCCCACCTCTCAGCAGGGAAGCAGAGCACCATTCCCCAGCTGGAGAACAAAAGAGTAGGAAGGTGTGAGGTGGGGGAATAAAAACTGGGTGCTGGAAGAAGTCTGACTTTGGAGGTCACACAGAGACCAAGATCCTGAACACTGGGCTTCACAACAGCTTGGCTGGGCTTTAGGATACCCAAAATGGTCTATGCCAGGGGTATCCAAACTTACTGACCACCCCGCTCCCCGAGACCCTCCTCCCTGCTGGCCAGAATCCTCTAGCCCTACCAGCCTGCTGCAGGGCAGAAGCTCTGAGCTCCCCATCCCAGTCTGGTAGGTGGAGAATGAGGGAGGAGCTCCATGAGCTGCACTTTAACTGCAAAAGAGTCTCATGAGGCTCACAAGCCAGTTTGATGCCCCCCCTGGTCTGTGCTTTAACCTTCCTTTCTCTATGCTAACCTAAGGACTTCCTATGCTGTGTTCCAGTTGACTAATAAACACAACTGTTTTGACAACACTCATTTTGGTGTCACTGCAAATGCTTCATGAGGTGCAAGTCTCCGCCAGGAGTCTAGCTCAGCTGAACTCACTGACCAGAGCTCACAGTGTGATGCCCCAAGAAGTCTAGTCTAAGGAGGCAGAGGAGCTGTGTGGCTTACCGTGGAGAAAATGAGACCCCCCTGGGGGCCTGGCATACTAAAGCAGCTCTTCCTAGAGACTTTCCAAAACTGGGAGCATAACACCATTCCTGTGGCTCTGTGCCACTGATCTGCTTAAACTATAAGCCCTTCAGATAAAGGATTGTCTATTATGTTCATGTACATTTCCTAGCACAAACAGGTCTTGATTTCACTTGGGGCCCCTGGGCACAACTATAATACTACTAATAATAATAATTGAAAGTCACCTAGGAAAGTAAAATATTCCAGTTCCAAAGAGGTTTGAACTAGGGGGCTCCCCAGCATCATAGTCTGTAACATTTAGGAAATACTTGTCACGTGTAAATGTAGCTGAAGCATAAATGAGGCATTCTGTCTCTGAGACTGAAGATGCATTGCTGCTCTGCTGACCAAGATATCTGCATTAGCTGTCAGCTGGAACCTTTTCTGTATTCAACAGCACACTCTACTGGGTCTTGCTCAAATCTGATACTGACAAAAATCCCTGTAAACTAGCTTCCCTCCTAATGCAGTATTCCTCTCTAAATCACATTTCAAACAACATCCAGGATGAGTTGAGCAGAGGGAAGCTTTAGAGTGTTAGTTTGTATTGTTGCCAACAATGGTTCCAATCTAAAGAATGTGTTCTTGTCAGATGTGGGTTTTGTGCAGCTCTGTTCCTTTTCTCGCGGCTTGAGTTTGAGTGTACATGCTTTCACTAAAAGCAAAGAAATACAAAGTGTTCACTTCTGCAGCTAGAACACATTTACTTCAGCCATTACAGAAAAACACACGGACATATGTGTCTTACTCGGGTTTGGAAAGCCCTCTGTATATTTATGGCACTGGAGGAATCCTAATAAAATAACTAATGACATTTAAGAAAGATTTTCCATTTGTCAATTGTCTTTAGAAGATAGAATTCTATATTTTACATTTTAAGAAAGATGACTACAGTAAGGAAATAAGCCAGTTTAAAACATTAAACACTGAGCTACACAGGTGATGTTGAGGCACACAGTACGTATTTCATCAGATGTAGGAACATGTGAAATGTGGTCTGTCTAAACAACCCCCTTTTCTAGTAATCTAGATGGGCCCATTGGACCCAGCACAGGAAAACAAAAAAAGTTACAGATCTCTATAAAAGAGAGATAATTATTTATACATCTAAAGCTAATAGATAATGTGCAAGTAGTTGTTGATTAAGCATGTGTAGCATTGTCCATGGATTTTGTAGATCCAGTAAAATTTATTGTGGACTTCCAATAGCTTCCTGTTTACAGCTTATGAAGCAATCCCCACACTTCAAAATTTACAAAGATAAACAAATCAAGAAATACAGCAAAGCACATCAATCTTTTTCTCTACATATTTGGAGCTGAATTGTTGCCCCCATCTTAGATTTAAGGCCAACAGTAAATACTTGCCATTAAAAATGTCTAAAGTAATTATTTTAACTAAATGAGTATATGTAAATAAAATTTAACTGATCGGAAACTGTGTTAAAAATGCATAGAAGTCACCAACATGTTAATGTTAGCTTCATAAGACTAATTAACTCTCCATTCACTAAATTATTATGTGGAAGGCACAGCATTATACAGAGCTTCTTGGGCAGAGATCAAGTTTCCCGCACACATATTAGTCACCTTTATTCTCATTTCCCTTCTTCTTTTTCTTGTATCTTTTTCCCATTTAAAAGAAAAAAAAGCTGGCATCAGAAAAGATGGATGACAGATCACATCTGACAGTTCTCTTTGCAGCCACCATTTTGTTGGCTTAGAAACAGAAGGTGACTGTTATATCACTAATTCAATAAATACCCATATGGTTTCCAGCTGTTGCTCATCTGAACAGTCTTTTTGTGGCTAAAGAGTTTCACTGTGGCCCCTCTCTAATACCAACTGTGCTCTTTTGTGAGAGCTGGCCCCATACCAGCATACACCTGTATTTATCTGACATCTTCCTTTTTTAAACCATGTGCACCAGCTGCATCCCACAGAGTAAAATACCTCCTGAAAATAATCCAAGTAGACAGAACAAGGGACTTTTGCATGAATCAAGCTTCCTCTGTCATTACTGCAAATGTAAGAAACAGATTGAAGCCACCATGTTTCAGCTTTAAAAAGCACAGAGCTGAACTGTTTGAACCTAAAATACAGATAAAAAATACCAGAGGGAAGCATTTCCTTTGGGCATGATTACACTGAGTTAAATCTTCCTTTAGATACTATTAGTTGCTATTTCCTGCTTGTGGAAAAAAAAATTAAGAACATGGAAAAGGGATTAAAAGTGTGTGTGTGTAATACTGTCTCTGATGTCATAAAATCTTGCAGTATTTGGTGCCCTCTAGTGGATACAATTATCTGGTGGATTCATCTGAATGGATTGGTCTTGCTATTCTCTATGTATAGTCACACTCGTCAATTCAAAACAGAATTTTAAAATTGTGGTAGTCTGTTCCAAAATCTAACTATTCCACAAATTTAGCATATGCCTTAGAAGTGAAAAATAGCAAAAAAAAAAGGGGGTGTTCAGACATTGGCAGAACAAAGCAAAAACATAAAGTATTGATAGCAATAAAAATGACCAAAAATAATTTGAGCCACATTAAAAAACAAAAACACATTTGCAGCACCTCTGTTTTCTATTCAGCAAACCTTCACAGCACACTCTGGCTCTCCTCTCCTCCCCCACCTCCCTTGATCAGGACAGCTTATTTACAAAGCATATCATGTCTCACTACTTTATTCCTACACTGCACTAGGAAGAAGTGAAGGATGGATGAACCCTGTGGAGTAGAGTTTTGAAAGTTTTTTATTTTTAATTTTTCTAGTATCCTGCAAATTTACACAAATCATTCCAGTTTTATGAAACCATTTGCTCCCATAGCTACTGTATTCAAGGGAAATTCAATTTAAAAAAAACATGATTTTTCAAGCAAGCAAAGTTTGATATATAAACAACAAAGAAAACTATGATCCATAGCTTTATAAGCTGTTGTTTTTTCCAGAGACATAAAGAAGGCCATTGTCTCTGAGTCTGGAGAATGTGCAATAGAAATATATGAACCGTTCTTGCTGGTGTGGTAGGAGAGTGGAATCTCATGGAGTTCCTTTGAAAGGTTCTAAAATCAATTTTTGCTGTGGCCACAACAAATTCATGAGTAGCTGCAGTTAAAGTAGTATAGTAGTGACAGTCTAGCCCTGCAGTTATCTGGAAGCTTCATGTAAATAATAAATCTTTTCCGTGTAAAGAATAAGATGTACTAGTAATAATTTCACAACAAGGACATCGTTATTACTAATTATATCAATTTAAAAACAAAACAGCAGCCTCTGCTCTCTCCCTGCTGGGCCCCCACAGTCTCTGCAGCACATGCACTGTCTTGCACGTGCTCTCCCTCACTGATGCGGCCAGCCCTGAAGTTGCTTTTGGGACCCAGCTGCAGCAGTAACAGAACACAGCCTGTCCAAGACACGTGACTTCTGCCGGACTCCTTCCCCCTGCAAGCTGGTTAGCCGAGAGCCAGTCAGATGGCCACTTTCTAAGTGGGAGCTGAGCGAAGAAACAAGGTACTTTTGCCAGTCAGGGCCTTGTCAGTGCCCCCTTGTCAGTCAAGGAAAAGGGGATCTGGAAAAAAAGTGGGTTCCCTTCCACAACCAGATACAACAGCCTTTCTACATGAATAGTGAAACACCACTGGGTCCACCTTGGATTTGGGCTCCTCTTGCAAGGAGCATAAGCTGGTGGCCATGGTGAGAAGTTTGGGGAAGGGGCTGTGGGATCCCAAAAGTTCAGCATGCATTATGTCTCTGATGGCCACATGTAGCCACCGGGGCCACACTTGAGAATCACTGCTGGAGGGTGTGGGGCTCCCCCCTGCATCTTAGAGAAGGCTTTTCTGAGTTGGGGTATGTGCATTAGGAAATATATGTACTATTCTTGCTAGTGTGGTAGAGGAGTAGAAACTCCCCTTCAATTCTTTTGGGGTTCCCCTCCTGCGACCTAGAGAAGAAGACCTTCAACCCATTCCGGGTCTCTCCCATCACATTGAACATCTGCAGAGTGTGGTGTTCAGTGATCAAGGAGTGCTTGCAAGAGCTCTCCTTCATTCTGTATTCAGTTCCAAATGGCTGTGCATAAAAGAGCTTCAGAGCATCCCACCCAGACTATGTCTGGGCAGGCCAACCCTTAAAGGCTCAGTCTCCAAAACCACACAGAAGATTCCTCTATGGTCTTAGGAAATGGGGGTGCATGCCATGGAGGGACACTCCTCTCATCCATGCTCCAACCCTGGATCTACCACAGTAAGTTAATTCTGCTTGTGGAAGAACCAAGGGGGTAGGAGAGGCAGAGTATTTAATGCTTTAAAAAAATGCACTAACTTATGATGAAAGCCATCATCATTCAAAGTAAAATAAAATATTTTGTTCTCAAACATGCTCCTGCTGTCTTAACAGACTTTTTGAGGGGGAGGTCAATATTTGTCTACATTATAATGGCCTATGGTAATTGTCAGAGAGGCTCCTAATGGTTGGTTCCTGTGCGATTAGGATTTGTAATTCATTTGAAGAAAAAGTGTCACTCTGTCTTAATAGGTTGTAGTAAAATAACCATAAATCCTAGTTCTGTTAAGTTAGCATTGGTACAGCCTGAAGAAAGAGTGAAGGGTAGCAATATCATAGTGGACGAAGCAATTCCTCTACTTTCCTCAAAGTTAGAGTTACCCCATAATAAAGTAGACAGGATATTCAAAAGTAAAAGAGGACACAAGCAGTTCATCCCAAAACACACAGCATCTTAGCCATCATGCAAATCATTAGACAGTGACAGTATTACACTTATGTCTACATTTTGTCTTTCATAAATGTCTAGTCTTCTGCCTTTTCTGTTAACAAACTGGATCTCTTATCCAGTGGTCTCTTTCATGCTATGTGTCCATTCAGAATATACACTTCACTGATTAACAGCAATCTTAGAGCTACACTGGCTAGGCCAGAAGAAAATGCTTTGCTATGTGGTGTTTTACACTAGTCACACAGACACATCTCATAATCCTTAAATACTTCATTGAGGTAGCTGTGCATTTCAGATATAGATTTTATAACTGGTTTTAGTTAGATTTGCACACAAACAACCTAAGCCAGATTTTTCGAAAAGGTGATGTCTTTGGTACTTTGAGTCACAGAACTGCTGCTGCTGCTATTGCCACTGAGAGAACTTTCAGTGGAATGAGAAAATAGAAGTTATTGCAGCAGCTGCCATCCATCCTGTGCCCAATTGAGCAGATGCTTCTGCCATACCAATTGCTTGTGTCTCTCCCATGTGTTCAAGGTTCCCTAACTATCCTGTCATATGTGTCTTCTGACAACTTGTATGAAAGCTGCCAAAAACTGACATTTGGATCTATCAGCATTGCAGGCATGTAACCCGTCAATTTCATGATCTTTAGTAACACTGAATCATCCCACAATTAGTCATTTTTTTTCTGAGCTAGACTTCTGGCCTGCCATGATACTATTTATCTTCATAGACACTTCACTGATCAAAATGTTCTTTGTAAGGACTATTTCATGTTGTAGAATGGTATTATCTGATGCAAGGAGGCTTACTCAGCATACATCTCTCTTGTGGCTGTCTCAGATCGGGAAAGGATGATTTATAATTGCTGTACCCAATCTCCTTGGTTAGTAACAATGTGGAAACAATGTGGCAATTTAACTGGTATTCCATTTGTCTAGTTATCTACCTAGGTATTTATAGGAATTGCCAGACTGGATGAAATCCAACATCCATCTAGTCCAGTATCCTGTCTCTGACAGCAGCCAGCACCAGATGCTTGAGAGGAAGGTGTAATAATCCTGCAAGGAGCTGCCCCCATATTAGGTTTCATCCTGATCTTTAATAGTTAGAGATTGACTTAAACCTCAAGCTGGAGGTTTAATATCCTTTCCGAAATGATCATTATTGTTGTGTAAGCCCTGCGGCCTGAAACCTTAGATGGAAGGGAGCTCTCCATTGTCATCTGTTGGTGAAATGGGAGAAGAGTGGCCCAGAGCTGGTTAAGAATTGCAGATGGGTAGGGGCTCCAATGGAGAGGGAGCTCTCTCATCTGTTGGAGAGCAAAGGGAATAGACCGACTGGGCCAGGCCTCGCTTGCATTTTTAGTTTTCTGCGAGTTGGGGCTATTACCCGGCATTCTACCAACCCAAAGTTTGTAGTTACTTTACTTTGTGCAAGGTGGTGTCAGGAAATAAGCCAAATGGAGACATGGTCATCCAGCTGATAGATGGACTGGTAGAAATAGTATAACACAACAGTGCTCTTACTTTAAAGCTGTACTTTATTTAGGCTCAAGCATTTACACACATCTGCAACAGATTAGTAAAACACCTCAACCCTTAATAATTACTGAAGTCTGGGGCAGATTTTGAGTGGAAATAGCGATGGTTTTCCAATTGGCCTGATCTTCCAGCTGCCATTGGAGGATCCCAAACTGTGTCCAAGAAGAGATCCCAAAGAGTCCAAGCTTCTCCCTCCATTTATCCTGGTTAGTAGACAATAATACGTCAAGAAAAAGAAAAAGAAAAAGAAAGTTTCAAAAGCTAGACCTAAGGTCGCCAGAGTGCTTAATTAACTAGATGTGTTCTGACAGAATCTTCATATCTTGAGGCCTGTAAAAACATTTCCCACAGGGCATGCATAAATAATCTTATTGGTCTTTTCCTGAAACATAGATCCCAGCACATCCACCAGAGTATCAGGGAGGGGGTGCAGAGTCAGGCAAAGGTTGAGCAAGAGGCTCCCCTCCCCTCCTGGCTTAGTCATGCCAAGGCTGCACAGGCCTGCAGAAAGGCCTACCGAGTTTGGCTGCTGTTAGCAACAAATATGATATTATACTATCAACACCTAGCCCTTTTGCTGGTCTATCGAAATCTCTCCATACAGGGACATTTTGGTTAAAAGCCATTAAATTTTGAGATTGAGGTAATAAAATTCTAATGGTCTTGTTGGAAAATACAAGGACAAGATGTCAACATTGAATGTGTCCTTCAAGAAGGATGTTGATAAATTAGACAGGGTTCAGAGAGGAGCCATGAGAATGATTAAAGTAATAGAAAATATGCCTTATAATGATAAACTCAAAGCATTCAATCTATTTACTTTAACAAAGTGAACGTAATGGGGTGACTTTATTACTGACTATAAGCATCTTCACAGGGAACAAATATTTAGTAATGGGTGTGACATGCCCCACGATACAACCTGGAATTGCTGTGCCCCTTTAACTCTCTAGCTAAGGGTACCTCTCACTCTGCTCTGCTAGCAGCTTTGTTTCCTTCAAGCTTTGCTCTCACTTGATCATTAGCATGTGAAGGCACACACTAATTTACATGCAGGCTCTCACAGCCACTCATGAACTGTATACAGGGAGAGACCTGCAAATTCCACCAGCCCCCATCATGCATCCCAGAAATGTGTGTCATACACTGCTCAAGTCCCCCTTGATCAGAGTAAACTCAGTAATTAGTTGGTCATACCATCAAACGGTACAAATATGCAAGAGCCTTTGTACTCTGAGTAGATTCCCCAAACTTCAGTCAAAAACACACTGGCTTGGATAAAACATTAAAATAAGTTTAACTACAGAAAGATAGGTTTTAAGTGATTATAAGTGGCAGGGGCATAGAAAGATCAGAATTGGTACAAAAAGTAATAAAAAATAAAAACTGCAAACTATTTCCTAAACTTCATCAGGCTAAGTCAAATTTGAATCAATAAGATTTCTCTTACCAAAAACCTAGGCAGTCTGTGCTAACTGGAAAGTTTTTCCAGTTTGGACCACTCCCCCCAGTTGAAATGTTTCTTTGTCTTCTAAACAATCTTGTTGCCTTTTGTATTGGTGGGGGAGGAGAGTTGGTCTGATGTCATTGTCCCTTATTTTATCTCTCCTCCAGGTGCTGGAACAATCCTTGCTGTGTCATGGGGTTAGACAACCCGATTGCCTATGTGCCCTGCATTCAGTCCTTCATACAAATTGCAAATTCTTGTTTACACCCTTTATGTGTTTGAGGCTTGACATGTAAGTCTTGTGACCACAGTTCCTTTGTTATTTCCAAGGAGCTGGTCGGTGGGCATTTTCCAGACTCACAACGTTTCAATAACAAACATATAGCAAAACCTCATAACTTCATATGCAATGATGGTATCTACATTTCAACAGGACGATAATGGTCAGCAGATTATGACTTTTCCAATGATACCTCACAAGGCACACTTTGCACAAGATTTATCATAATTTTGTAAAAGTGGTGATCATAATAGTGTAAACGGTCCAATCGGCTCTTCAATCTAGCACAAAAAGGAATAACATGATCCAATGGTTAGAAGCTGAGGCTGGACAAATTCAGACTGGAAATAAGGTGTAAAATGTTGACAGTGAGAATAATTAACCACTGGAACAATTTAGCAAGGCTCAGAATGGATTCTCTATTATTGGCAATTTTTAAATCAAGATTGGATGTTTTTTCTAAAAGATCTGTTCTAGGAATTATTTTGGGGAAGTTCTATGGCCTGTGTTATGCAGGAGGCCAGCCTAGATAATCACAGTGGTCTCTTCTGACCTTGGAATCTATGACCAAGACTGCTGTCAGGCACAACTGGGTAAAGGAGGCTGGACAGAGCTAAAGGTGGGGCAGGGTGGGAGAAGGCTCATATTCTCTGTTGGGAATGGTTCTTTGTAAGGGTCCCAGATACCACTGATCTCTTTCTAAAGAGCTTAGCTGAGACTACTGCAGAATAGTGGGTGGCATAAAGCTGAGAGGTGGCTTTAAGGCAACAGAGGGCACAGAGTGGCAGAGGCAGCTTTGAGGAGTTGGATACCACTAGGGTGACCATAGATTCTGTTTTGGCAGGGACAATCCCATTTTCAAGACCTGTCCCGGATGTCCCAACTTTTTTTGGCAAAACTGGGTATTTTTCCCGTTTGCCAAAAAAGTGGGGTGTGGGGAATGTTTGGAGGGGCGGGTGGAGCGCTCGCCCCACATGACGAGGCTTGGGAGAGCAGTTCCAGCCAACCTCGCAAATGGGAATCTCGGGTGAGTGTCTTGAGCCAGCTCCATGTGGGTTTGGGTGAGCAGCTTGGGTCATCTGTGTATGTGGGAGGGGATGGCTCAGGCCTTTAGGAAATATGGTCACCCTAGACAGCACAGAGCTGAGGCTGCTTGGGCTGAAGCCCCAGAGAGAAGAGCAGCCTACCTAAGGCAATTACAGCTGAACTCCTCCCATCTGGGTCAGGTGGTAAAACTCCCAGACCATCCCAGGCAGTGCTGGCCTGCCAGCATCCTTGAGCTTCTCCAACTTGTGACAGTTAAAGCTAACTGTGATTTGGGAGTGGAAGAGAATGGAAGTGGCTAGAAGGCACCAGCTGCTCCTAATTGCCAGGAGATTGGGACTATGATTAAGGCACCCTGATCTTGGGAGTCTTACCTCATAGAATTTATTAATGTATTAATTGCTGGTTTTCCCAAGTTTACTCTATTGCACCCCCCCCCCCCCCCCCCCCACACACACACACACACACCCTTTCCCCTTAATAGAGTTCTCTTTGTTTTAAACCCCTGGACTCTGCTTGTGAGTGAGGGAAGTACTATCCCTCAGGATGCTAGATATAGTTTCTGGATAGACGCTTGAGTCAGTGTTAGTTAATTCTTTAAGGAAACTCCTGGAAAATTGAACCCAGCCCTCTTTGCTGAAGTCAACATCTGGGAATAGTTGCAGCCTTAATAAAGGCATCAAATGAATGCATGACTGCAGCAAATATCATCTGGCAGGACAAAACAATAGGTGCCAAAGCATATGTTGTTGTTCTTAGCAGAGACAGAATCAATCCCCAATCTTTAAAAAGGAGTGATGGGTATCCTTATAAAGGGATCTGATGTATGGCTTGCCAGCAACTAGAAGGGTAATATAATAGATGCTAAAACATGTTTGCTTAAGGCAGGGAAAGTGGGATGCTGTTATGGCCACTCATCCTCCTACCAGACATGAGTGGAAAAACAAATAGTAGGTTAAAGGGATCCACTGGAAAAGGCAGGCTGCCCTTTGTAAATAAGCATATTGGTTTCCACACAGTGATCGTGCACAGCTTGTTGACATTTTTTCTGTTCAATAAAATGCTTTGACATATTCACAGCAATCTAGTCTAGTCTCCTATTCTTGACCGTATTATTGTAGTGGTTTTGCAGAATATTGCGTGAAATTTCTCAGTTCTATTACTAGGTACTGTATATTTAAAAAGTGAAATAGAGCAGTGGATTAAATTCTCTTTAGTAGGCCTATCTCCAGTTCTTCTATGAGTCTGACGGGTGGCCTGGGGCAAGTCACGTCACCTTTCTGTGCTTCAATTTTGCCATCTGTAAAATGGGGATAATGACACATACCTCCTTTGTAAAGTTCTTTGACATCTACTGATGAAAAGCACTACATAAGAGTTAGGCATTACTTACTATTAATGTGTAACTTAGCAAATATTGTGCAACAGATCACACCTTAAAGGAGACAACAGAAGGTGACAAAACATGACCCAACCTTGCAATCAGATCTGCACAGGAAGACCCATTAGCCAGTATAAGACACAATTACCCTCAAAGTGGCTCTCCATGAGTGCATGATTTGTCCATGTGTATCTCATTCCAGGTTCTGAGTCCTGTGTACTGTTTGTCCAAGTGAGTGGTATTCAGTGCCCTGACTCACCCGTACCAGTTAAAGCTGACAGTCCAGAAAAATGGAGATTTTTTGCAAATGGTGTAATACTGTAAATTGCATATTAGGCATAGGGCATCTAAAATTAGGAGTTTCCTGAGCAAAATGGAAAAATTTAACAGGTCTGAACTCCTCCTTTCTATCCAGAGCAATGATTCACAAATACAAAGGTCTCTCAGAGACTTGTCCTGTATCCTTTGCCTGAATAATTCCACTGAATTCAATGAGAAAAAGCTATATCAGTCCAACAAAGGTGTAAGTGGCTTAACTCATAATTTTATAGCATGCAAATGTGCATTAATCCCCAGTCGTTCTGCTAAAGGTGCTGAGTGCCCAGACAGAATGGCATGTGCTACTTGTCTAAGCAAGTGACAGTGGGACTCAGTCACATCACTGCACACAGCAGGTCACAATCAGCAATGGCACAAATAATCAGGGTTTCTATCAAACAGAGCAAATATATGAACTAACAGCAGTATATGGAAACATACACAAGGTGTTTGTATTGTGATGAACCTGCTGGTTCATTACTTTGTCCTCTGTTAATCCTTAGTGTGGTACACTGCCATTTGAGGTTTCATAACTTCTAGAGTTCAGGAAAGAAGAGTACAGCCTATGGACAGAGGGGACTAGGCTCAGAAGAGAACCAGAGGCTGAATGCGAGCCAGAGCAGCAGGCTGGAGGCAGCAGCCTGAGACTTGGCTGCAGAAGGAATGTTGGATAGCAAGGCCTGAGACCTGAGAACACATCCTGTTCCTGTCAGGGGCCAGCAGTATCTGCAGAAAAGGGCACAGAGCTGTTGCTTGCGGGCAGCGGGACAGTGTGGAGGGATTACACTGGGACTTTTATCTTCAAACAACTGGACTAGCATGCTTCCAGATATCAGAGGAGCCTGGTGTGCCATAATACTCACAACAACACTTCCCAGTGGACTTGGTTTACAGTGTGTTGCACGGCCAGGAATCATTGCAGGAATTTCTGTCTCTATCCCCTTCCTCTGTTTAAATGAAGGGGTCAGACCTAGTCAAAACCAAAACAGTCATTTTGAACTGCCTGACATAAAACTGAAAAATGTCACCAAAAATGAAACTTTCCTGCAGAACATTTCAATTTTGCAGAATCTGCTTCTTTCAATCAAAAAAAGCGTTTTGATGGAAAATTCTGAATCAGCTCTGTTGGGTTCCAATGCTGATAGCAGAGGACGAGGGAGGATTCCACTGCTGATGGCAGAGGATGCGGGACGGATAAAGCACAACAACCAATATGATTGCAAGCAGAATCGTTTATTCCATCTTGTTCTCCAGCTTATATACCTTTTTATCATCTTTGCATACAATGGTCACACAATTGCTGATTGGCTATTATATAATTTCACACACTTAGCATGGGAACAGCTTACATATTATTGGTAGCTTCTTAGCTTACATAGCTTTCTTGTTTACAACCTTGGATACTTTCTACTATCTAGTGGATGGCGGCCAAGTCCGCGGAACTCGCCGCCAGTGAGGCGCCTGAGTGAAAGTGGCCACCTTCCAGCTCCCTGTAGGCAGCCTCACTTGACCCGGTGTCCACCACCAGGCCTGCTGTAACTTTCCACTTAAGTAGGCATCAGGTCAGTGTATGGATAATACACTCCCACATCAGCTCTACTAAATACCATTTCAGATATCCATAATAGAAGCCTAAGCACCAAAGTAAGCACAATTACCAAAAAGAGCACCATGGACTCATTGAAAACACACATGTACAGCACATAAGACTTAAAAAAATCCAAAGGCATAAGCTGTCCAGCAACCTTGTTACAAGCAGGTTGGAGTCTTGCAAGAGCTGAGATTGTCCCCCTCCCCATATGCACACCTCACCTACTACCAACTTGCCAAAGACTGTAGAATCCTTTGTCGCTTAGCTCTAGTTTGTGCAGCCCTTATTCAAGTTGGTGAACACTTGCCTTAATAGTGCCATTGAGTACAGTTGCCCCTGACGAATATGAATAAGGGATTCACGATCTGATTTTAAATAATCCTCATCCATAAAGTTTCCATGAAATAAACCATCCCTGTCATGCTTAGTCTTCATTTTAAGACTGAAATATAACAGTTGCTTGCTCAATCTGTGATACTTCAAATTCTGAAGGCACTTTGACAATATTTACAGGGCACAAATTACAACCATCCTAACTGTTCAGTAGCTGCAATGCAACTAGCATATAAATTCATAGTAATGAAGTGTACTGGCAGATTAGTGGACCCAGTATTTGAAGTTAATTAAAAATAATTAGCACACATAAATTGGGTTTCATATAAGTTGTGTATAGTATTTGGCTTCCAAATGTTATTGAACAATTAACTAATTTTAAATGCACTAATTTCTTTGACTGTTGTGTTCTTTTATGCAACTTTCGATCTATGTCTACTTTTCTGTTTACACTGTGTCTGTTTTTCCTACAGGTAATTTTTTCTTCTTTCCACTCTAACTCTTAGTTCTCTCCATTCCCAGTTTTCTATCCTATTTCTTCAGTATTTATTTACACCTTTTTTGGATACATTTTGGCCAGCCAAAACATGACCACTCTTTTGAAATATACAGCATGACCAAGGTAAGACTGAGCTAGGTAGTTTGGTTCTACATGTCTGCTGTGAATGAATAGCTGTTCACGTTCTTTAATATTAATACTACTTGGGGAAGTCATTATTTAGCATTAATATGACTTACAGGTAGACTTACATATACAATATATAGGCTGGATACACTGATTTCAGGAGGCTTTTGATCAGGCCTTAAATCAGGGACCATGGAATATGAACAAATTTGCAGGTAGAATAGCTGGTAGAGAGGCTATAACCAAATCACCAAATTCCAAATCCTTTACAAAAAAAACCCCCAAAATACATTATCAGCGGTCTGCATTTATGACTCTTATTCAACATTTGCTATACTTTATTTAACACTTTTTATTACAGATACACATTTTTTCTTCATTTTTATTTGACAATGTGGATTTTACCAGCCTCTGGAAAATCTGCCTTTCTCCGCCTTTTGTTTAACAGTATTCCAAAACTCCTTCCTTGCTTCCAGTAGAGTTCTTCCTGTTTGTGGCTGGATCAACATTCTGAACTCATGGTGTTTCCTCTTCATCCTTTCCAGGGAACATATACAAGATCTTCGTGCTTAATTTGAACATACTTCTCAGCTGGTGTAGCGTAGCCACACACAGCACTCTCTCAAGACATTGCAGCTTTACAAAATTTGCACTTTTAATTCCCTAAGAAATTTCACACCGCACTTTTCAGGCCTGATTTTCAGAAGTGCTGAGCACCCAAAACTCCCACTGAAGTCATTGGGAGCTATAGGTGCTCAACACTTCTGGCACCCACTGGATAAAATTTTGGCGTCATCTGCGGTCCTTCCTTATAGGACTGGGCACTGCATCACAACTCCCCATTTGCTGTTTCTGTAGCCACAGTAGAAAGCTCTGTTCTGCAAGGGGGATTTTAGATTTACTTGAGCCTCAGGTTTCATGCAGCAGACAGCAGTTGCCTGGCTTCTCCTTCTTTGACTTTTCTTCACCTCTCTTGCTCCCCTTCAGAGCTTTCCCCTCATCAGCAGCCCAGAACTGGGCCAGACCACAGGTACAAGGGTCGTGGAACATGCCACGCTGTCTGCTTGGACAAAACACAGCCCTAATTAAATGTTGCATTTCTGGGTCCCTTGGTGAAGGTCATGGTTGACTGGGAGTAGGCCTCTCAGTACTGTCGTGGGGCAGAGTGTTGCCAACTCTCACGATTTATTTTCAAGCAATGAGATTTTGGTTGGGACTGGAGCCACTCTCGCCATGACACAAGAAGCTCCAGCCTGCTAGTGAACTCATGCTCTCTGATTGGCTGCCCACCCCATATGACCATTTCCTGGGCCCGAGTAACCAATCACAGCTACTACAAGGGGTCTCTTCACCTTCTTTCCCCATAGCATCCTGAAACCATTCTCACAGGAGAGGAGAGGGAGAAAGAAAGAGCCCAGCAGCTCAGGATGGCTGTGCTCTCTCCTCCCCTCCTGAGAGGAACGGGACAGGACAGTGTCTCTGCTCTTGCCCTCTTCCTGCAGCAGCTCACCTGGAAAGGGGGAAAGGGGACCTCACTGCTCCCTCCACCCAAGCCTGAGAGAAGTGGGTGAAGGAGGAGCATAGGAGAGGCTGGGAGACTGAACTGATGGGGTGGAAGCTGGGAGGCAGATCTGTTCAAAACCGTAGGTACATACTTGGGCAGCTAACTCCTCCCACCGCTTGAAGCACTGTGGCTATACTTCTATTTTTAGTGTGCTAGTTCTGTCAGATCCAGTGCAGGTATGTCTCGTTGAGATGGAAATTATACCTCCATCTCCAGTGTAGGGATACCCTTAGAAAGATGAATATTTCTAAAATGAACTAATGGAAACCTCTAAAATGGAATCCTCTGCTTCCTCCTCCTTTGAGACGGACTCCTCTGCCTCTGAGTCTACCATGGAAACTTGGATTCTGTGTCCAAATCTTTCCTTTCTGTGGACATTGATAAATTAATCCTGAAGGTCAACAAGTCCTAACTATTCAATGCCACTGCTCATACACCAGCCTGACCCTACCCCGCCCCACCCTAAAAAGTGAAAATTCTCTTCCTTCCCAGTCCTTGACTCCCTGGAGGGGCTAATTGCAGGGGAATGGCACTCTTGTAAGAAAAAGTCAACTCCAAACAGTTTCTCTATGCTATACAAAATTCCCAAATAGACCATTAAGCCAGTAGAGGGTGCTATTGTTCCTAAAGATCTAATGGACAAAAAGTTCTACAACTTAGCAGTGGGGCATAGACTGGTAGAAGCACTTTGATGACTACTAGAATCAAACAGATATAGAACAGAGAATCAGACTGCTAAAGAGATTGGCAATACAGCACTGTGTAATTCTAGCAATAGGACTGCCTCAAGATAAGAGAATCAGAGAACAAAGCTGAGACAAAATTAGCAGAGAACAGTAAAAGGGTATGAGAAAAACAGTGACAGGGAAAAGTGAGTTAAGGAAAAAAAGAGAATGACAAAGAAAATAAAAAGAAGGGATTCCAGAGATTAAATTAAAAAGGAAAAAAGTCTAAGGAAAAGGTGTAGTGCATGGGTGAGGTTCTATGACCTACAATGTGCAGGAGGTCAGACTAGATCAGTGATTCTCAACCTATTTACCATTGTGGGCCACATATGTGGCCACGGTGTGTTATATAGGCTGCATCCAGTACTACCTATATGGCCTGAGGATATCACATTGGCCACTGCTGTATGCTGATTGAGCCGCAAGCGGCCCGCAGGCCACATGTTGAGAACCACTGAACTAGGTGATCACAAGGGTCCCTTCTGCCCTTTAAGTCTATGAGTCTAGGTAGCATGATCAGCTAGACGCACTACATTTGTGTAAACTCTCTACAATGAGTACAAGGGGGTTGGACTAGATGACCTTCTGAGGTCCCTTCAACCCTAATCTTCTATGGTTCTCTGATAAGCAACAATGAATGAATACTCATAAAAGAGCTATGAATATTTGTTTGAATTAAAACAACTCAAAATGGGCTTGAATGGGACTTACGTGGTGCACTGGGCCTTGTTCCAGCCCTCTCTGTATATTCATGAATTCCACCCAAAATAAAAAGTCTAAACTAGCTCATTGCAAACAGTATACCCAGACCTTAATAATAATACCTAGCTCTTACAAAGCATTGTCATCAGTTGATCTCAAAGCACTTTACAAAAGAGATCAGTATCTTTTCCCCCATTTTGACAATAGAGAGACACAGAGAGGAAAAGTGACATGGCTAAGGTCACTCAGCTGGGCAGGAACAGAGCTGGGAATAGAATCTAGGTCTTCTGAGTCCCAGATGAGTGCTTGCTCCTTAATGTGGTCAGACTAACCCAATGCAAAACTTCGTCCTTTTTAAATAATGGATTTTTCTTGCTACCTGTAAGTGAAGGAAAGGAGAGGAGAGTTGACTTTATTAAGACATGTTTCATTACATTAATTTGAACACAAGCTTAATGCAAATATTTTAATACAAGTTTTAGAACATTGTTCAAGTTAAAAATTCCCGAATTCCGAGAGTAGGATTGTGACCTTCCCTTCCATCAAGTAGAGGAGGAAGGGGGTGTCAGATGCCAGATGCCACTTTACTTCCTGCATTGCTGGGTCAGAGTGGGGGCAGGAGGATGAGAGCAGCTTTTGTAGGGCTGCTTTCCGCCTGCCACGTAGTGGGATGGGCAGAGCCTTTTTCCACCCTTGGCTCCACCCCCAACACACCAGCCCGCTGAACTGGAGCAAGGGGGAAACCAGAAAATGAATTATCTCACAGGTCTTTCCCTGACTTAGTCCTGGCTCAGCACAAGTGTGCACTGCCCAAGAAGAGCTCTGTGTAGCTCCAAAGCTTGTCAGTCTCACCAACAGAAGGTGGCTATTACTTTACCCACTTTATCTCCCTAATTCGAGGTGCAGACTGTTTAATGCTACACACTCGCCCTAATTCTTTTTTGACTTACTAAAATGAATGTTAGCTTTTCATAAAGTGGCCAGAAGGAGGGGGGGGGGGGGGGGGGGGGGGGGTCTGTTGGGAGAGAAATGTCACAGCTATTTCATCTGAAACAGAAGCCTGATTTTTGATTATTACACTAATCCTGATTCACATAAACACTCTGTCAAGTTCATTTCCTCCAGAGCAAACAGTAAGTTCAAACTTTATTTATTTTTAATCACTCCACATCACATATCACACTGAATTGAATCATCTTTTTCTGAATCAGACTTTACCCTGGTAATCATCTGGGGTTAGGAACTTTCTTCCCACAAGTCATAATGTGGCACAGCTGGTCAGAGGCACTATGGGTGGCGAGTTTTGTTTATTTTTTCTCTGTTCTGCCTTCTTGTGAAATATCTAGCATTAACCACTGTCAGAGACAGAATAACAGAGTAGATGGACTATTGTTCTGTTACACTGCAGCAGTTCCTGTGTGACTGTGCTGTTTAGGGACTAGAAGTGAATTTAACACAACAAAAGTGTGACTTGTCAGGGACACAACATATAATCCCTAATGCGAAGGATGCTATAGCCTGGGGCTTTTCTTCTACACTTATGTACTGGAATCAAAACAGAAGCAGCAGCAAAGGCTGAAAAAGCAATGACAAGAAAAGATCATTGTCTTTCTGGCATTCTGCAGTGAATTTTTAATATTTCCCTGCCATTATATTAAATAGCATTTACACTATATCAGGTGGCTCAGTATAAAGCTTTCCCAGGAGCCCTTTGTGGTGGTGTTCATTTGCACAGGCAGAGAAAAGTCAGACAGTAATATCTCCTATCCTGTTCTGGACAAGAAGTGCTGAGGCAGACTGGCATAGTGCTTTGTTATTGAAGGAAAGGATTTACTTTGGAACTGCTTTGAACTGTGTCTGACAACAAAATAAAATCATAAGTTAATGTCAGCTGGTATTTGTCTATTTGAACTGTGTAGTACCAGTGTTCTGAAGGCTAATATACCGTAGATGACTCTGATAATTAATTCTCATGGGAAACCCATACATCTGGGAACAGTGACACTTGTTCTCCAAAAGGAAGAAGAAGGTGTACTTTTCCTTTATGAATCCCCTGGTGATACAGGTCAATCTTGCAATTAGTTGATCTGTGAAATAAACAAAATTTTAAATTACAAGTGAAATCTTTTCTTGGTATTTTGAATCCAGATCTAAAAAGCAGAAAACAAGTTCACACAAGCTTTTTAAAATAGGCATTTTTAAAAACATTATAATGATTTATTTTTCTTGTAACAGGACTGGATATAACACAGCAGTTGCAGGATTCAGTATGAAAATACTGCAGTTGCTGAATGTACAGAAAGTCAAGAAGATTATTATGAGATCTGTGCAAATGTAAAGCTTTTGTTATGAAATCCTGTGCAATTCACTTGGTTTGGAGTTTCCTTACAACATGAAATGCAGCCCAGCTTTGTTGAAATATTCACGGAGGTTGTGAAACTTGGGCGCAGTTTTGAATGAGGCGAGCAATCAGATAAACTTAGTGGTTTCAAAAATTCAAGGGATGTGAAACCGTGCAAATTGAAACAGACAGAAAGGTTCAAGCCCAGCTCCTTACATGCTCACCAAGAAAAAAAACTCAAAATGATAACACTCTACTGCAAAAGGAACACTGATCCCTAGTTAGCAGCCAATTGCTCCTGCATCTTCCTCAACAAAAACAAAGATACCTTGAATCAAACCCCATATCAGTTTCCAGATCCTCCCACTAGCCATTTGACCATCCCAGCTGCTGTGGCTCTTTAGACATCTCAAGTCTCATACACTGAAAGTTATGTACTTTGAGAAAACTGGGATCACATCAGGGCAGAACCAACAGGAACTGAAGACTGGCTGCAGAGAGGTGGCTGGTGAAGAGCAAGGTTTCCAGAAGTTTCTCTGCAGGAGCAAAGGGTCAACACATGTGGAAAGTAGCTACGTTTGTAGTTGTTCAAGGAGTAACTGGCATCATACTAAGAGAAGTATTGAGTTCCCAGTATATGGTTAGAAGTGAATAGTGAAGGAGTGAGCATTACTGGGTTCAGTGCAGTCCAACAACCCATGTGCCGGGAGGAAGAAGGAAGAGAGAGCTTTTACTGATGCTAATTTGCTATAAATTGGGACTTTATTGTGTTTGATCCTGCAGGAGCTAGAGGTGAGAGAGCTAGTTCTCTATCTGTAGGTCCCAAAGTGCCCTTGTTGTCATGTGCACACGTGAGCCTCATGCAGAGATGACAAGTCCTTGCCACCACCCCAAAATGGCATAGCACATGGCAATGCAATAACTCCTAATGTTCTCCCTCTCGTCATGCTTCTGCAGCTACCTCTCCTCCATCTGCCGTGCAGCTTCCTCTGCATTCCGCGCTTCCTCAGAAGAATCTTCTCTCATTCTCCACTAACTGTCTGTCCCCCACTAGTGATGGGGGAAAAACTTCCTGTTTTAAAAAGGAAACACTGAGCCGAATGTCCATTTTGATACATCCTTTTAAGGGCAAAGTCAAAAAAGACAATGGGAAAAACATGTGCCTTAGGAACTGAGCAAAAAATCTAGCACCAGGATTCTTATTAATTCCAGAATACAGATAGTGGAATAATATTCATCAAATAATTCATTAGCTGAATATCACAGTATTTTAAAATAAATTTTAAATACTTTTATTCACCCACATGAAGAGTAGGAATGATAATTTGATAAATATACTTGCAAATAATTTATTTGAGAAAATTTTGCTGTATTTAAAACAGTGATGGAATAATTTATGTGATATTATTTGCCCATCTCTACATCTGAACATGCTCTTGAATTGTTACTATAATTCCAGCTTTTAAGAAAAGTTGAGTTTATTTTTTGCTTCATCAAATCTGTAGTCAGAACCTTGCTCAATATGTTTTCTGTTAATCTGGCTTGTCACTGAATTTATACAAAGTAATTTTCATATCTGAAGCCTTTGAAGACTGACACTTTTCCATTCACTAGAAAATGCATTTTAAAAGGAACACTTTTGGCTATGGGGGGAAGAAATTGCTATTAGAAGAAGAGATGTATCTGATTACAAATGTTCACTCTCATTATATGTTTTACTGCTGGGAACTGGAACCACGCACTAACTGCCAGCAAAGATACAGATTTGCATCTGATATACTGAACAGAACTAATTAGCAAAGGCTGCTTTATAACCAACTCTGAGGGGGTGTGGAAAGCTAGTCTGGGATCTTTCTCTTTTGAAAGGACTGGGGATAGTGTCTTCTTTAAATTATCCTACAATTTTTGACCTAGGTTTAGTCCACCTCCAAAAACATATGGCCTTCTGAGGCCTAGTCCAACTCCCTCTGAAGTCTTATAAGGCCCCTGATCCAAAAGGTATTTAGGCTCCTAACTTCCATTGAAATCAATGAAAATTAGGAGCCTATATTTTTGAGGATCTGGGCCTAAGAGTCTTTCTCTTTGACTTCATTGGCAGTTGGATGGGGCCAGTGTGGGCAAGTGCGGGACTTGGAAAGGTGAATAGCAAAGCGAATAATAAATAAGGACAGCAAATAAAAACAAATGAGAAGAAAAAAGAAAAAAAACAAGATAGGGAGGGAAAAGAGAGCAAAGGATAAATGAGAGAAAAAGGAGGAGAAACTGCAGAACTGTACCAGGACATAGTGTGAGAGGACATCAGGCGGAGGGGGCGAGGGAGCTCTATCAATTATCACAAGGTGGGAGAAGCTCCAACAAAAGCGGTTGGCAGCTGTTGTAGTGAGGCCAAATCCTGCTTGGCTTTCTCACCTTGGTAGTCATGGTGAAATCAGCGGAACTGCTCCCATGAATAAGGTAAGCAGGATTTAGCACTGTGGCCCGTTACCAATCTCGCAAGCCACACTCTCTCAAGCATCCCTTTGTTTGCAGAGCCTTCTTCATGTGAGTAAGAAAGCTGAAAGTGCTCCCCCCATCCACATCTGGGTTTCTCCTCCTGTTTTCTCATGTATCTAGTTGAGAGTTTGAGACACAGCCAGTCCCACAATGGTGACAGAGCCTGGTCCTGCTTAGTGATACTAGTGTGCATGGGCTCTTCTTCTCCAGCGTACAAAAGCAGAAAAAAAAGGTTAAAGAAAGAACTCAAAGAGAGGCAGGAGGAAGCAGGCTGCAGAAGCCCTGGGGATGGCACATTTAGGATTGGAGCTAATTTGAGTTAATTGACTATTTGATGAAGTGAGAAAATTAATATGCACTCAGTATTATTTTAATTTAATAATATGAAATAAAAAAATAGTTAAAGCCAAATTTCACAGCCCTGTACATTTACTGCAATAAGAAAATCACAACGTGAATGTCATTTACAGTGATGGAGCTATTCAGTTTTATGTATGCATAGCAAAAAAGGAACTGAAACACAACGGGGACGAGGGAAAGGGTAGATCAGAAGGAATTTGAAAAGTGGTGTAAGTTAGAACCCCCTCTTACACTCATTTATATTTGCTTGTACTTAGTTGGATTCCCTTAAACCCACTTATATCCATTATGCCCTATGGTTCCACCTGTTGCTCTGCCTCTGATCCACTGATAAATCCTCCAAATGTGTGGCTTAGACTCAATGATCAGGCCTGATTCTTTTCCAGAACTAGATTGAGAGGCTGGAGCAAGGGTGAAAATGCTGCTGACAGGTAGCAGGTATATTCCCCATTGTTAGAGATGCCCGCATTATTTCTAGCAAACCATTTGCTACACAAGGGTGTGACGTGCACCTAACAAAACAATTTTATTTCTGGTTACTGCTGTGTTTCATCACAACAAAATGGAAGTAAAACTTTAATGTACCTCACCCAATGTTATCTTTTTGGATGTAGAAGATTTGATTGGTTTTTTTCCCCCTTCCTTCTCTTCTTTCTGTCTCATCAATAGAACTTTAAAGCCTAAAAGTAGAACCCAAATGGGAGTGAGAAATTGGGGAACATAGCTGAAATAACTGAGTTTTGCCTCTGCCTGCTCAACCAGATAGGGGAGAAAGGGAAAGAACAATCCTTACTTTCCTGCTCAGATTGTGACTTCAGCCACAGGAGGCACCAGGGAGAAACAGGAGTTGTTCAGCAGTTGCTCAGCTCCCTCCTGCAAACAAGTGGGTGAGGAGGGGCCAGAGAGAAGTGTGAACTGGGAGTAGCCCTGGATCCGCCTCCCCTCCCTGTCTGCCAGAATAGCTTGCTAAGCACACAGGTGGGAGAAACCTGCTCCAGAGAAAGAGGGGAAATAACTTACCCATCCTTCCCTTAGAGCAAGCGGGGGAGCCAGAGAGGAATTGTAGCTTGAAGTCATAATTTGTTCTCCGTCTATGCATAAAATGCTGCAGAAATACACTACTCTTATTCTGGGGCAGATTGTAAGGTTATGATCTATCCCTATGAGTGAAGTATGGAAGGCAAGGAGAGCTCCTCTGTAAAAATCATCAACTTGAAATCTAGTTTGGTTTTTTTTCAAATGAGTTTAAAGTAATTTCAGGTGCTATTCCACCCTGCCAGTTCTGTGGTTTTATAATCCCATATTATAAAAAAAAAACCTTCTCCCAAGCTTCTTCTTTGAAAGACCCAGACAAACAAGGGGAGGGGGGGAGAAGAAAGAAGAAAGAAAGAAGAAAACAGCGGAACTGACTATATACAAAGTGCTATCACATGGACAGAGGAAACAAACTGAAAAAACAGATTCATTTTCCCTCTGATCTTTCAGCTATAGTCATTGTAGGTGTTACTTGTCACATTACTAGGTTAAAACAATAGGCAGAACTTTGATTTTAAAATGATAGTTTCTCTTTAAATGTTTATCATTTGCTGTCTCTTAAAGATTTGACTGTGAATCTTGGACCTGATTTTTTTATAGGCGATTGGCTGCCATTTGTGGTGGAAATGTGCAGTCTAGGAGTCTGGACTGACGCCTAACTGCTATTCAATCACATAGTTATCTATGTATAGCTAAGAGTTTGTGATTATTTCTTTTAGATAGGCCCCTCATAAGTGTAATCCAGGCCTTCATCACCTCCAAATTAGAGCTCTGTAATGTGCTTCATATAGGGAGTACATTTGAAATCCAACTGGAAACTACACTGGTGCAGGATTTGGCAGTTCATTTGTTGTGGGGCACCTCTTGCTGTGAGCACATCACACCAGTGCTTTAGGTTTTGCATTGGAGACTCTTAGGGAATGTCTACACTCCATTGTAATCCCATGTCTGTGGGACACAGATTTGTGCATTAATGGGTACCTCTGGGCTCAATCAGCTCCACCCTTTTTACACATGTGCAAGGTGTCAATCCTGGAGGAAGAGTTAAAAGCAGAAAAGCACAGCTCAGCAGGGGCTGATTCGGAGAGGACCTATTGAATGAGCCCCTGAAAGAAGGCCTTGCTGTGGCCAGACTCTTGGTGTCTTCCAGACTCTGGAAGGGGTGGGACTAAATGCGATGTGGCTGAATCACAGAATGAGGCAAACCATTGCAGAATCAGAGTGGATGTTGGCAGGAGCAGCCTTAATTTTGGCCTTTCCTGACTTTTGCAAACTTTCTTTTGCAACCCTTATAATGGTCTTTTAATGCAGTTTTTGTGTATAATTTCCTAGGTTTAAAAAATAATAATAATACTGACAACCATCGGGATGGTCTGCATGGTTGGAACGTTTAGATTTACCACACAGACCTCTGCCATTTTAGCTAATGGAGTAACTGATAGAAATAGTAGGTTGCCATCCTCTATAATGAACCAGCAGTAGAGGAGGATGAGAACAGGGTGACCAGATGTCCCGCTTTTATAGGGATAGTCCCTATATTCGGGGCTTTGTCTTATATAGATGTCTGTTACTCCTCACCCTCTTTCCCGATTTTTCAAACTTGCTATCTGGTTACCCTAGATGAGACACATATTGTGCCAGTTGGTTTCACAGATATTTGTTGACAGCAGAGGTATGAGGAGACTCAGGAATCTTGGGTTCCATGCCAAACCCTGGAGGGGAGTATTCTCTAGTGGTCACAAACTTTTCTGCCCATTCCACACTGCCCATTCTGTCCCATCTTCTCCATCCTATCCCTATCATGTCTCTTTTCCTCCCCTGACTCCTCATCTCAACTCCATTCTCCTTACATCCCATCACTGCTCCTCAGGCTTCTCATTCCAGTCCAGACTCCTTGCAATAAAGTGGGGCTATGTATTTCTTGTTGTAGCTTCTTGATGACCAGTGTGGGAAATAAAGAGCACTATCTGTGACTGGTCAGGGAATCTAACTTCAGTGTTATCCACCAGTTCTTGGAGAATCTGCTCTCCTTTTGCAGCCTGCCCTGACCTTGGCATTTTCAGGTGGGCTACCCTAGGCACGGATAGGCCACATCTACACTGCTATTTTTAGCTTCACAGCATCAGACTCAGGTGACCCTGTCTCTGAGACTCAATGCTCATTTTGCTTGTTTATATGTTTGTTTTTTGCTGTATAGATGTATCCAGAGTTGCTAAGGATTTGGTCCTGAAATGTATTTAGTAAAGCCAGGCATGCAGCAAAAATATATTTGTGAATATGGTTGTAAATAAATTTCCAAGTCTGTACATTGTTATTCACGACCCCTTCTATTTACTTAAGCTAAGATTCAGCAAAGTATTTATGTGTGTGCTTAACTTTAAGCGTGTGAGTAGTCCCATTGACATCTCCTGCTGCAACTACTGCTCATTTTTGTTGAGATTTATTTTTCCTTTTCCTTATTAGCCAAGTTTCCCTTCTGACCTATACAATAATTTTGAGAAGGCTATTGGAGTATCCCTAGGCTGAGAATTCTCAGGCATTTTTATATGTGCTAGAAGCTTTTGTCTTTCTATGAACATTCTTGCAAGTAAAATCTTGTTCATCTGATTGTTTGCAGAATGATGGGTAAGAAATACCCAGTAATGTAAACTGTCAGGTTGGAGTTAATTTTTTGTTTTTGTTATATTCATCCAACTCAATGCTCCTCTTCCCCTACAAATAATATGTTAGAATGTTCTTTTTTCCAGAAGCTGACATTGGTTTTGTTAATGTGTCCTGCTTGATTTCAATTTATAATGCTGTCTTGTCTTTTAAGATATTGAGACTTCTTATAGCTTTGATTTTAAAAGACATCATTCATATTGTGCTATTGTAAATCAATAGTTGATTGAATATTCTACACATTAACACGTTTTAATTACTAGCACAAATCAAGTATTCACTCTTTTATTTTAAACTGGGAACCAAATATTTGTTTTGTCTTGTTTCTGAATCTAGTTTAAAAAGTTTGACTTCAAGTCCTTGGGGTATCTAGGTGCTCTGATCCCGCACTGAGCAGAACATAGCTTTCCAAAATAAGCCTGCTAACGTCAGAACCTCTTGTTGCTAAGAGAAGGGAATGAGCATAGCCTGGTAAAGAGCATGCTGTTTCAACAAATCCATTGGAACTGGCAGCCAATCTGGCTAAAGACAATAAAAGCTGTTTCAAGCAATACACAGCAGATTGTTACATCAGCCTGTATTACTTGAGCTAGCAACATGTGCAAGGTTATTGAGGAAAATACCAGAAAATATGATAGTCAGTCCTCTAGTTACCACGGCAGAGACTGCAGAATATAAATGTATTCTACCAGTCACAGAACCAGTGGAGGACAGAATGATCAATACCAGACTAATAATGTGCAGTACATGAAAGTTCTCGAGAATTTCTAAGTAGGTTTCTTTTATGACTATCCTAACCAAATGCTCTGTTACATGCTACATTACTTTTAAAAAGTGAGCATTAGATTCGAGTTACAAGTTTCTAATCCTAGCTAGGAGTAGGGGTATATTGCATCTGTACTAGCATCCAAATGGCACCCCCGGTCACAGAGCAGTCTGCATCTCACAAATTGTACAATTCGCAACTAACCAGCTACCTCCCATAGTGATTACTGTCTTGCTGTGTCATATCTCTACAATTTCTGGCATATAGAAAAGCAGGCATCTTGCAGTCTTGCACTGAGTCCATCTCAAAGACAAAGGCAAAACATTGCTGTGCAGATGTCTTTGCAAGGCTACGAATGAATCAGTACATAGACAGCTGTCAGAGACTATAGAATGATTCAAGATGTTGAATGTATGAGTGGGAATTAAGAACCAAACACTTTTTGGCAAGTACACAAGCTCCATATATCAAGTGTTAGCTATAATATACATAACAAATGGCAGTGGATTACTAGTCGTTAGTCGCTGCTGGTTCATGAAAGAAGGGCGGAACCAGAGCTCCATAGAGTGAAAACCTCAAGTGAGTTACAATATGTTGTCCCTCCCTTCACAAGTGAACCACAGAGGATGCATAAGCTATTTATCTGCCACCTGTTATGGATATCCCTTATACTACAGTGATAATTTTTTTATAACTGTGGCTGCCTCTTTAAAATTTTACTCAAAGATGTTGGGAGGGGGAGAAAGTGTAAACGGCTGTAGCTGGTTTTGATGGTTTAGGTTTCCTTCCTTTGTGAACAGAGTGTTTCAGTCATTATGTTTTAATTACCTAGGAAACCGCCGCAGGTTGAAATTCCATTGGGTCGTTTCTCAGACTGATTATCAGCTTGGTTGTGGCCGTGCATGTATCAAGTAGCAGAATTGTTTTGTTTTAAATCTGTAAGATGAGAAGAAACTACACTGGACATAGAGGAGACTTGTTTTCTTTGTTGTAGGGAATAAGAACCTGATACAAAACCCATTACAACACATTGGTGTCTTTCCATTTACATCAATGGGATTTTGATCAGGCCCCACATTATTGTCTTAATCCTGAGACATAGTGAGCATTCACCATTGCCACTGATGTCAAGGAGAGTTGTGTCTACTCAGGATCATGCCTTTTGTGCTTGTGGGTTATAACTGTAGGGGGCAGAAAATAGTATTGTTTTAAATACTGTGAGGAAAGATTTGGGTTTTTTTAAAAAAAAGAGAATACAAACAAAATACTGATGGTATAGTTTAAGGGCAGAAGATATCACCAGATCATGTAGTCTGACCTCCTGTAGATCACAAGCCACCCACACCACCCAACACTCTCATACTAAACAAAACAACCAAAATTATACCACAGTATTACAGCCCACAAGAGACTAGACTCTTTTGTGCCATAGGGAAAGAATAGGAGGGATTGAGGTGCATCAGTGCCTAAGGCCCCTGCAATGACAGGGAAATGATGAAGCGAGATATACCCAGGTTATCCTGGCAAGTGACCCACACACTGTAGAAGAAGGCAAAGTCCTGCCATGGTCACTGAAAATCTGATCTGGAGGAAAATTCCTTCCTGATTCCACATATGTGGTGATCTGTTAGACTCTGAGCATGTTGGCAAGAACCAGCCGGCCAAACACCTGAGAAAGAGAATATAGGTGTATTCATGCTGCCAGTACTGGAAGCAACAGTATCCATATAATAAAATTATTTCCAACTACTATGTTAAACTAAGGAGGGAGGAAGGATGGTCTTGTGATGAAGGAACAGGATTGTTAATGTGAGAATCTAAACTCTCTTCATAGCTCTGCACAGACTTTTTGTGTGACCTATAGCAAGTCAGGGCCTGAACTGACTCCCACAGAAGTAAATGGAAAAATTTGGTAGTCAATGGTAGCCTTTCCATTGTCTTGAGTGTAAATTGGATTGCGCCCTTAATTTCTCCAGATCAAATTCTGCTCCCATTTACAATGGGGTTACAATGGTTGTAACTAAGAGTAGTATGTGGCAACTGTGCTTTAGTTTTCTTGTTTTTAAATTGGGTATTAAAATCCACTTGCCTACTGACCAGGATTATTGTTAGGCTAATTTTGTTACTATTTGTAAAGTGCTTTGAGGTCCTCTCGTAGAAATTTCCATATAAATACAAGGTGCTATTAATTTCTTATTATGAAAGCTGGGCAAATAACCCAAAAGTGTTTAGATGAATTTGCTTCAGTCATATTCAGGTACCTTTTGCATTTAATTTCAGCCATCATCTGAGTTGGCAGATACTTTATTTTACAGGTAAAAATATTCAGAAATAAAATTTCAAATTCTCACATACAAGTATTTGCTGAAATTAAATTTAAACTATGTAATTATTCGTGTTGGAAATGCTTGCATGCTGCTGTAATCAGGAAACACAGGCTCTGGACTTACATGAGAGAAGAAGGATTGTCCGGTTGTTTAGGAGCTGGGACTCAAGATGGGGATTAAATTCCCTTCTCTGCCTCATACTTCCTGTGTGATCTAGTGCAAGTCTCTTAGACCTGGCTCCACAAAAGAGGCACAGGCTTCAGAGTCACAAAATGCCTACTTTTGAGCATCTAGAAAATACCAGGAACAACACTGCAATCCACAAAGCTTGAGTTAGGCGACTACACTCCCTACAAGATGAATGGGCAGAGATAGGAACATTACAGTGCAATCCACAAAGCCAGCATGCTAGGCAGGGAGCTGCCTAAGCTAGCTAATAGGAGATGCTGATGACAGTAGTGTGTGCTAAGCCCTGCTCTTGGGGTTTGTCACCTAAGTCCAAGCTGTTTTGCTGTGCCTCTGTCTGCTTATGATTCACAAACTGGGGAAAGATTGGTGTTCAGCCACCTAAGTTGTAGATGGGAAGCCATCCAGTAGGTGTGCTCAAAGGCCACCTAACTGCACGCAAAACAGCTGAGTGGGGGCATACCTCCCTTATAATATTTAGCCAAGTGGTTGGAGTGCTCACCTGGGATCTAAGTGACAGCCTAGGTCAAGTACTCCCTCAGTGTGATGAAGAAGGTATTTGAACAGGGTTCTGCCATCTGTAAGTGCCCTAACCACTAGGCTATAGAGTTGTTCTAACTCTCTCTGGTCCAATTAATATTCAATTATTTGATTAAAGTGGAACAAATTCTATAGGAGAAATGGAAGGCAAGTCGCATCAGAATATTCTATAGCCTAGTGATTAGCAGACTGACCTGAGAAGTGACAGATGCCTGTTCACATCCCTTCTCTGGCAGAGGCAGACTTGAAGCAGGCATCTCTCATATCCTGGGAGAGAAACCTAACCACTAGCACGAGGGTTATAAGGGAGGGTCATCCTCCACCTCTGTTTCGTGTGGAATTAGATGACCTCTGAATGCACCTACCAGTTTAGGCCCTGCATGCAGCTTAGGTGGCCAAACTATCTATCTTGCCCACTTTGTAATTTGCTCTGGGGATTAGTTGAGAGGGTGATGCCAGTGCCCATGTTCCTAGAGTGTGTCAGCAGTGTGCATGCTCAGAGGCAGAAACATCGGCACCTAGGAAACTTTTACTGAATAAATTAAGAGCCAAGTAACTTTAGGCACCTATAGAGTTGGGCAGCAGCTGAGCAGGAACTTTGTGGATCACAGTGGTAAAAAATGGGACTTTAGGTGCCTAAGTCAATTTGTTGATCTCACCCTTAGTCCCTGTGTGACTCAATTTCCCAGAGGGGGATAATAGCACTTCCCTACCTTTCGAGAACGTTGTGAGGATAAATACATTAAAGATTGTGCTATTTTATTCATCTGTTTTAGGTATTTAACTTAATGGATGCCATATAAATGATATGTTGATTACTCAACTAATCCGGACTAAAAGCACTGTAGTTCACATTTTGAAAATTCACTGTTAATCCATAGAAAAATTTGAAAAAAAAATCAGATTCAAACAATATATTTGAGTCAATCATAGTCTGCTCATAACTATTCTGTGAGCAGAAAGTGGTTAAATTTGTCATCGCTTTTTATTGTGAATTATTCACTCAGTTTTAATTATTACTAATTTGTATCATGTTTGCACTCAATTTACATATGTAGTGCATACATCAGTTGTATGAATATACTATACATACTTTTATCATCTAAATAGCATATCATTTCTTTCAAGATCTATATGTAAGCTTGGCAGAATTCAAGTTTTATTTTTTACAATTTTAACTATCCGTTTATTTAAAAACTTTATTATCAATTTAAATTTTTGCAGTTTTGTGAAATTATGGGGGGGTCAGACAATAATTATTTAATGACAGTAGTTATTGAGATTCAAAAAGTTAAATCTTTGTAACTGTTAAAACACAAATTGTGAACATCACAAGTCAAAATCTACAAAGTAAATGGCCTTAAATCAAATTCTAATAAATTCTCAAGCAGCATTTTTTTTACATTGCCTTTTGGTAAATTTTAATTATTATCGATGGAAATATTTTTTTTTGTCAGTGTGTGTATGGCGAAATCGGCATTTACCAACACTTACCAATAAAAATCTAATGATTCCAAGCCTAGCTATATGTAACTACCACAGCTGTCACTGAATGTTAACAGTTCCAAATGAAGCAGTAATCTTTGTGTAGCAATATTTAATGCACATAGCGGTGCATCTTAAATGCACATGATGCATAACTGACATGATTATTAATACTGGGAGTTACTGATATACACTAAAGGAGGAACTGTCTCCAATGTCTCTAATTCATACTTGCAAATATATTGAAACAGTATCAGCCGTTTTTCAAAAGGGGCATACAATATGATAATGGTCTTCGGTTTTTCCACTGGCTGTGTTATGGGAAGGTATAGCCTGAGAGAGGCTGGGGGAAATGGAAAGTGAAACAAAGTGTTCTTTTGGGAGGGGATACGTCCTGTTGCCAATTCTGAAGTAAGTAGAGGCACTGTTAGAAGAGAATTCTGGCTGCATTATAAAATATTACTTTTAAGGCAACATTGTCTCTCCTTATGCATTCAGAAACCCCCAATGCTACAGTAATCAACAAAAAAATCTGAAAATGTCACTGCACTGTGCTGATATGAAATCAATACTGCATGTCTTCAACAGCTGGCATTTCAATGTTTTGGTTAAAAAGAGTGCTGATATATGGCAGGTAGCCAGCAATGCCTGGTCAAAGCCATTCATAAATACTCTGGGGAATACTGACATCATAACTAATGACACCAAAACTATGAAAGATAGAGCAGCTGTTTTGGTAGCAACAAGAACTGTAATACTAGGAGCACTACTGTCTCCTTCAGCTAAACCATTTGACATAGGTATCTAAAACCTAATCATAAGATTCTCACTCCTAAAACAGGGATTGCTGAATGGTTTCATAATGTGGGTCACCACTTAGTAGTAATCTTGTGGAGCCACCTTCCCTACCAACCTCTCAATCCTTCCTGGATTTGTGATTACAGATCATCCCGAAGGCACCTACTGGAACTTCTTTCATGGAAAAGATTTACATGCACAAATAAATTTTTCCCTCAGTCAGTTCTCTCCCATCTCTCCCCTTCCTTCCCTAGAGTGGGCAGGGGAGGAGAATTTGTGGAATCTTTGTTCTGAGATCCTCCTCTTACACTAGCTAACCTAGCTGTGTCAGTGTGCTGAGTGACGTGCTGTACTGGGTGTAGGCTCAGTGAAAACAACCTCATACTTTAACTTACACCTCCAGCTTCCTCTGGCTCCTCAGCATGTAATTTATGCTCCATTAGCCTCACACATGAGTACATGTAGGTGTCTAAAGAAGTCTAAGTTCTTGTGAAGTGGATTAGCTGGCAGAGGAGTCTGGGTTAATCACTATGGGAGCATTATCTTACACATAACCTCTGAATTTGACCCTGTGTTTTCTGTCGCCAATCCCCCAATGGTCCTTGCCCACTCACTGTTCAATTTGTCAAACTACCTGAAGTTATTTCTGATTTAGTTAGTGCCAATAATGGATAAAATCTTGCCCTTATCCAAGGCATGTGGAGCTACATCGACAATGTGTACGTCCAGAATGCCATCTTAGAGAAGTAAGAGCATTTGGCCAAAGCTTTTTACTGCCACCAGTACGTATATTACCTGGTTGTGGGACTGGACATGGCCCTAACAGTTAGACAATCCATGCAGCTCCTTAGCCAGATGGCAGTCTTAGCTTTCTTTTAAACACTGGAAGGGACCCTGCCCTGCTGCTTGTGTGTAAAGAACAGGCTCCCTACAACCTACTTTCATCCCTCCCCCTTGCACAACTGTGCAACAGAGTGCAGAGTTTAACCCCCACAAATGATACGTTATTTGAGGCCCACCATGTAGCAGCTGGCACTCAAACAGTTTATGCTTAAAGAGCCCATTGCATAACTTTAGAAGAATAATCCCTGTGTCTTTGTCAGCATTCTCTCTCCCACAACAGGTTCCAAAGTCTGAGGGGCTTTGTTACTGAACATATGGGTGTGTTAGTGGTAAGGGCCCAAGGTTTTTCTCTGTTTCTTGCTCTCTGGTCTGGAAAGCTTTCACAAAATTTCCCATCAAGATGGTGATTGCTGATCGACAAGACATACAGTCCAATCGGGCCTTTGGACTCACTTTGCACAGGTTTAAGTGACTGCACCAGTAATGAGGTGGAGAAGAATCAGGCCCTTCTCTTTTATTTTGGATTATAGAAAGTAGAATTTGTACTATCCCTTGGTTCCCAATCACCTTTATACACACCATCTGTGCTCCTTATTTATGTTCACCTGCTACCTAATTAACACCTTATTAAGCCACACACCCATAGGAGCTTTAGCCTCACACCACTATATTAACTCTGTACATGATACCTTGTACTGACATGACTCTGTGGCTGCAGCATGACACCTCCTCCCATTCAAGGAAATACACTCATACTAATCAGGGCCTGGTCTAGGCTTTGTTACTCATAAGGGAGCTATATTAACTCTTCTTGCTCTGACCGTGAAGTCTTTACATGAATCCTAACACCAGGTGAAATTCTAGCTCCACTGATGTCAATGGCAAAAGGCCAACTTAAATGGGGCAAGATTTCATCCATTGTCTTGTCTATGATATCTAGAGAACTAGTCCTCAAGTGAAAGTTTCCAGTCCATACATCGTTCATAAAACAGAAGTCTAAAAACACAAGGATGGGAAGTTGTGATATGGGAGAAATTCTGGAATTCATGTTATCAAATCTAGTACCTTCACAGCAACAACAAGCGGTTCAGGTTATAGGCAATAAAATGTTATGCAACTTGGGTCCAGTCTTCAGTCCCATTATGAGCACTGTGTACCACTATGGTGGTGTAATGAAGCTACAAAGCCAGCAGATCACTGCTCTCCTGGCCAAGGGCTGGACAAATTACTGTGTGTTTTGTCCACTCCCAGTATTTCCCCAGGCATGCCCCTTCTTTGCCCCAGGGCCCAAGGTGGGTATGTGGAAAATACAAATAACAGCCAACGATTTGCCTTTGGTGGAGGAATCATCAGCTGCCTGCTTTATAATATAAATGAGTTTTAAAAGCCCTTTGTATTTCCAGAACACTGTGAAGGAGATTTAGGTAGGGTTGGTTTTCCATGTCCAATTGCATTATTGTCATCTAAAGTGTGCTCCTGAATCTGTTTTGTCTTCTGGTTTTTCCCAAGAAAAGATTTTGTGAAAGATCCTTAGCTGGTGTAAATCATCATAGTTCCACTGATTTCAATGAAGCTATGATCATTTACATCAGCCGACGATCTGTCCTTTCACAATTTCTGTTTACTCCTTTCCCACCCCTATCTCCTAGGTAGTCTACAAAGAGGAATATACTTTTATGTCACTAAAAACATTTAGATGTACATCATTCAGTGATTAGCAGAATTCTGCCTCTGTCATTTAGATGGCATAGCTATGCACAATATATTTCTCATGAAATATATATGAAACATTAGGAAATACTTTATATTACAGTATACCATATACTGTATTCCACGATACAAAACCATGTTAAAATGGAGTTAAGGATGAGAGCTCATGTTGGTAATTTAAGGATAAAAATAAACATTACAGGGTTGTTCTGATTATCCCCAAACCAAGGATTATAAACCAGGAAATTCGGCATTAAGATACTTAAAAGAAATCCAAACACGTTAAGGTTTGGAAATTCATAGTATCATATACGGGATTACGAGGGTCCTTTAGTCTAACCCCCTGCCAAGATGCAGGATTTGTTGTGTCTAACAATCCAAGATAGATGGCTATCCAGCCTTCTTTTCAAAACCTCCAGCAAAGGAGCTTCCACAACCCCCCAAGGCAGTCAGTTCCATTGCCATACCGTTCTTACAGTATCAGTTAGGAAGTTTTTCCTGAGACTTCATCTAAATCTGCTATGTTATGCTATGAACCCATTGCCTCTTGTCCTGCCCTCTATGTCAAGAGAGAACAACTTTTCTCTATCTCTTTTATGGCAGCCTTTCAAATATCTGGAGACTACTATCATGTTCCCTCCTTAACCTCCTCTTTTCCAAACTAAACATACCAAGTTCCTTCAGCCTTTGCTCATATGGCTTGTGTTCCATCACTTTGATCATCTTTGTCACTCGCCTCTGGATCCTTTCCAGTTTCTTTACATCCTTTCTATACCTTGGTGACCAAAACTGGAGACAGTACTCCACCTGAGGCCTAACCAGCTCCCAGAACCTAATACATTCAGAGTTATGACACCCAAACTTCCTTAATTCTGTCCTATAGTGATGCTGTGCAATAACCATAACACTATATTTAAGGCATTGTAATGTTTGTGGTCCCGATTAGATCAAACTGACTTTTAAAGACATTCAATTTTTTTTGTCATATTTTCCCCCTTCATAGTGTCATACAGGGCAGAGTTAATGTTGTTTGAGTGCCTTAACTATGCATTTCCATAATTTAACAGGTTTGGATTTCTTTTAAGTGCACCTTTAATGCCTGGAGTTGTCAGGTTTGGGTGGAGCCCAGTCCCTGAGGACCAATTTATCTGTGATTAATCTGCTCCCTCTTCTCTCTTGTTTCAGTTCCCCCAGCAATGGTGCCTTGAGGCACACAGTGGAGTGGAGGCAGTGGTCCCATGCACTGGTCCACAAGCTAACATGCAGCCATGTACCAATGGTGGGTTGTCCTAAACTCTTACAGACTCTGGGGAGGCAGGAATTCACCCAGGGATCACTAAAGTGTACAGGTCTATCCCAACACCTTTATTTGCATGTATAGAATGTCAGAGTCAGTGAAAGGGTCAACCAGTCAATGAGAGTATAATATAAATCCATGGCATCTAGAAGGAACTCTAGCTCCATCCCTCTAGCTGCAGCTCCTCATTCCCAGATAGTGACATCTCCTTCCCAATGGATAATGACTGATTTCTACAAGCATTGCAGGCTCATAGGGGCCCCACACTCAGGCTGCTCCCTGGGCCTGTGTCCCAGCTCTGAACTGAGGCTCTCTTTGGGTTGGCTGGGCAGAGCAGCACATGCCCTCTCTTGCAGCCCATGCAGTCCCTTTTCCAATGGAAACCCCGTCTTCTCATCAGAAGAATGATGCTGCTGCAGAATGTGGGGGAAGGATTTTAGCTGTCTAGCCAGCAAAGGCTCTTCGGGGTGGGATAGCCCCAGAGGCCAGACACTTCAGTCTGCTCATCCCCGTCAGAGCTCTAGGAACTGAGGCAGCCTTCATAGCACTGCTGCTGATCTGTAGAGTGGGGGCTCCACAGAACCTTTAAAGAGCAGTGACACTAGGACCAAGTAATCAATCAAAGAAAACTCTTGACACATGTGGACAGTCCTGCTCATAGCACTAGGCCATTACAACTAATAAATGTTGCATGTAAATTAGCTGTAGCGGGAAGGTGATTGGTTTAGTTAGCTCTGCTGTTGCAGTAGCCCACTTAAGAATTACTTTAGCTTTTGACTTGACCTTGTTGTAGCCTACTTAATCATAACAATTAGGTATAACCTAATTTAATCAAATACAGCATATGCACAAGGTTTCACTGAATTGTATCTATTCAGTGGGGAGTTTGAAGAATATGTGTTATGTTGTTAAGATCATTTGGGACAAAGAAAAGATTATAGATGCTATATTTCTGAAAGTCCCCAGGTTTTAATTAATTTTAACACCTAACCTAATTAACAGACTTATTTATAAATTCTCACAAAGTTTATTCTAAACTCAAAGAACAGCTGTTGCAAGTTGAGGAAGAGTATACTGTATTTTTCATACATAATAAACAGGTTGAATCCTTCCTTTGAGAACCCATATGAAGTTACAATCACACTATACTACTGGGGAAAAAAAGACTTTATACGGCCTCTAATTTATCATACCTCAAAAGTAGGTTTGTGCATTGGAAGCACTGACAGACTTTCAAACCTGGAGATGCCACAGAAATACAATCCACAAATGGTGATCCTACAGCTACAATCAACAACAATCAAACACAAAGAGTGAGGTCATAATATGACTATCAGCAGCACTCCAATTCAGTGATTTTAATATTAAATGACTCCTGCCCTTTCTTCAGTGAAATGCAATTAGAGTTCAAGGTAGCTCACACAGCATGAAGATTGCCAGTAAATGAATGGAAAATACTGAAAATATAAAACATGAATGATAATTACTTCAGGTAGGAAATTACCAGATGGCTGAAATTTATTGGGTAGAAAGCTATTTCTCAGAAGACATTCATGGGAGGGAAAAACCCTATTTTATTTCCTGTACTTAGCTCTGTTACAACTTGCACAGCATATTTGGTTCCAGTGATTGCACTGTGCAGCAGACACATTCTTGTCCAAGAAACCCAGACAAGTATTGAGATTGTATCTTTATTTAAATTATTAGATAAAAATTGGGGACATGAATATTTAGGGGTAGTGCTGATATGTGTATACACACCACCATTCAAGTTTCGATACTGATCTCTGTAGCAATAATTCTGTAATGTGAACTGTTAGCAGGCATCTTTCCAAACTTGCTGTGAAAACAAAGTCCACACAACAACATAAAGTCCAAACACAGCCCTTTTTTAGTATTTGGCTTTGTTAAGAAAATAAACAACAATACGGTATTAAAAGGGTCAGGATAAATTTTATAGTTATTATTGTAAGTTCTTCCAGGCAGGAACCTTGTCCTCTATATCTGTAAACCATCATACTCATAAATGACACTATATAAACAATATTTACTAAGATTAACTATTACTATTATTAGAAACAATATACATTAATAAACCCCCCAACTATTTATGGAATTTCAGTCAATATATTTCTGTAGGAGCTCTAACAACTTGTAATTCAGTAGTCCTTATAAATTCCTCAAATAAAACTGCCCCTTTGCAGTGATTAGAATGTCACATGCTGCCAACAAGCATGTGGAAATTACCAGTAATGAAGAAAAACTCCTAAAACAGTTTTGCTTTGTTTAATATTAAAGATCTAAACCTGGAAAGAGACAAAGAATAAGGGACAGTTCTTGAAAGATATTATGGGGATACCTCTTGTCTTCTAGGTGCCCAGTAGCTGTTACCTTTCCTCACATATACTTCTCTCTAGACCACTCTATTATTAATATAATTATTATTAGTCATAATTCTATTAAGTTTCCAGGCACACTATTACTGTTGTTTCCCATTGTAAGTGAAATTATATCCTCTAGTGCTGACCTTTCCCATTGCTTTTTATTCACATGCATGCATCCTGAAATGCAACTATGCAATCAAAGGATGATAACTCACTATACGTAAAATTAATCAGCACTGTGATAGTTATAGCATATAACAAATGACACTCTCTCTCACAAATTATTAAATGAATATGCTTATTTTGAGGTAGCAATACAATTAAGTTATGTCACTCTTATATACAACTTTGGGAATAACAACATCAATTATCATCTAACCAGAGAGAAGGGGCACAATAAATTCTCATCTGTGTGGGTAAAATAATCTCTTTCCCTCCAACTGCTACAAAAATGAGAAGAGACAGTTAGAGTGTGGCGAACTGGCCTAGATATACACCCATAGAATTATCGGTTATATTTAACCTAATTAAAAACAACCTCGTGGTAATTGGCAAAGACCCTTAATTTAAAAGTTCACAGACACCAGAGCCATAAAGGTGGTCAATAATAGTATTGAAAAAACAACTCTCAATGAATAATTTTATACAATGAACTCCAGTTCTTTTTATGCATGTGGAATATCATGAGGTAATGATTTCCTCCAATGTACCTGATCTTCAAAATTATTCTAGGAATTTTTTTGCCAATGTTGATAACTTTTTGGGTTGATTGTTAAAAATTTTCTGTGATTATTCAATATTCAGTTTGTGTTAATTGTGATTGGCTAGGTAAGTTACCTGATATTGTTTCTGTAACCAGACAGGATGAGTTCATAGGCACTTCCTGCTTGAACATTTATGAACACAAACTTAAAATTTAGTTTCTCACACATCTGTGCAACTGATTTTAACATTCACTTTCTGCAACCTTTCATGACAGCCAAACTTAGTCACACAAATATTCACAGAAAGCAAACAGAAAGAAGTGTGAGCCAGTCACTGAAAAATTCCAACAATACTCAGAGAACAGCTTTTGCAGTAGACACTTAGCTTTCGTCGGTACTAATCAATAAAATTTGTGTCAAGAAACAAAGACCATAACCTAATATATATGGTTTACAAAACTATCATAATATTTAGCTAAGTCAGAACCATCTGTGAAAGGATCCACGTACTACATCTTCAATGAGAGCCAATATTTTATTGATAACCTGATCTGTGAACAAGTTTGTTTATATAGCAGAATGGTGTAGCTTGCATTGAGATGGAGATTCAGAAGCATTCTATGGCTTCTTCCTGTATTTCAGAGATTCTTTAACATTCTTCCAGTTGTCTATCAGTGTCTCTTCTGTCTGAACTTTAAAAAGCAAAAAGTTGCTGGTTGTTTTTAACTGTGTAACTCCTCAGCCACCTTGAACACAGTGTGCTTGTTTCTTCAATGCCCTACTCTAGTTTCTCATCACTGTAATTTTACTAAAATCTGTGGAGTTTCACTGACTTAAAGCTTGAGTTATGCAATGGAGAAAAAGGGTATGTATGTATGTGTGTGTGAGAGAGAGAGCGAGCAAGAGAGAGAGAAAAAGAGAGAATGTGCAGTACATGTAAATAGCTAGGTGGGTTTTTGTACACTTTTGTCTCTTCTTTCCTGATCAGTGCATATGTACCATTCAAAAATGACAGATTCTGCTCTTTAGTAAAATACTAGGCTAGTCCAGTGGATTTTAAAGTAAGCTACTAACAACTATTCATTAAATGGTTTGGCTTGAATAGGAAAAAAAAGGCACTCAAAGACTTTCATAGATCCTTTTCTAATATACTGGAGTGTTGTAGCCAACTGCTTATGTTGGCTGATCACCTAGGATTAATTTCATCTCACCCTTCTTAAATTCATGCTATTACTAACTGCCTGACTAATTATGGGACTATGGTCCTTCTGCATTGCAGAAGAAATATTAGGTACACAGTTTTTTAAAAATATACCATGGAAATGCCACCTTGAACCATCACGACAGTTTGATACCTGAACCCATGTAATTTTCAAGAGCTCTGTTGACATATCGTTGTTATCCAAAATTTTTAAACTTGAAACATATCAAATAAATCTTCGCAAGCACAGTAACACCGTGAATTAATTTTCCATGTGAAACAATCTCTTGAGGAGGTATAAATTACAGCATTATGTCAGAGGAAATGCACATTTATTTTCATCTTTCCAATCAATGAAAGCACATGACTGAACCAACAGAAATAATTTGTTGCTAAATACATTCACATACCAAACAATAGCTTGGATATATTTCTTGCTAGTGACACCACCATCTGTAAACTGCCCAGTTGGCTAGGAAAATACTTCACAATTCAGAAAACACCTGCATTAATGTCCTGAAAAATAAAGGCAAGTCATTTGTGACATTCGCGTCATCTCTCTTAGCTCACAAAGAGGCTTTGGTGTTCTTCCCTAAGTCCAGTTCTGGAATCATAAATAGGCCACATTATCGATTTAAAAAAATCTGCTGTGATAAATGCAGTGAATTTACACATTGTCCTCTATGTGCCAGCACCAAGACAGTCGAACGGCTATGAGTTAGTTTGGTATTTGGTCATTTAGTATCCAGGACATCTGAATGCTATTCTGAAACATGAGGGTCCCCATCTTGCTCCCACTGAAGTCAATGTTTAAACTCCAAGATTTACATGGGAACAGGGTAGGGTCTGAAATGAGCTTATTCTGTTAAATATTTGAGCATTTTATACTATAACTTTTATTATTATTTATTAGAGGAATCACTGTTGTAAGGTGTGTACAGCTCCTGGTAATTTCCCAATCATTGATGACACAGGAGAAACTTTGGGAAGGGGAAAGTATAAACATGCTCAGATTGAATTTATATATTATGTGTAACTTTATAGAGTCCAACAAAGGGAATACAAACTAGCCTCAAGCACCATGCAGCTAGTCAAAAGTTACTTGTAGAGCCAATGTATCAAGAAAATCAAGACTCGTGAATCGAGGCACTTACATAGACCCCAGGCCACTAAAGCACTGCGAGAGAAATGATTTGTTGGGCACCAGCACTGCAAAAATATTTCAACAATACCCTCTTTGAAGTCACAAAGGTATATGATGTCAGTGATGCTACCAACAGAGGAAAAAAGACTGCAGATCTATGGGAATATGAAATGTAAGTAAAGGCCTGAGACTACAACGATTATAGTTAATAGACATTTGACGTTTACTTCAAGGCAGCTGGTTTAAGCTCCATGGGCCAGATTTTGCTCCCACCCCATGTGGTTATGTAGGAGTATCATAGGGAGTCAGAATGCCTTCCCCTTTGAGTGACAACTGTTAGGGTTTGCTGGATCACAGCACTCAGGGCAAACAGGGGCTGCACCTGAGGAGCTCCATCAGGAGCAAGTGGGCAGGGAGCAAGCAGGGAGCAAACAGACCCATGGTTCCATCCCCCTGGCAAGTAGCCAGAATGGAACACCCCATCCCGTAAAGAGGTGTTGCAAATGATTCCTCTCACCACAACCAGGATGGCCTATGATGCAATGTGCCTTTCTGAGTCATGAATCTGCCCAACGTTCTTCTTAGGATGATTCACATATGCACCGTGCCTTAAAGGTATATCTAGCCCTGCATGAATAGCTTTTAGAACAGAAATACAGACACCTACATTGTCTGAAAGTGAATAATTTTACAATATTTTGTCTCCATTCTTTTGGCAGATTTTAGCTGTCAGTTTGTTCTTACCCTTTTATAGAACCCTGTATAGAAATAGCATATAGAATGTAATAGGTATTAAGCCAACAAGGTTCTAGAGAAGCTAAATCCAGTTTTATAATGTTTGTGTGAAACTTAACATAATTATAACCCTGCTATAGAATTTTATACCACGGTTAAAACATTCAGTACGAAAGTTGTCATTCTGTGTTAAATTCTATAAGGGCTTTCCATAAGGGCCAAAAAGATTTCTGAATAAAATACAAAACCTGTCAGACCACTACTAAAAACACAAAGCATCTGAGCTGTTCAGGTTTTAAAAGAAGCTACAGTGGTTATGCGTGTGAAATAACTATTTTGCATTAGGATTTTAGGCAAACTTGTACTTACTGCACCTGCATTAGAGAGTTTATTTTTTAAAATTTGTAAAATACTGTTAATATGAGGTTTTTTTAGATAATCTATCATTGATATAATCCACAGGTTAAGCGTCCCTACTAGTGTTCATTGCTATGAAAGACAGTAACAACTCAGAGGGAGCTGCTATGGTCTGTTGTGTCAATAAGTTGCATCTGAAACCATAAAAGATGAGAAGTCAGAATGGAAATGGGCTCTGACATACGCATTGTATGACATCCACTTGTGATAACCAGTTGGATTTTCACCACGACTACAGACAGTTTTAATTAAATGAGCTTCTATCAGGTAGTGAAAAGCACAAAAAATACTTGCTGCTCTGGTCCAGCCAAAATATTTTTATAGGTCCTAAAGCAACAGACTCACTGGTGGGAAAATAATATTCGCCCCCTGAAAAACTGTTAAAAATAATTCTTTGTCATTTTATAACAATGGCAAATATTTTGCATTTTTGCTACTTTTTTTTTTTTTTTTTTTTTGCATGTTTCCAAAGCATGTGAAAAAGTTTTTTTGTTCAGAACAAATTTAGGGAAAAATTTGCTTTTCCTATGGTGACACCTTTTATAATTATTGTGAAAATCTGAATTTGCGGGCAGAACAATTTTTATGCTGGATCAAATTAATAAATACTCCCCAGAAGCGTTCAATTCAAACTCACTGAGGTGAACTTGTTAGTCTGCCTAGCTGCAGCCAGAACACTACTGTCGGAATGAGGACAAGTAGTCAAACATTTAGTTTCACTTCCATTACATGTGAGTGGGCCTTGTGATTCCTTCTTGACATCCCTTCTGTTTTTGAGCAGTTCCAAAGGAAGTCCTATAAAAAATATTCAGCAGTATTAGAGTAGAGATCAAGTCACAATTGTTGGAGGCAGGCACAGATTTCAAAGTCTGTGAAAATCTGAATTATTCAGTTCTGAGTTTTGATTCACGGACAGCTGTGGAATTTGGACCCTCATTACAGAAGGGCTAAGGAACAGCATAGATAATAACAGTGTTATGTTATCCATATTGCCCTATCTATGTGACTCTACCAGTACCCAGTTGCGGCTACCTCTATGATCCATGGCATCTCTGAGTACAGATACAACACAGCATATTCCTTATGGTGGCATGTGAGTACATACACTGCAGGTCCACCTAGCATGAATATAAATAGCCATGTAGAAGGTGAGGCACTGCTTAGGTGAGTAAAGACACGCCTGAACCCTGTGGGAATAAACCCTTCACAGCTCTCTACATGCCTGAGCAGTGCCTCCCCCATCTACACTGTTATTTACACCTACACTTCCCCGTGACATGGAAAGATTCTTGCATTGGGAAAGTCTCTAGCAGGGGAAGGCAACAGACAAAGTCCCTGGCAGCTCCCAGGTGCTGAAGCCCTTCCCTGCCATAGACAGCTGCTGGAGCCTTTTCCTGCTGTCACTGATGCATGTAGCTACACACTGCAGTGTGGACACAGCTTGCTTTTCACTGCAATGTGTATAACTACACCTACCCTACGCACTGCCATCAGTGGTGCGCAGTGAAGACGTAGCCTCTGCTAAAATTACCAACGGTAATATCAAACTATGGCATTTTTTTTGTGAGTGGCACATCTATCCGTAGACACTGGATTCACACCCAGCTTATTTACAAAGGCCAACTTACATCTGTAAAATCATGGGTACTACTACTGTAATGGAGATTCAACCTGGTGAACAGGTGAAAGACTGTTCATACCCCAGCTGCACCTTTCAGCCAGTCAGTCACCCTGAAGAGGATTGATTTTAATGATCATCCTCTTTCCTTGTCTTTTTTTTTTTTTTTTGAAAGACATTAATTTATTCTACTCTGGTGGCTCATTTCAATGTTTTTCATCTGTTAAAACTAACATGTATAATTTAATTGTTTTTATTCAGTAGCTAAAATCTTAAATATGTAATTTAGTTATTTTCAGCGTATGCACAACTAGGTCACCACAAAAGATAAACCGTGGCTTATATTTTTTTTTCCCAAGTGGTATGAATAAGATTTCTAGATTCCGTATTCCTTTGAATCTGGGTAACAACTAAGGAAACAGAAAAACTATCTAATAGCTAACAACTTTTTTTATTCTGTTTGTTTGTTTCCCTAAATTTTCCTTGCAATCAAGAGGGAGAATAAAGCTATTTATTTAAGAAAATGTAAATTAACATGCATGCCAATTATGTGTGCTGGGGCATTTCAATTTTACATTGGTTAGAATTAGGGCCAGATTTTTAAAAGTGATCAGCACCCAATGGCTCTCATTTAGAAATCTAAATAAGCACTTGATCCAAAGTATATTAAGTCAATGAGAAGATTCCCAACCCCAATGACATTAGTGGACTTTGGATCAGGCCTTAAGTGGTCAGATTTACAAAAGAATTGAGTCAGAATTTTAAAAGTATTTAGGTGTCTAGGCACATTTTAAAGTCCTACTAGGTGCCCATCCACATCTTTAGGTTCCTCAACACCTTTAAAAATCAGACCCTTTGTTCCTAATTAGCCACTTATTTGAAGTCCCTGAATTTTAAACACACTCAGTAGACCCCGTTTGAAATCTGTTCATTAAGGTATCTATCTGGCAGTTGAGCTCTTCTGAAAGTCTAGCTCCAGTTCTGGGAGTTGAGCACTGTTGAAAATCTGGCTCTTAATTAGGCTGACCAGATGTCCCAATATCAGGGGCTTCATTTTATATAGGCAGCTATACCCCCCGCCAAAAAAAATGTGTCCCAATTTTTCACACTTGCTATCTAGTCACCCTACTCTTAATGCCTGCATGTATTTGTATACTCTTGTCTTGTACTGTATGAAGCATGCTTTACTTGTAGACTTTGTTGCATTACAAAGTTTAGAAGTTTATATTAATAAAATCAATTCACTGTTTATAATTAAAGCTTTTATTTATCAGAAAGCATAATCTAGAAGAAAGATAATTTGTCCTGTGGAAAAAAAAAATGATTGTGTAATTAAAGACTGTATCACAATGCATACGCACCAGGGGGCAAATCTTAATTTTGGCACTTGCTAACTTTAGGCTTCATTAGGCTTCCTTCATAATATTCTTCTACTAACATGTTTTTGTATGAAATGTATAATATATGCATTAACCCAATATGGAGCATTTGAGACCAGCTTATTCTGCACTGAAAAGAGTTCTGTTACATGGTGTAAATCACAAGCCATCTCATTAAGAGCAGGCTCAGTCTATTTCAAATTCAAATATATGGAGTGATACTTCATATTATCAGGCAAAAATGACTTTCTTTCACAGAGTTCCTTTTTCTGCTGTGATGCACAATAAGTGCCAGATTTGTCCTTTCTTCACACACAGCTCCTGCACTTCAATTTATTAAAGAAATATTTCTCTGTTTAATATGATATTCCCAAACACAAGAAATATGGATCCCTTCAACTTGTCGAGGTCATCTTGCATGTAGTGATTCCTGTCACCTTCCTTGCTTGTGGACTGGACCTTCCTTCTTCCATATGGCACATCGGCAATGGTGGTCTCTGAACTTCTCAGATGTTTCTTGGACAGCATTTTACGACTAGCCAGGAAATCTTATTCTCTTTGATTTCCAAAGTGACCCTCATATCTCTGACTTAAGAATTTTTTTTAAGTACTTCAACCAACTCCTCATAATTCATATCATCCAATTCTTGAGGGAATCACATATATCTCTTAGGGTCAGATTTCAGAAAATGTATCTTTCCTTATGACTGTCTTCAGTGTCTTTGCACAAAAATATTGCTTCATTCATTAAACATAATCTTTTTCTTCACCTTTTCAATCAAAATGGAAACCGTTCATTTCTCCATGGCCCATGGCAAGTTTTATTTCTCTTTTTCCTTTTTATCTTTCTCTCATTTAACCAGATATTTCCTCCTTTTCTACTATTCCACAGATAACTTGCTGCTGCCTAAGATCTCATTCTAGTTGCCAGGGAATTCCTTATTATGTCTTAAAAATACAATCAGCCAATCATACCTTTTTAAATTTAATAACTACTATGACCTTAACTGGATTAGAACAACAAGGAAATATATTGACAGCAAAATAATCAAGTTGGCATAAGGTATGATGCAAAGTCCACTAAAGTGAATTGAAAGGCTCCTTTGACATTAATGGGCTTTGGATCAGGCTCATATTAAGGATGGTTCTAGCTTGCTAAGTATTTAGATTCAGTCTCCACCAACTGTAACTGTTTTGCAGTTTTGCAGTCTTTTGGCCCCTGCAGCCAAGACTGTTTCCATCCATAAAGGTGCAATAACCAATGTCACCATAGTCCTTAAAGTCCATAGCACCACACAACAGTCAAATCAATACATAGGTGATTGTATGATTGCATTAAGTCTTTGTCAGACAACTGTAACTAATGAACACATTTGTAAAAATAAAAATCAGTTAATAAATAATGGGCTAAAGTCATAAACTAGATGTTTCACGATGAATAACTTGCCCAGCAAAAGGTGAAAAAGGACTGCTTATTCTGATTCTTGGAATGCTGGCAATTTCAAGATTAGCAGCCACATGAATGTGTTGGAAGATGTACATACATAGGGCCAGAGGTTTAACTGGTGTACATCAGCATAATGCTACTGAAGTCAACAGAGCAACATATATTTAAACCAGCTGAGGATCTGGCTCTCAAATGTACAAGTTCCCAATGGATTTACCTCGTACTCTGCTCTTATTTCTCCCTAACAGCCTTATGCCAACAAATCACAGTTATAGTCCTAACTATTATCAGCCATATTCTGCTACATTCATTTAGGTGGAGAAGTATCGAATGCCACATCATACCATCAAAGAAAATAAGGCTACCTTTGAAAAAAGGTATTACTTACTGTGATTAAGTATGGCAGAACCTGTCTGTATTAGATTATACTTTTATGTTCCCGGTAGTATTGAAATGTGAGTGAAGGCTCGTAGTCTGCTGTTTTATTAACTCTGGCTTACATGGCATTCACTGGAAGCATTGGGGCTCTTGTCCTGCAAACAGCTCTGTGCAGTTGGACCTTGAAGTCAATGGGATTCTGGGGCAAGCTCACTTAGAGATCATTAAAGGATCAGGGCCTTGATCTGTAACAATATTTCAGCTATATACACATATTTAAGAACCATTAGAATACTCTGGCTCTTAAACATATGGTCTTCAGATTCATATTCACAACTGAAATGGAAACTATTTTTGATCCATCTGTCTGTACCTGTGAGGGGTTGCAATAAAACAGATTTTTCTGAAGAAAAAGGCCATTTATTTTTGCCTTTATCTGAAAGGCAATTTATTTAGAAAAACTATGTTCTTTGTATTGTTCTGTCCTTATTCACAGGACACATGGGAACATATGTCTCTTTCTTTCAGGTTTTCTATTTGACTCTCTTTCTCACAGTCAGTGAGTAGGTGTCTGTAGCTAATGATGAAAGATAATTTATTTTTAAAATAGCATGTTGTCAAAAGAGCCATCTGGAGTTTTATCATTGATTGTTTTATTGCAAAACCTTATGACACACACAAACAAACACCAACATATTACATTACAGTGATAAATTGATATGGATATTTATTATCATCTGAATCCAGCTGGGTTGTAATAGTTTTAACCCATATGATTCTAGATAGCCTCTCTGTCGCAAAGCGAAGTCTCGTTTTACCTGCTTTAGAATTACTTAGAAATCTATTATACTGAACATATATACTTCTGGAACAGAGATGTTTAAATAGATTTTTGAAATATGACAGGATGCAAACTTCATCCTGTTTGTCTATCACAGTACCCACTAGATCTCTGAAAACATCTGCTCAATGTGCAGTGGCACTTAAAAAAGCTGACAGAATGTTAGGAACCATTATAAAAGGGATACATAATAAGACAGGACATCTCACAAAGCCACTATATAAATCCATGGTATGCCCACAGCTTGAATACTGCATGCAGTTCTGGTTTCCCCATCTCAAAAAAAAATGTTAGAATTGGAAAAGGTACAAAGAAGGACAACAAAAATTATTAGGGGTATGGAACAGCTTCCATATGAGGAGAGATTAAAAATATTGACTTAAAAAACTGTTCAGTTTAGGAAGAGATGACTGAGGGGAGATATGGCAGAGGTCTATAAAATCATGAATAGTGCGGAGAAAATGATTAGGGAAGTATTTTCACCCAAGAACTAGTGGTCACCCAATAAAATTAATAGGCAGCAGGTTTAAAACAAGCATAAGGAAGTACATCTTCACACAATGGTTTTTGTTGCTGTGTTTGCTTGAGTTAGTGTAAGATCAAATTAAGTATGTGGACGTTGTAAACAGAGCTGCATTCCTTTCCTTGTGACTGAACAAGGAATTCATAAGCATTAACAGCAGATGATCCCTTTCTCAAGCAGCTGTGCTATTACAGGATAAGTAAAGGAAAACTGAGACTGTTATATTGAGAAATTGGCATGTTCATGCATGAAGTTCAAACAAAATATGCTGGCAACACACAATAATGTTCAGCTGGGTAATAATTAATGCATTCTTCTGGTCATTTTTAGGAGGGCAGTGATCACAGCATTAACATAATGAAGGCTCTTTTAACAGCTAAACAAGGAGGAGAACAAGTAGAAATGCCCTTTTTTACATACATACATTTCTCTTGAAATAAGGGGTTGCTGCCAAGGAACTGTGTACTGTGTTCTTGTTTTTCTCCTCCATATGCCCCCCATGACCTCTTTTATATGTATCCAGTGTATTTTTGCTGCCCTCCATGCTGTGCAGTAGGGTGATGGGGAGAGTAGGGCCCTCAAATACGACAATCCAGATGTTGGTCCTGGTTACGGCTCCTTTTCAATCACTCTGGAGGTACAAAGGGACCTAATGGAGAGGCCTTTACTGTCTTCCTGAGTATCAGAAAGACCCAGATGTTATACAGCTAATGTAGCCATCTCTGCACAATTCTCCTTGGAGTCCCAGATCTACACGGGTGGCCTGGGGAATGAGTGTGGCTGAAGTGATGTGCTCAGGTGATTTTTTGACTGTGGAATATCCCCTTAGCATCCATCGCAGCCAGACAGAAAGCAGAGCAGCCCTGATGCTATTCTAACTTGTGCTGCGGACCAAACTGAACACAGGGAGCTCCAGGAATCAGGGGAAGACATAGGTGATATATCGGTAACTTTGTCTCTCCACCTGGGCCTGTGCTGAGTGCCGATAAATAGAACTGAGGGCCTTGCCCTATGTACATTTTTTGTGAGTTAGCTGTGGAACTACATATGCAGAGATTTTGAGAGATACTAATAGATGCAGTGTGGCAAGGTTGATTCTCCCCCTGTTGTGTGAACACATGAAATATACTTAGCATAAATGTTTGAAGAATTAACCATATCTAATCACTTGGATTTTCAAGTTTGGACTGGTGGAATACACGTTAAAAATTGGAGAGGAAGTATCCATAGATGTTTCTTCCCCCAGTGAAAATCTGTGAACAAAGCCTGAAACATACACACATCCATAGACAAGTGAGAATGTCTGTGTGAAATGCTTTTCAGTAATTCTCTTCTGAATAGCCATGAAAAGGTATTAGACACAGAGATGGGATAACACAACTGTGGATTCTTCTGTGATCCTGCAGCCACGGCTGTTCTGTGGATAATCCCTGTAAAAATGCACTCTGGCCTGACTTTGCATGTGCCAGGTTTCTGCATCACTCATGGTATTCTGCCTTGCCCAGATGGAGGACAGTCAGTGACTAATACGATTACATGACCACAATCCTTTTAACAGGAAATGGCTTAGAAACCTGCAATTGGATTTGAACCCATAATCCTTTGAAAGCAAAGGTGGCTTTTCAAATTCTGATCCCCAACTAATGTGACTAACAATGTTTTATATCATTGGAAAAATGAGGTAGATGTCCAATGCAAAAGCTGTTTTTATTTTTCTTAGAAGGCTTTAATACATTTAAGTGCTTGTCAGTTTGGAGTAAACTAAGGCAGTTTAACCCCTCAGGCTTTTCTCTGCAAAAAAAAAAAAAAATAGTTGGATGCAGTGTGCATCATTTGCTTAGTACGGTAACTGCTGCTATAAATGGGCTGCGTTCCTTAGAATCTGTACTATAGTGTGTTGCAGTTGTATTAGAAAATAGGCACAAGCAAAGGATGTCGATGAACATAATTTGCTTCTCCCTGAAAGTGCCTTTATGACACAGCAATGTGCATTATTGGAATCTGGAAATTGCTTATTAACTATAGATGAAGATTTGAAGTATTAGATCCTATTTACCAGAACGAACCCCATGGAAATAGCTCATAATGCATCAGGCCTTTATAGAATGTTATTACCCCTGTAATTTTAATTACCTCCATTTAATTCAGGATTTGTTTGTGCTATTTTGGGTGAAAATTCATAGCACTGGGATTGCCTGCTGTTCGTGATTTTACTGAATATCATATGTTCAGACAAAAAAAAAGGCAGAAGTAAACAACAGAAGAATTTTTATTAGTCATCAAAAACTCCATGGCCATTTACTCAGTACTAGGACTGTTCATCCGAACAAGAGTTGAGCCAAAACATCAGATTACCTTTACATTTTGTGTATCCAAAGGAGAGAGAAAAAGGAACCTCCCCACTAGAGCAGCCAGCATTAGGGCCAGGCACAGTACCAGTCCCTGTTCTCAAGGGGTGCTGCATACCAAGAATGAATTGCAGAAGCAGAGCTGCATGGGGAAATGTATAGAACAGTGGTTCCCGACCTGTGGCCCAGGGGACAAAAATGGCCCATGGGGTCTTTCAAAGTGGCCCGTGGCTCCCCTCTCACTGGCTGCAAAAAGGAGCCGCTGCCTAAGGACCTGTGCGGAGCGCGTTGCCACGGGGCTACAAGACTGGTGCAGGCTGCTTGCTGCAGCCAAGGGGATGAGAGATCAGCGCTCCTCTCCCCCTGGCTGTAGCAGGGAGCACGGCAAAGTGCTCCGCCTGGGTCCCTAGGTCCTGGGGTCCCTGCTGGAGCCAGAGGGAGGGGAGCATTGATCTCCCGTCCCCCTGGCTGCAGAAGGGAGCCACTGCCTAGGGATCCAGGTGGAGCGCACGGGGCGTGAGGTTTCCCTGCTGCAGCCAGGGGGACAGGAGACCAGTGAGAGGGGAGGCAGCCTCCTCACAGAACTCCTTCTGTCTGGCTGCAGTGGGGGGCTGCTGGCGGAGCAGCCAGGACCCACCATGCTTGAGGAGGGGCAGGACTCTAAAAATCAGGGCCTTCTGGGTTATCAACCACCATGACTTAGCTGCCTGGCCATGTGCTTCAGTGTGTAGTGACAGTCACTCATCTACACTAGTGCTTTGTCTGTGGGTGTGTGACACATTGTGAGTAATTTGTAGGTGTAAAATAGTGAATGTAAGAATGAGCACAGTAGCATCAAAATGCATACTTTAAATATGTAGTGATTTGTAGTCCTTAATGATGTATACGTCAATACATTTTTTATGAGTTGATAAACAGGCAGTCCTTCAGGGTTGTAAAAATGATATTTGTGGCCCTCGAGCCTAAAAAGGTGGGAACCACTGGTATAGAGTGCCTGCATGTGTTACACTTGACTCAAGTCAGTGCCTTTAGTTGCTCATTTTCATGAGCGGTAAATTCAAAAATATTTCCAGATTCTTTTTTAATATAATTTAATGTTCGGAAAAAAAATATAGTGTAGATTCATCTTTAATCCATTTGGATCCCTGTGAAAAGGTTTACAGGCCCCACACTAAGGTTAAAGGAGCAGTGGAGAGTACTCCTGATGGAGGACCTGCTTAAAAGGGAGTTCTGGGAGTCATGCAGGAGGGAGAGTGAAGGAGAGACTGGCTGTGAAAACACAGCTAGGCTATAGCTACGAAAGCAGAGTGATCTACAGAGGAAGAACTGGGACTGGAAGTGAGATTTGACGGGGAGTCTGGCACTCCCCGAGTAGGGCTCCTCTGAATCCCTCAGTGGAGATTAAAGCTACTTCCTCCACAGAAACCCCTGAAGGTGAAAACACTTCTTGCCTTTCCCTGGAGTGAATTCCAGCCTGGCTGTAGTAGCTCTCACTTGCACAGGGGGATTGTAGCAGGCTTTGCTTGGGGGCCAGCAGGTCTAGTGGTTAGGCCAGGGCCAAATCATTTATCCAAGTCTTGGAACCGCTCTTTCAGGCAGTCCAGGACCTGATGGCTGATTCAGAGTTCATTAATCCCACCTCCCAAGAATCCAGGATCTCTTAGGTAGCTGGAAGGACAGAAGATTAGGAGGACCCAGTACATCACTTTCCACCAGCTCCCGGCCCAGAGGAAAGAGGCATAGGACGGCTCAGGCCCTTCTGTCATCTTCCCTGGGCTGCTTCTTACCTTCCCTGTTTTCCTTTCATCTTGGGATGTAGCTTCAACATTCTCCTTACATAATCTCAGTAATTCAAAGCCTGAATTACTGGGCGTGAGGGGCTTCCCAGCTCTCTCTGAGTCCTACTGTTCCCCCTACTCAAGGGTGTGCCAGACTCCCAGTCAAATCTCACTCCCAGTCCCAATCCTTCCCCTGTAGATCACTCTGCTTTTGCAGCTGTAGCCTAGCTGTGTTTTCACAGCCAGTCTCTTCTTCACTCTCCCTCCTGCATGACTCCCAGAGCTCCCTTTCAAGCAGGTCCTCCAGACTGGTCAAGGCTGCTTAGCGAATGCAGTTAATCAACTTTGGATGCTGGCTGGGTACTACAGTAATGGATATTATAGCAGCTAGATGCTGGGATTATTCACCTTAGGGACCTGCTTTGGCTGCATGCAGGTCTCCCATCAGAGGAGAAAATGAAGTCAACAAGACTATAACTTTCTTCCATGTGGACTTTCCACCACTGGGGACCCTGTGCCAGATTTGCCCTTGTTTTATCCAACACAGACACTATAGTGACTTGGGCTCTGTGTTTGTTAATTGTTTTGTTTTGTGCATGTTTTTCTAAGTTCCTCATTTAGTTTCCATTTCCTTTTTTCTCTTAAATATTGTTAAACATTAAGTTTTTTTAAATTATTTTGTTTAAACTTTTGAAAGTGAATTTAGAGTTGGTAAAAGATGCTGGATTGCTAGCACTGGAAAGTGAAGTCCTTGCTTTTCTTTCTCTTAAATAATGTATTAGTCAATGCCTTTACAGTTCTTTGAAAATGAAAAACACTTTACAAACATACACATGAAAATGTAAAGTACTAAGTAAAGCATCTCTACACTGCCTAGTTTGTGTGGCTGAGCCATTTTTCTTTGTACCAGATTAATCCATGGCGCCTCTACTCAGCAAAAGAGGAAGTCAGTTGGAAAAGTATTTTTGTTGCCATGTGACTGAAGTTCAATGATTTTTCCAAACCTCAGACCATGTTCACGAAAGTCTGGCAAACGTGAGCTATTTTTCATGCAGCTGGGAAGCTAACAAACGTCCATCAGATTTCACTTGCTAACCACTTTAACAGCTTCCCCTTTCCCTCAAAAAGTCCCTAGATTTGCCCTGTAGCTAGGTGATGAGAAGTAGGGTCTCGAGACTTGTTGTGGGTGGGGGCCAGTATGGAAGGGATGGATGGCTTTTGGGAGTGTGTGTAATCATGGCCCTCCAAAGCAATTTCAAAGGATTAGTTTACATCCACAGTAATGATTTTGTCACTTCTGCACTGAGCTAGATTCAAACAGTGACTTAGCAGCAAAAGGTTCTGCATGTTATCCCCTGCCCATCTTGTTCCCTCTTTTTAATTTTTGGGGAGAAAAAAACAAAAAAACCTAGTGATACAGTCCAAAGGAAAGGAGACAGCTGAGGGAGCTTGAGCTTTTAAAAACCCTTTATCAGAAGAATCTATTGCCCGAGGTAGTGGTGGCACAACTAGACAGAGAGGGTTCCAGTGAACCTTGGGCAGGAGAGAAAAAGAATAATTACTTCCCTGCTTCTGGTCTGTGCAGTTTGCCTGGACCTTTTAAACTACAGTATTTCAGCAGAGTAGCAAAGCAGGCTATTTCCTCTTTTACTGTTAATTATTCTTTTTAAACTTATTTTAAGACCATTAACATGACAGCTGAGTTTTTCTTCTTTGTAATTGGGTTAAATAATTGCAAAGGTTCTATGTACATTGTAGTTCTCTTTTCAAGGGCTTTCTTAACTGCTTGCTGCTATTTATATTTCTCCTACCACAAAGCCAGTATCACCCAGAGGTACTTCTGCTCTTCTAAGAAATGTGAACTTTGCTATTTATGGAGAGGGGCTGTGGAACATTTGTGCTGACTAATTACTTTCATTTCTTTATGCTGTCTTCAATCACACTTCCTTTTCTTGGCATTAACCCCTTAGTGCCAGTGCCCTCAAAACAACTTTCTAGTGAAGCCAGAATGTAGCAGTGCTGACAGCTTCTTTACAATAGGCAGAGATGGGAGTGTATTTCATTGTTACAAATGCAAGAAACTTCCCTATCCTCTTAATATGGTCACATGCTTTCCTCTTTGGTTCCCAATTTGAGCCACAGCATCAAAGAGACATTTTATCCCAGCACCCTTAAAGATCTAATATTAGGATTTCTATTCTTAAAGGGGCAGGTCTTGCTCCTATGCAAGTCAATAGGTGCTCCAGTGTAAATACTGGTGCTTAGCGGAGAACTTAACTTCAGTTAATAGAATACAAAAGTATCTAATATGTCTTTATTCTAAACTCTTACCAGAAACACAGTTCTGATATTCTCATCCTTCTGGGGTTGAATCAGAGCCTTAACACCACAGGCTTGATTGGAGGTGTAGTACAGAGTACAAGTTAGCATTTCCCTCTCACACTTGCACCCTGTTCATGGGCTACCCACAACTGCAGATCTGAGCATAAGAATTGTTTGAGGCTAATACTGACTCCCTAAAGGCAGAACGATGGGGAGCGATAAAAGCATGAGGTTGGCCGTGACCGTCTCTGTTTTGGCCAGAAGAGTTGGGCTGGCAAAGAGTTGGAGGCAGTGCACTCTGTTCTTTCCAAGGTGCAGCAGCAGTGACTGTGACCTGTGCTATCCAGTTAGGCACAATGCCTCCTATTCATCGGTTGTGTTATTACTATTTGTTTTGTATCTGTACCATGCCTATAGGTGTGCAAGACATTTCACAAATATAGAGTAAAGCAAAGTTCCTGATTTCACAGAGCTTACAGTCCAGAACAACCACCCAGCTAGTGCATCTCTGCCCCTTTTCACTTGCAGGTGGTGGATCTAGAGACGATATTTAGTCCTCTCTCGACATTTTAAACCCTATCTATTAAACATTATCTCAGGACATTACATTTCTTGAGGAGGCTGGTACAAAAAAGACATTTCACTGATGGTTTACATTAATAGTGTGTCAGTCTAGAAATGAAGCAATCTTATTCAAACGGATAGCTACAGATTGATACAGAGCCTGAGTCAGAACCAGCCCAGGGCAACTGTGCCTGAAAATCATTGCCATCTAACTACTGTTTAGAGGCCTATGTAAAATGTGTTGGTTGTCTCAACACAACTCTTACTGGATACATGTCCATGTCCCATAATGACCTCCTGAGTCGGCAATCGTTTGTACTCCTGTTAGTGTCAGCAAAAAGGGCAAAGACTGAACAGTCTCATGACTAAATTACTCTCCTCAAGGGATTCCAAGATGATTAAAATAAAGGTGCTTTAGCGTCAGTATCATTAGAAGAGGAGAAAAGGAGATAAATGATATTTTGTGTCATTTGCCAGTTGTACAGCTAATGTAGTTTATACAATAATATAATTCTGTATTGTATAATGAGGAGAAAAGTTATATCTTCACACCAAGTGTATTTTCAATAATGATAAGTGGTCAGGGTCTCGGTTTTATATTTCATCTAAAAAACAGCAAGCCAGATCCAAGGAGGCAGTGTGGTTCAACGGATAATGCATTGGCCTGGAAATCAAGAAGCCAGGCTTCTATTCCTGGTTTTGCCACTGATCTACTGTGGGATCCTGGACAAGCACTTCCCTTCTCTGTGCCTCTCTTGCCCTCCCATCCTTTCTATGTCTTGGTTATCTAATCTATAAGCTCTTTGGAGCAGGGAGAATTTCTGATGTATTTCTCCAGCAGCTAGTGCATTGAGGGCCTCTAGTACTACTGTAATAAGTAAGAATGAGAGATTGAAATAGGGAAGTTTTGCACTACTCCATCAGTACAAAATTGTTCTAAAGCATAAAGCATGCTTGGGTGTCCTGAAACCCCTTGTGATTAGAACAAGGGCTGTGTGGGGGAGAAAAGACTGTGTCCCTGATACTCTGGTGACCTCAGCTGCTCAGCTGGACCCTCGGGGCCAAAGGCAGCTGGTGCAAGTTAGAGCAGCTTACAGGGGACTGGACTGGCACAATCTGGCCCCAGGATTGGAGGCAGTGCAGAGGTGGCTACTCAGCTGAATCGAGTGCTCCTCGACCACAGTGGTAGATCTGGCCCAGCACCTCTGGCACAGCGGGGCAAAGCTCCAAACTTGTGCGTCTAATGTTGGGTACATAACTCCACATTTAGACACCTCTGTGTAAGTGGCCGGATTTTCAGCTGACAAGGACTCAAAGTTCCATTGCACCCAAGTGCTGGGGGCTTAACAGTACAGTTCTGATGGAGAGGAGTTTTTCAGAACACTACGCAGTGTCTCAGAAAAGAACAGAAGTGCCAGGAGCATGCTAACAATTATCCGTAATGGGCCTAATGTCATTATGACCCAGCAGACCCTTGCCAAGGGCAGTGAAAGCCAGAAATATTCTATGCACGTTCTTAAACTCTGTTACCAGGGCCTGGGTGTAATATGGTTATGCAACTGGGTAAATTGCTGCACAACTTAGACTATTTTTTTAATTGCTGCAGAATTTGTTTTCCAGAAACAAAGCCTGTATTTAAAAGTCTCTAGCCCTTACAGTTGTGAAGATATGCTTCAGCTGAGTATAAACCAATGCAATGATGTCTGCTGGAGTCTGCAGACAATCTGGGACAGTGGCTTGGAGTGCCGTACATTGCCCCGTCTCTCTTAGTGGGATATCATTGCTGAAGTCTGATCATTTAAATGTCAGCACTAGTTATTTCACTATTGATCATTTTAGCAGAAACTCCCATGATCTCTGGCTGTAGTTGCATCTGTTGGGATGGGGTACAGCAGACCAGCTAATTGCTGTCAAGGGCTGCTGAGATAGGATCCAAGAAATTCAACTCTCTTCTCCACAGATTATTCTACCCAAAAAAGGAAGGGAACAAGGAGATGCAGCTCCTCCCCAATATCAAAAGTGTTAAACTGCCTCCTGGGTACTGAAAACCCAGTTGACCTCTCCTGCTTTTCTGGGCGCCCAACACCCTGGCTCCTGACAAGCTGTCAAAACCTCCAATTTTCTTTTAACAATGTCCGCAAGGACCCATATATTATAGATACTGCCCCCTACTGGGAATCTAAAATTGGCAGGTAGTATAAAATACATTTGAATTTAATATCAAAATAAAGAAATAACAGGAATATTGTACCCACTGGGCTGGGCTGACAGGGGTGGGCAATGAGGGAGAAAGAACTTGGGGAGTCCAACCCACTCAATTCTGGAGTCGGCCCCTCCACATGATTTAAATCTGATGTGGTGTATAAGACATGGAACCTTGCCTATTTTTTTAGGGCTGTCTGTGCAAAGATGCTGGCACATAACCCACTTTCATGGGATGTGATGGCCACTATTCCACAATGGCAGGTTCAAAACAGGTCTTTCTCTCAGTCCTTCCCTGTACCCGCTAAAGGCTGTGCCAGTCTTTTGCCAAGCAGTGCAGGCTTCAGTATGCTATACTCTTTTTCCAGGCACCTTCTCAGTCCTCATGATGAAATTTAAATAATTGCGTGAATAAATTCATGCCTACTTGACCAGGTACTTCCATACTTTTGCTGGTATAATCATTGTGCCAGAGAGCTTTTTATTTTTCATGTTGCTTAATGCTTCTGCAACTTCTTCTAGGATTGGCACCCCCAGACCCTGGCTTGGTTTCAGTGTACAATATGGTTCTCTTGGATCTCTTCATTCATAAGCCTTTCAAAGTAACGTCTACACTGTTCCTTAATCTGGTTCTCGTGGACCAGATTTCCACTTCCATCTGTAATTACTTTTATCCCACCAATGTCTCTAGTTCTCCTATCACAGGTCTTTGCCAGTCTATATATTTCTTTTTCACCCTCTTTCATTTCAAAACAGGCATATCAGCCTTCCATGGCTTTAGCCTTAGCAGCTGCCACCTCTTTCTTTGCTACCTTTTTGGTTTTTTTATATTCCTGAAAATTCTGTTATTCGAATGTCACTTGCCCAAGTTTAAAACACATGTTTTTATCCTTCACAGCCTCTCAAACTTTCTGATTCCATCACTCAATCTCATTGGGGAAATAGACTCTTGCTATTGTTTAACCAAGTAGGCTCTTTGCATGTTCTTCCATTTTGCTTGCAATATGATTCTGTCACGCTGGCTGGATTTGGGGGGTGAGCACTTATGATAATGTTTGACATCAATATGTCAAAATTATAATAATTCATGTGAGATATGCCATGTCAGGTACTATTAGAAAGGCTATAATATGCTAAGTAAGATGATAATACTTATGTTCATATGTTATATGTGTAATGGAAGCTATGGATATATTTGATATATCTATATTTCAGATTGTGCTGTCTGAGGCACACCCTAGACAGGGTGGCGGCAGAACAATAGCCTGCTTAATGGCCCATTGAAACATCCACAGATGCAAGGGGCCTACAGGGAAAAGCCAGAGGTATACCTGATGAGTCACCAGGACTTGCTCATGTGACTCTAAACTCCATTTTGGTTCCTGTAAAATTCCACAAATAGCATGGCAGGGGCCAGAGGATATATAAGGCAGAGGCCTGGGAATCCATTTTGTTCTTCAGTTGGGATTCAGCTTCAGCTACCAATCTACCTCTGGATCAGCTCATCTACAAGTGAACTGAAGCTGTGAAACAAAGGACTGGGACTCATCCAAGTACTGGATGTATACCAGAGGAACTATACAAGCCTGAAAACTCCACAATTATTTTAGGAACCTGATGTACATGGACTTTCAAATTATTTGTATGTATCTGATTGCTTTAATCCTTTAACATTTCTCTTATGGTTTGTTTCTTTTTTTTTTTATAATAAACCTTTAGTTTTAGTTACTAAAAGATTGGCTGGCAGCATGGTATTTTGGGTAAGATCCAAACTTATATTGATCTGGTACTGTGGCTGACCCTTTAGGGTCAGAGGGAACCTTTTTAGTAAAGAGCATAGAGTTTAAATAACTGGTCTCTTTACTGGACCTAGTGGCTGATTGAGAGCCGGAGACTGGAATGCAGTAAAGGGGGCTGTGTGTATTTGTATACTGGCTTCGTGATAACCAGTGTGGGGAATCAAAAGCACAGTTTGTGGCTGGTTGGGAAGTCTGGCTTCAGTGCCACCCACCAGTGCTGAAAGAATCTGCTCTCCTTTTGCAGCCTGCCCTGACCTTGGCATTTTCAGGTGGCTACCATAGGCACAGAAGGGTCACAGATTCCACCATTGATTTTATTTTCTCTTAAACTTTCTAAAGATATCTTCTCCAACACTTACTTTTTTAACCCATTGCTATCTTCATTGGGCTTCCACCACTTGGTTTTCTGTACTACTTTGGGCTATTTTCTTCTACAATAATTTATTGTATCGTCCTTACTTTTGATACATTCATGTTTTGCAGTGGGTATGAGCTGTAGCTTGAAACTTCACTGTGTTCTGAGTATTGGCAACCTTGGGTGTGGCTCTGCAATCCTCTCTCACACTGACTGACACTTCCTTTGCAACCCAGTCTCAGAAGAGGAAGAATTAGAGAAAACAGTTTCAGACCTGGATACAGGCCATACCAGGTGAAAGAATGAGAGTGCTTCTTAGAGGAGCAGGTTCTTCAGGCTATAGCAAGTGTGTGGGGCAGCAGCACTCCCAGAGGACAGGAGGTTCACTAACAGAGGAGGAGGATACTGCCTGGAATAAGTTATCCTTACACCTCCTCCAGAGTCCAGTTCTCTTCTTCCAGAGTCTGCTTTTCATTGACCAGGGCCTTCATTCCCTGTGCCTGGACCCAGGCCCTGCTTTCCTGCACAGGAAACCTATGGAAGGAGATCCACTCCTGAAAGCCTACAGAAAAGGAAAGTAAGTGGTCACATGCCACAAATGCTGAATTCTGCATTCCACAAGCATAGGAGCTGGAACTAGGAGTACTGGGGGTGCAGGAGCACCCCTGGCTTGAAGTGATTTCCATCATATAAAGAGTTTACAGTTTTGTTCCATGGCTTTCAACACCCCCAGTATAAAAATTGTTTCAGCACCGCTGTCCACAAGTCCACTAGCTGCTCTCCCTCTTGCTGTCCCTCTGCCTTGAGCAGACTTTGATCTTCTGGGTATGACACAAAAACCGTCTGATAAGAAGCAGTTTCTGTTATTGGGGCCTGAAGCTAGACTCTGCAATGGAACTACAGATATTCCCTCAGCAGCAAGGTGTCCACCACATCTTCATGAGTACCTAGCTCACTTGCCTCTCAGAGAGGTCAGAGGTGGTAAAGTTCATGCCCCCTGTGATTTCTTAAGCCCTCCAAAAGGGGAGAAGGGAGTCTTGCAAGGTATTTCTTCCTCTTGTCTCCTGATCTTCCATTTCTCTTCTGCCCTTTCATTCCTCCTCCATTCTCTCCCTCTCATCTATCCTTCCTTACAAAGATGGCAACTGCACTGCTTCCATTTTCACCCCAAATTTTTTAGTTTCTTCATTAAATATATTTTGACTCAGGGCCTGGAATAATTTTTTTTTGTAAACATTCAAATGGCCAAATTCTCACACCCATAAATGTCTAGGATCAAGAAGATACAAAGGCTGGTAAGCACAGCTGAATTGAAGCTTGCTTAGAATTCATTAAATGTATATGGGGGAAAAAGCTTTCCACTGTTATCCTGGTTGCAGTAAAGATATTGAAGATTCATATCCTGAAAGGTGACCAATATAAATGCTTTCAGCAAATGGGACAGCAGCGAAGAAAGCTGTGCAAGATCAATACAAATCAAGCAATGAGACACGATAACTCTGCCAGACAAGCATTTATGGCTTTCTTGTAAGAGCTTTACTGTAGATTGTTTTGGAATGAGGGAGAAGGAGGGGGAAGCTAAAACTAGCATTTAGAGAAAAAATGTTCTCATTTCAGAATACCCAAGAGCCCATACACTTTGTAAAGAAAATGGAAAAGCTGAGTGAACAGAAAATATATCATACAGATGAAAACTGTCTAGAGCCACTATCCCACAGACCAAGAGATGCTTGTAGACATAATCATAAAAGGATGAAAAATACATGTATTAAGCTGCTAGGAGAACTGGGATGGATGAAGCAAGATCTGATAAAAACTGGATTAGAGAATGAATTTTGAAAAGTGAATTTTGATATTCAAGATATACGAAAACCAGTAGAGCTGATGAGATACATGCCCAATCCCATTCATACCTCCTCAAACCATATGTGGGAGAACTTAAACCCAAAGTCAACAAAGAATATAAAATGTATATTACACACACACACACACACACAACTTTATTAAAATAATATTAAGATTGCAAGTCAAGGACTCAAAAGATAGGAAATGTCAGACTTAAGGTTGCCTGTGCCTGTGCATTTCCTAACTTTGAGTGCTTGACTTTGCAATCACACTGTCATTTTAATGATGTGTATGTGAGAGAGTTTCCCAGGTTTATCTAAAAAGCAAACTGAACAAAATAAGACTTCTAACACCTGGCATTATATTGACACCACATGGGTCATCAGCAGGGTTGGAACCTTTGGTTCCACATTCAGATCTCTGCCACTTGAGCTAACAGAGCAACTGATAATAGCAGTTGGTTGTCATCCTCCATGTGGACCAGGACTACAGGGAGATGAGACACACTTTGTCAGTGGACATCACAGATATTTTCTGTCCGCCAAAGAATAGTGAGACTCAGGAATCTTGTGCTCCATTCCAGACTCTGGAGGGGAATGTGGTCTGGAAGCCATAGACCCTTATGACCCAATTCCTTCAAACTGTCCCTCTCATGTCTCCTCTTCACTCTTGGCTTCTCATCCCAGTCCCATTCTCAACTATCCAGACTCAGGCTCCCTTTTCAGGCTCCTCATCTAGTCTGTCTCCTCTCATTCTCTTCCTGGCTGCTTCTCCGAAGGTATGTCTATATTGTATTTGGCGTACGCTATTTCCAGACAACGAAAGACAAAAATTGACATGGAGATCAAATGATGGCTTCACCCCCGAAACAGCTTGATCATGTTGCTATTAGTAGGTGCTGCTGGAGAAGATCATTGTTGGAAGTCATGATATATGTGAGTGCTGATGTCGAAAATGACCACCATCTTGTTATTGCGACAATCAAAATAAAATGAAAAGATGCAACGCTACACAAAGCAGAGGGTATCTGATACTAGAAAGTTAGTAAATCCAGCAGTGAAGGCACATTTCAAGCTGCAACTTAGCAACAGATCTGAAGAGTTAAAGATACTGATGGAGGACACGAGAGAACAATAGCATTTTTTCAAAGAAACAGGTGTAGATGCAGCCAGGAATATAGTGAGGGTGAGAAGATCTAAGAAAGAAGAATGGCTCCAGCCAAGTACATGAAAGCCTGTTGGAAAAAAAAGAGGAAAGAATTAAAGAAGGGAGCTTAACAAGAATGAGACAGCAGTAAAAGATCTATTCTGCAAAGACAAAGACAACAAAGTTAAAAGATCAGCTAAAAGAAATAAGACTATGGATGGAAAATAATGCAAGAGAAGCTGAGGCAGCATATAACAGGTCAGTCTAAAAAATGTTTTTGATATCTAAACAACTGACAACACAATTCTAGAACAACTGTGGCATGGTAAAGTCTTAATGGTACAATTTTAACCACAGAGGAAGGACAGATAGCAGGGGCGTATCTAAAAGGGATTTTTTGGCAGGGCCTGTGGTTGACACGGGGGGGTAGCTGAAAAACAAGCACTTCCCAAACTTCTGGCTTGCAGCCACATGACCGGAAGCAGGAAGTTCAGGAAGCGACCGGCCGAGAAACTAAGCTGCCCGACGCTCCAGTTGCCAAGGTAGCTTAAGTGGAGCATTGGCAGCAGAACTTCCACAACCGATTGGGTGGGCCTGCTTTCAAAGTGGGTGGGCCATGGCCCACCCAGGCCCACCTGTAGCTACACCACTAACAGACAGCCTATTGAATGGACCATTTTCCAATCTGTGCTCAACTAGCTATGATCACTAACACACACATTGAGAGATGCTGTTCCGAGGAGGATTGCTGAGTTGAGATGGGGCCCATCTATCAAGGAAGGGGAAGAGTATCTTTGTATAGAGACTGGCTAATCTAGTGAGGTGAGCTTTAAACTAGGTTCAGCAGGAAGCAAAAGCCAACAAAGCCTAGAACATGGAGGCCTGGCTGGTGGGTCAGAATCTGGGGGGAACATAGGCAATCATAACAGGGACAAAGCAGACGCAAGAGGGCATATAGAGAGGAAATCTAATGAACATCTTGTCTGTATACTAATACAAGAAGTATGGGGAATAAACAGGAAGAACTAGAAATAATAGTGAATCATCACAATTATAACATAATTGGCAACACAGAATTTTGTGGGATAATTCATAGAATATTAGAGTTGGAAGGGACCTCAGGAGATCATCTAGTCCAACCCCCTGCTCAAAGCAGGACTAACCTCAGCTATATCATCCCAGCCAGGGCTTTGTCAAGCCTCAGCTTAAAAACCTCTAAAGATGGAGATTCCACCACCTCCCTAGGTAACCCATTCCAGTGCTTCACCACCCTCCTAGTGAAAAACTTTTTCCTAATGTCCAACCTAGACCTCCCCAACTGCAACTTGAGACCGTTGCTCCTTGTTCTGTCATCTGCCACCACCAAGAACAGCCTAGCCCCATCCTCCCTGGAACCTCCTTTCAGGTAGTTAAAGGCTGCTATCAAATCACCCCTCATTCTTCTCTTTTGCAGACTAAACAAGCCCGGTTTCCTTAGTCTCTCCTCATAAGTCCTGTGCTCCAGCTCCCTAATCATTTTTGTTGCCCTCCGCTGTACTCTCTCCAACTTGTCTACATCCTTTTTGTAGTGGGGGGCCCAAAACTGGACACCATACTCTAAATGTGGCCTTACCAATGCCGAATAGAGGGGAATAATCACTTCCTGCAACCTGCTGGCAATGTTCCTCCTAATGCAGCCCTATATGCTATTAGCCTTCTTGACAACCAGGGCACACTGCTGACTCATATCCAACTTTTTATCCACTGTTACCCCCAGGTCCTTTTCTGCAGAACTGCTGCCTAGCTCGTCGGTCCCCAGTCTATAGCTGTCTATTCACATGTCTATTCACATGAGTGGAATATTATTATAGAAAGGTACAGCTTATTCAGAAAGGACAGGCAGGGTAAAAATGAAAGGTGGTGTTGTGTTGTATATCAAAGATATATACAGTTGCACTGAGGTTGAGATAGAGGTGAGAGGCAGACCTGTTGAAAGCCCTTAGGTAGGCATAAAAGGGGTAAAAAACAAAAATCCAAGGATGATGTCATGGTACGGTTCTACTATAGATCATCTAACCAGGTAAAAGAGGGGGATGAGACTTTTATGGAGGACAGGAAAGATCCCAGAGGAATGGAAAAGGGGAAATTATAGTATCTGTCTATAAAAAGGGGAATAAGGGCACCCCAGGGAATTATAGACCAGTTATCATAGCTTCAGTACCAAGAAAGGTAATGGAAAATATATAATCAAGCAATCAATTTGTAAGCACCTACAAGGTAAGGTGATAAGTAACAGTCAAAATGGATTTGTCAAGAATAAATCATGACAAACCAGACCAATATCCTTCTTTGAGAGGGTAAGAAGTCTTGTGGATGGAGGGAAGTGGTTGATGTGGTATATCTCGACTTTAGTAAGGCTTTTGATATTGTCTCAAATGACCATCTCATAAGCAAATTAGGGAAATATAGCCTAGATAAACCTACTATAAACTGGTTGCACAACTGATTAGAAAACTCTAAGTAGTTATCAATGATTCATAGTTAAGCTGGGGTCCCACAAGGATCTCTCCTGGTTCTATTCAATATCTTCATAAATTATTTGGATAATGGCATAGAGAGTATATTTATAAAGTTTGCAGAGCTGGATGGGTTTCAAGCACTTTGGAGGACAAGATTAGAATTTAAAATGACCTCAACAAACTGGAGAAATAGTGTGAAATAAATATGATGAATTCAATAAGGCCAAACGCAAAGTACTGCCCTTAGAAAGAAATAATCAATTGCACAAATATGAAGTGGGAAATGACTGCCTAGGAAACAGTATTGCAGAAAAGGATCTGTGGTTTATAGTGGATCACAAACTAAATATTAGTCAATAATGTAATATTGTTGCTAAAAAAGCAAATATCATTCTGAGATGTATTAACAGGAGTGTTGTAAGCAAGATACGACAAGTAATTCTTCCACTCTACTCAGAACTGATAAGGTGTAGCGAGGGGCCGTGGCCTCCCTCAGAAACTGACAAGGAGGGATCACCATCCACTTCCTGGTGGGCAGAGCCAGGATGACCAAGTCTGCCCCACCAGAAGCAGAGGGGTGGGACAGGAAGTAGAAAAGGTGGGCCCTGCCGCTCAGTTGGGCTGGGGACTCAGAAGGAGACAGACACTTCCCACCCGCCTCTGGACTGGGAACCTGAAGAGGACGTCTGCTGCGCTAAGGACTTACCTGACCTATCAGAGCCCTAGACTACTTGGTGCTCTGCCCTGCTCGAGTGCCTGAGCCCCTAGACTGCTTGGTACTCTCCTCTGTCTGTGGGCCTGAGCATATAAACCACTTGTTGCTTGGCCCTACCCAGGACCCTGAGCCACTTTGACTGCTCTAGCTCTGCCCTGCCTAAGGGCCAGAGACCTTTTATCTGCTTATTGCCCTGCCCTGCCTATAGGGCCAAGGCTTCGGAGACAGCTAATTCCCCATTTTGAGCTTGCCATTATAGGTGCAATAGTGAGGGGGCATGGCCTCCCACAGAGACTGACAAGGAGGGACAACCATGTACGCCTATATTAGGACTTAACTGGAGTATTGTGTCCTGTTCTGAGCACCACACTTTGGGAAAAAAGTGAACAAGGTGGAACAAGTCCAGAGGAGAGCAACAAAAATGAGTAAAGGTCTAGAAAACATGAAATATGAAAGACTGAAAAAAATGTGTTTGTTTAGTCTGGAGAAGAGAAGACTGAACAGGGAAATGATAATAGTCTTCAAGTATGTAAAAGGTTGTTACAAACAGGAGGGTGATAAATTGTTCTTATTCTCCATTGAAGACAGGACAAGAGGTAATGGGCTTAAGTTGTAGCAAGGGAGATTAGGTTAGACATTAGGAAAAACTTCTTAACTGTAAGTGTAATTAAGCATTGGAACAAATTACTTAGGAAGATTGTGGAATTTTTGTTACTGGAGGTTTTTAAGAATAGATTAGTCAGATACCTTTCAGGGTGGTCTAGATGATACTTAATCCTGCCTCAGTGCATGGGACTGGACTAAATCACCTATTGAGGTCCCTTTTGGTCCTACAATTTTATGATTCTGTGAAGAAATAGCAGTCTTACCTAGATCACTAGAAGTAATCACATTTTGAGGAAGTAACTAAGGCTATAAGACAACTAGATTAGTAAAGCACCAGGCTATGATAACATAGATCCTGAAATGTTAAAAGTTGGAGAGGAAATGAGAGTGAATTACATGGGTGAGTTGTACAGAATGATTTGGGAAAAGGAGATCTGTCCTAAAGATTGGAGAAAAGATGTTATCTGCAAAATTCTTAAACAGGGGAACCAACTTATTTGTGATGGGACGGTCACCTCTCTCCAGTTATCTAAACCTGGAGAAGTGTTTTGCATTATAATTTTGAACAGGAGGAAAATTGCTGTTAATAGTGTGCTTAGGGAAGAATGGGCTGGATTTCGATCTGGTAATGTTCTGACCAGATTTTCATATTGAAAAAAATTACCGAGAGAGGCTTAGAATTCCAGCAGAAGATTTTTATTTAAACTTCCATGATTTTATTAAAGCATTTGGTAGAGTCCATGGAAGAGCCCTCTGGAAGAGCTTGAGATACTGTGGAATTCCAGCAAAGATTGCTAATTTGATACAGCTTTGTATGACAAGTCTATGTAATGCATCAAGACAAAAAGCAGAGACGTGGAATAGTTTGATTGTTACAGTAGAGCCTCAGACTTACTAACACTTCGGAAATGGAGGTTATTTGTAATTCTGAAATGTTCACAACTCTGAATAAAACATTATGATGGTTCTTCCAAAAGCTTACAGCTGAACATTGACTTAATATAGCTTTGAAACATTACTATGCAGAAGAAAAATGCTGCTTTCCCTTATTTTTAGTAGTTTGTTTAACATAGTAATGTACTGTATTTGCTTTTTTTTTCTCTGCTGCTCCCTGTACTTCCAGTTCCAAATGAGGAGTCTGGTTGACTGGTCAGTTCATAACTCTGGTGTTCATAACTCTGAGGTTCTACAGTAGTGGCATACGGCAAGGTTGCATACTATTCCACTTCTCTTCTGCATTTTCATAGACTTTGATGAGAAGACTAACGACTGTTGCTGAGAACATTGGTATTGTCTGGACAATGAATACTAAGATTTTGCAGATGGCATAGTCATACTGAACACCAACTTGGATGGAATGAAAAGACACATTATGAGCATAAAAGCAGAAGCTGCTAAAGTGGGATTTCATATCAGTACACAGAAAATGGAGACCATGGAGATAGGAGAGAACATTATCAGTGCTGGTGGATGCCTGATTCATAGAGAAGAGTATGAAAGTGTTGACAATATAATCCTGCCATGAAAGTACAATATCTGCTAATAGTCAGCTCTCTAAAGAAGTGATGGCAAGCATCGGTAAAGCCAGTGGATCATTTTACCCTTACTCTTCCAGATGTTTGACAAATGGGATGTCTACTCTGTGGAGTGAAATCGATTTAATTTCAATCAACATTCACCTGCCAACTTATGAAGTCGGATGAGTATGATCACACCACGCTCATTGTGCTGGAGCATTGGGTCCCCACCAGCCATGCTTGCATCGATAAGTAAAGCAGTGTACCATGGGTAGCTATCCCACAGTGCAACTAGCCACAGGGGTTTTTGGGAAGCCCCTCCTCCCATGATGCAACATCTGCCCTCCCTTCCTTCCTTTTTGTCCTAAACAAACCAACAAACACTTTTTCACGCCATTTTTTGAAACCCTGTCTCTATCATGCATACAGCTTTGTCGGAGAGGCATGGAGCCTGCTCAGCTCTGCACTATCAGTGTGAGCATCACAAACACCTCACGGATTATCCTGCAGTATTTTCAAGGGTGAGACAGAAGTCGCAGCATGGAAAATTGGGATATTACTCAAGCCACCCTGCTACAAGACATAGAACGAAACAACTCCTGTTTGCTGCTGGCTGTCACACAACAGCTGCAGTCAGTGGAGTGCTGCTTCTGGTCCCGGGAAACAAGCACTGCTGGATGAGATTGCTTTGTTATGAAGGTCTGGGATGATGAGAAGTGGCTACAGAACTTTCGGATGCGTAAGGGCCACTTTCCTTGAACTTTGTCTAGAGCTGTGCCCAGCCCTGATATGCATGAATACTCGTTTAAGACTTGCTCTGACAGTGGAGAAGCAAGTGGCCATTGCTCTGTGGAAGCTAGCAATGCCGGACTGCTACCGGTTAGTTGGGAATCAATTTGGAGTTGGTAAATCCACCGTGGGAACTGCTGTGATACAAGTGTAAAGGGCAATAAAAAGACTTCTGCTAAGAAGGGTAGTGACTTTGGGAAACGTGCAGAACATCGTGGATGGGTTTCCCGCAATGGGGTTCCCAAACTGTGATGGGGCAACAGATGGCACACACATCCCTATCTTAGCACCGGACCACCTTGCCACAGAGTACATAAACCAAAAGGGATACTTTTCCATGGTGTTGCAGGCCCTTGTGGATCACAGGGGACGTTTCACCAACATCAATATGGGGTGTTCTGGAAAGGTGCATGACGCAAGCATCTTTAGGAACTCAGGTCTGTTAAAAAGATGCAAGTGGAGACTTTCTTCCCTGACCAAAAAATATTAGCGATGTTGAAATGCCAATAGTGATCCTGGGAGACCCTGCCTACCCCTTGCTCTCCTGGCTAATAAAGCCAAACACTGAGCACCTGGACAGCGATAAGGAGCAGTTCAATAATAGGCTCAGCAGGTGCAGAATGATGGTGGAATGTGCCTTTGGTTGTTTAAAGGCATGCTGGCGCAGTTTGCTCACTAGGTTAGTCCTGAGTGAAAGCAACATCCCAATAGTTATCTCTGCTTGCTGTGTGTTCCATAATGTCTGTGAGACGAAGGGGGAGAAGTTCCTGTTAGGTTTGACTGTGGAGGCAGATTGGCTGGCTGCAAACTTTGAGCAGCCAGATACCAGTGCAAACTTAGAGCAGCCAGATACCAGTGCAACTCTGAGAGCCAACCACGGAGCACTGCACCTCAGGGAAGCATTGAAAGCCCGTTTTTGTAATGAAACACAGTAATTGGTGTCACTTATCTATGCTGTGTCTTCCCATCCCATCCCCCACCCTTGCAACACTGTGCCTGCACCCCTCTTCTCCCACTACCCATCCTCATGCTTGTAATAAATAAAGAGTAATGAATTTCAAAGAAATAAAGTTTTATTGCTCATCCTTAACAGTGGAGGGAAAGGAAAATAATTTAACAGTTGGCAAACATTCTCGTGGGACTGTTAGGAGATACAGAACCAAGTTTATCTGTGCAAATAGCAAAGAACTCATATTCCCAGTTCTTAAAGAGGCCAGTGCCTCTTCCTGCTCCCTTCAACTGCTGTCCAGTGGAGCACGTACTGCACCTTGCTCAACCTCCTCCTAAAACGCTCGGGGTGGGGGGCTTTGAAAAAGTGCACTTTTTGCTGATAGTTTTGCAGGGACTGCAGAGGGAGTCTAGCCTGCTGCTGATCTTCCTGAAGCTCAACCAGATGCCTCAACATTTTTGACTGATCCCTCATTATATGTAGCATCTTGTCTGTGTTGCATACTCATGCTCCTGGGCTGCTTTCCTGTTCTCCATGTCCATGTTCAGTTTTTCTGACAATGAAATCCTCCAGGCTCTTTGCTCTGTGTCAGCAGCCATGGAGGCATTCATTGAATATGTCATCCCAAGTCCTTTTTCTTTGCCTTCTAATCTGCAACAGCCACTCAGCAGGAGTGGAGGCTGTGCTGAAGGCCATGCTGTCCACTGTAAGGCAAGCAAAGTACAAGGTATCCATTGTTAGCTTGTCCCATGGACGAAAAGCAATGTTGTAATCTAAAAAGAACTCCTCTTTATATTCACAAGTGAACACTAGACCCGCAAACCAATCTTTATCTATTATCTGGATCGGAGTGGCGTCCCAGCCATGGTGAGTAAGGGGCAGGTGCATCTATTTTAGAGAGATCTCCATAGCACGTGCTGCACAAGTCTATACTTCCCCAAGCAGCAGGATTTTTTGGCTCCCATTATCCTCCCAAACTTAATTTTGTAAGAGGCAGTCCAAAGGATTTGCGGGGAGCTTGGGGTGAAGTGTCCCTGGATAAAATATATGGGCACCCATTCCCGGAACCCTAACACCCAGCACAACAACGTCATGTCTAGAAACTTGCAGTGTAGGGATCCAAGAAACCATCCATGGCAGGGGCATAACACACACAGTATATTGGGTGGGTATTGTAAACTTGCGCCATCTCCCCTAGGAGACCATGTGCGATATTAGTCTTCTGAGGGTAACACAGGTGGAAAGGGAGAATTTGCTTCAAGCTTCTGGGTACTGGCCTGGTCCTTATGCTGCTATGCTGTGTTCCGTGATGATACCTGCACATTTATTAACAGAGTGGTGGGGGAAGTGTCCTATCATGGTGGAAGAAATAAGACTGCCCTCCCCAGAAACCTGCAAAGGATTGCAAAGTACCTACATGAAAGTGTCCTGGAGATATCCAAGGAGGATTCTCAGACCATCCCTGTGCACATAAATAGTCGTTTCTGGGGGCAACACTCTGCTTAAGTGGACCAACAATGAGGAGGCCCATCCCCACCGTCACACACAGTATTTTTTTCACTTTAACCTGAAGCTGTATGGGGGATGTAACCCCAGAAATGTGATTTGCAGTACATACTTACCAGATGTGCCTTCCCTGGCATCTCGGTCAGTCACGCTTTCCTGCATCTGACTGGGCTGCTCCAGGGTAACAAACAGCTCCTGGCTTTCAAGGAGAATGGATATCCTACTCACTTGCCTCCCATTCTCCTCCTCCTTCTCATCCACAGACTTATTGTCATTCATCCTGGACTCGGATTCCCCTGAGGTCTCTATGCTGCATGGTGGCGTCACTGCCAAAAATCACATGCAGCTCCTCGTAGAAGCAGCATGTCTTTAGTAATGAGCCAGAACAATTGTTCACCTCCCTTGTTTTCTGATATGCCTGCCTCAGCTCTTTGATTTTAACATGGCATTGCTGCGCGTCTCTCTTGTGCCCCTTTTCCAATATGCCACGCTATATCTTTTCTTAAATATCCAGATTTCTTTTGCTGGCTCAGAGCTGAGCTAAAACAGACTCTTCTCCCCACAGACCGATGAGATAGAAGACCTCAGGTCAACTCCAGGCTGGAGCACATTTGGGGAGTGCAGTCACCATGATCAGTTCTGCTGCCACGCTCTCTCCACACTGACCAAACAGGAAATGGGAATTCAAAATTTCTTTGGGATTGAAGTGAGGGGCTGTTTCCTGTGTATGTGGCTGCAGTGCAGCAGAGTGCGAATGTCCAGAGCGGTCACAGCACAGCATTGTGGGATACCTCGCAGAGGCCAATGATGTTGATTTACACAATGGTCCGCCTACACTACCGCTCATTTGACCCATCCAATTCAACTTCAGTGCTATGCCTCTCATGGAGGTGGTTTTATTAAGTCAAACATTCTGGCAATTTAGGTCAGTGAAATGGACCTGCCCATGGAGATGCATACATTATGTGATCGATGGAAGCCTCATTCTGTTGACCTAACTTTGCAGTGTAGACCAAGCCTAAGATACACCTATATACTAAAATGAAATTGTACAATGCTATTGTCCTTCCAACACTATTATCTGCCACAGAAATGCAGAGGTGGAAGAGGTGCCAGAGCATGATGTGCTTCAGCTATTCCTATCTGGTGGCATTCGCTGGCAAACGGTAGGTTGGCCTTCAGGTTACTCTAACATGCACCTGGGCTGAGGCAGAGAATCAGGGAACAATACCAGCTTCCTGACAATTGCCCACCCTTCACACTTCTGCACCCAGTAGAAACTGACTACATCTGTTTGCTTGACCAACTGACCTTGTTAGCTAGTCTAAAGCAAGAGGTACATGCCAAATAAACAAAACATTTTGAACATTGGTGTCTTGTCTAAACAGGCAACTGTTTCCTGTTTGAAACACCTACTATGTCAATTGGGAGCTATATCTATCTCTCTTACTTTTCTAACTTTGTGATTAGTACAGTTGTTTTTAAAGCACACTAGCATATACTGAAGTTTAAATGGCCACCAACGATCATTTTTCTTCAGAATCACAAACTGATGGCAAATCTGCATTGGGTAGGCATCTTGCCAGGAGATCACAGCAACATCATACACAATGATAATATTTGTATAAGTATGTTGCTACTCAAGAAAAGATTGCTGGATTGTAGAACATACTTTTCTAAGAGCAGTTAAGAATAAAACTGCAGTTTGTGTTGCATTAACGTTTACAGTCTTAAGTGCAATTTTTGTCATTAGTTTTGTACAATAAGTTTTTCCTGGGAGAGGATGGTGCATGGGTCTAGGGTCGAGGTAGGGGAGGAGATGGCGATTGGATAGTCCAGGTGGAGGGCTGGCAATGCACTGTCCTCCCTGAGACCCAGTTTGCTTAATGAGAAGAGATAGTTCAGCCACAGTCTGTTTCATATTATCTTCAGTCTTCCTCCAGAAGGCTCTGGAGGCAGTTACAGCCAGGGCAATACTTTGTAGCACAAATCCAATGAAACCACTCTGCCAGGGAGCTGTGTGCGACTAAGAGTACTCTTGCACCAGAGCTAGTCTGGATGCCCTTGGCCTGCCACAGATATACCCCAAGTTTTATCCCACCTGTCTGTCCACCTACTTCCCCCTTCAACCCACCTTCCCTTCCCTCATAATCTTCAGATAGTTTTCCTGCTTCTTCTTAAACTTTCCACACTGAATTCTCCCTGTTTCTCTCCCCTGTCTGAGAGGGTCACCCTGCAATCACTACATTTGTTTCAGTCACATCTAAACTAACACCAATGGTTAAAAGCAACAAACAGCAATAACTGACCATTACCACCCTGCAGGGAACTTTCTCCTACTGTCTTGTTTTCCTTGCTTTTGTAAATAAGGCATTACCCAAGATATCCACATGTCCCCTTTGGGAATGCTTAATGGGTTTGTTTAAATGGCACTTTTGTAAAATAGGGGAAAATGCAGGCCTTGCTGGAAGGAAAAAAAAAAACAACTATGAAAACAGAAATAGACAGGAAGGACAAAAAAAGGACATGACAGAAAATACCACAAACACTTATGCACTTGGAAAATAAACAGAAATGGAATGATCAGGGAACAATAAAATAGACAAGTGCATTCAAGAAATAAATCAATTGATAAACTGCTATCAGAGAAGATATCTACATAAATCTAAGGTAAAAAAAAATGTAAGAAAATGATTTGGAAGAATGAGAAACATGACAGAAACAACTATGCTTTTCTCAGGATAGAAAATGAAAAGCTTATGAAATGGAGGTGCCAATTAAACAACAAAAAGTAGAATAAGCTCTAGGAATAGACAGTTTGCATTCCAGAATTATGAAAGGAATGAAAGACGGAGAAAGAAACATTAGTAGAAGTTTCAAACACCTCCCAAGAAACAAGAGAAGAATCTAAGAATGACAGAAGTAAAAACATCCCATGTTATGGAGCAGTGTGTAGCCATAAAGTGCTATCAAGTACAGATTCCATTTTGATAATTTTAATAAAAGGTAAAGTATTATAGCTATTCAGTGTGACAAACAGGGAGGGGAGATCGCAATGGGCATGAAATATGGGATTTAAAGTACAGTAATAGAGTTAGCACCAGAAAATGTAGCAAAATCAGAAGAGCTGACAGTGGGTGATGAGCAAAGTAGCTGGAGTATTGTTCATAGCTTGAAGACGCATAAAAAACCAAGGATAATAAAAGATCTGGAGTTGAGGTTCAGCTCTGAATAAGATAAGAAAATTAGGTTACACTGATTTAAAATGACATTTAAATGTCAACCCTGAGAAAATTAGGAATAGATTGATGGGGGATTTCCCTCAAAATATTTAAAATGGTAACAAGCTCAAAAAATAAATGAGAGACAGAACATATTAAAGCTATCAAAGATCAAAGCACCAATGAGAAACTTCTTCATGCGAAGAGCAAATAATTTGTGGAACAGACTATGCTGGTCAGAAATTAACTATGAACATATTCTAAAAAGAGAGTTAGTCTTTTCTAAGGTTCTGCCATCCTTACTTATGGTGAGAAGTACCTTTCTTTGTGAGTAGCCCATTAATTTCAGTAGGTCAGATCATGGTCAAGGTTGCATAGCCATGCAGGGGCATAAGGCAGAATAAGATCCCTCTGTATCATTTACAACCTGCTTGGACCAGGTCCAGGTGCACAGGAGAAAGCAAGCAGTGCATCCACTACACTTCCTATTCTGGTCAGGAAGTAGATGGGCACAATTCCTCCCTGGGCTCCCCTCTTGCTCCAGAGGGGGTGAGGGAGTAAGTTAATTCCCCTCTTTTCAGAATGCAGTTTTTACTTCCCCTTTGATTCTGACCAGCTCTGCTAACCAGCACATCAGGAGTGGCTGCATAGCTCTGCTCACTCCCTGTTATCTTCTGCCCCTCACCCCCATTTGTTCACAGGAGACTGTCAGCTGTGCAACTCTTATTCTCTGCACTCAGCGCCTCTATCTAGGCTTGACTAACCTGGCTGCTCAGGGTAACAAGGGTAGATCTTACTCTTTCTTATGCCTCTGCACGAGTGCATAGCCAGAGTCACAATCTAGCCCTTACAGGAGAAAATAAATTGCAGAGTACAAATGTTAGACCAATATCATAGGTGTGCACACAGATGAAACACATGGCCTCCTCCCAACCAAAATCCAACTGAATAGATTTACTTTCACTGCTTCCAGAGTTTAAACAGTGAAAAGAACAATTTCTGAGCTAGACAAAAGAACACAGAACATCCAGACTCTTTTTTTGTTTTTCTTACAGTAATTATATGCTGTTGAGAAAGTGTAAGGCATAGAGCTGTCAAAGAGGCACTAAAACAGTTATTAAAAGAGACTTCTGCAGGAAGGCTTTAGATCCTTAAGCAATGTTTGGTTTAAAAACTGAAACATTTTATAGTTGGTAACATAAACCTGTGATTGTAACACTCAAAGAACTTCAACTTCCTTACTTATTTCAGGTCAATGAACTGCATAGGAATGTCCTGACTGGCATTAGAAGAGGCTTTAGGATTAATTGGAAAGCCGCATAGGACTCTGAAATATAATCATGCAAGTAGGGACCTCTGTCTTGAGGTCATTATTTGCATGATTCCAAAACCCAGAATGAAGAACTAAACAATTCTGTAACAGTATGAGGAAAATACTCTTGAGATAACATACATAACTGGAGTGGGCCAGCCACCTCCCATTCACCTCCCATGTAGGCTAAGATCACGCTACTGGCAGCCTGCCTTAATTTCCCCTCTTGGACTGTTCAAATAAAATTTCACCCAGGCTTTTTCTTGGTCAAAAATAACTCGCCTTATGGGCAGGGTTTATTAAAGTGGGATTTTGAGACTCATTTGCAAAATCCACTCATAAGTGCACACAACACAAGATTTCTCTTCCTTCTCCCAGGCATCCTTGCCTTCCCTGCTTATTCAGGGTCTTTCCCAGGTCTCCATGCCTGGGACAACTCCCTTCATCTCAGGGCCTTCCCTGCAGGTGCTTTTCCTCAGTTGCTGATGACTGCATCACAGACTCCTAAGCTTTCCCCACTCACTGCAACCACCTGCTGCCCTTTATAGGTGTGCCTAATTCTATAATCAGAGTTGGCTAGCCCCAGCCCTCCAACCCTTAAGGAGAAAGGCACTCTGTAACACTAACATTAATAAAACTTTAGATATTACTTGCTATCAGGTATTGTTGAACATGAACCTGAGTCCAAGCTGATTCAAGTCAATAGGAGTCTTTCTGTTATCTTCCATGGGCTTTGTAACAGGCTCCGGATGCTTAGTGGCTATTTTAACTAGCTGCACAGATTTTCCCATGTAGAAAGCCAGATTTAAAAACAATCCTGCAATAAGCTCTAGATGAACCAGGCACCCCTGTGCCTGCGTGGAGTGCCATTGATTTCAATCTTCTTCGTTTGGCTAATGTAAATGTAGAGCAACAACTATAATTTTACATTCAGGTAGTTAAACCAGATAATTGTGTTTGGACTAACAGAGTGTATTGCTGTGATCCCTCCTTTGTATTTGTGAATCAGGCATTGAGTTGTAATATGTTCCATGGTCTGTTCTAGGTAACCACAGTCGCACATTGGAATCTTTAATTTTCCATTTGTGTTGCAAATATCTGCATCTGCCATGGTTTGTGTGAATGCTGTTTAGAGTTGTCCATAAGCTTTGTGGGCACTCAAAGCCAGGGATCTTCTTTTACTAGGTGTTTATTTTTAACTTCTCATAAACTCCATTTGGTTTTCCAAGCTTCATCAGGGTTGAAGTTGCATTGTTGAAGGTTAAATGGGTGGGTCCAAAAGGGCTTACGCAACTTCAAGCAGTGGTGAGGGATGTTCTTAAGGTCCCGGTGGATGGGAAGACGTTCGTTTTCCACAATCCTCTGGAATTCCTGAAGGGTTGCAGCATTGTGGCTAATGGATGGGGGGAGCAATGTGCGACAGCACCGGCAGCCAAGGTGTTGGGATTGACTTGAGGGTTCTAGTGATTCTCCGCATTGCAGTGTTCATTTGGACATCAGCAAGTTGAGTATGGCTATTTCTGATCCATACCAGTACACAGTACTTGGCTACAGAGTACACAAGGGCTATCGTTGATGTCCATAGCACCGATGGTGATGCTCCCCAGCTTGCGCTTGCCAGTTTCTGGACCAGGTTGACCTTGTCTTCTTCTTGGAAGCTACCTTCTTCAGATGGAAAGTGGAAAGTTAGAATGTGATCTAGCTTTACTCCAAGATAGATAAGAGTGGGAACATATCGCACAGTGATGCCTGAAGGTCACTTTCAGAGTGTGGTTGGATTCCAAGATTGAATGCAGTGACTCTTGTTTTGTAAGGATTTGGCTTGAGCCTCCATTTCTAGAAATATTCCTCCATGGTGTTTAGGTCCCTGTTCAAGGTGGACTCTGTCACTGAAGATGGTTGCTTGCATTGCCAGGGCAAGATCATCCGCATACACAAATTTGCGCGATTTAGTTGAAGGCATGTTGCTTGTGGAAACTTTGAAAAGCATCAGCACGAGTACCGAGCCATATGGCAGTCCATCGCTGAAGAACTAGGGCGAACTGACTTCGTTGTCCAAGTGGACATGTAGCTACTTATTGCTCAGCATTGTCCATAGCAGACATAGTGTTTTGCAGCAGGGGATGATCCTTGCGAGCTTCAGCATCAAGTCTTTAATCCAGACCATGTCGTGGGCTGATGACAGGTCTACAAAGGTTGCGTTGGTCTTAGATTTCCTCTGAAATCCATCCTCGATGTACATTAGAAGGGCCAGAACTCGGTAACAATAACTGCGTTTAGGCTGGAATCCCGCTTGTTCTTCGGGGATCACTGAATTGACAAGGGGACTGATTCTCCAGAGGATGATGCATTCCAGGAACTTGTAGGTAGTGTACAGGATTGATATCAGCTTATAACTTCTGGGGTCATTAGTCAGCTTGCCTGGTTTGAGTATGGCAATAACTATCGCCTCCCGCCAGGTTTTTAGCATCCATCCGTATTTCATAGTTTTGGTGTACAATTTTGCCAGCCATTGAGTCCCCTGAGACCTAATTGATGAAGAAATTCCAGGGGGAAACCATCTCCACCAGCCACCTTCCCTTTCTTCATTGAGGCAAAACCCTCTTTCACTTTATCTGCACTGATGGTGATGGGTCTCATGGAGGGATTGAGGTCACTGTTGAATGTAGTTGACAATGGATCTCTCATTTGGTGTTTTTGTCAAGTGGTCCTTTTGTGTTCTCCACCAATTTGGAGGCCATGGAGTTGGGCTGGACTTTTGAGGTCTGATATTCTATCAGATTAGCAGCTCCAAGATGTCATAGGAAGGTTCAGCCATGGCAACTAGAGTATGTGAAGTTCAGACCTTCAGCACACTCAATCCATACTGGCATCTGTCTGAGTCTAGAGACTCTAACAGAGCCTTCGCAACTTGTGGGCTGCCCATCTGCTTGTAGTGCCAGTGGAAATTCTGGGTCTCTTTTGTTCAGCAGGAATGTATTCTTCCCAGAAGCCCTGGATGATACTCTTCTTGGTGGTTGCAGTAAAGAGGCCAACAAACCAGTGATAACATTCTGGTGTCGCAGGGATTCAGATCACTACTTTTTCAACGGCTTCCCTATAGTAGTCCCAGTCGGCTTTGGCCAGGTTCCACCATGGGAGTCTTTGGTTTCAATAAGACTCCATGTGGGCACAAGGGTCTTCCTGTGCAGAACTCATTCCAGGATGGGAACCTCATTTCATGACTGCAGCAACCTTTCAAATATAGCCTTTTCTGCAGACATGCATGGTACAATAGGCCCAAATCATCCTCTCCACTTCTGTGGGTGGACAGGATTCAAGCACAGGGGAACTCTATGGGCCTTGTCTTCTATTGTTTACCTTGGTTAACAGAAATAGACATACAGATTGATTTTTAAGTTAATAGTTTAAAAATAAACAGACCTTTCTTGGGAACAGTGGACAGATATGTCATTGGGTGAAATCCTGGCCCCAACTAAGTCAATGGCAAAACTCCTATTGTATTCAATAGGGTCAGGATTTCTGCCACCATGTTTTACATAGGAAAAAATTCTGGTGTTATAGCTATTTGGCGGAGTTTGCTTTATTTACATTTTTATGGCTTGCTTACCTTCTTAGAAATATTTATATAATTATATTTTTAATTTGATAACTGTTGTTTAATAATTTTAATTATGAAGCTATACAGCATGGCTTTGCTAGATATTTACAAGGAATGGCTCTTATTGCCATTTCAATACTTTTCTAATAGGTCTTTGAAAGTTGATGATGGGTCATTTAGCCTGCCAGTGGCATGACCCTTTCTGGCTCAGTGTCATAAACTCCTTCTCTTTCTCTCTCTCTGTTTAAATTATAAGAATTGTAATTCAGCAAAGCATTTAAGATTAAGCTGGTTAATGTTTTTAATCACCTCAGCTCCCTTCACTAGGCCTTTCTCCCTCCCTCATCTGTGTTGGCCCCAGGGGATTTTGAAGAAATGGCAGGCAAGACAATTTCAGCACTTCATCTAAAAAATATGCTCTATTTCAAACAGGAATTAATTCAGGGAAGTTCTATGGCCTGTGTTATGCAGGAGATCAGATTAGATGATCATAATAGTCTCGTTTGGTCTAGTAATCAATGAATTGCTCCTTTGCCACCAGAAAGAAGGTTGACTTAAATTATCTTCCCTTCTGAAATAGAGAAATATGCTGCCTTGGTGGAATTCTTAGCCTTGACATCAGCCCACGTGCCTTGAAGGTTATCAGATTCTGGCTAAAATGTAAGAATATACCTTCCTAAATTTCTTTAACATGATTAAAAGTCAGAAATAACTTTGAAAGATCTGCAAGTGTTGTAAAAGATGATTTATGGGAAAGCCTATAACTGAGCTTTATGCTTCTTTTTTTTTTTTTTAAGGAACAGCTAGTGCAGCAAATATACAAACTGGTGAAGTGATAAACAAGTAATTGATGGTCTCACCCCTCTTTCTTACCTCTTCTGCATACAAATTTAGTAGCATATCTTCCAAGGAAGTCTGTGTTGTGTTTAAACTGTGAATACTAGGATCCTGATTCACTACAGTATTAATTTCAATAGAATTGCACCAGTGTAAAACTGGAGTTTCTTGGACATCTCTGCTGCTGTATCAAATGCATTTACACCAGTAATGGAGTTATCAGAGTGTAAATCTAGAGTAATATGGTGGTGAATAAAGCCCTAGCTATCTAGAGTACTGGAGCATCATAGCAATATACTTTTCTGATAATTATTTTGTTATATCTATCCTTTATATTAAGAAAATAATTCTATAAATCTATCTTCTATACTGAGACACAATTTCCTTGTAAGGCTTTATGGAAGGATGAGGGAAAGTCAACAAATATTGTAAGATGCATCTCTAAAGTGTATGTGTATTTGTGTAGGAAATAAAATACATCTAACCTGGTTAATTCTGGTATAACTTCATACTAAATTGTTGAAGATATGGGATATTTACTGAGAAAGGAATGCATATAGATAGTCTTTAGTTTTCTATCATACTTGTGTGGCAGGGCTGTAACACTTAAGGAATTTAAGGGAAACCTTATAACTGTACTAATGCCTCATTCTTACAACAAGTAGGCCATTACTATTATGTTTGCATTCACTTCCACTGTCTATAATTTAGCATTATCCTTGATTTTAGAAACATCCTTCCGCTACAGTTCTTTTATATGCAACTCTAGATTTAATCACTTCTGTAATGTATCTGCCTTAAGTCTACTTCTGCAGAAATCCCTCCCCATGTCTTTCTCTCCTCTTATTTGACCATTGTAGGTCCATTCTCTGACATCCCAGAGTCTCAGCTCCTCAGATTTCAGCACATACAGGCTGCTACTTTGGCATATACAAAGAACTAACTGTTTCATCCTGTTCCCAGATAATTCCACTGGGTTCCCATTAATTTCAGGATCCACATTGAAATTAGTCTCCTTGCTTATAAAAAATATCCTCCTATGGATTTCACTCAAGCCTATCTCATGGACATTGGGTCTGATTTATTCCAAAATTTAAGACAGCTGAAGCTGATATCAGCCCTGGCACAGCAGCACTTCAATTGACAGAAAATATGACTGGATGGGGGAGGAAATGTATGGGGCAAAGAGGCATAGCCATACTGGCCTGGGGATGCATTAATCCAATTAATCTCTTGAGTAGCCTCTGGGGAATCCCTAATGGAAGTTAAAGTTGCTTTTCCTTAGAATGAGCCCTAAGGGAAGCTGGCAGTGTTTCTACTGTCAACCCTCCTCTGGGGAGAGTCCCACCAAGATGGAGTGATACTCACAAAGGTGACCAGATAGTAAGTGTGAAAAATCAGGACAGGGCAGTGGGTGGGTAATAGGTGCCTATATAAGAAAAAGCCCTGAATATCAAGACTGTCCGTAAAACATCAGGACATCTGGTCACCGTAATCCTCACCAATGTTTTTCTTCTGCATTTCCATTGGGAACAGCTTTCCTGTATCACTCCACTTTATTGACTCTGCATCTCATTCTAACTTTCAAATGAAAATTCTCCTTTTCCCCTTTGCCTATAACTTTTTAATTCTCCTCTGCTGCTATTTAGCATTTAAATTTGTGGTTATATTATACCACACTGTAAAACAGCTTGAAATACAATTTTTATAAAAGATATTGTATAAAAGATAGCCAGGCAATATAGTTTTATGACAGAGTTTTTCTAATTCTTCCAATACAATAACCTTTTCTGCTCCATTACTGTCATCAGGACATATGACCCTTGTTCTGAACAAGAAGTTGGCTTACGGCTTGGCTGATGATCAAAGGGTATGTAAAAACAGAAGCAGATAAGAATCCCACAATATATAAACAACATGGAAAAACACTACCCCATAGCATGAAACTAGCACCACTGAAAAAGTATTAAGGCAGCAAAGTGTCTGAAGAAGAAGAAAGCCACAAAACACTTTGGGCAGACAAAGATCTTCACAGACCCATGGCATGAGCTGTCCTCTATGGGGTAACCTACCGGTCTAGCAAAGTTAAAGTTAATAGCAGAAAGTTGTTGTTTTTTTTTAAATTTGTCATCTTCCTGAAAAATAGCCTTAAAAAAACAAACAACTCCCCACCCAAATTTTCTGTTCTTTCTAAGAAACCTGAAAATAAAAAAGTTTTGATTTATTCCTCCCCACCACCCTTCCTCCTTTAGTGCTCTTTCTTTCTCCCTGTATCAATGTGGGAGGAGAAGTGAGAAAGCGGACAGAAAACCAAACCAAAAAAGTTCAAAACCAAAACATTTTGAATAAATGAAAAATTGTTCCTTTCTGAAACCTGTAGAAATACAATTCTTTTAAAAATTTTCACAGAGCTTCTCTTTTTCCAGCTAGCGCCAGTTAATAGGCAGGGAGAACCAGATATTTCTGAGAACAGTATAGCAACATGCTCTCAACACTCATATGGGAAAAAGAGTAAATGCAAACACCTTTGATAAAACATTTCATGTAAAATATACAAACCCAATAAATGAAGACTAGCAAAGGCTCACAAGATGGAAGCAGGATCATGCAGAGCACCTATACTCCTATACTAGGTATCCGCATCATCATTAGCACAGCAGGATGCAGGTTCTGCAGACTGAATGCATGGGGTGGATGAGCAGTGAGTTTAGCCTTGGCTCTGCCCTATAATTGTATTGGTGGTATTGGAATGCTGCTGCTTCAGGGCACTTATACTGCCAAAGACATAGACCTGGCACAGTTTACTTCTTCCTTAGAGCAGCAGGGGGGACTCTGAGGGAGATTGTGCTTAGTGAAATCACAGTCTCCCTCTTGGGCTGCTGCAGGGGCAGCACAGCAACACACTGCCCTAATGCAGGATTTATGGTCAAGCCAAGATTGAAAACCCCATCTCCTAACTGATTGCAATAGGAAACCAACGAAATCCTGATCCCTTCCTAAAGTATAGTATTAATATTTAGTAATCAGCACCCTGGGATGAATCATGCACCCTCTGAAATCAAAGGCAAAACTCCCCTTGACTTCAAAATGACCAGATTGGGCCCTATGCTTATAATGGAGAGTGGCAATTGCAGAGAGCTAGTTGTGGCTCTATGATCCTCAACTGCCTGGCCCGAGCAGAAATTAGAGCATTAGGGAGATTATGCTAATTGACCTCATGCCATCATAGTATGTGGTGCCATGATGCTCTGCTCCCCCACATCTCCTTCTGCCCCTGTTGTACTTTCTTCCTCCTTATGCCAGGGGTAGGAGACTTCTGAGACTCCCCCCATACACAGGGGGAATTGTCTGCTAAGACTCTCCAGACATGTGTAAAGTAATCCAGTAATGTTTAAAACAGACTTTAAGTATTTCAGAATTTTCCAGCCTTCACGATGGGGCATATATTTTCAATGCACTTCAATACCTTAAAACAGGCTCCAGGTTATGATGATATTTTAAAGCATTATAAAAACTGACATGTTTACAGTATTTTAGATATATTTTAATAGGCCCTTTGAGTGTACAATAAAATATACTTAATATATGAAAAAAGAAACAGCTGAAACTGCAGAACTGAAGAGCAAACAGCAGAATCTTGTCCCTTAATATGAAGTTCAGCAGAATAAAGACATCTTTTCTAAAGACATTTGTACAGATTTTAAAATCTGTGCATATAAGACTCAACAGGCTTTGGATCAGGCCCTACAAAATAATCTTTTAATGATCCATGCATATTGTTATCCATGAATGGAGAGAAGGGAAAAAAAACTAGTTCATCTAGTCTCTGCCATCACCAAAATGCCATGGTGCCTTGAAGAACTAAATGGATGGGTGAAGGAAAGTGATGATAGGAAGAGTTAAATATGTTGAACTTGCCAGAACACTGGCATCACCTTTGACTGAAAGCATCTACTGGTTGTTGAAATCGCATGAAGCTGCAGGGTGACGTTGGAGTCTTCTGTGCTGTTTGAAATACCATTCTCAACAGCGGCCATCACTGGCTGGCTGTACGCACCTTTTTTCTGAGATGAAGAGCTTCCTTCTGTGACCCATGCCTTTATCACCTTCATTCTTCCTGGAAATGAAGGTAATTGCAACAAGAAAATGACAATTGTATGCAGTTGTCTATCTGCTGAGATGATGTGCACCCCAGTTCTGTCACCTACCTATTAATTCAAAGTTCTGGTTCTAATCTGGGGAGTTAAAATGATGTATAACCAATATAACCAAGTAGGATATCAGGCACAGGCTTTTTAAATGCACTTCTGCAAGTGTCCCTTAACAGAACTGGAAATGAGTGATTTATTTCAACTGTTCAAAGAAATGATCCATTGACGCACAACCAAGATAAATACTGAAAACAAGATCATAACAAAGGCCAGAGAATGGGGATTAAATACAGCAGGATTGTTTTATAGCCACATATTTTGTAACATCAGTCAGCTATTGGCCTGTTTATATGTTGCTGAAATTTTCTACATGAATATCTTGATTTACTGCGTATGAATTCTTTTAATTTTTTTTTATGTCTCGTTTGTTGTATGGTATGCTAAAACCATTCCAGAGCAGTGTAAAAGGGCCTAAGTGTAAAAGAGAATCTAGCCTTGAGTGTTCAATATTTGTTAGTTAATGCATGTTAATTATCCCTTGCTATAATACAAGTTCTTTTTATAATGTAGAAAAGCCCTTGTTTATACTGATTAGCACCTGACTTAACTGAAACTGCAGTCAATCAAACTATTTTTGGAGTAAAGTACTACTGATTGGGAGTTAAGGTGGCAAAATCTAGCCCTTAAAGAGTGGAGGAGTTGGTCTTCTTCAGCGAAGGACTAAAAATAATCATTTTTTTGCTAATCAGTCCAAAAATCATTAGCAAACTTAGAGCTGGTCAGAAAGTGTTCTAGGGGAAAAAAACACAAGAAAATTAATTAAAATTTCCTTTCATATTTTGTCAACATTCTCTGACCCATTCTTAACAAAATGCAAAACAAATTAGCAAAAACTTTCATTGTATTAATTGAATTCACATTTAAGTCCCTCGATGGCACAGCTGCCATCCGCAGGACAGAATCTGACCCATTAATGTAGGGTATATAGTTGGACATGGTCTAGAGATTAAGCAGTTATATTTATATGGTGTTTTCTATATTACCCAAACCACTATGTAAGTGACTTGCTGAAGATCATAGCCAAACAGGGTGTGTGTGTGGGGGGGAGGGGGAGGGGGGGGGGGAAGAATCTACAAATCCTGATTTTGAATTTTTCCTTCCTACACCAAAAAAGAACTTGAACTTGGTCTCTTTAATTTAACAATTTGGAATTTAATCATTTGAAAATTAAAAGATCACCTCACTCTTTTTAAAGCACCATTCAGAAAAAAAAAGCACTTTATGCATATGCTTAACTTTCAGCATCTGAGTAATCTTATCCTTATTTAGCCATGTGATATTAATAACCATTGATATTACTTGGATTTAAGTACTTGCTTAAATTTAAGCATGTGCCTAGATACTTTGTTGAATAAGCACATGCTTTAGTGCTTTGCTGAACTGGGGCCTTTAAACAGAAGCAATATTGATGGATATAACATGTACTGCATTTATCTGGAAGGGATGGAGATCTTTAGCATTGCAAGAATGGTGAAAAATATAAAAACTTGTAGCCTACTTAAGAACACAAAAATTAATTCTAGAAGATCTAAAAAATATTACTTTCTCCAAATCATAAGAATTTCAAGAAAAAATATTTAAAATATTTTTCTATCCCTCATCTGATGTTCCTGTAATGAAATTAAGTGGCACTGAAAGATGAAAAGAGAGAAAAGACCAGGTTGGAAAGTTAAGTTTGTAATTAAAGATTTATACTTATAATGAATCTAGTTGATACCAGATAACAGACAAAGTAAAGAATAAATTATTTCAGGGCATAAGGAATTAGTGACAGATAATTCAATTGCAATCATTATTTCTATATTCAATTGATTTTTTTCTTTTTGCTGCCCTCCTACTTTATTTTAAGATGTAGTTATAACAGCTTTAGTTACAATATTGTTTAAATATTAAATAAAAGTAAATAAGAATATCTAGCACTTTCATAGCCCTTTCAAGATTTCAGAGCACTTTTGGAAAGTGGGATATCATCCCCATTTTACAGAAGAGATTTTCCCAAGGTTACACAGTGAGTAAATCAATGACATAGTCCAGGAATACTTGGCTGGCTCCTAGTCAAGTCCACTTTCCACCAGACAGTTTTCTCCTATGATAAGGATTTATCTGAAGACACTGACAGATATGGCAGTATCTTTAAAAAAACTTTACTGAATGAGGTTTAAGTAGCTTTGGAGTTCATTGCATTAACCAAGTTTATGTATTATTCTGGACTTGTATGTAAACTAGGTGGGAGATGTGCTGAATTTTAAACCCTGGGAAGTGTGATGAGCTTCAGAGTACTATTTTAAACAATGTGTCAGACAAGGCAAGAAGGAACCTTTGGGACAAACAAAGCTGAGTGGGTTTCCTAGGAAATACTTGGGAGGAGGTGAATGTAAATTCCCATCTCTGGACCCGATCTTTTGAAGCTGAGGAGATTTTGAAGCTGCACCCTGAGGAGAAACTCATTGTCTGCTAATTACCAGTTCCTGGAATCTGAAGATCAGAACCCCTAGCTGCAAAAAAGAGTAGCAGATTCAGGGGGGTGCTTGTTTTGAGCTATGAACTTGTAACCAAAGAAAAACCCCTTAGCGGTGTCTGAAGGACTGATCACCTGCCAGAATCCTTGTTGGAGTTGGGGGGTGATTTCTGGTAAGCTTATTAGCATGCATGAAGGTTATTTTATTGTTTGTAATATGTTTCCTCTGTAATGCTTTCACTTAAGGGATAAATATGTTTGCTTCAAAAGGGCTGTGTGGTAACTTATGGCTGTGGGCACATATGCTATTTATAACCTCTGAGGAGAAAGCAAAGCACAGATGCAGGCCTGCTTAAGCAGTCTGTCTTGCAGGGGCACCCAGCAGTCTAGAAAAAACAGTCCAGACCTTGTGCACTGTAGGAAAAACAGAAGGGAGAGAAATATCGGTCTTTGCCCAAGGGAGGTGACAGCTGAGAAACCAGGAGCCTAGAATGGGTGCCGTTGATAGACCACGCATGGGGGGGAATACAGGTGCAGTTGCCCTGCATTGTGAAAGACACCATCACAGAATCCTTACTTTTGGGTTTCAAGCTTGCAGCCCGAGTCTGGCCAAAAGCTCCCAAAGCTGTAGTCTCTGCACATCTGACACGTTCCACCCACAGTCCTGTCATGTGAATGGTACACCTGCGGTGTCCTTGATAGTTAGTTTTTGTCACTTGAGGGTTATGGAGATCCCACTGGCTATTTCTGTTGCGCCATAGCTCGCCAGATTTGGGAGATGATTTCTTCTTTATTCTTCCTGAACTTTCCTTCTCAGGCAAAAGGGGTTTTTTGCCTCTAGACTCTTGCTAATGATATCCCCTACTCTGGGGAATGGGATTTGATGGTGTTAAGCCTGCACTTTGAAGAGGGTGCATGAGGACTTAGCCTCAAGAGCCCTTGTTTATGCCTCACAGTCATTGGAAGGAGAAAGGTTGGCTTGGGTCCATTCTTTCTACATGACTATCTTATTTTTTTGGTTTTTGTGGTTTTTGTTGTTGTTTTGTTTTGGTACAAACCTTTGTCAGTTGCAGCCTGTTGCTGTGTAGATTGTTCTTTGTTTTACTTGGGGCATCTCTGTAGTTGCTGACTCTCAAAGAGTGAGAGTTGTGTGATGATGGTATCTTTAAAGAAGGGAAAATTACTTGCCTTGTAATTCTGGTTCTTTGAAGATCTGATCTCACAAGATTCTCACTTATCCACCCACCCCTCTCCACTCAGTTTGCTGTTTCAGTCCTGAGGCTATGTATGTATATAATATATTTGTTATGTTTGCAAGAATGTGTTTGATATTTATACCATACTTTCAGAGCTAGGGAGTTATTTTACCATGAGCTAATACTTCAGCCTTTTGCTTAAAAATCCCTCCCCCCCCAAAAAAAAACCCAAAAAAACAAAAAACAAAAAAAAAACAAAACCCAACAACAAACAAACAAACAAACAACCCTGCTGAAGGCTCTGGAAGATTATGACACTTGTGTTGGTGGAAGATGTGAGGGTAAATGGGGAAGGCACAGCTTTTCAAAGCACTTTATCTTTGGAGTTAAAGCCAGTCTTGTGCTGGAGGTGTGAAAACCAAGCATGGGAATCCTCTGATATGAGCCATCAAAGAAGAGAATAACTAGGTGTAACTAATTTTCCCATCTCCTTGAATGACACAGTTGCATTTCACTTAGCCCTAATGCTATATTTTAAAAGTTTAAACAAAAATGAATGAGCAGATAACTTAGTCTTATTATTTATGTTTTAAACTATTGATGTTATCTTCTGCTTATGAATTGTGTTGCTTTTTAAAAACATACCCACTTTTAAATTCAGCAATACTAGTCTTAATACTAAGTTAATAACTCTATAGACAGTACTGTATGCTAAATGGAAAAAATGGGGTTTGTGACAGGATGTCAAGTTCTAGGAGTGTACAGGGAGATAAAGGACTCTCCTGCTGACTCAGCCCAGCAGCAAGACCAAATAGGTCTCATTAACTTCAATACAGGAAGATACAAAGGTTTGTATCTCTCAGTAAGAACTAGGAGCTCAGACAATAGGTCATGCAGAGAAATAAATAAATAAAACACCTTATAAACAGTAAGCTCAGAGTGAGGCTTTTGTTGTTGTTAAAAATAAAGAAAAAGCTCAGGAAGTGGTTGAGAGTTTTGGACTTTTACAAGCTCAGTGTGTGTGTGTGTATTGTGAAAAGAGCAATGGTGGGCATCAGTATGTTCTCAAGGCTTGAAACTACAACCTATTATACAAGTAGTCCTTCCTCACATGAGAAGTCTCAGTTTTATAGATTAGAACAGAGGCCACAGGCGCTGTGCTTGGATTTCATTTCACCTCCATTATTCATCTGCACAAAGCCTGACTACTTGGGCTTGGACAGTAGACATGGATTTCACCTCTGAAGGTTACAGGAGAGTCCTTGTCCAGCACTGCTGAATTCAAAGAGAGTTTTGCCATTGACCCTATTTTCTTTCATTGTTTTACCCAACTGTTCTACAACTTCTGTATACTGAGGAGAGAAGATAGGCTGGGGCAAAATTTTTTGGACAAAACCTTTTTTTCCCCAACAAAAATGCAGATTTGGGTCAACTAAAGCATTTAAGAAATGTGTGTCAATTCTGGTGAATTGTTTTGCTCAAAACTAAAAACAAACAAAAAATCAAATGTCAAAAAGGATCATCTCACTGTTATCAAAACAAAACATTGAGATTTCAGACTAGATTCACAAGGACACCATTCACATATACCAGGAAGAAGGAGTAGTGGCACCCTTACACCTAATAGTCCAGTGGCTGAGGCACTCACCTGAGGTGTGTGGGAGACCTGAACTTGAATCCCACTCCAGGATTCAGTAAGTGCCCTAGGCATCAGGCTATTGGTTATAGTGGGTGGGGCTCTCTCAATCTCTCCTGTTGCAACTATTCCCTTAGTTTGGTAAATTTTCATGGCCAAAAAAAAATCTTCTGAGGAAGAAAACCAAACTATTGTTAAACAGTATAATTTATTATTTACTCTACTTCAGTTACTGTATAAACACTTTACAGATAGTAAGAAGACCAGTACTTGATTCTAAACTGCCTGGTGTAATCATTTCACCAGATCATACTGGTAACATTTTACAAATCCTCTGCACAGTTGTAAATTAATACACAATGTGCAAGGCAGTGGAGAATCAGGCCCAAGTTCTAGGTCCCTATTAGAATGCAATCTAATCATACAATATGCAGGCATGTATTTGATGGGGATAATACAAAAGCAAGGTGACGGAGCAGTAAAGTTTAGTTACTATTATTATTCCCATGACTTCAATTTAAAAAAAATGGTTTAGTTGACCACTCCCTGATCTCTTCCACCCTATTATTTTCATTGTTTTTAAAATACTTGTCATTCATTTAAACTCATCAACATAAGGAAATTGACTGGAATAGCTCTCCCCATGAATACTCTTGTTTCAGAATACGTGTCAACCTGTGGCATTATTGCAGAATAGCTATGGTGCTTTAAATTTATAGCCTGCCTTATTCTGGAACAACTTCCCCATGTAGACAACTTAGAGATCAGGTAAGTTATTCAAAAAGCGCCAATGCAATTTAGAAGTCTAAATCACATTTTCAAAGTGACTTAGGCACTTAGGAGCCATTGGACTTCCAATCATTTTTAGGGTATGTCTACACATTGGGGGTAATGCGCATGACAGGTTAGCTCAGTTTAGAAATCAGACCACACCCCCTGCAATGCACATTACCTCACCATGTAGACATAGAATCATAGAAGATTAGAGTTGGAAGGGACATCAGGAGGTCATCTAGTCCAACCCCCTGCTCAAAGCAGGATCAACCCCAACTAAATCATCCCAGCCAGGGCTTTGTCAAGCTGCACCTTAAAAACCTCTAAGAATGGAGATTCCACTACCTCCCTAGGTAACCCACTCCAGTGCTTCACCACACTCCTAGTGAAAAAGTTTTTCCTAGTATCCAACCTAGACCTCCACAACAGCAACTTGAGACCATTGCTCCTAGTTCTGCCATCTACCACCACTGAAAATAGTCTAGTTCCATCCTCTTTGGAACTCCCTTTCAGGTAGGCTGCTATCAAATCCCCCTCATTCTTCTCTTCTGCAGGCTAAAGCCTAGTTCCCTCAGCCTCGCCTCATAAATCAAGACATGCCCTTAAGCACCTAAGCTACTTAAGCCCTTTTGAAAATTTTACATACCATGTTTAAATACTAGGTTGGTGAGGGTGTTTTAGAAATGTATAGATCAATTTGCATAATCTAAATGGCTGTTCATCACAGTAACTTTCATATTTCCATAGCACATGGGTACTTTCTGGCATGTGGGCAGAACAAATTCCTCCTCTTCTATGTCATGTGGATTTCTTAACAGGAAAAGAGTTTGTTTATCATGGATAACCTAAACAGTTTATAAATAGGCAGAGAGGTAAGTAATCTTCATTCAGTCCTTTGAAATAAAATAAATGAATAACTCAGTTACTTAAAAGAAGCTATTTGAGGAGCCAGCTAATGAATATTAAGAATCTTAAACTCATATAAAATGTCGCTATTTCTCTCTATTTAACCAAGGGGATAACTTATGTCTCCTTTCCAGGAATACACCGTCTACACAATCCAGTGTTTAACAGGAGAAACAGTTAATATCTTAAATTACAATGGCATTTCAATTTAAAAAAAAAAAAAAGATCTAATTCCTTGGCAGTACTTTTGCAAACTCCATCTCACTTAGCCATGCTGAAGTCTTGGTGATGTTGTCATGCCACAGAAGCAGCACTGGGCTGGAAGGTTGCTTCTTCTTGATGCTGTGTTGTCACCTTCTTTGTTCTTCTTAGTTGTCTTGTTTCTATTTTGCTTGCTTGTAGAGATGAGATGAACAGGCTGAGGTTGAGAAGAGCATGCTCAGATGAAAGCGCTTTCCATTGGCCTCTTAATTCAGAGATTTATATCGCTCTCTTTCCCTATTCTCACTGAAGGTAGAAGACACACTTCTTTCAGGAGACTGGCTGGATTCAAATATCAGCTGTGGCATCTTTTGATTACCTCATCACTTTCATGGGAGGGTCTTGATGGCATATTCATGAGCTGAAGATGCTATCTGCTAATGCAGATGTAGCAGAGTTGTAAATGATTGTATCTTTGTGGTGGGAATCTCTGAGGACATGGTGAAAGTTAGAATTTTAACTCTTTTATTCAGCTCATTTTCTGAGATCCCTTTAGCTCTATTGGGTTTAAGAAAAGTTAAAATACTTTTTCAAATAAATCCAAACATGTCTGTTTCTTATATAAAGGTTTTTTTTAACTTTCAAAATTATTTAACAAATTAGTCTTAGAGAGTCTTTAAACTTAATGGTCATCAAAGAAGATTTTTTTTTCTTATCAATCCTTGGAGAGGTTCTTCTTACAGTAAGGAGTTGCTTAAGAATTGGCAGATAACTAATTAATCACCAATTAATTTAAATATTTGTATATGGAGGTGGCTTATAAAATTAATAACCACCATCATCTGTATGAAAATAACAAAGTTGTCCTTAAAATTCACTAAAGGTGCTGGAAAGTTTGTAATAACCTAACATTATTTTTATTATATTTCATTAGTAACCATTTTTTATCATTGTTGATGTCTACCCCTACAAAAAGGCAATGGGCCTTATTCTCCACTGCCTTACACCTTGCATAGTCACTTGCATCTACTTCAAGTACTATTATAGTTAGTTTACACATCCATTATAGTATAGTTTAATGTGGATGAATTAGTGTTAATTTTTCATAAGGTTTTAAGTGTGAAAACACGATAACAGAACAGGGTTTGTATCTTTGGTGGTACCCAGCCTCGTTAAACATTTTAACCTTGTGCTATCCAGACAAGTCAGGGCACGTTCTTCCAGTCCATGTCTTATGGCATTTACTTCCACAGCCCCGCTAGGTAAAACATAGTCATAGGTTAAATATGTCTGCAAGTGAACACCATGCAGTCGTTCAAGACCATATGCGAGGCTTGCGGAGTATAGAAAGCGGGGATAGCTGTGCCCCTCAGGACTGATTGCTGGCCCAGTGTGGCCGATGAGATGTGATCCTTCTAGGTGCCTCCTACGGATGGGGTGACCAGGCCAGATGTGCGGCTCTCTTCCGCGTTTCTATGCTTTCAGACAGGGCTTTTCCATCAGAACTTTTCTCTTGACACAGACGCTTGCGGCTGCTGCCCTACCCGCCTGGCTGGGAGGAGCCGGTCAGCGCGCAGGGGTGAGAAGCCAGGCGCAGCGACGCTCAGCCTGGACTCCGCAGGGGAGAACCCCCTGAACCTGCCCAGCTCTGCTTCGCCAGGTGGCGGGCCGCGGCGGGGAGGATGATGAGTGGTGGCCTCAGGTGCCCCCGGGGGTGGGGCTCGCCGGCTGGCTGGGAGATCAAGGAAGACGAGCCGCAGTTTGAAAGGCGTGGGCGGGCACCTGAGACTATGCAGGCACCAGCCCACAACCGCCCGCCCCCCCGTGTGCGGGAAGCGAAGCGAGTGTACCTTGATTCCCCCTCCCCTGTCCCAGGTGGGGCGCGCGGGCTCTGCGCAGCGGGGATGAGCAGAGAGACCCCGCTCCACGCTCTGCTGCCGCCGGGGGGTGGGCTCCTCCCTCGCCGGGACTGTCTGGCTGAGTGTGTGTGTGCGCGGCTGTGCCGCAGCTGCAGGAAGCCAAACTCCGCCCCGCCTCCTCCCGTTCCCTCCCCGCGTGCGGCGGCGGCTCCGCGCTCGGCTCGCCCCCAGCCCGCCTGGGCGGCCCATTGTCTGCGCGGCGGCTCCAGTCCGGGAGGCGGGAGAGGCGGCGCGGGGAGCAGGGCAGAGCAAGGCGCGCCCCGGGGGGGCTCTGCGGGGCTGTGGGGCGCGATGCTGAGCAGCCCGCCGGCCGCTGAGAGGCTGAACCAGGAACTGGCCCGGCGGGGCAGCAGCAGCAGCCGCCGCCGCCGCTGCTGAAAGCGGGGAGCGGCCGCGCCGGCTCCGGAAACGCGAACTTCGGGCTCCCCCCCCCCCCAACCCCATGGAGACGCTCGGCGCCGTGAAGGCCAAAGGGGGGGCGAAAAGCACCGGCGGTTGCGAGACGGCGGGGGCCGGCGAGCCCCAGCCCGTCCCTTCCTCTAGCCCGGCCGGCCACGGCTCCCCGGCGCCGCCCGAGCCCCCCGCCTGCAAGCTGGAGGATTTGGAGACCCTGGCCACTGTGGGTGAGTGAGCGAGCGGGGCGCGCCCCGGGGCGAACAAAGGAGCCGGCGGCGGCCGCGTCCCCTTTGCCCGGTCCGCTCTCCGGCTCCCCACCAGCCAGCCCGGGCTGCCAGCGATGCGCCCCGGGCTCCGGTCACGCCGCTTGGCGCGTCCCGGGCTGTTGGCTTTGCAGCCGGCAATGGCACCCCTTTCCCCTACCCAAAGCCGGCATGAGCGCTGGCCCCTCTTGTCTCCTGTGCCCTCCCCACGGCCCCCCCGCTGCCCAGGGGCATCTTCTCGCCCTGCTCCTCTTCCCGTAGCTTTCTGAAGACTTTAGTGCTCGTTGCTGTTTCCTGAGCGCTTGCCTCATCGGAGACAGCGGAGTTGAGCTCTGTAAATGTCACTGTAATGGCTGGCAGGTGCCACCCACTGCAATGAGAAACCTACTGACACTCAAAATTGCCATATTTTATGTCCCTGTAACAGGGGAGGGGGAGACTATGGATGGTGCATGCAGCTCCTGTACAGTTAAAGTGTGGCTCACAGAGACTCCCCTATGCGCCTCCTCCCTATTCTCCTATCTCCGCCTATCAGACTGGGGTGGGGAGCGCTGAGCTTCTGCCCTGCGGCAGGATGGTTGGGCTATAGGATTCTGCCCATTGGGGGGGGGGGGGGGGGGGCAGTAAGTTTGGCCAACTCCTGGCCTATAACAAGTGATTTGCTCCCTATCTATGTTAAGCACAAAATTAAGTGCTTTGTGTGTGTGTAAACGGTTTATGATCTTGACTCTCTCAGAGCAGCATATTGCCTTGAGCTTCAGCCACCTTTGAAAGCTATTTTCACTAGACCCATTTTTTAAATTAAAGTTTTAGTAAGCCTGAATTGGTGCATTACTGTGGACATGACTTTTTTCCCCAGTTTGTCCTAACCTAAAAATTGCAGCATACAGTCCTTCCTACTCCAGTGCATGCTCAGCCAAGTACTGTAGGTAGCACTGTAGTGGTGTGGATACAAGCTATGTTCAAACTCTCTGAAAAGGGTTTTGACTGTGGTTAAAAATGGAAGTAAGGGGAGCCCGATCATTGCAGGCTGCATAATTGTGTGAGAGCCACAACTGAACCAGTTAATAACATGACTTTTGGGCCTGTGTGTGGTGATGGAGCAATCAGTGTTAAACGCTAAACATTCTTTTTGTAATACTGATTTTTATATGGCTTAGCCTTAGCTACATTCACCAAAACCATGTTTAAATACAAATTCATAGTTTAAACACAGTTTGTGGGCCACTGAGGAAGGCAGGTTAACTGACACCCAGTTAAATATCTTTCATAATCTGAATGCACACTGCCCTCTTGGTAACTAGGGCAAAAAAAAATCTGTGTTGAATAGAATTGTGGAAGAAGATAAAGTAGCATCTTTTTATTTCTAGCGCACATTATACAGATCTCCATTTTTATGAGAACCACCAATCTAGGGTGTGCTAAATAGTTGTGTTTATTTCAACATTTCATACTCCGTATACATCTCAGTAATATGAATGGTATTTGCATCTAGTCTAATATCAGTAGGTAAAATGTACTCAGAGTGTGTGCATTTGTAAATCTGTATGTTCTTGTATTAGGTTCAAATAGTTGTGTATGCAGCCATACCAAACCTTTATTTACACGTATAGCACAATGCGAAAAGGGGATGCTTTCTTGGATGGATTTACTCCAGCAACAGTTGCAAACCCACTAACCTGTATGGAGATAAATTGTGTTCAGCTGAAGCTTGCTTGAAGTTTAACGCTACTCTTAATCAACATCGTGGTTTAAACATGGTTCTTTAAAAATAGTTGTAGAATGGCTTAAGACTTTTATTGTTTATTGTTGATACGAGCCATGTTAGCCACTCCTAAAATGTATTGCTTTCTTTAATATTATTTAAAAGTTGGTGTGAACAACTTTTTATTAATAGGGATATTTGTAGGAAAACACCCTGTAGCTTATTCTGCACTAGAGATGACTAATCTAATTTGTGACATCACAACTAGTTGCTGTGGAAACAGTTGTCATCACAGAGGATTATGACAGTAAGTGGAGCACAAACTGCAGGAAAAGACTAACTCTTAAGTAACAAAGATGTAATTGTCATGCAAATTTCCCTAGGAATAACAAGGAAATAAAAAATTGGGCAAGAATTATTTCTAAACATATATTTTCAGAGCCTTTTATAAGGTGATTCTTAAAGTTTAAGACAAAGGGAAGTCAGGGTTCTGTAAAGAATGCTGAGGGAATGGAGGGTGTGTGTGTGTGCGCACGCTTGGGGCGGGGGGGCATGGTGCGTCTCCCTTCAAAAACTTCTAGTTGCTATCTGATAGCAGAGGCACAGTGCTCAGGAACGGGGAGAGAGTATAGGAGCAGCAGCCTGCTGTTTAGCACTGCACTGACAATGCACTTTTATATTTTTTCTGTTCCCCTTTTGCTGTTGGTTAGTTATTCATAGCCAGTTGGCCACCTCTGTCAGTGGCTAGATCTACACAATAAACTTATATTGGTATAACCAGTTGCTCAGTTGAAAATTCACACCCTTGAGTCACAGTTCTACTGACCTAACCCCTGGTGTAGACAGCAATCTGTCAACGAGAAGGCTTCTCCCATCGGCATAGCTACTGCCTCTTGTGGAGGTGGATTAGCTATGCTGATGGGAAAAGGTCTCTCGTTGGTGTAGTAGCATCTTCACTGAAGCAGTACAGCAGAAACTACACATTTTGAGAGGGAGGAGAGAAGGATGTATAAATATATGTTGGTGTAAAGGCCCCTTGGGCTTTGTCTAAACATGGAAGTTGAGCTGGTTTAACTTACATTTGGTTTTAAAACAGATTTTTTTGTTACACCAGTACAACAGATCATAGGTGTTCAGTTTAAACCGGTTCCTTATATTGCTTAAGCAATATAATCCAGGTTCATATTGTTTTGAGTATCCACACAATCTTTTGCACTGTTTTAACTAGAGAGATTTTAAGTCACACCTCTTCCATCCTCCTATCCCACCCCCCTAAAAAAAAAAAATAAAAAAAAAAAAAGCATCAGCAGGGTGAGATTAACAATGCTATGATTAGTTTCACCACTGCAATTTAGAACCTCAGTAAAATTGTATCAGAATTGTCAGTTTTACTCCGCTGATGTTATGAAAAGCTATGCCTACTATCAAAGGCGAACCCAGGGAGTCACTTGTGTGGGTGGAGAGCCTAAAAGTTGCAGGCCAGGAAGTTCTGATTTGGGTGGGGTGTGTGTATGAAGAAAGGGGAAGAGACAATGACATTTGGGATGCTTTGGACTATCTTAACTACTTAAATGGCCCTGATTATCATAGTATCTGAGTACCTCACAATCTTTAATGCATTTATTCTTGCAACAACCCTGTGAGGTGGAGAAATGCTGTTATTCCCTTTTATAGATGGGGAACTAAACAGAGTGACTTGCCTAAGGTCACATAGAAAAGATGTGGCACAGTAAGGACCTGAACCCAGGTTTTCCAAGTCTTAAGCTAGTGCCCTAATTGCTGGACTATCCTTCCTCATCCTTATCTAACACTAATTTATCATTGACTGATACAAAAGATGGAGCCCCTATGGAAAATCTGGAGGAATCGCAGCATCTCCTTTTGTAACAGCTGGAGCTGCTTGGGGATTTTTCCCTGAACCTCTGCAGTGGGGCTGTTTTTTTGTATTGTCATTTCTTTAGTATATGTCTAATTTCTCCAAGCCTTAACAAAGTGATGAAAAATGTCAGATAAAGAGGTAGAATAAGGGAGAACAGAATGAAGGGAAAGGAGAGATTGCTTCACTTTTGGAGAGGAGATACTTTCTTTCCAAAGAGTATAACACATGGTCAAGGAAATAAGATACAGAGGGAAAAAGAGAAGAGAAGGGATGAAAGGAAAAAGAGATCTATTGAAAGAGAACAAAACAAAAAAGCTTGAGACGGTGTAATGAATTTGAGCCTTTATTAAACGAGCACTGTTTAACTTTAAAACTTGTAAAACTGTTTTTGTAAAGCCTTAAGAGAAATATGGTGGAAAGGTTTCTATTGAACAAGTCCAGTTAGGAGTTGCTTTTGAAAAAACATCCGCATGAAGTCTTCTAAACTAAAAATTTTCAATGTGATGAAACTGCATATTGTAAATAACCCCAGACTTTTATTTTGATTGTGTAAACATGGAAAAAAATTTAAAAAACCCTCCTCCAAACAAACCAAACAAACAAAAAACAGGTGCAAAACCTCTTATTTTACTACTGTAGGAATTCTCCTGCTTCTATACAAGGCATTGTAATAATACCTTCAATAGGTATTCTTTGTTCAGTAACAGCTATTTTTCTAGTGTAAAACTGTGCTCTGATTTAGTAGCTAAGTATATAATTTTTTGGTTAGTAATAGTACTGGAAATGTTTTACAGGAACCAAAACTTGTAACAGCTTTTTTTTTTTTTTTTTTTTTTAAAGTTCAAATAATTAGTCACTTGAATAGTTGTTGAAAACAAAAATATTATATTGTCTGGCTGCTCAACAATCCAAACATAAACATCATGTTGTATAATGCATTTTTAAGAAGAAAATTGATAGCTTCTTCCATGCTTTTAGTTGGCAAACACACTTCAGCTCCATAGGTTTCAGAAGAAAAAAGATGGTACAGTGTAGTTACTACATAGACTTGAATTCATTGTTGCATTCTCACATCTTCAAGACAAAGCATCTGTTTAAATTGAGTGACTTCTTATTTTATTTTGTTTTGTCCTTTGTTCCTCTTACTTCCTTTCCCCTCTTTTTTTTCCCCCTCTTCCTTCTCCCACAAGTTGGCACATGTCCTTGAACAATCTGCTATGACCCAACTGCAGTTTGAGTGAAAATGACCAGGTGTGTGTTAATTTCTCTGTCTGTCCTAGAATACTTGAAGAAACCGCATAGGTGGGTGTTCAGGATAGAGACAGAGAATAGCAGAAATATGTTTGTGGTAAAGAAAGACTTGTAAAATCTGAGACATTGGTGAAGAAAAGGAATGTGTATTGCTTCAGTACAGTGTTACCCCGTAATATTCCATTTCCTTTTATTAAAGTAGTTAACTTAATTGGTATCTGACAAGCTCAGACTTCTTCCCCTCCTCATGCTCTGGATTTGACTGTACTTGGAAATGTGTGCCTATAGTATGGTTAGGGAAGTTAATCCAGTCTCCATATCCTGGAGTGAAAGAAAACGTAGGTGGAATATTGGGGAATGCTTCCCCAGAGTGAGACCTAGGGAATAGTCTTTCAAGGGAAAAGAGTGAAGACTAAACTAGGGGATAATCCTGCATTGCTATGGCAATAGATACAGTTAATTTTGTTTTAATCTGTAATTTCTGCAGTTAGGACTGCTATGGTTGTTGTCAAAGCTACCCAAAAGTACCAATTGTGATATGCATGCTTGAATAATCTTTGATCCAGCTCATGTCAGTGTTAGACAGATGAAACATGTGAAAGGCAGGGTAACTCATTCCCTTTAAAAATAAAACATAAACAAGCATCATGGGGAGGTGTAGCAGGATTTCTCCACCACAAAGTGGTAAGTCACAACTAGAACTAGGGAAGATGGAAAGTTTATGCTTAACCTGAGCAGATATTGAGATGGAGTTCAGTTGGAACAGTGAACTTTGTAAATAATTGAGCACTGAGGAAGTTGTTGACTCAAGCCTATTGATTACTAGCAAATATGGACACTAAAGAGTCCTGTCCAACCTACCCCTCCACTTCCCCAGAGCCTCTGAATCTGTCTTTCTTTCAGAGCAATAAGAAGTGAGAACAAGTGGATTCTTACACGAGTGGTTGTGGAATACTGCATGTCTGGAGTGGAAGGAGGGTGCACAGTGCGATTTATGTACATTTATGTTTGCTGCTTGAGTGATAAGCAGGTACAACAACCAAGAATTTTCTTTCATGAAATGAAAGACAGGAAATTTTTGTGTAAGGGCTTGTCTACGCTAGAAAGTAGCATTGCATTAATTATACTGGTATAATTAAAACTGTTCAACCCCCTATTGTGGATGCAGTTATGCTGGTGTAAAGATGCTTAAACTAGTCTAGCTAGTTCTGTATAAGAAGGAGAATAAATATACAAGCATTATACTAGTATAACTAGGGCTTTTATTGGTATAACTGTTTGGGTTAAAAAAAAATTCACTAACCAAAATAGTTATAGTGGTTTTAAAAAGAACAAAACAAAAAAAAGCTGAGAACTGTAAACTTGATCTAAGGTGTTTTTACACTTTTCCGAAAGAAAGGCATGTAAGTAAAATCTGCTTAGTAAGGTGCATCATTTCACATAAGCTCTTGAAATGGGAGGGAAGTATATGAGTTCCTTTTTAAACTACAAGATTGAAATATATTTAAATGAGGGAAAAGTAGTTTTTCAAGTGAATTGAAAGATTGATGCCTTTAACTCTGTGGATGTGGGGAAAGCAGTAGACGTGATGTACCTTGACTTTAGCAAAGCTTTTGGTACGGTGTCCCACAGTATTCTTATCAGCAAGTTGAAGTATGGGTTGGATGAATGGAGTATAAGGTGGATAGAAAGCTGGCTAGATCATCGGGCTCAACAGGTAGTGATCAACAGCTCGATGTCTAGCTGGTAAGAAGCAGAGTACCCCAGGGGTTGGTGCTGGGGCCAGTTTTGTTCAACATCTTCATTAATGATCTGGAGGATGGGGTGGATTGCACTCTCAGCAAGTTTGCAGATGACACTAAGATGAGGGAGTGGTAGATATACTGGAGGGCAGGGATAGGATACAGAGTGACCTAGACAAATTGGAGGATTGGACCAAAAGAAATCTGATGAGGTTCAACAAGGACAAGTGCAGAGTCTTGCACTTAGGATGGAAGAATCCCATGCACTGCTACAGATGGGGGACTGACTGGGTAGGCAGCAGTTTGGCAGAAAAGGACCTGGGGATTACAGTGGACAAGAAGTTGGATATGAGTCAACAGTGTACCCTTCTTGCCAAGAAAGCTAACGGCATATTGGGCTGCATTAGTAGGAGCATTGCCAGCAGATCGAGGGAAGTGATTATTCCCCTCTCTTCGGCACTGGTGAGGCCTCATTTGGAGTACTGTGTCCAGTTTTGGGCCCCCCACTACAGAAAGAATATGGACAAATTGAAAAGAGTCCAGCGGAGGGCAAAAAAAAATATTAGGGGGCTGGAGCACATGACTTATGAGGAGATGTTGAAGGAACTAGGTTTGTTTAGCCTGCAGAAGAGAAGAATGAGGGGTGATTTGATGGCAGCCTTTAACTACCTTAAAGGGGGTTCCAGGGAGGATGGAACTGGGCTGTTTTCAGTGGTGATAAATAGCAGAACTAGGAGCAATGGTCTTAAGTTGCCAAGTGGGGGATGTCTAGGTTGGAAATTAGGAACAAGTTTTTCACTAGGAGGGTGGTGAAGCACTGGAGTGCGTTACCTAAGGAGGTGGTGGAATCTCCCTCCTTTGAGGTTTTTAAGGTGTGGCTTGACAAAGCCCTGGCTGGGAAGATTTAGTTTGGGTTGATCCTGCTTTGAGCAGGGGGTTGGAGTAGATGACCTCCTGATGCCCCTTCCATCCCTAATCTTCTATGATTCTATGACGTCTCAAATTTTATTTTAACTAGTTAGTGATTGTATCTGTGCTCTGTTCTATAGGAGTTGCTTAGCTTGAGTTGGCGGGGAAAAAAAAGTCATTGTCTCAACTGATCCTTCTTGCATAGCAGGAGCATATTAGAAATCATTATGCCAGTTCTGGCAGAGCCTCTTTTGTAGCTTTGAGGACACTGAAATTTCCTTTAAAGTGCTGAAGGAACTGATCCAAAGGATTAGGGGTACATCTCTGAGGTATACTCCTTATGTGGCTAAATCTGGAGGTTCATATTATGAACAAAACTAAGATCTTTGTTTACTTGATAGCTGAGTGCAATGGGATAGTTACCACTTTCTTGTAATATGTTAAGGAGGAGCGATGGAAGTAGAGGAAGAGTGGCTTAGTACTTAAGGAAAAGAAATGAGAGAGAATTTTCTGTGTTATCTTTGGGAAGTCACTTAGGCCCAGATTTTTAAAGGTATTTAGGCGTCGAACTCCCATCATTCCAGTGAAAGGCACCTAGGACCTTACTAACTCCTTTATCATGACCTGACTTTCCAAAGCGCTGAGCACCTGAAGCTCCCATTGACTTCATATGAGTTTTGAGTGTATAGTGCCTCTGCAAATCAAGTCCATAACCTCTTTCTTTAGTATAAGGAATGAGGGTAAGAACATTGATGTAATTGTTATGGGGAGATCAGACTAAACTAGTTTTTAGAATGTAGAGAGGTCTCATGAAAGGTATTACATTTTATACATGCAAAGTGTGTGTGTGTCAAGCACAAAGGGAGAGTAGTGGGGTGAAATAGGAGGGAGCAAAAATGACAGGAGACACTGGGGAACAGAGAGGACATAATTAGAAGACTAGAGGATGAAACAGTAACACAGAAGGGCAAGGAAGTGGATGCAATTATGAAAGTTGGAAAGAGAAGAAAGGTGATGCTGTCTTTCAGAGAGACTACAATCGTATAAGAGTGGGGATGTTATGGAGATGGATGGAAGGAGAGATGTGGATACATAACTGGAAGAGAGGAATAAACAAGAAAATATGCACGCAACTCCTAGAAGAGTGGATTGTATTAAACATTTGATCCTTTATGTTGTTGCATTTATCTTAAGACTTTCTGCATCTTTGTGTGTTGTGTGTGAGTTTTAAAACGGCAGAGTGATGAGATTGAGAACATTTCTATATTAAGGTTATTGACTATTCTTCTTTCTATAGATGAATAATAGTGGGGGGAAGGAAGAGAGGAGACAGTAAATAACCTGGCACTTACTGGATTCTATATGCAATCCTCTGGCTGATAGAGAGCCTGATTCCTTATGGTTTATAAGGAAATATGCCAATTTGTATATTTAAATAGGATCCATGCATAACTATCACTATCTTGAGGACCTGGGCTAAGAGGTGGAGAGGAGACAAAATAATTATGAAGACCTTTTTCCAAAAATCTTGAAGTCTTTATACTTGGTATAATTACAACTGGGTAAAGTGAGTGATGAAAATATTCATTATTCCCATGCTAAAATGCTAAGACTAATTTTGAAGGAGAGAGGGTTTTGGTTTTTGGGGGAAGGGTGGAAGCAGCTCTGTCTGTGTGTAATGAATGCATTTTTGTGCTACCTTTTATATAACTCAGGAGATCAAAAATTCATGTACTGCATCAGACATTCTATAAATAGATAATTTCAGAAAGATTCTTCAAACATGAAGAAAAGAAAACCTTGCTTTTCCATACTGGAGTGCTCTCTGAAAGAGCAACAATAATAATTTCACAATTGTAAGAATCAATTCAGGATCAGTATAGCTCATAACTAAAATTGTGGCCATTAGATTATGTATAATCTGGATTTTGTGTTTAGAGTTCTTAGGCAAGGAGAGGGCATATGGTCACTTCTGCTTAAGTGCTTGGAAAGGCTGCTTCACTGCAGTGCTGGAAGAAACTTGGCAGCAGGGGAAACAGGGTTACAAATGCAAGTCATAATATATCAGCAGTATCTGCTGATAGTGTCTCTTCTGCTCTGTTGTCCCATTATAGCCAGTAATACAGAATACTGCCACGTACATTGCTAATATATGAAGCTAAAGATTTAAAAAAACCTTTTCCAATTATTGTGTGTCCTGCATGGAAGAGTTTACATGAGTGACAAAGTTTGGCTGTTGACTCTTATGCTTAGGATGGTGGAACCTGATTTTTATTTTTTATTACTTCAACAAATAATATCAATGTTTATTTTTAAGCATTTTTAATCTTTATCTATTTAAATTTTCACAGTTGCATGAAATTATGGTAGGGGGCCCAACAATTATTTAGTGACAGTAGAATCTGAGATTTAATCAATTTTATTAGCTCACAGATAGCATGTCTCTTGCAAACACACACGAAAAACATACACAATATAAAACTACATCAAGATCCATATAATACAGTAAAATATCAGTCAGAATTTAACTCTCTTCTATGACATAATGCTAAAAGGGCAAAAAAATGGCACCAATTTCATTACTACCAGGCATTGAGAAAATACTAATAACAATTCTTTTGAGATGGTGATAAATATTCTTTCTATACAAAAGAGGTAAAATCCAGCATGCTCTCAAAATTGGAAAATTCTACATTACAAAGGATGAGGTACGTCTTTCAGCGCTCCAGATTCATGTGGGCAAAAGTGAAGTTGTGAAGAAACTTTATCATATTTACCTTTAAGGACAGTAGTTTCCATGGTTTGAAAGCTTAATTGAATATATGCCTTAAGTAAATGAGGATTTGAAAATTCATTCAAATACAGTTAAACATGGGCTATCTTCAAAGTAGAAAAACAAAAAACAAACTTAGAAACATGAATCATAGACAGATCTCTTAGCTGGGTAATTATCTGTGACTCTGAGTAACTGATTGCGTCGATTAAAAGATATCGACAATAAGTCAATAATAGAAAAACCCAACCAAGCTATATAAGATTGGAAGGTCTTATACCATGGAGGTAAGGAGCACTCAGGTTGTTCTCGATCTCCTGAAGGCAAAGTCAGGGCAACTATAATCTGGGGGAGTACAGGTCTTAGACCAAATTTTAAGAAAAATAATACAAGCTCTGCTACTTACTGAAGGAACACCCACCTCGGCATGTAAAAATGAGGCAGGCATAGAATTTGAGAGAATTGTCTCTTCAAAAAATTATTTTGAACAATCTCTTCGGCTGAAATTTGGCCTCTAAACTAAACATTGGCCTCCTAAAGCATCTGCAATATTATTGTAGCATTACAAATTCTTAGTGCTGCAGCAACCATGTGAGCAGGTTAAACAGAGCACTCCTTGAGCAGACCTGAGGTCCTTTTGTTTTTAACCTTTGATAAGGGGACTAATAGCCCAAATGATGAAACTTCATCCCTAAATAAGTAAAAGCAGAGACTTCTTGTAGAAGGTGGTCTTCTGTCTTCCATCAATTCTTCTGAAAAACTTGGGTGGGGAGAAAAATCTTCCCCTGGAACTTTTTTCTATTGTTGGGCTACAATAAATGTCTGAACATGACTGTCTGTTACTGAAGGCTAGAGTAGTAAATCAAAGAGAGGATTGCTCATTGCATCAACTATGGTAGAATTAGATTTTAAAAAAGTTTAGCAGTAGTCATTAAAGATCTGGCCAAAATATGTTATCCAGGCTTCTTGATTAATATGACTTTCCTCAACTGGAGCATCTCTACCAAAGCTACATTCAGATTCAAAATATTAAAGCTTTATAAATTGTTAAATTGTCAACATCTTATGTCAAAATATACAAAAAGTAAATATCTTTAAATCGACAAATCATACTTGATTTTACTAGTCATTTGCTAGTCCAAGCCTAATTGAAAAGTCTAAATCACTGTTTTTTTTGCCCATAAGGTTCCCGTGATTAGGAGGTTTAAGCGCAAAATGAACAAAAAACACACGCGTGCGCATACCCACTTACTCACCCACTTCAGGCTTTTTGTTACAGGTTCTGGAATGCCTAGTTATTTGATAGGTTCAGCAGATGATTCTAGATTTCAGAACATCTCCAAATTTGAGCTTCTCTCCAAAATATTCCGCTGCCCAATTCAGTCTTCAGAGGCATATGTAACGTTTGTTTTGAACTTTTTAACAGAATGAATGATTTTTTCACAGGGACTGAAGGTACTGGCATTGTGAGTGCGCGTACCGCACTGAACATGACACGCAATGACTGGGTTTCCCTTCTCCAATATTCAAGTTGTCACAGGGCACTTTGCATGCCATATACAAGCCAAAATTGTGTTTGAACTCTTCTGCCTGGCAAGGGAAAATACACAGAATATTTTTATGGTTGCTAAAATTATGTGACATCTGGGCCTTGATAAATGGATCAAACACTTTACAATTGGCGAAAAGAAATCCCGATCCATAGTCTGTTGAGTACATTGCCTCAATTATATGGTTGCCTTCAGTTTACTTTTAAATTCTGATGCGAAAGCATACATTGCAGATGAAAGAGATCATCTTTTGGAGCACGTTTACTTGCCTTCTAGTTTTTGTAAGGTATTATCTATATCAACAGCAACTTGTAAATCACAGTTAAGTGATTAAGTTACGTTAAGGGATCAGTGTGACATATTGGGGACCATTCGTTTTCATTTGGAAAGACCCCACCTGGATTTTCCCAAAAAATACACAAAGAAAAGAGAACTTGCAATACAGTTGTCATGAGTTTCCATCATCCTTGACCATCCAGCATAATTTCATTGCCTTCTTTGAGCTGACTGCATCCTCCTCTTTAATGATAGAATATGTCACTCTGTCCCAGTGTGCATGAATGAATTTTCCTGCCTCGAGCCAGGAAAACCATTGCAATTGTATAACGAGGAGGCAGGGGCACACAAAAGGGCTCAAGTTGTTGCTTGACAGACCTTAAAAATGCTCACCTTTGCCTGTTGGTATGTTTAATTGCTGGAAAATACATTTCAAATTCATTGATGTCACCGAAATCATTCTGATTGCATGATCAAAGCCTACATGGAAAAGATGAGCAATTCATGGAATGTGCAGCAGATGTTGATGCACGTATTTCAAGACTTTCGTTAAGCATTGCATTTGTTTTGCGGAGCGTTGTTGGTTGATGCAGTTTTCATATGTTTTGCTGTACTCTCCAGCATATCTTGAATCCAAATTGAAATGACCCCTGCATTGCACTGAAGAACAACAAAGGATTTAAATGATATTTATTGATTTATATTTGTCACTTAAGAACACTGCAGGGATGCTAATTGCTGGCTATCTGGCAAGCTCTGGAGTTGCATCAGATGAGAGAATTTCTCATCGCTCAAAAGATCCCTAGTTGAGTGAAAACTTGAGGCAGATATTTTTCTTTCACCTGATGATGATCTGAGCAAGTGCATGCTCCCAGTGGATATCTGAAGCAGAATTAATAAAAAGCTCAGGACTGCATTCACTCAGATTGCCTCAATGCACAACATGAATACCAGATAGTATGAAAATCTGCAGCTTTTCTCTCATTCTTACCAAACATGTTTGTCATGTTTTTGTTTGTTTGTTTATTTTAAATATCATGAGACTTACATCCTACTGCTGAACATGAGAATAGTGTCTGTCATGAGATGTCTGTTTTATAAACTTTGCAGTTCAATATGTCCTTGTCTCCCTTTCCAGACTTTGTCACTGTTTTAAATTTGAGATCAGTGTATTTGCTACAATATTTCTTTAGGGATTTTCTTCTGCAAACTGTAATAGAAATAAAACAACAGAAAGCCTCCTTTATTGTACATGGGCAGCTGAACGGCATGCCATAAATATACTTGCATTTATGCTGTTCCTCAACTTTGACCCCCACACACTGGAATGAATGCTAACACCAGAGCCACTGGTTGTAGCAGAGTATAAATACATGCTTTATGTAGCATCCATTACAACATATTTTATATGCTTTAAGGTGGGAGTCTAATACTCAAGCAGTATTTTTCTTACTTTGCCCATCTCTAAAAGTTTTATTGATGGAAATTTTTTTTGTCAGTCTGTGTGCTTATGGTGAAATCGATATTTACCAATAAAAATCAAATCCTTCCAAATCTATTTACATTCAGTGAATTCTGACCCTTTTATGGCAGCTTTCACATTCTACAAGCAGCTGCTGTGACTTCCTGTGCTATTCTATTAAAGAACTTTGCATTCTTCTGCCCCCCCCCCTTCACCCATATCCCCATCTAGGGTAGTTGATAGCTACTCTGTGGACCAGTTTGGAAGCAAGTGCTGTGGAAGCAAGACAGCTGTCACCTGCTCCAAAGTCAGTGTGTGTCTCTTCTGTGGAACACTTGACCTCAGCTAATTTGTGATGCATGTACTTTTAAATCTGAAACTCAGTTACTTCATAAGGCATTACTGCATGTAACTGGACTGACTGATAGATATATATTTATCTATCATAATAGATAAGTAGAGGAATTACAGTCAAGGCTGTCTGATCAGTTCCTTTTGGGTTTGGTAGCTGGAATGTGTGTTGTCATTAAGTTCTTCCTGCCCCTTACCCACCTTTACAGAACACTGAATAAACATCAGTTCAGGTTGATATGCTCTGTGGATTACAACTGTGTAATTGTTCTGCTAGTAGGTAATGTTCAATGCTGTATAAAGTACTCAAATTTCTAATCTTGGAGTTTCTTTTGTTAGTTTGAAACTGAGATTGGCTTATTTTATTTATTAGGAAAACTTGGTCATTGGAAGAGTTTACTCTTTTGCTCACCAAACATATTTTATAGGACTTTTATGCCAATGGCTCTAGGTGTCTTCAGACAGACTAGTTTTATTGTAAGGCCTGCTCTGATCTTGCTTTGTTATTTGACTATGCAGTATTATGAGAGACCACAGCTTTCTGTACTGGAACGCAGAGCTTAATGGAAAACTTGCGTGAGACTTTGTGGGTTCTGCAACTTAAAAGTAGGTCAAGAAAAAAGCATTAGATAATGAAAAGTCTTATCTATCAGATCATTTATAGGGTTTCATAATTGGTTATCTAGGGCACTTGTTGATAGTTTCCAGAAACAAGGAATTACTGGTTCATCAGTTTCACTGTGCTGCAGAAAAAAGTAGGCTGTTTTTTGGTAATGAAACAAAAATACTTCCTTAAGTATACTGTTGAAACTCATTTTAGTTGCAAGGGACATATCTAGTTTGTATTTAGAATCAACCAGTGTAACTGACAAAGAATGAGAGAGCTGGAACAATTTACTCCCGATATCCGATTAACTGGACTACTTGAGGAAAGATGGGTCAAGTTGGAGGAACTAGTTATAAATAAATTGATGTTTATAGTTGTAAGTAAATATATTTAGTGTAACCCATAATTAACCTGTATTCTTTTATCTTGCACAACTGATACCCTCTTTTACTAGGTAGAGATAAGAAAATAAATTAGCGTTCAGTTTAAAGTAAATAGAAAATGTTATTGAATTCAAAATGCAAAATCTTTCAATGGAATATATAATATAAAGAAGAAAAATTGTTTATATACCCTCTTAGAATGAAACAAGTGTCTTCTGACTTGCAGAGGGTTGTGGTGGTTTCTTACTACAAAAACATAACATCCTAATGCTGTGGAAGTCTGTATGCCATTATAAGATCATAGAACCTCAAAGTCATCAAGTCCAGCCCTTTTAGCTGAGGCGGGACCAAGTAAACCAAATCAGCCCTTACAAGCATTTTGTCCAGCTAGTTCTTAAAAACCTCCAATGTTAGGGATTCCACAACTTCCCTTGGAAGCCTTTTCCAGAGCTTAACTACCCTTATATTTAGCTTTTTTTTTTAAAAAAAAATTCCTTCCTAATAACTGAATTCTCCTTGGCTATAGATCAGAGATTCTCAAAGTGGGGGCCATGATCTCTTGCGGTCACAAGGTTATTAAGGGGGGGATTGCGAGCTGTTAGACCCCACACATGCTGGTAAAGGTGGCATGGCATGGGGGAGGAGGGGGCATCACTTTTTGGAGGGTTCGTCACAGCCTGAAATATTTTCAAAGGGGAGTCCCAGCAAAAAAAAAAGTTTGAGAACCTTTGCTAAGCTAATTAATTTTTGTCCTGCCTTCAGTGGAGATAGAGAACAATCAATTAGTGTCCTCTTTTATCACAGCCCTTCCCATACCTGAAGATTATCAGGCCCCACTCAGTCGTCTTTTTTCAAGATTAGCCATGCCCAGCTTTTTTTAAAACCTTTTTCCTCATGTGAAGGGTTTAGAGAAGCTGATGATATTTTTGTTGCTGTCCCCTCTGGACTCTTTCCAGTTTAGGAAAATGTGGACAAAGTGTGGTGCCCAGATTTGGACACGGTACTCCAGCTGAGGCCCCGTGACTCCCGAATAGAGTGGAACAATTACCTACTGTCTTACATTTAACACTCTTGTCAATGTACCCCCAAAATATTAACCTTTTTCACAACAGCTTCACATTGATTCATATTTAATTTGTCTACTGTAACCCTCAATCCTTTTCAGCAGTGTTATCAACGAGCCAGTTATTCCTCATTTTGTAGTTGTGCATTTGATTTTCTTTTCTTTATAAGTGAAGTACTTTGCACTTGTCTTTATTGGCTTGTTGATTTCAGACCAATTCTCCATTTTATCAAAATTGTTCTGAGTTTTAATGCTGTTCTCCATAGTGCTTGTAACCCCACAGTGCAGCTTGGTGTGAACTGTAGGTTTTATAAGCATTGTTGCTACTCTACTATCCAAGTAATTAATAAAAATAGTGAATAGAACCAGACCCAGGACTGACCCTTATGTGACCCATAGATATGGCCTCCCCTTTTGACAGTGACCCATTGATAACTACTCTTTTAGAATAGTCTTTCAACCAGTTGGGACATGCCTTACAGTAATTTTATCTAGAGAACATTTCCCTAGTTTGCTTATGAGACTGTCATGTGGAACTGTGTCAAAAGCCTTACTAAAATCAAGATATATAATATTTACTGCTTCTCCCTATCCACTATACCATTATCCCTGTCAAAGAAGGAATCTAAGTTGATTTGGCATGATTTGTTCTTGACAAATTCATGCTGGCTATTGATTATATTTCTGTTATCCTCTAGGTGCTTACAAATTGATTGTTTAATCATTTGATCCAGTATCTTTCCAGGTCTCGAATTTAGGCTGACTGGTCTGTCATTTCCTGGGTCCTCTTTATTCCCCTTTTTAAAGATAGGTACTGTGTTTGCCCTTGTCCACTCCTCTGGGGCCTCACCGCTCCTCCAAGAGTTCTCAAAGATAATAGCTAAAGTAATGTTAGAACCATTAGTTCCCGAGTACCCGAAGATGAATTTCCTCAGACACTGCCTTCTTGAATACATCTTCTTACCTAAGACCTGGTCTACACTGCCAGCGAAATTCGGCGGCAGTTGACAGGAGTTATGCAAGCTACGCAGAGCATCTTGCATAACTCCTGTCGACTTCATAGCTTCCGTTTAGCGCTCTGTCTCCACTGTGCTGCGCCAACGGGAAATGCATGCCTGTCGACGCAACGCTTCGTTTTTTGGGGAGGTGGTTGTATTAGCTCAACTTCCAGATTGAGCGGCACTGCAGATATGCTCAATCAATCGAACCAGATAAGTAGTGGCAAATTCGCCGCCGTCAGATCTGTCAATGTAGACATAGCCTAAGTATTCTTTAATCTGTTCTTCCTCTATTTTGGCTTGTGCTTCTTCCTCCTTGTTGTTAACATTAATAGTGTTGACTATCTTGTATTAAATATTTAGTAAAGACTGAAGCAAAATAGGTATGGAACACCTCAGCCTTCTCAATGTCATCAGTTATTATTCTCTCATTTGCCACTAAGTTGAGTGACCTACACTTTCCCTCATCTTTCTTTTGCACCTAATGTATTTAGAGAACCTCTTCTTATTGCCTTTTATGTCCCTTACTATTGTCCTTAGCTTTTCTGATTTTGTCCCTACATGTTTGTGTTATTCTTTTGTACTTATGTGCAGTGTTGTTGCAATGTGGGTCCCAGGACATTAGAGAAACAAGGTGGGTGAGGTAATATCTTTTATTGGACCAACTTCTTTTGGTGAGAGAAAGCTACACAGAAGATCAAACAATTAGTTTAGCCTATGGAATTAGCGCATAATCTGAGGGACAATGAAAGGTGAAGTGGCCCATTAGCACCTCTGTAGTCATAGGATAAAAGGTGGAATTAGTAGGTTCAGGTTGTTATAATAATCCATAAACCAAGTATCTTTATTAAGACATGATTTTCAGTGTCTAGCAAAGTTTTATGAATTTATGCTCTCAAGCTTGTCTCTTGAAAGTGTTGTACAGGTTTCCTTGATGATAAGGACTGATAGGTCAAACATAGAATGAACGCTTTGTGAAAAGTGTCTGCCTGCAGATGATGTGGTCTTTGTCTTTTATCATTTTCCTGTGTGTGAGTTCATTCATTCTTGTATTTAGCTGTGACATTGAGTATCTTTCCCAGAGCTGAGGAAGAGCTCTGTGTAGCTCGAAATTTTGTCTCTCACAAACAGAAGTTGGTCCGATATATTACCTCACCCACATTCTTTGTCCTCTTTAGCAATTATTGTCTGCTACTTTTTTAGGATTCCTTTGATTTTTAGGTAAAGATATTTTCATATTTTCTATATTTAGTATGTTTGAGAAACTGTCAGCTGTCCTGTACTCTTTTATCCCTTAGATTTTTTTCCTTGGGACCTACCAGATCTGACTTCGTTAAAGTCTATCTTTTGAAGTCCGTTGTCCTAATACTGCTTCTTTCCTTGCTCCTTCCTTTTGATAGAATACCAACATCTGTCATTTTCTGGTCACTTCCACCCAAATTGCCTTCCACCTTCAGATTCTTAAAGCAATCCCTCCCTATTGGTTAGAATCAAGTCTGAAATGGCAGTCCCAGTGTTACTTCCTTTGCTTTCTGCAACAAAGTTGCCCTCAGTAGGTTCCAAGAACTTAGTGGAGATTGTGTTTTGCTGTATGACTTTTCCGATAGATGTTTGATAGTAACTGGGGACTTTAACTACCCAACTATCTGCTGTATTGTGTTTGACCTAGGATTTCTTTTGGTTTGACCCAATGTTCAGTAGAAATATCACTTCTCGTATAGATAATTGTGACATTGGCTTTGACATGTCCCGAATTTGTAGGGGGAGCCACCTGGGACTTACATGAATGGCTCTAGCGTCACTGTTGGAGGTGCCAAAGTTCGAAGGATTAAAACAGAGTCTGGTTCGTGTTTTCTTTGAGGCTGTGATTATACATGGAATTATGACTATTGTCACTGGCAGCATGTCTGTGCATTTTGGAGTTACTGCTCCAGAATCAGAAACTGCAATGCATGTTCCATCATGTCTTTTTTGGTGGACTCACGATGTAGTTCTTTTAACATCTGGGAATTGTGGGAAGCACAGCTGCCCTTGCTGATTGTTACAACTACAGCCTCTAGGCCTTTGATGCAGCAACCTTTCTGCAGGTGTTGAAAGTGGGAGACTGAATTCTGTTAGATTTGTGTATATTTCCTGCAAGCTGCCATGGCTATATCTCCCTTAGTACAATTTTTGTTTATTTTCAGACTTATTTTGATTTGGAGACTTTTTATAACTGTGTGCAGTAAATGGTAATGTATTCAGTTATTACTTTGCATGATCTACAGATATTGACTTACAAGAACTGTATCTCCAAATTCTATTTCCTGTGTTTCACAGAACTAGTAGGTGGTTTCCTTCCTTGTCTGAGGAATTAATTGAATTCAAATAAAGGAAACTCTTGTTGCTCAAGTTTAGAAATCAGTTGTCTTCACCATCAAGAGAAACAAATAACGTTTTGCTCCTGGCAGTGACTTTGTCTGTTGAACCTTGCATTCTGACATCACTAGCTGCCTTCTAAAGCCTGGGAACATGTACGACGCATGGAGACTTTCTGCAGCATAGATGTATTTAAATAATCCAACAGTTATTCACAGCCCTGGGAAAGATAAATGTAAAACTTTTTAAATTAACAGTAGTTGCTTCCCCTTCCTTTGTTAGTTAACACTAAATTTGTCTGCTAGAAATCTTGTTAATGTGAACTTAATCTAGTGGAGAAGGTTTTATTTTTATTTTTTTGAAGATTCTTCTTCCAGAAGAAAGTAAAAGTGTTTGGGAGATAATGAGTTCAAGTGTTATCTTACTGCTTAATTTTTCTCAGTGCTTCTGGTCCATCACAATTCAAACAGTACAGCCTAAAAGTGTAAATTAATTTTTCTACGTTGATCATAACAAGTACCTGATGATGATTTTTGGTGGAATTATTTCACTGCTGTAGCAGTTTCTATAGACTTCATAGGTGTGTTACCCAATTGCCCATGACTCTGATGGGGGGCAGATGGCAAGAAGCTACTTGGGGTCAGGGAGCCTGGCCTTGTGGGACCAGAAGAGAGAGAACCACTACATGGGGAAACAATCTGGTTAGGAAAAGAGTCCAGGATCTTGTTTTCCTTGCAAAATTAACTCAAGTTAACTGCGATGAAGACCGCATAAATGTCTAGAGACTGCTCCCCCCCCCCCCCCAAAAAAAAAAAAAAAAAAAAATTCACTTAATGTGCCAGAATTCAACTTTATAAACAACCATACATAAAGAAATGCTTTTTTTTTTTTTTTTTTTTAATTAGTTATGCATTTTTATGTTTGGGTGTCAATGACTTTATGATAAATATATTTAGCTCCTTTGTCAAGTAAAAAGACCTTTTTCAAGGAGTCAGAGTAACATGATCACCCTGAAAGCTAAAGTGGGCTCTTGTGCATGCCATTTAAATTGTAAATGTAAATGTTTCTGCCCCTCATGTTAAAGTTCAGCGTCCTTGAGAACTAAAATAATGAAGTTTTTTTTTCCTTTTAATTGAAAGACCTTTTTTCACTTGCTAAACTTTTTTCTTGCTTGGGAATTTATTTAGTTCTCATGTTGATGGACCTTTAATATTAATACAGTGCTTTCCTGTCATTTTCCTAACAAATGCATTAGGAATTTTCTTTTACAAGCTGTAAAGTGTAATTAGTAAAGAAATATTTTTTTTGTATAGAACCACTGGATACAGTAGAAAAACACAAAAAAGGAACATTTATGAGAAGGATTTTTCAGTGATTTTATAAAATGGGACACTCTTTATGTGTATTTACAAAACAAACAGACCACAGGACAATTCCAAACATGGGATGAATTTTCAAAACTTGCAATTATAGCACTTAAAACTGAAATGAAATTTCAGCAAATGAAATTTAAGTGAAACTTAAATGGTGTAAAACTTAACTCTGTAGAATCATTCATTTTATCTGTTTGTTTGTTTTTTGACACAGAACAAGTAGCTATGGCTTCTCTTACCCACAAATTCTTTCCAAGCTTCTACAAAGATAGCTATGCACAGTATTTCAGCTCATGTTTCATTTGACATTAACTGATGGTTGCTTTAGTGATATAATGAGGAGGATTGGGGATTTGCTGAGAATTGAAATGTCTCCTGTGATTAGGAAATTATTGGAAGTAGATGCGTCTCCTCTTCAGATGAAGTGATGAAAACCTGTGTTGATAAGACTTGTTAGGCATAAAGCAGGAAGGTTGGAGGTAGGGATCTTTCTCTTAGTTCAAATAAGTGGATATACTTCCAGAACATAAGAAAAACATTAGATAGCTTTTATGATACACAAGGAGTATAGGACATAAAGTGAAAGTAATGCCTAGTAGGTCATTAAATAAGGTTTAGTGGAATAATTCTTATAAGTGGAATGTCAATATAAAGGTATAGTTTACTTAGCAATAAACAGAAGGATGATGTCAAAAGTGCATGCCCAAAGAATTTCACCGCCAATTATCACTAGAAAGATATAAAGAATGGAAGAAACAATGCAAGAAACATTATTCTGGGCATCTGCTGCAGACCACCTGGACTGGATGATAGTGGGAATGAAAAATCTACTGATCTATTTTCAAGAAACTTGAATTCACAGGACACTATATTCATAGGGGACATTTTTACTACCCAGAGTAAGATGGTTAACACTTGCCCAAATGTGTGCCAATGAGTTTTCTAAGTTAAGAGGACTTTATGTTCTTAAAGTGGTAATGATATCTTGAATTACCTACTTGCTGATGCAGCAGAACTGAGTAAATATAAAGGAGAATAATGGCATCATCGACCAGTATAAGAAATGGGTTGACAGAATGTAGAAGTACAAAAACATTTTATTGTAAAAAAGCATATTTTGGAGTAATTTCAGAAATCTACAGTTCAAGATGCAGTGGGTGAAATTAAAATTTGATGGGTCACATGTTACATTGTGTAGAGTAGCAGCATTTGCACAAGTTCTTTTGCTCATATCTGCTGTAAAAGCAATTTTGATGTCACTTACACCTGAGAAAACTGTTTGTTCTAAGATCAAGGCCTTGTCGACATTAGAAAGCTTTGTCGATCGTAGTTACATCAGTTATTAAAAAAAATGCTGTAATTACAGCGCTTGCACCTGTCCACACAGCACTCGTGTCACCAAAGCACGTCCACACTTGGTGCTCTAGCATCGACAGTGAGAGCAGTGCACTCTGGGTAGCTATGCCACTGCAACTCACCACCTTGTGCCACTAGGAGTTGTGGGAAGGCACAGAGGATTGCAGTGCATTGTGGGTGCAGGCTTAATGTTCCATGATGCATTGATTTCCGTCGCATTGTTCCTTGCATTCCCAGCTGTGTTTTCGTGGCGTTTTTCATCAGCCTCTGTTTCCTGAGCACCCATCATCTCTATCTGAAAGGATGTATCCTACACTGATCTACACTGTTCCTGTCAGAGTTCTGAACATATCGTGGCTGGTCGCACAGTATATCACGAGCTCACAATCGGAACAGGAATCTGAAGCGCCTGACTTGCTTTTAGGAGCGTGAGACAAGCACTGAGATTGCATCGTTATGCAGATCTGGGATGATGAGCAGTGGTTGCAGAATTTTTGGATGTGCAAAGCCTCCTTCATGGAATCAGTTTGGAGTCGGGAAATCCACCATTGGAATTACCGCAAGTGCGCAGATCTATTGACCACATTCTGCTATGAAGGACTGTGACTCTGGGAGATGTTTGTGAAATAGTGGATGGCTTTTCATGGATGGGATTCCGTAACTCTGGCAGGTCAATAGATGGCGTGCATATCCCAATTCTGGCCCTGGACCATCTCACGATGGAGTACATCAATCGAAAGGGGTGCTTCTCTATGGTACTGCAGGCGCTTGTGGATTGCCGTGGGTATTTCACTGACATCAAAGTTGGTTGGTCAGGGAAGGTGCATGATGTACGCATTGTCAGGAACACTGGCTTGTACAGGAAGCTACAAGCAGAGACTCTTTCCAGACGAAAAGATTTCAATGGGGCATGTTAAGATGTCCATAGTGGTCCTGGGAGACCCAGCCTACCCATATGCCATGACTCATGAAGCCTTACAGAGGCAACCTGGATAGCAGCAAGAAGTGCTTCAATAACAGGCTGAGCACGTGCCAAATGACTGTTGAATGTGCATTTGGCAGATTAAAAGCTCTCTGGAGTTGCTTTCATGGCAGCTAGACCTAAATGAGGATGATATTCCCCTGGTTATCATTGCTTGCTGTGTGCTCCACAATTTATATGAAACTAAGGGTGAAAAGTTTGCTCCGGGTGGACTGCAGAGGCGGATCGCCTTGTATCAGAATATGAACAGCCAGATGCTAGGGGTATTAGAGAGAGACAATGGGAGCCAATTCAGATAAGGGAAGCATTGAGGGCCCATTTTGAGAACAAGAACCAACAAGGTGTTTTTGTGAACAGCACTGTGCCATTCTATTACTGCTATCCAGCTTGAGCTCTGTATCAGTGCCAGGTGAAAGTACCATGTGCAACACAGAAATAGAGTGCTTATTGTTCTCTCATCTTGTCTTTTATTAAATGGAAGCAGTTTACAACACAAACAAAACATCGGGCTGGATGGGAGAAAAGTGTGAGGGGCAGTGCGAGCTGATAGCTGGGTGTAAGTTCAGCTATTGCTCTCGTAGCTGTCTGAAGGGGTAAAGGGTAACGAGATGGGCTGGGAGTTTGGTAGGAATGAGTGTGGGGAGTTCATGAAAAGCAGTTCTGTGGTGATTGCGGGTTGTGTGTGTGGGGGGAGCGGGGGGAAGGGCAGATGAGCATGCATGAACTGTCTGCAGTGTCATGATTCTATTTAGTAGCTCCATGAGCTTCAATATGGCCTTGATCATGCACTCATGACCTGCCACCGTCCAGTCATGGTTTTCCCTCGTTCCTGTCTGTCTATTTTCTGACTTTTGGACACAGATTGTCTCCATGCCCTTTTTTCTTTTTCTGCTGCCACAGAGGGCTGGAGGGGTTCTTGGAACATCTCCTCTTTGCTTCCTCAAGGTTGCTGCTTTATCAGCTGGTGATGCTCAGGTGGTGTGGGGGGTTTAGCTGTGAAGGTCACATCTGTAGAAGCACAAGAAACAATGAACAGAATCATTACTGTGTGTGCCCTAACATTATAGATGTTAAACAAACCTCTTTCTCACTGTCCCCTGGGAAGGGCACAGCTCTGTGATCAGTTTGGGCTTTAAAGGGGGAGTGGCTGCAGAGTAACAGAGTTCAAACTGATGGTCAGAGCGGTCAGGATGGGCACTGTGGGATACTTCTGTAGGCCGTTTACGACAACATAACCAACCGCAGTGTCTAGACTGATGCTTTGTTCATTTAAGTTGGGTGAAGAAAGCTCTACGCCTCTTATCAAGGTGGTTTTATTTTTTGGAGAAAACGACAATTTTGTTGGCAGGGGGGTGGCAGGGTGGACTGTTTTGTCGAAAAAAGCTGACTTAGGTCAACAAAACAGTCTAGTGTAGACCAGACCCAAGAAATGTATTCCTATGGTTGTGGCCATGAAACCAAAAAAGTACGGCATACCTTCTCTCTGCACGCACAAAGTGAGGATAGGTAAGAGGAACTGAGATGTAATTCCTTGGAAGTTAAGCCTGACACAAGACCAAGAAGAACCTGAGAAACAAAAGGCCTCTCAAACATCCTGTTAGTTTTTTGTTGTTGTATAAGCTAAAAACATTTCATATTAGTACATACTACATAAATATTTCCCTATCTAGGGATTTAATCTTGTGAGAATAGCTGTATATGCTAAGGATAGGGTAAAGAGACTGTTACAAAGTTGTGAAATGCCAAAGGCAGAAAACTTGGTTATATTAGTTAGCTGATTCTGGTTCCTTAACCCTTTAAAATCTTCTGGCAATTCCCAGGTTAGCTCATCTAATCTAAAGCCCTTGCTAGTGTTTGTCCCTGCACTTTAGTTAATCAAGGGCTCCAGGAGTGGTCTGGTAGTTTTAAAAATTGTCAGACTTTGCTTAGAACATATGCGAGGTGCACTTTTTTTAGTGGAGATGTGTATAAGCCTATATACTAAAAGCTTGCTAGATAGTGTATTTTGTCTTAAACGCAAAAGGTTGAGTGAAGTTTTTGTCGTCTCACAACATGTTACTAGGCATGTACTTATGGCTGAGAGTTCTACACATTTATATCTTTAAATGATTGCTTTTTATTGACTCTCTTAAAAAATAAAAACAAATGACAAGTGTGTAAAAAGGGGTGGCTTCTCAGTGAAATGTGAACTTGCTTGAGGAGTGGTGTGTAGGGAGGAAAAGATTCTCACACAGGTACAAGTAGATAAGTGCCTGGCTGAGGAACGAGCCTGCACCTGGAATATTAAAGGGTTCATACACCCTATGAAGAAAATTCTAATGCAGTTAAAAAGAAACATAATACATAGTGCATTTTCCCAAACAACCTTTTACATTAAAATCAATAGACGTTACAATGAGCCTGGGTAGGAAAAGTGTTTTTGAAGGAAGGCAAGGCGAATGGAGAATTTAAAAATAAATAAATAAATAAGGCCAGACCTACTCTCTGCTTTAGGCCACCTTCCTCCACTAAGGATTTTCTGTTCTATAGGGAGACTAGAGTGAAACAAGGTAGCAAAGTGTAGCAGATGCAGTTCTGGGCAAGGAGCAGAGTGAGGTGTTCTTGTGTATGTCACTTTTAAAAAGGGTGGTACATATTGTCATAAGGACTTGGCATGGTAGGAATTTTCAAACCTGTATTGACTGCTAGCTAGTATTAATTGGGAGTTGGGTCAATGCTATATTAATGCTTCATCTGGAAATAAGCCAGCTTTTGGTTCCCTGATAATCAGAAAGCTTGGCAGTCACATCTGGAATGTTGCCAATCTATCTGCTGTAATGAAGTCTATTGATAAACTCCCTGATCTTTGTGTGTTTGGGCATTTAGTGTTTGTAAGGAGAAAATGAAAATCCCTAGTTGCACTTAGCTATGATATTTGGTGAGATATTCAGAAATCCAGATAACCTATACCTCCTAGGTCCTGTAGCAGACTTGTAGTGTCTTTTCCAAATTGATTGCTCTCCCTTCTTGCTTTTTCTGCATGCAAGGGAGAAATGTCTGTGAATGTGTACATTATTCCACTTATTACTAGGCCGCTTGCTTGGTTCTCTGAAATATATTTCCTGGTATAAACTAATTTGGATACAATCAGGATACAGGTTTTGTTTGATTGTTGTGAAGATTAATTTGCCCTTCTCGTTCAAGTCTTCAATTTATTGAGCAATACTGGTAGGACTGTGGCATAAGGAATCATAAATGTCTGTCTTATTTACCAAAAATACTCCATCTGAATTGAGTACTCAGTTCACTTTATGAGGAAGGTTTTTGTTTTTTTAACACCTAAACGGTTCTGTCCAAAAAATAAAATGAGTTCAGGTGATTATAGTGTTTTGTGGTTGAATTTCTTTTCATATATCCACTGAAGATTTATACTATTCAGGTAGGGGCAGAACTAGCTTCCTCGTGCTGCATCATCACTGTGTGATATTGAAGGACAACTCTTAGGGATGAAACAACATTTTAATCTCTCTCAATCTGTCCTGTCTTCTGAGCGTACTTCGTTGACATCTGTCTCCAAGGAACTACAACTGGAACACAAAATCACTTCATATACTTGAAAGTATCATATGTGCCTAACAGCACGTCTCATATTTGACTTACGTTGTATCCTTTTCACACATCTTTTATCTCTCTCCAGGGCAAAAACCATGCCTTTTATATGTTCTGTGGAGCATACGTCAACTACTATGGGTAGTATTAATAGGTAACCAACAGCCATCATATAGCAACGACTTTCAATCACTGCTGGTCTGGGCTAAGTTTGAACCAGTGACTTATCCTAGGGAATATAGGCTCCATGTTCCACTGCCTATCCTCTTAGCCACTTTTCCCCCCAATCTACTGTATGTATTTGTAAAACAATCCTGCTCTAAAATGGAATCCTTAAATTATAATTTTATATATAGATATTATGTTAAAAGGCTTATCCTAATAATACTAATCCTTGAATGTAGTTTTGCTGTTAAACAAAACTAATGCTACAGGCATTAATACATCAGCTTTAATATTCAGTGACCACACTTTCCATCAACAAATGATGATGCAGTCTCTGATAATGTATGCATGTCTACAAGAACAAATCACAAAAATGTGCCAGACGATGTGAGCTGCAGTCCAGGAATTGGAGCCAGCTGCCATTTAATCTACCCAGTGCCCATCAATGTGGTGTCTAACTTCCTAGGCACCAACCTTCTTTTATTCACACTCTGGACATTTTTTTTTAAGAGGATGAAAAACACAAAACCATATAATTAATTGTGTAGAGAGGGTTTTTTGGGAAGAATTAGTATTTACGAAAATCTGAGTGATAGTGAACAACAAACTAGATGAGCTTGTAGCTTGATATATAAAACTTTTGAGCTGCATATTTGGAAGCATTGCAGGCATCAGAGGGGGCAATAGTTCTTATTGATGGCTCTGGTAAGTTGGAATCTGGAATACTGTGTTTGGTTCTAGGCACCTCAGTGAAAGAAAATGGTCAAACATGAAGGAATTTATAGGAGAGCAGTAAAAGTGATTAATGCTGACCAGTATTGATGTTTTTTTTTTGAGGGCACATTGCAGAAGAAGTAATTTTCTTTTCAAGCTTGGAATATTAAGGTGGAACATCAGACTCTTCAAATACTGTAGACAGTTAATGCAAAGAAGAGGAAAAAGTGGTTTCCTAGTAGAGTATAACTAAAAGTAATAGGATGAAAGTAGTGATGCAAAATATGAAAGATGGTGAATATCAAAATTATATTCCTGGCAATGAGATGTAATAAGCAGTTAAATAAAGGAAGTTGTGGAAACCCCTTTGCTTGGCACTCTGAAAACTAGATTGCACAAATCACTGTGGAGAACAATCCTGCATGTCCAGAAAGAGGGAGTAAATGAGCAGTCTCTAATGTTTAATTGACTTTAATGGAATCCAACTGTAAATTGTCCCTATGTAAAATCTAAATATGGGGGGGGGGGAGGTGGAAAAGTGGAATTGTAGCCACACAACTCTGAGGGGCTGATTAAGGTTAATCAAGGCCTGGATCCACAGGAGACCTCTGGATGCTTCCAACAGACACATTTATTTTCCCAGCCTAAAAACACCCTGGACATAATCTTTCAGCCTAGACACTTACTCCCATCCATCCCATCCTGGACAGAATAGTTCCTGAGATCCCCAATGCTGTTGTCACCTTGCTTCTCTGACCATTTAGCATGAAATGGAATTTAAAAACCTTGCCTTCGATAGTCATGTCCTTGGGTGCTGGTAGAATGGTCATTCTTAGTTAATTAGCTGTCAGCCAGTCCACAATCCCTCAGTCAGAGCAGTGTAATCAGCATGATATCTTCATCATGAGACTAAGTTGCTAAAACAGCAGCGGTATGTCAGCTTGTGCTCCCTCCACCACATGGTCCTTTGCAGGTTCTATGATAATATTGCATGGCAGAGGGGGAGGGATGGTGATGGTACACTATCCCTTTTAACCTGACTACATCTCTAGGAGCTGGTTAGCAGTAGTTGGCTAATAGATTCTTTGCCTGCTGCTCCTTCTGCTTCCCTTTCTCTTGGGATCACAAGGTTACATGACTTAAGGGGATGGTATTGGAGTGTGTTTCATCTGTCCCTTCTCCACTGTATCTGTCAGGCAGTAAACATAATCTGCCCTGAGACAGCCACTTACTGCTGCCCTCTGCTCTGTCATTACCAGATGCGCGAAGGTCTGAACATTGAGCCTGGATCCCCAGAATCTAATGTTTAAACCTTCTGTGTCTTCCATTAAATTAATGAAGTTTTGGTCGTTACCCTTACGTTGTTCCAAAGTTTGTAAGCCTAAACATCTGTGAACACATTTACAAATCAATTAGAATCTTAAGGATTATTAAAGGGCACAGTAAATGCTTTTTGTCTCGTGTATAGTCCTCCAAAATAATAAAGATCTCAGGAATCATTCAATAACTACTTCTGACAAGATGTTGCATCATTTCTAGATTTTGAGTTCTGAATTTGGACGATGTGGAATTACTCAAGAAAATGCATGCTGCCACCTCAAAAGTCATAATATGAGATTTGGATAATACTGTAGACAGGTTGAATCCTTCCAGAAGAAGGAAAGTTGGCATTCTGATTAATCAAGACAAACAGATTAATGCCATCAAAAAATAACCCTACTGTATTTCTAAACTCTGTCAAGGAAGTTTGAGTTCCCAGTTTCTTAAGTATTTCTAAATTGATGTGTACAGTACAGAGTTAGTCTGAGAAACACAAGCTTGAGGATAAAATCCAATTTAATGTCTTTCACTTTGAACACTGCATCTTTGTGGTGAAGGAACAGTTGATGCATTATCATCTTTGGAGAATACTAACAGGTAGCGTAATCATGGATTTAAATAATTTGTTGATAAAAAGTAAATTACCTAGCTATAATTGAGCAATCAAGAGGTGAGCTCCTCCACAATATTAGCTTGGAGTATAGAGGTACTCCAATTTCTGGGTTATTTTTAACCTAGGTAAACTAAACTGTGCTCATTTGTCACAATAGATACTGCCTTTTAAAGACTTAAAAGCTGTTTTGGTCTACTCATGGAAAGATTAAAGGCTATGAGATGCCATTGGGTGCCAGTCCTCGTCATCTATTCTTCCCCAGTGCATAAAAATCTGGTGAATTCTGTTTCCTAATATCCAAGGTTCTTTATGTTGATTTGTGACTTTTGCCCATATTTTCCAATCTGCTAAATTAATAGATTATAATCTATTTTTAAAATAGTTTGCTTTTTAGAGATGTTTAGTTAGTTTAAACTATCTCAATTATCCAAAATGAGGTTTGTTGCCATATTCTTGTGTATTAGCACTAAAGCTTTTGTTTTAGTTCTGAAAGGATAATTTATTATACGAAAACATTTGGAGTTGGGAGTGGGTTCACCTTGAATGTTACCTTTCTTCTAGCAGTGTGTTTTGTTCAACTGTAAAATAACTTGACTATGATAATTTATTAAGTGAAATCTATGTGTAGGTTTTACTGAAACAATATTTTCATTAAAACAGTGAGAGTACTGTGGCACCTTAAAACTAACAAATTTATTTGGGCATAAACTTTCGTGGGCAGAAACCCACTTCATCAGAAGCAATATCTTCATTGAAAATATTCTATTTTGTGACTTGCTTAAATTCTTAAGTTACATATTTTTATAGTATCTCTCTTGTTAAAATAGTTTCCTTTCAGAAACCGAATAAAGTATGTCTGATGCTAATGATAATAAAATGACTTTATTATGTACACTTGTTTCTTGCCCATATGTGTGCTAGAATGCTGTGAATAAAGCCTAGCTGACCGGCATATATCCATAATGAAGAAACTATATAGAAACAATGCATTACACTGAGTCATGTGAGCCAAGAGTTAGGAGATCTCAACACTATTGTGAAAGGATTTACTGTGGTTGAGAATCCGAGTACCTATTGAGTAAATATAAATGTTTCTAAAATGTATATTAACAGTAATGTGATGGCTTATTCATCTTTCCTTGAGCACAGTTTGGTTCTAGAGAATAATTGTGACCAGGGTCAGGCCCTGTATGCGCTATTGGCTAAACCCTGGCTAAACTGATCTTGGCGGGGGTGCTGCATTCCTTAAGTCTTCAAACACCCACTTTAGCTTACATTGGTCCTTAAAAGTGAATGTAATTACTTTTAAAAGAAAATGTGTGTGTAATTGTCTCTTTAGATAGTCCTCAAAGAAACTTCCAAAGAAGTTGGTGCTGTCAAGAAGCAGTCCCCACTCCCTTCTCTCTCTCTCTTCGCCTCCACCCTAATCTCCCTCCCCTCCCCACAAGGTTCTAGCCTTTGGAGCATTGATTAGTCCAGATGTTTGAAATCTGAGTGGTAAACCCATTCCTGGTAGTAAGTGGCAGGGCTGAGCTAAGCAGGGAAGACTTGGTATAAAAGTCACTTGTTAGGTGAATTTGAGAGCCACAAGCAGATGTAGCTAATAGGAAAGTTTAGGACGGAGACGCTCCAGTTGCAGGTTCTGTGCTTGGACATAGCAGGACCTGGTGAGTGATGCTTTTGGTCTGTCTGAGTTGTTTGTTTGACTGTTGGTTAATTTATTCTCTGTGTATGGGCTGCATAGCTGGGTCATGGGTCCCGAAGTGAGCCCTTGGAGCCTTGATTAGTGCCTTGCCAAAGGTGGTGAGGCAGAAGATAGTGGAAGTAAACCACTGACTAGGTAAGTGGTGTAGAGTTTTGTGGAACATTGGCCCACCACCTTTCGGGGGTAGGGTCTGTATAGTTTGGATGGCCTCCACCTCAGTAGAAGGGGGACCAATCTCCATGGGGACAGTGGGGGCTTGAGTAGTCAGGAGGGTGCTAAACTAATAACTGAGAGGTTAAAAAGAGGGAAGATCTCCACTCAGCACCAAACTGAGATGTAGAGAACAAAACGAATCAAACCAGAGGATGTGAAGAGAAGAAATTCCTGAATTGCCTATACATCAATGCTGGGGAGCCTGGATAACAAACAGGAGGAATTGCAAGTGTTTATTTATGAACGTAAACTTGATCCAATTGGTGTTATTGAAACCTGGTAGGATGATTCACACTATTGGAATATTAAAATCAATGGATATAACTTATTTAGGAAGGATCAAGGGTCAAAATGGGAGGGAGGTGGCACTATGTCAAAAATAGCATTACCCTTTTCAGAGTCACTGATAACATGGAAGAAAGTGATCTTGAATGCTTATGGATCAATGTCCTAACAGACAAAGCATAAGATGGGGTATTAGTTGTTTGCTACAGATCACCAAATATGCTTTGGGGCAGGATGACTGCCTCTTCATGAACCTGTCTGTAATATGTAGGGGAAAAAAGCTGTGTGATCAAGATGGACTTCAGTGTGAGTGATATGCTGGAAGTCTCATGTTACCAATCCTAAAATATTTTTGGAATTTCTAAACATTATAGATGATGATTTCCTAATTCAAAAATGTTTTAGCCAATATGGGGGAGTTCTTTATTAAAGCTTGTCTTAACATAAAGAAGGAACTGATCACGGATCTAAAAATTCATGGTAGCTTAGGTACAAGTGATTTATTGCTCAATCACATTTGTAATGTGCAATCAGAATCAAATATAGACCAGTAATATAGATACTTGGGGGTGCTCTAATAGGGCCAGTTTCATAAAGCTGAAAACAGTTGAGTCTGATCAGCTAGAAGGAAAAAAATGATCAGAAAAATGTGAATCATAATTGGCAGTCATTTCATAACATCCTATTCCATGTCCAAAATGCCACAAATGAGAAAGAAGGCCATATTGGTTAAAAAAAACTTAACTGATTTAGAGAAGAGAAGGCTGCTCTGTGTGTGTGTGTTTTCTATGTATAAATAAATATAAAAACAAATGAAAGGGGGGAAGTTAGTAGTACTGAATATAAATTAGAAATTGTAGAAAATTGATAAGGGAAACAAGGGACTCGATAACTCTATGGCCAGCAGAATTAAGGACGGTAAGGAGGAGCTCCGGTATATTAGGAATACAAAGCATATAGACAATGGCATTGTTTCATTAATAGTTGGAAATGATTGAATTATCAATGATAATGGAGAAAAGACAGAAGTGTTCATTAAACATTTCTGTTCCATATTGGGGGGGGAGGAAGAGATAGAGGGGAATGATAAATGATGAGACACTGGTGACACACTTTTCATTCCAGTAGTACCACTGGAGGATGTTAAACAGAAGCTATTAAAGTTAGGCACTTTTAAATCAGCAGGTACAGATAATTTGGCATTCAATGATTTTAAATGCTGTCTGAGGAGCTTGCTGGAACATAAATGTTGATTTTTTTTCTACAAGTATTGGAGCACTGGGAAAATTCCAGAAGACTGGAAGACTGCTAATGTTATACCAATTTTTAAGAGTAAATGGGATGACCCAGGTAATTAAAGGCCAGGCAGCCTGATGTTGATCCTAGGCAAGATAGTGGAGCAGGATACAGGACTTGATTAATAAAGAACTAAAGGAGGGTAATGTAATTTAATGCAAATCAATATGGGTTTATGGAAAATAGATCCTGTCAGATTAACTTGGTACCTCTTTTTTTTTTTTTTTTTTTTTGGATCAGGGATTTTGGATTACAGGTTTGGTTGATAGTAAAGTAAAATCATAGTGTTGACATAGTGTACTTAAAATTCTGTAAGACATTTGACTTGGTACTGCACAACATTTTGATTAAAAAAAACTAGAATGATATAAAATTAACATGGGACACATTAAATGGATTAAAAACTGGCTAACAGAGGTCTCAGTGTACTTGTAAATGGGGAATCACCATGGAGCAGGTGTGTTTCCAGTAGGGTCTTGCAGAGATCAGTTCTTGGTGTGATGCTGTCTGAATACCCATATTACAGAATTGCAATCAATATCGTATGGGGGCTATACAAGATACCAATGGAAAAGTCATGATTCGCTAACTTTGATAAGCACATTGATATGTATGTATCAGTTTTGTATTATAAGTTCTAAATATGTATGATATATTTGATTTTCACACTTCTGCTGTGTTTCTGGGTGACATCCCCAGACAGGATGGCACCAGTGCCTGCTTAATGGCCCATCAAGGGAAATCAAATGTACAGTGAATCCAGTGAAAGATTCATGAATCCAGGGACTACACCTTGAGTCACCAGGGCATGTAGGAACATGCCTATGGACGGAGGACTCTGAGGCTTTTCCATGCCATATGCTCTGTGGCTGTGTTTGGGACAAAGGAGGTACAAGTTTCATGGCAGAAACTAAAAAATGCAGCTGCACCATCTCCATCTTGTCTCCATTCCTGCTTCCTACCTCTGGACTAACTACTCTACATCTGAAGCTGTGAAACAAAGGACTGAGATCCATCCAGATACTGGATGTACTCCAGAGGAAATGTACAAGCCTTCAAACTCCAATTCTGCTAAAAATCTGATATATATGAACTTTGAAGTCATTTATATATATCTGATTGTTTTGACCATTTAACATCCTCTTCTTCTTTATTTCCTTTTATAATAAACCTTTAGTTTTAGTTACTATAGGATTGACTGGCAGCGTGATATTTTGGGTAAAAAACAAACTTATATTGATCTGGTAATGTGGCTGACCTTTTGGGGATCAGGAGAACATTTTAGTAAAGAGAATAGAGTTATCTCTTTACTGGACCAAGTGGCTAATTGGGGACCAGAGACTTAAATGCAATAAGGGGCTGTTTATTTTTTGTTGTAGCTTCTTGATGACCAGTGAGGGAAATCAGGAGCTCTGTTTGTAACTGGTCAGAGAATCTAACTTCAGTGTTACTCACCAGTTCTGGGAGAATCTGCTCTCCTTTTGCAGCCTGCCCTGCCCTCGGCATTTTCAGGTGGGCTACCCTACACACGGATGGGTCACACTTGATCTTACACTATTTAACATTTTTATCAATGATCTGGAAGAAAATATAAAATCATTATTGATTTAAAGTTTGCAGATGACATACATGATGAGGGAGTGGTCAATGAGAAAGAGTTCAGGTCACTGATTCAGAGTGATCTGGATCACTTGCTAAAGCGGCCTCAAACAAACACATTGTTTTATGATGGCTAAATGTAAATGTATACATCTGTGAACAAAAATGTAGGCCATACTTAAAGGTTGCAGGACTTTATCTTGAAGCAGATACTCTGGAAAAAGATTTGGCTGTTGTGGTGGATAAGCAGCTGAGATTAAGCTTCCAATGTAACTCTGGCCAAAAGAGCTAATGCGATCCTAGAATCCTTGAATGGGGGAATCTCGAGTAGAGAGGTTATTTTACCTTTGTATTTGGCACTGGTGTGACTGCTGCTGAAATTGTGTCCAGTTCTGGTGCCCACAATTCAAGAAGGATGTTGATAAATTGGAGAGGACTTAAGAGCCATGAGATCTATTTAAGGAATAGAAAATATGCCTTACAGTGATAGAGCTCAGTCTAGTTAGCTTAACAAACAAAAGGTTAAGGTGTGATTTGATTACAGCCTGTGGGTATCTAACTGAGGCACAAATATTTGATATGGAGTCTTACATCTAGCAGAGAAAAGCATAACATGATCTAATGGCTGGAAGTTGAAGTTTAGACAAATTCAGACTGGAAGTGAGGTGTAAATTTACAGTGGGGAGAGTAATTAACCATTGCAACAATTTACCAAGGGTAATAGTGGATTTTCCATTGCTGACCATTTTAAATCAAGGTTAGACATTTTTCTAAAATATATGCTTTTAGGAACCATTTTGGGGAAGTTCTATGACCTTGGTTATACTGAAGATCAAACTGGATTATTGCAATTGTCCGTTCTGGCCTTGGAATCTATACATCTTTTTTTTTAAGTCTTTATATTTACCAAATCATTTGTCTCAAAACAATTAAGTCTTGTTATAGTAGATTTTATTTCATCTTTTTGTAAGAATTCTTTAAGCCAAATATTCTGAGTGTTTCTTTCTAAGTTTTGTTTCTTTATATCTTATTCCGGCTTTTACATCAGGTGGATAATTTATAGCACAACACAATATTAGGAGAAACTATGCTGGGACTAGTGTCATAACCTAAATTCATTAAAATTTCAGCTTTTTCATATCTGTGCTGCAGAGAAGAACTTATTAAATGGTTCACTACAATTCTGAATAGCCTTAGAAATTACAGTACGGTGGCTTTATTTTAGTTTGAATTTTTACAGTGCACATGCTGTACTTACAACTGTTATATTACACTGATAACAAATCTGTAGTAATGTTTGACTTCTGATGAGTAACAAATCTCGCCTTTTGATACTGTAAATAACATTTATTGTTTACATTCACACTGAGACATTTTCTGCTGAATTCACTATCCATTAACTGTTGTCACTCTGAAAATGTATTCAGCTTATAAAACTTCATATTTTTGTTCATGCACTTATTTCTAGTTCTATGGAGAATGTAATTGGATTACTTGGGTTATTTATTTGTATTACTATAGAGCTTAAGAGCCTCAGGACCTCATTATACCTAGGCTCTGTACAAACATATTGGGGGGGGGAGGTGGGGGAGAAACCTCTTCTTTTTCTGCCATTCCAGGATTTGTTCCATACAGTGTAAAATTATTCATGTTTTGTATTGATTCTAATTTTAAGTTCCAAACAATGTGCTTCCACCACTTTCCTTGGGAGAATATTTCACATCCTTCTGTGTAGCAAGGTTAAAGAGGATCTAGAAAACATAATAGCCACTTGAAATAATTTCTAGACACTTGATATCTCTCAAAATTCCCAAAGGAATATCTGATCATACTATCATATGAACATAAACAAAGCCTCCCTTTGAGGAATACTTTGTCCCATCGGCTAATTGTCAGTGGTCTTATTAACAGTTAACCAAAATAAATAAACCCATTTGCAGTTGGAGTTCCAGATTAAAATAGCTTGTTAGGCGAGGATTGTGGTACGTGTTCACAGTGTTTTGCTTTATTTTGTAATATTTAATTTATATAAAATAAAGACTGGTCACTTACGTTTCCTGGAAATCCGTCCATTCTACTTGCAGATAATTTCGGTATCTTTCTCTACGTGTGGATCACAGCTTGGGGCCATGTGCACTTTGCCACTGATAAACTTTTCATGTTACAAAGGGCCTTTTAATTGAGATTGAAAAGTCATTTGTATTGCTCTCTATATGCTCCATCCCAGTAACAATAAAACACAGAACAAACTAAATGAAAATGACAGGAAAGAGCTCAGCTATCAAAGGAAAGACCAACAACATGTAGTTTTCCAGTTTCTTTGTTTTCTAACGGCTTTTCTTTAGCAGCCTACAACTAAATTTTTAGTCATACAAAGATATTACATCGGGTATTAAACATAAGTCAAAACATAGAATCATGGGTACGTTCTAAAGCTTTGTTACATAGGCTATGTACACACTACTGGTGGCAAATTTGCCACTGTCAGATCTTTCTGGATCGATCAAGCAGTCAGTAAAGACCCGCTCAGTTGATCAGGAAGTCGACACACTAAAACCACCCCCTGAAGTGGCGTACCACTGCATCAACGGGGATGCATTTCCCGTCAGCACAGCACGGTGAAGACTCCGCGCACAATGGAAGTTAAGAAATTGACAGGAGTTATGCAAACTACTCTGCTAGCTTGCATAACTCCCATCAACTGCTGCCAAATTCTGAGGTAAGTGTAGATCTGGCCGTACAGTTGCAGTGATGTATGGAGCATTAAGGCTATAACTAAATGCTTGTCAGGAAATTAAATTAAATTAGTGTTTTCTGCTCTGAAGTGTTTAAAAATAGCACCTCCTCACTCTATATATATGCTTCTTGCATGTAGTATGTTTGCTTATATTAGTGATGGCAGTTTGTACTATATTTTACTCTTTCTTGCCCTGCTAAGAGTGAGTTGAATTTTTTCTTGAGTGTTCACAGAACTGTTTCAGTTACGTCTGCATGACCTCGTTGAAGGTATAGAGTTGCACTTGTGTCAATGACAGCAAAAATATTTCCTGTAGAATCTGTCAATGTTGTGTGAAAAGGAGAGAAACTGCTCGACATACTGGCAATTAAGAAGGAGCCTGCAAACATATTTTTGCTTGTAAATTGAGCGAATTTGATGTGGAAATACTTGAAACATAGAATGTCCCATTAGTCATCTCTTAGGCAAGCTTATGATGTTCTGAAAAGTGATTAAAAATATTTACAAGCTAAGGATGGAGGTTTATTGTTGGGTTTAAGAGTACAGGGATGAAATTAAGTTCTTCCCAGATGTCCAAAAAATTATTCCTTATAGTGGGAATCTCTTAGGCCATAGAATGGAAAGAGGAGTGGTAGAAACTCATGGCTTCAGACACATGAAACTAGGCTTGGAAAATGTTAGAATATATAATACTATTTTATTTACATTATGTTGGTGCCCAAAATGTACTAGGCATTGTAAAAATGTACGGGAAGAGACCATCCCTGACCCAAAGAGATTACTATCTAAATGGGCAAAAAAGATGAAGTAATAGTGAACAAGAAATAGTATTCGGGGTGACTCCTAGCAATGCTTTTTAATATCTATAAGTTATAGCATGTCTAAACTATGTGGACTGGAGTGGCATCACTATGACACCATAGCTATGCCACTATATCTCTGTCACGTAGATGAAGTCTACTGCAAAATGTTGTTTTCCACTACTGTACAAACACCACCACCCTGAATGATTGTAGCTAAGTAGATGAAAGTAGTTGCATCTACACTGGGGGTTAGTTTTTGGCGTAGCTCAGGTGCTGGGATATTTCATACTCCTGAGCCCTGTAGTTATGTTGTCCTAAATTTTAAGGGTAGACTACAATCTTCTGATTGTACAGAATGTAATATTTACACACACACAAACAACAGTTAAAGTAGAGATGCAATGGAAGAACAGAAGTAGCTATTTGAGATTTCCCACTGTTACTGCTCCCATAAGTTTTGCCTGCAGCCTCCTCCTCTCTCCCTTCATTCTTTCCTGCTATTGTGAAAGGGGAACTGATTTTATAAAGTTTCCAATTACACTGTGTAACAAGCCTACAGTTGTACCCACTAAATTTCCCACCATGCCTTTTTACAGGCAGCCATACAAAGATGGTTGGGAGCCACCATTAACTTAACATATAGCCTTTGCACCGTGTGGGAAGAAGGAGCTCAGTTCAACCTTTTCCAAAATGTCTTTGGGCCCCTTGAAGTCAAGGACTACAGACTAGGCTTCTTTCCCAGCCCCATACTGTTTCTCTGAGGTCACTTCCTCCTGCTCACTTACTTACTTACTGCTCGCATACTTCCTTACAGTGAGCTGTTAACTGCTTCCATTTTTAGCTTGCTTCTTTCTCTGGGGCTTTTGGTCCTTCATTAGCATTGGATTGTTCTTTGGTGGTTGGCCTGTGAATTAAGATTGGAGACTTCTGGTTTATTAATTTATTAATTTATTAATTACAGATTAAGCTTCTGGTTGTATGGGGGGGGGGGGGGGGGAAACCAAGTTCATAATGTTTGTTTGTTTAAATTGATGCCAAAAGTTTTAAGGATAAAGTTTAAACTGTGGAAAAACTTCCTAGAAATTACTATCTCGGCAACAAGGACCACACATGAAAACCCAAAAAAAGACATGCTTTTCAGCATGGTGTTATGATTGTCTAAAATGTGTCTTCAGTAACAAACTGAATTTGTTGATGTATTGTTCTTACCTACCAATTAATCCATTTTGAAAATATTTTTATTTGCAGTACAATTCACTGCTCCAAATGTGTAAATGTATTGTTACTAAAAGAAACTTGCAGGTTACAGTAGTACTTTTGATAAACTGTTTTTTCTACTTTATAGTATCCTTACTGATAGTTAAAAAGATGCTCAGTTTCTTTCATTATGTAATTTATTCAATATAATTTGAAACTGTGTTCTATGATGATTGCAATACAGAAGTATATAAGAGGAAGATAAAGTATTTGAAAGCTTATCCACTTTCCTGTATTAGTTTATTTCCATCCTTTCTCAGTGCTTTGTTTTTAAAAAAATCTTTCCTTGGTGTGAAAATATAGATGCAACCCTAAATTCAACTTACTGACGCCACTTGTTAATTATTTATTATTGGCTCTTACATTTGTGAGGAATAGTAAACTCAAAGCTGATTCTCCACACTACTGCTGTACTGAAATTCGTTGTACCTGAAACTCTTCAGATCTGTTTTTAGCCATCAATGCTGAGTATGTTGGTGAACTGTAAAAACTGAGCTGTATGCTGTGGAGGGATAGAAGTATGGTCTGGCACTCTGAACTGTTTTTCCTTAAAGTGGGATTTTCAAAGTGCTCAGCATTGGCCTGACTCTGTTCCCATTGGAAATCAGTAGAAATTTTGACATGTACTAATCTGAATGTTTGAGAAGCTGCAGGATCATTTATCTTGGTCCTTTTTGTTTTGCTTTTTTTTTTTTGTAACGCTTTTTTAGTTCTACGGTTATTTTCATAGATTTTGTTCTTTATGAGCACTAAAAGCTTTGGATTTAGGTTTTTCTTGTTCAGTTAGATTTCAGTTCTGCTAACACTGAGCTCATGTCTTTAACTTTAAACATGTTTATCTGTGTTTTGTAGGATTGAGGTCTTAGTCCCTTTCACAACCATATTTCCATGTCTGCACCTACAGCTCTGGGAAGGTGTTACTGTAGAATATTTTCATATAACCATGTCTGTTTCTGAAGTACCCGAAACATTTGGATGGGGATGAGGAAAGTTTCAACTACAGCCAAAATTATATCATTACATATCATCAAAGAGTTGGATCTCTCTTTCTCCAGTAGTTTATATGCTCTTGAGCATCTTCTTTTGTTGTTCAATTTTGTGTTTTAGGACAATTTCAATGCTATAGCTTTAATCAAGTAGTTAACAAGTAATCTGTGTCTAAACTTTTCAGTAAATGCTCTTTGCACTAAGTGGATTCCCACCCCCATTTTCTTCCTCCTTGGGTATGTTGTTAAATGAAATGGAAATGAGGTAATTGTAAGGCACTATATTACAAGAGGTACCAATCCCTGGAAGGCTTCAGTATAATGGTGTTGAATCAAGTATAAGCAATGTGGCTTTTATTGCACTCAGCAAGCGATAATAAACCTTTCTATCTCAATATGTTTTTAGTTTGGTTTTTCAAAGGATGCAGTCAATGACGCTAGGCCAAATACTTCCCTTGCCTTATAGACTTCTAATGTAGGAATGATTTACATCAGGTAGTCCTTTTTAAAAAATAAACTTCCAGGTGCTGAATTATTAAAAAAAATAAAATTAAAAAAAAAATTCTAGGTTCTTTATATGAACAATATATAGTTCATATATACAAGTTCATATGACTCACTTTGCTTGCTACAGACAGGAACAAGTAATATCCTGAGTGACTTGCAGCATTTTTAAGAACATCTCCTAAAGGAATACCTAGTGACCATCAAAATGCTAACTTCTATAAAGAAAAAAACACCTATGCTTAAGCTACATAAAGGTAGTAGTTTGTGTCTCCTGTCAGAGGGGACCAGGGGAGAAAAGTACACATCTTTAAATGCCATACAAATACCAACAAAAAAACTTTAAACATAAAAATATTTAAAAAACAAACAACAAAAAAGAGAAGGCTATACCATCCTCCTGAATGCAGACCAAAGTCACGGTAGTTTAAACCCTTACTTCTTATAGAGCAGATTAAGGTAGTTGCCTACCTGACAGCCTAGACACCCCTTCCCCACCTCCCACTTGGCAAAAAAAATCACAAACTTCTGTAGCTCATTTGCTAAGTGGAACAAACAAAGAACTTACTGTTGCACAATACTGCAACCTACACTGGTTCCTTGTGCATTATCAGAGCCAAAATCCAAGTTATGGTTCTGATTTACAAAGGATACTCTTGGGAAATCTATACAGCAGTTATAACCATTGGCCACTTTGTTGATCAAAAACATCTACAGATGTGAACAAGTAGAAGGCAGAGACTTGGGAGGACCTTTTTAAAGGAGATCAGGAAAAGTCCTCCCTTTCTTTGAGTCATGTTCTAAGACTGCTTTTTGTGATAGCATTATCCAGAACCAAAGACAACTTGTGGCATTAAAATTTGGGGACTAATTACAACCTGAATATGGTGGAGAACTGACTAATTTCCCTTATTTCTCCTCCTTCCCCGCACAGGTCATCTTTATTTTGCGTACAGTATGAGTACTGTGGTGTACACTTTTATATAACGATTCCTATAGATTCAGGACATTTTTGATTGAGGTATATATGTGAGCCAACACATGTTTTGATTGAAGTGATTGTGAGGCTTCATTTCAGTGAAGATGAAAGGATGAAATTGTCTTTTGAAAACTTCAGCTTGAGACTCGCATTGTAACATGGTTCTTGTGTAATTTGCTGGCTTCTGTGTAGAGAGAGATTAAAATACTCACATTGAAGTAACTCTTTGATTCTGAAGACTGAAATTTTACAGTGTGGATGTAGAATAACCGTGAAAATTGCCAGAAACATTCTGTGTAAACCTTGCCTGAGTATTTCCGAACTCTCGGAATAACTGTTCAAACTAAAAATATCATTGCTACTTTTGGATTTTATTTTTAAATTGAGATAGCTAAATGATGGACTGCCAACCAGCCAGGCACCAGCCTGTTTTAGTTTTAATTTACTATGTTTAATTTTCCTTGGTTCTAATGTGTGGCTGGCTGAGTTTGTATTTGTCTGTCTGATCTTAAGATAACACATTCTTTTATTATTATTAACTTTACCGTAGAGTCATTTAAAACATACTATTTTCATAGTGACCTTTTAGTTTAACTGTGGTTTTACAGCGCTTATTTGCTAGGTAAAACAGTTAGTAGCTTACTACTTAATATTAACTAAAGTATTTATTTAACTGTACATATTTCTACAAGATTTTGCAGTTATTTTCATTTAAAGAACAGCTGAGTCCTACCAAAACTTCATATATAATGGTATGATATGACATATGATATGGGGGGCGGGGTGGGACAGGGTCCTGATTCTTGCTTGTCCTAGTTTCCTGTATTAAAAGCAGGCAATGACTGTCTGAGCAGGGAGCTTGATATCCAGAAGAATAGTTCCCTCAGGGTAGGAAGTTGGAGGGGTTGGACCCAGTTAAAGTAGTCAGAACAAATAGGTGCTCTGTTGCTCAAGAGAGAAGCATCTCTCCACTTCCTGGGAAGCTTTCTTTTTAACTGTGAATTTTTAGGATTTTATTGGGGTTTTGCTTTCTGATATTGAACTAACCTCTCATCCCTCTGCCTCCCCAAAAAAAGGTTTTTTGATCTCCTGTAAATAGATTATCTTATAGCGTATTTGAATGTGGTTCTGGAACTGAGCCCTCAAAAGTGGGGTTTGAGAGGTGTGACCTGTGGACCAGTTTAGAAAAAGTGTATAGAGGTGTTACCCAGGGTTCTGCCAACCCAAAGCTCGTGGTAACTTTGTGTGAGGTGGTATCAGGCAATAAGTCAAATGGAGACACGGCCCTCCAGCTGATAGATGGACTGGTAGAAACAGTATAACACAACAGTGCTCTTACTACAAAGCTATGCTTTGCTTAGGCTCAAGCACCACACGAGCGTGCTCTTACTGTAAAGGTATACATTTACTTAGGCTCAAGCACTTACACACATCTGCAACAGGTTAGTAAAACACCCCTACCCTCAACCCTTAATAATTACCAAAGTCTGGGGCGGCTTTCGAGTGGGAACAGCGATGGCTTTTCGATTGGCCAGATCTTCCAGCTTTCAGTGTAGGATCCAAAAAACACTCACCCACCCACTGAGTCCAAACAGAGATCCCCCCCATTTATCCTTGTTAGTAGACAATAACACGTCAAGGAAAAACAAAAAAAGTTGCAAAAGCTAAATCTAAGGTTACTAGAGTACTTAATTAGCGAGGTATGTTCTGACAGAATTTGCCTATCTTGAGGCTGGGACAAACATCTCCCACAGGGCATGCATAAATAAGTTTATTGGTCTTTTCCTGAAACACAGATCCCAGCATGTCCACGAGAGCATCAGGGAGGGAATGCAGGGTCAGGCAAAGGTTGATAAAGGGGCTCCCCTCCCCTCCTGGCTTAGTCATGCCAAGGCTGCACAGGCCTGCTGAAAGGCCTAGCAGTTTTGGCTGCTGTTAGCAACAAGTATGATGCACTATTACTAGTCTATTCAAAATCTCTCTGTGCACTGTGGGAGAGAGAAAGTACTTATAGTAACTGATGAGAAGACAGATTGGACTCTGAGGAGCCACCAGAGAAGTAAAGGGGGTAGGGAGTTGCAAGAGACACAAGGAGTCTGAATCACTCTTCTACCAGTGTAAATCAGAAGTATCTCCACCTAAATCAATAGTTAGATTAGGATTAGGGTTAACCTGGTATGAGTCAGATCAGAAAGCTCAAGGAATAGAATAATGCAGCTATTCAGTGCCTTGAGATAAGGATAAGAAGGTCAGACTTGATATACTGCAGGAGGAGGAGCTAGTGGAGTGATTAATTGAGGCTTTAAAAAAGAAAAAATGCTTAGGTTTTCTTTTTTTATGTCACAGAAGTTGCCTGGAACAACACTTCTGAAGACAGGCTTTATTTATTTATTAAGAGTGTTAGCTTTTATTTCAGTAGTGAGTCTGCATTATATTATAAACATCTTTATATTCACTGATTTTATTCATAATTCTTGGGCTGCTGTATTTATGAAAAAATACATACATAAAATTGTATTGTCATATGGTCCTACCATAAGATTTTTGGCTAAGACAAATGAAAGTTTAAAAAATAATTTAACAGACGGTGAAAACATTTTCATTGAAATTCTTTTTGATTGAAGATGGTTTTTTGACTATATGGAAATCTTTTTGAAAATTCAGTTTTTCATTAGTGAAAATGCAAATATTTGGATTAAAAACTTATTTTTTTCTAGTCAATTTTTTATAAAGGAAAAAATAAATTTTCCCCAGCCATCTCTAGAAATTAAATATATTAACACAGAATATACATTAAATCAATAAAAGCCAGAAATGCCTGTCTCTATAAGATGAGAATCCATTCTTAAATCTGTTCTGTTGTACCTGGATATTTAAATACACACATTATTTTTATATTTTTTCTTCAGAATTGCTCACTTAATACTTCTGGTGTATGTACAAAATCTCTGAAGAAAGAATATATAACACACATTCTCTGAAACATGGAACCCCTCCAATCCTTGCAGCTCAAAAAATGTCTTTTTGACCTTCAGCCTTCTGTTTCCAGACCTTAAGGTGTTCCTTGTAGCATGACCTGAATACCAACAAATACCGGCTCTGGTGAACTGAAGGAGAAGGGAAGACTACGGGCATTGACCACTCCTGGAAATAACGTGCCTCCCTCCCTATTAATGTGGGAAACTGTTCACTCAAATGTCTCAACTGATCAACAGTTGTATTGGTTTTTTCCACTGCAATTATATAAAATTGCACCAAGAAACAAATATTCCCATTTGCTTTACTGTCTTCTCCCAGCAAGACTTTGAGGCTGGGAAAATTTGGAAGGCTGATATGGTAATTCTGGCCTGGGCCAAAAGAGTCTGGTTTAGAGTTCGTACAGTTGGGTATGCATAATCCTTTCCCTTCCTCACTTTAGTGACACTTCAGCCATGATGGTCTAATGTTTCTACACTCCTTCCCGTGCACTCAGTGTGGATTCTAATATATTAAGGTTATCTGATCAAGGAAATAGTTGGGATTCCTCAGAGTTCTGTAATCTGACTAAATTTGCAAAAGGCTTGAGGACTGTTCTCATGGACAGAGATAATGGATTAATGATTAGCATTTTCTGTACTTAGAATACACATTTCCCTTCCAACTCTGAAAGTCTGGAATGGTCTTGCCCCATTTACCAAACACCGGACACACCAGAAATTCTTTTCACTCCCTGAAGAACACACTTAACTGCCTGTATGAATCGGTGGGTCTTCATTTATTGTATGTTATTTTGATGGGTCTATGCTTTTGTTTAAAAGGGGAGGGGGGGACTTCCAAGAAAAACTGATAGATGAAGTACCATTTTTCTGATATCAACTCCATTGTTCTAAAAATGCAACACTTAGTTGCAGTAACCAAGCAACCTACATACATAGTCATTATCCTGCTGAAGGAACATTAATGCCTCATTGTAACATTCCCAAGGTTCATCAAGAACAGTATTTGGGACTACCAGATCTGGCCTGTACAAACTAAATATAGTATTTTAAAGATAAACTGTATAATCTAAGTGAATGCATGTATCATGGACAGGGCCAGAATCTATTCTTTTAAAGTACAGTAGAACCTCAGTTACCAACACCTCAAGAATGGAGTTTGTTCATTATTCTGAAATGTTTGTAACTCTGAACAATACATTATGGTGGTTCTTTGAAAAGTGTACAACTAAACATTGACTTAATACAGCTTTGAAAATTTACTATGCAGCAGAAAAATGCTGCTTTTAACCATCTTAATATAAATGGAACAAGCACAGAAACAAACAGTTTCCTTGCCTAATCTTTTTTAAACGTCTTTATTTTTTTTGTAGATTGTACAATAATTTGTTAATATTTGCTTTTTTGTCTCTGCTGCGGTGCTGCCTGATTGCGTACTTCCTCTTCCAAAATAGGTGTGTGGTTGACTGGTCAGTTAGTAATTCTGCATGTTCATAACTCTGAGGTTCTACTGTACTTATCTATTGAACTTATCAAAGTAGTACATAAAGCACACATTGCTAACAGCTAAGTCTACTCACCTGTGGCCAGCCTGGGTAGTTGGACACCAAGGTGACAAGAGGGAAGAGGTGAATGGTCCTTCCATGGAAGCAAGAGACACCCTGAAGTAGCTTCCAAGAATCAACTGGCCTTCTTCAAAAGCAAGGGCCAGTAGATCATGTTGGCAGTTTGGTCCCATATCCTGTGCTCTACTGCCAAGATAACTTGTGCTTAGTTTCTCCGAGATGCATGAAGTATAAGCATCCCATGCCTAGTCCCCTTAAACGCACCCTCTAGGTCTCCTCTGTGCCACACAGCCTGACTGTTTCAATTCTTGGGGGTTCTTGGCGCCCATGAAGCTGTGGATGGAATTTCTCTGAGTAAATATTACAATGACAAAATGTACTTGTAAGACAATTATTTACAACCGTAATCTTATCTTCCCTGTTTTGGTTATGCTAAGGAACAACTAAATGACAGTTCTTGACTTTGGAAGAGCCACCGGAGAGTGTGGGCACATTTCACTGTGTAGTCCAATACAGGAGTGAAAAGAATTAACAAGGCAAACACTATGAAAAGTTTAAGCTGCAATAACAAGTACTTGTATCTCATTCTTGTGTATACATTTTGTCATGTCTCCTGAAGAATGCAGTAAGTAGGAAAATACTGAATAGAATCCTGTAAATGCATGTGCACATGTGTAATACTGAGACCCCGATTGTCAGTGGGTGGGATTGAACCTGGGATCTCTGAAGCTTAGTGTATGAGCCTCTATTACAGAAGTCCCCAAACTGTGGGTCAAGCCCCAGAGCAACGTGCGGGGGGGGGGGGGATGTGTGCGGCCAGGACCAGGCCAGCCCCTATGGAGGGCGGGAAGAGAGGGCCCCCTGGGCCTGGCTCCTGGCATGGTGGTGGCCCCTTTCCAGCCTCTGGCTCTGGTCCTGACTACAGCCCTCTGACAGTGGCCCCACTTCCAGCCCCAGGTCGGAGACAGGGTAAGGGAGGGACATGGGATAAAATGTTTGGGGATCACTGTTTTACTGCATGAGTTAAAAGCCACATAACTCTTAGCTAAGGCTGTAGCAGACTCTTCAATCTCTAGCTGGGCTAGGTGCTCCTAGAGGGGGACAGAGCGCTGCACCAAGCCAGAAGGGTTACACATGCATAAATGAAACAACGTTATTCTCTTGTGCATACGTTATTTAGAAAACTAATCATCATTTAAAAAATTATCAGTAGGGCCAGAAGACTTTCCTCCCCTCCCCCATATTGCATTTATCTTCCTTGTCTGACTAGGCCTGGAGGAGACTTTATTTACAGTACATCTTTGCTCCCCATGATTGGGGTGTGGGTCTTCTAGTCTGTGCTGACCTGGAGAATTGAGAGCTTGTCCTGGAAATCAAGCCATATGTTTCATATGTCATTGTTGAGTGCAATTTGCATGAGGATTGCTTTAATGATCAGACAGCATTAATTCTCATGTTTAATACAATTTTATGGAGAAATTAATGTTTACCAAAACATTCAGTAACATAATTAGAAGTGAAGACCAACAGTACCTTATATTGGAGAGGCCAACATATGAAATAAAATTGAAAGCATAAGAGTTGAGGAATGCTTTTAAGGAATAGAGCCCTTTTTATTGAGAGCTATATTGTGCAAGTATTTATTCACATTGTACATGTGCATTGTACTACCTATAGCAACGTACTTGCTGAATAGTCAATAGTCCCTACTTGTTACATAAAGTGACACCATGATCGTTGCTCTTGACTGCAAAATGATTTGAAGAAAGCAAACTAATTTAGGGAATGTTGGGTAATCTAAAATGTGTAACTAAACTTCAGTTCAAATTCCAAAAGGTAAATAATTTTGTTTGGGGCATCCAGAATATCTTCTTATTTCATCAGAAGTATTGGAAGATGTGTGCTTCCATTTCTGTGGTTGCCTTAAACAGTTGTCATTTTTTTTTGGTGTTTTCTGAGAGATGCCTTGAACATAATTGGAGGAACTCTAATAGAAGAAAATGAATCCTGTAAAAAAGTGGCTTCTGCTTTGCAAAAACAAATATTAGATGTTTCCCTGATTAAGAGGAGAGGATCATTGATTGGATCATAACTTCTTGCAATAGTTTATGGATTTATTTTACATAAAAAAAGGTCTTGGTTGAAATCACTTGTCGAACAATAAAACTGGTTGGGGAAGTTGTACATTCTTGCCTGTCAGTGGGTGCATCTTCCTCCTCGCCCCCCCCCTCCCCCCCACCCCTTCGTGGGCACTGTAGATTAGATATTTGCCATGAGTCTGGAATAACCTTCCAGTCTTTACAACTGTTGCTGGAAGATTTGGAACAGAGGCGACGCTACCTGAGAGATAATATTACTGAACGAGTCTGAGAGACCATGGCCTGAAACCAATTGATTTTGATTTCGTGAGTTCCATCATCTGTAAAGTTAAACTAGCAACAGTATGGAAGATCATAAAATCCAAAATAAAAGATTCAACACCGTAACGAGGACAGTTTTGTGTGAAAATGTGAGATCAAAAATGCCCCCAGAGATTAGAAACAAGTTCCCTTCCCCATCTCACTTAAAATATTTTATATGGTAACTTAAAACACAGAAAATGGCCTTCGCTTGTGTTGTGTTAATGCCATTTGTTTTTATTTATACTGAGTACATATTTGGAAATGTAAATGTGTCAGATTTATTTTCTAATAGTTTTTCTATTGTCATTGACCTAATTTTAAAAATATAACCTGACATTTTTTGCCAGCTGTTCATTGGGTGTTTTTAATTTGTTTTTATCATATTTCTGAAATAAATCATTTAGCTCTCAGTGCATATTTTGTTTAAAACTACATGCTGCTACTTATATCTACAAGATTTTTTTGTTTTTAATTTGTGTAAGGTGTCAAGTACTACACAGATTATTAGCATATTTGAAATAATGAAGAGATGGTGGTGCTTTGACTAGAACCATGTCTTACTGCATAAGCCCACCTGAAAACAAGGTTGTTTACAGGTAGAGTCATGTAATGTGACTGCATTGTTAAGGGATTTAATCACATGATAAATTTCCCAGGGTAACTTGGTGACATGCTGCAATATGTTACTAAGCCTTCTCTGAGCCCTGTTTACAGTTTTGGTAATTAAATCATAGTACTGTAATTCAGGCTAGGTATGACCACAGTTTGTTTTGTTTCAATCTTGTTTGGACACACAAGCCTTTTGTGTCCAAAGTCTGCTACAAAATTTGTCTGTATATTTCTGAAACTTGTATCTGAGTCCAGCTGAATTCCCCATATGCTGCTGCTATAAACTGGGTTAGTGAATTGTACTTTATGTTCTTGAACATAATTTTAAAAACAAACTGACCGTGTACATTACAAATTGTTGCTTGTCATAGCAAATGCTTTGTCTCTATTGTTCTCAGTTAGGAACACTTGAAAAAAATACTTAAATGAAACAGGAAGATATTTTTAAGCATGTAAATGCATAGAGCAAAACCTATGTTTTTAAAAATGACTTGCACCTGTAGTTTGGAAGATAAACTGGGGCTTCTAGCTCAAACTAAAGGCAAAAGGATTCTGCATTTTATTTTATCACTGTTGCTGATAAGTTGCACAGACAACTCAGTTCTTGCCTCATAAATGCCCCCTGGTATTTATAGGCAACTGTCTTCAAGTGTGGGTTGATCATGGGAGATCAATGTAGTATGAGTTCAGCTCAACAGCACCTGATAGTACTGAGATATACAAATGAGCTTCCTTGTGGTGCATGCACCAAATGTGCATTTAGTTGATCACACAATTATCTATTTCCTATCCACTTGTGATAGAAAGAAAGGTTCAAGGATGGGAAAACATTCATTATAATGACAAGAGTTTAATCTATTTACCTTAAGGCCTTGTCTACCCTAGAAAGGTGGTTGATGGCAGTTACATTGACTATCAAAAAGCACTGTAATTACAGTGCTTGTGTCTGTGCCCACACTAGTCAGAGTGCCGCTCTGTGGATGTAGGGAAGGCGGTGGATGTGATATACCTTGACTTTAGCAAAGCTTTTGATACTGTCTCGCACAGTATTCTTATCAGCAAGTTAAAGAAGTATGGGTTGGATGAATGGACTATAAAATGGATAGAGAACTGGCTAGAGCATAGGGCTCAACGTGTAGTGATCAATGGCTCCATGTCTAGCTGGCAACCGGTCACAAGTGGAGTTCCCCAGGGGTCTGTCCTGGGGCCGGTTTTGTTCAACATCTTTATTAATGATCTGGAGGATGGGGTAGATTGCACCCTCAGCAAGTTTGCGGACGACACTAAGCTGGGGGGAGTGGTAGATACCCTGGAGGGTAGGGATAGGATACAGAGTGACCTAAACAAACTGGAGGATTGGGCCAAAAGAAATCTAATGAGGTTCAACAAGGACAAGTGCAGAGTCCTCCACTTAGGAAGGAAGAATCCCATGCACAGCTATAGACTGGGGACCGACGAGCTGGGCAGCAGCTCTGCAGAAAAGGACCTGGGGGTAACGGTGGATAAAAAGCTGGATATGAGTCAGCAGTGTGCCCTGGTTGTCAAGAAGGCTAATGGAATATTGGGCTGCATTAGGAGGGGCATTGCCAGCAGGTCACGGGAAGTGATTATTCCCCTCTATTCGGCATTGGTGAGGCCGCATTTAGAATACTGTGTCCAGTTTTGGGCCCCCCACTACAAAAAAGATGTGGACAATTTGGAGAGAGTGCAGCGGAGGGCAACCAAAATGATTAGGGGGCTGGAGCACAGGACTTATGAGGAGAGGCTGAGGGAACTGGGCTTGTTTAGTCTGCAAAAGAGAAGAGTGAGGGGGGATTTGATAGCGGCTTTTAACTACCTGAAAGGGGGTTCCAGGGAGGATGGGGCTAGGCTGTTCTCGGTGGTGGCAGATGACAGAACAAGGAGCAACGGTCTCAAGTTGCAGGGCGGGAGGTCTAGGTTGGACATTAGGAAAAAGTTTTTTACTAGGAGGGTGGTGAAGCATTGGAATGGGTTACCTAGGGAGGTGGTGGAATCTCCATCCTTACAGGTTTTTAAGCTGAGGCTTGACAAAGCCCTGGTTGGGATGATATAGCTGAGGTTAGTCCTGCTTTGAGCAGGGGGTTGGACTAGATGACCTCCTGAGGTCCCTTCCAACTCTAATATTCTATGATTCTATGATTCTATGAAAGTACGTCCACTCTTGGTGCTGTAGTATCGACAGTAAGAGCAATGCACTGTGGGCAGCTATCCCACTGTGCAACTCACCACCTTCTACTGCTAGGAATTGTGGGATGGAGGAGAGGAGCACGGAGCAGCATGGGTGCTGACTCAAGGTCCCATGCATTGCGTTTCCGTCCCATCATTCATTACGTTGCTGGCAGCGATTTGTGCCATTTTTTTCAATGGCTACCCATTTCCTCCACTTCCACTGTCTCCATCTGAAAAGATGGATCTTGCACTGCTCTCCAATATTGATTTCAGCGTTCTGAACAGATCATGGTTGGTCGTGCAGTATATCATGAGCTCCAAATTGGAACAGGAGTCTGAGGAGCCTAACTTGTTGAGTGACATGCAGACAAACAGCACCGCATTACCATTTTCATTGACAGAGCATCTGCACACAGTGAACTGCCACTTCTGGGCACATGAGACGAGCACCGAGTGGTGGGATCGCATCGTGATGCAGGTCTGGGATGACGAGCAGTGGCTGCAGAACTTTCGAATGCGTAAAGCCACCTTCATGGAACTCTGCATGGAGCTCGTCCCTGCCCTGCAATGCAAGGACACCAGAATGAGAGCTGCCCTCTCGGAGAAGCACATGGTGATCACCGTGTGCAAGCTGGGAACTGCAGGCTGCTACTGGTCAGTCGCTAATCAGTTTGGAGTTGGCAAGTCCACCATGCTGTGTTATCACAAGTGGAGCTGTATTATTGCAAGTGTGCAGGGCTATTAATGTCATTCTGCTGCGAAGGACTGTGATTCTGGCCAATGTGCATGAAATGGTGGATGGCTTTGTGGCAATGGTATTCCCTAACTGTGGCAGGGCAATAGATAGCATGCATATCCCAATTCTGGCCCTGGACCATCTCACGATGGAGTATGTCAATAGAAAGGGCTGCTTCTCTAAGGTACTGATGGTGCTTATGGATCACCATGAGCGTTTCACTAACATCAACACGGGTGGTCAGGAAAAGTGCATGACGCACACATCTTCAGGAACACTGATCTGTACAAGAAGCTACAAGCAGGGACTTTCTTTCCAGACCAAAAGATTCCAGTGGGGGGTGTTGAAATGCTTATAGTGACCTTTGGAGACCCAGCCCTACCCCCTAATGCCATGGCTAGTGAAGCCTTACACAGGCAACCTGGATAGCAAGAGGAGTGTTTCAATAACAGGCTGAGCAGGTGGTGAATGACTATTAAATGTGCGTTTGGCAGGTTAAAGGCAGGCTGGAGGTGCCATTTTGGCAGACTGGACCTAAATGAGGACAATATTACTGTGGTTATAGCTGCCTGCCTCCATAATTTATGTGAAGCTAATGGAGAAAACTTTGCCCCTAGATGGACAACCTTGCATGTGCATGTGAACAGCCAGATGCCAGGGACCCTAGAGGGGTGCAACAGGAGACCAGGTGTATAAGGGAGACACTGAGGGCCCATTTTGAGAATGAGAGCCCATAAGGCATTTTTTAAACAGTGCTGTGCCATTCTATAACTGCTATCCAGTTTCAGCTGTGTGTCAGTGGCAGGTGAAAATACCATATGCAACACAGAAATAAAGAGAGCTTATTGCTTTTATTATTAAACACAAAACAGTTAACAAACAAACAAAAGTCCTGGAGGGAAGAAAGTAGTGGGGGGTAGTGCCAGCTATAACACCTGCATGTAAGTCCAGATTTTGTTTTCATAGCTGTCTGAAGAAGTGGAATGTAAGGGGTAGCGAGACGGTCCAGGGGTTAGGTAGGAATGTGTTGGGGGAGTTGGTGGAGTGCAGGGAAAGAAATTCTGTTGCAGCTGCAGTGGAATGGGTGGGTGAGCATGCATGAACTGTATCTGCAATGAGATTGTCTTTAGCAGCTCTGTCTGCTCCTCCATGGCCTTGATAATGCGTTCATGGCCAGCCATAATCCGCTCCTGATTTTCTTTCTGTTCCTCTGTCTCCATCTTTTGAGATTCAAACCTTGATTTTTTTCCATGCCCTTTCTCTCTTTTGGCCGCTTCAGAAGACAGGAGGAGTTCTGGAAGCATCTCCTCCTTGCTCCTCAGGGTCACTTCCTTATCAGCTGGAGGCGGTCTGCTGACATAGGGGCTTTAGCTGAGAAGGTCACATCTGTGTAAGAATAAGAAACAATGAACAGAAGCATTATTGTGGATGCCCTAACTTTATAGATGCATTACTATGAAACACACCTTGATCAGCCTGGGAATGGTGAGTTTGGGGAGTGGAGTAAGATCATCCAACTGGGTTGGGGTTCTGGGTTCTAGGTGGGTGGGTGATCACTTGGGGCATAAATGCAGGTACACTGGAAAAAATTCAAATTTTGCCACCGTTCTTTACAGGTAGGGGGCCATAAAATCCGATCTCACGCCTGAGAGTTAGCAAGGATGCATCTCCTCCATAGGAGCAACTTCAAACCGGGTGCCTAGGCTGCACACCTGTGCCTTGCTTTGGTTTCTCCACAAGTGATTGCCGATAGGCATGGGAAAGTGTCCTGTAAATGGGGGAAGAAACAGAGCTGCTCTGTTGAGGAATCTGAGGCAGAGAATTGGAGAGTACCTCCAGGAAAATTTCCTAGAGGTTTAATCGGAGGATTCCTGCGAAATCTCAGCGTGCATTAATGTGCTTCTCAGCTGTACTGCCTAGATGCACAAGGGAATGGGAAAGCGCATGGAAACACAGCTACTCTTTTGCATTTCTATCCCTTCAACTAGCTCTGTGTTTTAGCCACGCTAAGGACCCCATGCTTCCTGTACACAAGCAGCTTCCAAACACCAGAGCTCCCCTGTCCTGTGTCCTGAATGCCTGAGCTGAAGGGCTGGAGATGACTGTAACCTTCTGGGGTTGAGAACAGTTCCTGACTCCTAACCTCACCACACACACTGGTCCCCGGCTCTGGGTCATCCTCCAACTCCATTTCCTCATCAACAACCTCTTTGTCAGAGTTGAGTCTGGTGTGCAGTGTCTACAGGTCTCTTGAGAGTGGATATAGGGTCACTGCTGAGGATGGCTTTTAGCTCTTTGTAGAAGCAGCAGTTCATTGGCTCCTCACCAGAGCGACATTTTGCCTCTTCTAAAAAAAATCCTCTACAACCTTTTTGATTTTACATACCAGCTGTCTGCTTCCATTTTTGTTTAGGTGGAGCCCATCATTCTTCCAGTCTCTAATATGTCAAAATATACAAAGTAAATAGCCTTAAATCAAACTCTAGTAAATTCTCAAGTAGTATTTTTCTTATTTTCCCTATCTGTTCATCTGTTATCAATGAAGATATTTAGTCATCAGTTTGTGTGTGTGGTAAAATTGATGCTTGTCAAGAAAAATCTAATCCTTTGAATTCTAACTGTAGCCTTATTTAAAGGTGTGCCCGTGCAAAAATATGGCCTTTTCAAATTTGGCACAGGGTGTCAAGCCAGAAAAAAATTAACATGCTGCCTTTCCAGAGTACAGAATTAGGATTATTCTTCAAGTAATTTGAAGATTAAAATAAGTGAATTTTTAATTGTGTAAAACTTTTCTTTTAAAAATAATTCTTCTAAAAACCTTGTCACCCCATGTATATAAATATTAATAAAAAATTAGTAAACCTGACACATAGCATGAACTTTCTTTGGGTTAAGGCAACTTTGGGAAAAATGAATTTTGTCAGTATTAATTTTACACTAGCTTGAAGGGTTTACCTTGGTCATTTTGCCTTTTTTTCTTAATTTCTTCCATCTTTCTCCCGTAACTATAATTTGTCAAAAAGGAGATTGGAGTTAGAGAGAGAGGTTTACAAGATTGGCACATGACAGAATATTTTTACAAATGCCTTTACCTTTTAACTTGATTTTTTTAAAGTAATTTTGCAATGTTTATAAGATACTTACTTGTCATTTCACTTAGGTCCTCAATTATAACTTTAAATAGTCAACGCTGTAAAATGGGTGAATAATAGACAGTACAAACACATGTATGGTACAGTAATTATAAATTTATCTTTCACAAGCAAACCAAAGCTCTCTTCATCTCCATGCATTGTTTTGTCAGCTTATTGCAATTTAAGAGTAGTGTAGTGAAACTGGATTGATGAAAGGTTTGTCTGAAGTAGGTGGTGGCAAAAACATTTGTAGATGTGAAGCACCTCATGATGGATTTACTTGTATGATGTGAATTTTAATAGACATATCACATAAGATATACAGTAAATTTTAAAAAATGGTTAAATGCATGACTCATCTCCAGTTCATTATTAACAAATATTATCTGAAAGAGAGAGGTCATGCCATTGAAAATTTGGTCTTTTTTGTGTGGTGTGGTGACACAAGACCATAGACAATTTAATATCAAAACTGTTGAATTTGACCATGTTTTATGTTTTACCTACACTATGCAATTCTGCATACTGCTTTCATGAACTGTTTGGTAGGGATTTTTCCTCACTGAATACATTTTATTTTTCCTTGTATGAGGACATGAAAATAGCATTCTGTAATAAGTTTCAAGAGCCAATGTTTTGAGATTTCATTTTCTCCTTTTTTCTATTTTTTGTATAAAACATAGTTTATTTTATATATTTTCTCTAATATGTTAAAAATGCAATGGTGTTGAAAGAGAAACCAAGAAAAATATGGACGTTCTTATTCATATATCTTTTACTTGATGTTATTTATCTAGAAACGTATATAATTTTCATAGAATCAGAGAAGTGTAGGAGTGGAAGGGACCTCAAGGAATTTGCAACAAAATATGGAAGTGAAGAGTTTGTTTATACATATCGAGCATTTTTCCCACACAGTTGTATCCTATTTTTAATTCAGAATTATTGCTTTTTTTGTGTCTCCTTTCTTGTTACTTTCACATCTCTTTATGTCCTTAATGTTAATATACACCTCCATTTTTTTTGGCTCCGCTTTTGCCTCCTTTTCCCTTCTTCAGTTACATACAGAAAACAAGATACCGAAGTAAATTTAAGCACTTACACAGGCAAGGATGGGTGGATTTTAAATAAGCCAAGACTTCATTATCTTTATTATTATTAATTTCAATTTGAGTGAAAACCTGTAATCTCAAGGAAACAATTGCTTGGGAAGAATTAAAAAATAATACTGAGAAATTGGAATTGGGTTACCCCACTTCAGTGGGCAGGGAGCTGTTTGACAAGTTTTTCATTTGTGCATATATGTATAATTATAGAAAATGTTTGTTCATTTGACATTTGTTCTTTAATTTTCAGGCACCGGTACTTTTGGGCGGGTTCAACTGGTGAAAGAAAAAATGGCCAAACGTTACTTTGCCCTGAAAGTAATGAGCATTCCAGATGTCATTCGGCTAAAACAAGAACAACACGTACACAATGAGAAGTCAGTCCTGAAAGAGGTCAATCACCCGTTTCTGATCAGATTGTAAGTTTTCCTTCAGCCCCTTCACATTTTCTTTTACTTGTTTATGTTTTGGACCAGATGTTCAGTAACAACAAACTTTAAATTGATTTAATAGTATCCTTTAGGTTATCTAATGTAAACAAAGGGCCAAATTCACCAGTATGCTTCAGATGCTTTGTATTGCTCTGGTGATGCAAAGCAGCTGTGAATGTGCCTACACTGGATGGTTAGATTGGATTTACAGGTGCTTTGCATCACCAGAGCAGTGCAAGGCACCCAAAGTATACTGCAGAATCTGGTCATAGCTGGTTTATCCTGGCAATACAAAGGAACAGGATCTCTTGATAGAAAACATTAAATTAACCTGCTATTGTTGAAAAGTCCAATTGAAGCTGGATGGTCGTCTTGTATACTTGAAACATTGTTATACGTTGGAACTAATAAACTGCAGTGATATAGTATAAAAAAGAAAGACAATTATAGAAAATACTTTGTTGTTCTCCAATGTTAAGTATAATATAAATTTTAAATTACTTTCAAATATGAAATTTATAAGCTGTTGTGAAATGAGATGATTCTACCTTCTCGAGCATGTCAGCAGGGACTACACAGGGCTGTTACAGCACAACACTTTAAAGCACTGTATAGTTATGCACCTTCAATGCGCAGACAAGCCCTAAATAATCACATCCAGTGGTAATTTCCTCGGAACAGGCATGGAATAGAAGAAATTTGCATTGCTGCCTTTAATATACCTTAATTCTGAATAAAGCACCTTTCAAAGCATAATGATTCTTACTGTTACTTTAAATTGATTTGTAGACCTCAAGACCTCCAGGAATATTGCAAATACATAATGTCTGAATTTGAAAAATCCTGTGTATAGCTAGGCTACTCCCAATGAGTGTACACATGGATGAAGCTGAAGTCAGCATTAATCTATACCTATATGCCATCCAAATCTGCCTTTTGCTGAAAACGTAATAGACTTCAGCATTGCTGTACTAATTCCATCCACTTCCAGTCTAACTAGATCACTTCTTGGCCTCTTCTGATATAAATGCATATACAGATCTGGAAATCTATTCTTCTGTGGAACATGTGAGCAAAGCAGCGAATCTAAATCGAGTGCAGGCGCTGACTGGAATCCTTGAATCCATAAGCAGAACCAAAATTCAATTTCCCAGAAACTAGGTCTGCTAGTGACATATGGGCTAAAATATTTCCTTTAAAAAGGTTAGACATTTGAGTCAAATAGTATGATTTAAATATCAACCACTAGTTGATCATGGATCATTACAGCTGAAATAATAAGTGTGACTTGCTTTTAGATGGATAGTTTGCTCTAGAGAAATTTTCATACAGGGAAAAAATGATTGATTAAAGTGTTAAGGTTTGCTCATTAGCATGGTGAGATGCCAGGACTTTTTGCGTCAGATGGAAAATAAGTGTGGCAGTGCTAATGCATCTGGTCTCTGTGGGGTGAAAGCAAACTTATGCTACTGTTAGCAGGTAAATTATTATTTTCTTCTGTTTTTAGAGACGTTAGGAGGAGCTAAATTTTTAAAATGAGACTAGAAATGCTAATGATTACTATAGTTTGAGGAGCAGATGAGGATAGCTTACATTTTATTTAATAATTAAAAAAGCTATATGTACATTTAAAATGTATCCTTGTCTCCCCTCTCCCCCCTTTTGTATGTCAGTTGTCCTAAAATGTACACTCTATGGGGTGGGGACAGCAATTTTGTATGTTACCCCTGCTGGAATTCTGTGCCATTGCACAATGCAGAATTTGCACAGATAATGTTCCTTGTAGAATTTGAGATTTTCCTCTCCTCCCCTGCCTCCCCCCAGCACTACTGCTGTCAGCCCTGAGTGGCTGGGGCTGTCAGTGGTAGCATGATTATATTATGTTATTTTGACAAATAAAATATGCAGAATTTTACAGAATTTTAAAATATTGTGTGCAGAATTTATTTTTTGGCACAGAATTCCCCCAGGAGTAGCATGTGTTTGCACAGTGCCTAGCATAATAGGAACCTAATCTTGATTGGAACCTATGGGTACTCCTGCAATATGAAAAGTTAGTAGAAAAATCCCCTGGTAGTTTGGAGAGAGGACACAACGACCCTTATACTGGGGGATGGATGGTGAGCAAATGTTTTTAGCCATAGAGAGAGAGCTGAATTTGATCTTTTAAAAAAAAAAAAAAAAAAAAAAATCAGGTAAAACTTACAGCCCTCACGTTCATAGTATGGTGAAATGGAATCTGAATATTAGTTATTTACACCATCTGTGCTGTACAGTGATGATTGGCTGTACCATCTCTCAGATCTGAAATGTAGTGGAACTTGGTGTGGATATACATTTAAATATGATTCTTGAATAATCATTGTGTTCAGTGACTACTAAAAATTATTTTGCCCATTTCTTTATGGGGAGAAGGGGTGGGTGTGTGCACGCGCATGCATATCCAAGATGGTTACTTAAGTGATGAAAGAATAGCAGTGAGGTGATATTCTTTTTCCATTTAACATATGACTACTTTTGTTGTTCCTTCTAACTAAACTCAGCTTCTAGAAGTGTCTGTCTAAAATTTCACCTGGAAATGTGCTTGAGTGCACAGTTAACAATTTGTGCTTCTGAGTCTCCATTTACATGCTCAGATGTGAAATTTCTTTATGAAGTGCTTCTTTTATACTGTTGCAACAGCCAGGCAGTGTAGTCTTGTATGCTACCTTTAGTGGGCATATTAGGATAAAAATCAAAATCTTACCGAAACAAGGATGTGTCCTAAGTGAATTCTACTACTGTAACTCAATGTATATAAGTTCCAGAGGGGTAGCCGTGTTTGTCTGTTTTCCACAAAACGAGAGTTCTTAAAGACTAACAAATTTATTTGGGCATAAGCTTTCGTGGGCAGAAACCCACTGAAGTGGGTATTAATTTGTTAGTCTTTAAGGTGCCACAGAACTCTCGTTGTTTCAATGTATATATTTATGGCTTTCAGAAAAATAAAAATTAAGAATAAAATTCAGCCCTATATTTGATAGCCCTATTAGTATTAACTGGTTGCTTGGTTGTAAGAATGCAGAATAGGAGTCTTTACTCGGTAAACTTAACATAATAAGGCCCAAGAGCTAACTTCATATTAAAACAATGCATGTTGACTTGGCCCTATCTTTTGTAAGCCAACTGAGTTATTGGTGCTGCATTTGTTTAAAGGGAAAATAACTTTTTAAGTCAAAATAAAATCTAAATCTCATGGTGTATGTACTGGTTTTATCATTAAGTCAATGGCACCTTAGTTTAAAAACTAGTTAAACACTTCCAGTCTCACTAGTTTATGGATCTGCTGTTGGCACTTCTTTTAATTTTTGCTAAATGATGTAAAAATGTCTACACAAATAATGAAGTGCGCTATTCACATTCAAGTCATCCAGGTCTTCCATTCTTGGTTAAATTTTGCCCCCTCACCTCTACCAGTAATTTTTTTTTAAAGAGATGGGTTGTCTGATTTTATGATTTTCTACAACTCTGAGCTACTCTTCCGGTTTAGGGGGCTGCTGTTCTGCTTAATTTCTTTAAAATACGTTTCTCAACTCGGACTGTGCACATTTGAGTTCTTCGAATGTTCCTTAGCACAATTCTTCTGTGATTGGGTATCAGAAGACTTTAGCAGGGAATTTTATTGGCAGAACAATGGCATTAGAATTTTACTTTATTTAGGAGAAAGCATGTTCATAGCAGCCCTCCACGTCCTTGTTAGAAAAAGATAGTAACATCATGAACAACATCAAGCATGGCCCATAGTTCAGTGCCTTGTTCCCCCGGGCTAACCCAGCTAACCTGTGCTGGGCCTGACAGTTGGGATCTGTACTAGTGGGTGGCTAGTTTCCATTATCTCAGTTTCGCCTTCTCCTGTACTTTCTCGAGTTCCTGTGTCAGGGAATGAAGCCTTACTGCTTTTGTCAACAAAACAGTGCTGATGTACACACTGTAATCACTGCCCCCCTCCTCGCCCCCCTGCCGACGACAAAAGAAAACCACCTTGACGAGGTGTAGGGCTTTTCTCTGCATAGCTAGGGTGATGCAGTGTAATTGACATGGCTGCCCCGATGGGGAGCAGGTGGAGAAGCTTCCTGACTTCTTGCCCTGCTCCCAGTTGGGACCAGCAACCAGACATCCCAGCTTGCAGCAGCCTGGGCTTCTTGTTCCACTCCCAGCTGAGGAGCTGGGGCTGCTGGTTCCCGGTCCCGCTGGGAGCTGGGTCTGGAAGTCAGAGTTTCTCCACCTGCTCCCTGCCCGGGCAGCTATGTCAATTACACAGCTGAGTTGTGAAATTGCCATGGCTGCCCTTCTGGTGGAGAGCAGGGAATAGCTGTCCTGGGCTCCTGATTTGGACCGAGGAGGGGACAAGTCCCCACATGGCTGCATCAGGCTCCCGACTGGAACTGGGGGGTGGGGGGACACCCTACTGGGAGCCTGTGGGTTTCCGGCGGGGAGTTGAGAGGCAGAGCTCTCAGCTCCCCACATTGCCCCTTAGATCAGTGGAAGTGGGGCTGGTGAGGACGCACTCCATCGACCCAAGGAGAGCAGTGTGGCTGTAAGTTGGCATATTTTATGTCGACTTATTTTTTTAGTGTAGACCAGGCCTTAGGCAGAGCTAGTTAGTTCCTATCCTGCGGCCCCTGCAGCCTATCACGGGTAATGGAGCAGGAAAAGCCCTTTTTTGAGAAGCTTTATTAAAAAAAAAAAAAAATGTTTCTGATGGAAACTGTGCTGCTGTGCTGGTGCATCCGGGTTTTATCTCTGAGCCTTTACCCCTAGCTCTAAGGCCAGAGAGGCTTAGTGCCCAAGCTCTTGCCTCTCTGACCCCAGAGCTAGGGTGTGGAAACTAAGAGGCCGAGCTCTCTCAAATTTTCTGTGGGTAGGGATCTCCATTTTCCAGTCAGCTCTATTTTCTCCTCCTTTCCTTATAATGCAGGGTGTGTGGGGGAGAGAAGGGCGGGGAAAGGCGGGAGGGAAAGTGTGTGTGTCACTGTTGCAGCAGAAGTAGTAATGGGTCAATTCAGTTTAGAAATTGCAGGGCGTGTCTCAGAAAACGTGTTCAGTTCATACTCCAATACAAACTATACTTAGTTTTTCTTAACTGAGTCGCCTTTTAGGCATACAGGTGGATACCAATGTGGTGTTTGGTCTGCTCACCCTGGGTGGGGGGGGGGGGAAATGTGTCTTCACTTTCTAGCAGGTGTTAGATAATGATCTTGTATTCAGTACAGAACTTTTTGTGAGACAGAAGTTCTAATTTATACTTTAATTAATAAAATAGCATTACTTCTCTTAGGCTAATGCAGTGAGGCTATGATTGAGGAGTGCAGCTCCTGTGTGCTAAACATGCTTATGTAATGTGTGTGACACACATATATGTACATTCTCTCTCTCTCTGCCTTAATTATTAGTTGCTAACTTGTACTTATGAGTAGCTAGCATGTTTTGATTGATCAACCCCTCTCTTCCTTCTGACTTAAGTGAACTGGAATATATTTCCTTATGTTGAATAGCTTGTTTTTGACTGCCTTGTGCTTGGTGTGGTAATACTACCGGAAAGGTAGTATTTCTCAGTTTAAATAGGAAAGAGAATCTGTAGGATGGGGGTACTTTTATTGTCAGTTTAATTTCTAGGGTGCACCCTGATACAAAGAGGGGAAGAAACAACAAAAAACAACTTCACCAGAAAGAGTTCTTCCTGTCAGTTAGCCAAAAAAACCAGAACACTTTTCGGAAGGCAACTTGAGATACAGGATGTGGTGGGAGGAACAGTACAGGGTGGTTGGTGGACATGACCTGTTAAATAAGGCAACAAATAAGAATTTAGTGTAGAACATTCCATAATTATTTCTTTTATAGTAGTGCTTAGAGACCCTAGTCAAGACTGAGGGTCTTGTTAAAACTAATTCCTTTATTGTCACTGCTGCAGCAGTTCCACGACAAAATTATTATGTGGATGTTGAGCAGTCAGGAGGGTCTTATGGTAAGTCATAGGACTGGGTGTCGTCAGATCTGGGTTCTGTTTCTGGCCATGCCACAAACTTCTGGCAAGCCACTAAGCTCTTACCCAGTTTCCCTATAGTTAAAATGAGGACAATAATCCTTTACTAGCTTACATTTCTGTCTGTAAAAAATCCTTTTGAAAACCTTGAATGGAAGATACTATAGCAGTGCAAGACGGTGTGATATGAAACTTTTATTTAGCTATGACTTAAATAATGAAAAAGATGTGTCGATAATGTATTTTTCCTCTGTTTAGACACCTTGCCATAAGCAGTTTTTGAGATTTAGATCACTATTTTTCATTTGGGCTGCGCTATGTTGAATATGTTATAGGAACATACTAATTGTCCTAATAGATAAAGAACAATTGTGTCTGTAATAGTGGCCAATATCAGATGCTTCAGTGGCTACAATATCAGATGTACAAGAAACCCTATGATCGACAATTATGGAAAAACTTACCTATAAAGGGAATCTTTCTTTCTAAGCCTGGCCAGTTAGTTGTTGGCTTGGGCCCTGGAACATGAAAGTTAATACCTGATCTAAGGAAGGGGTGTCCGTGTTTGTCCCCTACATGATTTAACAGTGGAAAAATCTTACCCGAATACAATTCAAATGCATCTAAAAATCTTACTAAGCTCTTGGTTTTGGAGATATCTTGTGCAATGAAATCCACAAATTAACTATCCATTATTTTAGAATACTTCTTTACTTGAGACAGTGGAACAATCCCAGTTTGTATATCTTTTTTGTTTTACAAATGATTTATTGAGTCAATGTTTAACAAAAACACACTTTTTTATTACAGATTTTGGACCTACCATGATGAACGCTTTTTATACATGTTAATGGAATATGTACCTGGAGGAGAACTTTTTAGTTATCTGCGCAACATGGGGCGTTTCAACAATGGCACAGGACTGTTTTATTCTGCAGAGATTATTTGTGCAATAGAATATTTGCACTCCAAAGAAATCGTTTACAGAGACTTAAAACCTGAAAATATATTATTAGATAAAGAAGGGCATATCAAGCTTACAGATTTTGGATTTGCTAAAAAGCTGGTTGATAGGTAAGGCTTTTTAAAACAACACTTAAAAAGTAAAACAAAATTAAGTTTGGGTGAGAATTCATGTTTGCTTTCAGTGCTCAACTTCTCAGTCACTCTTAGTGTTGACATAAGAGAACCACATTACACCCTTACTAGAAAGAGGAGAATGATGTTAAAGCAAACTACTGTACAGTAGATAATATTCGGCAGCATGTATCGCAAGTAGCTCCACCATAGCTAAAAAATAGCTTTCTTAAAAACAATTATGTTCTTGTGCACTTGATATTTCAGTCTTTGCACTGCAAAACACCAAGTGAGTCAAGTGAGATGAGCAAACATTGATCTGTGCACATCAATGCGTTAAAATATATTAACCTTTCAGACTTGGAAGTAAAAAGTTGTTTAACTTTTGAATGCGTTAGAATTTACTTTTTTCCCCTGCTGTTACCCTTACATTTGAGAGACTTTTTGAAAGTGGGGGTCTGGAGGTAGGAAAGTGCATTTCCAATTTGTATTAAAGAACATTTGCTAATTCACTATCCTACTGTACTATTGAAATACAATTACAAAAAATCTAAATTGACGTCATGATGACCATTTCATTGAAAAACCTTATGGCCCATACCATCTCCCCTGTAAGTATGCTGCTGTATATATTTTATGTGAAATACAACCAATGTTTTTTTGTGGTAGAAAGAGGTATTCATTTGTTACTGATCATGTAAGGATGAAGTCTGAATAATGTGTCTTGTATCTCTTGGCCTGTCTGTAAACATTGGAAAGATGCTAATGGGCCTGGTGTAGAAGAATGCATTTCGGTGATATTTGGGAGGAAAGTAGTTATTAGCCATGTAAGGATGAATTAGCCATGTAAGGATGAATTTAAGAAGGAACAATTTAAGGTAAATGTTAGAGGAAAAATCCCTGATAATGAGGACTTTGCCCTGAGGGATAAGCAAAATCCCATTTGATTGGGATGTTAAAACTAAACTAGATCATACACTGATTCTGCCAATGAAATATTGTTAGTGACATGAACTTGATTAGAGATTATGGTGATCTTTGTTAACTTTTGTTCTACTTCAGAGTATGCAGAGATTTTACAAAGGGGATTCAAATGGAAGTGGTGCAGCTGCAGCTAACCTACCAGACCCCTGAGAGTCACAACAACAGAATGTGGCAGGCTGAATAATAACAGCAAGGTCACTTGGGAAACAACCTTTTGCTTGCATTCTCCCCATCCTGCTCTGGCTAAAGATTATGCTGATTGGGCATGGCAAAGTACCAGCCAATTGAGGTTATTTCTAAAAGATTCAGGTGTTCACAAACGTCGGAAGAAACACATTGAGGCTAAAAATCAGTTGGCAGACATCAGTGTTCAAATATGTATTTGATTCTGTCCTAATTCAGTTAATGCTGGACATATTTGGAATCTAGTAGCTCTCATTTTTAAATATGAGTGAATGTCATGTATTGAGCTTGCCCTGTAACATTAAAGAATCATGAACTTTTGAGGTCAGGTTTGTGATAAAGTGCTCAGAAATGAAAATTAACCCCACAGTACCACGTGTCACTGGATTGTCTGAATTTCTGTTTCACATTAACAATATTGAAATGATGGGAACCCCCCGCCCCCAATAAATTTAACTTAAACATTTTTCTGAATGTAAGATCTTTCTTATCTTTATTGGCAATCTTAATACACAGTTATGTAGCTAGTATCTGATTTACACAAATGATTATAAATCGGTAGCCGTTCAGAATTCAATTAATTCGAGTTTTATTAATGTCTGAATTAAGAAGAATAACAAGAAACAGAACTTTATTGTTTGTAGAAAACTAGGTGGTTCTTTTATAGTAAATTGTGTTGTATTTGACAGTAATTTCTATGATTTTGTTTTTAAATGTAGATACTGCCACTTAGTGGCTGATCTAAATGTGGTGTGTGTTTGTTTGGTGGGGTTAAGTACAATGGGTATAACTCAGTATCAGCAGTGTGATAGAACAATATACTTTAATTTTAGCACTTTAAAACCCAGAACAAAAGAAAGTGGGTTAACATGAATATATTATTTAACATTATAATGTAATACCTCTCCCTTATTTCAGTATACTGTTTGCATGTTTTGTCCTGTTTCAGAAAAGTAGTTCACAAGATTAGTCGCACCTTGCATTGGATTGGACCTAAGTATGGTAGAATGGTGTGTAATTTATAGCTACTCCAATTGTAAAAGAGATAAGGAGAGTAATACATAATATACTGTTCAGTAGTGGGGGGTGGTATCTACCAGCCAGTCATAGATTGTGTGCTGTTTGTAACTACCAGCATGGGTTTGATAATCTCTTACTAGTGGCTAAACATTATACTCTCTGGTTTTATTGTGATTTTACGATGACTACAATTTTTTTTACTATATTATAGTGCATCTATAAAAACAGAGCTATTGTAACACAAGTGATTGCAGAGAAGTAGTGGCTATCTATCTATAATAATATTTTAAATTTATAGAGCACTTACCTCCAGGTGGGAGCGGTACAAAAATAAAAATACAACAAATCAAAATTCTGAAAAATAAAATGCAAACTAACACAGCTGCTACAAAGAATCTGCCCAGGCAAAAGTATACATTAAAGCAAAAGCCCCCCAAGATTATCTGTGTTCTTTCTTCCCTCCTTCAAAAATGAATTATACCATTCCTAGTGCTTGTACCCTGGTTTTAGATGATTGTTACTTAAATTGACATCATCCTACGGATTACAGTGTCCCATAAAACATGACAAGCTTGTGTATAACTGGTTCACACTTCATATTTTTTTCATTTATAGAATTATTCCCTTTTAAAAATGGCAAAAATGTAAATGTATTGACATTACTTTGACATTTAAGAGGAAAATTGCATTGCTTTCAAAGTATTCTAAAGAACAAGTAATTAAAAAATAATGGTTCAGCAGGGTATCATTTTAATATGAAATGTGACTGTTTTCTCACCCTTCTGTTCCCTTTAGTTTGTGGGTTATTTTATTTTATTTTTTTTCATTTCTCCACCCTTGCTTGGTCTATACAGTTGTAGTTGCTGTACTCAAACGAGCAAAAGGGCTGCTCCTTCGGTAAGCCCAGAAGGTGGAGAATGTCATCCCCTGCAAACAGCAAGAAGCCATTGCCCAGGTTAAACCCTCACACATCATCACGCTGATTGGCTGATCACAATGTGTAAGGGAGCAGGTTGCTCCATGCTGTGTGAATCTGCACAGTCCTTCCTGTATGCAAAGCTTCTTGGATCTACCTGAGCTTTCCATGGGTTGAGGTAGCTACATGCCACACTTTCGCCCTCAGACAGCAATTTTTCTGTCTGTGGATTTTAACGTGGGGGTTTCTGGCAGGTAAAACTTTCTTCAGTTTTCTCTTCCATGCTGCATTCTTTCTCCAACCCTTCTTAGAAAACAAGGATCTCTCTTTTCTGCTTCTCTCCTATGTTGACTTCTCCCCTTTTGTTGTCTTCCCCTTTTCTTCCTTCTTCTTCACTCACACAGTTTTCTTCGAGTTTTCCACTTCATTGTCTGTGGCTTCCTCCAAACTAGTTGTCCTCACTTCATTTCCTTCCTGATTATCTTTCTCTTCACTCTTATCGTCTCAACAGGACTAAACATGCTTTAGAGTTTATGTGCCTAAACATCAAAAGGCATGCAATTGGGAACATATTTATATTGCATTCCACCTCAAAAGCAAGAGTGGGGAAAATGGGAAAAGTAAAAGGAGAAAAGAGAACGATACAGAAGCACCAGCTGTACTCAGAAGAAGGGACTTTTAAATGCTCATTCTCATATTGGTTTTATATTTTATTCATTTTTGGCTTTTATGCAGACATACCTATTTTAAGCTGTTATATCTATACAACATTTTCCTGTCTCTCTCTTCCTGTTTCTTTCCTACTCTTTTCTGTACTGCTCTCCCTCAGGTGCCTTCACTGAAAATATGGAGAAAAGGAGCTTATGTTTTGGAAAAGACTATGTTCAGTGTAGGTTTTCCCTCAAAACTTTAGGAAATGGCTTTTGTGGCAAGCCATCACAATATTTCAAGGTGAAGGGAAAAGTGTTACATGGTTGAAATTTTAGATAATTTAGCTATTTGTTTTAGTTTAGTATTTTAAAGCTTTCAGAGAAGTAAAGGTACTTAAGTTAGTGTGGTACGGTCACCATCATTAAAGTGTTTAGAGTATTCTTGTTGCAGTGCAAAAGATGTGTTTAGTTGTCCTAAGCCACAACTGGACCACAGAATGTGATTTGTTTGACCAGCCCTTTTTGTAATTACTTTATTTTCCAATACTATTTGAAACAGGTGATAGTAACTTTAATACTAGTTAAGTATTTTTGAAGACATCCACACAATACTTCTGTGCAAAATTAGGTACTCCTTTTGTAGATTACAATTCGTGATTTGTATATTTCCCAGTTGGTGGAAGCACCAAATTAGATACAATACATCTGCCAGAGTATAGGCGAACGGTATATTTAATATATCTCAATAATTATTAATAATTAAATCCAGCCCAATGGAACTCTGCATGGACATGGTTTGCCTGTGCAGGACAGTGTTAGAGGACTGAGGTCCTGGGTTATGAAGACCCAATCAAACTTCCATTTAAATCAGTGGGTAGATTTCCGCTGACTTCATCTTGAATTTAATTGAACTCTAAATTCATTCCGTTAGGGACTAGTATTCTACCTGTCTGTAAAGTACCATTGCTGTCTCACTCTAGAAATGAGAATGTCTTTTACAAGGCAAAGTATGTAAGAGATGGGGATAAAGCATCATTAGTTGAGGGCTATGGAATGAACTTCGAAAGTACATTCGGCAAATCCAGTGTCTGGTCCTCTTTAGGAAATGCTGTTAAATTCTTCTTGTAGAGTTTGAAAAAACATTTACATGATAGCAGTAATAATACCACAATATAGATAACCCCTATCTAGGCAAAAATACCCCCCCCCCCCCCAATAAAATAAAAACTCCAACCTCCTCCTCCTACGTAGCCCCACCCAAGTAATGCTTTTAGTTTTTTCCACCACAGAGGGAGGAGAGACAATACTCCTTGAAGTCCACTGGGGGCTTGGCTATTGCTCTGTTGATTTTATATGGAAGACATTCAGATACTACAGTGATGAGGGCCATCATAAAACCCTGCAATCTTAATTATCTAATATTTTGGCTTGTTTTTAATTATAGTTTAATAAATTTTGTTTAGACAAGCTGAGCAAAGACTTATCTGGTAGCTTAAAGTTTTAATAAAGAACAATAGTAGATGAACATTAATGTTATGTAAATATAGCTGCAATCTACACAGAAAATTTCCTTACCCTTCAGTTTTCTGCTTTATTTAATTCCTATCTTGTGAGCCCAAGATATGAAAAATCTGGTAGTGTGTTTAAAAAAATGTCTATCTATTAAAGATTGTGTTTTCTGTTTGTTTTATTTTAACAGAAAACAGAAGCATGCAGCAAATAAATATTCTGTAAGGCTAGTCACTTTTTCCCTGAACTTTTGTATGGGTGTGGGACTTGCCATTTATGAACTTGGTGAATTTTATTATTGATTTTAGCAGAGCAACTTAATTTTTTCTACATGTTATAAAATTATTGATGTTCCTGAAACATGGAATGGTGGATGTATTTTATAAATCCAGAAAAATAAAAAGGTAAAAGCACAAGTATATACAGAAGAATGCTGCATGAGGAAGATACATATACTAATGATTCCAGCATTAACACAGTTAACACACCCGCCTCCAAATCGTTGCAGACAGTCAGTTAACATGAGTAGTTTGTTATAAAATTAGCTGTAGGAACAGGTGGGCGGTTGGGGAGTAGTAGTAAAACCTGATGGTCAGGTTTGACCAGGGACTCCATAACTATATTTCCCTACACTTGTAATTTTCCTTTTGTAAGCTGAGTAACTTTATTCATTACTAAACTGTCAAGTAGTTAAGGAAACAGCTCATTTTAATCTCACTGTTAGCAGTAAGGTAAGTAACCTTTTATGAACTGGAAGCAATGCTCTAATATTTCACAGGCTTTTTGTATCTGAAAAATCTGGCCACAAATCAGTTCTGAAGGTCAGAATCCAAGAGTCCAACTCTTACGTGCTGTGTGCATTGTTTTCTGTCTTCATAGTCAAAGGTTGGAATCTAGCTCAGTTTGTAGCACTTTGCAATCCATGTGAACGAAAACACAAACCCTATCATGATGTGCTTTTTTGTATTTGTTTTGAAAATTTCATGTCTTTTTTTTAGACTGGTTGCATATATTGTAATGCACTATAGTCCTCATTCAGGCTACTGCTAGATGGCACTAGTGTGTAAAGCAGTGCTGTGTCTGGGTATTTGCTTTTGTGTGTTTATTAGGAAAATACAATCTGATACTTTCTAAAAGTGATATCACCAGCTGTCCGTCGTAAAAACTGAAAGTTTCTCTACGTTAATGAACAGTTTCAAGAAGTTTTGGGCATGTAGAGGAGTGTTTTTGAAAATTTATTCTGACAGTTCTGTTGGAGGAAAACATCTTCAACATTGGTCACATTTAAAACATTAATAAACTTAAACTTCTACAGGAAGAGCTTCTTTTAAAGGATTGCCTCAACAGCATTTTCCTTGCTCATAAATATCCAATTTAAAATCTCAGGCCTGAGTCGTAAAATGTTTTTCCTCCCCGGAGATATAGCCGGTGTGTGGATTTTTGTTTTATTTCAAATGCAGCTATAGCGTTGTGTTTTGATCTAAAATCTGTTTAGAAAGTTTTTGATAGTCTGAGGATGCCATGATCTGTATGTGAATTCAACTGAAAGGGCATTGAGGGTCTTTGCTCAATTTAACTTAATAAATATATTACAAAAATAGAAGGTAAAAGGATATGTACTTACTAAAAACGATTGCTACTTGAGTTATTAATTCTTCTCTTCAGCTCTGCAACATTACCAATTTGACTGAAACACTAGGCAAGATGTATGTTAAATCAGTGTTCCATTTGAAAATCTGCTTATTTGACAAGTATTTGGGTTATCACAGTGTTAGTGATGAGATGCAAAGCTTTAAACTGCTTCTCATTCCTTCTAGGAGTACTTTTGTCAGAATTTGACCAGGAATAAGATTTTATGTTCCTTTTCTGTGATGCAGATGTCACTTTTTCCCATTTCAACTCAAGAATGTTTTTAATGCTTTATCTTTTGACTACTTAATTTCAGGAAAGTGTAGCTCTTCAAAAATGAACACAGGCTTTTTATTTTCACGCTTAAGAGTCTCAAGATAGTGAAACCAGTCAAACACTGCAAGTGATACAGCACAGATGTTTCATAGAGAACAGTTCACAGTTCTAGTTCATTACATCAGTTAATTCTGTGTATTGTACGTACCTTATACAGCTGAATTATCACTTTAATAGTATTCATTACTTAACCTTGCATAGTAAAGTTGAATTTTTGAATTGCTAGAAATGTAATATATTTATTTACGTTTCCCGACAAAACAATAAATGAGCCCTGAGTCAAAGCAGGGGTGTGAGGGTGCGGAGGGGGGGGGGGCGCGGGGGTTTACTATAGTATAATAAGAATGTTTGCTTGAATTATATTATAAAGAGTTTAAATTTCAGTGGACCCTGTGTGTCTGTGGAGAAAAGCTATTCCAATAATTCTTGCAACAAATCTAGCAAACTGTGTTTAAAAAAGAAATCAAACACAAGTCTGATGGATCTTTATTGATTTTAGGCAAGAGATTTCAAAGCAATATAGTCCAGTAAATAGAACATTGCACTGGGAATAAAGAAACCTGGTTTCTATGTCCATCTTTATCACTAATCTTCTGTGCAGGCATAGAGCAAGTCATTTCACTTCCCTGAACCTCCATTATAGGCATTCAGACTAGATAACCACAATGCCCTTTTATGAAATGGTTAAAAATAGCAGGTTTTTTTGACTTGTCACTTTTGTAATGTACATTTAGAGCTCATTCCAGATTTTAGTTTGTTTGCCTACTTCATTAATTTTACTCATAATTTCATAGTTTCGATCCAGTCCTTTAAAACAGTAAGTGAAAGTTGAGATGTTATGTTTTTGTTTGTTCGTTTCTCTTAGAACATGGACGCTCTGTGGCACACCAGAATATCTTGCACCAGAAGTGATACAGAGTAAAGGTCATGGAAGAGCAGTGGACTGGTGGGCTTTAGGGATTCTAATATTTGAGATGCTCTCTGGGTAAGTGTTTCTTTGATGAAACAAAGTACATAACATTCACAAGTAATTTGTTTTCTGTTCCAGTATTCTGAATAACAGGTTTGAAATAGCTTGGGTATATATTAAGCTTATAACTAATTAGCTTTTTTTTACTATGAAGAAAGGAATTAGGAGTTCTTGAGACAGAGAATGCAAAGATGTACCTCATTAGAAATGCAAAAGAATTTAACCATAGAATTCCCAGTAACCTGACTGGGGATTCTGTGGCGAAATCCGAGGTTACAGTTTTGAAAATATTCTGCTCAAAATTTTGTCATTATATATTCTCCTGTGATGGAATTCAGTTTGAACTTCTGTGTGATGGGTTTTCCTGGGGTGCAATCTGAAACTGGGGTATCACTGTGCTCCCTTAACTCTCCAGCCTGGGCTGTCCCTCACAATGCTTTGCTAGTGACAAGCAGCCAGCTCTTCCAGTCACTGTTATCACCTAGCACAACACCATGTGGAGCCCCAAACCCAGCTAGTTTGTGTGAATGCTCCCGGAGCCACTCATGAATACACAGAGAGAGGCATCAGCCAGTTCCCCCCAGCTCCCCAGCCTCACCCCCCAGAACTGTACTGTCTCGCACTGGTCAGAAGCCTGACCAGTGTAAATTCATTACCCAGTCCATCCCTCCCCCGATGTGGAGAGGACATACACACTAGCTTTTGTGAATTGAGCATATATTTCCCAAGCACTTCAACCAAAACACACGGTTTTAAATAAAATATAAAACAGATTTATTAATGAAAGAAAGATTTTAAGTGATAAGTAGCAGGCATAGAGATCAGAGTTTGTTACTTAAGAAACAAAAATAAATTCGCCTACTTAAGTTCTACAAACTAAACAGGATTTAAATCAAGCAGTTTCTCACCCTGACGGATGAAGGTTTCATCTTTCTGTTCCTCAGTACACAGGCTGGAACTGCCCTCCAGCCTGGGACCACCTTTCCCCAGTTCAAAATCTTTGTCCTCCAGATGTTTCTTCCAAGTGTTGAAGGGAGAGGGAGGGGGAAGAGAGGCCAAGTGATGATGCCACTTTTCTTCTTTTATAGTTTCTTCCAGCTTGCTGGAAAGAACTTTTGCTATGATGTGGGGGTCCACCCCCACTGGTCAAGCAGTCTCCATTGTCTATGTGCTCTTTCTGAGAAGTCCGCTGGCATGGCCGTTGGGAGAGCACATTCCCTTTAATGGACTGTCAGCACATCTGGTTACTCCATTGTTGTACCTGAAAGGCCTGGTTATGGGTGTTCCCAACCTCACAACATTTTTCAGTAACACACACGCAACAGAACTTCACATACAATCCAACAGGATATTAATATTAAGCAGATAAAGACTTTTAAAATTATACCTCACAAGGCATACTATGTACAAAACATTATAATTTATATGACAGTTGTGAATATGGGGGTTCCAGTGTTCCTTTGAGATAGTGACACACTCTGTACTCTTGTAAAGTATTTAATCAAGTATGCCTTTCCCTGGCTCTGCACAGCACATCAGGAGTTTCTCGCCCCTTCTCTCCCAGTAGCAGCCCGTGCTGCCTGCATGCCTGCCATAGGAGAGCAGGATTGATTCCCTTGGAGTTTTCCCAGAGCCTCATCTCCCCACAGACCCAGGAGAATGATCCGCCCCCTCCCCTGTAGGCCAGGGAAGAGTGCGTTTCTTATACTTATAAAAGAAAGACTTGCAGAATCTTATTCAGGGGACAAGGCAATACGCCACATTTATTGTAAATATAAAGATCTTAAAAAGCTAGTGCATTCACACGCACACTCATACCCAAGAGTTCTGCAAGTTGGTAGAATATATATTTACCAGTCCGTGGCTTAAGTCACCCTAGTGGTCAACTAGGCTGAACACAAGGGGGAGCCAGGCCTCTGTTGGTTGTGAACCGATGCTCCTCAATGATTGCAGAACGAACCCAAAGTTTCCGTGTTCTCACCCCATCTTTTATCGTTGCTGACTGTCATGTAAGTCTATGGGCCTTGCTGTGTCATGCTGCTTCCAGGTTCAGTATGATGGTTAATCACCAGCTAATTGCAAGCATAACTATTCTCTTATTTCTGTACTTTGTACGTTCACAGAGTGGATCATTATGTACTTTAGGATCATTTATCTGCATTTTAGGTTTATTGATATGTATTCTTCGACCTTTAGGGTCATGATGGAAGTTGGCATCCTCACTCCTCTTTCTGTTGTCAGAGCAGTTTAGGCTGGTGTCTTTTTATGCCCTGCACATACATTCCTCACTTACGCATACAAAGAGAATTCATCAAGATATTTTTAAGTTCAGTAGTACAAGTTTCAGGAAAGAGCTAACTTCAAGAAACTAACAAGATGGAGTTCACTTATGCCACACAAAACAGTACTATACCATTATAACAGTAAAGGAAAAATCTATATCTACCTCTGTCTCACTTATACAATAAAACAAGGAGTCTACATCTGATTAATTTGCACAGCTCCTGGAGATGGTTCACATGTTTGCTACCAGTAGCCAGTATGCACAGCTGGACAATAGCTGTGTGAGCTCTCCACGCTGGACAATTTCAAAATTTCCTGGGTCTTTGAAAAGGGAGGGCTTATGCCTGTGTAGCTGGCACGCAGGGCAGTGCAATAGAGTTCAAAACAATGAGCAGAGTGGTCAGGGTAGCATTATGGGATAGGTCCTGGAGTCCAGTTACAGTACCCAGTGTCTACATTGATGTTTTGTCGCTCTAAGTTTGCCACAAAAAGATCTACCCCTCTCATCAAGGTCGTTTTATTTTGTCACCAAAGCAGAGGAGTTTTGTCAGCAGGGAGATAATTGTCGTGTGTACACCATCACTGTTTTGTTGCCAAAAGCTTTATTTCCAACAATATTTTGGGATTCACTAGATGGCAGTGTTCTCAGAAGACAAACTTAAAATCTTTGTTACTTAAGAGAGATTTCTTGCCATTATAAATAATGTATTTGAGTTAAATATTCAGTAGAAAAAATGAAATTCTTGTAATGTACTCTGGAGTTTAATCACTAATTTTTAAAAAGGGGGAAAAAAGGAAAACTAATATAGTTCTCCCTTTTTCAATTACTTGATTATACTGAAACTAAAAACCCACTTGTGTATTTACTTGTACGTTATACATAAAGACTTCAACAACTTTCTAAAATAATTGTATCTTTCCTTTTCTATGAAAGTGTACTTAAAAAAAAAAAAAGTGAGAACTGATGGAATTTTATCACTAGTGTTACCACAGCAATACAAAAGGGTATCTCTCTGGGTTGCATGTGTGCCTTATGCCTCTTTGAGCTCCTGTACAAGGATATGAAGGGCAGAATGGCTGTGACCCTCCTTCATTTTCTGCTTACCACCTATGACAGCAAGACAGAACCCAGCGAGTATCTGAGCTGCTCTTTTCCAAGACTCTAAACAGGTTCTTCAATCTTTTTGGTGATGAAATCTTCTCTCACACTTCCATTCAACAGATGTTCTCTTCCCTCCTCCCCCATGGGGAAAAAAAAAATCCAAAAGCAAAAAATTGGTACACAACACTGTATAGCAGGGCCAGGCACTTCAGACCAACTGTTGTGTCTTTTATAGTGGAATCTAAAACTTCAGGATTCAAACCCTGCCCATCCTGCAATGGGTTGATCCCCATCAAGAACAGACATAGCTGATTCCTCTTTTGTGTAAGAGAGCCACATCCCAGAGAGGTGCGAGCTCCAGCTACGCCAATATCCCATAACATGTCACCTTGATCGTAGATAGAGACTACATTTATACAAGAAAAGTGCCTCAAATTCTTCAACGTTCTGATCATGACAATACCAGTTGTGATTGCCCTCCTTGTTAATTAGGGGATCCTGGAACCAGCTATAGGGCTATGTCAGACCCCAGACATACTTCCTGCCGCCTCCAAGTGAATAGAGGAATGGTATCAGCTTTGAGCACTTTTACACCCACCCAAACACAGGTTGTTGATTCTCTCCACAGTATGAGAAAATCAGAATCTGCTAACGACACTTAGAACAAGGATCCTAAAAAGTTAGATATGTTTGGACACAAGGCATATTTATTAGCCTCAGTGCAGCTTCTTGAAGCCTGCTTGTCGGGGCATAGTTCCTCGGGGCGGGGGCGTGCCGCACACAAGGGGGAGAAACAAAAAGAAACCTTACTAACTAACAAATTTGAAGAGCTATGTACACGGGCCCCTTCTCCCTCGGCGTGGGCGGACGTCCTGGATAGACTGTTGCACCTCCTGGGACAGGCCCAAGGATTGCAGCCATGAGCACCTTCGCATTCAGATGGTGGAGGCTATGGCCCTGCTCGCCGAGTCAGCAGCGTCACAGGACGTCTGGAGCACTGCTTGCTACTGTGGTTCCTTCCTCCACGATAGTGCTAAAGTCTGCAGCCTGGTCCTGGGGCTGGGCCTCAGTGAACTGCCTGAGGGAGTCCCACAGGTTGAAATTATATCTGCCCAGGAGGGCCTGATGGTTGGCAATCGTGAACTGCAGGCTTGCTGTGGAATAATTTTTTCTCCCAAACAATCTTTCTCCAGCTTCTTATTGTCCTTGTTCTTGGGAGCCGACCCTGGCTGACCTTGTCTGTCTCGTTGGTCAGCTGCGTCTACTACCAGGGTTCCCGGGGCGGGGTGTACGCACAAATACTTAAACCTCTCGGTTGGGACGTAATATTTCTTCTAGGTCACCTTTGACATAGGGGCGACCCAGGAAGGCTTTTTTCGTGCCCGGGACCGCCCTCTTGATCCCTCCAACCTGGAGGACATTGAGGACTGCCTCCGTCGCCGCGAACAGTGCCGACAAGCAGGGGTGCGCTCTGAAGAGCTAGAGGTACCGGAGTGTCATCTCGGTACCGATGATTTCTGCTGCCGCTTGCCTTGCGGCTCTGCAAACACCTTCGGTGACAGAGCTTGGCGCCATCCCGAACTCCTCAGTACCGAGCCAGACTCTGGTGACTGTGTTCCGTGCCGCGAACTCTGAGGTGCTGGGTCCTCCAATGACCAGATTGGTACGGGCGAACTCATCTGTGCCGGTTCCTCTGACGGCGACCTGGTTCTGCACCATCTAGGTACGAGCGAACTCCTCAGTGCCAGGGAGCTGAAACGGGAGCTGTGCAAGCGCCGCCTGGCAGACCTCGACCGGTGCCATCTCCTGGCATGCGCTGCCTCCGGTGCCGAGGATTGACGTCAGCATCTAGAGGGAGACTCCATGTCCTGTGCTGGAGCAGGTCGGCTCGACGATGCCGACCTGGAGTGACTACTAGGGGAGCGGCTCTGCTCTACCGATGGAGACCGTCCGGCAGGACGTCTTCCTCCCCGTACTGGGCATCTCCTCCGCCATTCAGGGGGACCCAAAGCGGGTTTCCCCTGTGACACTGGCCCCTTCTCCCTCAGCGGGGGGAGTGGTGGGGGCAGAGGTCCAACAAGGCTCTTGCCGCCTGAAAAGCCTCCGGTGTCGACAGCGTCGGCAGGGGCACTCTCCCATTCCCAGGAGTCAGGGGAGGCTCCCTGACGGGAGATGCAGATACCGGAGAAGTCTCGACGGGCCGGGTCTGGTGCATCTCTGTACTCGACCCTGCCCAAACCGATGGCGCAGGGGAGTGTCTGCGCTCCGCACGCTGCTTCTTCCTCTTCAGTGCCGGCGATGTTGCACGGTGCCCAGTCGCGGTAGTGGCTGCCCACCTGAGACCAAAAGTTGTGCAAATTTTTCCTTACCTAGACGATTGGCTGATCAGGGGCAGGTCCAGGTCCCAAGCGCAGAAGAGCGTTATCCTCACTTGCTCCACATGCAGCAACGAGCATAAATGAGCAGAAGTCCACACTAACCCCAGTGCAATGAATAGAGTTAATTGGGGCTACCCTGGATGCTTCCCAGGCCAGAGTCTTCCAGCCTCAGCCATGTTTTGAGGTAATGGTCTCTATCATCTCCCAGCTGCACCGATGCCCCACGACAACAGCCAGGCACTGCCTACAGCTATTAGGCCTCATGGTGGCCTGCACGTACGTAGTGAGACTAGCTCGCCTAAGGTTCAGAACGCTCCAGGCATGGTGGGCCTCGGTACATGTTCTGAGCAGACACCCATTGAACCGGATGGTCACAGTTTCCCCGCCCGTCTTAGCCTCCCTAAAGTGGTGGCAGACTCCCAGGGCAGTGATGAAGGGCGTTCCGTTCAGGGAACTGGTCCCGTCGGTCACCCTAATTTCCGACGCTTCAGACATAGGATGGGGAGCCCACAGCAGTGCCAACCTAGGCACTCGGGCTCTGGTCAGGGGGAGGAGAGGCATCTGCACATCAACCTGAAGGAGCTGAGGGCCATTCGCCTAACGTGCAAGGTGTTCCTCCTATTCCTGACAGGCAGAGTGGTGCAGGTGCTGACGGACAACACCGCAGCCATGTTTTACTTGAACAGGCAGGGGGAGTGTGCTCTTCAGCCCTCTGCAAGGAAGCTATCTGTCTGTGGGACCTAGGCATGATTGCCACCTGACGGCCTCTCACCTCCCGGGAGTGAGGAATGATGAGGCGGCTCGCCTCAAGAGGTCGTTTCTACCCTGCCACGACTGGTTGTTATACCCAGAGGTGGTGACTATGATCTTCCAGAAGTGGTGCATTCCCCAACTGGACCTATTCGCATCAGCCTGGAACACGAAGTGTCCGAGGTTCTGCTTACTTTAGGTTCACAAGACTGGGTCGATTTTCGAAGCGTTCCTCGTGGACTGGACGGGACCCTTATGTACGCGTTACTGCCCATTCCATTCCTGTCCAAGATCCTGCTGAAAATAAGTTATACTCATCGCTCCAGCCTGGCTGAGGCAGCACTGGTTCAGCATGTTTCTGAACCTTTCGGTTGCCCCACCCCTGGAGCTCCCGAGGCAGCACAACCTTCTGTCCCAGGACCATGGTCACCTATTGCACCCGGACCTGGACTCCCTGCACCTGGCGGCTCTGTGGCTGACAGAGGGCGAGAAGGCCTGCTCGGTGCAGGTCCAGCAAGTCCTGCTTGGCAGCAGGAAGCCTTCTACACAGGTCATGTATCGGGCTAAGTGGAAGCAGTTTACCGGTTGGGTGGAATCCCAGGGTATTCTTCCCAGCCTCTCGCCTGTGCAGGCAATCCTGGAGTACCTGCTCCAGCTTAAAGCTCCAGGGTCTGGTGCTGGCCTCATTGAAGGGTCACCTGGCGGCCATTTCAGCCTTCCATCAGCCGCTATAGGGGAGATCCCTGTTCTCCCATCCCATCCCAAGTTCCTCAATGGGGTGGAGAGGCTTTATCCGCAGGTCCGTGACCCGGTGCTTCCCTGAGTTCTCAATCTGGTCCTCTCGAGACTCACGAGGGGCCCCCCCCTTTGAACCTATGGCTTCATGCCCTCTGCTCATCCTTTCATGGAAGGTAGCCTTCCTGGTGGCCATTACCTCAGCCAGGAAGGTCTCCAAGCTTAGGGCCTTGACCTCAGAGCCCCCTTATTCAGTATTCTATAAGGACGAGGTTCAGCTGAGGCTACATCTGGCCTTCCTACCCAAGGTGTTTTCCCAATTTCATTGTAATCAAGACATTTTTCTCCCCGTGTTTTTTCCCAAACCTCACTGTTCAGAGGAGGAGAGGAGATGGCATTCGCTGGACGTGAGACGAGCCTTGGCCTTCTACATCGACCGTACAAAACCATTCTGGAAATCGATGCAGCTCTTCATCGCAGTGACCGACTAGATGAAAGGCTCACCTGTCTCCACCCAGCGCATCTTCTCGTGGATTACATCATGCATTAAGCTCTGCTATGAGCAGGCGAAGGTGCCATTTCCGGGAACCATCACAACTCATTCAACTAGAGCTCAAGCCTCATCTACAGCTTTCCTGGAGAGAGTGCCCCTGCAGGACATCTGCAAAGCCGCCACCGCATACCTTCATGTCCCACTACACCATTGTCCAGCAGGCGAGAGAGGACGCAGGATTCGGCAGAGCCATGCTGAGGGCAGCTCACCGGTAACTCCAACCCATCTCCAAAGGTATTGCTTGTTAGTCATCTATAGTGGAATGGACATGAGCAAGCACCCGAAGAAGAAAGCAAGGTTACTTACCAGTAACTGATGTTATTCGTTTTGTGTTGCTCTTGTCCATCCCACAACCCACCCCCTGTCCCAGCTGCCAGAGTTGGCAGAAAGAAGGGACTGAGGGGGCGTAGGGCCGGCAGTGCCTCATATACTGCTGCATGTGCGCAGGACTCCAGGGGGTGCCGGAGCCAACCCTATGGGATCTGCGAAGGGGAAAAAGTTCCAGGTAACCATTCACAGAGGTGTGCACACACCTATAGTGGAAAGGACATGAGCAACACATCTCGAAGAACATCAGTTACTGATAAGTAACCTTGTTTTTCAAGGAAAATGTGCTAACCCTACTTAAAACTTGCTGAATGGCCTATCTAATCATTATATGTTGCTTAATCTTTGTTTTTAATTTACTTTCTTCTTTTAATAGTTCCACTTGGGTGTTATCAGATTTTCTTCTCATGCAAAAGGTCTGCATCCAGTAGTCCCCATGTCAATAGCCCTGAGATGTCAGTAATCTCAAGAATGGAAATGCATTTGATAGGTAGGAGTTGAATAAAAGTGGATATATAGCCACAAACAAAATTCCTGCTCCATTACTAGTCATAGGGACTATTAACGTCACTGGCGCATGTATGAGTGGAACATCTGATCACAGAGAAGTATCCTGTAAAATGAACACAATACATTGGAGTGCTCTCTCATAATAACTGAGCATTTAGCATCCTATAAATGGAACCAGTCTTGCAAAGATGCTATCATCTTCGTTTTTCTCTGAGATTAATGTTAAAGATCACATCTGTGTTTTAGTACTTAAATCTTTGGAAGAGAAAACAAATTTATACTCCAAGAATAGTGCTTTGCTTATAAAATGTGTCTGCAATTATCAGAAGTAGAGAATTATTGAATCACAAACTTGCATTCCAATATCATTAGCATTTTCCTGAATGGAATCCAGATGTCCACATTGCTTCCTGCTCCACACACGCTCTAACCAACTGGTGGAGCACATATCTGTCCTATGTAGCAGTGTTTATAATCAGAATAGAATGGCATACTTTTGCAGAAAGAAATTCCATTTTTAATTTGTGACAGTGTAATAACTTGCATTGATTATTAGTGACTGAAGGACTACCTATTTCTCAGTGTCTCAACTGGGCTTTTCCCTGGAAGAGAATCCAAAGTCATTTTAAAAAGAAAGATTTTGAGAGAAACAAATGATGGAAGTAACTCATCTATTAACAATGTGTATAAATAAAATCATCTTGCATAAAATTAATTTAACTTGCTTTATACATTACTAATAACTCTGGATTAACAATTTCCTGATGGAGATTTCTCAGACCTAACATTCCTTTCTGTAATGAATGCACCAAATCAAAAATAGGATTATGAATCTTAATCATAAATACAAAATTGAAAGTTTCAAGTTTTACTATCATTTGGCTGAATAAAAATATTGCGGGCACAGATGCAGCTAGATAGATAGGCTGTCCTAAATAAGCAACAGGACATCCAATCAGTTTCTCCGCTGGGTAGGTGGGAATAGATTGAGCGCATCCAAAATATGATACCATCTCCCTCTATTTTGTTCTCTTTCTTGCTGTTGTTCAAGATAAGAATTTAGGCCTAGATTTGTCAAGTTATTTAGGCATTGCTAAACTCAGTATTGCAATGCCTAAGTCTCATTTTTAAAAGTCAATTCAGCATTTTGAAGCCTAAAGCACACTGATATTTGGGCTCTGAAGTACTTGTATCACTTTTGAAAATGAGACTTAGGTTTCTAAATCAATTATGAGCATAGCAGTGCCTAAATATCTTTAAAAATCTGGACCTTAGACTTCAGAAACACTTGTGCTTGTGTGTTCTGGCTCCACTATGTCATGGTGAGATCATCCAAACAAGGTTCATGGTCACTTTTGCTTTTACAAATAAAAAAATGTTCCATCCTCTTGTCTGCTCCTACTTAAAAATATTTTAGTTGTCTATCACTCTTTTCTTTGGTTAAGGTATGGCCATATTTTCCCTGGACACTCAAATAGTACCATAGTGGAAAATCTGTTGTTGCCTATGATTGTGGTTTGCTAACCATAGTGCAAGAGGAATGTTAATCCAGGTACTGTAACTATTATATGAAGAATCTGGAATATTGAAACAATTGTCCAGTTAGTGTCTACCTGACATAGAGTAATTGTGGAAGAACAGGCTAAAAAAAAACCCCAAAACCAAAAACCCAAGGCTTCAGAAAGAAAGTCAAGTAGGAGGAAAATATTTGTTCTTGTACTAAGGTCTTGTCTGGACTAGAAAGTGTTTGCAAAAGTATTAGCATCTAATGCATTGGTTCCCAACCCATGGCCCAGGGGCCAAAAATGGCCCGTGGGGTCTTTCAGAGTGGCCCATGGCTTCCCTCCCGCTGGCTGCAAAAAGGAACCGCTCTCTGAGGACCTGGGCAGAGCGCGTTCCACGGGGCTACAAGACTGGTGCAGGCTGCTTGCTGCAGCCAAGGGGACAGGAGATCAGCGCTCCCTTCCACCTGGCTGTAGCAGGGAGCACGGCAAAGTGCTCCTCCTGGGTCCATAGGCACTAGGGTCCCTGGTGGAGCCAGAGGGAGGGGAGCACTGATTTCCCATCCTCCTGGCTGCAGAAGGGAGCCACTGCCTAGGGACCCAGGTGGAGCGCACGGGGCTACAGGACATGCAGTTTCCCTGCTGCAGCCAGGGTGATGGGAGATTAGCAAGGAAGCAGCCTCCTCGCTGAGCTCTTTTCGTCTGGCTGCATTGGGGACAGGGTGGAGCAGCCAGGACCTACCAGGCTTGAGAAGAGGCAGGACTCTAAAAATCAGAGCCTTATGGTTTGGTCTGCACTTAGCAGGCCACCCACTCTGATTTAGCTGCTAGGACATGCGCTTTAGTGTGTAGTGACAGTCACTCATCTACACTAATGCTTTGTGTGTGACACATTGTGAGTAATTTGTAGGTGTAAAATACTGAGTGTAAAAATGTAGCATCAAAATATTTACTTTAAATATGTAGTGATTTGTAGTCCTTAATGGTGTATACGTCAATACATTTTTTAATGAGTTGATAAAAACTGATGGCCCTTCAGGATTGTAAAAATGGTATTTGTGGCCCTCGAGCCAAAAGGTTGGGAACCACGGACCTAATGTATACAGCGTTCACCTTTAAAAAAGGAGCTAAGTATGTTAAAACAGTAGGGAGGAACGTATCCTTTAGAGGTGTTAGAATCTAATGTAGACAGGATTCAACATGATTTTTATTCAGCTCTTCATAAAAACACATTCGCTAATACATTAAAAACACCCAACCTTTTCCTAGCCTACACAAGGCATTAAAGTACTAAGGACTCCGTGTAAAGTAAAAATTAGTTGGTGGGTTTTTTTTTCCTACGGCGTTTCAATTTCAGAGGCATAAGGGTTGCTAGCAGTGAATTCACATGCCGTGTTTGGAGGCCAAGGATGTCAGGTGAGCCCAGCTTATTTTGATCAAAATATTCCCCTGGGTAACTTTTAAGAAGGTGAATGTCCACATCTCCAGGAAGTATAGGGAGTCCAGAATTAAACTTATTAAACCTACTGAACTGGATACATCTGCATAGTGATACATGTGTCCTTTCTGTTGAGCAAACCTCAGCCTGTAGAAAGAGAAGCCCAGAAGATGATAAAAAAATCTAGTTGTTGCGAGAGGGTGCAAAAAAGGAGGCAGTTTGAGACAATTGATTCCTTATTTTTCTATAGGCTTTTAAAGGTAAGGAACTATAGCTTCTTAATTGGACCTGGAAATGGCAGCCAAAGAGTAGAGTTCATGGTGTTGGTGCAACATATTTCCTCCATGTCCCCATCTGGAAAACCAGCTGCTGCATTGTGTGCCAGTTGCAGTTTTTTTGGATGACCTTCAGGGCCTGAAAGTCTCCTTTTTGCCCCTTAGGAGACTGACATTCATGTTGAACAAAAGGTACAGCAGTAGCTAATCCTGTGGCACTCTTCCTATCAGGGTCCTCTGGCACCTTTGGATAGGACCTGAAAATGAATGAATGAATATGTGTATGTAATTAGAATGAGGAGACTGTCAGTAGTGTCTAGACTGGAAGGGAAGAGCAGTTTGTTGAGTGCCTTTCTCACATTTCACCAATAGGGAAGAAGCCAAAACACAGACTTTGGAAGGGAAATCTTCTCTCACTATATGTGACTGATTTCTTTGTTGTATTTAAAATAGTTCTCAAAATAGTATATTTTAAATGTGTTCTGTACACAAAGTACATTCCTTGTTTTGCAGGATAGCTATCTCAATTTGGTTACACAGGTGTGTTTAACATTGACTTCAGTATGCAATGCCTGAGTGCATACAGAATAACTATGTACCTAACAATCCGGTCAGCAAATAAATTACTTTAACATAATATCATTCTACATTTTGATGATAACTAAAAAAGCTGTGTTTTGATTGTTTTATTCAAATAGGTTTCCTCCATTTTTTGATGACAACCCATTTGGTATATATCAGAAGATTCTTGCTGGCAAAATAGATTTCCCCAGACATTTGGATTTGTATGTAAAGTAAGTATACTGACTTTCATTACTGGCATGTTTATTTTTAATGACCTCTTTAGCACAGTTTTAAAGGACCTGCGTAGGAAGATACCTTCTTGCAGTATTTTAAAGCACTGTATTGGAAAATATTTTGGACTAAATTTAGTCTTGAAAGTAAAGTGAAAACATATTTTATGTAATAAAATCTGCTTCAGTTAATTTTTTGTAGATACTGGAACATTAAATACTGTTGCAAAGTATCTCATCAGTGCCATGGTGGGGAGAGAAAAGAGTTCCCCTGTAGCATGGGTCACTTGCTGGTTCATTCTCTGTACCTTGAAGTCTTTAAACCATGATTTGAGAACTTCAGTAACTCAGTCATACGTTAGGGGTCTATTACAGGAGTTGGGTGGGTGAGGTTCTGTGGCCTGCATTGTGCGGGTCAGACTAGAGGATCATATTGGTCCCTTCTGACCTTGAAATCTGTGAGTTAGGAGAGATTCATTAGCATTCAGTTTAATATCAGAGAGAAGAAGAGCTTTGGATTACTGTTTTGTGTGTGTTTAACAGTTTGGTTAAATAAATTACTTGAGACTGATATTTTGTAGTGTAATGGCTTCACTTAAATGTCTAACACGTGAATAAGAAACAGAAGACATTCTTGTAATATGTTGCCAGCACTGCAGGTGTGTTTTATTAAAAAAGGAATTTTACTTACAATAATGCTAAAATAAAATCAAACTTAATAAATGACTCTACTTTAGTATCTCTCAGGATAGAGACCACAGAAATTCAAGTATAAATCTTCTCAGCCAAGAATTGAGTGGATGTGGAGAGTGAGCTGTTTTTTTATGACTGGAGGTATTACTTCAGGCTGAGTCCTGAGACGCACAGAGGAGCGGTCTATGGGGAAAAGGTTCTTTGCCAGTACCCGTATTGTACCTGTTGTATGGACTTCACCCATTCAGCAGCACTTCCTCTTTCTCTCTCATACCTCCTGGCTTCTTCAGGCACAACGCATCTCACAAGACCATTATTAAAGCTGAATTAGCAAATATTATGAGCATGCTCCAGCTTATTATATCTGCTTCTGCTGACTCAGCCTAGAACGCCATACCAGTACATATTCTGAACAATGGCTGCCCTCGAAATGCTGCTGCTACCAGTTTCCTGCAGTTTCTTCTTTTCATCTATTGTGTTTAATACAATCCTTCTCAACAAAGAGTACGCTTCTCCAGATGTGCTATCTTGCAGTAAATTTTGGGCACATGGCCAGAAGATGAATAGCACAAAGTTGGTTTCTTTGTCATTGATGACAAAGCCATTGTGATGAAAAGCAATTCAATCTAGGTACTGTCAACATCTGTTTGTACTTTTAAATCATACAGTAATCACTGACTTGTATCATCTGGTAAATCCTGATGCTATGAAAGACTTTTGTTACCAGATTTGCCCGTTACCTTGAGGTGTGCTCATTTATTAGGGTTACTTTCCTGGGGGGCAGGCGGAGAGGGGAGGTTGTAATTCTATCAATATACTGCTTGTGTCCCTTGTGTTTTCAGATGGAGATTTACTTCTCCCTTTTGCAAGTACCCTCCCAATGGAGCTACCCTGCAGGACCTGTTTCCCAGGATTGGGTTCTTCCAGCCCCAGACTCAGATCAACACCCGCATATACACACACGCAGATTAACAGAGCATGTCTGAGCAGCCTGGGTCAATCAGCACTCTTAAGATGACCCCTTATATGTCACTGGGCTCAGCAGGCTGGGATGAACAGCAATTCCAAGCTGCCACCCTTATATGCCACAGATTCAGTACATCCCTATCCCACCTTCACATTACAATTGTTCTGGTAGTAACCCTCTTGATGAGCAAATGCCACAGGATTTTTGGGCATTTCAGGGATATTTGGCTTAGTTAAAAGAAGCGTTGCTGCAGAGCAAGATAGGGAAGCCAAGAACACGGAAGATCAAACAAAGTTTGGAGAGAGTCTGGCAACCAGCTTGATTAGAAGTTATTTTATTGCCAGCTCTATAGAGTTATAGCCATACAAGGAGAGACCAACAAACAAAACAGTTACAATATTACACGGTTTCAATTGGGGTATTGAGGAAATCTAGACCAACTTTGATTACAGGTCAGGTTTAGAAAGTTATATCTGGAGAGTGAGAGAGAGAGAAAGAGAGATCAAATTAGGTATGAGGGGGGAAAAAATGGGCTTAACCAGAGAAGAGAGAGAGTGAGTTGGGGTCTTACCACCCAGTGCAGCTTGAACTGGTTGAAGGTTCCCAGGAGACAGGCTGTCCAACTTAGGGTCTGGAGTGCTTGAGACAGGCAGAGCCCCCAACTGATCAGTCAGGAAAAGGTGAAGTCCTAGTGGAACTGATGCATCTTTTGGATTCAGGCATCAGAACAGAGTTTTGAACTTGAGTAAGGGTTTTTGTAGGGAAGAAACAATGGTTCAAGGAAGAACACTAGATTTGTTTATGGGTAAACGATGACTCAAGGGAATATACCAGAGCTGTTTTGTTTAGGCTGGATAATAGGAACTGATCATTCCTGGCTATGGGCAATGTTACTTCGAGGGAGCTCACAATGCAATAAGACAGATTCAGTATTTTGGATATCAATAAAGGATCTATGAATAGAATTGGTCTGATAACTGCTGAGCTGGGGGTGTGTGGGTATGGGTTCATTAATATCTGGAGCAAAAATCCCCCATCATGCAGTGCTTCCCTGCTTCTCTGGTCCCAGAGTTCAGTGCAGTCCGTGCCTTGGAATCTCTGTTCTTCATTCTGTATGCTAATGGAGAGGTCTCCTTGTCACATCTTCAATCCAATGAGGCTAGGGGAATTGCCTTAATCTTGTCATGCTTGTCTGGAGGGGTTTAGGTGTCTCCCCCACTGCCTTTTCATTGCTTTTTGTAAGTCTTTCTTCTGATCAGTTCTGGTTCAAGCAGAGGCTGGCGGGGGAGGTCCTTTGTCAGTCAGACAGGCTGGGTACTGCACCCTGGTTCCCCAAGAGCACAGAGCTGACAGGTAGCACTTTCTAGCATACACATGCTGAGTGCAGTGACAAGTTCCATTGCTCAGTCAAGAGAGCTGGCCATCAGGGAGCAGTTAGGCTACACTGGGTATCACAGCCTTTGATACTCTCCTTTCTTGGTTCTCTTTCTACTTCTCTAGGTATTCTTTTAGTATCTTTCTTAGTGCGTAATCTTCCTCCTGCCCTCCCACTTTCTATAGGGGTCCCACGGGCTCTGGTCTGGGCCCCTTACTCTTTTTTTTTTTTTCCTTTTTACCTTTTTGGATGATCTCATCCATGATTTCTTTATGCCATTGACTCACCAATCTATCACTTCACTCCCAACCTGTTTCCCACTATCCAATTCTGTATTTCATCCTACCTCTTTGACATCTCTTTCTTGGCTTCACACCATTAACTTAAACAGAACTCCCTAATTTTTCCTATGAAACCAATCAACTGCCATCCAAATCCCCATTCTTTCACTTTCGACACCATCTTACCAGTCACCTAAATCCTCAGCCTGGGAGTAATATTTGACTCCTCTGTTTCCTTCTCTCCCTCCTCCCCCCCATCACATACAAGTGGTGCCCAAATAACTGTTCCTCCGCAACATTTCCATAAACTGACTTTTCAACTCTGTCTAGACAGTAAAGACTCTTGGCAAGGCCTTGATCTACCACCTTTAATACTGGAGCATCTTTTTTTTTTCTGCCCGCCCTGTTGCCCATATCATTCCCTATAATCCATTAGAGAAAACAGCTGCTAAGATCAGCTTTTGTAAACTGATCTGACTGTCATACCATTGTCTCCTCTTTCACTGTATCAAGTTCGTTTCTTGTTACTGTTGGTAAGGTTCTGCATAACTTTTTCTGCTTACCTGACGTAGTCCGTTTTCACATTGCTCTTCACTTTGCCTCTGCCGGCCTTGTTGCCAGTTTATTTGATCTTTCCCACAGCGGTTTCTGTGCTTTATTTCTTCCCATCCTCTACATGTGAAATGCCTTTCCTAAGCTAGCATGCCGTGGCCATTATACTCTCCAAGTTCAAATCTCTTTTCAAGACCCACTTCTGACAGCGATTACAAGAATTTAACCATTTAATAATAATCCATTCCCCTTTGAAAAGTAGAACTACTGATAGGTGTCTCAGCCACCTTCCTGGTATGTGTGTGGTTTTGTTATTTGGGTAAATTCTTCACGGCAAACATGTCATCTCTTGTGTTTTTGGAAATGTATAACAATGTGGGTGCCACTGCAGTCTAAATAATTATTATAAAGCAGATCTGAACCGGATGCCGGCACCTACTTGAATTCAACACTTTATGTAATGAACTGTTTGAATGAATGATTTTTTTAATCCTATGTTTAAAGTAGGACACAAACACTACATTGTCTCCTGATGCAAATATTAATGTGGATGCTCCATCTCTTTGAATGCAACACACATGTACAGCTTCAGTGACAATTCAGCATCATTGAGCCAGTACATGACTCAGCTGTGTATTTTCTGCATTTCCAAGGCTAGTTTGAGGAGCAGTTAAATGAAAATCTCTACAATTTATTCTTCTAGAAGTCATCAATTAAATAACACAGTGCTGGTTTAAATGACACAGTAAGCTCAAAAGTGGTTACACAATCTGTTTCTAACCCACTGGGATCCAGTAATAGATCTGGCCCTTTATTTCAAATTTGAATTACTGTTCACTATTCTATTTGAAAGGATGTTTGTTTGTTTAGAACAATAATGGTTAGATTTTGCCCCGCCCCAGCCCATCCTTAAGTGCCCTCTGAGATGCACTGAGAGGAGAAGAAATTCCTTCAGGAATAACTACAATTGACAGAATCACAGGACAGTCTAAATCCAGCCACTTACTGGCACAAATGCTCATGGGAGATTAGGAAATCTCCTTCTGACTTCACATTTGTATTCCTGTATATTTCCACAGAGTTTCAGAAATATTTGCTCTGCCAAATATGACAGTTTTCAAGCTGTTTAGCAAATTTATTATTCAATTCACTCATCCTAAATAAGCCAAGCTATTGTGACATCTAGGACCCATGGTACAATCTTATCTGGTCTTTTGGGCTATGATTCATTTCATCCTGGCCGTGTCCCTTCTATTTGCCTACTTGCTGTAATAAAACTTGGTTTCTTAAAAGAAAAAACCTATTTATTTGCTGGGTCATAAAAATCAGATCCATATTTACCTAAGCTTTCCATGAGGCACTTCTGTTTGAAGTCCCTGCAATCTTCCTTGCATGCATCATCTCTTATTTCTTTAGGCTGCAGAACAGCAAAGATGGCTAAGCTGTTTTCTCTTAGACATTAATTATTTTAGAACATACACAACTGTTACTTTGCTCTCATTGAAGAAGTTAACTTCTAGATACGAATATAGCCACTGAGAAAGTGTGTGATTGACTGTAGAAATTTATGGCTAAATTTCTCTCCGTAAGACCTGTGTATATCAAGGGAAACTTCACTGACTAATGGAGTTATTCTGGATTTACATTGGAATAATGAAACAGAATTTGATCCTTATTTTTTTTAATAACATGGTACTTACAAATTTATTTGCCTAATACTTTTGATTTCCTAAGTGTAGTCTCAGCTTTTAAAAAGTTGAATTTAGTTTTATGCAAAGTTGTTCATCAAACAATATTAGGGTCGCAAAGTATATATTTCATTTTCAATGAAGGACTTGTAAATGCAAGGTAGACCCCACTATATTTTAAGCGGAGAACTTGCTGTTCCACGTTTTCTGTATTTTTAACTGAGGTAGAATTCAATATATTATTGGAAGATACAGATATAATTTTCCATCTTTTTTAATTTGCTAAAACTGTGCTCTGTACAAAGTTCAGTTATGACTTAAGATTTGTAATGTCTAACAAAATACAAAGAAAAGTTAGATTCTTACAAGAGGGCAAGGAACTTCTATCCCAAATCTTTTCTTAAGAAACTACACTCTATGGAGAGATTTACTTCTGTTCTTCTGAGATAGGTTACCTGTTATTATTCGAGCCTTCAACCCTTTGAATGTAAATCATTCTGAAATATGTTAAACGTGAATTACTACAATGCACAAAATATTTATGCTGGTAAAATAAAAGTGCTTCCAGGGGTCTATAGTACGCATATCATAATGAAATAAAACAATGACAAATCTTTTCTCTGTTACAGGGATCTTATTAAGAAGCTCCTTGTGGTTGACAGGACAAGGCGATTAGGAAATATGAAGGTTAGTGTAAAATACGTTATGTTTAAAAATGTCAAGTAGAACAAGGCTGGAGATTGGAAGAATTTCACTATCGCTGTTACAAAGATTTTAGATTTTCTGTATCTTAATTTCGTTTTTACTTTTTTTGTTTTGTATGCATGAATGTTTAGGTCTACTTGTGCTTCTATTGTGTTAGGACTGAACATCTAAATTAGTATCTGAAAAATATTAAGTATGATATTTTTATGTTCTGAATGTTTTTGTCATATTTGTACTAGCTGGATGAATGCTGTAGCTGATTTTTGTCTTAAACTTTACAGAAGTACCTCTGTGTTTCACTAAATTGCTGTTAAATATGGTGTTAAATGTGTTAAATGGTGTTAAATATGTAATTGCACCATACTTTGTTTAATGTAAGCAAAAGAGAAAATAGTGAGGAAAAAGAGAAGGTGTGTGTTTGTATGTGATGGACTGCTCTACTGCACTAGAGCTGTCATCTGGCACTTTGTCCAGATTCACCCCTCTCCTGTCCAGTTCTATTTCCTTGGCCAGTTTAAATGATTTTTCCCCCAAGGAAACAGCTTTGTCCTGCAACTGTATGTATAAACGTAAATATCTTTCAAGCTGTTTTTTTTTTTAAATGTTGTTAAAATTTGGAAATATTACCACAACTACTACTACACTTTAAAAAGATGGATTTTTTGTAGGTGAAGGTACACAAAATTTTAAAAGTGGCTCCCCCACCCCACAGTTTAAATTGATTCTCCTGTAATGTTGTGGCACCTCCGTAGCCAAAGGAAATGTCATCAGCATTCAAGCAGTAGTTGCCAGATACCCTACTTGTCACATTCTGTTTTTGTGGAATTTAATGCAATTCCATGTCCATAAAGAGGTGAATGTGCAGCTTTTCTGAGGAAGAAGTATGTATGTCCACATTGTACAGTATATTCTATAAAAATGGAACAAGGATAGAAAATAGCATCAAGGTGCGATCCTAATAACTTCCTATCCTGGTTTGTGTTTAAGTGGAATAAAAATCAGATGTTGAGATGTGAGCATCCTAGAAATGTCTGTAGATTTTAAATGTGCACTGTCAGCTGCCCACACAGATAACCAGCAACAATTTTCATTCATGTATATAGTATCCCTCCAATAAAATGCCCCTTGTTGCCATTTTCCTACTATTCTAAATCTCATTGATGTAAATGTGAATCTTTCTTTTCAAAAGGAAAAATTCTTCCACCATTATTCACAATGTGACATGTGGCCCCATTAATTTTAGTTTAGATATCAGTCCACATAAGGGTATCAGATTCTGTCATGTGTTACTTTGTCCATTTTATGGAAAAGATGGTAAAGTATGGTATCAATTTAGTATCCACATTTTGCTTATCACTCGTATAGCACAGAGCAGACAATGTTTCAAAAAGAGACTGGTTTTCTGTGAAAAGCTTTTAAGGAATAAGTATACTCTTTTATGTACAAAAATCAGTCTCATTTCAAATGCTAGAGTAATTTTCCCTAGCCATATCCACACATTCAGCCATATCTTCCATCTAGATTGTAATATGGAAGCTAGCAGCATACGGATCCCACCTAAATCTATTTTGTGGCTGCACAGTCACAAAAAACTTTTGGCTTGGCTTACAGATTAAAGTGTAACAGGGGGATTTAAACCATGGTACAGCAGCTTTTTCTTTCCAATAATTTCCATGTCTGTGTGGTACTTACTTATTCTGAAGCAATATTAAATTCACAATTAATTAATTAAGTTTACATTTTACCTTAAATGTAAGAGGTTGCCATGGCAATCTATCATCTTTGATGGTTGAACATTTTGCAACTGCCTTAAAAAAACATGGGAGAGCAACTGAAGAGAAATAAAAGTGTAACATTGAAAATTGTGGGTGAGAAGAAACTGGGTTAGAAATCATAAAATTAGAAATCATTAAAACTGTTTTGGGATTCTGATCACTAGTACTGTTTAACTTTGTATTCTGTTTCTTAAGCATCAATATAAAAGGCTGTTCTAGTATGTGCCAATGTGCATGCCACTGTAGGTGCACATGGGACTTGTGTGCAAAATTGAATTATTTTTAGTAGCAGTGTCTGGGGCCGCACTTGTGTTTTGTGGGCCCATACGAGGGTGTAAAGGGCAGGGTGACCTCAGCCCTCCCTCAGTTCTTCTTATCTCCCGTGGCAGTGAGAGAGAACCTAGTTAGTGTCTGATCCGCTGCTATTTAGCTTTCGCTAAGTCTTCTACAGATTTTTTTTAAAGATCTTCAGAATGTCAATTATCTTGACTACAATTGCAAGTCATCATACCTGGCCATCTGAACTGAATAGTGACCAATACCTCCTCTTTGCGCAGGACACCTTAATGTTGCAAACTCAAAGCCTGTGGGTTTAAATCTCCCTGTCCATCCTGTAATGGGCTAATCCCTTTAAGATTAACACAACAGGTGTCTCTTTGGCCTGGCAGTCACATATATTGACCAGAAATTCAGTGTGCCTATTGTTCTGTGCTAGGACATGTAAGTCATGATACCGGAGGTGGAAGTTCCATCTTCTACAACAATCCATTAAGGTCTCATCAAACCCCGAGGAGACGCGCTCCAGAATTCTGCTAGTGGATAAGCCAAAATCATCCATGCCCTAACTAACAGAAAAGCAACACCAAAGATCAGTGCCAAGAAGATGGTCTTTGAATAAAGACCCAACCCCATTGTATTTGGTATCAGTGCCAATGCCTCTGGGGTCAAGTCCAGCACTGAGAGAGGCCACTCTGAACACAGTGGCAGAGACTCTGGGTGGAGCTAAGTGTACTTCTACTAGGACAGAGTACATAAAGCCTGTGGAGGTGAATCCATGAGGCCCTGCACAACATGAAGTACTGCAGAGAAGGAGCAGCATGCAGCAGAAAGGACTCTTCCAGCACATAGACTGACTCTGGTGATGTGTCCCTTAACATTAAAGTCTGTCATGGAGGATGAATCCAGGGGAGAACTGGGAGTGTCATCAATGCAGAACGACCTACTGGTACCACTATAGACCCTCTACTCCCAGTACCAAGAGAGTACCAGTACCTTCTGTGTATGAAGTCTACTACTTCTTCAAGTGATGTCCCTGTTACATTCCATTGAGGGTTTACTCATGCGCACCCTGTGTCTGAAGCCGGAGATTTTGAAAGTAATAGAGTCTGTTGGTTTGTGCATGTGCCCTTGGCTCATATCATGGTTTCATCCAAATGATAAAAGGTGGGGCAGACCTCCTGTGTCTCCAGTTCCTTCTCACTGCCACATGGTTCAGGTTGGAACTATTAGTGTCCTCTCACGTATGATGCACTTTTAAAAAATATAGAGTTGTACATAATTAATTTAGAGTATTTTACTGTTTATATAGTAGTTTTGGTAGTTTACTAGTTTTAGGAGTAGAATTGAGCTGGGGAGAGGGGTGGTGTTTCCACGTAAAAACCCCACCCATACCCACGCACAGGTACTGAAGTGTGCCAAAGACCCCAAGTTTTAAAATCTGTGCCTCCTATCCACATTTCTTCTCAGTCAGCGACAAACATCAGCACTGCCTCTACTGCTTGGGAGAAGCCCACATTTCATCCAGGTGCAGTATCTGCCTGTCCTTCCGCAGCCGTACCCACGAAGGCTGCAATCTCTGCCTCCAGAAGCGCCTTATGGAAGTTACCATGACACTGCATTTGGACTCAGGCCAGGCAACCCCCCTTGTATATCGGCCTGCTACAGCCAGGAGTGTGCCTCCAGCTACAGAATCCGAGTCCAGCACTGGCGATACCACCACTATGGGCCCTGTGCTGGGGCCTAGTTGGGAGGCAAGAAAGCATGTGCATAAGCATGACAATAAGTCTTCCTCCAAGACTAAAAGGAGAGGCTCCCTCTACAAATTCTAGTCATAGGGAGCCAGCACATTCTAAAGTGCACAAGCATGAAAAGAGACCACAGAAACCATGGATCTCTTTGTACCAGGCACCAACCCACATGCACTGTCAACACTGGCTTCTGAGCTCAAGAACTGTCCATTCTGGAGAAAGACCATTACTTCCATATTGGTTCCAGGGACAGAGAGAGTATCCTTGATTCCAGGGAGGTCAGGAAAGGTGCCAGAGCCCTAGGAAGTGTTTGATATGGAAGAACTAGGTGTCCACACATTCTGGGACCCTCTATTTCCAGGGAGACTTTATCAGGGCATGCCGCAACTGAGTCACTCCTTACCCCTCGCTCTGGTGGTGTACATGCTTCCGAAAGTACCACCAGTTGAACCAGGTTCCGAATTTTCATCTTTGGAGGAATCGGATGAGGGACAGAGGCCGTTCACCTCTTCCCACTACTACAAGTACCAATGGAGACCTTCTGCATTGTGATGGTATCCTCCATGCCATGCGCTGCAGAGTCACTGGTTTCCGCACCTTGGGGCCCACCACAACACCCTCCAGATCAGTTCTGCTGACCCTACTAGGGATCCTGGCCCAATAGCCACCCTCAGAACCCATCCATTTTGTCGCAAAAACATCACCTTATTTCACCATCTCAGGAGCCTTCAAGTAGACACTTGGAACTGCTGGTGGAAGAAGAGCCGCTCAGTCTGTTCCAACAGTACCACCAGAGCAGGAGAGATTCCCATTGTCCTCACCTGATACAGAAATGGCTTCAGCATCTCCCCCACCTCCTGATGACTACCCCCGATGCCATGATCTCCTGGCCAGAGCTGCTGGAGGAGATCTAAGACACTCAACATAAGCTGTTGGACAAATTTCAGAATGGTTTGGCATATGCTGGTCACATGTATGCCTACCACCAACAGGGCAGAAAAATGCTACTACATACTGGCTAAGGGTCTGTTTCTTTTCTCACCCTCTTACCCCAATTCACTTGTGGTCCAGGCAGCAATGGACCCATGCAACAGCACCCATACTTTTCCCTATCTGACAAGGAAGGCAAGCAGCTGGACTTTTGGGGCCACAAGGTATTTTCAGCCAGCCTTCAATTCAGGATCTCAAATTATCAGGCATTACTTGCCAAATACGATTTCCTGAATTACAGCAAATTGGAGGACTTTTCTGAAAAACTGCCACAAGACTGGGCCCACTTCCAAGCAATAATACTGGAGGGAACGCTAATAGCAAGAACATCATTTGAATCAACAATGGATGTTGCAAATACTTCATCAAGCCTTATGGGCACAGGCATAGTCATGCTCCATTCCTCTTGTTTTCCCAGGGAGATACAAAATACTATCAGAGATCTCCCTTTCGATTAATCCCATCTTTTCACCAGAAAACAGATTACTTCCTTCCACACCCTCAATGATTTGTGAGCAACACTTGTGCCTTAGGCACATCTCCCAGTTTTATCATCAGAGGCCTTATAAGCCACCAAGGAAGCATCAAACACTAAAGATCTTGTCCTTCAGATCCGTCCTCACACCCTTCCTCCTCCCAGATACAACCCCCAGAGAAGAGATATTTCTGAGGAACCCTAGAGAGCTGTCAATCATCTTTTCTGCAGCCATAAAACTACCCAGGTTTTTATGGGGTGTTACCAGGAGAATTTAGGGAAGACAATTTGTTATTACCGAGAGAACTTTAGAGTACAAGATTGTCTCCCTGGAAATTCCAATACAGTGAACTACCATACCAGAAGTTTTTAGGGCAATCTTCCCTTGAAAGAACATGAATACAACCCTCCGATCAAGATAGAACACATACGTTGTGATACTTTGAAAACAGATACCAAGTTTATTTAGGAGTGAATGGTTACATTAAATAGAAAGAGATAGAAATCAAGCATGATATGCAACCATATAACAATATATATATATTTATCAAAATTACAACTCTTAGAAGATATACGGTACAGAAAATAGTAAGACTAGTAGAGCATATTCGGTATAAGAAAAACTATAACTTAACTCTATAATGCTTAACACTATTAATCTAACAATACATTAATAACACTCTATACGTATGTTGTTATTATTAGAAATGCTTAGAAATCTGTCATCCAGCATGCGTTAGGCCAGGCTGTTGCTGGATGGGTAGAGAGGGAGAATCTCACTCAGACCACAAGCATCCAACTTTATTGACATGCAGACTCAGGTGGCCTTTTACATACACAACCTTTAAAACATCCCTCTGTTCGGCAGGGAAGGTCCTTCTGCTCTGTCCAGGCCCAGACACAGAGCGAGGACTCAGTTAGCCCGGTTGTCTGTAAGCCTTTCTTTGCTACAGGTTCTTTTCAGCTCGTGATTTCAGCTCTTCTTCTTCCAAGTGATCAGCTCTCCACAACACTTAGCCTGCTGACTGAAGCTTTATATACAGTAGAGTGAAGAGGGCATGGTTAGGAGTGAACAGAGAGGAGAGGGGCTAAGAGTGAGGAGGGAGTTCATCTAAAGGTCACTCTGGTAGGGGAGGGGTTAGGAGTGAGAACATCAAAATGGATATGGGAGGGCCTAGGACTGAGTAGAGAGGGGAAACTATTTTCCAATTGCCAATGCCAGATTCACTTGCTAATTCTTATCCTAAAGAGCCTTTGCCTAAAACTTATCAATGTTTAAATACCACAGAATTCCCCGACACTGATAGCACTCTTTATTTGTTTAATTACTGTTTTCCTGTTTTCATTTTAAACCCTTTTTGAGGTTTTTCTGCAGCCCGTTTCACCTGATTATTCTGTCTACCAGATTCAAATAGCTCAAGACAAAAATCTCTGGCTACAGAGGGGTCGTCTAACACTTTCTTCTTACCAGCTTGGAGTGCAATAACAATGGACAAATGGGTATTGAATGTCATCCACTACGGTTATACAATTGAGTTCATCATGTTACCTCATCCACAGCCTGATCCCTCCTCAGGGACCACTCTCACGACAGCATCCTTGCCCTAGAGGTGGACTCCTTTCTACAAAGAAGGTCAGTAGAGCAGGTTCCTCTGGAATATCAAGGACGGGGTTCTAGTCAACTTATTTCCTGATACCCAAAAAGAGAGGCAGATGGAGACCAATTATGGACCTCCACCATCTCAGTTTGCTTCATCCGCAATCCCAAGTTTTGTATGGTCATATTAGCAATGATCATTCCATCACTAGAAGAAGGCGTGTGGTTTACGGCTCTCAGTATCCGGGGCACTTATTTTCACATAAACATTCATCCAGCCCACAGATGATTCCTGAGGTTCACAGTTTGCCCGCAACACTTTCAATACAGAGTCTGCCACTTGGCCTCGCAACTGCTCCCAGGGTCTTCACCATGGATTTCTCCTTCGTGTTTGCCTACCCTCAGGCATCATGGGGTTTTTGTATTCCCCTATCTTGACAACTGGCTCCTACTGGCGCGGTACAAAGATGAAGCTCAGTTTTCAATCTGCATGTTGCTCAGACTCCTTTCCTCCCTCGGAGTGAGCATCAACATTGAAAAATCAACTTTGGATCCCACACAATCCCTAGACTTTATAGGGGCATCCATCAACTCAGTCACTGCATGAGCTTACCTTCCAAGGGACAGGTTCCAGACTCTGAAGGGAATCCTAGCTCACATAGTCCACAGTCATTCTGTCCTGGTGAAGATTTGTCTATCCCTCCTTGTCCACATGGCCTCATGCACATCGGTCAATGCCTTTGCTACTTCCTGATGTGGCTCCAGAGAGTTTACTCACTCACGTGCCATACCGTAGATCTTTATGCTGACTGTTCTCCCGAGCGTACTCTCTTCCCTCCCAGTGGTGGACGAACTGACAGTGCATTTGCCTTGGAGTCCCCTTTCTTTCCTTCTCTCCGATCAGGATGATCATCCCTGTGTCCCTTGTAGGATGGGGAGCACACATGGGAGACCACGTGACACAGGAAACACTGCTCCTCAGTAATCCAGGTTGCACATCAATATTCTGGAATTCTAAGTGGTAAGAAAGGCATTCTAGGCATTTCTTCCATCAGGTCCCATCATGTTCTTATCATGTTGGACACCACCACCACTGTTTATTACATCAACAAATGGGGGCACAAAGTCCATCGCTCTGTGCACAGAGGTAACCTCTGAATCGGTGCATTGCTCACTAGATCCTGTTATCTGCGGCCTATCTCCCAGGAACTTAGAATGTGATTATAGACTCACTCAGCAGATGGTATGTGATCAACCATGAGTGGTAACTCCATGGCACCGTAGTGTGCGACATCTTCAACCAATGGGGATTCCAACCAGGGACCTCTTTGCCTGCCCTGTCAAAAACAACATGCAGCACATGATGCTCCAAGGGGTCTATTAGTCCCCACTCTCAGGGCGATGCTCTCATACTCTGCTGGACAGACCAGACCGACTATGTCTTCTCTCTTCTTCCACCCCTGCTGGGAGTACTTCACAAGATCAGACGAGACAAAGTGACAGTTATCCTGATCACCTCCTGCTGGCCCAGACAGTTCTGATTTCCCAACCTCCTCCGCATGGTTCACCCATCCGCCAGTTCCCATCCCTATTTTCCACAAGCTACTGTTGCAGTACAATGGCAGGATCAAACATTCCAATCCACAGATACTTCACCTCCAGAGCATTGTATTTGGATGGACATCTTCTCTAGAATGGGTGTATTCATCAGAAGTGTGAAACATCCTCTCAAGCCACAGGAAAGAGTCCACTAGGTGTTCCTCCTGGGCCAAGTGGAAACGCTTTGTCTCCTGAGCGCAGCAGAAGGACTTTCCCCAGAAGCAGTGGAGATTCCCTCTCCTCCTTTCTCCCTCCTACCTCCTATCTTTGAAGGTATTGGGTCTTGCCCTCAATTCTCACAAGGTACACTTGGCATCAATTAGCGCCTTCTATCCCCTCTGTGGAAGGACATGCTGTATTTATGCACCCGCTGACTGCTAGGTTTTGGAAAAACCTCATCAGAACTTTCCCACCCATTCAACATATTGCTCCCCAGTGAAACCTCAGCCTAGTTCTTTTGGCACTAATGAAACCACCATTTGAGCTGCTGGCTTCATGCTCTCTGTTTTTCCTTTCTTGTGGCTATCACTTCAGTGAGAAGGATAGGTGAACTTGGGACTATGATGGCAGACCCTACTTTCACCACTTTTCATAAAGAGAGCCTCCCTGTGCCTGCATTTGAAATTTTTGCCAAAGGTAGTCTCACAGTTTCAACTGAATCAGCCCATTCATGTACCTGCTTTCTTTCCAAAGCCACATGCCTTGGAAGAGGAACAACTCCATTCCCATGATGTCTATTGGTCCTTGGCCCTCTATCTGCAGAGGACAAGATGAATCAGGAAATCTCCTAGATTAGACTGTTCATTGCAACAGCTGAAAGAGTTAACGGTCAGGCAGTCTCCACACAGAGAATCTCCAAGTGGATTTCAGGTACGTTATATGCTGCTCTCGGTTACCAGAACTGCCTCCACTCTCTGGGGTGCGTGCCCATTCAGTGAGAGCACAGGCTTCAACCCTGACCTCCCTCCATAATGTGCTCTGGGACGTATGTAGAGTAGCCATATGGAGTTGAGCACCTACATTTGCTACGCATTATGCCTTGGTGCAGGAGTCAGCAACGGATTCCTCCTTTGGCACGGTTGTCCTCCACTCAACCATTCCATCTCCATTCTCTCACCCTTCTCTGGCTTAAGTACTGCTTGTTAATCACCCTCCGTGGAATACGATACGGACCATCATTTGAAGACAAGGAAGTTACTTACCTTTAACTGGAGGTTCTTCGAGATGTGTGGTCCCTGTCTGTATTCCTCCTTCCCCTCTGCTGTGAGTCTGTTCGATTTGTGGTGGAGAAGGAACAGGAGACGTGGTCAGTCTGCCCCACCCTTTATCACCTTTGTTAATACTATGAGGTGAGCCAAAGATGTGTGCATGGACCAATGGACACTACTACTTTCAAAATCTCTAGCTTTGGACACATGGTGCGTAAACTGTCAGTGGAATACAGATGGGGCCACACACCTCGAGGAAACTCCAGTTACAGGTAAGTAACCTCCTCTTCTTAATGTCACCAGGGCATCAGTCTTTGAATAGAGAACCTTCTCCTCAAGGTCACTGGCAAAACCACCTACACCAGACTACCAAGAGGAAACAGAACCAGAGGCAAGGCAACACGAGCACCCTGTTTCACAACCAGAGGGCCCTCTGGTCTTTGTTTCCTGATGAAGCAGAAAGCTTGGCACCTGTACCAGCGCCTAATGGCTTTAAATCAGCGCTTCTCAACTGGTGGTACGGGTACCACCGGTGGTACTTACGAGAAGGCTGGGTGGTATGCGAGCCGTACCGCGCCGCCGAATCCGCCGCCGGGAGTGCCCTCCCGCCCGCCCTTGCGAAACTTTGCCGCCGAAAATGGGGAAACGGCGGAAGGGTTTCGGCGGCGGGTATTGTTTCCCCCATGTAAGCCGCCGCAAGTCTCTCCCCGCCACCTCGAAACCCCGCCGCAAATCCCTCCCGCCGCGAAACCCGGCCGCAGGTCCCCTCCCTTTTTTTCCCGAGTGGTACTTGGGTCGGGTACAGTCAGGTCAAGTGGTACTTGACCTGACTGTACCTGGCCCGACTGGTACTCGGGGGAAAAAAAGGTTGAGAACCGCTGCTTTAAATCATTCTGGGACTTCCTTGTGTGGATTGTTGAGTCTCTGGAGAGAGAGATGTCAGTTCTACCAGAGAGATCCCACAAACCGTTTGATATTTTGTCAACTTCGGGAACAGCCAGAATCACTCTTCCCATAAGTGAGGGACGCATCTAAGACCATATGGTGGACTCCAGCCATGATAACGCCTACTGTAAAACAGCTTGAGAAAAGGTACCAAGTACTTCGGGATCTGAGTACTTCTGTAACCCACCCTAACCTAGGCTCCTTAGTCATGTTAACTATACAAGAGAAAATCTGAGTGAGAGTACTCCCAAGGACAAGGTGATTCTGAGACTACACTCTAAGTTCATTCCAAAGGTGGTCTTGGAGTTGCAGCTACATTAGTCGATTAACATACCAGTTTTCTTCCTAAAGCCATGTTTGATGGCTTTGACAGGACCAAACTTTTTAAATCTTTCCCCCAGCCTCTTTGTGGCTATATATTGCTCACTGAAAGGCCAACCCATCTCATTGCAGCTAATTTCTAGGTAGATCAGGTAATGTTTCTACACCTGTTACCAATTAGATGACAAGCTTCTTCCTCTGAACATCAGGGTACACTCCACCAGGGCACAGGTACCATCTTTGGCTTGCTTCAGAAATGTGCCACTAGGAGCCGCAAAGCAGTCATGTGGAACAACCCACAGATACTTGTCCCATTTTATGCCCTTGATGTGTGAGCTAGATCTGATGCCAAGTTCAGGAGAGCAGGGCTTTTGATCATCCAGCTGAGCCTACTCCCTGTTATTGTCTAGGAAGGATGCTAGCTATCACTCACCTACATTGGGATCAACACTGACTACAGCATCTCGAAGAACCCCAGTTATTGTAGGGCAAGTAACTCTTCTTTTGTAAAAGGCTCTGATCCAAAAAAGGACTTAAACCTTTGCTTAACTTCGTACCTGTGTATAGTCCCATTTAAATATTTATCAGCTTCATAGGACTAGTAATATCAGTACCAATCCCAAATTAATTTTCTGAATAGGCCCACAAAAATGGAAGTTAAGCATACACATCAGTGTGTTTTTTCCTGGATCAGCTTTGAGATAGAAACTGCTTCTTTCCATACTTATTGCTCAAGACATTTACTTAGAAAGAAAATGAAATCTGTGTAAAAACAAAACTACTTTTCTAAAGAGAGAAAGTGACACTTCTGTTTTTGTACACCCAACCAACCAAGTTAATCTGTAATGAAAAGTCTGTTTACTCCAAAGAGTAATTATTTTGTGTATCTAGAATAAAACATACAATAAAAGCTTGAGAGAGACATCTCTAAAAACTATATTAAAAAAGGTAATGTTAAGGACTGTTTATTTTCTAAATCAGAAGTCTCCAGTCTATAATAGAATATCAGCCATCTGGTTTCCACGGTGGGAAACCATAGCCATCTGTGCAAGTGAATTAACAAAACAATGCTGTTGTACATGGTACGGATTGCCTTTTATGCACAGCACAATCTTTTTAGCATAAGGCCACAGGAGGCCTAGCATGACATCAAGTAAGAATAATAAAGAGCAGTGTGCTAGGGCTTCAAAACCAAAGAAGTGCTTGTAAGTTAACAATAGTTCAAGTCCTGTTTCGCACCATATTCCCCAGAAGGAAATAATTTAGCAGTGTGATAAATTAAGCAAGTTATACAATGTACATGCTTTAAAAATAGAGACATCTGCAGGTAACAGCTGTAGACAGAAACAAATCAGGACATCTACAGAGACCCAAAGGACTGATCTGATGAAGCACTTGATCTGAGAGTGGCAGTGGGAATGACAAAGTGGAAGGTAAATACTTAGGGAAGTAAGGATATTGAATATAAGAGAGAAAAATTCTCATTTTACCCCCATACTGTTCCTTGTCTTCAGTTTTGCTTTCTCCTACCACCATTGTACAGTTTGAGTCTGCTTTATTTTGTTTTTTTCATCTTTCTTCCCACTACTTCCATCTACTTCTTTGGTCACCCCAGCACAGCAGGCAGTTTGGCTGTTCCTCTTCAGTATCTTCTTCTTTAATTCTTTCTGCTCTGACTTAAAGACATGGCCAGAGTAAACAAAGCAAGATGTTCCTCTCTTATTAGTTCTGCTTTGTCCATTCTAGCAGTGAGCAGCTTCCTTCCATAGGATGGGGAAGAAAACTTAGGCAGATGTTAACCTCAGTCAGAGGCCAGACCTAATTTTAGTTGGTATCCTTCATTCTGTAATCCAGAGGGAAAAGGCTTTTCAGTTCTACAGAGCTACAGGTTCATCAGCTGGGACAGAGGACTCATCACACAGACTTGCTTATACAGGGAGTCAGTCTGACTATAGTCAACCTCAAGGACTAATCCAAATCAGAGGCTATGTCTCAGAGTTTCCACAGCAGTGGAGACTCATCACCTCAGATCAATGGGTAAGGTCCATTGTCATTAGAAGTTACTCCAGAGATTTTCAACAGATTCCACCGTTACCCAAAATTGTTACCTTTTTATGCTCTCATATCTCAAAAGAAACTAGAGTTCTAAACCTTCTTGGCACGGGAGTAAATGACATTTCCTCAGATCAGCAATTTTTAGTCCTATTCAATGTATTTCAAATCAAAAACCAATCTAAAGAGGAAAATTTCAGCCCTCCAACATTCTCTCTGGAACAAGAAGATCATAGTAATTCCTTATTTTCACAACTGTTGGTTCATTATATTTTCCTTGGATCTTAGAACCCAGGACTAATTGTTAAGAGTCAAATGCTTGCTGACCACATACAGAGCTTCATTAATCTGAGTCTACTTCTCCTTGGGAGAGCCTCCCTCTAAGTAAAGAAGGCATCCAAAGTAAAGTCACCAGTCCAGTTTTTTCAGGCTCAATCACTACTTAGTCCCATTTAACTTTCTCATATTTTTTTTCCCTTGAGGTGAGTTCCTGAGCTCCTTTCCTTTCCTGAGCGCCTCCCTGGTTTTCCTACATATTGGATCTGATCAAACCTGGAACTTGGACGATAATTATCCTCTTTCCCCCATCCTCCCAAGTCCCTGTCATGTGGTGGGCTCATGACTCAATTGTCATTAAGGATATTTCTCAGTCTGATACGAAGTGTTTTGTGACAATAATTGTTTGGTTCGTTGAAGTCCCTATGGAGAGCAGAAGAGATCAGGGGAAACGCTCTCACCTCTAGATAAAAGCTGTTGGAGAGACCCTGTTTTCCTTACCTGAGGTGTTAATTGCAGTGCTATTGTAGTCGTGTTGGTCCCAGGATATAGAGAGACAAGGTGGATGAGGTAATATCTTTTATTAGACCAACTTCTATTGGTGAAAGAGACAAGCTTTCAAGCTACACAGAGCTCTTCAGGTCTGGGAAAGATAAAGCAGATGTGTCTCTTCCAAACATGCAACATCGTACTCCCCAGAGCATGGCATTTGATGGTTTTTCTGATTTCCACATGCAATTCCCAACCATGGATATCTTAGTCTCTCTAATGAACACCAGGGGTTTTTTAACCCTCATTTTGTACCCAAGGCTTTACGTCTATGATGTAACTTGAAGGCTTTACACCAGGTACTTAGCACATTTGACTTGTCTCAAGATGCCTCAGTCCTATGGCCACAGGTCTCATGCAGCTTTACATATCCTCCCCTGCACTCCCCCCAAAAAAGAGAGAAATTGGGAGCTATTCTCATGGCTCTAAGATGAACCTGGTTTACAGATCCTTCCTACTACAGGTTCCCAACCTTCTTTCTCAGGAATTAAAGTACCTCCCCAGATCTGGAGCCCCCAGTACCAGTGATTAGACACCGTGTAGGTTAACTGTCCATTGGGAAGGGACTTCATGGGTTCAACAAGGTTTTCAGTGAAGGAAGCATCAAGCTTGTTATGACTGCCCAATGTAATTGTGACTGGATAACTTGCTTCTTTTGGAGTTGACTATTTCTCTTGGAAATGCACTTTTAACTTCAATTGATTGGTTAGTAGTGTATGGTCAGCAATGTCAAGGAAGCAACCTGTTAGTGGTGGGTAATTCTTGGAAAAAGTTTAGATAAACTGATTGAAAGTTAGATGAACAGTGTATGAGGGCTTGTGGTCTCCAAATTCTGGTGCATTTAGGAGCCAAGCAGAAATATTCTTCCATGTAGTTTAGGAAAAAAAAACCCGACATTTGGAGAATGATGGATGTTCTTTCATAAGAGGATGATCTTTCATCTGAGAGATGGGCCATCCCCACACAAGTTGGATTCTATGTATGGTTGAGTGGATTTTTATGGTTCCCCCAAATCCTAGCTTGCAAGAAATACCTGACCTGATGATCATTTTCTAGTTCTGTATGTTAATTAAGTTAGGACTAATTTCACCATTCTCCATAAAATGGTGTGTATGTTTCTTTTGCAGTCTTTTGGGCAAACTACTGTTAAAGAAAAATGGTTAGCGATAAAACCTAAAAATAGAAATGATTTAAGGGTTGTGGTCCATTAATAACTCATCTTCCTGTGTAAAGCTTAAAAGGATTTTTTTTTAAAGTGGAAAATCAACACTTTTCATTTAGTATTGAAAAATTAGTGAGCCTGATGTCTTGCTATATGTTAACAGCTTTTTTTTTCCTTCCCTTTCTCTAATGAAATTACCCTAGATACATGGAAACTCCAGTGCTAATACAAAGAAGACTAGTGCCTACAGCATTAGATCTTGACTTTTCCATAGTGAGGCATTGATTAAAATAATTGTCTTGTGGATTATGTCCCCTTCAGGTCACAATCGCATAATATTTCTGTTGCAACTTCAGGAATTCTCTTTAGGAAAAAAAAAATTAGGACAGTATTTAATGTGTTTTTAGCTGCCTTGATTGCAGTTTAGTGACTGGGAATGAGGGCAGGCCCTATGTAACCAGACAGCTATCCATAGCCCACCTCAGCTCATTGGGCCACCAGTGTTTAACAGGCAACAGTTTGAGGATTGCAGGTTGGTTAAGGGCATACACCTCATTAAAATCATTTGTGTATCTATCTCTTAACTGTGTATATTTTCAAAGTTCTTAATATTGGCTTCTTAATGACTTTTTAGCAGCATTACTTCACTTTTCTCTGTTAGCTCTTCACAAGTAATAAAATGCCAGGGGAGAGAGGATATTGAGGATGGGAAAAATATACTCACTCATCCCAAAACCTCAGTATGGGGATGCTCCACACTCTCCCATGTCTTTATGCCTCTTGTATGAGATCTTGGGTGCCACTGGATCTGTGTAAATGCAGATCTCCTTCTCTGGACTACTTTATTGCCCTATTCAGTGCCAGGCCCAAGACCTTTTCAGTGGCCCACAGTGGGTACAGCCACCACTCCATCTATTCCTCACCACCGTCCTTTGGAACCCAGGGTGGGGGCTTACCTAGTCCAGAGGACTTTGCACTGGCTCTTCATATCACCAAGGAATCTTGTCCAAGCTGTATAACTGGGGCTAAAAGCTTTTCAGAAATGAAATAGCTGCTTATATTATAAATGAGATCAAGACACAGAGCAAATGTATGTAATATCTTAATTTTCTTTTATACTCAATATTTATTTAATGCCTTGTGGAAGCTTTGAAATGTTTCATTTTTCTCTCTCCCTTTGAATTACAGGGTTATGGATGAGTTCTAGGCTTCTGTGAATTTTTTTAATATAAAGTTTGAACTTGGGGATGGGGTGGGGGGATAGCTATAATAAAATATCAGTTTAAGTTTTATTGCATACACATTATCTTTAATACTTTTGTTTGGTTTTTGGTTTTATTTAAAGAATGGAGCAGATGATGTGAAACGGCACCGATGGTTCCGGTCTACAGACTGGGATTCTGTGCCCCAAAGAAAACTAAAGGTATGTTGTATAAAAATCTTACTAGACTATAGTAACCAAAAGTCATCCATGTAAAATTTCCTCTGATATTATGTTGGTGTATAATGTTGCATGTGTATACAGTTAAGACCTATTACAGAATTATTTAAAATGTATATTCATATGATGCGTTTACAAATATTGACTCTTTAAAAAGATATACCTTTCCTTAGTCCCTATTTAACATCTGTCAAATTGGCATGGGTTTATATTACAAAATCCCTAAAAATCTGAAAATTATGTATTACATACATATCTCTCATTTAACAAGAACTAGTTAATAGCTGTTTCTCAAAAATAATTGGTAGAAATATTTTCTTCTGGGCTTGAGTCTCTATGCTAAGTTTCAGTGCAGAGAAGAAATCTTTGAATAAAATGTAAAGCATTTGGGTGGGAAATGAATTTATTATTAAAATTCTAACAGATTTAGCAGCACTAAATTCAACCAATATATAGGAGCTAATATACCGAAGTTCTTTTGCAGATGAAACTTATTCCTCCTTTAAAAAAGAGAAAAGTTCCAGGTGGTATAATTTCACTTAATTAATAATAATCCTGTGATTTATTCCACCACATAAGGTCAGTCAAGTGCTAATCAGATACATTTTTGCTTGCTTTTATTTGATTTGATTTGATTTTGAAACAGTAAACTTCTGGATATAATTATTGAAACTTCTTTAGAGCAAAGAGATTTTAAATAATGCCTATGTGAAAGAGAGCAAAAAATTGACAGAGAAACAATATGTGACTGTTCAATATTAGAACCCTTAGCTTAAACTTAACTTCAGATATTGTAAAGTCTCTTTATCATTTCCAGACTCAGTTCCTTTTTCTATATTTATCATCCTGTTTCCTCTTTTCCCATAACTCCATTAAGATCCTTTTAAAATCCAAACCTAAAACTGAATCTAAGCAACTCCTTCCTCATCTCCATCTTATGTGCCATTATCACAAAGCAATAAAAATGTTGAAAAGGAAGGGTATGAGAATAGATTTTGTAGTTCATTATGCCATAAATAAAAGTGCTAAGCTCTTGTCTATGAAGGTCTTAAACCAAATCCAGATATACTTCTTTGAAAGAACTCATAAAATTAAATGTGCAGGGTGGGAGAAGGTTTCTTCATTCTCTCTCTTGACTCTGGGACTGGAAGTTATGAGTTTCATCTACATAACACAGTGGTTGTACACAGTAGTTTTTTTTTATCATCAGTGCTTGAATTGGGCTGAATCAGCAAGCCAGCACATTTTTGAAGCAGCCATCTCCTGAATCTCAGCTTTCATTTAAAAAAAGAAGTTTCTAGTTCCTACTCTTGTGAAGAAAACCTTGAAAACATTAAATGAATGTTAACTTGTGCAGAGTCTGCAGAGAATCTGAAACAATAGTTCCGATAGGTGTGAACTGCCCTATTTATCTCAAAGTGTTTTATTCACAAGCCCAAGGATGATTTTAAATGTCAATATTTGTAACTATCCCAGTGCTCATCAAAGTATGTGAGAAAGGAGAGGAACAATAGCAGATCTGCATAATGTAATAACAAAAGCATCTCACTCTGATGCCACCTGGAAGAGTACTACTACATTTTTCCTGCCAGTCTGACCAGGGCAGCTAAAAAGCCAGAGGGGAGGGGCAGTACCCATATGAGCCCCACCAAAGTGGAGCTAATCCCACAGAATCCAGTTAGGGATCTGATCCCTGCAATCAGCAAGTCCCCTATTATTCCACAAGTTTGATTAGGTGAGGGGTATTTTTTTTAAACAAAAAAAAAAAAAAATCTTTTATGCAAATCTTGATTGAGGAGGGGTTGGAAAGAGGCACATTTCCTGTTGCCAGCAAAAGGAAGTACTGATGTCACCATGGCAAGGATGTAAAAAATACAATAATATTTAATATGACTAAATCCCTTCTTAATACTTAGCAGGAAAAAAGTCACTGGCTGATTATATATCTTACTAAAATTTTAGTCACTAAGCAATTGCAATAACTATATTTCATAAGAACAAGCTTCCAAAAATGTTCTGTTACAATTGGATCTCTTTACTGTATCTCTAAGGTGCCATTCTCCACAATATGTAAGCACTGTGCAACAATTGAGAAGTGTTGAGCATGCCTACCAATGATTATAAAATCATCTCCCCGCTTTCCAAATTATTTTAAGAGGATTGGGGGAGAGAATTTCTTTTTATCCTTCCTTTCTACTTTCTCTACCTTTTCCTTTCTCTTATGGTGTTTCTTCATTCCTTCTTGTTGCCTGTTTTTCCTTTCCTGTTACCCCATTAATGTGAAGGAAATACCACCACAGGGGAAAGGTCTTGTGCCATATATAATTTGGCCCTACTTTATTATGAATATTTCCCAGTTTACAGTCAGTGGTAAGATGTCCATTGACCTTTAGAGTTAAGAAGATATGGCTATTGATGGTGGTCAGATCTCTAGGAAAAAACAGATGTGTTTTCAGCCTGATGTAGTTTTTGTACTCTTGGGTTTAATGCAGAGTCAATGTTATTCCAGTGCATTTTTCTTAACTCTACTCACCCTTGTATCAGGAGTTAAATCATAGACATTTTAATCTCTATCTTAATAGAACTATCGTATTTGAAAATATGAATGCCCTCTCTAAAATCATTCAAAATACTGCTCTCAGGATCCTCTTCCTGTCTCATCGCACAGACCATATCATCCATCACCACACACACTCTGTCCCTCCACTGGCAGCAGACACAAACTCCCGGTCTTCAGCTTTAAGGTCTTTCAGCATTTACCCTTGATTTATTAGGCCTACTAGGTTGTTGAGCCATTCATTCCGGCCTCCTTTCTGCCAGTGATGGCAATCTAGAGCACCTGCTTCTCCCTCAGCCACTCCCATCCCATCTCTTCATGAATGGGGGAAAAACTCCTAGTTAAATCCATAAATCTTATCCTTCAAGTCTCTACTCAAAAATCACTTCTTCCATAATGCATAGAGTAATCTACAACGTGATAACGATATGCTGGTTGCAAGTTGATTGTATAATTCTTACCCAGTCTTATTTTTGTTATCCTGTCTCCCTCATCATCACCCCAACCTGCTTTCTTCTCTTGACCTTGTATTATGGCTCGTATTTTAGACTGCAAGCTCTTTGAGCACGGACTGTCACTTGCTGTTTGTTTGTATGGCATTTACAATGTAGACACTAATCTGACTGGTCTCTAGGCACTACTACAGTATGCATTCAATAAGAAGATGATGATGATGAATAACAGATAATTATTGTGGTATGTGAAGGTTCTATTTCATTTTTGTATTGTTTATTTCTGGTCAGCCTCCAATACTGCCGAAGGTATCCAATGATGGAGACACATCTAATTTTGAAGCTTATCCTGAAGATGACTGGAACAAAACCACTCCTGTAGCCCCTAAAGATCTAGAAATTTTTCAGAACTTCTGAGGGTGGACAACTAAACTAGGCAAGGTATAAGGCCTTCATCTTTGTCAGCAGTAACCTTAGTAAAATAGCAGCATGCAGTATGTATGTTGTAATTCAATAGGAAATAGCGGTTTGTATAACAGCCTTATGCAGAAGATGCAGCTTTTGATTATTTATCACATCACTATATAAATCACCTTGCATCTTATAAAGTAGGTTTTAATTGGTTGGGGGTGAGAAAAATGGGGAAGGGCTGTATAAAGAGTAGCTGAACCAATAAATTGTAAATATATAAATAATGCAAAGTATGCTAGATGAAGAGATACTAGATAAATTTATGGTGAAGTGTTCCAAGTATTTGCATGTCCCTTATTCAGAGCATTCTAATTTTACTGCACTAGTCTGAAACTTGGCATTCTTTAAACCTTTTTTTTTTAGTTTTATAGTAGAAACTGGAAGAAGATTGAAGTGGTATTAGCAAGTTTGCAAAGAAGAATTGAGTATAAACATGAAGACATTCTTTGACATGTAGGAGAGTGTTATCGCATTCATCCGTGAACATTAATAGATTAATATTTAAGCAATTGGCAGGCAGGTGAGACTCATTTTAACTGTATAAAATTGGCATTAGTTTAACAAATTATGATACTGAAAGTCTACTCTGTAGTAGACTCACTAAAAATTCTATGTTGTAGTTTAACTTATGTTTTAATGTTAGTTTCCTGCTATGCCCAGATCCTTTTTGCCTCGTTAACTCATAGACTTAATTTTATAAGTTTATACTAAAGTTGTGTAATTAAAAGCACAAATTAGTATATATGTATATAATGAATACAATACGATTAAAGCACAGAAAATGTGCAAAGATGTAAATTTTTGTACTTTGCAGAGTCTATGATTTTTATTTTTCAAATAATGTTTTTCAAGAAGTTCTCTGGGGGAAATCTTAAAAGGATAAATGTTTTTCATCCTGTTATATACATTTTATAATTCTTTATAAAAAAAAAACAAACAAAAATAATTAAGTTTAAAAAGATTTGTACCTAAAATTTCCAGTGCTTCACATTTGCAACCATAATACTTGAAAGCAGAAAGAAAAAGGGCAAGTTTTGTTATTCATTTGAGTCATCTTAATGACTTCATAAATAAGGTTTTCTGTTAAAACAATGCATTGTGTTTTTACCTGACATGACATTTGGTGACTACACACTGTGTATGGTAGGTTTCCCTTATATGTGAAATCACAGTAGGGCATATAAAGCAGGGTATGCTGCTAGTAGGGGGTTGATCTATTGTTGCTCTCACTGTGGTTCTACTTCATCCAATTTCTGTTGTTTAAATTGGAGAAATGAGGTACTCGGTGCAAATCTGAAAAATGTGTCGTCTAAAATATGTGAACAGTAATACAAACAGTGGAATGTGTTAGTGAAGAGTACTCAATCCTCCCTAACAACAAATCTCCCATTTTAAAACACCAACCAAAAACTGTTACTGATTGCTTATGCTGCAAAATATAGAATTATCTTTGAATATTTTCCCCAAAAATCATGCAATTATATAACTTTTGTGGAAATGATCTGTACATTAGCTCTATTTTTAAACTTCCTGGCTCTCCGTAGCAGCTCTGTTTCTCCCAAGTTCAGAGTATGAGCAGTGTCAGGAATACTTTCATTATATTGGAAATTCTGTTTGTTATTGACCGAAGTGGGAGCTGTTAGGTGCACAGTGCTTTTGAAAATCTGGCAGGTGCCTAAATATGGAATTAGATGCCTAACTTTCTGCTCCTATTTTTGAAAAACCAGGGCTGGACTCATTAGGGTCTTGTCCTGTAGGTCCTCTCCATTAGGAGTTTGACACATGCAGGATTGGACTTCAGGTTTAAACCTAATCTATTTTAATTCTTCTCTGATCAGTTTTCTAGGTGAACCACATCAGTTTATAAGTGGAAAGCACTGGATTTAAGAAGTATTTGCAATAGTGCTTCCTTTTAAATAGCAGCATATACTACAGGTGATGCGTGTATGCGTATACACACAGAGGCAGATTTAGATATAATTCAAGAATATTTTATTTCATGTTTCACACTGTGATATTTGCGCTAACATAAGGAATTGATTTTGAAATATCAGGGTTTAAAAAACAAAACAAAAACCATGCTTCCAATCATTGATTTGTAGATACGATTTGTGGTGAAAATTACGGTGTTTAGGCCAAAAGTATTTCTTTGAAACGGCACATCTGCACACTGGAGTCTTATTACTCACACTGCTGGCTCTAACTAGAGTTTAAGAATACCAAAGCAGATGATGTGGACACTTTCCCACAGAGCTCTGCACCTCAGTCATAACTTACAATGCCCTAGGTATTGTTGAAATCTAAGCCAAAGGTGATGGTGGTTCTGAACTGCATGCTGAATGCAGTATAGAATGTGCTATTCAAATGATCACTTGGCTCATCATCTTAGCTAGTAAAATAATTCTGCTTCTGACTTCAGTCAGATTTCAGCCAGGAGTCTCTAGCAATAAAAGCTGCTGACATTTGGACCTACCTAGTTCTAAACAGTACACAACTGCAGTGAGATAACAGACGTATGTTTGTCATTTTGTAATTAGTCAGACGCTTTATACTGCTTTATACTGAAAAATTAATGGAACTATCCCTGAATCTACACACAGTACAGGGATGTGTCTGATTACGTAAGTGACTTGCAGAAATGCAGACAGTGTCTATCTGGTAGTAAACTGTGACACTAAATGGTAAATTCTGTGTTCTTGATAACTTTATGCAAGTGCCACATGTTGCAGGTTACTAATAGTCCCCAAATGCAACTCACATGAAATACTGTGTAGCAGTTGGTTATAAATAAAAATAATAATAAATAAAAATGACAGTCATTTTTCTCGGTGAAATATATTGATCTCTGTAAAATGTTTGGTCTGGCATGTTGTATTTTTATGCAGGGAGAACTTTTTTTGCTGGCTTGGTAGAATAAGTAAGTAAATACACAGCACACAGAGCTTGTATTTTCTAAGGAGAGTACAGTTCTTTCTAATGTGTAAGCTTACAGTATTTTATGGAGGACTACAAAACCAGTTTCTTATTACAAAATGTACATATTGCAACAAGTGTGCTGAATTTCAAGAATTCTGTATGCAGATTATAAAACTGAACTGCTTAATGCCTCGTTTACACGTTCAAAGCCAGAAGAGGGGAATAACATTACATTTGAACACAGTTACCACATTGGCGATAATTGATCTTGAATGCTTTCACACCAGGAGATTTTTTGCCTGTGAAATGTATCCATTGCTGGCAATGGATGCACTGAAACTCTTTGTGCCAGAGAGTACAGAAATAAATCTAATCAGGCAGGTGAACTAAATTGGTAGATTGACTTTACATTATTTCTGGAGTTGTGTGTGTATATATAGCTCAGCTGCTGATCTCTAATTATTGCAGACTAATAATCGCTTTACATGTTTTCTAGTATAAATTTTATTTCCCATTTTGATAACTTAAAATTCTTAACCATAAACCACTTTCATACCATTATTTAAATGAAAATTGTTTTGTAATTATGAGCAGTTATTTCCTGTACAATATAGAACTTAATAAGAGGCACCACTGTTTCCTCATTTTATTTATTTGCATAACTGGGGCAGTTTCATTTTAACTCTTTGCTGATTGGGACTTCACACCACACTATTGCAAATATGTATGCGTGCTAAACCAGAAGTTCCCAGAAACACAGTGCACCAAGAACTCTGATTTCTTCAGTAGTTTAGAACATATTTTTCATTTTTTTATTTGATTCAAGTGTTATATTCTCTAAAGTTCTTTTTATAATGGTTGCTTTTGTTAACATGTATTTTGCATATAAACTAGCTCTGTTTTCTCACAAGAGTATATAAAACCTTATATTTCTTCAGCTTCAGTGAACAAGAATGTTAACAAAGAAACATTAAAATTACCTTTATTTTTGTGTTTATATTTGTTTTTTAAGCTGCCCAATATGAGCTTTTAAGTGAATAAACTTGCATTGTAAATTCAATTGCCTTGTAACAAAATGATAAAAATGCTTCATAATTTTAGATGGAGAACATGCTGTAGATTTTCCTGTAAACTAGCTTAATTGATGAATTGTGCTACTGAGCTTTAAATAATGTGATCTTCCACTGTAGAAAAATCATTGTTAATTGATCAAAATATAGGTACTAAACTGTTTAACTGGATGAACAGGGATTTTGTGAATTTTGAAAGCAGTTAAAATATGCCTACTATTCAGCCCATCTGCTTGCCATTCAGAATACTTGTGATGCAGTGCTTCCTATGCTATAGAATTATTTTTCAGCTTTCAAGAACTGTAGCATGATTCCTTTTGTACTGTACTGTGTACAGACTTTTCCATGTTTTGCACTTTTCTATGGCAAATGTAACTGCTTGATAAATACTTGTATAGTAAATAGTGGTAGTTGCAGCAGGCATCAGTGTATTACTTAACCAATTTAAACTGCTAGATTTCCAAGGTTAACTTAGACTAATGTTGTATGTTGTTGATTGCTTCTCCTAAATCCCATGTGTAAGTACTATTCAAAGTCATAAATCAGCCCTCATTGCACAATGAAAATCACTGTGATCTGTACATAAACTCTAAAATTCTACTGCTGTTTAATTTATGTAATATCTGTCAATTCTGGATTTGTTTAATAAACCTTTCTATCTTTTTAAGTGTCTAAAATCTAATTTGCTTTTATTTATAGTGGGAAGAGGGTATAACTTCTGCACCAGCCTTCAAAATAAAAATGCTTAATGTTTTTTTTAACTGTCCCTTTTTAAAGCAGAAGTCCAGCTTTCTCAGCACAATACTCAGGTGGTGAAGGATATTTCAGTAACCACTGGCATGAAGAGTTAATGGGAAATATTGGAGAACAAACATTTTCCAATTCATGTTTGTTCAGGGATATCTCCAGTAGTGAAAAATATAATATGCAAAATTCTCATTCAACTGTGTAAACATTTTGTCCTAATCTAGTTCAGTGTTCACGATTTAATGATCTATATCTTCCTCCAACTTCATTTCATGCTGGTTTTTAATTTTATCAAATGTGAAAACACATGTATTCCAGCAAGTACATTAAATCAAAAGTTTCATGTGTTTAGAAGCCTCCGAAAAATACATGCTGTTTTACAGATGTTAATGTAGCTGTGGTATCAGACAGCTACTCTCTGGTTGCATCGACCTTTTAAAATGTATATCTTGCCTGCTAGATAGACTACATTTCTTTTGTTTTGGATTGATAACATATAATGGTGAGTGAAATCCAAACTGTAAAATCCTATTTTAGAATGGTCTCCCTAGCAAGTCACTTAAAACTGGACCGACCAAAATACTTTTAGATCAGCCACTTAAAATTCTATTCTTTAAAGTCTGAGAGGAATTTATATTTTTTTCATTTAAGGACATGAATTTTAATCCTTATTGTTCAAAACAACTTTTTGTACTCACTCTTGAAGCCTGACTCAAACCAAAGTTTAAAGTTGTTACAGCTGCTCCCAAAGACCAATGTCCTCAACCTCAGACCTCCTCAGTGAGCTCTGGCTTAGCCATTTCTCAGTTATGAGTCAAGGGGAAATGAATTACCCCATTAATGTAGTAAAGCAAACTTTTTCAATGTCAGAGGATTTGGACTTTTAATGAAGAATTTGGCTTGGCAGCTCACACCTGCATGACCCTGTCATTTGTATTTTAAACTTCACTACTGTGATCATTATTCCTGGTTTTTGTTTTTGTTTTCTTGACACTAATGTCAGGACCCATCAGCCTCAGATCCAATGACTGGTCATTTAACTTTTATGTATTGCTTTCTTATTATACAGGAAACACTACTTGTCTTTTGTTATAACTTTTTCTTGCTACAGGGTAACTGGTTAAGTGAAGACTGATTCAGACTTTTGACAAGGCGGTATTTGGTAATGTCCAAGGATTCCCATTATCATAATTCTGTCTTTTAACATGATGCTGTCTTTATCTCAAACCTTGAGGGGGCACTCTGACATATATCCCTTTATGGGGTTGAAGTGGTTGCTGCTGACACAGTTTCTATTGGACTGAAATGTTGTCTTTCAACTTAAACCAGGCTGCTGTCTCCCCTGAAGACAAAGCTCTATCCAGCGTATATTTGAGGATCAATTCCCAGCAGCCATGTATGCAAACTAATGCTGGTGAAAGAATAGCAGTTTAATTTGAAAAATTACTGAGCTGCAACTCTACCTAATTTAGAGGAATTTTTTTAAGGACCTGCCCAACATTCAAATAAAATGATTATGTAGAAATAAAATTACTTTGGAGGTTACTGACATACCTGGCAGATACCTTTGATTCTCCCTGCCCTCTTTTTTTTTTTTTTTTTTTTTCCTCCCTCCTCCTCAGGGAAGCTTTTGGCACAAGGAATAACCATTTTTCCTCCACTACTTGAGTTTCTGTGCATACTTACTGGCAACCAGAGTTGTGACTAGAACTGATAATAAATTTAAAACATAATTCTGAGAAGATTCGATTTTTTTGTATTGGCAACCTTGCTCTTTCTGCCTAGAACTAGCATAGTGATAGCCTAGTGCCTGCCATAGCCACACCAATGGTTCAAAATTTACAGGCACAACCAGTGTAACTAGGTTGTTAGATTACACATTAATGTACCTAATAACACCATATAAAGAAGAAGAATTACAGTAAAAAATGAAATTGTTCAGACTGCATTTGAAACCATGAAATTAAATGAGATCTACACACCTGGTACCTAAATATTTTCATTACACTTTTAAATTGTAAATGGAACTTTTGTCATGAGATCTCCATCCTTTTTGCATTTCTGTGATTCAGACCCACACATCCTGGGGGTCATAGGTACTCATCCTGCATACTGCATGTCTTTGTGATGCATAAAATCATGAATTGCCATATCGGATCTAATCAATGTGCTCATCGACAACTTAATAGACAATTGTAGTTTAATAGTTTAACATGCCCTGAGAAGTTGTCTTCACAAGCCCCATCAGTTCCTTGTTGTCTTAGGCCTTGAAGCGTGAATGTTTATATACTTTTTCATGTGTAATAGGGTATGTTGAAGAACATTAAGGTTATAAAGTCAAGTGCTCAAAAGTTAGAAAATGGCAAAATGAATGTTGCCCATGCAGCCTTAATTTGTCTCCTTTGTGTTTATGCATAATGAGTCTTCAATTACATGACCGCATGCTAGTTCCCCAACCACAGGGTTCCTGCCTCATTCAGTGCACAGGATGGATGGTGCCAACATACAGATTGTGTTATGAATGAGACTGCAGGCAGAGAAAGGATGGGCTCATGGTTAAGATATTTGAATGGTGGCCTAGAAAATTGGATTCTATCCTTGCCTCTGCTATAGAGCTCTGTTGTGATGCTCAATAAGTCAATTAACCAAAAAGTGCATAGGTCGTCACTGAATTGTGTTCCTCATTTTCTGGCTGCCCAACTTAAGACGCCTGGAATTTGATTTGTACAATGACTGAGCACTCACAGCTCATTAAAAATAATGGTACCATGTCATGGCAATTTTTACACAAAGATAAAAAAAGAGAACTTGCACTATGGCAAAGTCTATAGGCAATTTTGCAAAGATTGAGTTCGAGCATTATAGGAAAGTAAATGGTACTAGGAGTACTTTGTCACAGTACATTGAAATCTCTTTTTAAAAAGCATATATTAACCAGCATTTTAACATGAAGACATGAAGTAAGGAATTGCGATGGCACTTTTTAACTGTGTGGCACAGTTGATAATGTAGGAAATGCTCTATATATAAGCTCTCCAGCAATAAACATTTGAGCGAGGTGTCAGGCTTTCTATTGTTCATGTGCATTGGTAAGGTTTTTTTTTTGTTTTTTTTTTAAAAAGAATGCCACATGCTCTAAAAATCAAACATTAAGGCCTGAGTTGCTCCTCTCTGAATATATATTGTTTATATATGACAGTCACACATTCACATATTATGGATTCATACTATAAAAAATTCATTGAATTATATATGATATATTCATACAATTAATTAGTTACTAGAATGCACTTTGAAAGATTTGATATGCCTTTTTTAAATAACAGCTTTTGTCCATTTTATGCACTCAAACTTTAATTCTCAATTTTAATCTCGAACTACTTGTGTGAATGGGGAGGTAAGGTCCCTGTGCTAATTAGCTATATTTTTCCATCTTGTAAATTAAATTTGATTTGAGAAATGGGGGGCGGGGGAGGGGGTGTTAAGAAAAAATAATCATTCCTGGGTTGAAACATTATTAGTGAAATTTTTGCTCCACAGTAGCATTCCTAGTTATAAAGAGGGTTTTATAAATGAGGACTGTAACCAACCTTTTAACTTCTGTGCTGATATAATACATTACGTCCTGAAATAATTTTTAGATTGGAATTTCGTACAATGATATTGCTGCATGTTAGTTTTTATAGTGAAGAGAGAATGTCAATAGAATAAAATGATTTGATAGCAGTAATGGTGTCTACCTGAGGCAAAGTCATGACTCTTGTTCCCAAAGCTGGAGATTCTGCTTCCTCTGGCAACATAATATTTCAAAGATCTTATTTCTATTATGTCAGATGTCTGATCTACATTTGTTTATTTTATGTAATTGGTGCACAAACATCAATGTCACATGATGGTGTAAGATATTGACCTCTTTGCATGGACCATGTGTTGTGATTAGCTTAGGAACATAGATAAGTATTTAGTTGAAAAAAAATTGTTTTTAAAGTATTGGGTTGAATTTTTTCCTCAATACCTCTTCCAAATGATCGGTACTTTGAGTGCCCCCATATGTGTTTGGAAGTACAAGAGAGAACTGATGCACTTCTGTGGTATTGTCCCTAGATCCATATGTTGGCACAGGATAAACTGGGGATGGTGGACACCTGGTGTCATCCACCCCATCAATCCCATGAAAAGGTAATATAACATCAGACTGTGTTTGCAGCCATGTCCTGTGTGAAATGTGGCAGCTATTTAATAAGCCCTAGCAGCATCCACACTCTTGAACAGCAGGGGGAGAAAAATTTAAATAGTCAGAATGTGATTTTCTAACAAACTTGACACTGGAATTAACAACTCATCAGACTTTTGTGAAAATGCCATTAGGTCTTTAATGAGTAAAGTCCCATCGGTGCACTAAATAGCTACTATGTTGGGAGACCTGGTTTCAGCACAGCATAAAGACTGTGTTTGCAGTGTAGCTGAGACCAGAATCGTATTTGAACTCTGAACTTGAAATGCTGTAGTATGATTCAGGTACATATTTAGAGCTTGATTCAGTCCTTTCTGCGATGTAGACGTAGTCCAAACAATGTTTGGCCAGAACTGGCTGTGATCATGTCTCTCAACAAAGCAGCTTTTTATGCTGTGTATAAGAACTAATTTAATATCACCAATTCAAGGCAATTGCAGCTGGATGCCCCTTCTGTGGTTGACCAAGGGCACCTACGTTAGGCTCCCAGCTCCTAGCTATCACATTTCTTGGGGGAAGACCAGTGTCCATCTCTCCTGTTCAGGATTTTAATGCTACACAGCTCCCTGGGTTACACTGTGCTTACACAGCAGTACAGACTGCCTAAAAGGTCTGTGCTTTGCTTTCTCTCCAGAGGCTATAACCAATGTAACTGCCAGCAGTTACAACTTACCACACAGTTTTTTCTAAGCAGGAACATTTATTCTTAAGGTGAAAACATTAGAGACAAAACATGTTAAAATGAACTAAAAAGCTTACCAGAGGTCACCCCCATCAGTTTTACGTGGCCCTAGTAGGTCAAGTCCTTCCAACCTTCCACAAAGGCTCCCCTTGGACAGAAAATCTTGTCCGTTTTCTGGATCAGAAAGAAAGCCCCGAGTCAGTTTAAACTAGGACTGTTTATCCAAAAGTCCTTTCTTTGTCTGTTGGTCTCTGGAGAATCCTGTCTCAATTAGTATATGCAAGCCTCCCCATGAGGTGGGACTCTCTAGGGTGTTTACAACATGGCTGATCAGCCATAATCATCATCCACGTGTTTTAGTTCCTGGCGGAGTAAAACACAGTCATATGTAAACCATTCATTTAAAAAAGATGAATCCCAGAGATACTGAACATTTTAAAGAACAACAGAGAAGAAAGTTTGATCCTAGACGAGAACTCAGTCACTGTCAGGGTTTTGCTTCAGGTCCATTTCTAGAGACATATATAACAAAACTCCTGTGCTAGTCAATTTTCTTGCAACTTCCCTAACCTACCACCAGCAGACCTCAAGACATGTTGAAGGTTGCTTTACAGCACCACTGTGATCCACAAGACAGTATTAAATCAGTCCCTTAAATCAGCTGAGGTATGAGAAACTCATCCGTGCTGTAATCTGAATTTTGGATCAAAAGCAGTAGCTTTACTCCGTGAGCTGTAAGAGAATTTCCTGTAATGGGCAGTAATACAAATGCTTATGTTCTCAACACAGCCACCTACCCCCTGAAGAGGAAAAGCTATTGCAATATACTGCTAGATAAAGTGATGTTTGAGCAGCACATTTTAACACATTTTAAAGACCTTGTCCAATGCTTCTATGAATTGTATCACTCACAGCAGAAGACCCAAAGTTGGTGATGGATCATTTTAACAGAATTTTCCTAGAGCATGAAACTATACCATAATGTCACTGTCTGACTCTTAAATAATATGAAATGTATCCATAGAAAGGCTATCTCTGTATGTCTTTCTTATTGAAATGTGCTTTTTACTAAAGTCAAGTCTTCCTGCAGACATTTGATCTGATAGATTTTTAGATATGAAAAATGTTTATAACGCCTATTTTCAAGTATCTGCATAACTTTCCAGTTATTAATAAACATCCCTCATTTTAGCCATTATTTATACTATTGGTGTTCATTTGCCTATGGAACATGATGGATGTTAAATTAATACATTTAATGTTGTTTAATCTGTTGAAATCTTACATATTTTAGTAAACTGACTTGGCAGTAGAGCAAAAGAAATACGTAATTTCAGTTTAAGAATGAGATTTTTTAAATGAGTGAAGCTTTTGAGGTAAAATATTTTACCATATGAGCTATAACATGGTTTGTAGAAGAGGTTCCAGGGAGAAGGAAGTGCTGCTGCTTTGATTTTTGTTCTGTAACCTTTTCTCTCTCTCTTGAATCTTTGCCAAGAGAGGCCAGAGCTGTGGCTGGGCATTCTTTGGTGTGTGATGATTTAAACTGAATAATAAAATAAAAACATGGACTGAAACGTGTAGTAAGATAGGAAGCCCAGATTAATCTCAAACTTTTCTGCCAAAGTAGTGAAGACATGCCATAAAAAAATTCAGTTTTGGGGAAAAACGTGTGGATGTATCAGACATAAAATATCTAGCGAGTATTCATTAAACATCTACAGGAAGCAAATCGTTTTTCATTTGATTATTTCTATTTCTTCATAGATGTGCATGGTGCTTTTCAGGCAATTTAAAAACAGAGGTCTTTGCCAAAAGGAGTTCAAAATCTAAAACAGATGAAGGAAAGCTGGGGTGAGGGAGGAAGGAAGGGTAGAGCTGGGATTTGTTGTTATAATTTATTATTATATATTTTACATCTTTCAAAAGTGTGCTAAGCACTTAAATGAAAGATGTTGTCCCTGTCTAGAAGAGTTAGCAATCAAAGTTTTGTACATGACAAAAGTGAACATGACACAATTATAAGAAGAGGATATATTACAGCAGTACAATAAGTTACTTGATTAAGGCTTGTGTGCCTCTAATTGACTCTGTTTAATAGGTTTTTATTCCCATCTATGCACTAAATAAGGATGATCTTAATGAGAGTGAATATTAATTACTTGTTTGTTGTGGATACCACAATGTCACATTTTGTTAGATGTATCTTTTTGGTTGCTAAAGAACTGTTCATTCTGCAAGTAGTGTCTCTATGGGTCCTCCACTTCAGACGCACATGTGCCCTTTGCGCTTTAGTTCGGAGCTTTCCAGTAGCAGTGTCCATTCAGCCTGCGCATGCATTCTATACATCCCTGTACACAATAGCGAAGATATAGGGCTATGCGGGTGAACCACCCTCAGTTCTGTCTCAACTGCCATCAGCCTGAGAGGGAATGTCCAGCATGCCTGCTTTGCTTTATTCAGAGTTGTTAGTTAGATTGTTGTAGTTTAGTTTAGCTTAGACTTTGTTGTTTCGTCTGTGTTTCTGTTTCCCCATCTGAGGGGTTATTTTTGCACTTTTTATTATCTCGGATATGCCAGGATCCCCAGGCTTTAAACATTGTCTTTCCTGCTGGGAAGCTATCCAGGCTAGTGATGGACACTTTTGGTGTCTTTGGTGTTTGGAGGATACCCATATGTGACCCATTCCGTGCCTATGGTAGCCACCTGAAAATGCCAAGGTCAGGTCAGGCTGCAAAAGGAAAGCAGATTCTCCCAGCACTGTTGGGTGACACTGAAGTCAGGCTTTCCAACCAGCCACAAACTGTGCTTCTGATTCCCCCAAACCAGTTATCGAGCCAGTACGCAAATAAACACAGCCCCCTTTACTGCATTTCAGTCTCCGGCCCCCAATCAGCCACTAGGTCCAGTAAAGAGATCAGTTATTTAAACACTATGCTCTTTACTAAAAAGGTTCCTCCTGACCCCAAAGGGTCAGCCACAGTACCAGATCAATACAAGTTTGGAACTTACCCAAAATACCACACTGCCATCCAATCCTTTAGTAAAACTAAAGGTTTATTATAAAAAGAAAGAAACAAACCATAAGAGAAAAGTTAAAGGATTAAAGCAATCAGATACATACAAATGATTTGTAAATCCATGTACATCAGGTTTCTAGAAGAATTGTGGCATTTGCAGGCTTGTATAGTACTCTGGTATACATCCAGTACTTGGATGGGTCTCAGTCCTTTGTTTCACAGATTCAGTTTAGTTGCAGATGAATTGATCCAGAGGTAGGTTGATAGCTGAAGCTGAATCCTGACTGAAAGAGAAAATGGATTTCCCAGGCCTCTGCCTTATATACCTCGTGGCCCTGGCCATGCTGTTTGTGGAGTTCTACACGAACTAAAATGGAGTCCAGAGTCACATGGGCCTGTCCTGGTGCCTCATCAGGTATGCTGCCTGTGGAATTTCACAGGAACCAAAATGAAGTCCAGAGTCACATGGGCAAGTAATCCAGAGTCACATGGGCAAGTCCTGGTGACTCTTCAGGTATATCTCTGGCTTCTCCCCCTGGACCCCTTGCACCTGGGAATGTCTTAATGGGCCATTAAGCAGGCCATTGTTCTGCAGCCATCCTGTCTGAGTTGTCACCCAAACAGCACAATTTGAAATGCTGATATATCAAACATATCCATAACTTCCATCTCACATATAACACATGAACATAAACATCATCATCTTAATTAGCATGTTATAGCCATTCTAACAGTACTTCACATGGCATATCTCACATGAATTATGATTTTGACATATTGATGTTAAACAACATAACAAATGCCCCTCCCCTCAAGCTAACCAGCATGACAACCCCAACACGAGATTGGTGTAGAAGGGAGTAATCAGAGCTCCTGAATACACCTCAAGGGCCCCCCTTCTCCAGCCACCGTGACACCATATACCTGCAAAATGTGAGATCTGGTCCTCATTCAAGAGCAGATCTTGAAAAAACAGGGAAATAAAGTTCAAGCTCTTGATGATGAGCAAGCCGTAAGACCGACTTCCAATCAGGGATCCAACAACCCCCTTGTACAGCAGCCTCTGAGCACACGTAGTGTCCTGTCTACTTCCAGACCCTGACTGCTAGGAGCCTCAAAGGGTAAGACTGTTGCTACTCCATCCACCTGTGGGTCTCAGTCACCGAAAACCTCAGCAGATGCAGCATCTGCATCCATGTCTGTGGTTCTCAGAGCCTTTCATGTTAAGTCAATGGGTACTGAACAGAGAAGGAGGAATGCCAGCTCTGCAAGAAGTCTCAGTCATGAGACCTCAGGTCCCAAAGAGAGTGATATTGAGGCTCCGAGTGTTTCTGGTACCTCAAAAATGCCTAGGCTGTTTGTAAGAGTCACACTTCTACCAACAGAAACTCAGTACTGAAGACCTCTTTTGCTTCAGGTGGTCATGTTCACTCAAGTAGACATTCCATGTCAAGAGATCTGCACCGTCCACACTTTGATTCCCTCAGTACCGATTCCCTCAGTACCTCTACATCTGAGTCCAAATCTGGCCATACTCACATGCTGCGCTCAGTGCCTGCAACACTGATTCATATTAGCTAGGTCCCTACCTCAGTATGGACACCAACCTACATAAGAGTGCATTCAATTTCTGCTTATGTTGCTCTGGTACTGCAGGACTTTAGGTACTCAGGAAACCTCTTTGTGTCGATTGAGCTGGAATCTCCTTTACTTATTCACACTTTGCCCCTTTTGGTAACAAGGTTTTCTGGGTCACCAAATCCATATTTTTGGTTGAGATGTTCTATTTCACTGACTTCTACCATCCCAGGTGGATAGTTAACACCTCCCTTGCAACAGGTTGAGGAATTCTCTGAAGCTCAGATTTCTGTTCACAGGTCTCCTGTCTACACAGCAAGACATTACTCTCCGGCACACACAGAGAGAATGGAGAATACACAACATCAATCTCTGACCTGCGGGTGTGACCAATGATGGCCTGTTTGGGATCCCTGGGACCTATATTGTCAACAATTTCTAAGGAACCCAGGGCATAGACAGTCACTTTCTCCTGTGCCTTTACTCCCTCCTCGCCAACCAGAACCTGTAGAGAAGACCTTTGAGAAGCAGGAGGCAAAGGCTGATAAGGAGGTAGCATGTCACAATAATATTTCTTCATCATCATTGGATGAGGCTGTGATGCCTCCACCACCTTCCTTGGCAGATGACTTTATACGGATCCAGGAACTGATGAAGCACATCACAGATACATCTCATATTCTTCTAGAGGAGGTCCAGGTTTCCCATCATAAACTCCTGGATGTTTTATGTACTTCAGCTTCTGCATGTGTGGCATTCCCTGTTAATGAGGCTTTACTAGAGCCTGCTACAAATGTCTGGCAGACTTCTGCTATGGCACTCCCAACTTGCAAATGTACCAACAAGAAATACTATGTTCTGGCCAAGGACTCTGGGTTTTTATTTTCACAGCTGAACTGTAATTGTGATGCAATGCTAATCTTGGTTCCAGCTGTCCAGTTTCTTGAGGGAAGTACAGAGTTCTGTACTTTTGATGGTCACAAGTTTTGTTCAGAGTCTTCAGATAACTCGCTTCACACCCTGAAGGATCAAGTTATCCCTCGAGATCTATTCATCTGCAGATAAAAGAAAATTTAGCAGACCTGAAACATCACCAAGAGCTTGTCCAGCTTATTTCCCTAGTTTCTATAGACCGCCTGATCTACCAGCCAAGGGACCAAGATATTTGAAAAAGAAGACAGCTGCTGCCACAGCTACCTCATCCCAGCCATCCACATAATCTATATGCCAGTTTTGATGGCATGTTCGAGAGTCAAAGCAATCAGCTTCACAGGAATCTACTGCTGCACTATCCCATTCGCTGACCCCCCAGGTCCTCCCTTTGGATGCTGTCTCTCCCAATTTCAACCTTTGTGGTACAGAATAACATTCTGCAAATTGGTTTTGGAGGTCATAACATACAATTATTCCATCCATTTCACCTCCATCTCTTCCTCGCATCCCCCTTTCCCATCCCTTCTCAGGGACCCATCTCACAATCAATTGCTGAGACATGAAGTCACCTCTTTTCTATGCTTAGGAGCCATAGAACCAGTTCCAGTCCAGCAGAGGGGAAAGGAATAATTTAAAGTACTTTCTGGTCTCGAAAAAGAATGGGTGATGGAGACCAATATTAGATCTCAGGTGTCTAAACAGCAAAAATTCAGGATTGTGACCCTTACAGCTATAATTCCCTCCCTCGATTAGGGGGAGTAGTTTGCAGTTCTCGACCTGCAGGACACATTTTCATGTTACAAGCCACTCCTCCTATAAGAGTTGTTTGTTTCATAGTTGACCACAACCTCTTCCAGCACCGTGTGCTCCCCTTTGGCTTGTCCTCTGCTCCAAAGGTATCGTCAAAGATCAAGACAGTTGTAGCTGCACACCTACACCAGCTAGGGATAATCTTCTTCCCATATCTTGATCATTGGCAACTTAGAGGCTGATTGTACCAAGAGGTTCTATCGGCAGTACAAACCACAAGGTTTCTGTTCCACATTTTAGGCCTCCAACTCAATCTCTGAAAGTCTGCTTTGAAACCAGTACAGTGGATAGGTTTCATTGGAGTGTCTCTGGAAGCCATGAAGTAAAGCCTTACCTACCTTATGGACAGGTTCATGATCCTAAAAAATCTCATTTCAGGGATTCAAATAAGACTCAACACTCAGCAAGAAATAGTCTCCATCTATTAGGTCATATGGAAACTTATGTCTTCATAACCCAACATGCCAGATTACATTTTCAGTGCTTCCAGGGATGGCTTAGGACAGTTTATTTACTGAACAAGTGCAATCTGGACAAGCAGATGTCTGTTCCTCATTGGGTTCTGGACTCACTCAACTGGTGGAAGAACCCATCCAAGGTCTGTGCAGGAGTCCCTTTTGTTCAAGTTCTTCCTAACATTGTTAGAACATCAGATGCATCTCTCTTAGGGGGCGTGTGGGGGGGGGTACATCCAGGTGTGGAGACAAAATTGCATAGTGGCGTCTGCAGCGCCACGTGCACCGCCCCCCCACGTGGATAAAGAGGCAGCCTATGGTGGGTTGACTCAGCAGCACAAGTCGCACGTACCTGTCTTCTTATAAGGAAATGAAGCGACCTCACCTGCTGGTGCATGGTCAGCAACTGCCTGGGAAAATTGTAATCACCTGGTTGGCTGGTCCATACCTGCCCGGGAAATCAGGAGCACCTGCTTGGCTAAACTCCAAGCCATGACCTTAGAAGGTCATGCAGCAAATAGCAACCAATGGGACTTAGCCTCTGCTGACCGTGGGAAACTATAAAAGTTCAAACCCGGGTAGCAGAGGACAGAGAGGAATTGAATCCACCCGGCATCCCGCATATCTCCTGGTTGTGTTGGTTCGGCGGGCTGACGCATCTTCCCCATCCCGCTTCGCTGTGAACTGATCACTCACAGTGGCTGTCTCCCGTTTGCAGTATATAAAGCAAACGGCAACTGAATTTGGCCAACATGGTATACCTGTATATAATGTTTGTGAGTATGGAATAACTGTTCTCTGTTGCGTTTGTCTTGTAACTTCTTTGGGAAACTCCAAAACCGGGCACCCTAGTGTCACACTCAGGTAGCCATGCGTTGATCCAGAGAGATCACAAAACGCTAAAGTCTTGGGTGGTGCATTTTGTCCTTTCACGCACGGAGTTCTCCTACCGTTTGCTATCACTGTTTGCTGTGCAATCGTTTGCTGTGAAACTGTTTATTATAGAAATAGAACTGTTTATTATAAGGATAGAATTGTTTATTGTAAAATAAAGGGTTTATTGGTTAAGCAAACCCGCAGAATCATCACTGTCTCGCTAACCCCCCGTATCCCAAACCGAACCTATCAGAGAGGTTTTCTCTCCGTTTCCACACCAGGTTTCTACACTATCCAGGGCATATGGTTGTCCCAGAAGCATCTTATTCATACCAACCTTTTAGAATTGAGAGCAGTCTGAAATGCTTGCATTCACTTCTTTCTTCTGATCAGAGCCAAAACTGTAAAGCATTTGACAGACAGTGTGGCCTACATGTTCTACTTCAACTGTCAGGGCAGAGCATGCTCACCCTTTGAAGGGTGTTCGCTGCTCCACCCATCCATGACAACAGCTTTCTTAATGGCCATCATTTCTGCCCAGAGTCAGACAACTGGCGCCTTTAATAGCAGACCCTCCTTTTTACAGTGTTTTTTCAAGAAAAGATATTGTTGCAACCATATCCCAAATTTCTACCTAAAGTTTCTTCTGAATTTCATATTAGCCAGACCATTCATCTTCAAGTTTTTTCCCCCCCAAATCACATCAGACTTGGCAGTAATCTGCTTTCCATACTTTGCGTGTCAAAATGGTGTTAGTCTTTTATCTGGACAGAACCAAACCTTTTTGAAAGTCTCCCAGGCTGGTTGTTTCAATCGAAGACTAATCCAAGGGATCTACAGTCTCCACCCAAAGACTTTCAAGAAGGAGCTCTTGACGTATTATTTTTTGTTATGACTCTGCCAAAATGGAACTTCCTTTTAGAGTGTGCTAGCCCATTCCTCAAGATCTCAGTCTACTTCTATGGCATTACTCAAAGATGTTCCATGTGCTGAAATTTGCAGAATTGCAACTTGGACTTCAGTACATAATTTCTCCAACCACTATATTCAAGATCAGATGCTGCAGTTGGCAATGCAGTTCTGTCTTCGGTATTAGATTCTGTTCTGAAGCTCTCTCCTTCCTATGGGGATATTGTTCAGGAGTCCCCTGAAGTGGAGCATTTATAGGGACACTATTCAAATAAAAAGGAGAGGTTACTCACCTTATGCTGTAACCAGAGTTCTTTCAGATGTGTGCCCCTATGGGTCTCCACTACATACCCTTCCTCCCCTCGGCTTTGGAGTTTCCTCTGCAGGAATTTGCAGTAGAGAAGGCCCTGAAGATGGTTCACACATGCGGCCCTATATATCCTCAGTATGGGGTACAAGGATGTGTAGAGCACCCGTACTTGGTGAATGGGCACTGCTACCAGAAATCTCTGATAAAAGGTGCAGGGGCATGCACACCTGAAGTGGAGCACCCATAGGCATACACATTTGAAGAACCCCACTTACTGTATAAGGTGAGTAACTTCTGCTTTTTCTTTTTAGGTAAATATATATAAGATTTCAGCTAGCTAAGGCAGGAAAGCAGGCAAGATAGATTAAGTAGAATGGTTTAACGTGTGATATAATATTCAAACTTAAAAACAGTGGTTCCTTAGGGCTATAGATGATAAACACTCAAGTTACAGGATTCTGTTCTAATTTCAGAGCACAAAATATGCAGGTCCATCAAACAGAGAGCATTTAGTTGTGTTTTTTTAATGTTACTGAAATATTATCAGTCAAAAGTAGAAATATAAAAGTAATAGATTTTGTATTATCCTAATACCAGATTCATGCACAGCGTGTGTATAAAAAACTCCATTTGTAATTATTGAATTTTGCTGTTCAATCTAGTTGTGCCTGTTTTCTATAATAATAAATATTCAGTACTGTTATTTTTTTATTTCATATTGTTAATGAAAAGTCATTTATTCATTAAAATCTGAATGGGAGGGGGGAACTCTACCTGTTAGCCTTTTGATTAATTTAACCCAATGTCCCCCCTCCAACCCTTCCATTAAAATTTAGGCTAATTCAACCCATTTATAACTTTTTTTCCTTTAAATCTTCTTGGTTGATTTTAGATTGGCAGTACTTCAAGGAACTAAAAAAGACAAAAGCTTCAAGAAGATTATGGAACTAATCAGTGAGTTTTAGAACATGTGTTATCCAAAAGATTTTTTCCCCTTGCCTATTTTTATTAGCAATAAGAATGCACTATAGCGTGTGATCTACTGAAAAAAATACAAACCACCTTGAAACCATTCTTGAGTCTCTATATAGAAACACAGGTTGCCAGACAGTTATTACATGTACTGGCTCCTTTTAGCTGGTCTACTTTAAAAAAAAAAAACAAAAAAAACCAAGCTTTATTTTCTTATATCATTTTGGAAATACTTATTTTATATTTAAGTTGTAACATTTCTTTGTTGTCCTGAAGGCTGTATTCACTGGAATTCAAATCCGTTTATTTTATCAGGAAATAGTTGATCTATACTGCTCATTCTCAAGGGTGTTCTGGCAAAAGCAGAAATAAATTACAGACTGAAACTATGTATTCATAGAGCAATAGAAAAATACCATGAACAGGAAACAGACGAAAGCCTACCAAAAATGGAAAAGGGGCTTATCATCCTGACAGGTTTTAATGGATTTCCACTAACCATGACTAAGTTAGTAAGAGTTCTTAAGGCATGGGGCTGAGGTCATAGTCATTTTGTCCCACTGATGTCTTTTGTTTGATGTATTCACATTTGATGTAAGCACCTCATCCTGCAGGCTTGAATCAGGGAAAATCAATAATTTGGAATGTGACCAGTGAGGGTTGGGAAGAAAACAAGTACAACCAACACCATCAGTGAGGCTATCTGCTTTTCTCTAAATTTGTCTAATCCAAATGAATTTTTGCATATCAAATATGTGAATCTGAAATGAGGAAAACAGCTTCACAATCTGTCATCTAAAGCAATCTTTCTCAAGCTTTTTTGGTCGACATTTGAATTCAGAAATTTGTGATACCCCTTTACATTTGTTATAAAACAGTGAGTGTCAGTGACAATGATAAGCCTATATGATTTTAAATGTTTGTGTGCTTCAGGTGGTTGACAGAGAATACCCTGAAGGGCAAGGGTGTGTGAGGAGAGAGTCAATGGTTTTTGTTTTTTGTTTTATAGTTTGTTTTCAGTGCTTCATAACCCTCTTGAATGCTTTTAGTAATGCTCCTCCCACCCTACATCTGGGGTTGCAACCTACTGGTTGCTTAACTCTAATCTAAAGAAGTAGTTTAATTGCCTATACTCTGCAAACCACTGGCCTACATAAGTTTGCCTTCACTATTACCAACATTGCATCTCTTTCCTGGTTAACTGAAAACTGGATCTTGGGAATTGACCTGGATGTATTTTACTGAAAACATTAGGAGACTGATGTTGTTTCCAAGAACTTTCCTTCTCTTTATAATCCTCCTTGTTTGTTCATCAATTAATATGTATCAGTAATATTATCTGCTCCTGCATCCCCCTCAACTGAAATAATGATAATGAAAAGGTGCTAGCCAATGTCAAGAATGGTTCAACCACTGTTACACAACAGAACCTGAATTATTTTTGTGCATTAGATAATTTTGGGGGGGAGAATGTTCTCCCATTAAAATAAACATTTTAAAGAATAAACAAATGGTGGAACTACTATAAAAATATGTTCCAACAATGTTTTCTGTATTGTTTGTTTTAAAATGAAGTAGTAAATCAATCAATTGTTTCAGTTAGGATTATTTAATTCCTGACTGTTTTATACGTTGTAGCTCAGGAATCTAATCTTCAAAAAGAATCCAGGAGAATAAAGTCATCATCTTCAAAAATCCATATTTAACTAGCTTCCTCTTTTGACTGGTGAAATTTAGTGCTCGCTTGATGTGACTTGGCTAATATTAACCCGTTTGTGTTCCCTTTGGTCAAGGGATATGCAGAATATCTTCCTCTTAAAAAACAAAAACAACAAAGTTACATTCAAGTGTCTGTTTTGAAGACCCCATTCAGGTACCAGACTATGCCTAGGACTCTGGGCTTCAAACTCTGCTTCCTGGCCATCATCTTTCTCCATCAGTGATGACCACCAGTGCTGCCTCTACAGCTTTGGGGAAGCTCACATTGCATTGGGGTGCAGTATCTGGTGATCATTCCCCAGCCGTACCTGAGAAGAGGAGGAACTTCATCTCTACATATACCTCATGGAGAAGGCCAGCAGTTCCCAACTGGACACAGGCCAGAGAATACCTCGGCCTGATTCAGCAAGGAGTGCGCCTCCTGCTGGAAAGTCCAACTCTAGTGCAGGTGAATCTATCCCTACAGGGTCCTTTCAGGAAGCTAGGAAGTACTCTCATAAGCATGAGGCACAAAGTCCTCCTCAACATCCACATCAAAGAAGTCAAACTTGTCTGTAAGCAAGCCTACCAGCTCAGTCCATGAAAACTTCATACATTTTAAGTCCCAGAAGCACAACAAGGAAAGCCCATAAGCATTGGGCTCCATCAGTATTGGACCATGTTCCAGCTTCTCCCATATCCTGGGATCCATCATCACCAATGAAGTCCAATCATCTTCAACTTGGGCTACCAACCTCCTTGCTGGCTCCAACAGACTAGACAAGCAGAACCCCTCTGACACTGGGGAGATCTGAATCTGTTGCTGCTGCACATGACATTTTTGCTCCCCTGGATCTGGAATCCCCTCCTCTATCGGTCTCTCTGTTTCCAGAGAGATAATTGAGTACTGGAAAAACGACGAGAGTCCTGTAGTACCTTAAAGACTAACAAATTTCTGTGGGCATAAGCTTTCGTGGGCTGCAACCCACTTTGTCAGATGCATGAAATGGAAACCACAGATAGGAGGTGTGTGTATGTGTGTATATATATATATATATATATATACACACACATCCAAAGGTAAGAAATATAATAATAGGGAGGACAAGTGCTAACAAATTCAATTCAGTTAGGGTAGATGAGGCCTATTCACAACCGTTGATTAGAAGGTAAGAATGTGTGAACAGTGACAATTACCTCTTGTAATGAGATAACCATTCCAAGTCCCTATTCAGACCCAGTCTGATTGTGTCAAGTTTGCATATGAGTTCCAGATCTGCAGTTTCTTGCTGAAGTCTGTTTTTGAAGTTTTTTTTTTTTTTTTTTTTTTTGAAGTATGGCAACTTTCAAGTCAGCTACAGAGTGTCCTGGGAGATTGAAGTGCTCTCTACTGGCTTATGGATGTTACCATTTTTTATGTCTGATTTGTGTTCATTTATTCTTTTGCATAGTGACAGTCCAGTTTGGCCAATGTACCTGGCAGAGGGGCATTGCTGGCACATGATGGCATATATTACATTAATAGATGTTCAAGTGAATGAGCTTGTGATGGTGTGGCTGATGTGTTTAGGACCTGTGACAGTGTCACTAGAGTCGATGTGCGGGCAGAGTTGGCAATGGGATTTGTTGCAGGGATAGGTTCCTAGGTTAGTGTTCTTGTTGTATGGTGTACGGTTGTTGGTGAGTATTTTCTTCAGTTTGGGGGGCTGTCTGTAAGCAAGGATAAGCCTGCCTCCCATAGCTTGAGCAAGTGAGGGATCATCTTCTAGGTTAGATTGTAGATCCTGGTCGGGGCTCAGGGGGTGTGTCCGTGTAGATTTGTTCCTGTGTTTCTTTAGGGAATTTCTTAAGTAGATGTTGTAGTTTCTTTTGGTATTCCTCAGTGGGATTGGATGGTAGTGGCTTGTAGAATGTGGTGTTGGAAAGTTGTCTGGCAGCCTCCTGTTCATAATCCGACCTATTCATGATGACTGCAGCACCTCCTTTGTTGGCCTCTTTGATTATAATGTCAGAATTGTTACTGAGGCTGTGGATGGCATTGCGTTCTGCATAGCTGAGGTTCTGACAAGCGATGTTGCTTGTCTACAATCTCAGCTTGTGCACGTCGGCAGAAACACTCTATGTAAAAGTCTAGTCTATTGTTTCGACTGTCAGGAGGAGTCCATGCAGAATTCTTCTTCTTGTAGCGTTGGTAGGAAGGTTTCTGAGGGTTAGTGTGTTGTTCAGTGGAGTGGTGGAAATGTTCCTTGAGTCGGAGACGGCAAAAGTAGGATTCCAGGTCACCGCAGAACTGTATCGTGTGTGGGGGTGGTGAGGCAGAAAGAGAGTCCCTGAGACAAGACAGACTCTTCTGCTGGGTTAAGTGTATAGCTGGATAGATTTACAATATTGTTGGATGAGTCAAGGGTATCACAGTTGTGGTCCCTTGTGGCATGTGGTAGCTTAGATAGTTTAGAGTACTGGAAGGAGCTCATCATCCCTCTTATACACAGAATACACCTCTTCTCCAATGGCACCGATGGTACCACCACTGGGACCAGAATCAGCCTTCTCCTCTTTGGGAAATTCTGAGTGATCTGATGAACCACTCTTCCCTTACCTACATATCCCCCACAACCAAAAAAGACCTGTACAGGTTTGGAACTAATCTCTGCCTCATCTAACTTGGAGTGGCTTGATACCCCATCCCATGGGGGCCCCCATAACCACCTATCGACCCCTCCTATTGGCCATATTGGGGGGTCTTAGGACAAGTACCCCCTGTAGAGTTGATCCTGTTTGCCAGGGAATCACCCCTTGATTGATCTGCTACAGGGTCCATCAGAGAAAGGGGAATATTATGCTTTGGATCCAATAGTTCCAGCAGAACCAGCAAGACTGCTGTTATCCCTGGATGAAGCAGTAACTTCTACATCCCCGTCCCACCCCTGATATCTCCCCAACCACCCTTCCCCTCCCCCCCAATGACTTCAGGCATTTCCAGGACCTTCTCCGCTGAGTTGCTGGAGAGCTTCAGATTCGCCTCAAGGAGATCCAAGACTCCCAGCACAAACTCTCAGACATCCCATCATTCTGAGCAACCTAGGTGTGCTTATGCAGATACAGTGAAATCATGCTGAGCACCTAATTGTACTCATGCAAATACAGCACCCAAGCAAATAGAGTGCCTCCCCTTTCAGCTGGTTGAGCAGGGGAGGGCTGCTCAGATCTTGCTTACATAAATATTAGTGATGCTGAAAATAGTGTCTGAATTGGACCACGATTTCACTAGATGTAAAAGTTCTTCTTTGAGTTATTATCCCTATGTGTAGTGCACTTCAGGTTGTGCATACCCTCCATGCACCCAGGATGAGAGATTCTTCTTTAGCAGTGTTTGTGTGGGCTTCACATGCACTCCCGTTTTCCTTGTGCTCCACATTTTAGTTACTTTTTACTGTTCAGTGTTCATACTGACTTCTTTGACTTCCTGCTGTAAATATTTTTTAAAAGATTTTATAATTTCTTAGTTTTTAGTACAATTACTTAGGAATTAGTTTAATAGGGGCCTGGTTTCTTATAAGGGAACAGTCCACTGGGGCAAGAAGCCATTGCAGTACCTCTCTCCCCAACCCTTCAGTGACTGCAAGGAGTATGCCAAGGATTCCCAGCTTCAAAAACTGTGATACGTGCCACAAGCCATTCTCAGTCACAGAATGCCATGACGCCTATCTGTACTACCCGGGAGAAGTGCTCAGCCCTTCCTGCTGAAGGTTATTCCCAAGTAGGACTAAACAATCAAGAGAGTTTTGGCTCTTTAAGTTCCTCATGGAGGAAGCCATGAAGACAGGAACAACCTCTGACTTGGGAGACCTCCTTGCCCCATACATCGTCCTGAAGAAGGTAGACATGGACCTTCTTCCTCTTCTGCCCTGGGTGGCTCTCAGACCTTTGCCCCCTTCTCTCCCCCCCCCCCCCCCCAGCAGCAGTATGAACCACTACACAATTGTCAGAGGATTCACAGAAAGAGTGCTTTCAGCCAACCATCTTCCACCTCACAACCATGCAACCCTCAAAACCAGTGTTTTGTCAGAACCTTTAAGGCCAACTGTCCCTATGGATCTGCACAACCCCTCTGATCTTTCTCCTCCCTTTGGAGACTGACTTTCCCTCTACCTGTCTGCTTGTACAAAAATCACAACCAACAGATGGGTACTGGAGGTCAACTCCTCAAGGTATACCATACAGCTCTCTTCCCTCTCCAACCCCCAACTGCCTTCCATGTCTTCTTTTGGGGACCATTCTCATGACAGCATTCTCTTGCAGGAGATAGAGTTGCTCCTTGAACTGAGGGAAATAGAACTGATACTTCCTATAACAAGGGGAAAGGGGCTCTGCAAGGTACTTCTCATTCCCAAGAAGACAGGGGATGGAAACCCATTCGGGACCTCAGGGAACTGAACAAGTTTGTCCATCAACTGCATTTCAGAATGGTGACCTTGTCGAACCATCACTAGATCCAGACAATTGGCTCACAGTCCTGAATCTCAAAGACACCAGCTTTCATATTCATCTAGCACACAGGAGGCGCCTGAGATTTGTGGCCTGTCAACAGCACTACCAGTACAGAGTTCCCCTCTTTTGGCTCTTGACAGCACCAAGAGTGTTTATCAAGGTAATGTTGGCAGCTCACTTTTGTTGGCCATGGGCAACGGTTTACCCCTACCTATATAACTGGCTGCTATAGGGCCAATCTTACCTGGAAATAAAGGATATAACCTCTATGTTTCTACATGTGTTTGAAAGGCTGGGCCTCAGGGAGAACCTGGAAGTCCACCCTGGAGCCCTCACAATCTATAGAATTAATCGGGGCAAGGCTGGATGCTGTTACAGCCAGGGCTTACCTACCAGAGGACCACTTCTTCTCCATCTTTGGGCTCATTCATCAAATCCATTTTAGCCCCAGTACATTCATAGGATCCTGCCTGGCACTGTTGGGCCATATGGCCATGAGTACTTATGAGACCCCATTCCTGAGACTTCATCTCAGAAGCCAACAATCCTGGATGCAAACTGTCTACACTCCAGGCAAGCATAGTATTGACCTGCTAGTCACAGTCCCCAAAGGATCTTAACCTCCTTTATTTGGTGGGCGGACAGAAGGAAAGTGTGTGTGTTTGTGGGGAGTACCATTCAACGCCCCCACTTCCAACAAAGACTCTGACCACACACGTGTCCATCTTAGGGGACAGATTGTCTAGGGGACGTGGTCAGTTTGTGAATCTATGCTTCACATTAATACATTGGAGATAAGAGCAATTCCTTTCTTGCATCTGCAGCATGTCAATCTAGGTGATATTGGACAACATGACAGCATTCTATTATATCTACTAACAGGGAGGAGCATGCTCTTCACAGCTCTGTGTGGAGGCCATCTCCCTTGGGGACTGTGGTATTCCTGTGCAGTTTCCCCTACCCACCTTCCACCTACCAGGGATCCACAACACCCTGGCGGTTTCTCTGAGCAGTCATTTCTTCACAGAACACAAGTGGGAATTATATGATCTGACTCTGCAGGAGGTGTTTCAGGCATAGGGTCTCCTCTGCATGGATCTCTGTGTCCCATATGAATAAGGGCAAGGAGTTCTGCCACAGAGGGGGTTGCAGCCTGAACCGTCTGGGTGATGAGTTTCCCATACAGTGGTCAGAAGCTCTGATATACCCCCAATCCCACTCTTACCTCGAATGTTGAGAAAAATCAGTCAGTACAAGTCATAAGTCATCCTTATAGTTGGGCCTGATAATTCTTGTACCATGTGCTTCTACAAGTATCCATCCAACCATCTTTCCACCTTCCCCAGATACATCCGTTACTAACCCCAGACAAAGGCAGACTTGCCTCCCCGACCCAGTCATGTTTCACTTGAGGGCATGGCATCAGGATGGATGTCAGATTTAGAGAAAGCCTGTTTGATGGATGACTAGGCCATCCTGAACAGCAGGAGAAAGGACTCTACCAGGAAATGTTACAAATCAACGTGGAAGAGATTTACATTTTGATGTAACCAACAGGAAATTCCCCCTTTTCAGGCTAAGATCCCAGACATTCTGCATTACATTTTCTTCTTAAAATACTTGAGGCTCTCTCTTAGCCCACTCAGGGTATGCACTGTGGCCATCAGCACATTTCATGCACTGGCAGATACCTATTTTATGTTCTCCCATCCAGTCACTGCCCGCTTTCTAAAGGGTCTAATTCAAGTTTTCCCTCCCAGGGCAAAACCGATAACCTGGGATTTGAACCTTGTTGTATCAACCCTCACTAAATTGTTGTTTGAGCCCCTGGGATCCTGCTTTCTACGTCTTCCTTTGAAAATAGCATTTCTGATTGCTATTGCATCAGCCAGAAGAGCTGGAAAGTTAGGGCTGCTTATGACTGACCCTCCCTATACAGTTTTTTTTTTTTTTAACAAGGACAAGATATCCATGATGCTACATTCTATGATTGTCCCCAAGTCACATTTTTACATCAGCCAGAGTATCTATCTATCTGTGGTTTACCCTAAGCCTCTAATAGAGAGGAGGTAATGTGGTATTCACTGGACTTTGTTTCTTTCACGGAGTATATGAAAGAACAGGTTATCACTTCCCAGAAGCTATTGAAATGGATCTCAGGGTGCATCTGACTCTGCTACAAGATGAATAATGTATCTCTTGAGGAGAACATGAGAATGCACTCTAACTAGAGCTCCGGCAGCTTCCTGTTACTGACATCTGCAGAGCAGCGACTTATAGTTCTATATATCATGTTCCTGTGCCAGATATGGACTGGCTACAGAGGTTCCCTCTTAGGGAGGTACACACCAGATGTGCTCATCATAAGATCCTTTATGCCAGGTATGCCTGAGGTTAGTTTAAATAAAGTATTTTACACACAGTGCCATCTACTGGCTCAAACATATAATACAGTTTAGCATTCCGTTGCACGGTCTGCACCTTCGCTGAGCCCTATGCACTGGTCCAAGCAACTGCTTCTGATACCTCTCTAGGTCTGATGCTGTCTGTTGTGTCATAGGATTCCATGCAACTGCCTCCTTACAGAGACACTACTTGTGAGTCATCAGAAGTGCCCACACATAGGGACAATCACTGAAAGAAGAAGGAAGAGTTAATCACCTTGTTGTAACTGGAATTCTTCGAGATGCGTTGTCCCTCTGTGTAGTGCTCCTTCTGTGATGCCTGGTTCCCCCTGGGACTTGTGGGATTGAAAGGAGTAGATTTAAATTGCCAGATGCCAAATAATGTTGTTCTAAAAATTAGTACAAGTATTTGGTTTAGAGAAACAAGTGCTTACTAATTATTTTTCTTACAATTTGGGGTGTGGATCCCATTGTTTAGCCACAGAGATTCTTTTACATACCTTGGGATACCATGCTCATGACCAAGCAAAAATAAACACAGTTATTAACCATGGCTATTCTGTTATTAAAGAAAGGAAAAGAAAATATCCAGCAATGATCTAACATAAACAATAAACTGGTTACTTCCATTACAATCTCTTCTGTATGTCTGTCTCTGGAGAGCTTTTAACAGAGATTACACCCATGAGAGTGAACCCATCAGGGGGATGCTTTCCTTTTGGTGAGGTAAGACCCAAGTACATTGCTTCTCAAAATTATTGTGAATCCATTCTTCAGTATATCCTTAGATGACTAACAATGTTTATAGATGGGAAAAATAATTTTATTACAGGCAGGTAGACCTGTTGGTTATTAATAAATAACCAGCCAGTTTATAGCTGGCAAAGTAAGCAATCTTAACTACGTTCTAAGAAATTAAAAAAAAAAATTAAATCAGTTACTCAGAAGAAACCAATTAAGAAGTTATCTTGAGACAGGACATTTAACCAATATTAAGAATCTTAAATCCTATTAAATTCCCCTGGTAGTACTGCTAGGCAAAGCGGCCTCTTGGACTCTCGCTTCTAGGCGACTCTACCCCTGATAGTACTGTGAGGCGAAGCGGCCCCTTTGACCTCTTGCTGGTAGGTATTTCACCCCAGAGTATTGCCATTAGGTGATGCTGATGGCCTGAGGCCAGCCAACCCCCAACATGTGGTGGAGAATGGGGGTAACAACCGGATTCTGCTAACAGGACCAACAGAGAGCTTAGAAGATTATAAGGGCAAGGAATCATGGACACAGAAAAATTGTTAGTGGGTGTTGGTAAGCTAGTGACGGCAGGCGGCAAACAGCAGCAACAACAGGAGCAGATGTTGCAGCAGATCACAGTCCAGCAGCTGATATGAGAACTGGCAGCACAACAGGAGCATCTACGGTACCACTCCTGGCCCTGATTGAGGCTAGGGAAACCCATGGGGGCGCAAATGGCAGAGTTGATAGTGATATAACAATTCACCCAGATTCTCCTGGCTGGGGCAAGGGAGTGGGTGAAGCACCATTGGCCATCAATGCTGTTGGAGGGGATGACCTTCATGGGCAATTACATGGATGCCGAGGAAATGATACCTCGGGCACTGAGGCCCGGAAACCCTGGGAGTAAAGCCCCAATTCTCAGTGGTGGCCAGGCTAGGAAAGAATGTTGGGGACCTCTGGTCTGCCCAACTCTGGGAGAAATGCCCCTGGGCAGAGGGAGGAACTTGAGCCCCAACACATCAGAAAGGGGAGTCAAGAGCCCTGTGAAGAGGAGTACATGGTCCCCTAGATGCCCCTTTACAGGAAATAGCCCACCAGCAGGAATCTCCAAGGGCCCATGCTTTCAGCAAACAAAAAGGGCATTTCAGATGAGAGTGCCCCTTTATTGATTGTAGTTATGACCAGGTAAGGACCACAGGCCTCTGAGCTCAGAAGAGAGGTCTAGCCAAGTTGCTGCTCTCAGTGGGGGTCAACAGTACCCAAGTAATGGGCCTGGTGGATTCTGCATGCAGTCATGCTATTATCCAGACCAGTCTCCTAGAATCCCCCAATAAGGCAGGACTGCTCATCTACCTCCAGTGTATCCACAGAGATGTGCAACTCTATCCAACAAATAAGGTATGCCTCAAAGTGGAGGGCCATATGGCGATGTGCCGCGTCAACCTAGCAGACAGCTTGGTCTACCTGGTAGTCCTGGGGTGGGACTGGAGGTGGTTTGGGGAGGTCCTGAAGCTATGGAACAGCAAACATCCAGCAGAGACTATCCCTTGCCCAAAAGTGAGGAGATTCCTGTGTCGGGATGACATGGAGGACCCAGACGAGGCCACCTGAAACCCAGCAGAGGCACCAATGACACATCCTGTGCCAACGGAGGCTTCAAATGAGATAGGTGATGAGTGGTTGATGTAAGACAGGGGCTTTGCGTGAAATCAATGAGAAAACCAGACCCTGGGCTGTGGTTGGGAACAAATAGTCACCCCTGAAGGAGAGGGGAACGGAGGCCCATGGATACCTCAAGGACCTCAATTTGAAGTCCAGAATGAGTGGCTATACTGGATAATGAGAGACCCCCCCAAACTCAGGAAACATTGCACCAGCTACTCATGCCTAAGAGGTTTCAATGGGAGATACTACTCCTGGCCCACTCAGTGCCATGCACTGGCCACCTGAAGTGAGAGAAAATGCTACAATGGCTAGCGCATAGATTTTCTTGGCCAAGCATCCATCAAGAAATGTGCAAGTTTTGAGCCTCATGCCTTGAATGTCAACTCACAGCACCCAAAGGGACACCGATCCTGTTCCCCGTAGTAGGTGTACCATTTAAGCAGATAAGGGTGGCCTGGTGAGACCTCTGGAGAAAAGTGTGTCCGGATTTTGGTGATGGTTGACTATTCCACGTGGTATCCTGAAGGCATCCCACTGCGTACAACGAAAGCGCCCACCACAGCAGGCAAGCTCATGAAGGTCTTTGCCAGGGTTGGGAATTCCAAAAGAAATTCTGACAGATAGATGGTCCAATTTCTAATAGAAGCTGATGAAGGAGCTGTGTGGATTACTGCAGATCCAGGCCATCAAGATGTCCATATACCATCCTCAAATTGATGGGCTGGTGAAGTGTTTCAACAGCACACTGAAATCCATGCTAAGAAAATTAGTTAGCACTGACCTGCAGCACTAGGACAGATTGCTACCACCATTGTTATTCACCGTACAGGAGCTTCTCCAGGCCTCTGTGGGATTCTCCCCCTTCGAGCTCCTGTATGGGAGGCTGCCAGGGGAATTGTGGACCTCCTCCAGGAGACGTGGGAGGAGGAAGAGTCCTGGGTCATGGGCTCGGTGCCACATGTGCTGCAATTGTGGAAATGATTTAAGATGTTGGGGGGGGTTGCCAGAAGTAACCTTCTGAGATCCCAAGAAATCCAGGAGTACCTGTACAATCTGGGGGCTCGACTGCAGATGTTCGAACTAGGAGACAGAATGTTGCTGTTACTCCCGGCATCAGAATCAAATCTCTTGGCTCAGTGGAAAAATCCCTTTGAGGTAATTCGGAGGGTGGGGCCTGTGGACTATGAAATCCATTAGAAAAAGGAGCTGCAGATACACTATGTGTTAGCCTTCTGAAGGCCTGGAAGCCCTGTACCCACCAGAACTGGGACCTCAAGCCTTGACCCAACTCGACCCGACTCCTGTACCAGTGGGACCAGAGCTTAATCCAGGACACAAGACCAACTGCGCCAACTGTCCCAGGACTTCCCCTCTGTATTGCCGCATGCCTGGGGAGGACGTGCTTGAGCCTATCACCATATTGCCACTATGCCAGGACAGAGGGAACAGGACCAGCATCGACCCTTGCCCACAAAAATGTGGGGGGAGGTCCACGAGGAACTGAAGGCTATGCTAGCACAAGGGATCATGGAAGAATCATGGAGCAAATGGAGGAGCCCCATAGTCTTATCACCAAAACCAGATGGGTCCACAAGATTTTGCATCCATTTCAGAAAGGTTAACGCCATATCCTGCTTTGATGCCTACCCTATGTCCCGGGTGGAAAAACTATTACAGAGGCTAGGGAACACCAGATACATTTCCACCCTGGACCTGACAAAAGGATATTAGTAAATCCCCCTTACCAGGATGTCCAGGGAGAAGATGGTCTTTTTTACACCATATGGGCTCTATCAGTTTGTCAACATGGCATTCGGCCTGCATGAAGCAGCTGTCACCTTCCAGCAGCTAATGGATCAATTGCTATGACCCCATGACCAGTATGCTGCCGTTTGCATCGACAACATAGTTGTCTACAGCACTGGCTGGCATGGGACCACCTTTGCCATCTCACTACACTTATCTGAATCTTTGAGGAGGTGAGATTAACAGCGAATCTGGCCAAATGTCACTTAGGACAAGGCGAGGTAACGTACCTCAGATACACCATGGGGTGGGCCAGCTACATCCTCTGCTGAATAAGGTACAAGCATTCTTGGTCTTTTTGACCAAGAAACACGTATGGCAGTTTCTGGGGCTAGCAGGCTATTATAGGCGCTTTGATCCTGACTTTGCTACAATAGCCTCCCCCTTCTTAGACCTCATAGAAGATACCAAACCATGGAAAGTGCAGTGGATTGAAGATTGCAAAAGGGCCTTCCAGACTTTGAAGGACCAACTAAGTTGGGAGCCAGTCCTCTTTCATTCTGATTTTGCAAAGCTCTTCATTCTACAGACAGATGCCTCCGAAGTAGGCCTCGGGGCTGTACTATCTCAGGACGTGGGGGTGAGGAATGCCCGGTTCTATGCCTGAGCAGGAAGCTGTTCTCTAGGGAGACCAAGCACTTGACTAATCAAGAAGGGGGCGCTGGCGGTGAAGTGGTAGTGGAAACTATGATATTACCTGCTAGGGAATCCCTTTCAGCTGTTACAAACCATGCCGCACTCTGATGGCTTACCTCTATGAAAGACACCAACACTCGAATCATCCGGTGGTATCTCTCCTCTCAACCCATGTGACTTTCAACTACTTCACAATCCAGAGAAGTTGCATGCCAATGCTGATTTCTCATGAGCAGGAGATTAGAAATAGGGAGAACAACAACTGCTGGGTCCTAACTTGAAGGGGGGAGTGTGTGTGATAGGGTATACCAACCCTGCACTGGCAAAGCAAATGTTAAAGAACAGTTCTTGGCCCAAGAGGCCATGCTTTCTCACTCCTACTGGGCATGGTCCCAGTAGAGGAAGCATTCAAAAGGGAGCAGCTCAGCTGAGTCTGGGCTGACTGAGGAAGGGAGTGGTTGTGTGTGACAGCCTCCTGCCAGGAAATCACCAGGACTTCAACTCACCTGGATCGAGCCTCCTAGCTGCACCCTGCGAAGCCAGCCGAGAGGGACAGCTTGCTTTTGCCAAAAGAGGAGCAGCCAGAAATGAAACAGAAAGGACACGAGAGACACCCTGCATCCAATCCTGGAGCTGATGCTGGAGTGACTGGGACAAGGGTAGGAAGCAACTCAGGGAATGCACTTGGGGTAGTGGGACCTAAACCTTATATCAGGATACTTTGTTTCAAAGGGCATTGGGTTGGAACCTGCTGGAGTTGGATGGATCCGGGTTCCCCTATCCTCCTCATTCTTACCACTAGGCAACTCTACCCTGGTAGTGCCACTTGGCAAAGTAATTCCTTGGACTCTCGCCAGTAGGTATTATGACCTGGAGTATCACCATTAGGTGATACTGCCAGTCCAGGGCAATCAGTCAACCCCAAGCACCATCTTATGCATTTGAGAAACAACCATGTTTTTCACTTTTAAGTGGAAACATGCGCTGGAAGTATTCAGTATCTTCTGTAAAACATTTACCTATAAACATTCTCCAGGTTTAAAAAATGAAGACGTCTGTGTGTTTACAAAAGAAATCAACTTCAGAAAGGATATTTCTAGAATTCTTTGTGCAGGTTTAAACTCAGATTTTTCTTTGAAAAGAAAAAGAGGAGGGTTTTGATATAGGCCCACTTTGTCTCTAGCGTTATTGCTCTCACAGCATTACCCTCCATTCCTTTCACAATCAGGTTTCTGTCTAAAAGTGTCTACGTGGGTTGTCTGCTTGATGTTTGCTTGTCCTTGGGAGACAGAAACAGAAACCTTCTGGAATTTCTTTTACTAGTTTTAACATTTTGTAACATAGTTAGCTAAACTTGTGTAGTGCTGTATTTCCAAGAATCATGGCTATAACACTCTTGTAGCTTCAGGTATATCTTAATGTTCAGTAGAAGTGCAAACAAGTTTGCAGAGACTTAAAAAATTATAATTTTATTAATATTATATTTGCATCAATATTGAGCTCTCTCCCACACAGCCTGGTGTTGGAGAAGAGACTAAGCTTCCAGTGATCCGTCAGCCCCCTTTATTCCCTCAGTGCAGAGCAGGAGAAGAATGGGGGCATCTGAGCAGCCACACAGACACTGCTAAGAAAATTCTCTAGTCCTGGGCCCCTGGAACACATGTACAACCTGAAGTGAATTACACCTCTCGAGGAGTTACGGTTACTACAAGGTGAGTAACCCCTCCTTTTTATGAATAATGTTTATCATCTTCTTGGCTGAATTTTAAGAAAAATATTATTTGTACTCTACAATAAATAGGGAAATAGCAGCAGGATCGGTGTTCCATTCTCTGAGGCAATCTACACCATAGGCATGGCAGTGTGGGAAGCTTATGCTGTTGCTACCTATGCTGTACCTCTTGTGTGGATAAACAGTAGACGCCATTATTACCAATTAGGCAACTCCTCCATATAGTACATTTTCTAACTTTTTAAAAGCTTATCTCAAGTATTCTAATACAATAACATTCTTCTGTAGTATCTTTCAAACAAATGATCCTCAAATTCTTCAGTGTAGCAGGAGAGAGAATAATTTACAGCACTGGACATGCCATCTTTTCTACAGCTGGAGATGGAGTAGACAGGAGAACAGAAATGTTAGGAGGTAAAGATGCAAGTAAGTATTTTTGCAGACTAATTACTGAGGAGACCGGATTTTGCTTTTTGAATGCAAACAAAACTCCTCTGGGAGTCTCTTAAGAGTACTGCTCTTTTGCCTCTTGCTCTGCTCTGTTTCTCTATGTCAATCGCTTCCTGGCTGTAGGAGAGCTGTTGTGCCCATAGCGTATTTGTTTTCTCCCTAGCCACACTAAAGAATTTCAGGGTAGTTTATCTGAAGAGTATAATGAGGGGTGAGGTGGTGGGGGAAAGATATTGTGTTGTAATACTTAAAACAAGCTTTAAAGATGCAGCTGGAATCTTTGGAAAGAGTGCCAAATTGACAGTGCTGGAGTCTGCCTGTAGATTAGGGGGGGGAGTTTTCTGCTTGGGTGAGGATTTGGCCCACAGTTAGGAGTATGGAAATGTGCAGTGATGCAGAGGAAAAAAGAAAGGAGGTGAGGTGGAGATTACTGTCAAGAATAGGCTAAGTGAATTAGGAAGATGTGAAATGACATGCATGGAAAAAGTTGTAGATTGATCAAAACTACAGGAAATAGTGGAGAAGAGAGAGGATGTGACTGTATAGAGGAACAGCTTGTCCAGGTTATAGTTTAGGAGGATGGGAGATCTAAGGGTACGCCTACACTGGAGCTAGAGGTGTAATTTACAGTTAGCGGCCCCAAGTGTTGTCCCTTCTGAAACCCTAGGTACGTACTTAGGGCGGCTAGTTCATCCTGCCATTTGTGCTGCTGTGGATACATTGCTTTTTTAGCATGTTAGCTTGATCAAAGCTAGTGCAGGTTTGTCTACCCAAGCTGGAAACTGCACCTCCAGCTCCAGTATAGACATACCCAAAGTGATATTGTGCAGAAAATTCCATGGAGTGTTTGGAAAATCAGGTGGATGGTTTTGCTATGGAATTGCTGGTGGATGTGAGTGATGAGGTCTGGTCCCAATTCCTTCAGCAAGGAAATAGTCTGGCCAAAGAATTTGTGGCATAATGCAAATATTTGGTGCTATCAACTTGTTCCAATAACTTATTGCTTAACTTAAGCCCTTCTGGGTTAAATTCTTTCCTCATTTCCATGGATGCAAGCCCAGTGGACTCCAAAATGTACAAAATTGCAAAATACAGTGGGTTGCACCAATGTAAGTCAGCAAAAATATGGTCCACAGGGCTTATATTTATTAACAAATTATTGACCAACCTGACAGCACCAAGTACTTGAGTCACTATTCTGTGAGATACCAGTGGCAGCAAGAATGGCTGAGTACAGTCTGTCTAGGGGTTCTTTTTTTAAATAAATAAATAAAACAATGGCTTGAGCTGCACTTAGAGTCATCCTCTCGCTTCTGAGCCTGGGAAATTAAAATGCAACCTCCCTGATCATTTTTCTCATTCTTCTTCCCCACTCACGAGCTTTTGGGAATATGGAACCACAATTACTTTTTATTAGGGGATAAAAGGAAACTTCCCCCCATACATATCTACATATAATAAAGTGACCAAAACCTAATCAGTCTGGATGGCCAAACAGCACAGATCCCAGTTTTAATTTTCTGGCTTGTAGTAGTCTGCAAGTCTTAGTCACCAGTCCCCAGCCACCTAAAACCCTAATAATGAATCCAATTAGATTCACTGGTAGTCAGAGGCCAGCTCTCTTATTTGTGCCTGTTCCAATCTAATGAGATCTGCACCACACGATCTTGATCCAATTCTGCAATTCATCATACCTCACCCAGTTCTGCAAAGAACAGCTATATTGGGCCAGACCAATTGTCGTCTAACCCAATGTCCTGTCTTCCCACAGTGGCCAATTGCCAGATACTTCCAAGGAAATGAACAGAACAAGGCAATCATCAAGTGATCCATCCCATGTTCTCCAGTCCCAGAATCTGGCTGTCAGAGGCTTAAGGATACTCAAAACATGGGACTTCTATCTGCTCTTGGTGAACTTGAATTCCATTTCCAAACCAGAGACCAATATCAGTGTCATTTAGGGTGACCCATGTACTCCAGGGCACATCCTGCAAAATTCCTATGCCCTGTCATGGTGACAATCCATTATCATTCATATAATCATAACATGGACAAATTCTAACTAACGCAATGAAACACAGTATGTGGAATTATGAATAAATGTTATAATTAATGTTAATGAGGCTTGGAGAAGCTGGCTTTTCCTCTGTGGAAGGAATAGAGTGGTCCATCCCTCTAAGCCTTCTAGCTCTGGGGCTTACACTTGATTTGTACCACAAATGCTTTGACCAAACTACTTTCTTCCCCAGGGAAGTTAGCCCCTATCATCCTCATCCATCATCAAGTCCAAATCCAAATGATAGTCCTGGATAATGGATCTTAGTCCCAGATGCAGCTGCTCTGCCTTCCTGAGGCAGCACAAAGCAGCCTTGAAAGCTGCCCTAAATATATTATGGAAGAAAGCAGGTGGGAAGGTGGCTCTGTGCCACTCACTCCCCCATCTCCTGCATACATGCACACTCTGTCAAGGGGTGGGGAAAAGGGGGCATGCCACGGGCAAGAGGAAGCTGGACTATTCCAAATTATATCCCAGCTGTTTAGGCCCCTGGGTGACCCAGGAATAGAGGGATGGAAACATGGCTTAGGGCCATCTTTCTCTCCCCACAGCCAACACTCCTCAGCTGTGCCTGACCCATTGATTTAAAAAAAAAATTACAGAAAAGGGGATTTAGGTAAGTGGAAGCAATGTGTAAAAGCTAAGATCATTTTCTGATAAAGCAAAAACATCTGTTAGCACTGAGTGCCGTGATGCCTTAAATCAGAAACCAAGACATCTCCATTTCTGCTCTGCGTTATCACTAGGTGACACTTTGATCAACAGGAAAATCTAAGGAAATCAGATTTATGGCTGACAGAGCTTTGCTGGGGTGAACCAGCAGAGCAGCTGCTTTAGCTCAGCAGCAAAGAGAAATCCCTTTGGTACTATAGCACCTCAGCTTCACTTCACTAGTGAATTGGTTGTGCATGTTCAGTTCTGTATTCCATTGGGGAATTGATGAGCGCCTTTTGAAGCAGATCACCAGCCGAAATGAACCAGAGGAGGTGGCAAATCACAAACTAATATCTTTTGATGGTTATTTTAAATTAAGCCTTCTATTTACTGCATTGGAAGGTATCTGACTGCCCCAGATGCCATTACAATGAAATTCCCTCAAGATAAGAAAATACCCAGATGAAATTATTCAAGGAGCTTAGTTTTCAATACAAATCAGTGCACAGAATTCCACGTGTGGGAACTCAGACTGGCACTCAGATGCACAAAATGGATATTTGATCTCTCAGGTGCAGAAAAGGGCACCCTAACTCCAGATGCCCAAGTTTGAAAATCAGGCCCTTATCACAGCAGAAAAAAATGGTGAGCCATCTCCGATGTCATTTGATTCCTTTACTTCATTGTTTTACCGCCGCAGTTTGGAGGCTTCCCTTCCCGAGATACTTCTGGGAAAGATGGATAAGTGACTATTCAGTGTAATGAGGTCTGTAATATTTGCCAGCTCCCTTGATCTTTTTCATGAGTGACATTGATTTTGGCTGCCGCTGAAGCCAGTTTCACACTGATGTGAGATGGTCCAGCCATTCTCATGGGAGGGGAGCAGGGAGGAGAGAGCTAAAGAACCCAGCAGCTCAGAGCGGCTCTGCTCCCTTCTTTCCCCTCCCCTCCTATGAGGAAGATGGATAGGACAGTGCCTCTGCTCCTACCCCTTTTCCTTGCAGCACCCATCCTGGGAAGGGTCAGAGGGGAGTGACAAGCCCCTGGAGCAGCCCCTCAGCCAGGAGGGTGGAGAGGGGACACCTCTGCAGCCCCCAGTCCTGGGAGAGAGGGGTGTAGAACTCCGAAGGAGCAGAAGTGAGTCTGAGGGAGTAGGGGCTGAGGGGCCCAGAACTGATGAGAGGACTGGGCGACAGGATTAATTGCTGGGCAGAGGACAGGAAGATGTGGGCGTGGAGTTCCTTCAGCTGGAGCCAAAATCACCTTACCCAGCAAATGTGGGTAACACTAATTGTCACACACACTCTGAGGATGGGCAGGGAGACTTCAAAAGGTAAACCAGAAAATCACAAGATAGACATTTAAAAAAATTCTCATTATATTTTGGAGTCTGACTGACATGATTTTTGATCTCTTGTGGCTGGCAATACTGTGACATTTTTGCATTCCTGCATCTCAGAGGCAAGAAACTTTGGAATGAGATCTTGGTGCAGCGTGCATTTTTATGGGACTCATGGGTAGACATTGATGCTTGCTTATGTAGCTCTCGCCAAAAGTCTTTGATTTATGGCTATGAGTGCTGAAGAGGTCTTCAGGAAATATGGGGAATGATAACTAAGCCACAGAGAAAGCATTAAATGCCTAGATTTAAAAAAAAAAAAAAAATAGAGTTCTACCTATTGCAATCTGGATTAGCAATACTGAATGGTAGGAAGATGATGTAGTTTCTGCTCAACCTGTAATAACAGTTGGATGGATTTTTTTCCCTTCATGTATAAATAGATATGTAATGTTTACAGAGCATGAACTCAGCTATAGTATTGTAGAGCTGCATATTTACATGATATATATATATATATATACACATATAAATATTGTGATGGGGCCAGCCCTGATGGCTACAGGAAGGTGCTGGAAGGCATATATATCAGCCCCAGGCTTAGCAAATCTTTGTTCCCTGGGTGATCCAGCTGCGGCCACTCCAGGGCAATTAGGCCAATCAGGCCAATCAGGCCAGCTGCAGCCACTCCAGGACAATTAGGCCAATCAGGCCAATCAGGCCAGCTGGGGCCAATCAAGGAACTTGCCCCAGCAGTTAAAAGCCTCCCAGTCAGGCAGATGGGGGCAGCTGAGAGGGAGTTGAGTAGAGCTGCTACAAGGTGTGGAGTCAGTAGCAGAGCGGAGCGGCTACAAGGTGTGGAGTCAGTAGCGGAGCGGAGCGGAGCGGCTACAAGGTGTGGAGTCAGTAGCGGAGCGGAGCAGAGCTGCTGCAAGGTGTGGAGACTGGAGGAGAGCCTGAAGGAGAGCCACAAGCCGGGGGGACTACAGAAGAGCGACCCAGGGAAGGTAGTAGCCCCTTGGACTAAGCTGTTTGAGGCTACTCCTCGCAGGATCTCTGGGTCGGGGCCCAGGGTAGAGGGCGGGACCGACCACCCCCCCCCCCCCCCGCTCCCACCCAGCCGCACCACCAGCATAGCTGTAAGGAGCGCAGACCCACGGGGCAAAACAGGCCCACCTTGCCACAATATACATATACATATATAGTATATATGGATAGAATATATACTATACATTATATATTATATATAGTGTATTATATATATACACACTATACATTATATATTACATGATATATATATATATATATATATACACACATATATATTACATATATATATATATATATATATATAGTGTGTATATATATAGTATATATACTATACATGTACATATATAGTATTGTAGAGCTGCATATTTACATGATTAACCTTTGCTTAATGCTAATGTTAATTAACCTGTGGTTAAAGCTAATGTTATTTTTCTAAACCTCTGTGGTAACATATTTGTTTTCTTACAGTTACCACCAAGAAAAATAAAAAAAATACCCTGAAAGAGCTATGGTACCTGAAATGCCACCCCCCAACCTGAAACAAATACTCACCAGCAACCATACACCCTACAAGAAGTCTAATCCAGGAACCTATCCCTGAAACAAACCCCGTTGTCAGCTCTGCCCACACATTGACTCTAGTGACAGCATCGCTGGTCCTAACCACATCAATCGCACCATAAGGGGCTCATTCACCTGAACATCCACTAATGTTATATATGCCATCATATGCCAGCAATGCCCCTCTGCCATGTACATTGGCCAAACTGGACTATCATTTCGCAAAAGGCCTAATGGACACAAATCAGACATAAAAAATAATAACATCCATAAACCAGTTGGAGAACACTTCAATCTCCCAGGGCACTCTGTCTCTGACCTGAAAGTTGCTGTACTTCTACAAAAAAAGCTTCAAAAACAGATTTCAAAGAGAAACTGCTGAGTTAGAAATTATCTGCAAACTTGACACATTCAAACTGGGTTTAAACAGGGATTTGGAATGGCTCTCTCATTACAAGAAGTAATTTGCTCTGATCACCCATTCTCACCTTCTACTCAATTGTTGTCATTAGGCCTCAAGTACCCTGCTTTCATCCACCTACCCCATTGTTGTCTTTGCCTTTGGATATGTATATGTTGCCTCCTATATATGTTGCCAATATTTGCTGTATTATTTCTACCAACTGCATCTGAGGAAGTGGGCTGAAGCCCATGAAAGCTTATGCCTGCTAAAATTAAATTCGCTAGTCTCTTAAAGTGCTACAGAACTCTCGTTGTTTTTGCTGTATACAGACTAACACGGCTACCCCTCTGGAACTGCTGTAAGTATGTGACAGTAAGAAGTGCTGTAAAACATTTTAAGCAGTATTGGAGATAATTTTATTACATCATGCTGACAGTTCAATTGGGTTTTTTTTAAGAACTCTGCATATAAAATATTAAGCATTAAATCACTGAACTGATTAATAAGGAACGGAGATTAACATCTTACCATACTGCACCCGGAAGGAAATATAGGCAAGGCTGGGAAAAAAAGAACATTGGTAAACCCAACATCTAAAAACTTTCTGGGGGAAGGATTAGGATATCTGAGGAGGACTTTTGGCTTAGTAAACAAAAAAAGCCTTATGTAGTAAAACAAAGCTCAGATGTTTTTTAGTTTAAGGATGATATCACACTGGCAATAGCTCTTCCATGTGTCCTCGCCTTACACACTTCAAGCAGTACCTGTTGTTGCAGTTTAGCAGAGAATGACTACATTGCCTCAAATATTCCAGACAACATCAGTTTCTCATCCAGAACAGAGAAGCATAATACAAAACAATCTGTGCCGACAAACAGGCTGCTAAATTTGGCCACAGAACTTGCTAGTGCTAGCAATCTTATTCTTTATTCTTTTTTATGGTTCATCTATTTGTCACCATTCTTGAAACTGGTGATTTCAGGACTCTACAGAGAGGGATTATGGCAAAGAGGTAATAATAATAATGAGCATTTATATAAGGCTTCCCATCCAGGAATCTCCATGTGCTTCACAAATACTAGCTACAAGCCTGAGAACAACTCACTGAGGTAGATATATCTCCATTTTACACATTGGGCAACTGATATGCAGAGAGGTAAAATGACTTGCCAAGAGCCATATTGAGAAGAAATGCTTAAAATGGGCCTAGCATCCAGATCTTGTAGTCTAATTCCTGAACCAGGGAAAATCTGAAGTTCTAACTGAGGAGGTGTCTTGGTTCACTCTGACAGGTCATTGTGCTTCTCTGTTCTTTAATGAATTCCTTTGAAATGGTGGATTAAGGCAGAAGCTCAGTGAAAAACAGGTACTGCATTGTGGCTCAGAATCACCAAAGACTGTTTCATAGCTGAGATATTTGTTGGCGGGCTAATAACTAGGAGTCCATTCTGAAATGCTGAGAACACTGTAATATTCTTTCATCTGGCTCAAATGCCAATTCTGACAGCTAGATGAAGAGATGGGATTCAGGTTACATGGTGGAGAGGGCAAATTTGATTCACTTACAGACTGATTTAAAACATACTGTGGCGCTTCCCAGGGTTGTCAGGCACCTCGCTACCCGCTGTCCTTAACCTTGTCTGTGCCTGCCAGGTGTCAGCTCCCTGAGTCCCCCAGCCAAGGATAAAATAAGCACTCAGTCTATGCAGGCTCTGCTGTCCCTCTGCAGGTTAGCAGTAGACGCACTCCAATCCTGCCATGCATCCCCTTGGAGTGTCCAGTCCCTGTTCCACTGGACACTGACAGAATTCACAGATCTGCTTCTCCCAAAGGAACAGTACCCCCCCAATTTACCACTTACACCTTAGATCACAGCTCCGCTTAACACACACACACGTTATAGTGAAAACAAGTAAAAGTTCTTTAACAAAGTATAAAGATTTGAGAAGTAGCAAGTAAAAGTATCGGAAACAAATGATTACATGTAAAAGAAAATCATGAGATGCCTGCTATAGCCTCGACTTAATTAGTAAGATACGGTCTTGTCAAATGGAGTTTAGCTCACCCAAAGTCTTTGCAGCATTTTCCAGCCAAGTTGGCTGTGACTCTTTTTTCATCAGACAGAACATGCTGACAGTTAATCTCCTTGGTGAAGGATGAAGGGTGTATACTGTTACACTTACATATATCAGGACAGTCCTTTGTTCTTTTTCATAAACAGGACACCCCCTGCCGATTGTTTTTCCTGTGGTCTCCCTCTCTTGTCGACCTTGCAGTCTTTTAATCAGCATCTAGCTCTGCCTGCAGATAGGCTTACATTATCAGACACACAATACACAAGGACCAGACAGGGAGAAAAGTGTCTGCTACCCCCTGCTTTGGAAGGAACCTGCTTAATACATGTTATGTCTCAATCATCTGTCTTAATTCCAAGGCTTTGAGAACATAATTTCCAGTATAGATACATAGCTTCCTAAATATTTTCCATGCATACATTTTACAATGTCTGTGATGACCAGTGTGCTATTGGCTCTTAGTAGAGACCTCATATCATACACTTTGGTAAAAGTAATATGCATACCTCTGACCTAGAGGATCCCTGTAAAACTCTATATGCACCCCCTCTGCCAGTTGGCACCAAGCGGTTCCTGGATCACACACATCCTCCTGCATCAAACATCCTCTAATTTCAGCTATCCTCTCCCTGGTTTAAAGAAAAACAAGCAAACCCTGAACATTTGTTTAAAATTCTTTTACTGTACCTAAGTAATTGGCTGGAAATGTTACTAATGTTACTAGAATTGTCAGATTCTGTTTTTTAAAAAAGCTTTATTGTCTTTCAAGGACTGATATGATATGCAGTTTCCTGAGTCCTCCTAAGACCCTTTTCTGAACACTTTCTAGCATGCACGTGCCTTTGTTTTCTATATAGAAATTAATAATTACTTCATTTCCCCCACACATGCTTCAACCTCAGTTTTTTCAATAAACCACCTGATGAAAATGTATATCATTTGGGGGAAATAATGAAGCTGACCTTCCTCTGTTTCCTTGTGTAATGTTGCCAAAGCCCATAAAAGTAATGATGATAAACATAAACTCAGAATTTCCAGAATTCCTCTGCCAAGATTTTATAATAAAAAGCATCAAATTCCATAGAGATTGTATTCAGATGTATAATTATTGCTTTGTAGAGACATAACATAGAGCAGGTGACTGGGACTAAAAATAGTTGTGTGTCCATATACTGGGGTGCTCTTGATTTGGATTTACACAAGTTATAAAGAGGTGAGAGACACTTTCTGGGGGTCATTTTCTGAGGTATATAACACAGCCATATGCCATAAACTAGAGGAAACAGAGGAAATGTATGCAAAACTGTATTTAAAGCACTCTGTCACAATAAATAAATAAAGGAATAAAATTGCAGCAATAGAGCTGCTTTAGTTTTCACCTCCTAAAAAGAGCTACTATTCCATTAAAGTGAATAACGTGATTAATCTCTTGGCTCAAAACTCATTTCTCCTTGAGGACATTTTCCCTCTTTTCCAGTATTTGCATGCCAGACATTTGAACCTGAATTAGCCGGTACATTTGAGACAGTCTGCACAGGAAGAAAACATGAATTGTATGCAGTAGCCCACCAGTGGCCTATCAGCTTGCACTGGAAACTGCTGTGTGGGATTAAACAGAGAGCTGTGAAAAGTGAATGGAAAGAACTATGCATCTTTGTGTCCTGAGGCAATGTCTGACAGTTAATTCAAGCCTTCTCAGAGCTATATATCCACTATAGTATCATATGAGAGTCAGGCATTCATTGTCCAGCTTATGTTCCAGCATCACATGGCTTTTGAAATGTAAGGATGTCAAATTCATGACTGACTTGATAGCTGCAGCCTGGATGCTTTGTGCTACTGCCATGGTTTCACAAAAAATATGGAGGTAGTGGGGGCGTTTTGAGGAGGCAGTGCCTTGTGCAGTGATTAACAATAGTCACATAGATGAAGAAACAACAAAACCAAACCCTCCTGCAGCTTTCTTCCCTTCTTGCTTTGGCACTGAATGAAGGAAAGGTAGAGTGCTTGCCCTCCCTCCAGCGTGCGCACACTTTAAAAAAGAAACAACCTGAATATTGTTTGACATCTAAATTTCCTCTTTTTTTCCATACCAAATATTAGATATATGATAAATCCAAAAGGTTAAGTCACAGCTGGTGAGATGTCTGGGAAAGGAATGAATAAATATCATAATATTGCCCGGGGGGGGGGGGGGGTCCTATTAGCTTTATTTATGATGTATTGCAAAGATGACTTTATCTTTCTAATTTCCTTGCCCTCCCCCCCCTTTCAAGAGTTAGAATACTGTTACCCAATCTCCCACCTTCCTCTTTTTCCCCAACCCTTTCCTCCTCTTCTATTCCCTTGTACCCTTTCTCCTTTGGGTTATTTTGAGGAGTTCTACTGAATCACAGAGTCAAATGTTTCAACCCCAAGAGCAGGATAGATGATTCCAAAATGGATTTCACTTGGAAGCCATTGGGGTCATTCTGCCAGGTTCCATCTGTCTTTTAGAAAGGAACACAGAAAAATAAACCTATTTTAGGGTGTCAGTTTGGTTTTGAAGAACACAGGAATCTAACCTATGCTTCAAGAAACCTTAATAGCCCCAATTTCCATGGTCATACATAATTATTTTTCTTCTGTTCTTAGTAGATATAGGCTGCAGTCCCAAAGTTTGGATCTGAAGTTTCCCAGAATCTGAGCCTGTTTGGATTGGACCCATTTTTAGATCACAGAATATTAGTAGGTAGAAGAGAGAAGCCTTATTAGATCAATCAGTCTCTCTCTCTGCCACTGCTGTTCCCTACAGCACTTTTTCTAGTAATTTTTTTATTCCTAAATTACTCCTAATTAACTCCTCTTCGTACCATGTTTAATAACTTCTCTCCAGCATTAGTATTAACTGCCTTCAAATATTTGTAGACGGCTAGATTCCCATGTAGTCATAGCTTAGTCAAGCTGCAGATGTTGAACACATTAGTGCCCATCTAAGTTTTTTAACTAACTTTGCGCAAAGTACAGTGGCTGACTCTTGCCTTTGGTGCCAGATTTTTATGAAAGGTTTCAATCCTCCATTTGTGCCAATGAACTGGAAACATTACCAAGGACCACTGTACATGGCACAAACAGAGACTGGCAAGAGACCATAGTTAATTCTCTTGGATAGGAGGGGAGAACTGAGAGAGAGAGAATGCACCTTCTCCTCTCCTCCCAGAAGCCAGAATGGTGTGTGGAAAAGTGGGACTTCAAATTTATCACAAAGCTACTATCTGGCATTTCAGCTCCAAGCATGGTTTGAGTAGAGAATCTTAGTAGGAATCCCAGCATCCTCTCCTTTCCCAACAGCTGGGAGGAGGAGTTGGAGTCTGACCTGCACACTGCCCCTGGAGAAAATTCCTCCCCCCATTCCCTTTCTTTATTGGTCTTTGGCTAGTAAGTATAATACCCATGCTCTGTAGTATGTGAGGGGCCAGAAAGGGAGAGATTGTAGAAGTAAAAACAGAGATCTATGGTATTGAGAAAGATTTTGGAAGACAAAAAAGAAGAATCAGAAAATAAAACTAAAGAAAGAAGAGGTGAGAGAGAAGAAGATGAAGAGACAGTGATGAAACTGAAATCACTGGAAGAAAAGATATACCATCATCCATTGCAAGAAGAGAAAACTGGATGACGCAAGGAAGGGAAAGAGGCTTACAGTAAAGCTTTTTTTTTTTAACGTATTAATAGAAAGTGGATTGAGAATATGTTGGATTAAACACAGAACACGACAGCGTACCAGTGTTTCATTCCTTTGGAGAATGTGGTGGCACAGGTATTTTTCACTCTGATTAGTAGGCTTACACTTGGGTGCTATATTTTGGGTAAAGTTTTCAAGTCCTGATTACAATGGTAAACCATGGAGTAGAGATTTCACTGAGGACCAGAAGAGAACTAAAAAGAAACTACTTAGTAGTGCTGAGTTACCTTTGCCACTCCAACATTTGAAGCAAATCGGAAAGCCGCCCCATAAATTATTTCTAGACCCCAGAATGAAGACTTAGGCACTTTTGAAAATTTTACCCAAAGTGATTTAAGAGGTCAAGTCCCATTTTCAAAAGTGACTTAGACATTTAGAACTTTTGAAAATGGGACTTATCCTTCTAAGCAACTTGGGCACCTTTGAAATATTGATTCATGGGTCTCATTTTTTTCACTTAAACTAGTTTTACACAAGTTGAACTTGACTGATTTCAGTGGCATTAATTCCTGATTTACATCAAAGGAAAGCCAAATCAGACCTTATATCAAGTTTCAAAGTTCTTCCTTGCCTAATATAAATGTTTTTATATGCCAGAAACATCTGAGGTGGAGCTAGGGCTGGTCAGAAAACAAAAATTCCCATTTGTGAAAAATTGTGAATTTTCAGAATATGTTTTCATTCTACACCAGAATGAAAAAAGCATTTACTTACCTACAGTACCTGTTGTTCTTTTAGATGTATTGTGCACATATACATTCCACTGCAGCTGTATGTGTTCCCAATCCAGTCAAGTTGGAAACTTTTGCCCGTAGTACCACTAGGTGGTGCATGCCCCTGATCTCCTCATGCTTTGAGCCAAAGCCATAAAAAGGATGTGTCCAAAGTCCAATGCCTCCCTTTCCATTCCTTCTTGTTGCTTGTGTAATTATTGTCTGAAGTAGAGGGGAAGGTGGGAGGGGTCTGGAATGTATATGTGCACAACATGTCTTGAAGAATAAGCATTACTGAAGGTATCTGCTTTTTTTTCCTTTGAGTGATTGTGCATATATACAGTCTGCTACAGCTGACTACGTAGCAATTCCATTACAGTTGTAGAAACTTCAGATTATCTGAATAGAGACTGAAATATTGACTTGCCAAAGTTGGCATTGTTCTGAATGGCCCAAATGATGTCATAATGTCTGGAAAAGCTAGGTATAGACAACAGCATTGGTGCTTTGCAGATTTCTGTTATGGGAATGTTGCTCAAAAAGGCTGAGGAACTGAACTGAGCCCTGATGGAGTGAGCCATTATTTTTTGTGGAAAACAGACTTCCGCAAGATTGTAGCAAAGTTGGATACAGTCAGAGATCCAATGTGAGATAAATTGAGCTGTCACTGGTTGGCATTTGACTCTCTCAGCAAAGGCTACAAAGAGCCTGGGAGAGGCTCTGAATGACTTAGTTTGGTAAAGCTAAGTGCCAGACTTCTGCAGAAATCCAAAGTGTGAATTCTTTCTTCACCTTTGGAAGAATGATGTCTTTTTGGGAGGGAAAAGCTGGATAAATGAATTCAGATAGAAAGATGACATCACATTTGGCATGAATGCAGGGAATGTTCTGAAGTAAACCTTGTCCTTATTTAAAAATAAACATAGAAGGTAGGCAAGCTAGCAGAGCTTGTTATTCCGAAGTTATTCTTGCAAAAGCAATAGCCACAGAAACCCAACTTGACAACAGAGACAGTGACATTGTTGCTATGTGTTTGGGGGTGGGGGTCTCATTAATCTTGACAAAACTAGTTTAAGGTCCCGTGACAGCACTGGGTCAGATACCAGAGGGCAGACATTGAGTAGACCTTTCAGAAATCTGGACACCAGAGGGTGAAAGAATACAGAAAAACCCCATTGTTGGTGCAAATCTGAAAGCCAGGTGAACTTTGAAAGGCCAGATGACTTCAAATGCAGTAAGTAATCTAGTATATGGCTAATATCTGAATTATGTAGTGATAAATGCTGAGATTGTGCCTAGATGGAAAATCTCTTCCACTTAGCTGAGGATGTGGCTCTAGTGGAATCCTTCCTGCTGCTTACTAAGATAGCTTGGACATCTCCAGAGCATATTTTTTGCGACCATTAAACCAGAGATCATCCATGCAGTGAGGTGGAGAGATTGGAGGTTGGAATGCAGAGACTGGATCTTGTTGTGAGAGAGGAAATCCTGACTAAGGGGCAAAGTTATAGATGGACAGATTAAAAGCTGATGTAGGTCGATGAACCAGTAATGCTTTGGCCAGTCTCATACCACTTAGATTAATGTTGTTTTCTCTGTTTTTGTCTTCCTTAGTACTCTTGGGATGAGACAGACAGAAGGAAAATGCATACAGCAGACAATTGCTCCATGGGAAGAGAAATGCATCTGTTATGGAACCAGGACCATACACACCCTGGAGCAAAACCTCTTACATTTATTGTTCGATTAGTAGCAAACAAGTCTATTTCTGTGTATCCCCACTGATGAACAGTCTGGACGAAGATGTTCTTTCTGATTGACCATTTGTAGTGGTCTGCAAAATTCTTGATGAGGGAGTCTGCAGTGGTGCTCCTCATTCCCGGAAGATGGAAAACTGTCAGGGAATTTTTTTTCTTATGCATAGGTCCCACAGGTGGATAGCTTTCTGACACAGTTGAGTCTATCTGGCATCCCTCTGCCTGTTGGGATAAAACATGCTAGTAGTGTCATCTGCTAGCACTTGCATCACCTGGTTCCTGATGGTAGACATAAAAGTCTTACGGGCCTGAAAAGTATGCATCTGTAACCAGAGTAGGTTTGACTCTGGAGATAGAAAAGGAACCTCTTTGCCCATGTTACAAGGATCCAACCACAGTCCAGGGACTGAAACATTCATGCAGGTACACAGTTGGCCAATAGACTGAACTGACCCAGGCCTGTAGACAGAGAAGGTGAAGTCTAGGATTGCCAACTTTCTAATGGCTTAAAACAGGACACCCTTTCCCCACTCCCACCCCGTCCCTCCCCTGAGGTCCCACCCTGGCCCTGCCTCTTCCCCCAGACTCCGCCCTTGGCCCTACCTCTTTCCCCAGACCCCACCCTTGGTTGCTGCTCTCCCTCCTCCTTCTGTTGCTCCCTTTCCTCCCAACTGCCATTGCTCGTTCCTCTATCCTGAAACTCACCTGCCACCTGCAGAGCCAGGCTGGGAAGAGCTGATGCGGAGCCTGTCTGCCAGTGCCATTGGGGTACGGAGCAATGGAGGGGTCAGTCCCTGGAGTGAGTGGCTGAGGTGGGGGCAACTGGGGCATGGCAGGGTCAGGGAGGGGCGATCAGGGCACAGTGGAGTGAGGGCGGCTGGCACCGTTACCTACCTTTCTGTCAGAGAGGCTGGAGCTGGGTTCTTTCCATCAGTAGCTTAGCAGAGAGAACTCCTGGAGGCTGCTGATCTTCCCACCCCCCAGTGACAGAGACCAGTTACTGAAGTGCTGATTGGACCCTGCTAGGTCCCCTTTTCGACCAGACTTTCCAGTTGAAAACTGGACTCCTGGCAATCCTCTCTGGCATGTGGAGTTACATATGTGCATGAGACCATATGGCTCTGTAGTTGTAGAAAAGGAAAGCACTGTTGTCATTGGTTTGGATATTAGGCCTTTAGACAGAATGACTATGGACTGAAACCTGTCCATCAGAAGAGAGGCCACCTCAGTTATGGCTTTGAGATTTGATTCCCTGCACAGCTACTGTCATGGGGAGACTAGTAGCTGGAGCCAGTGCATGGTAGGAGCCCCTAGCTGGGGTGCTCTCACCCCTACCCCTCCAATGGCTAGATTTCACAGGGGAGATCCGATTTCATGCTCCATGATGCATTTTTCATGACCACGAATTTGGTAGGGCCCTATCTATAATAGGGCTAAGATCTAAATTGCTTCCTCTTTGAGGTTGGGGTATATGCCCTGGAGATCTCAAATTGCTTCAGACTCTTTCAGGGTATGTATGGTGTCATCAGAGTTTGGAGAGAACACCTTAGACTCACTCAATGGCAAGTCCTTGATTGTATTTTGCAAGTCCTTTGGAATTCTAGATGCCTAGAGCCAAGAAGAATGCTTCATGGCAATAGCAGCATCTATGGATTGTGAAGTCATATCAGCTTCATCAATAACTGCCTGGAAGAATGTTTTTGCCATGAGGTGCCCTTCACAGACAGGAGCCATAAGTTGTTCCCTATACTCTTCCAGTAGCCTGTCTTCAAACTTGGCTAAAGCTGTACCATTAACAAAATTATATTTGGACAGGAGAGATTGATAGGTAACCCACCCTCAGTTGTAGGATAGCTGTGGAGTAAGCTTTCCTGGTGTACATATCCAGTCTCTTGATCTCTCTGTCTTTAGGAGTGACTTGGGACTGAGAATGGCAGAATAGCTCACTGGCACCAATAAGTCAAGGATGGGAGATATGAAAAAATAATCGAAGTCCTTCTGTGGGACTTTGTAGCGTCTGTCCATTTTCTTTGCTGTCGGTGGTGCAGAAGCCGGGGTTTGCCAGATGGTTTTGGTCATCGCCAGCAGGGCTTTATCGATGGGAAGTGCAACCCTTCTGAAAGCAGAGGTAAAATATCAAGGAGACTGTGCAGATTTTCTTGAACGAGCACCACCTGTACTCCTAAAGAAGTGGCCACTCTTCTCATTAAGTGCTGGAAGATCCTAAAATCCTCTGGAGGTGGAGAGGTAAATTCATCTGGAGATGAGGAAGAAATATGCAGAGGGATGTCCAGGGTTTGTCCAGGGTTCCTCCAGTATCTCACTATCCTCAGTAGGGTACAAACTGATGGGAAGAGGAACAATTGGGGGAGCTTGTTCAGAGGGGAGCCTCCTGATATGGGATTTTGATGGAAGTCTCAACTCTTTTGGAATGGGTCATGACCAATATGGCCCTGGGGAGTGTACTCCACAGTTTGAGCCCCTGAGGATAGATGGCACTATCATGGGGCTTCCTGGTAGAAAGATCATTCATAGTCCTTAGAACCCATGAACCCGGCATGACATCTGTAAGGTGATGTGAAAGATTGGGATAGTGACACACCTCAGGTTCAGAGTCTGAAAAGGAAATGTGTGATTCCTCAGGAAATAGAGGGGCTGTTCCTGTTGGTGTTCATGGAGGTCTTGATGTGGGAGACTCTCTGGGGTCTGTATATAGTGTGAGACAACTACAGAATGCCAATGAGATGCTGTCAGTGGCAGCGGTGTTGAAGCCAACTGCATTGACAATGTCAAAGGCTCCTGGGGTGCTGATTGCACTGGCAGAGCTGTGCTTCATTTGGTGGTGCCAGGTGTGCCGGGTATATTGAAAATACCAGGGATGATGGCAACCTCTGAAATGTCTGCATCAGTGGTGCCAGGTGCTTCAGTTGTACTGATGGGGCCAGTGGTGCCAAAAGTGTTGATGGTGCTGAAGTATTGTGGTCAATACTGAAGCTGGGTGCTGTAGTAATGGGGAGTCTGGAAAAGGGAGACACTTAAGACCTCCTGCAGACAGGAAGGCTTGAGGAGTCGAGGACACTGAGACGGGTAAGCGCTCTATTTTGAGTACTTGCAGTGCCAGGGGAGCCAGCAGTGTGAAGTTGGTCTGGATGGGCTGTACGGATGAAGAAGAGTCTGGTAAAGATAAAGGCAGTGGACAGCCCTGGAGAAGCTGGAGTTGACAGTGCCTCCTCTGATGGAGCTGGTGAGTGCTTATGTTTCTGATACCTTGAACCAGTGATAAAGACTTACTGGAAGACTTGCTCAGTGAAGATGGAGATTTTGAGCACTTCTCAGCATTGCCTTGCTTAGGGCACTTTGAAGACACTGACAGTGAGGAGGAAGAGTGGTGCTTTTTGCCTCACTACACTTTGAGTATCAGGCAGCTGGAGGTTGCCTCTGATGGTTTCCCATTCAAAATCTTAGTCCTATTATTAGTATTGAGCAAAGCTGAGAAATTGAGCCTGGTGCTGCATTACCAATCACACAGGGTGGGTTGACAACTCCTCCTTCACCGAATGGCCCATTATTGAGACATTCGGCTGACAAATCTTTACTTTGTACTCCAAGTCCGTAAAGCATACTTTCAATATAAATACATTATTCCTTAAAAATTATCCATCCATACGTCCCACAATGACTGAATCTTGACAAGTTACAAGTTTTTGATAGACACTTCTCATGATATCCCTTATGGATAAATACCCCACAAAATATGTTTTTGGTGTAATGACTTTGTCAGATCTGGAGGAGAGCTGTTTACAGAGAAAAAGGGTCCTTTGTCCACCGGTCTCTGTATCAGAATCACCTCACATTTTAGGTCTGGTTCCAATGTGGGACGTGTCACCTCCTTCATTAGGTGAACTTTTAAAGTCCCTCCTTTTTTGTTCTAATGGGGAAGGAGGTACAAATTGGACATTTGTCCCTCACATGTTCTTCCCTTAGGCAGATTAAGCAACTTTTGTGCCTATCTGTGACAGAGATAATGGCGCCGCATGTGGCACATTGCTTGAAACCTGTTTTTTCCCCATATATCTACTCTAAACTCTACAATTAGCTAACTAAAAACTATCTAAACTATCTGTACCTATATATACAAAGCTTTTCAGAAAACATTGGTGTAGCAGGGTGCTCTGTGGCCCTGCCCTGCTTCCTCTTCTTCTCTGGTTACAAAGTTGCTCAGAGACCCTTGATTCTGTAACCACTGGTGCAGGTTTATTTACAAGTGCTCCCACCACCATTTGTATATGTTGTCTGCCCTCATAGCAGCCATCTCCAGGAGGGAGGAGCCACCACTCTGCTTCCACCCCTGGCTTCCTTCTCCTCCCTCACTTCCTTCTCCTTTGGCTTTCTTTATACAGTCCCAGGCTAATTGGGCTTGCAGCTCTCACTGATTGTCTCATTAGGTGCTGGTTTTCTGCACCCAGCTCCAATTTACCTCCCAAAATGGAAGCTAGAATGACAGGGGGCTGACTCAGCAATCTTTACCCAGCATCCTGTCACAACTGGCTAAACGAAGCAAACAGCTGTGGGAAGCTCTTGACTCTTACCATGTGAATGAGAAGGAACAGAGAGGGAGGCAGTAGATATGACCCTTTTATGGCCTTGGCTCAACACGTGAGGAGAGCAGGGCACGTGCACTATCTAGTGGTGCTGCTGGCAAAAGTTTCCAGCTCAAGTGTACTCGGCGCACATACACCTTCAGTGGAATGTATATTTGTATAGTGTGCTGGTGCTTGGTGGTGTTAGTGGCCTGTGATATACAGGGGGTCAGACTAGATGATCTAGTATTCTCCTCTGGCCTTAAACTCTTTGACTCTATATGTGCACACTCAAAGGAATACTGAGACCTTTAGAAATTTTTCATGAAAAAAATGAGAGCAAGAGACCCCATGGTAGCCAATAGCCCAATAGTTAGGGCATGCATCTGGCATGCGGGAGACCAAAGTTCAAGTCTCTGCTATCGTAAAAATAAGAGTTTAGTTCAGGGTCTGGGATAAATGACTTATTAATGTTTTAATTAAAATCCCTTTACTTAGTCTGTTCAAATTAAAGAAACAAAAGAAAAAATGTTACTTTGAAAAAGGATCCGCTCGTTGGTCTTCTTAGTTTGTGGAGCTTCAGAGTCAGTAATGAACTGCAGTTTGGGGGAAGCCAAGTGCTGTCATCTGACTCAGGTACCATCAGGCTATCTGCGTCATCCTCCAGTCAGCTAACTGGTTTGCAGTGTCTTCAGGACCATCCCAGGGAAGGTAGGAGTATCAGCCATCTGGTTATCATTGAGTATCAGCCATCTGGTTGTGCCAGTAAAGAGCACATTTCTTCCTCATTTACCTGGACTTTTAAGGTTGCAAGCTCATTTGGTAATGCTCTGCAGTATCTTCCCAGAGATCTTCTGAGAAAATGAGGGGATCATAGATTTTTGAGCCACAGCTGCATTGTCCAATCCTGGGTGTACATGGTCAGTCTCAGCTGTAGGCCAATTTTGGGGGGCCCTCTTTCCAATGAGTTGTTTCTTCACCATATCCACCATTAATCGCAAATCCTGGTGTTTATTCCAAGCAGTCAAGAGTAGGGGAATAATAGATGATGACTCCACCAAAACTATTTCAATCCCTTATATGGGTTAATGACTTATTGATCTGTTAAGGCCTACCCCTTCCCTGGACGTGATTCATGGACCTTTGCCTTTTGAATTACAAAATTGTCATCATCTCTTACTCATTCACACATCTTATATTCACACTTCCTTAAAGTCTCAAGACCACAGTAAGAAATTATAGACCAGTCACCCTGTGGCTTATTGGGACACTATATGAAAGATCATTTTGCTCTAACAAAGCCCAAAGACAAAACTGTTCAAAGCTACCATTAAGATCCCATTAATACAGACATATTAAAATACAACAGATTGAAGTTTATATCTGACATCTACACTACTATTGGCCTACGTACCCCACACTGCTCTGCCTGATTCTCTCTCAATGAGTATTTAATTATTTATACAAAGTGGAACAGCTCCAACAGGAGAGAGAGGCTGACTCTTTAGCCTGATGGTTAGACGTGTCATCTGGAATGTGGCAGACCACATTCAAATCCCTTCTTTGTCTGATTCAGACCAGGGATTTAACACTATCCCAGGGTCTAACCTATCCCAGAGTTTCTTGCTCTTTCTGGTTCAGACCAGAAAGTACATCGTGGACCTGAAAAAACGTTCCTGATGAAAGTTTAATCAAAACTGATACATTTCCATTAAACATTTTGGTTTCAACTAATCAGCATATTCCAACAAAAAATAACCCATTGGAAAATTAATGATTGGTTCTAAGTACAGAGCGGCTTTAGAATTTTTATGAATTTTGCTGAATGACAGTATTAGTTTTATAACAATATTTCTCCATAGTATTTTTATATCAATCTTCATTATGTTTTACTACCCTTCATTGTCTGTCTGTTTGTGTGTTTTTTTAGATTGTAATCACTTTGGAGCAGGGACCACAACTTCTTTTTTTGCTTCGGACTTTGTGGATGCCACTAGAAACTAAAGGTAAGTAATAAAGAAACGATAAATTAAGATGGATAGTCAAAAGATATGTGAAAAGGACTATCTAGTAATATCCTTGTTCTAAATATATGCATACATGACACAACCTTGGATCTAGGTCTTTTATGTAACAATCAGAAAAGTGAAATAGATCATTACCAGCAGTCTCAATTCAAGGCACATTATATGCTTCATAAAACAGATGAGGGAGTGCAAAAGAAAATGATCCATTACTGAAGAAGGTGGAACTTCTCCAATGTTAATCACTTACTAGATCAATGATATAGTCATGTCTGACTTTTTATTTTAATACACTGCTCTCCAAAACCCATGAACTATTCTAATCTGCAAACTTTATTCTGAATGATTAAAGGAATATCATGCTCTGACATATGTTTAATTGGAAATCGCATTTGTTTTCCTAGCTTGTGTCGTATCTTAGAGATAAATGAACCGTGGCTTAATGATAACCATACCCGTTCCAAGGGTACTGTATACTAGAGCTTTACAACACTGCTAAAAAAAAAATCAGGGTGGAAGGAATGTCTGGAAGTTGTTCATACTAGCCAGGGTTCTTTTTTTCTCTTTAAACCAAAGACTGAATGTGAACAATGGTGGCTTTTAACAGAACAAAGTTTGGAATGTTGACTTTTACTAGCAGTTTGTGTAAGGTCTGTGCTTCAAGAGTGCTGTCAGATGCAAGCTGGAGTGACTGAAAAACTGGGCCAGCTCTTTGTGTTGTGTAAATTCAGATTTGATCTTGTGGTGTGCAGACCACTGTAATGGCACCAGCCCAAAAATAATCTAAGACAGTCTGTGAAAGAGAGAAGATTCTTCTCTAAAAAGGGCACTGTTAAAATTGAATTATAAACCAGGATGTGCAGATTTCATTTAGCTGTGTGGAAAAGCCCAGTGTTTCTCTGTTGTTGTAGTAAGGTTTTAATTAAATGTAGGCTCTGGTTATACATTTTATGGCAACTGCATTTGGATTGCTTCCTAATGATTAAGAAAATGACTCAAAGGAAAGCCATGCCTTAGACTGCGAATGGAAAATTTTGTACAGTATTTTCACTTGGATGGTTAGAAGCTTCTGTAAAACAAAATGTTAAAAAGCAATATTAAGCAGCTAATTGAATTTGCTGACCAAAATAATGTTGGATCTGCTCAACAATTTAACATCATGTCTCTTAATGAAAAGTCAAAAATGTGTAGGTGGAAACCATTAGTCAAGGATATGGAAGCAATATCGCTGTCCCAGACAAAGAGCATTCAGATACAGTACAGTAATAGCATGAGAAAGGAAGGTTGATAGATAGAATTATTATTATTATTTGTTTTTATAACCTTAGTGCATCAGAGCCCCAGTCATAGACAAGAACTCCAATTCTCTAGGTGCTGTACACACGCAGAACAAAAAGACAATCTTTGCCCCAAAGTTCTTACGTCCTCCTCTTCACCACAATCTCATCCAAATTAATTTTACTGTTATATGTGTGCAATAGGGATGTAAACATTTGTTTAATAAAGAATCCATTTAAACATTCTAAAAATAGAATGTTTAAACGGTTAAATGCATGAGGTGGGAACTGTGCTGGGTTCAACTCCTCATGGCCAAGAGAGAGCTGCCTAGCTGCAGCTCCCCTGCCATACATGCAGTGCCGTAGCTGGGCTGCTCTCACTCGTGGGGAACTGAGCCGAGCCCAGCTGAAGCTCCCCCCACCCCTGTGCTCTGCATGCCTCCACACTTCCCCCCAGAGCAAGAGCTGCCCAGCTGCTCTCGCCCACGGGGAGCCGAGACCAGCTGCTGTTCCTCGGCCCTTCTCCCCATTTAAACGGTAATCAGCTGTTTAAAATGTTTAAACAGCTGATGACCATTTAAACGTTTAAACTTTTAGGCTTTTACATCCCTAGTATGCAGTGTAAATTATATTACTGTTCCCAAAGTGTTCTGTGCTAGTCCTCTGGCAGAGATAAACGGTATAATCAGCATTCAGTTGAGAGGATAAAACTATACACTAGAGGAAATGAATCTGATTCCAAAAAGGTTACTTACTTCTGAATAGAAAGGATATTCTGAGATCTCTATGAATTAGGTGGGTATTTTGATTTGGTATTTAAATATCTTCAGGAGATACCATGGATTTCCCTTCTCCCCTCATCCACTCACTTTGGGAACTACAGTTCCATGCCTAAAAAGTGGTTCTTCTGGGGGTGATGCTGTTCTCTTAGAACATTCTACTGAGTAAATATTGGCTTCTGGAAGTGTTACTTCTTGCAATGATAAAAACATATGATTCTGCTGCTGCTGCTGTTCTGAGTTTCTTCTTCTCATTTCCACTTCCATGCCTGTTACATGTCTAATGTAACTCAGGACAGGATTCTGCAACCCTTATGCATCTTGCAAACTCATAGGGTCAGTGACTGTGACTTTTATTTGCTTGTAAAGCACAAGGCACATCTAAGATGCTGAACTCCTGTAGCCTCAATATTCCTGGTGTTCTGCCGGGTGAATCACATTAAATAACATGGAGCTGTTGTACAAATACATGACCTTCCTGGAATTTTGAGGCTCCAGAACTGCAAAAAAAAAAAATAAAAATAAAAATAATACCACCTATGAGTATATTTAGGTTTGGCAGAATTTGATTTTTATTTTTTTGTCATTTCAACAGATAATATCCAAGTTTATTTCTAAGCATTTTTTCAGTTTTTATCAGTTTTAAATATTCACAGTTGCAGGATATTATGGAGGAGTTAGACAAAGGAGGAGTTAGACAATAATTATTTAATGACAGTAGATGCTGAAATTCAAAAAGTTAAGCTTGATAGCCATAAAAACACAAATTGTCAACGTCACATGTCAGAATATACAATATCAATATCCTTAAATCAAATCTTAAGTTCTCTTTTCTTACTTTGCCTATCTGTAAATTTTTATTGTTATGCATGGAATTAATTTTTCATCGGTTCGTGTGTGTGTGGTGAAATAGACATTTACTAACATATACCAATTAAAAATCAAATTGTTCCAAGTCTAAGCCTAAACCTGCAGACTGGAAATAAGGTGTACATTTTTGACAGTGAGGGTAATTAATCAATCAATTCATTAATTAATGAAAGGTCATGGTGGATTCTCCGTCACTGACCATTTTTAATTCAAGATTGGATGTTTTTCAAAAAGGAATCATTTTGGTGAAGTTCTATGGCCTATTTTATACTGGAGGTGAGACTAGATGATCACAATTGTCCCTTCTGGTCTTGGAATCTATGAAAAGTACATTTGGCAAACAAAAAATTTGCCTATATTGCATTTTCTGAATTCTCAGTGTTGGAGTGTTTGATCAACAACTTTTATGTAGATAAAGTGGTTTGATGCCGCTCATTCTTATTGTTTCTTTTTTCTATTACGGTAGTGCTAAGAAGCCCCAAGCAAGTATGAGGGCCCTATTGTGCTAGGTACTATATATAAACAAACTAAAAAAATAGTTCTTGCCCTAAACAGCTCACAGTCTAAGTTTAAAGGAAGTAAATGAAACAGACAGTGGATGAGAGCGGGTAGACAAGGACAAGCTATCAAAAAAACAAGCACAATTTACATAGTAGGAAGATTCTGAGTATGCATCAGATCCGATTCCATGTTTTCCTTTACCAGTGATTGAGCCAATCAATGGATGATCGACCTTCAGTCAAACTTAATATTTTGCTAATTTGAGTACAGGTCATCTTTGATTTCTGATATATCTCTGGTCTTTGATGAGTGGAAAATCTAATGCATGATGGTTCAGTTGGTTAGACTAAGGAACTCAAAATTAGGAAAGCATGGCTCTTACCCCTACTTCCATTAGTTAGTTGTGTGTCCTTGAGTGACTCCTTTAAACTCTCTGAGTGAAATTCTGGACCCATTGACATCAAAGGGACAGTTTCCATTAATTTCAATGGTGCTAGAATGTCATCCTCTGTGTGTATGTCCCCATCTGCAAAAGAGGGAACTTGCTTAGCTTTGAAAGGCATTGGGATCTTTGAATGAAATGTTTAATATGAGTGCCTTAGATTGTAAGCTCACAAGGGCAAAGATTGCACCTCTCTATGTGTCTGCACAGTGTCCAACACAACTGGATTCTAATCCTGATTGGGTTTTAGGGATTCTATTACAATACAAATAAATGTGTTGTTATTTACGATGTGCTAGTGCATTCACTTTCTGTCACTCTTCAGGTACTATCATACTTCTGGCCAAGTTTCCCCTAGAGATGGGAACCAAACAGTAATGCAACAAAGTAATGTAGTTTTATAAATATTCTTCCTTTTTCTGGCAGAGGCTATATAAGCTATTTGGGCCTTATAATCCTTAGTTCCAAAATACATCTATCATTTATACGAGCAGTCAAAATTTGTGGATAGATAATAGCCATATTCACTCGTATGGCCTGACTGCTTTGCCCTGCTCTGACAGCTCAAAATAAACCCAGCATAACTGGCTGATTAAGACAGTTTCATGACTCCCTTGAATTGCTGAGAGAGCACAAAGTTGCCAAGTGTACCAGTGAGTCTTGCCCAATGTGTCTCCAACATAAAGAGTACTGTAACAGGCTTTGCCTCCCCACTAGCGGCGTAGCAGGTGGCATGGTTTGAGACAGAGACTGGGGGAATGGGAAGTGTAAGTGTTCTTTGGCAGAGGTGCTGATTGTTGCCAGTTATAAGAGAGGAAAACAGTGGCACTGCTGCATGGGGCTCTCGCTAAATTGAAGTTTGTTGGATTTCTCAGTGTGGCCTCACCTCATTTATTTGGAGCCCCCTCATGCTACAGTGTGTCCCAGTAACCTCAAATGTCAAGGGGCACATAGGGGGTGCCAAGGGGTTACAGGAATCTCCTGGGTCTGGTATGTATATTCTAGTTCACCAAAGAATGTCATGTGAGGTCTCGAATGAAATCTGGTATCACACTAATCATAACTATCATTGTGGAGCACGTGTACAAATGTTGCATAGGAAGTTATGAATATATACTGAAAATATGTTTTTAAAGTCCATGTCTAGGGACTGTGCATCAGTAAAAGTGAAAAACAGATATTCTGTCTGAGGAGATGTTTATCCAGCTATCTGTTTACATGTAAATTGAGCATTGCCTCATATCACCAGTCTGAAATGAATGCAAATACAGGGTTGTGAGAAATTCACAAAGAAACTAACAGAAAGAGAAAAACAGCAGGAGAGGGGAGAGAACCTTATCTTGAGATGCACTTCAAAGGTTTGCTCTGCTGTAAGGCAAAGGCAAAGAAGACAGCCTAGCATTCCTTATCTATGAAGTAAATGCACAGTGAATTTGCTTCATGAAAATAGGATATCAACCAGGCTTAGCTGAAAACACTGGAGAGAACTTTGGGTGAGATATGTTTCTTTAGACAAGAGAGTAGTTTCTTTAGTCTCTGTAAAACATGTTACGATTCTGTTTTATATGGAACCCTTTGTTTCCAGTATTCCTACTCACTGTCACTTGAATCTCTAGGTTTTGATAATAAACTTATTCCTGTTTTCATTGTAAATATATCTAAGTGCTGTGACGTTAAGCAAAGGGATGATCCTGAGTTGAAATTTACAAGCCGGTGTGTACTGTTCCTTTGGGAGTAGGAGGCCTGGTGAGTGTTCCGTGAATAAGGGGGATGGACACTGCAGGGAACACTTGGAGGACTCAGGGGTTCATGTTGGCCTGTCGCTACCTGTACAGAGAGAGCGAGGCCTGTCGGGAGCTGAAAGGTAGGGAGTGATTGTGCTACCAGAGGCTCTTGGTTTCAGGGAGCTGATCCACCACAGGCACACATGGAATTGCTGCACGCTAAGGGGCAGGTGGTGGTAATGTGCCTCATGGCCTGTGTACCCTAGGGAGCATCACATACAGTATTCTAGTGAAGTGCTCTATATTACCACACATTCTGATTTCTTTTCACTTTTTGCTTGGAAAGGAAAAGGCGTGGGGAGGGAGGGGAGAAGAAAACTGAACTTGTCAAACTTTTTTCTTTAAAAAAAGGGAGTTTGAACTTCCATAACCTCCAAAAGACTCACCCAAGATTTATCATACCTTTTGATGGATCTCAGGGTGTTTTACCAGGGTCCCGGTTTTATTTTAACCCCTTCCTGCATTATCTGCAAATCCTGCTCCCTACTATAATTTCCTTTTTTACTTTTAGCTATCTTATAGGGGACAGTACAATGATCACCTAAACCCCTCACCTCTCTAATCTTATAGGGAGCAGCCAGTTAGTGCCTTTCCCCAGATACTCAGGAAGGAATGATAGATAAAATGCCTGAGAAATCAAGTAGCAGCTATGCTGTGGTTAACAGAGGGACTACAATGCTCTGGAAAAAAACTGTTAGCATAGGTGTTTTGCAATTTAAATCATGTTTTTTGACCTGCATATGATGGGATCAAGTTCTTTTTTAGTGTAAGTGGGCTTTTTTCCCTCCAGTTTAAATCATTGGAGCTGTGCCTAGTCAGATCAGTGGAAAATTTAGCTCATCATTTCTATTTCCTGAAAATTATAAATTTAGAAAGCAAATGAAAGCAAAAACACTGGTTGGCTGTTGGCTGTGATAGCTCTCTGTGACTTTCCAGAAGCTATCCTTATCAAATAACTATAGTGTGTCATAGCTCATCCGTTTGCTAAGTCGGTGGAGCCCAGCAATCGTATTATTATAGTATAAGCTGCTATTTTAAGTTGCAAAATATATATCTTAAAAGTTGGAAATATTATTCATATTGTGATAGCTGTTCTGAGCCAACAGTAATTGTGCTGATTTCCTATTAAAATAAATCTTATTGATAGATTTATTCATCTTCAGGGAAAATCAGGAGTCTCACACTCTTCTCCATGTTAAAAAAAAGAGCAATTAGGTATGGAAAAATAGACGGAGTGCAGACTCTATTTGTTTTTTGTTTTGTTTTTTAATTAAAAAATTTACTGTGATGGTCATAACTTTGGGTAGATGCTGAACTAAAACTAAACTTTGGTTCATAGAGTGCGTGTTTGGGGGATTTGTCCTCAAGTATTCCCATAACACATTCCTAAATTAGAAATTACTCTGAACAACATCAAATGCTTTTATACCCTATGATGAAATTTGTGGTTTTAAAATGATTTAATACAGTGGACTAGGTCTGCTTAATTGATTCTAAACATTGAATAAGAAGCTTATTAAAACCAAAATGAACCTCATTAAAATTTCTCTCATCTCAGGAAGGGTTTCCTTCTTTAAGGAATTTTTTCATGGGTTTGGGAGTTCTTCCCTGACTCATCACTGAAGAGAATGGAAAATTGGTCAAAATGAAATGAAAGCTTGAAATATAATTTTACAGAACTGTCTTGCACAAATGATCATTTAATGAAGGAAAGTAAAATGGGCTTCAAAGAGCAGTTAGGTGGAACTGGATAAAAGATAATTTAAGCAGAATATAAAGTTGGTGGAATTTAGGCAGAGTATAAAACTGGGGAATATTCTTACAATGGAAGTAGTGGAAACTTCATTGCTTGAATCATTTGTAGCCAGGCAAGATAAAGAAGGATGCTTTAGATGACCTTGTTCATTTCCATCTCCAATTTATATGAATCCGTGAAAATTTAAAAAAGGATGTTGATGAGGAAATGATTTGACAGATCCCTGGAAACAGTGCCACATATTTCAAAGTTTTCATTCTTCATTGATCGCCCTCTCACAGAGGTAAGTGTCAAGAGTAAAAGGTGTACTCCAAAATCTACAATTTTACAGGATAATTTTCAAAAGCGCTCAGTGTGGGCCTACCTCTGCTCCCATTGCAGTAAATGGGACTTTCACCATTAACTTCAATGGAAATAAAGTTAGGCCAATTCTAAATGCTTTTGAAAATGCCATCCTTAATATCCAGAGAACAATGGTTTTGTTCATTTTTTTTTTGTTGGGTTTTTTTTTTTTTTTTTTTGGCATTGTTTTTCATCATGTTTTATCTTTTTTCATCACACTGCAATCTCCTTTTTATCTAAATCAGTGGTTCCCACATTATAGGTCTTGTTCTGGCAGTGGCCCACAGAGCACTTGCTGGTGGCTCACAGACAACTCACTAGACCCCCTCATGGTGATGGTTTTGCTCACTTGCAGCTGCTAAATCACATTAAAAGAGAATTTCCACATTGATTTGCAATTGTGAATAGGAGCAGAAGCCCACACACAATTGTGTGTGGGAAAGGGGTTCCACAAGACAATTTGTGTTAATATAGGATCCATGCTATGCAGGAGTTGGAGAACACCTGATCCAAATACACCCTTTATGCTGTGGTCATATTGTGTTTGATGGCATGTTTACTTTAGGTGTTCATGGGTGTGCTGTTGTGGAAGTGTGGGGATTAAATGTATCAACATATTTCACATGGTTTGGTATGGTGATATCACTTTACAAGCACCCAGAGGTTGCACCTAGTGCAATAGGGATGTGATCATTTACTTTCCATGGGCTTGCTCATTTGAAAGTAGATTATATGATCTCTTTCCATGTGAAGAGGTAGAAACTTTCCACCATGCATTTTGAAGTGAAGGGATAAAAAAGGTCTTAGTCTTGAATGCTGCATGTATCATTGTTTCCAGCTAAGATTCAGAGGCAGTATAGGGGCTTCTGAGGGAGCATGAATGGAAAACCAGATTAAAACAAGAGGCTGATAACACTCGTCTTATGTTAATATTTCACAGACCAGATTCAAAGCTTAATGAATCAAATGAGGAGATAAGAGAGTCTCAAATTCAGGACAGACCCATTGCTTGGCATTCATCCCAAGTAAACAGTTGCATATAATTTCATTTTAGTAATTTTCCTTTACTGAGAATTTAGAGAGATAAAAGAAATATTTTAGGCTTTTATAACAAGTTAAAATGTTCTGTCTCCATCTCTTTATGGGTGGAGCTGTTTGAGGGCTTGTGTACACATGAATTAATAATCATGTTTTAACATAGTAACTAACATGATCAAAAGTTGTAGCATAGACATAGTCAACAATTATTTCCAAAATAAGAGCCCTTCAGATACAATTATTTGGCTTAAGACTCTAGAGAAACACATTCCCTAGAGAAACACAAATATGAATCCTAGTGATTTCAATACAACTTGGCTTTTTTTTTTTTTTTTTTTTTTTTGGGTTAAGAATTAGAACAAAACCAACACTAACAATAAAGAGAGTAGATAGCTTTAAGTGTTTTCCTTTAATATGTCACAGGGTCAGTATTCTCCTAACGCATATGTGGGCCTACCTTTTGTCTCTGGTGTCTTCTCTCCTTATTCTATTCAGCTTGCATGTACATAAATGAATTATATATTCTTACAGTTACACTGTAATGTCTTTCCTATCTTCTCTTTGTTTTGCCTGTCCTTTTATTTCAGAGACGTTAATAAAACTGTGGGGGAAAAGAGAAATCTTAACCATAATGCTTTCTAAGCCGTAAAGGTGAAGCAAGAATAGACTGATGCCAAGGTATTAGTGCCTATAGGTATTACATAAGACTATATATTTCTAAAATATAAGCTATGGTTCAAACAGAAGTAACTAACATGATGCAAAAACTACAGGGTTAGGTTTATTAGCATGTGTTATGTAGGAGGAAAAACTAGATGACCATAAGGTCCTTCCAATCTTAAATCTGTGAATCTACATTATTATTTTCCAGTGTTACTATACACTTTAATCAGTCAGTTATATCCTTGATGCATAATGTGCAAAGCTCAGATGCCATTAATGTCTTCCCATATCTCATTGAACACAATAGATATTCTGGACAAAAATCACTCTTTTATATTAGCAAGAGTTGAAAGTGCAACCCCAGTGTTGAGCTGCAAGGCATAGTTATTGGATGTCCATTGTAAATAGCTTTGAGACAGCCACATGTATTGCAAAAATCAGAAACATAATGTCATCCCTTTCATGCATATGTTAGAAGGCTGAACCATCAACCATGGTTTTATTTCCTTAGTCTTTTCAAAGGGAAACTCAAAAGCTTTTTACCTGGCCAAATCTGAATTGCAGGTTCTGTGTTTTTATCTGATGGAGCCAATTACATCACTGTCACCTGAAAATGGACTGAGGTAATCCATAAAATGATGCAATTGGAATACAAATGGATCAAGATCTTGCTCATGACAGACATTAAAGTCCCAAGAATAAGAATAACTCTCAAAGACTCTAATTTTATAATAGATAAATTTAGCAAATCCCAGAGGACTCCTCCCAGGGTAGCTGATATGTAAGGAGTACAACTAACTTCAAATATCATAGTGTCAACAGTCACAATAGTAAGTAAATAATTTTAAAATAAATTTTAAAGTGGCTGCCATAAATCACTTGTAGTATCTATGAGTGGAAAAATTCAATTTCTAAGAAGAAACTCATACTGACCATTCTGAAAGAACTATGCAAAAACAAGCAATACAGTCAGTAAAGAAACAGTCAGGCAACATTCTGTCTTACAAGGGAATCTGAGATATTGGGACCCAGGCCTAAAGCAATTTACGTGAAATTGATTAAGTACGAGGGTGTGTCACACACTTTGAGTTGTTTGGCAAGTAAGCTTTGCCCTCTGGTCAGTACATTGGAAGATTGTCATGAATCCAGCTAGCAAAATAAAGGAGCATTTGCAGCATCAGAAGTTTTATTTGAATTCAGACTGATACATTGTAGATTTTATTAATGGATGCTGCTGGGTTTTGTTGCATTTGTTGGAAATTGTGTTAGGACTCCTGATGAGGATGGTGGGTGGGATGGTGTATTATCTATTGAAAAGGTGTTAAAGAGCAAAATTGAAGATAAACTGAAGATAGATAGTTTGATCTTAAATCTGATCTTAAATCTGAACAGTTTACATTTTCCTGGAAGCAATTACTTTTTCTGGTGAATTTACGATCTGGAAAAAGATATCATTAGCAGGGGTGCTGCAACAATTTTTATACTGGAGGTGCTGAGAACCATTGAACCAAACTGTAAACCCTGTATAAAAAGGAATCCACTTCAAACCAGGGAGTGCAGCAGCACCCCAGTTCCAGTATCTATGATCATTAGTGATCCAAATAAAATATAACACCATATATATTTTTGTAGTTCTGAACACTTAGACATACACATGAAAAGATTTCTTAAATTTGGAAGAATGGTAACATTCACTGTATCACTGATTCTGCAAGTTTTACCAGATATATAGTGCCTAAAAAATAAAGGGACACACTCAATTCTGTTATAAAAGTTATGACCAGGGAGAGCCAGGTGATTTACAATAGTGATGGTGGCCTCTGTTAGCTATTTACTGTGCAAGACAGTGATGTTCTTCTGCATCTTAGGAGGAAGATTTATCATTTATTTGGGTTGTGAGAAAGAGCTGGTACACTATTTGAGTGGTCATTTATAATTATTGTTGACCATAATGCATGTACCTCGTAGATCATCCAAACATAGGCCTGTGAATACTGTTTCCTTCAGTACATTTTCTAGTGCTCCTGCCACTTCCCCCCCCCCCCCCAAAAAAAAAAAAAAAAAAAAAAAAGCTTCACAAGACTCAAGCAGTGGGTTTCTACCACTTGCTTGGATGGTGGTCCTATAGGTCAACAAATTTCAGTTTTTCTGTCCCAAATCTTATTTCAATTTTTTTACAGACCCCATATTAAAGTTAAACTGAAGTTTTGTTTAAACATAAAAGGAGGAAAAGTTAAGCAATTCCAATTTATTAATATTACAGTATCTCTACCTAGGTTTCAAAAATTACTTAAAAGTACATTTTAAAACAAATCAGTTTAAAATGATAGCCTCCTTTACTTATCTTTTAAGACCTGCGCTCAGGATTCTCTGGTTCTTCTGTCGAAGAGAATAATGACATCACTAACACATAAAACAGAGCAAAGAGGTGAATTACCTACACAGCTTTGTGTTAAGGTTTGGATATCAATCAGGCCCCTGTGTCTATAATGATCAAATGAAAATTCCCGTTCCAGGCAGACTTATTCTTTCGAAAGGCTAGGATCTACGTCCAGATTTCCAGTTCAGTCCCATATCTAAGATAGCGATGCCATGTCCTTGAGCTGAAAAAATACAGAACCCTGATTTCAGATTTTGGCATGTAATGAGGTTTCGAGTTTCCCTTTGAAAAGATTGGGGTTGGAGTAGGAAAACCTTGATTGATTATTTTTATTGGAAAGGATAATAAAGATAACCTTGTTTGACTTAGTCTGTCTTTATAGGGGCGGGGGAAGAGTTGCAGCGAGAACTGAATTGAATTCATTTTCCCTTAAGCTTACACAATTCTTTGACTAAAATTCTGAACAGAGGCTTCATAGACATAGCTAAGTACAAGTATAGACATTTTGAAACATTGACGTATCAAAGAATAGGAAAATAGCAGAAAAGAAAGCAAAAAGCCAACAGAGGCAAATGATCACTGGATCACACTGTCTCTTTCTATGCTTCACTACATTTTAGGGACTGAATCCAAGCATAACTTTTTGGGAAAGAGTTTAGTAAACATACTTTTCTCATTTCTGCCAGTAAACAGCAGGGCTACTCTTGGAGTCTAGTATGAGTTTGAGGCAGTTCAGGTAATCCTCCTAACAAGCAGCTTGAATATAATTTTCTTTCTTTTCTTTTAATGACTTGTTGGTTTATTGATGTCTTTTCCAAACTGGTAGGCTTGGATTAAGTCACTAGATTGGAGTAAGTTATAGCAATGGAAGTTTTTCATATATGCATTTTCTTTTGGTCTTTCTTCTCTTTATTTGTGAGTATATCGAAAGCTTTCCTTTCCCTACTGCAACTGAAAATGAAGTGCTCCTGTGCACACCTAGTTGGTTCACAGGTATGGATGGATTAGATAAAGTAAGTATTAACTCAAGTCTTCACTCTAAACCTCTGTTAAGTCTGAACATTTCTGTGGTTCAAAAAAGTTCCTTAATTTTGATCTCTATTTCTGCTGCCTCTGATCTTTGGAAACCTGCAGCTATTCCATTTCAGCCTGTGATACTGATTTATAATTTCACTCCATAGACTATGCTTATCAGCAGCTTTCTAACACAATAAAAAAGCATACAATTTTACAACATTAAAATTACCCTCACAAGATGACATAACTAAGACCCTCCACCCAAGGTAAATCCTCCTATTTTAAATTGCTCATTCAGAAACAAGCATGAGTAAATACATATTGTCACATCTTGTAAAAGAAGCAAGGTCAGACCTGATCACTCTTGGATGAGAACTTCCAAGGAAAAGGTAGGTGCCACAGAAGATACTGATTATTCGGAAGGCAACACTCTGATTTATTCTGAACCAATATTCATAAAATTGTTAAGATGCCCTGTGCTCCTGGAGGTGCCTGCCACCTTTGAAATGGACTACTTTCGGGTGAAGTCCTACGAGGAAGCTCATTAATGAGCAGGAGCAATGGAGTGAACTAATACCTGCAAAGAGAGCTGGCTGACATTTTACCATGAAAATGTTTCAGAAAATATTTTGACCAACTCTATTTGAGAGCTCTCAGACAGTACACAGTGATGGTTGTTGATATAAAAACCAGAGACACAGACAGACAGGTGTTTGGTTCACTTTCAAATGCAGAAGGGCTGCTTGTTGGTTCAAGTACCCAAAGCTCCGAGGGTGGCAGAGCACATTGACTGTCCAAGGGGCTTTATATCAATCACCAATGGCAGTGGATGATCACTTACCCCAGAAACCTTTTCAGGGAGGAACATAGTTGTGGACTGCTAGGCTACTGCTTCCCATATCGTGAGAGTCATTTGTGGAGGAAGGTACAAAGAGGAAGTACCGTTCTCACTTCCCCATTAATAGCTGACTGAGAATAAGAAAAATCTCCCCTTCCTTCCCATTGCAGCCCTTCAATAACTAAACTCAGTGGGAGAGCAGACCCATAATCCATTGTGTGGTAACTAGGGAATATGGTAGTATTATAACTACATAGTACAGGAAAGTGATAGAGTTGACTTCACTTCTGTTCTCCTTCTGCTAGGATACTTATGGATAAGTTAGAGTTGTCCATGTTGTGCATCTCTATAAAGAACCTGATAGAGGGAGCAATGACTTGCTCCTCTGAGAATTCAGGGACATGACACCACCCAGCATCAGGACACAGTGGGGGTACAGACTGGCTAATGCCCCAATTAGTAGTGTCCTGATAAAATATGTGCGGTAACATTGTATGAAAAGTTATAAGATTCCACTGTATGGTGTTATTAACATATGTTCCAAACCCCACAGCCCTGCCCAAACAGAAGTAGGCAAACAGGTCCGTCCAAAACAAAGGAATGTGAGATCTGCTTAATTTGTATTTAGGCAGTAAACAGAGTCATCAAGCAGTAAGGAAAAACAAAGGAATTCAAATAGGTGAAAAAACTTGAAGGGAAAATCCTTCCACGTGCACTCTTTGTCTCCTAGTGTCCAGCTGGAAATGTTTTTCAAGAGGGGGATTGAAACTATAAAATGAGGGGAACACATCCCACGGGACCCCCTTTCTCTTTCCCTGCCCATCACTTTCCCTGCACCTGAAGGGACAAAGGAAGCAGACTTTGGACTGTGGGGGAGGGGTCTTGACCTGACAGTTTGGTCAATAATCTGCTGGAGTGCGTGGTGAGAAATTTTGCTTGAATCTAATACAGTTTAAGTTAGGCATTAGTAAATGTCTTATCTTTATTTTTTTAACCATTTCTGACTTTTATGCCTCATTATTGGTACTCACTTAAAATCTGTCTCTTTGTAGTTAATATACTTTTTTACTATTTTATCTAATCCAGTGTGTTTAAATTGACACATCTGAATAACTATTTGAGATAATTAGATAGCATATTATTCCCTTAAAGCTATAATGGACTTTAAGGATGTGTACTGTCCAGGAGAGGGCTGGGTGGTACAGGAGATACATTTCTCGGACGAAAACTGTGACGGGGGGTGTCCTGAGTCAGTGTGCACAATAACCGAGGCTGCTGAGAGCTCGAGTGTAACCATGTGCGGCTGCCAGGCTGCAGTTACACAGACACTCAGGGCATGGCTTCCATGGTGGAGAGTTTATGAGCTGTCCAGGTGGAAGCTACTTCAGCAAGGCTTTGTAAGGAATCTAAAGTTGCAGGGCAGGGGTGACATAGCCCCCCACTAGTCTAGCTTGTACTCTGATATGTCCCAGTGGGGGGAGGGTGAGATTAGACAGGAATATTTTGCACAGCTGTAATTTTGTCCTGTTGACCTGGTCAAACTGCAACCTAGGATTTCCTCTACCAAAAATTCCCCTCTTTCAAGTGGATAAAGTGACCTTAGCTGCTGCTTCTGCTGCTTCCCCTGAGCACTGACTTCCAGTGGTTACTGATGCAGAACACCTGCCGCATTCCACTACAGATGTGACTGTTTCAATGCAAATGCTCAGATAGATGTAAAGTCCTTTGGGTTTTTCCAGCGCTAAAGTCCCAATTGTGAAAAAACGTTCTTTTTTTTAAAGTTACTTGGGGCTAGAGGAGAAAATTGGGGGGGGGGGGGAAACAAACTATAAGCACTGAACATCATAAAAGAAATATTTAAAAAAGAAATCAACAAAATATCTCTTATTCTGAACATAAGCTGTCTAACAGCCATGTGCACCAAACATACAATTGCTCAGATATTATGAAAATGGACACAGTATAAAAACCTAGATATGTTTTAAGTAACTTGTTTAAACAGGTGTGTGTTTTACCTAGATATAAGTTTATAGCCCCAAACTTGTAGACATGTATTAGGGAATATACACATCAGATATGCATAAAACTAGGTGTGTATATTGTATATTTCTTTGAAAATGTAAACTTTAGTGTCTCTGCTTTCCTCTCAAAGAGCACTGAAGTAGTAGAGTCAAGTGGATGCAAAATCAGGAGATTTCCCTGAGTTGAATCTTCAAACTCCAACTTCAGACTAACTGAGCTGAAACGTCCAAATTCTACCATTTCTCAGCTCCCCGTGCCAGAAACAGCTATTCTGTCATGAGTTTTCCCTGGTATGTTATGATTATATTTGATGCTGGGTTGTTCTGAGCTTTAATGTTTGTGAAACACTTTAAGACCCTCAGATGGAAGGCACTGTAGATGTGCAAGTATTACATGTCATTCATTACATTTAAACAGAGACTCCTGCATGCTTGTGGCAACAGCCATTGTGGTATAGGTAAATAACTGATTTTCAGAACAAATCTCCTGAGGTTTAACAAGAAAGTAGAAAATAGACGTTTGGTGCTTACACAAGGTACAAGGCAGTGGGACATCAGGCCTGATGCTTGTGACTATTCATAGCATTAATGAAGCCGTAAATTGAAAACGGCATTTCTAGGAATAAATAATGGGTAACATTCAAGGTATTTGACTGGACAGTCAGCTGTCAGTACCTAGTTGGTCATGAATCCCCAAGAAATACCTTCACTTAGGGTATTACTTAAATCACAGTTGAAATGTAAAATTATTCTTTTGCTGTGTATTTTAAAACATGACCGTTATATCTTTGGTGAGATATGTCACATGCAGAATGTGGTCCCGCTCACAAATTTGAAAACTGCATTTGGATGAGTTTATGAAAACAAGATATTTTTGATATATACTTTAAAGGCTGCATTTTGAAGCACACAGAAACAGTGGAAACCTGATTATTTATAGTGGACCATAAGCACCCTCCTTGCAATGCTTTACTGTGCTGAGATATATAGTTCTATGTTCTTGGTGATAACAGATACAAGGGCAAGTACAGCATTTATGTATAATCACCCACACCCACTAACACATCTGAGCAAGCTATTCTGAGAGGCTTACTAACAAAATGATGGATTTTCCATTCAAGGATGCCAGAAACACTTTCATGTCTCCTAAAATACCATAGGGGAACAATTTTGAACAATATGCTTCAGTTTGGAATAGAAATACCTTTTTCCGTTTACTTCTCTGGAAATTGAACTTTTACCACACTAACTTCAAGCTTTTATTTGGAAGGAATTAAGCATGCAGAATAAATTGATATAAAACTAGAAGAAATTTGAATTTTCTGTAAGCTCCTTGAGATGCAGACCTTGTTATCTTGTTTATATATTTGGAGAGTAATGTGTCCCTGTAAAAATAATGACCAGTAGTAATAACATGAGGACCTTAGTGAGACTACTGCTTTCTTGAAATGGTGACATATCAATTACTGACTTTCCTCAGTATACAATGAATGTTGTTATGGTGAGTGCAGTGTTGGTATAGCCTGTGTTGGTCCCAGTATATTAGAGAAATAAGGTTGATAAGGTAATATTTTTAATGGACCAACTTCTGCTGGTAAAAGAGACACGCTGCCTAGATCTGAAGAAGAGCTCTATGTAAGCTTGAAAGTTTGTCTCTCTGTTTCAAACAAATGTCCAGTAAAAGATATTACCTCACCCACTTTGTCTCTTGTTGTTATGGTGAGACACACATGGTATATGCAAGTGAAAGACCCTTAATGCTAGGACATATACCATATTCTAGATAGATGGAGAACTTTTTGCTGATGTTCCATTACATATTGGAGGCCGATGACGATGATATAACTCAGAATGTTCAGGGCTTAGGATCTTGGGTCTCCAATGTTTCGAGAGAAGAGTTTTTGAGTGGGGGGTTCCTAGAGAATCAAAGTGGACAGTAGCTTGGAATGACAAGGAGGGTGAAGTAATTTCTTTTATTGGACCAACTTCTGTTGATGAGAGACAAGCTTTCAAGCCACACAGCTCTTTTTGTAGTAGTAGCTTGGCATGACTGATGGGCAATTATGCTGATATGACTTAAACATGACTCTATGGAAGAGTCACCTACAGTTAAAGCAAAGATGTCTGAAAGGTTTACCAAACATGTAGACGTCATCTGACCACTTATAGGCAATCTTATTATATCTTTTTCCAGGCTTCTTATCTGTACGTTGTGTAGACCACATGATCTTTGATTGTGTTTTCTATCATGCTGGGCTGAGGATCTCTTCTGGTTAGATCTAAGTTAATTGACTATGTGGTTTCTCAAATCCGACAGCTGCTGTTGAAGAAAGATGGTTCATCCCTTTAAGCTTGCCTTTCCTAAGGGATATTCAGGTAAATAGAGGAGACAGACTTCTACATTTCCCCAGGGGAATTTTATTTATTGAGGCTTTCCAAAGTGCACTGATTGTACGTGTAAAGCAAACCAGAGAAACGTTTTAAACTTTCTAAAGGCAAGAACTTAAAAGTGAGCACGTGCAAGGAGTGAGGAGATGTAAGGCCATTGGAAGTGTCACAGAGGAAGTGTCCCTGGGACTACTAGGCCCCTCTTCTGTACATATGGGTAGGTATAGTTGAGGCAGTGGTCTGGTGCTGCACCCCTATGCACTGACCAGCACGGGTGGGCTTAGTATACCGAGGGCCATAGGCTGCCATAGGGATAAGACTGGTGCAGGGTGCCTTCCACCCAGAGCAGGTGTAAACTAGGAGGCAGATTGACTCTGGCCCCATTCCTTGGCTGGTGTAATTCAGCATAACTCCCAGATTACCTGTGGTCTGGGATGACGGGGTACACTGTGTACTAGCCCCAGGCCCAGTGTTATGGGAAGGGAAGGGAAGATGTCACCTCACCAAGCAGCTGAGCTCAATACTCTTCCCTGCCATGCTCCCACTTCGAACAGTTTAAAAGCAGCTCTATGCTTTTATTGGTGCCTCCAGCAACAGCATGGCAGGAAAGAGAGAGACATTGATTGATTATGACCGTCAACAGCAGGGATCTCCGGAGCTAAAAACACGAGTCTCTGTTGCTTGAGCTAAAGAGCCAAGCTCCCCACTGAGGAGTTGTAACAGACCCATATTCTCTGAAGGTCAGACACACAATACACACTGACCAGTAGGTTACATGTTTCCTCTGCACACAGTCTGCTTCACCTCCCAACTACAGAAACCGTTGGGGATTTTTTTCTGCTTTCGCTGGAGCGGTAGAGATTCACACATTTAAACTTGGAGAGCCCCAGTTCTCTGGCTTATTTATGATTCAAACAAATCAGTGCCTCCTCCCAATTGATTTTCTCCCTTTCTTGGTACTTTAAAATAGAAAATAAAATAAAAACGCTGCAGTGTAAATTGAGCTGCTCTGTCCTCTTCCCATCAGCCTCTGAGGCTTGGAAGAGCTGCCCTTGGTCATGTCAGCCTGCCACTGGCCATCTCTTCACATTCCTCTCTGCCCTGGCTTTAAGTCAAAAAATCCAGTTGTAGATGGCTTCTCCTAAGACCATTCCTGAGTAACAAGGCCAGGACCACAGTAAGTAGGGGGTCTCAGTGAGGTGGGGAGGGGAGTTCCTGGAGCTGCTACTGGCAGGTAGCAGGATTCTTGGGAGGGAGGAAGAGCATAGGTGGGGATTGGAGGCTTGAAGCCTGGAATGAGAATTCCTGTTGGAGATTCCATAACCAATATCAGGTCTAGAGTGGGGAGCCTTATCCTGATTGGCTGCCCTGAGGATGGGAGCAAAGGGGTGCAATGAGGATCATTGGAGGGAGCAGCCATCTCTTGTGGGAGCGGTGCTGAGTAGAAGCCTGTGGGGTGTAAAATGAGGAGAGAACACTGTGGGCTGTCTGTACCAGCCTGGTGCAGAAGCCTTCCAGGTGGGGTGGGGATGGCAGGAGGCGGGATTCGCAGGAACAACTTCTGAGGGGTGGGGATTGATATGAGACCCAACTGCTGAGGAGTGGGGAGAGGTCACCTATCAGCCTGCAGCTTTCTCTGATCAAAAGGCTTACATTTGTGGACACTCCTGGACCGCTACAAAACTCTGTCCCTTTGATCTGAGTGTTGTGATTTCAGGCCAACTTGGCTACATCACTGTACAGTGCAGGGGAAAGACCCTTCTGTCCCCTTCTGCAGCCTGCAAGGAATGTTTCCTCACTACTACTGCTCAGAGGGTGCCTGGCAGAAAGTGGGCAAGGCCATAGTTCCACTCCACCTGCAGGTCAGCTGGCAGAGCTAGCGGGGTGGATGGGAGTGGGGATCTGCTGTCCCCCATGAAGGTGTGTAGCAATGTGCATGCTCTCCCTATGTACATGACTGCGGTGGAGGCATCCTATATAGTACCTTCCAGTGCTCTCTCTGCACTCAGATCTGCACTTCCCTCAATGCAGGGATGTGCCTAAAAGGCACAATTGATCCCTTAAATGAACTGGGCTCCCTCTGGGAACACACAAAATAATTAATTGCAGGTTGGCAGGGAAGAAGTAATGGGAGGAATTCTCCCATGCAGAGCCCTATCTAGAAACCAAGAGTATGATGTGGCCCAAGGGCACTCTCACCAGCAGCTCAAAGCTCTACCCGTTGAGCAACCGGAAGCCTCAATAGGGCAGAATTCCATAGGCTGAAAAAGGACTTGTCTATATTGCATCAACATGGAATTTCCCAAAGACTAGTGATTAGTTTCTGGCATAGTTTAAAGTTATGGTTGTGAAAGCCGTGTAAAGAATTAAGGTTTGCTTAATAGGCCAATCCAGGCTGATATAGTTGTGCAAACTTACATGAGCACTGAATTTATAGGGATTATAATTAATTTTCCCAGTGCCAGAGGTATACAAGGTGCATCATAGACATATAAGAAGACAGTGTAACTGGGAGCAGAATCTGGCCTCTGTCCTGTGATCTCTGTCCTAAGGCATTTTTAAAATCTTAGGCTCCAATTCATCAAGGTACTTACATTGTCTTTATGTTAGGCCCATGGGTAAGTACATCAATGAATCGAGGCCTAAATTAGACCTAACACAGACACACAGAAACTGGAGGGAAGGAATACAAATTAAAAAGTCATGTATTCAGTTTCTTTCAGACCAGACTTGTGTGTGTTTGAATTTGCTGTTTGAGCTATATAATTATATTTTAAGGGTCAGACATGAAACAAGACAAGATGGTATGTGAAAGGAGGTTGGTTAGTAGTGGGAGACTAGAGAAAATAATTTTTTTTCTTAAGGAAGAACTTGGAGGAGGTGGGAGAGGTTGCGTGGTACACTAGAAGGATGCGGAAGCTTCAGGAATAGGAGGCAGCTTGATAAAAGATGGAGAGGAGTGAGAAGAAGAGGGAGACAAAGGTTCCATTGAGACAGAATGAGTTGGCAGGGTTTAGATGGGAACCAATGCTGAGGTGTAGGTGGTATAGTGCTGTACAGAGCCCAGAATGGGAGGATACAGAGTTTGGATTTGCAGTATCTGAACTTTTAAGGCTAGCCCTATTGACTAGATGTCATGCCCTATTGAAATCCATTAGTAATTGTCCCTTTGCAACACCCAGTTTTCAGAAACATGAAAGATTCACAGTTCCCCATAGACAGAACTCTGTAAAACTACACATAAAGATTTACTGTTTAACTTAACAAGTGATGAAAGAAGGATAACATTCCATCAGCCTGTATGAATGAAGCTTTCCCAGTGGACCCACCTAATTTCTGTTTGTTGCTTCACAATTATTTGGAATCTTTTAAATACAGTTAAAATCATTCTACCATGTAATTAAATTTTCAGCAACTTCCATACAACTACTCTGGGGTTGTGTAAATGTTCTCTGGTACTAGATGTTTATGGATGATTTTTTCAGTGAAATATTCTATGAGAGAGGCTTTCCTACATCACACTGAGAAAACAGTTACATTTTAACTATTACCAATTACAGAGACATACATCTTTTAGATAGAGGATAGTATTTTCCTAAAGTATTGTATACACTGGATTAATGACCAGTTGTAAAACATTTCTGATTGTATCAGTGCTGCGGAGCGTGACACATTATTTTTAATAAGCAGAGCTTGTCAACATTGTTCAGGTTATGATATTTCAACAAACTTTTTCCTCAAAATGTCACCACCAACTAAAAATACATTCTTCACAGAAAACTTCCCTGTGTTTCAACCACCTCTGTTTGTAAGCTTTGTTCACTTGTTTACTTACCACTATAGTAGTGATCACACTATTCAGCTGTATTTGTCATCATCTTGGGAGTCTCGCAAGAATTTCTGCAAATTAAAACAGCTTCTAGTCATCCCAAAAAGAGATCTTGTAAATATATAGAACCACTATATGTAGATCTCTGAACACCTCCGACTGGACAGCTCAGTGCACCTGGGGACCAAAGTGGTTTCCTGAGACTCCCCACATCTCAATCTTGAGGGCAGTCAGGGGTAGCCCACGGCACAATTTAGAACATTCTTAAGACTTCTCTAAGGTTTGCCACTTTGTAACAGCGTCTGATGAGTCATTCATCAGGAATTGCCAGCCCCAAGCTTGCTTATATTTGGGACCAGGAAGAGGTGGCTCTTCAACAAGAAGAGGTGGCTATGCTGGGTTGATGCCACCCAATGATTCCCTAACAGCAAGAGAATCCTCAGCTACCCATTTAAGGCAGCTTTCATTCCCCCTTGTGCTAACCAAGCAGGATAAAGGAGACTTAATGAGGTTCAGGATCTTCAAGATTAGAGGAAATATAATCCATAACCAAGGATGAGAGAACAAAATGTCTCACTTATTTCAGATGGTAGCATCTGTTTCTGGTTAGTCAGATTGTTAGGATTCTATTGTCAAGTGTTAATAAGGATGTAAAGAATTACCTTTCAAACTACCAAAGAGTCACCTGCATGCAGTTAACACCTTGTCATTTATTAATGTTGTGTCTGCAGGGTATAAATTAACGGTCTCCACAGTCTGCTGCTGTAACAGTTAGGAGTTCTCTAATCTTGTTTTTTTGTGAATTATGGAAACTGCTGAAAAACAGTCAAAAGATAAAACACTTGCACTAATATACCACAATTAAGTGGCCATTAACACTGTTACCGTATTTCCCCATGTATAAGATGCTCCCATGTATAAGACGCACCTTAATTTTGGGGCCTGAAATTTGAAAATAAATGTATTACGGTACATCACCGGTAAGTACCACTGTATAAGACGCACCCAGTTTTTAGACCCCAAATTTTTCGAAAAAAGATGCATCTTATACATGGGGAAATACGGTAATTTAAGCATTTTTCCACTTCTTTGCCTTGGAGTGGATAACCACCAAACTTCAATTAGAAGTAGACTGGTGTAATACACCTGGAATTTCTTTGTGCGTTGGATCCTTTCTTAGGTTTTGTAAACTGACATAATTTCTCCAGTCAGTCCCGATTCCCTTGTTAACGTGCATGCTCATTGATAAAAATGAAATAATACTTCGTGTTGTATATCACTTTGCACCTTAAAAAAATTTGCTAACAACTGTCTCCATTCCTAGAAGTAAACAATTTACATACTTGCTAGACCAATGTTTCTCAATGACTGGTCCGTGGACCTACGCCGGTCCTTGAGATCTTCCCGACACAGTTTAGGAAGGCGGCAAGCCGGTCCCTGGTATCAAAATGGTTGAGAAATGCTGTTTTAGACTAAAAAGACAGCCATTTTGAGCCAGAATTGTGGTGACACCATTGTAGATGGGGCAAATGTTAGCTGAAATTATGAGAAATCTCAAACGATGGTAAAAGCTTTTAACAAAGCTGTACCCTTTGATGGCCCATCTGTGCTAGCTGAAACTGTCAATAGAAACAGCTGATGTCATGGCATAGACTAGGCCTAGTTGTACTGTATTCCATATTTTTGTTCCATGTTTGCAGATTGCTTTTCTACTGGTCTCTGTGTTTCCTTAAAAATTCAGAATTAGTGGCTTTTAATGATATTTTCTTCAAATGTATGGTATGTGGTGGCAGATTTCTTGAGAATGAAGTCTTGCAGCACACAATCATTCATTAGCTTGGTGACAGGCAAACTAATCAATATACATAATTGTCTTTGAACATCTTTTTGATGTGAGATGCTATATTTCCAGTTTAGAAATTTATCCAGTTTATATTTTCCAGTTTAGAAAGTGTCTGAACCAGTTCTAGAAAGAATAAAAAGGTAAGCATCACAGGCTTGGACAGTCCAAGGTTTTAGCCCATTTACAGGGACACATTTAGGTTCTATCAACACTGCAAATTCTGCCCATGCTATAAGTGAGATGCCTGACATAGTTTTAGTGGAGATGAGGCCTTAGAAATAGTAAGATCAGGGATCCTCAGAAGCTGGTAAACTGAGTGGGGAGCCACTAAAGCTAGACAGGAGTGAAATGCCAGTGAGAGGGGTGGGAGGAAGTGAGGGGCTTTGGTGCTTAAGCTGCTGTGCTGATGTGCTTGGCTGGTGGGCCAGAGAGAGGCTCAACCCTCAGCTCAGTATCCTCAGCCACGAACTCTCTTAGAGTTAGGCACCTAAGCCAGGTCAACCGGTTATAGGTAGGCCATGCCCTAGCAGCTGAATCTGTTTCTTTCTCTCTCTTTTTTTCTCTCCTGTTCACACTCAATACCTCTCTCATGCTCATCCTCTGATTCCCTATACCTCCAGCTGTCTTGTGTGGCTGCTGCGCTGGCCCCTCACCTATCTCTGGCCTGCAATCAGCCCTCCTGCTGTGGGGCCTTACGGATATCAGGCCTTAGGCATGCTCAGAGCACACTTACAGGATCAGGCCCCACTGTGAGGGAGACATTCCCCAGCCTAGTTTAAGAATCCCTCTTCAGTGCCTCTGGGGCTTTGGCTTGAATTAGAACTTTGAGTTGCTCATTAGCAGTGGGGCAGTGGCAGGTCATAGGCAGCTTTGCAAATACCATCCAGCTGGGACTTAGGTGTGTGTGGGATTAGGAGACATCAGAGAAGCAGTTCTGAAAATGTCAGTGGTGCTTAAATCGTGCACTTAGGTGCCTCAAGAGGCAGCTAAGCAGACCTTTAAGAATGAGGGCCTTTGAGATTGTGTCAGGCTTGTTGTAGCAGTTTTCCCATTTAATTACTGCTCTCCCTGTCACAGTGAGATGAAGGGAAGGTTGGCCACAGAGATGTTTGCATGACAGATGGGCTGGAGTCACACATTTTGGATCTGAATCCAAACGTGGCCTATTTTTGAGGATGTTCAGATCAAGGGTTTTTGGTTCAGGCCATGCTCTAATTTACATATTTTACAGTTAATAGCAACCCAGAAGATTAATAGTTTGACATATTAGGGACAGCCATAAATCAATGAAGCTAATATGTTAATTAGCTTACTTTAGCATGCCACTCTATAGACCATGCAAGATATTTTTTTAAAAAAATATGACACTGTGATATTTTTCTCTGAACATGTGAACCACTAGAGGCCACCACAGACCTCTTCAAAAAGGACTTCTTCCCAATGGTAAACCTTAAAACATGTTTCACTTACACATAAGTAAGTATCCTTCATGTGTTTGCTTCTGTAATCTGTTTAAAGAAAGGGTTTTCTTGCAATCCCTCTCTCCTTCCTGATTCCTCGCAGTGGTGCCATAATGGAGAATGTGTGACATCAAAATAACGTCCAAGGCAACAGACTGTAGAACTGGATAACACTGGATTCTGACTTCACTTCAGGGAAAGTACAATTCTGTGAGAAATGCTCATGTGTAAAACAATTATCTACAATAATAGCTGTAAACATCTTTAAAAATGGCAAATTGAATTGTTTTGTGCACACAAATTCAAATATGTTCATGTGTGAAATTCCTTTCTTTAAGAAAACAAGCCGGTTAATATGAGGAGACGCCAATAGTGTGACAAGAAAGCAGAGCTGAAAACTAGAGAGCTTTGCCATTGAATTCATTGGGGGTTAGGATTTTACCCTAGATCTTTAGATTTTTCAAAGCAAATACTCTGCCAGACATTCATGCATTCAACCAAATATCACTAATAAATTTAGTTATCTTAACAAAAAAACGATATTTTGGAAACTCATGTTCATTCCATGGTGAGGGCTCCTTTTGTCTTTGCATAATCCCCATCTCCATGATATGACTGACTATTAATTTATTGAGCCCAAAGTTAATAGCAGCTGAGAATGCACAGCACTCTGCAGATTCAAATCCTTAGTCAGTGACAGTAACAAAGTCAGACCCCAAGAGCCTTGATTGTGAATCATCATCATTAGACCATTTAGATATCTATTACAAGGACAGCTAAACGGATACTTTGACAGTGCCAGATTGTTCACTTCTCATTCACATTGGTGAGGACCTACACAAGCAGTTTGAATGAACCTAATAGGAGTGTCTTCGTAGAGTTCTAGTTCATAGTATTTGAAATTTTCTGCATTCTTATTTACTTATGACCTTCAAGAAATCTGCTTATAGACATCATTCTGGAATTTCTAATTAGTATCAAATACTATTGTTCAGCTTCCAGCTAAAGTTCTTTTGTCTCCTTCCCTTCTTCTCCCCCCCTTGACAATTTTGTGCACAATTTCTTTTTTTTTTTTTTTAATTTATTTATGCTGGATTTAAATTGCTGTATCAAGGAAATATTATCATAACTATAAGCATTCACAGGATGAGAGAGCCTACTGAAAAATTAAGTTGTCTTGCATCATTATAGTTCTTGAGATTTGTATATCAACAAAAATAGTTTTTAACTGAAATAAGCTTTTCCTTCTCTTGATTATTCCACCACTTGATCTCTGTGTTTATGCAGCTGTGCTGCCTCATTTGCCTTGCACAAATTGGGTAACCACCAAATTTCAGTTGCCTTGGCTTTCTGAAGCAGCAGAGACATGGGGACATCTAACATGATGATGTGACTAATACTCACTGCCATGGTATGATTAATAGTTGTATGAGTCAATTTTAACATGCCGGGTTGCTCTTTAGCGCAGACTGAAGCAGTCAAAGAAGGCGTCAACCTTTATTTTATTATTCATAGCCCATGTGCTCATAGGAGAATAATCCAAACCATACACTGATTGAGTTACTCACCGAATCTGAAAACTAAACATTTAGCACTGAAAATATGTGAGAGGCCAATGATCTTTTCTAGTAATATAATCATAAAACAGCCTCCCAAGTTCAAAATCAGTATTCTATCTATGGAAATTCTAATGGTCAAAAAGAGTAGCATAGATTACTTTTGAGAAGAGCTTGCAAGTAGTTTTATGCCAGAGAGAGGGGTGCCAGATTTTGTGCTTGCCTGTCATTTATCGTCATAAAGGTCAGTATCCTGTTTCATGAAGATGCCACACATATCAACATATTACAGATTTTACGAGGTGTTATGCCCCAGGACTATTAAAGACTAGTAATTTGTGGTGTCAAATATTGAACAAGATCTAGATCACCAAATGTGGGGCAGCAGAAGCTTTGGGGTCTAGAAGCATAGTTTTTTCAAGCAGTGCCCAGTGGAGACATATAATTGATTACAGCTAAAAGCCTGCTTTACTATGGGACAACAGTACATCCATTTCAGATGCTGGCTGAAATTTTAAAGGCACCTAGGGGAATTAGACACACAGTTTCCACAGACTTTCAAAAGGCCCAAGGGAATTCAGCATCTACGGCTGAAATCCATGAAGGGACTTAGGCGTAGCAATGCTGAGCATCACAGCGTCTAATGTTTAGGCACATGGAAAATCCCTGGAACATCACTGCAATCCACAAAGTCAAATGATCGTTGGCCCAGGGACAGAGACCGAGAATGGAAATGATGCTGTAGTCCAATGGTTAGGGCACTCACCTGGGAGATGTGAGACCCTGTCCAGTCCCCCTGCTCCAATTGCTCTTTTATTATTTAATCACAGTGCGACAGCTTCAACAGGAGAGCTTGAGGGATATCAGAATATTTCATAGCTCCGTGGTTAGAGCACTCTCCTGAGAAGTGGGAGACTCCTAATCAAATCCTTTCTCTCCCTCTGGCAGAGAGGGGGGAATGGAACCTGGGTCTACCATGTCCCAGACAAGTGCTCTAACCACTGGCCTAAAAGTTATAAGGTACATAGCACCACTACCTCCTCTGGCTGGATTTTGAATGGAACCTGATACGGTAGGCCTCTAAATACACCTGTCAGATCAGGTCCTGTAAATGACTTAGGCAGCTGAATGCCTGTCTTCCCTTGGTTCGTGACTTGCTCTCAGGCTTAGGTAGGAGATAGGTATCTGAGCCCCTAGTGGGAAGCAAGAACATAGGTGCCTAGGGAACTTTTACTCTAAAAAACTTAGATGCCAAGCAACTTTAGGTTCCTACAGGGCTCAGCAGGAGTTTTGTGGATCACAGGGGAGCCAAAACTGGGATTTAGGCACCTAAACCTCAGATTTAGGCAGCTAGATCTGGGGTATAGATGCCTAAGTATCTTCATGGATCCCACCCAAACTGCCACTGAGTTTTAATGGGAGTTGAGCACTTTCCTCCTGTAGGACCTTTTGAAAATCCTAACTATTATGTGTATATTTCATTGATGGGAAATGAACAAGTCTAATTGAAAAATATGGGAGAAATCAGTCCAATATAGATACATTTATTTCATTCACATAATGGCAGGTATGTTTCTCTCATATTTTCCCTCTGCAATCAATTACAAAGTAACTTCTTTCAATGCTACCTAACTGTTTCTCCAATTGCTAAGCCATAAAAGATAATATGCCAGTTGTAATTTCCACTTTACTGCCAAATGTCAGTCCTAGTATTTTGCTGGTCTTAGGAAAAAAGCATTATTTTGTTTCATACACAGCTTTATTTAGAATAAAAACCTTGTTAATTCAAGAGTCCATTGAGAATGACATGTCAATGGTGCCAAGACACAATGGTCATTTTTGAAACAGGTTTCATTTTTATTACAGTCTATTATTGCAAAGAGCTCTGGTCATAAATCTAGGTCCAATTTTAGAATTATGTACTGCCAGAGTTTGACTTGTACAATAGGGATGAAAGAATCATTATATGTTGTATGCCTTTAATGGTTTAGAACATTAAAAAAGTACTGCAAATTTTAAAAAGAGGGAGGGAGGGAAAGGATAATGAAGAAAATATTTTTTTTTATCGAAGTAGTTCAGATAGTTTCCATGGTGAAATACGAACAAAGAGAGCATTCTCATTCTCAGGACTTAGAACTTCAAGAGCTCTTCAGAATCCCTCCTGAATTCTTTTTGACTTTGGTGTTTTCTCTTTTCCTGCCTCTTTCGACTTCCCACAGCCCCCCTTTTCAATGCAGCATTTTACTTCAGATATCTCCCTCTCTCTTCAAAAGCCGTTTCTATTTGCTCTCTATGGGCATGATTCTCCCCACCCCTCCATATCCCTCCCTGTCACCCCCGGCTATGTGTAACTCCCACTGAAGTTGATGGGGCTTTAGAAGGTCCAGGATTTCTTTTCCCAATTTAACTCTTGCTTGCAAAGCTTCTCATTCACCTCCACATATTTCTTTTTGTTTCTTTAAGCCTCCTCCAAACTCACTCCTGACCTTTCTGTCCACTTACCTTCTGCCATCACCTCTTTTCAGTCTCCTGAGACCCCCAATGCCCCCATTATTAATTGCTAATAGTTTATCTTTTTCTCTGACTATTGTTTATATTCTGGTTCAGTGAAGGGGAAGAAGAACAAGTGAATTATTCTATCTCTCTGCTTCCAGTATCTCCTAATGTATAGTATTAAAGTACATTGCTTGACCTCATTCCTTCCCTTTCCCACTCTCAAGTCTAAGCATTTTTCTGTGCTGTCTCCTATGGATGACATGACCTTCCAGCCCTGGTTCACCAAGCCACAACTCACTTCTTTCATAGTCCAGCAATAAACGGGTCCTCCTCTTTGATATCCAAGGGAAAGGAGTGTGTTGTAATAAAGGGGAGGGAAAAATGCACTATTTCCATCTCTGAATGGGTGTTTTGTGTGCCTATGTGTAGTGAGGGGGAGGTGCTGAGTTATTGCAATGTTATTTTTAAAGGAGTCTCTGCTAGTGTGAGGTCTGAAGCTAAGACTGCCCTGCAGTTTAGATTACAGGGGCATGAGCAACAGTGCACACCAAAGTACTGCACTGTAACTGCCCCGTGTGAATGCGGTGGGTGCAAACTAAAAGATTCCTGGTGCAGATTAATATAAGTCTGTTTGTAAAGCAGCTTGAGCTCTAGAGAAGAAAAGCACTATATAGGAGAGAGATGTTGTTACTATTCAGGGGGAGTCCAGGTCTTTGCAGGGACTGATGCTGTGGGACATAGGTTGCTTCATGAGTGGAGCAGAGCACTCTCCACTCCTGTTCAGTGTGAGGTAAGCATATTCTGCACTTCACAGGCCCAAGGGGAGCAGATACTCGCAGGCATGGTTTTAAAACAGTTTCAGTAGCCTATGAGTATGTCTATACAGCATTTTGGAGCAAGCCTCCCAGCTGGGGTCAACAGACTTGGGCTAGCGGGGTTTGTGCTAACGCTCTAAAATTAGCAGTATGGACAGCACTTTGAAGTTGTGGCTTGGCCTGGAGCTCAGGCTCCGCGGCTTAGGTAGGGGCATGGGCTCTCAGAGCCTGGGCTCCAGCCCGAGCTGTGAATGCAAAGTGCTGTCTATACAGCCATTTTTAGAGCACTAACATGAGCCCCGCTGGCCCAAGTCTGTCGACCCTGGACGGGAGGCTTGCTCCCACTGGCTCCACAATGCTGTGTAGACATATACATAGGCTACTAAACCTGTGTTAAAACATGCCAGCTAGTTCACATATGGATCTATGTGGACACAGATTTTCTTTTTTAAAGACCATAGTGGAGTAAACTATCCTAGAGGCTCATCTGTTTCTGAGTAGAACTTGCAGTTCTGTTGGGTGTAGACACAAACCACGTTGTAGCCATATTTTGTCATGAACATGTTTGAAAACCGCTTCACAGACCTAGAAGCTGTAGTGTGGACAGTACCTTAGGCAGCAGATGATTTGCTTTATATTTTGAGAATGAAATGAAACTATTCTTGTTTAAGATAGCTACATTTTAAATATGCATAAGTTATTCCACTCTGTTTGGTAAGGTAAAAAGTTCAACATTTTTCTCTTTTTTCTTTCTTCCCCAACATAGATAAAAATCTGATTTATCAGTTAAGTATTATTAATGGTGGCCTTGAATCCAGACTTATTTAATTACACTCAGCTAGGTATGTTATTACTTACACTTACTGTACTGTCAAATGGAATACCCATTGTGAAGAAATCTGCTAATAAAAAGAAACAAACAACCAGCAGCTGGGAATACTCCGATAACACTGTCATGCTTAAGCAGTAAGTAACACTACCTCTCCCAGGAGGAATAAGTACAGTGCCATTACATGATTCAGGAGTTCTAAAGAGTTTTTGCTGTTTCTTTAAAATGAAAGACATTTTAAAGGTCCACAAACCCTAGCCATCCTGTATAAGAAATAGTAAGTAGACAGACAAAAGCAAGGTTAAAGGAAAAAAAATTATAATGGAAAAATTATGAAACTAACTATTTGTGTAACTCACAGTTCAGTCATTGCTTTCTGTTGTGTCATTACTAATCCTTTGTCTCTCTGTTCTCTTTGAATTGTCAGACCTTCAGGGCAGTGACCCCCTCCTTTTGCGTATAAAAGTACCTAGCAAACTTTCAAATACAGTAGGGCTAGAATGAACAGAAAAATGTATGTTGCAGGCATCTCTGAACACTGCAAATAGCCCTGGACAAGGCCAAGTAATAAGGCTATATCACCGAGTTTTACTCTGATGTACAGTGCCATGGTGAATAAACTCATGCCAGAAAGGAACACCGCTAAAAGTGATGATAGTGAGATAGCACAGGATAAGATAATGTTGAATAAATAATTTAAAGGGAAAAATGTTCTGGAGGTATAAAATGGCTAACAAAGAAATGGGAAACAGGCAGAAAAACAAGAGATATAATGTACCTATCTTTCCCTCATGCCTTAATTCCTGGGGTTACAAGATGAAAATGAATAATGTTTTCATATAAATGCTAGTCTGTCATGATGGAATTTCATTACTTTCGAATAAATTTTTAACACACAATCTGTTTAAATGTACTGATACAGCTGTTGCTTTGAGAAGACAGACATGTTTTTTAAAAAAATAGCTAGCAAAAACAGAGTGTATACCACAATGAAATTATCTGAATCTGCCTAAACCAGGGCACTGGGATGTGTGGCTTAATACCAGCTTTTTAGAGGTTAAAGCAGGGACCCTGATTGTTGATATAGCAGAGTGACATGGTGTTGCCCTATAAACTAATGTCTGAATTTGGTGTGAATGAGTTGCTTTGAAATTAGACAAAGGGAGTTTGCCCATCCTTATTTACTAGTCTGCAAATTGGCATGCAATCCAATATTTAGAAGTTTCTAAGACATTTCTAACTATTATTTTCATGTGTGGTACCAATAACCCTAGAATATTTATATTCACTCGGTATGGACTATTTTTCTATCCAGTTTCCCTTAAAGTTACTAGGGAGAGTACATTAAGTGGGGAATAGACCCAGCTATATGTAAATGACTCAGTTGGGATCTTGTTCTGCCTTAAACTTCCTGGCAACAACTGTCATTGAATATGGGAAGAACTGAGCCCATAAGATCTACATTTGGTCATGATGCCTACAAGATTTTGTGCATGCAGAAGTTGGCAGAAGGATTATGTTAACTTCAAGATCATGGTCCTGAGTCCTGCTACTTTCATCTACATAGGTTTAAAATGTGCTATTTAGTTCACAGAACAATTCTCCCCATCATTAAGGTATTTCCACAGAGTTAATTTATTTATTGGACTCTGCCGTACTGCGGGTAATGTGAAGCCTCTATGGGCTAAACTCTGTTTGCTTTAACTTGAACTGTTTCCAGTACATCAGGGACTTTCCACATTTGCAAAACATCTAACTCTGTGGGTGTGGTATAAACAGGGAGAAAAAGGAAACCTATAAATGTTAAAATTTCCATTGATAGAATTAAAAGCTAAGAATAAGTGTGCCTGGTCTGGTAAAGTGCCTTTCATAGAGGATTTCATATCCAGGATTAGGAAAGCAATCCTTTTTGTACTCATAACAAATAACTGGTTTGTATAACACTATCCCTTTTTATGCACAACAAATAGGAATCACTGGAAATAGGAGGAGCGCATTAATACATGTCAGTAAACATGGTTATTAAATAACACTGAATAATTTTGTGATTTCTAGTAGCTGATTTATCAGTCCCAAATATAGCAAGAAAGGTTCATTACTGATTATTTCATAAGAGGTTCTGGTGATATAAACCACTATCAATGTGACTACTTAGCAAATAACATAATATAATTCAATACTAAGGAACAGTACTGTGTTCTATTTCTGTAGTACATATATAGCAGCAGATTCTGCCACTCTGATTTATGCTATGTAGAAACTTCTCTGTAAGTAAACCCATTGAAATCAACAGGACTTCTCTTTTACTAAATACTATTCTTTTTGAGTAAGAGGGGCAGAATCTGGCTCAGAATAATACTTAGCTCTTGCAATCAGATCACAAAGCACTTTCCAAAGGTAGGTAAGTATCATTATCCTTATTTTACAGATGTGAAAACCGGCAGAAAGAAGTGTAGTGACTTGCCCATGATCATACAGCAGGCCAGTGGCAGACCATGGCTGAATTTTACTCTCATCTAAACTGGTGCAACCCCATTGCTGAGGGCAAGTGAGAGCAGAAACTGGCCCCATAGTATGCAGCATTTGGCATCATTACACAATGGGGTTTCATGTGGCTTCATTAGAATTTGAGCAAACTTTACATTAGGGCATTTGACCTTTGCGCTCTTATGCTGAATTTTCAAATGGTTCCTCCAGTCAGAATATAGTATATAAATAAACTGAATAATGTAAATTTAACCTCCATTTTTATCAGATGTGCCTCAAGTAGCATTTTCTATTACTGCCTATATGTTGTGTGATGATATAATTAGGACCTAACCCAGCATAAGCATTTATGCACCTGCTTAAAGTTAAGCACGAGTAGTTCTACTGTGCACTCCAGCAGGCACTTAAGTGTTTTACTAGATCTGGGCCTAATTACATTTCACACAACATATAGGCAGCAACATGAAATGCCATTTAGGTGCATTTAAGCAAAAACTAATGGGACTTAAGTGCTTAAAGTTAAGCAGGCCTAAAGACCTGGCTGTTTTGGGACCAGAAAGATCATATAATAATGGATTTTCACAATGGGACAGAGTTTAGAATGCTGTGAGAAGTATCTCTCTAAATTTTCCAATTTTTAAGTGATTAAACCTTCACATTAAAGCTATTTTAACTGATTTTCTATCATATAAGTAAGCTTTCTGTGTGGAGGTTGAAGCTACGCTGTTTATTTTTAAAGCAGGAAACATTTATTCAGTCCCAACATGCTATTCTGGTGGTTTCTAAAATACCAAATGAGTTAAAAAAATAAATAAAATCAATTGGAAGTCCAACTAGGCAAATAGAAAACAGCTCATTCTGAAAGAGTTGGCAAATTTTTACTTGTGATAGCAGACTGAGGAGGTATTTGAAGTATAAGTAAAATCCTGCATAGTTCTTTTAATTCTTTAAAGGGCTGAAGCCATTGTAATTTACACAGCATCTCAGGAGGTGAAGCTAGTAGACATTTTTCAATCATGAAAAAAAATATGTATTTGGATTTTTAACAGGAAAAAAAGGCATCTGGTCCGAGATATTCTGGACTACTGGCAGGTTAAATATAGTTTTGTTCATTTTGGAGTTTTATAAGAATGCAGGTTGCAAGTGACATGTGAGGATTCCACTGGAAGGGGCTAGAGGGAATGATATAAGGAAAGGTTAAATGTGTGCAACTTGGTTAAGTAGAGATTGAAGGGGACATCACAGTATTTTGCAAAAGACTGAAGGATGAAAAGACAAAGAGGGAAATCATTTGGCCCACAGAATTGCCACAGCAGGCCCCATGCACAGTGAATCCTAGGTACAATGAAGGGGACAGGCACCAAGAGTTTGCACAGAGAAAATGTTCACGATACAGCACAGCTCTGTACTGGCAATCTCGTCAAAAGGAGACAGAGTGATTGGAGGCATATCAGTAGGTCTGCATCTATATGAATCCAATGGCCAAAATGTATGTAGCAGTTTCATATTGGACTACAGTTTCTTCAGCAAACATTTTTCCAAACATAGATGACAGGAAGCACTCTTGGCATCTGCTGTTATATGGACATCCAGAAGCAGCTGGGCATATAGGCAGACCATCCTCTTCCCCACAAGTTGCAAAGCTTATACACAAATGGAGGACAAACTCCCTCAGTCTGTCCTGCTGGTATGCTTATGCTGAGATTTCTGATAGTTTATATCACTCTTATCTGGATTTAAGCAGGAAGTGAGAGTCATAGGGGTCAGGCCAGCCAGGAACTCCTTGATGTACTTTTAATTAGTACCACTTCTCCTCAAAGCCCTGTGGAGGGGCAGCAGCCATTAATTCAGTCAATAGGCTGAAATAGCAGCTATTTAGGGGCTGTATTCAAGGTCCCTGGCGTGCCTCCTTGTTAGTGATGAAATATAATTTTTCACAGTAATAATAATAAACTATATGACCTTTAAGAAGACTTTGAAACCGTTTACTTACAGGATTGCTCTCTTTGCTTCCAGCATACAGTGTGGGGTTTTTACATGCCTCACATTGTGTTTTTAAAAGATTTAGATTGCCAACCAGTGTATACTTTTGAGCTGGTTATAGCTGGGTTTTTTGGGAGGCGAAGGGGGGTTGTTGGTTTTTTTTGTTTTTTTTTTAACATAGAAAAATATTTTAGGAAATTACTTTCTTTGGCTTGACTAATTTGCTTTTTAGGATCACAAACCTGCAAGCTGAACATATGGATTCAAAATTTTCCACTTTCCCACTGCACAGAAACCAGAGCGTTTGGGCATCTTGATTAAAGTTGCTCTCTTACACATCCTATCATAATGTCAATTGTGATAGGGATGAGACTCACCCCCAGTTGTTCTTCATGTGTCATTGTCATCCAAATTAATCACAGCCATAGTATGACAACAAATTTGGCAGATGTAAGTTTAAAAACCTGTATTTTAGCATCTACTATCAGTGTCCATCAATATTAGATTACCACAGTGATATCCTCCTTATGTCAATTAAATGCTCAAGTAAAACCATATGTTTCATGAACAGCATATAATCTAGAACAGTACTTATTTTGTCATGATAACCATTACACCCATCACTCAAAAGGGCAAGAATGTGTCTTACAGTTTTTGAAAAATGCCCAGTGTAAGTTAATGGTATTATATAAGGGTCTGATCCTGAAAACATGCATTTACATGAGTAACTTTACTCAGATGGATACTCTTATTGGCTTGGATTGGATTACTCACATGTAAGTGGTTGCAGAATCCTGGCGTGAATGCTTAATGATGCAAGAATTTGTGGCTGTAACCAAATCATCCCATACCAGTTATGTTTCTCTTTCCTGACTAGTAACTAATATATTTCAAAGACAGGATAAAACAAGAACAAGAGTACAGAAAAAGAACTGAATCAAATAAATGGTGTATACAACTGTGCAAAATGAGTGGATAGTAGAAAGGTTTTGTTTTCACTTTTGAGAAGACATGAATAATTCACTCGTGGTATTGCCAGCTGAATAATACAGTCATCCCTGAATCATGGAATAAAAATGTTGCATATTGTATAACATATTTTTATATCAGGGAACTCTGGTGGCTCCTTTAAGGTGAAGAAGTATTATTACTCCTACTTTACAAATCTAGGACTGAGGCACAGAGAGAGAAAGATCAAAACTGTCAAAAGCATCTACTAATTGGGGTGCCTAATCTGTGATGGATCAGACCTGATTTGACAGAGCAGTTAACATTTTTTATAGCACTTTATTTGTTCAGAGAAGACCTCTGATTGACTTCAGTTGCAGCTGTGAATACTCAGCATTTTGCAAAACCAGCCCCAAGTGGCTCAAGCTGGATATCCAGAAATGAGGAACACTCAGTTACTGGCCATCTTTAAAAAGTTTGGTTGAAGTGACTTACCCAGCGTCACATAGGAACTCTGTGGCAGAGGCAGCATAAAATTCAATTCCTTGATGTATGCAGTGTAGTTGTAGCCCTGTCAATCCCAGGATATTAGACAGACAAGGTGGGTGAGGTCATACCTTTTATTGGACCAATTTTGGTTGGTGAAATAGACAAGCTTTCAAGCCATATGGCGCTCTTCTTCAGGTCTGGGAAAGGAATTTCCTGCATAACAGCAAAATGCAAGGTGGAACGGATAGTTTCACATAAGTAGGGTGGCATTCAACTGTCTTTACCATGAGACCATCCCTTCTCTTCCTGCACTCCTTCGCTCGTTCATGAAGAAAGTAGGAACTGAATGAGCTCTCCCCTGACATCTAGTGATGCATTGTGAGGAAAGACTTCAGGAACTGACTATGTTTGCATAGACACGCCTGCTCTGCCTTGGTATGCAGCATGATGGAGCTGCTTTGCCAAAATGATCAATTTTGCCTGGTTTGGGGTTACAAATCACTCTACTATTTTTCAGTTCACCTCATACAAGTCCACTCAGTCCTACTTCTTGTTCAACCGATCGCTACAACAAGTTTGTTTACATTTACAGGAGATAATGCTGCCCACTTCTAATTTACAATGTCCCCTGATAGTGAAAGCAGGCATTCACATGGCAATGATGTAGCTGGTCTTGCAAGATATTTATGTGTCAGATATGCTAAATATTCATATTCTTCTTTATGCTTCAATTTGTAGGCTCTAAAGTTACATTGTTTTGTTTTTGAGTGTAGTTATGTAAAAAAAAAAAAATCTACATTTGTAAATTGCACTTTCCAGATAAAGAGATTGCACTACAGTACTTGTATGAGTGAATTGAAAAATACTATTTCTTTTATCTTTGTTACATTGCAAATATTTGTAATAAAAATAACAACAAATAAGCACTGTACATTTTGTATTCTGTGTGGTAATTGAAATCAATATATTTGAAAATGTAGAAAAACATCCAAAAATATTTATAATAAATTTAAATTGGTATTCTATTTTGTTTAATAGTACATTTAAAACTGCAATTAATCATAACTATTTTTTTTTTAATCTTGTGATTAATTGTGATTAATTTTTTTAATGGTCTGACAGCTTTTATATATATGGTGCATTTTTCTCTGGTCCATCCATTTCCTGTTATGGCCCAATTAGTCACCATCCCCTAACACAACGTGGTCTTCTGACCTTTGAAGAAGGCCCAAAGATTGGGAAGGAAAAGGTCCTCAGAAGCTATTTCCACACACTGAGGAGATCTGCACATAGAGGGTAAGTCTGCACAGCATTTTGGAGTCCATGGAGTGAACTTCCCAGCTCAGTTTGACAGACTTGGGTAGGGGGGTTCACACTAGCTTTTCAATAATAACTATGTAGACAGCACTTTGAAGTTGTGGCTTGGGCTGAAGCTCAGGCTTTGAAGCCTAGGGAGGTTGGCAGGCAAAACTGATCAGAGAAAAGATATAAAAAAGCAGTCAAAAGGAAGTGAGTTTGTATCCATGGAAACCAGATGGAAATAACTGCAGTATTTTAAATGTGCATGGAAAAAGTTGCATAACAAACAGAAATCTGTTGGCAATAATCTATCTCTGAAAAAGAATAATCTTGTTATATCAGATCAATGTTGTTTGAAGCTACACAACATATTTTCATCTATAGTCATTATTATTCCATATGTTGGTGACTATGACATGAATTATATTTGTGAACCAAGACTGATTTTCTTCAGAGTATCTATTATTAATATTATTTGTATTACAGTCATGCCCAGGACTAAGGTCCCAATGTGCTAGGAGATGTAATAACAGCAAGTAAGAGACAGTCTTTGCCTTGAAGAACTTCTAATTTTATTTGAGACAGAACATATACAAGTGTAATAAATAAATGGTGAATGTGTGAGGAGAATAAGAATATCAGTGATAGGAATACAAGGTTACGTAGGCTTTTTGATATATCAGTAAAAAGAAATATTAGTATCAGTAACCAAAGCAATCTTTATACTGTTGTCAAAGTCTTCACCTAGTCTGTGTTTAGCAAAATTTTCCAAGTGGTTGATAACTGCTATTCTGTTCTTCATTATGTACTGCACCTATTTTGCATGTAGCCTATTTTCAGCACCTCATTGCCTAATAAATTGGCTTTTTAATCATGGAAAAAGTTGATTAGCTAGATAGGTGTTCTGATTTCATCTGTCATAAGGGTACCACAAATTTCCCGTGGCACTACTTAAAAGTGTTACTCAATTAGCATGACTTAAAAAGCAACTAAAAGCTAGGGAGCTGGGTGTTGTACCATTTTTACCTATTAATCTCAGACTGCATTCCAACTCAGATAAACTACTAAAAAGAAATCTCCTTCATTCCATATAGGATATTAAAATGTTTGGTTTTAAGACAAAATGGAGGCAATACTATATTTAGTTATCTATAGGATTAAATATATGTAAATATACATGCGCATCAAATTCACTACCTGGAAAGATTTTAGAAACATGGAATATGATGGGCATGTAGGTTATTACATCAAAATAAATGGATTCTCTCTCTAATTGAGAATAGAAATTATTATACTATAGTAGATCATAGTGGAACTTTATATGCAGGATTGTGATGGGTTTTACTTCTCTGACCTTAACAAAGCCATAGCAAATATCAAAATGGTTGTGAGAAGGGTGATAAAGGCTTGATTCAATCCCCAGTGGTGTCATTGGTTGTCTTTCCATAGACTTCAATAGATCATGGATTAGACCCAAAAGCAGGACTTTCATATTACCAAGGCTAACTGCATTCAAATTATAATGGAGGAAAAACTAGTGGAAACTTTCATAGATTCATTGGTTTTAAGGTCAAAAGGGTCACCTTGTCTGACCTCCTGCATTATGTGGGCCAAGATTAGTCTCAAAATCTCAAAATCTGAAGATGACTTTGGTCAATATTGTAAGCAATCAATATGAACTGGTAAGGAGAGTGTTGACTCTTTCACAGTAAAACAAGGAAAGCAAACGTTATTTGTATTTAGTTTGGATCATATTGGTTCTTTTATGGTCTTAGCTAAAAAGGTCAGAAAACAGATATATTTTTTTAAACATATGTCCTCACATTTTGCCTTATTTTGTGCACTTAGTTACTGATCCAAAGTTGGCTCAGGTCAGTGGGAGTCTTCCTTTCTATTGACTTCTAGGGGCTTTAGATCAGGCCCTTAGATAATGAAGGTACTCCATTACTTTCTCATTTTAACCTATATGACAGTGTAAGACTAACTGATTACCAGAGAGTGCTATTATTTGAGATTCTGTGAAGTGGGTGGAGGAGGTCCTGATAGAAGACCGGCAGCTCGGAGAGGTCTCGCGGAAGACATCACGGATGGAGATAAAGGAGCTGCCAGTCATATCAGAGCCCTCGGAGGTGGCAGAGGAAGGTGTGCGCCAAGTGGCTTCACAACGGACTACCTGCACTATAAAGGAGTCTTTGCAGGGCCTGGAGGCAGAGGGCAGTGGAGACAGCACAGGCTCTGCCCTCCTTCCTTCAGGGGGAGACTCAGGATCCCTGCAGAGACTCAGTGCAGTCCTGGCCAAAAGAACTCCAGAATCGTCTTCTGGAGGTAGGCCAGGAACCTCAGGGGGTGGGACCAGGGAGTTGAGCCAGTGCCAGAGCATGGACAGGACTAGCTGGTTGAGAACTAGTGCCCTCCCCCAAAGGGAAAGGCACCGGAGAAGTCCTGTCCACCTCTGCAGCTGCTCAGAAACTCTACCATCTAAATCATGTCAGTTCTCTGCTGGGCAGGGATGGGTGGTGGAAAGGTAAAAGCCCAGATAGAGCAGCGGACCTGCGCTCCATCAGATGGTTTGCAGCGTGTGTGGGAGGGAGCTCGTCTGCCACCCGGCCCCTACCATCAGGCCAGAGCTCTTGACCCAGTTGACCCGGGTGGAGGCGGCCACCAAGTAGATGGCCAGGCAGGTCTCCAGCTGTGCCAGGTCGCTCGGTCCTGGACCATGAGGAGTACGTCAGCAGTGTATGCTGACAGGCCAGCCTCAGTTCTGGCTCACGGAGCACCAACCCCGTCATCCTCCTGTGGAGGAGACAGAGGAAGGGCTTGATGGCCAGAGCGTACATCTGGCCTGACAGTGGGCAGCCTTGATGCACTCCTTGCCCAAAGCTGACCAGTTCAGTCAGGGTCCAGTTGAGCTTGACCAGGCACTCTGCAGAGGTGTACAGCACCTGGAGAAAGCCCTCAAAATGGGCCCTGAAGCCAAACACCTGCAGGGTGCCTTGAAGATATCTGTGGTCCATCCTGTCAAATGCCTTCTCCTGGTCCAGAGCCAGGAGGGCGAACGACAGACCATGCCTACACCCATGCTTCAGGAGGTCCTGGACCAAATAGAGGTTGTCAAAGATGGTACGGCCCGGGACGGTGTAGGTCTGGTTGGGATGGACCTTGTTCTTCATCATGGACCCCAGCCTCAGCAAGATGGCCATGGCTATGATTTTATAGTCCGTTCTGAGGAGCGAGATGGAACTCTAGTTCCGAAGGTCACGGAGGTCCCCCTTCTTGGGCAGCTAGGTGAGCACGGCCTGCCTCCACTCCGCTGTCTTCGGACTTGGCCCAGACAATGGTGAGGTCCGGGCTGAGGATGTCCATAAACACTTGGTAAAACTCCACAGCCCGTCCCTGCCTGGGATTTATTGGTGGGCATGAGATGGAGGGCTCCCGAGAGCTCAGCCAGAGTGAGAGGAAGCTCCAGCCAGTCCCGGTCGCTCACACCGACTGATGGCAGTTCGTCTTAGAGCAACCTGCGGGCATCAGCGTCAGTCAGATCCAGGGAGTGTGGCTGGAGTTGTTAGAGTGAGGTGAGCTACCAGAGTGTGTGAGCAGGCAAGACACTGTCAAGAGCCAGGAGGGTTTAGGAGAAGGAGCAGAACACTGGCAGAAAAGAACCCTGCAGGTACAAAGACTGGGGGAGGGAAAACCCTGCCCGAAGAGGGCAAAGGATCTTTTTTAGGCCTGGAGGCCTGAGGGAAGAGACCCTGCCAAAAGGGAAAGATTGGACTGGACATTTGGTTTGGGCACTACCACACCCAGTGGGGTTGTCAACAGTCAAGATCCTTCCCTGTTCGAGCAGGGTGTGGACTTTAAGTCAAGGGGCACAGGGAAGTAACCTAGGGAAGCTAGCAGCTTTCCTAAAGCCACTGTCTGAGACTGCTACTTGTAGGGTCCCTGGGTTGGGGCCCAGAGTCGAGGGTGGTACCGAGCCCCCCTCCTAATCCCTACCAGCCATTCACTGGAGGGGCAAGAGCCCCAGCAAAGAGGCAAGGGCCTGTGAGAACCAGAGATAGGATTGGGAGCCAGCAGGGAGCAGTCATCTTAGAGAGGATATATTACCCTCCCCCACCACTAGGAGGTGGAAGAACACTAAGGAGTGAAGCAGTTCCCTGATCTACCTCTAGAAGGAAGCACTGGACCCACCAAGGTAGAGGAAGAGCTTTGTCACACCTATTAATTGACACTGTTCACCTAGAGATCTAGATGTTATGTTGAGTTATGGCTTCTTATGTTACACATGTCAAAACAGCCAAATTTGGTGAACTGGTCACAATGCTTGGATATGTGGACACTGTATTGCAAAGTTGACTTGGTTACTGTCTGTTGACTCATATATTAGTTCATTGAAACCTTGTATGGTGTGTGAGTCATAAAAAATAAACACAGTGCTGCCATGCTTTGCTTGAAGACATCCAGCAATGAAGAATTCATTCAGTTCACTTATGTTTTCTAGGTAGCCAATTAATGGATCAGACTTCATTTTTGCCCTCTTCTAACCTTTCCCCAAGCTTCCCCTATAACATAGAATTTATCTACATGGAGTCAAAGTTACAAACAAAGTGAAGATACTCCTGGGTCTTATTTATTTATCTACAGTACTCATATAATTTCTCAAAAGTAACGGTTAAAGAATGATTGACTTGAAATGCCCATTGATTTCAATGAGAGCCTCATCTATATAGGTAGATGAGGGCAGAACTTCACCAACTGCACTAGTTTAAAATATGTGCCCTTGAGACACTGCACATTCAACAGGATCCTGAACAGGAGCCTGAAAATCATTTTATGATGCACAATCCATCACTTCAAGACCTGTGACATGCACAGGGAAAAATCAGACCCACAGCCCTAAATATGTAGGATCTCATGTGAAGCAGGACAGGAAAGAGTTTTCCTGTCCCTCCCCCCCCCCTTCCCCCCCCCCAAATATCAAAAAGATTTCCCATCTCAATCAGGACAAAAAGTTGATACCTTGAAATTTTCACTAAATGAAAACCTGAAAAATTTTTGGTTTTGATCAATTTAAACATCTTGTTTTGATAATTTTGAAAAACATTTAATTTTGATGTTGTCCATTTTTTATAATTATCTTAAATTTTGAAATGAAAACTCATTTTGAACTGGAAAGCCAGAATTTTTTGTTTTGAAAAAGTCAGTACAAAACTTGCTGAGAAAACAGTGTTTCTAAATTGTCAACAATTTTGGGGGATTAAAAAAATTTCATCAAAAACAATCCTTTCCTGCAAAACGTTTTCTGACAAAACATTTTCATTGAAAAATTCCTGACCAGTTCTAATCTTATGCTTATTCACATTTCCATAAGAGACTCCAGGAAGCAGCTCAGTCCTTCTCATACCCTTGGACATGTGCAGGGTCATCCTAATCCCTGACCTTTTCGAGGAATAACATTTAATATTATGTTTTCTTTTTCAATAATCGATCATCAAAGAATTAAGACACATCATGTTCTCTCACTCATGTGGTTCAAGGCAGCCTACTTATGCTAAAGGAAATGAGTTATCACCTTAACCTATAAGTTATTAATATCATCATGCAGAACTGTATGTTGTACTACAGAATACGAAAGTTGAAGGCACCCAGTAGATGAGGATGAGTTTTTGGCAGGACTGTATAAGTGAAGTCTGGCCTAGGTAAGGAGTTTTTTATAGGTGCATCATCTGGTAGCATTGCCTATAATTAAGGTTGCCTGACTTTTCCCATTGTAAGACACTGTTTTCAGTTGCTTATAAATTTAACAAATTCTAACTATTCAAGTTGAAATTTTACATGCTGGCAGTCTGCCTCAGGGGGATTCTATTGTTCTATTTTATTTTATTTTTTATTTATGTGAAAATTGTTCAGCTATTTCTGAGAAGAAGGCTAGGGAAAAATACATTATTGTGTCTGTGTTAAAAACAATCTGGTGACATTTTCTGCGAACAACTCAAGCAACCCCATGCTTCGAAGCAGAGACTTGACATTTGCCAGGGGGAGCTCTTTGTGGCAGGGATGTGCCTTTTGCCATCTCTATGAAAATCTGCCCATATTTGACCAAGTTATGAGGCGTTGAAAAATCACTGTCTGCACATGCTCAGTAGGGACGTCTTTGATTTTAGTAGCAAGGAGCCAGGCGTGTATGTGGGTGGGAAGGGGAGGAGAGGGGAGAGGCATACTGTGATTGGGGAAGGAGTTTGGGACTGGGAGCCATGGGGACAGGGAATGTGAGTTGGGGGATAGGGAGTGTAAGGTGACTGGAAGCCAGGATGGGGAGACTGACCAGATGAGGAGCAGGGATGTAAGGAACTGGAATTGGCAAGGTGAGTAGAAAAGTTCTGGTTTGAAGAGACAAGACTGGGACAAGACAGTTTGGAGGGAACAGAGCACGCTCAAGATTCCTGAATCTCACTGTTTCTCTGCTGTCAGCAAATATCTGTGAAACCCACTGGAAAAGTGTTCTGTCCCCCTCTAACGCTGATCTATATGGTAGATGACAGCCTACAATTGCTGCCAGGTATTCCATTAGATCAAATGGCAGAGTTTTGTGAAGTGGATCTAAAGGTTCCAACTCTGCTGATGGCAGCATGATGCTACATGATGGAATTTCTTTCTTTCTTTCTTAAAAACCTAGCAAATTACACATACAAACTGTATTTAGAGAACATTATTAAGGTTGCAAACTTAAGCACTGAAAAGTTAAGAAATGGCACAATTGATATTGTTTGTTCAACTTTAATTCGGTCCCTTGTGTAAATGCACTATGACATGACTCATAATTACATGATCACATATTCTTTTTTCTGTGTTGTTATCCCCATTGTACGGATGGGGAAGTCAGGTGCAAAGAGTTTAAAAGACTTGTGCAAGACCACACAGTGAGTCAGTGGAAGAGCTGAGATTCGATCTCCTGAGTTTAGGGCCTGACACACAAGATCATCCTTCCTTATAGGGGATTGGGTCCTGTGTGTGTGACTGTGAAATATGTGCCAGTGAGTTCAGTTATTTATTTGCCTTACTGCATGTAAATATTGTCTAATGTTCTACTCGTTTTTCTTTTGTCCTAACAAAGACATATAAAGGAAATTCCCCAGCTGCCCCTTCCTGCTCTTCTACATACTTGCAATTAGGTATCTTCAAACATTTCTGGTGCGTACAGAGGTAATGTTTTAAAAAGCCAGACAAACTTTCTTCTCACCAGTTTCATCACGTTGTATTGACATGAATGGGGCAAGAAGTGGGATGGGAGTAGAGAGGGGATGGGAGTGGGTGGAAAGTTGGTTCTGTACCCTCCACAATACAGCACAAGCGTGTATGAACTGCTGGGGTGTGGAATTCAGCTTCACATTATAAAGGGCTGTAGTAAATTAATTCCCCATCCTCTGGAGCAAGGGAGGAGTCACAATTGCTTCTCACGGCTGTTCTGGTGCTGCTCAGCTACATGCTACCCTTTACATGGGGTTAAAAGGAAACTCTCCATCTAGCTCTTTATAAACAGTCTGTTTCAAAATGAGGTCTTTAGCAGAAATAGGCATGTGCTGGGAAGTTCAGAACAAGACTTTTCCCAAATCCATGGAGGTTCAAATGTAGTGGTCCAGTTAAGACTAGTCATTAACCCTTACCTATATATTGCTGCATATCAGAATAATTGATCAAACCATGTGGAGAAAGAAGTTTGCTCTGTTTTTCTTCATTTGGCTTGTGAATGCTGTTCACATGATGATCAAAACAAACCCTATCCTCCCTGTGTGGAAAATACATTTATACTCAAGATGTGCAAAAAAAGATATGACAACATTCTGAAGAGAAAACACAGCACTGCTGATACATGAGGTTCTGGTATAAATCAGTCTTCAGGTCTGGGATTCCTTTCTGGAAACTGCTTAGATAAATGATTTGATGCTTCACAGTCTAAGTGAATAAATCAGAAGAAGAACAACAAAGCACTGGTTTACGGTAAGGATGAGGAGTCCTCATAAACGCTCCAGTAGCCATGTTTTATCTATTTGGTTTCTAGCCAATGAGAAGAGTTTTTGTGATATTTTATCGTGTTCTTCTAGTATGGTCACATGCTAAGTCTTTGTTGCTAGTCAGTTACAACATTGCTTTTCTTGCTTCTGCTGCTGTTCATTAATTTTCCTTATTTCTTTGTTTTTAACTGGAGCTCATTCACCTCTGATCTTTAGTTATAGAGTAGCTTTACAAGAATAGCATCTCTCCCAATCCAAAGCTAAGTATGAGAGGAAGGTGAAAAGAAAATGTGTAATGGGGAAAAAATTAGGGCCATTAAATGCCTCGCTCACAGCCTTTGTCTGAGCTTGATTAATAAAATTTGTACCCATAAAATTGTTCCCTTCTGTTAACTCTCTAAAAATTTGAGACACTTCAGACATAAATGTCCACAATTCCTACACTGTTATTCTATTATCTGTAGCTCATTGCTGCTTTATATAAAAACTGTATTGAAATCAGCTTTTCTTCTTCTGAGATCCAGCATTTCACAAGGGACAGAATGAGGAGGAAAATATTTTGAACTTCTTTCTGAGGATCTCCGTGTGATCTCACAGGATAAATTAAGCCTTATAATGCTCCCATGCAATGTATTATCATCTCCAGGTAAACTAAGGCCCAGATGCTTCAAGCTGGGAATGGAACACAGATCTCCTCACTGCTAACCCTATATTTTCACCACAATGCCACCCTTCTAAAACCTCATTGTAGTTGTAGTACAAGTCCTGATAATGAGATCTCTTACCCAGAAATTGTACAAGACCTAAACAGGAGGCAAATTTGCTTCATTATAGGATAGCCTGGGATAACTGTTGACTGCAGTGAAATCTTATGTTTAAACCTTAGCCAGAAAGCCATAATCAATAAATGGCATATCATCCATCAAACAGTTATAAATGCCTGTCATGCCATATGTTCCGAAGCTTTTCATTAAACTATAAAATTAACCATGTGTGATAATTATGAGTAATGCAAGGCAAGCAAGAGAAACTTGAGCACAGATTTAAGTGATGAAATTATGTCAGCAGCCAAAATTGCCAAAGACAGGCAGTTCCAGATGTCAAGGAGGCAGCAACTAAAAGTTGTCAGGGCACCAGGAGTCTTGTCTATAGATTTCTCAGTGTTTTGGCTTGTGCATTTGTAAGCATATGTGCAGGGGTGGTAGAGAAAAACTGTCTCAGAGCTTTCTATTTTCTTCTGTGATTGCAGACATTACACACTTTTTCCTTCATGAGCCTTGTAGGGATTTTTCCCTCCATTGCTTTTACTGACACAAGCATTTTGGAGTGTGCTGGGAAGCGCACCAAGCAGCAGCAAAGTCTATTTGTTTTCCTATTGAAATGACTTCACTTATGACACAACCTCCTCCACATGCAGTTCTTAAACATGCCCGACTATCCAAGCTTTCTTAACGCAGCCAGGGCAATGAAGCTACATAGTCATATGTTTTGGACAAGGATGGAGGGAAATTTTGTATAAGGGGAATTTCCAAACCCCAAGAATGATTCAGCACAGTGGGATGTATGGTTAAGTAACTTTATTCTCTTTATTTTGTTTCTAGTATCTAATAGAACAATGGACCCTTTCTATGCCACCTTTCAACTAAAAATGTAAAAGCACTTCATTAAGATTTACAACACCTCCATGAGTCAGGTAAGAATTATAATCCCCAGTTTACAGCTAGGAAAACTGATCTGTATGGAAACTGTGACTTTTCTAAGGTCGCTAGAAGCAAGAGGAGTTCCAACCCTGATCCAAAGAAAGTATACCATCAAAACGTACTTAGCTTCCTGAGCTTTGGTAACTCAAATGCTTATGAAACATAAACATCACCCTCTACTTTTCTCCCTGTGCTTGGCTGTTCTTAAAGTTCTCCCTTAAGGCTCCTTCTGCCATTACCTCTGGTTCCCTTTGCCTCACAGAGGCTCAAAACCCTTTCACATAAGATTCATATAGATTCATTGACTGTAAGGCCAGAAGGGAACTTTGGGATCATCTAGTCTGACTTCCTGTATAACACAGGCCCTAGGACTTCCCTCAATTAATTCCTCTTTCAGCTAGAGCATATCTGTTATACTCATAGATTGGAGCTGACCTAACAAACATACCTCAATATCTCTTTGGAAGGTCTAAGCACCTGACATCATCAGGATGATTCAACTGAACTGGATGTGATGACCTCTTGAGGTCCCTTCCAGCTCTACACGTCTGATTCTATGAAAAGTTCTGCATCCTCATGCTACATTCCACAATCTGTTCTAGTCACATAGTGGATCCATAACAGAGCTGGGACCAGAATCCAGGAGACCTGACTTCCATAACTGGCTGAAAAATGGAAAAAGTAAAAATAAACATGTCTCAGGCTTTATTTTTTGTCAGACTGTTATGACGAGCTGTAGCTTTACCCACTTACCCCAGTGTAAGTATTGCTTCCCCTGTTAGTTTTTGATCCTCTGCCTTTAAACACACATGGCATTGGTCATAAATATGAGGCTTAAGATACACAAGCAGCTACAAGCCAAACTAACTAAACAATATAAAAATGGAAACAATTCAAATCATCCTAAGAATTAGTAAAAAAGTTAAAAGTAAAAATAAAAGTTAGCATCACTATAAAGTAGAACAGGGAAATCAAGGTGCTGAGAGGTTTTAAATAGCACTTTTTTTTTACTATCAGCAATATGGCAAAATTAACAGGCTTTAGATCTGCGTATGCATTGGAAGAACATAAACAAACCACTACCGTAATGTGCACCATCTTGTTGCTAAACCAACTCTGTAAGTCTCTCATCACACCAGCGAAGGAGACTTTGCCTTCTTCATTTCCAGAACAGAATACAGAACATGCAGTTTACTTTTCTACAAAGTTGGCAAATGCAAGTGGCAAGGTTTTAATGTCTCCCTAACTGATATCAGACAAATATTTCTAATGCCTCAAATACATGATAAATTTAAAAATACTTTGCATGTGCTTTTGACAATCATGTAGAGTCATGCTTCCCCAGTCCACATTCCTGTTTGTGCTGCAGATGGTTGCTAGAATAAGAAAAAGAGACTGTTGGTGAGGTAATATCTTTTATTGGACCAACTTCTGTTGGAGGACGGTACAAGATTTCGAACTACTGAAGCTATGGCAACACTACAGAGCTTAGTGTAGTGCTGAGTACAGCACTAAGTAGTGTAGTACAGAACTGATAATCTTCTCCCATCCTGTTTTTGCTGCAGCCACAAACATAAGGGGCATGACCGGAGCATTGCTGCACTCTGGATATTCTCAATTGATGTAATGGCTCCTAGGGGACGTAGCCAGTTTAGTTTAAGGTGGAGTCCTGCAACTGCTCTAAGCTATATCAAGGGACATAGTGGATTCTCCATATCTTGATGTCTTCAAATCAAGACCGGATGCTTTTCTGGAAGATATGCTTTAGTTACTATGCTCAAGACAAGAGAAACTGAGTGAAATTTAATTGCCTATGGTATTCAGGTAAAACTAATGGTCTAATTATCTAATGGTCCCTTCTGGCCTTAAACTCCATGAATCTATAAATATTAAATTCTGTGAAAATGGTCCTAGAATCAGAGAACCGCAACTGCCTCCACAATTCTTGCTTGGCTGCACCCAGAGGGTTTGACACAGATTAGAATCTGACCCAGTATTCTTCACTTGCTGACGTCTTCTGCAAGATTGTAGTTTGCTTAGCTAACTTCTGAAATATGATGTTCCTTTGAGTCCAGATCCACTGATTCTCCATTATCTTATGTCTTCCTTTAATAGAAAGCCACATGTCCCTTTTCTTTTTCCAAAATTATGTACAGTGTGTCAATATTTCAGTGTTAATCTGCAAACAATTACAATAAATATAGCCACCAAATCAACACAGTTTTAAAATGAAAATAGCAAAGAAAAATCTTAAGTACAATTTTGGGGTTGTGCATGAACAATTACTAGATACAATATTTTTGCCAATAAAAATTGGACTATTTTGTTTTCAACAAAGTAGTTGTCAAGCCAACAATTTTACAAGGTAACTGCCTTTTTATGTCAAATACATTCCAAACAGTGTCTGTTTAAAAGTGCAGAATGAAAGTTCACCAGAAATATAATCACAGAATGAAGCAAAAAGCTTCAGGGCAAAAACATCAGCTCAGATCTTCATGATGGGTCTCAGCTGCAATATTCTACTCCCTCTACATGCCCAGAAATATGAGATATAAAGGGAGAGCAGAATAATGTAGCTGAGATCCAGCATACTAATCTAAAGGAGAATTCTGCAATACGTTTTAAATAGCTTTTCTGTGTTAGCCTTTAAAATGCACAGTATTGTCAAAACTTCTCAGTTTTCATATTTCTCCTCTAAAACCAGACTTTTTGCATAACATTACTTAACTTGTCAGTAGGTATATAGAGATCATCTGTAATATATGTAAACAGTAGGTTGAACTTTTTTTCAGCCTACAGTTAAATCATTATATAAGAAGGATTTTTCCCCCCATTCAGGAATAAATCAGTAACAGAAGCATAAGGACCTTAGATATCTATCATAGATTCAACTAATGCCCTTTTTGATTTAGGAAAACGTCCTCAGTTTAAATGAAGAAGGTTAAAAAAAAGTTAGGATAAACTTTATTAATTTGATTTTGGGTAGCTGTTTCATTTTCATATCACTGATAGAAAAATATCAACTGATGTTAATTTGAATTTATTTCTCTGATATAAAGAGCTAGATTTTGGGGGAGGGGAGAATAAAATTGTGCACATATCCTTTTGGTTGGGCAGTACATGTATCAAAACCACAAGTGGGCATTTCAGAGGAAAATAGCCCTGTTGTCAATACCTGGAGAAATAGTTGTGAAATGAACCTTAATGAAGCTACTTTGATGCACACTTCGATGCATTTCGAAGCAGACTCATGCCAGCAATCATCCATGTGTGCCACCTTGACATTTTCCTTCTGATTTTCAGAGATGATTAGCACCTATCTTTTATAATTCATATTCTGCTGGGCCTCACCCAGCCTTGATAAAGGCCATGATGATCTAAAACGTTGGCTGTTTATGCTTCCTGTTCAAGAAGAAAATAAACTTATTTGAACTTGCAAGTACAGAGAAGTTTGTCTTTGGAATGCAACACAGACATGTTTATTTAGGTCCAAGTGTTTCCAACTCTGGTTATAAGGAGTTCCCATAATTTTATAATTATCTAAAGCCACAGAAAGAATGTGCTAGATGGGTGTGTACCATAGACACAACTTTTGTCAGTTAGACCAAATATTTTTGACTTAGTTCACTAATGAACATGTGGGATGGCATAAGGATACAACAGAAAGGAAGATAGATTTATGCACTTCATGAAATTTGAGTTCTGTTTTCTTGTTTGGTCATAGATATCTTATGTGATCTTAGGCAAGCTTCTTGGTGTCTCTTAGCATCTGCCTCACCACGGGGTTGCACACTACTGTGCATACATTACAGTTTGTAAAGTGGAACATTGGACTGCTAGTGATTCATGAAAGGATCACTGACATACTGTGCAGAGTCAGATCGGAAGCCTGTGTGTACAGGGGAAATGGGGAGCCCTATAATAGGATCCATCTTTAGAATGGAACTTCATAGAACAACTTCCCAACTCAGTAAAGCCATCCAGAACTCATCACACTGAATAATAATAATAATCAATAATACCTGACGCTACTTTTGCATCTTTCATCCAAGGTTCCCAAAGAAGACCTATTAATTAAGCTTGACAAGAACAGTTGCTTTCTAATTTTTTTAATGGAAGGCTTTTATGTTCTCATTGAGATTTCATAGCAAAGATGAGGGATTCATGGGCTTTCTATTTTTTCTGTATTTAATCTCAAATTTATTTTGCTTCGCTTGAACTGCTACTCAAGAATGGATTTCCACTGACCACGTGGATGACCACGTTCTGACTAAGCTGAGGTTGTGGCATGCAATTTGGCTAGCACAGATGGTTTTTTTGTTTTGTTTTATTTTGTTTTAAAAGTGCTTTGGGTCTGTTGTGCAAAAAGTGTGTGACTAACTTGAGCAACTTTGAGACTATTGCTGCAGCAGCAGCAGAAGTACAATTTATGGCCATCTATCCAGCCTCTCAACATATCAGAGGGGCCTCTTGTGGGTACGTTTAAAGCTATATACATGTCCTCAGTTGCATGCTTTTTCTGTCATTCATTACTATTCACACTGTACTGAGGTATGAATAACCTTTATAAGGCAAGGCAATTACTGTAAATCTGCAAATGTTGAAGAATGAAAAATCTTTTGTCTCTAGTGACAGCAGAAAAGTAAGTCAGTAAGATGATCCTAATAATGGCTTTAGATGTAACAGACAATCTCCTGCATGCCTCAGAGAGCAATTTCTTAAAGACACCAATTAGGCAATTTATTTTTTTTTCTTTAATAAATGTAATTTGGATTCAGAAAGCATTTGGAGCAACTTTTGCTGTAGTGGTTTTAGGCCATTTACAAACCACACGGGGGTATAATGGTGAGATTCAAAACCTATCATTAAACTGACCAGTTGCTCATTACAATTACTGGCAAAGTAATCAAACAAATTGGTTTTCCATGATAGCCTGGGAATTAACAGCATGTCATGCTTCATTTCTGTAAAATTAAGAGACGTCCAGCTATTCTGAGAGTAAAGAGTGAGTGGGTGGTAAATGGCATACCTCCCACATCCAGACTGAAGCAAGCTTCAAAGGCTGCAAGGTGTTTCCAAATGCAATGGAATACCAGGTACTGTGTAACTTGCCAATAGACATTCATTGCCTACAACATGGGTGCAAAGCAATTATATCCGGAACTACAGTAAGATAGTTTGAAGAACGAAGCATCCTTTTTTGATGCTTGCTTCTTTTCTACTTTTGAAAGTATCCATAAAACATACAAGGTACAGTGGATATTATTGTGGAGCGATGACTATGATGTCAGCATGATGTCAGAAGTCAGCATAGAAATCACAAATGGAGTTTTGGAAAAGATTTAGCACCCCGGGAGTCTTTCCAAAATAGGCAAGATATTTCTAAGTTGCATATTGTGTAACCTTCCTATTATTAGTGGTTTCCCTGCCAATGATAGATGGTCAGACTAGTTGTTGTGAAGAATTTGTCAGTTTGGTCTTTTCTTCTGTTTGTAAGTGGTCAATGAAATTGGTCTTAATTTTTATGAATGTGGTCACTGGGTAAAAATTTTTAAAATGCCCAAATGAATAGGAGCCCAAATTTCATTGAAAGCCTTTAGGCTTCTATACTGCTTGAACACTTTTTTACAAAGTTACCCATTATTTATAATTCTTTGAGAAATAGGCCCAAATGTGCTGATTAAAAATAATGAGAGTTCACAAAATATTAAATATGTGAGATCTTTTGAATATTCACTGTTCAAAATCAGATATAACAGAAATAGTCACCTAGGAAGAAAGATAAACATAAACATAAATAAATGTGGTATTCAGTGTGTGTGTGTGAGTGTTTGGTCACCCTAGTAATATGACAAAGCTTTTGTTTCCTGACTGCATGACTAACAAGAGATGTTATTAGGACATTGAATATCTCAGAGTGGCTGTGGGGAGAGCCTTCGACAAAGAAGCATGGGAGATAAAAAGGACTAGGATATATTAAGTATTTAAAATCTTTTCCTATCCTCTCTTGCATAAAAAGGCATTGCATTTGACTTATGTATATGGAAACAAGCATTAAAATTAGATGGCTTCCTTCCTGACTGAGCAGAGGGAAAGATATGAGCCTGACTTATTGAACTGTCTAGCAGATTTTACATTCAGTTTTAACTTTTTTACATTCTTATTAGGTAGTATGTATATCCTGTACATAAGGAGGCCAGGTAAGTAAGGTAAATAAGGTAAGTCAGTGTGTTCATTTGCATAGCCCACTGATGACTGTGATAAAGATCCCCCTCTGGGCCTGATCCATAGAGAATATGAGTCTGTTACAACCCCCACCTAGAGAGCCTTGGCTCTGTATCTCACAATATAGCTAGAGAGACTTGTTGCTTTTAGCTCTGAGGTGCCTATTTCAGTCCCCGCTGCATCATCCAAGATGCCAGCCATCATACTTGCAGGTGAGAGTGTTTATATGCGTAAAACCTTCTCCCCAAATATTTATGCAAACACAACCTGGTTACATAAATGTTCATGGAAAGGTGAAAAATATGGTGGCATAGACATGGCTGAATGGAATCTGAATCAGTTTTAGTTAACATATTTGAAAATAGATGTTTCCACTGTTCATCCAACTTGAGTAGATAGGGAGCCTGAGAAAAATCTGTTTTATAAATATGAAGGTCTTAGTGTCCTAGGTTAAGAGAACTGGAAACTTGCTTTTCCTGCAGAACTGCAGAAGCAAAGTATTAGATCTAGCATAATAAAGCAGAATGTTTTTAAAGATTCAGTTCCCTAACCCCCCCCCCCCCCCCCCAAAAAAAAAAAAATATTGATATAAAACAAAGACTCAAAGATAAATTGATAACAATTGTGTTTCCTCAGATGATTTTGCTTAGCAAATTTAAGGTGCTTGCAATGTGCTGCCTGAGCTCATCTCTCATTTACTTCAATGAGAACTTATGGCTTTCATCGCCTTTAATGTCAGAATGAATCCACGGGGCATGTTGTATTCTGGATCTCATCAAGGGAGGCATTTCTTCGCCATTCTCCAAAGCGTGGGTTTTTGAGGAGCGGGTTGACTGTCTGCATTTTTTGACAATCTTGGATAGAGAATATTAACAGAGCACTAGTGTGAGATCTATCAAGCTGCTGTTTTCTCTGGCTTGCTGGCAGTCCACATTCTTCTGTGATGATGGGCTAATTTTTGTTTACATTCCTTAGAAATTTGGCAGTGTATCAACACATTTAATTCATTTGTCATTGATATGAATGCTCCATTCCTGCTGGTTTTAATTTGTAAATTAAAGCAGTATGGCCCTCCTGTAATTATTTTTTCCGTTATATATTTGCCACCTTATTCCCTCTGTGTTTCATAGATTGTACTTTTTCTCCCAATGTTACCATTTGCTGGTGTGATTTGTCCTGTGACTTGTTCTGACCTGTAGAGTTACATTTGGCAAATAATTAGCCTGGGTAGCCAGGTTTTCATGCTGTTTTTAGACTCCGCTGAAGAGCTGTGGTAGTCCTACAACTACACCGCCCACATTCTGAGGGTTGCCAGTAACATTACTTTCTGTCCTGGCATGCATTATCTGGTGATCACTAAGTGTCTGCTATTGCTGTGATGTTGTGCTATGGTTTCATATGAGCAATTCTTTCTTTCTTTCTTTCTTGAGCAATAATTGGAATTCTCTTATGTCCACCTATCAGACGAAAGGCTCAGAAAATCTTCTATTAGTAGATCACTTTCTTGACTGTCTACACATTTGGTAACTTTTTGGGAAAAAACATTAGTTTGTACTAAATTTACTTATAATTTACTTTGCTTAAATTCTCATTATTTTAAGGCACTCAGCTTAAAATGGGGAAGTATGAAAATATGTGATATACTTACCAGTTTCCAGGGGTTAAGAGTTCTAGTTCCAAGGCCTGTCTCCAAGGGCAGGACATGGTCTGTTTGGGTGGCGGGAAAGGTGCTTTTTCATTGATCTCAAGCACCCTTCCTTGGCTAATGCTATGACAAGTTCCACTTGAAGCTATGTTCACCACTTCTTGGAAAGCTGCAAGAACTCATTATGGCGTAGAATCTCTGAAAAGGTAGAACTCTAGAGGAAAATGAGGGATTCTACAGATCTCCCGAGGGTAACTGCCTTAGTTTTATCTGGTCTGAGAAGCAGGAGAGGATGATATTGCAAAAAACAACTTGTAAATAAATCTGATTTATTTTTAAAGTAAAGTGTCAGTATAGTAAAAAAGATAATGTCACTTATAGAAATAGCTCAGAGTGGAAAGAGAAGGAAAAATAGGGAAAAGACAATATATACTGTATATATATTTGTAAATTGTATATTTAATATCCCCGTCTCCCTGCCACACACAATTTGCTTTGCCTCCCTACTTCAGCTACTCCTCATGGATGGTTCTGAAGCTAACCTGAAAGTTATCATGCTCCTGATGTTGCAAATTTGGCAGCAGCCAAGCCACCTGTAAGCAGCTGTAGAAGCAGAAGCTGGGTTATGGATAGGGTGGGTGGTTGACAGCAGCTGCCTACTGCGTTACTTTCAGAAACACTCCCCTGGCACTTTTTAACTTCAAAGTTTCATTGAGCAAAGTTAAATTGGCTGTTTTATCCAGTCACAACAGGAAACTCTATGCTTCACTCAGCTACTAGAGAAGTGTTGTTCAGCTCAGGGGCAAAAAGCAGACTTCAAAGGCAAAGCCCTCAAAGAAAACATGTTCCCCCTTGCTTGTCTCCAATGGCAGTACCATGACGATGTGGATTGCCTGGTTTTACCTTATAATTTTTCTAAGAAAAGCTTTATCAGGAATTATTCAGTTCTCTGAGTTCAACTTTTAAAAATTGTCATTTAAAAATGTAAAGTCCACCAAATTTCCAGGAAAGTGCAGTTGGAGGCAGCTGGGGGAAGAGTATAAGAATCTATAGTTGGGGAGGTGTGGCTTTGGTTCCATGCACCTATTTGAAAATGTAGGCGTTAATGTTTCATGGCAAAGTGGCTACCTATTGGCAGTTCATGCAATAAGTCCCACGATATGCATAATTCTCTCAATATTTATTCTTTCCTTAGGGCACGTATGTATTATCCATAATAGTCTTCATGCACCATCTAGTATGCAAGACATAAACCTGACAGGGTTGCTTGTTGATCTTTCAACAGTAAGTGGCCGAGACAGAATTCAACAGGTTTTTTGGTTACTCAAACAGGAATGGAAACAAATCAGTAGCACTCAACCTTAATTAATTGACATGGTCAGAAATATTCAGAAATATTTTACTATCTTAAAAACCCATTCATGGACTCATAGACTATAAGATCAGAAGGGACCATTATGATCATCTAGTCTGACCTCCTGCACAACGCAGGCCACAGACCCTCATCCACCCACTCCTGTAATAAACCCCTAACCTAACACTGAGCTACTGAAGTCCTCAAATAATGATTTAAAGACTCCAAGGTACAGAGAATCCACCAGCAAGTGACCCAGGCCACATGCTGCAGAAGAAGGTGAAAATGGAAGTGATTTATCATACAAACATTTTGGGATGAGCAAGATTGATATTCCTGCTTTGGAAATAATTCCTCAACTTTCATACACAACATTGTTTTTAAGTGAACAGCCTCAGCTGAATATATAAGGGTTACATTGATTTAATATTATTGTACCATGCAACATGTATTTGGAATTTAAAGAAGAAAGCAAAGTTAACATTCCATTTAAAGCATTATCTAAATTGCCCTAAGCCCCGCTATAATATATAAAACTACAGGTTTGTTAATATTTCTGTTAGGAGCTGGCATCTTGAGGAACATTTATATCTTGCCCCATAAACATCTGAAGACAAACAAGTTCCACTTTTTTTTGAGGGCATATCAATAAAGTAGGTCCTTTGGCCTGATGGGAGACATGCATTTGAAGCTTGAACTGGAGAATATGATGGCAAGGATCCATGACAAGGGTGTGTAATCTTCTGATTCTTATCCCAGCCATCTATATTTGTTGATCTAGAAACTAGCTGGAACCATGTCCTGGCTACTATGAGATCAAGAGCTGCTGAGCCATAAAAGATGTCATTTACATAGACATTAAAGTCACGGAAAACAGCACACGAGGAAGAAGAACTCTGATAGATCAAGTAGGATCTATGTGGCGCTCCTGCATAATCTATATGCTAACACCTATTTTATTTTAACTCTCTCGTGGTACTCACCAAGTAACTGGGTGTGTTCTGTTAAGTCTAGTTTTGCAGTGGGAGACTTATCTTTCAGATTATACAGTAGAACCTCAAAGACATGAACACCTCGGGAATGGAGATTGTTTGTCACTCTGAAATGTTCGTAACTCTGAACAAAACATTATGGTACTGTACCCTGCAGTCATTGTCTTCCGGCTGAGGCTGGGAGAGATCTCTGCAAAGGTGGCACCTGGCAGCACTGTCTGGTTTGCAAGCAGCTCCCTGCCCTATTCCTGTTTCTTGCCTTGGGGCTGAACTGGGGGGACCTGCCCCGCACCATTGGCACTACAGGCCTCAGCCGCCTCTCCCCAGGGCTCACCCATCTCAGTGCACTGCTTGCCACGCTCCAGAGGCAGCACGTGGCAGGGGGTTGGTGCCAGTCAGCTGCCAGTGCCCCTCCCTGCTCTGCCCCTTGCACTCCCATAGGTGCTGGCAGGACCCAGGAGTGCAGTCACAGGCAAAGCTTGGGCTGCATCGGTGCACAGGCCGTGGCCCTTTAAAACTTCTCCAAAGCGCAGTGTGCAAGCAGCAGCTCAGATTCTGGCTCCCACTCCAGCTCCAGCAGCAGTAGCAGCTCAGTAGCTCCCTTTTTTCTCAGTCTGCTTGTCCCCCTCCTAGCAGAGGGTGGTGGTGAAAACAGCTTCCCCCTCCCAGTGGGGTGGGGTGTCAGGGATGGGTGAAACAATGTCCTTGGTTTATAGGAAACAGCGCAGACCCAGGGATGCTTCTGTTCTGCGTGCCGACCTTTAAGATGCAATACAGGCACAGTGTAGTATTTGCATTTTTCTTTTTTCCCCTCCACTGCTGCCTGATTGCTTACTTCTGTTTCCACATGGTGTTTGGTTAACCGGTCAGTTTGTAATACTGGAGTCCGTATCTTTGAGGTTCTACTGTATATAGCTAAGTTGACCACACTATCTTTCCAAGCCTCCCTTCATTTGTGCAAAGCAAGTACATCTTAGTGGTGGACAACACCTGGGTCAACAAAAACCAGGTAGCTTGAAGGATCTGAGGGCTTATCTACACTACAAAAGGTAGGTCAACTTAACTATATCGCTCAGGGCTGTGAAAAGTTTCATGCTCTGTGCATGTAATTGTCGACTGAACCATCTTGTAGCCGCTGCTAGGTAGAAGGAGGAACCCCTTCTGTCATTGTAGTGTCTACAGCGGTGCAGCGGAAAACTTCTAGTGTAGACAGACCCTTAGTTACCAATCCCTCATGAAGTAAAGGACGGTGTTAAAAGCTCTTTAGCCATTCACCTATCATTTGATCAGATCTTCTTTTTAATTAAGACATCTAAACTTGTACTTATTGTTTTAAGAATATTGTTAAATTAAGGAACAATGATGTTGCTTCAAGAGGATGCAGAGACTACAATACATGCTTTAGTCAATTGCTCTCTCGACATTACAGGTGTTTTTCTTCTCTGGTTTTGTCAATACCACATTATCATTTGCAGCTCATGCAATATTTCACAACCTGGATCTTCCTCACTAGCACTGGTTCTTCTCTTATGATATTGGCTTTGAGAGATTTCCGCTACCTTCCTGTAAAAGCTGCAGAGAATTTTTTTTCCCTCCAAGAATTCTTTGGCACAGCTACAAGGTCCTTAATCCAGAAGAGAGACATGCATAAATTTTAACAGAAATAACATTGAAGAACAATCTCGGTTTCATTTTGCCACTTATGCTGTAAAACACTGACAAATCAGAATGGTAGCATTTTGCATTCACTGTAAAGAGGCAAGCCCTAAGTGTCCATTTCAGTGACTTACTCCATATCCATGTACCCAACATCAATCACTGATACCTACTTCATTCTCCTGTGTTGTAAATAAATAAATAAATGATTGGTTTGTGAAGGACAGACTGAGCAAAAGCCACCTTTTGACGTTTCGTGATGTTTCTGCTACATTTTTATGACTTCATCAGCAGGGACCTACATGGTTTTTTACTACCCTCTCTTTCCTCAGTTAAGTGGATAACTTTACTCCATTAGGAAAAGTTGTTTTTTTCCCCTGTTAGATGGTGGAGGTTTCAGAGATCGGATAATAAAGAGGCAATAGAAGCTAGGAGATCCAGGAATATGCTATCATGTACTTCATGATATTTATGCTCATGTACATCTTCCATCTTAAATCTCATGGAAATTTAACAACAAATGAATGTGTCTCTAAAAATGCATACAAAAAGGGAAACGATCTGTAGAAAAAATCTGCTTGTATAAAATAAATACAAGTAAAATGGGCTTTCCATGTGGAAGAAGGAGGAGAGGCCTTTGTTATCACTTCAATTCATTTTAGTCATTACATTTCTTTTTGTTGTTAAATATTTTCTTCATCAACTTTGAGTTAATAGTATTAGGACAGATCTTCACTTGGTGTAAATCAACATGAAATCAATGGAGCTCAACTAATTCATGCCAGCTGAGAATGTGGCCCCAACTGAGTACAGCTAAGGATTTGTGCCCTTGATTTTTATATATGAAACCATGTCTCCATTCTTTGTGCTTCTCTTTAGTTTTTTGCTCCACTCTCCACTTTTAGTGAAAGGCTTAATCCTAAAAATCCTTACCCTGTCAAAAATCCCATTGATTTCATTAGGACTTTTGCCTGAGGAAACAGAGAAGGATCAGGCCCATTGCATTGGGGGGGGATGAGGGAGGAGAATTCTTATTCCCACTAAAATTAAATAAATCCGGTGTCCCTTGGTGAAAGTTCTACTCCAAAAGGTTCCTTAACAATCTACATAATTCTAAAAGATCTCCTTTTCCCAAGTGTCCCTAGCAACGGCTTAATTATTATGATGAAAAATGATTCCAGAGCTAGTGCATGTGCTCAGAAGAGATTTGCAGTCTACTGACAGAAACAATATTTTCCACACAGCTACAAATTCTCAAGCCATTTGTTTTCACTGATTTCCCTTCTATGGAAAGCAGCGTCTACCAATTTTTAGTAAAAATTTAGTTTAACTCAAATTAGGGGTGGCAAGAAAGCTTGCACAGTCAGCAGTTCCAGCATTTTGTCCAGTAAGCTCCTGCTGGGCTGAATTATTACACTTAAAAAAAAAAAAATCATTCATTGTCATAGCAACAGGCCTGTTAGTGCTCAAACTGCCAGCATTAGGATTGCCTTTTATTTTGTTGTATGTAGAAGCTGGTACCGCTGATATTTTAAGGGGCATAAATATTAGAATTTCAACAAATGTATTTCTTAAGGCGTGGAAATGTATTGCTCATACCATATTAAGTATGTTTGAGTTTTATATCTCTGATCGCTGTGCTGGCAGATAACCTCAGCAGCAACTTACAAAAATACTCCTGAAATACATAAACAATGGAGAGAAACCAATGGAATTTCTGTGTGAACTTAAAGGAATACAGGGCCAAAATTCTCTGCTGGCGTCAATCCACTGGCTTCAATGCCTGCAAAGAATATGGCACAATATATTATTTATGTGTTGCTCCATCCTCTCCCCGAGTACAGTATATTTGTAGCACCAGATTCTCTCCCCCCTTTACTCCTTATGCAATCCCACTGAAATGAAATAGCTGCAGGTTGCCCAGGCTGCAAATAAAATGATAGTTTGGCCAGAATGTTCATGGTCATTTCCTATAGTGGGCCTGATTCTCCACAGCCTTGTACTCTGAATAGTCATTTACACCAGTGTAAAGTGGGTGTCAATCACTATCAGATCAGAATAGTAGCATTTACACACACTTTGCACTCTCTGGGTGAAATTCTGGCCCATTAACTCTATTATCAAACCACTCATAGACTTCACTGGGCCAATATTTCCCCCATTGGCTCCAATTATTGGACATCAGTGGGAAGTGCTTTGAGTCACCTTTGCACTTTCCCTGTGCTCAGGCCAGCTGCTCCCCTATTTTGGTAGCAGCATAAATTAGAGCACCTTCAGAACTTCTGTTAGGCTGTCCCTGAGGCTATGCCAACAGCCAGGAACAGAGCACACCAGTCCTCCGGTCATGCCTGTTTCTCCCCCGTTATGCCCCTTACATAGGGGGCTATGAGGCGGAGTGGTGCAGCCTTTACACTGGCTGTACAGTATGAGACTCCCACTAAGAATATTCCCCCATGGCTAGGTTGACAGGCTTTAGGAGTCCTTTATGCTGCCAGAATTGCATAAAAGTCCACACAATGAGTAGAATCTTTGCATTTTGCACAGGTGTAACTGACTGCACAAGACACGAGGGAAAGAGAGTCAGTCCTGTTATACCTAATAATCCCTTTCAGACCAGGAACTGTTTTAGGCTGCCATGTTAATATTGAAAATGTGATTTTGCTATCAAATGTGACTATATAAACTGCATTGTGGGTTCCCATCTTTATTGTGTTTCAATGGTAGCATATTAACTTTTCTCAGTTTACAAATAAAACACTTTTTTTTCCCCAACTGCCAGCCTTGCAAACTCCACATGTGCTCTGGAATCAATTTAGTTCTTCCCTTTTCATCCATCATCACCTGATTCTACAGACCAAATTATGTCTTACTTACACCTGTGGAGTTTTCACAGAGCCATTTCTCAAAGTATCCATATATATAAAGTAATTATGCACTATAAAAGCTGCAAAAATGCATTTTACAAATTTGGTACATTACTTGTCTATTGAATCATAGAATTCATGGACTATATTCCACTTCCAGAGCAGGGTTCTGCAGTGCTTTGTCCAATCTAGTTTTGTCAAAATAAAAAATGTTAGTCTATTTATAATATTGTTTCTCATGCAAATTGTACTTTTTTGTTTTTAACCCTACTATTGGGTGGGGAGGAGGAAGGAAAGAAAATTGAAGCTAATGGAAAAGAAGGTTATGCTGAAGGCCATTAAACTCAATTATTCCCAGGAGAGTGGCAAAAGTCTCATTGTCTGAGGTATTTACAACCAGATTGCAAAAAACACCAAGAATATGCACTAACAGGAACAATTTTGCAGTGGCAGGGGCTCAGAAGAGGTGATTTAACTGGTTTCTTGCCAGTCTATTTGTATTGGAAGTTTGATTGAAGTCCATTGGGCAAGCTGGTGGATTGAACGAAAAGCTGCACTTATCTTTCAAAGTGACTTAATGAACCTTTCTGAATTAACTTTATTTTTCTCTTGTTTTGTGGTTTAAAGAGAGGCCTTCATAGGTTTTTTAGAAGAGTAATAATATCATTCAGATGAATCACAAACAACTGGCAATCTTTTTAATTGTTATTATATGAAATTGATACAGAGTGCAGCAGTGGACTGGCACTAAGTGGTCCAACTATTATTAAGATCTGGTCACTGTTTCCATTACAGCCCCAGTTTTGAAAAGTAATATTTCAGCTGTTTCAAATAACATTGAGCTGAAATATGTCCCACGGGTTATCAAGGTGAATGAAATATTTTTGTTCTAAACATGTCTGAAGAGAGACTGGATGGATCAGGCTTGTTAATGAGCTAATAGTTTTCCACCTCTGGGTCACGGGTTCACTGTAAAAGCTGTAACAGGATCAGAGGAGTTATTCGGAGGCCTCTGTAAAATGACAGGTAGTTTCAGTGCAGTTTCTAGTGACAAATTGTTAGGAACAAAGTCTTACCTAATGGGTGTTATATTTTCTACTAAGCTTTAAACTAAGAATGATACTCTCTATTGCACAAATGAAACAATCAATGTATTTCACTTGCATGTTAATGAAACTTAGCCTTGAATTTATGCAGGGTGTATCTATATGAACAGGTACCATGTGGCAAGTTGGGGCGTAAATCTAGCATGCTGCACACTAAGACTTGGTCTACACTACCAAACTTAAGTCAGATTTTCCATACACCTGATGTTGTTATACCAACCTAACCCCGAGCGTACGCAGTGCTGTGTCGTCAAGAGGGCTTCTCCCATTGACACAGCTACTGCCTCTTGGGGAGGTGAAGTACCTATGCTGCCGAGAGAAGCTCTTCTGTCGGAGTAGGTAGCCTCTTCACTAAGCGCTACGGTGGCATAGGATGCAGCAGCGCCGCTGCAGCGCTGTAAGCGTAGACTTGCCCCAAGTGTCCATGTGGACCCTGCTGATACGCACTAACTTTCCCTAGCGCACTTCGATGTACTGCTGTTTCAAACCGCAATATCTCAATGTGCACGATGGAACTTTAGTGTGCAGTAGCAGGACAGTTAGGGCACGGCACACTGGAGCACTGTAGATTTACACCCCTGCTGGCCACCCCATACGTGCTCATGTAGACCTACCTTTAGATTCAATTAGACTTAAAAAAAAGAAAAAGATTACAAAGACATACTTGGAAGAAATATCTCCAGATCAAAGATAATGTTTGAAATTGTTTAAAATAATGAATAATATGGCCCCAATTCTGTGATCCCTCAAATGGGTGCAACTCTAAATGATTTGATTAGGAGTTGTACCCATTTGAGCAAGGGCAAAACTGGGCCCTATATGTGTAATTTGAGATAGCATTCTGTCTCAGGAAATCAACTTATTAATAAGAAACTTTATACCTGCTATGGAATTCCTGGGGTTGTCTTAACAATGCTATAGAAAAGAGTGTATTTGATTTTGTTTCCCTTAAGGGCATGGCTGGCAGTCCCATCCTGCTCCACTAAAATCACTGGAAAGACTTCTATTGCTGTTTCAAGTAGGCAAACATGAAATAAAATATGAAACATGACATGAACTGGATAACCATCCAAACCCTAGTAATGTTGAAGTAACAAACTCTTGTCAAGGGAAATGTATACAAATTCAATTTGCTATAGTCTTCTTGTCTCCGAAAAGAGATAAATCACCATTGTATGTGAGCTCGCACCCTGTCAGCAGTAAATAGCATTTCTTATGTAAAAGCTAGACACATTTATTGACACAGGTAAGATCTAAAGCCAAAATGGTTTGTCTAACAAAATGAGGAAATAAACGGAGTCTTTGCAGTGTAGCAGGGTTGGTATGTCCCTCCATTATCCTTTTCTCAGTTTTTAGACAAATATCTACTTCAAAAGAAATGCATTTTACAATGAGTGACTTAGTAAAAAAAATTATATTGCACTGTGAAGAGTGGCCACTGTGAAGAGTGGCTTTGCCCGCTTCTGCTGCGTCTACTTTCCTGTTATAAGTTCCAGTGGGGTAGCCATGTTAATCTGTTTTTAGCAAGACAACAAGAGTCCTGCGGCACCTTAAAGACTAACAAATTTATTTGGGCATAAGCTTGCGTGGGCAGAAACCCACTTCATCAGATGCATGTTCTCCTGTGATAGAGTGTCAATGTCAAGGAGTGGGGTGAGGGAAAGGGGATTCCATAGGAAAAGTGGCTGCATGCTGTGGAGATGTTACTTCTACCTTTTAGCCCTGTGTCCAGTTTCCAACAATATCTGTCCATGTCAATAGAGGGGAGCATACGATTCATACAGTTATATTTATGTCAGTATATTACATGTGAGGAGTGATGTTGTGTTTAGCCATAAAATGAGCCTAATCCAAGTGCACTCCCACTCATCAGACCCTTGAAGTACCTGGAAGTTCTGAATTATCTCCTATATTGGCTAGGGAGGAACTCCCTGGCATTATCTTCCCTAGGTTGTCTCTTTGCACTGTGAAATCCCTGGAGGAGGATGGAGTGGTGTAGCTACCAGCAAGGCAGTCATGGCAGCACAGATCTAAAGCAAACCATGCTTCCATGGGAAATGGAAGCCCTGAGCAGAAGTTTGGGAATGCTGGGGCTCGTTGGTGCCATTAGTTGTCCCTGTGGAGCTTTAATTTTGTTTTTTTATATGTATTGTTTTTTTTAGATTCTATCTCCTGCTTTTTCCATGGACCAAAAGTACAGGACAGTGGAACACCCCTAACAGAATGATCAAGAGAAAACTGTAGGGTGAGGTTCAGTTTCCTGGCATATTACTCTGTATGAATAATATTCAGCATATTTACTATCACATTTATTTCCAGTATTATAGTTCAAACCGTTTTCCAAACATTGGTGTTTTTGGTGCTGGTGTATCTGTGTGTATGTGGTGAGGGTGAGGGGGGTTCATTCCAAGTATTCTATTTACCTACTTTTCTAGGCATACTTTGTCTATATGACCGATTACTGATTAAGATAGATTTGGGACTCTATTTAATTATCACTGCTTAGTGTGTTTTGTTTATTAGCAGGGAACGTATGATTTGTAGGACATTTCTAAAATGGAGAAAAACTGGATAGAAGTGATTTATAGCTAGTGGGTAACCTTCCTGTAGGCTGTCTTTCTTATACAGTCCATAATTAATGGTCTTCCAATGCAATATGTGCATTTTAAAGTAACCACAGACAAGTACAGACCTAGCCTTGTTGCTTATTTTAGTTCCCTTCTTTGTACCTGTTCAGAAGGAAAATTGATAATGCATATTCAAATTATTACTATGGGAACACAGAACATAAACTGATAACAAACTAAGTATAAAGACCTCACTGGTCTGATGGCTATTTACACTTCCTAAAAGGTAAAATTCTTCAACATTTTGCAGTGCTGGCAAATGTGTTGTTTTTCTAATCTCTGTTTAGATATTAGTTTTAGTAAACACTAACAATGAGCTAAAAGCTCTGAGTATCAGACTGGTGTCTGAACACAAGAATGACAATTATGTGTGATCTATTAAATAGCAGGTTTCCTAATTGCTGCCTTCTCTGCAAAGAGCAGGCTGCTAAGTCTAAGAGATGGCTTCTGTAGTCTTCAGCTCAAAGAGCTATAATCAGATTTTGCTTTCCGGGCCTGACCCTGGGAAGTTCTGAGTCCCCTTTACCTCTATTGAGCAGAAAATGCTCAGCACTTTCCAAGATCAAGTCTTGTGTTTGGGAGGAGGGTAGTGAAGGGAAGGGAAGAATATCTATTGACACAATAGCACACCTAATGCCAAAACAGAATAAATCTTGCAAAGAGGTTCAGTTTTTCTTTAGTTGATGTCTCGCAGTTTCCTCCTGTCTTTATGGTTCCACATCAAAGGGAATGAGGACGGTGTCCCTGTGGCTATACTCACCGACCCACTGCTGGGAGATGATTAGAGGATAAATTAAACTGACTTTGAAAGTTGGCATGGGGAATGTGAAAAATTGGTAGCTGTATGTATTTGTCTCACCGGAGTATTTTTTTCCCCCTCACCTTTCCCTCAGCCTGTGTTTGTTCTGTAATCATGTGTGTGGCTTCTGAATCGGTAACAACACAGTTGGAGAAAGCTCAGAAAGGAATGAGTAAAGATTACCAACAGACATGCAATAGCACATTGGCCTTAGTAGTGCTATTTATCTACCAGCTTTCTGTTCATACCTGACCAGACATAGGAGGAGGTTTGATTTTTAAGGCTAAGACATCCTGCATTGGCAGGGTGGATGGACTAGATGACATCATAGGTCTTTTCTCTTTCCTACCTCCAATTTCTGTAAATCTTCAGGACCAAAATGGTCAGTCTTTGACCATAGTGTGAAATAAACCATATAGTTCGGTTTCATAGGTCATTAGAGTGTAACTTAACCAAGAAAGTTTGGTAAGAAATATTTATTTTCTGCAGATTTGTTCTAATATAACCCTATATATTACAAAGGCCCCTGAACACAACAATAAAACCTTAGTTGCTACCAAGATCAGAACCCATGGTGTTAAGCACACACATCGTATGAGAGTCTGTACTCAGAAGAACTTATGACCCAAATAGAAAACAGATGAAGAGTGGGAGGGGAAGAAGTAGTACAAAAAGGTGGAAGTGACTTGCCAAAGGTTAAATAGGAAGTCAGTAGCATAGCTGAAAAAAGAACCCAGGCCTCCTAACTCCTAATGTCCTAGCCATTAGTCCAGGATGCCTGGCTGTAGAATTTGTTACTTATCAACTCCTTTCCAATATACCTTTTCCTATTTAATTTACAGAGTAATGTTTTATCCATGCAACCATTTTATTTTCACTTTAACGTCTTATAACTGAATGCATCGCAGTCTTTCATGGCAGTATTTACTTTTCAAACAAATTCCCTTACAACTGACTGCAGTAAGTCAGTGCCTAATATCGAATGGCAAAAAAATATTCATTTATTTCTCTCAAGTGGTGGCTAGGATTGTGCAAACATAAAGTTTTGTGGGTAAGGCTCTGGACAGAAATCTGGGTTCAGTTCCTAGCTCTGCCACAGATTTCCTGTGTATTGTCATGCTTAATCACTTGATCTTCTGGGCCTTGTTCCCCATCTGTAAAATGAAGATCATGATACTTTCTTTCTCCCTCCCTCTGTCTATTTAGTTTGCAAGCTCTTCAAGGTAGGGAATGTGCCTTCAGATGTGAATGTGAAATCCTTAGCTCAATGGAACCATCTGAGGTGCACAATGGGCTCCCACTGGGGCCACTAGGGTGCTCTTGCAATACCTATACATAGCAGTACAAATGTCAGAAAGCCCATACCCCAACATGAAAGTCCAGGGGTCTGATACTAAATTACCCTGCTATTGCCATTTAAAAACATAAGCTGCAGTGTTTTAGTATTAATTAATGAAAGCGAGAGCATGAGAGCAGTAGTTAGATCCAGCCAAAGTGCAGACAAAAGCCCAACAAGCTTCAATAACACTTCAATCCCTAGCGGAAATAATTGCCCTATTATCCAGCTTATTGCCCTATTATCAAATAATTGCCCTATTATCAGGACCTTTACTAAGATTATATATTTACCATGTCAAATTGTGATTTTTCTGATGCACATTTTTTGATGTTCACTTGCCAAAAATTGGTTGAAATCTCAAAATTCATTCTGATTTTGACCTAATTTGGATCTAATCGAAGGTCTTCATTGATGATAAGCTAAACAATAGCTTCTTGTTTCTCCTGGTCCTTCAAATGTTTGCTTTGTGTCAAGAAATTAACTCTCTCTGATGCCTTCCCTTCTTCTGTTGTTCGTCTTGTCTCTCCAACCTTACTCCCTGCATTATGGCTATTGCCAACAACTCCCTTTGCCTCTGGCACATTCTCTGGTTTTCTAGATTATGATACTGTCTTCCACATTCTTTAAATAAAAAAAAACCCGGCAAAACAACCACCTACCTCCCTTCATCCTCCACTTTCCATGCCAGGACCTGGTAACTGTTCATTTTATAGTCAAGTGATTGAAAGAAATATCTGCTTTTCATCTCTACAATCACCTCTTACACAATTGTATTCTTCGGAGATTTCAATTAGGCTTCTCAGCTGGTCATAGCACAAAAGCCGATTTCCTCTGTAGTTGTGATGGGCTGATTTAAAGTATCCTATGCACAAAGAAAATGTTTTTAGAAAAGATGAAAGAACTATCTTGCCATATTCTAGCATCTACCCTTTTGCCTCTTCACTGCTCAACTTACCTATCAACACTCTAAACACCCATGGTCAGACTGTCAGTGCCTTCCTCATGTTGAACGGTACCTTACACCATGAGTAGTCCCTCTGAAGTCAAAGAGGCGTCTGGTGGAATAAGACATTTGTGATGTTTATTTGTACTGGTTTTCAAAAGCTTCCAACACAGATCACAGCCCCATTGTGCTAGGCAGTGTACAAACACGTAGTAAGAGCCTTAAGAGTTTACATATACATAGGCAAAAGAGACAAAGGATGGGAGAAAGGAAATATTATCATCCCCATTTTACAGCTTTGTGGTGTATTTGAAAACTCTAAGTGAATTGTAGGCTGTCCCTTTAATTTGTAAGGTGTCTCTGGTGCTGGTCCTGATTACAGGCTAGGGGGCTCTTCAGAGAAGCATGTGATCAGAGACAATCTGGAAAGAGCCAGTTAGAGCAAAGTGGGATAAGTTGTGCCCCTGCCTAAGGGAGCAACCTGCTTTCCTTTTCTCTTTTTTGGTCCTTTTGTCTTAAAGTTCTGGATTTTAAGAAATAAAGTAGTGTTATGTTGCAACCTTCTTAAAATAATGTTTTATGTTTTTGTTTAACTTCTCTGTTTTGTATGCCATGAACATAACATATTTCTCCTCCTGGGCTTTCCCAAACTCTCCTTTCTAGGCGGCTTTCCTTAGTCTTTCCTCTTATTTTTCTTTCAGCTACCTTGTTGATTGTATTGTTTTGAGCAGGAGGAGCAGCTCATATATGTTGCAGTCACTGGGCAGGAACAAGCTGCATTCACCATCATATGAATGGCTAGGTGACATTTTAGGAGCTTGAACAGGGTAGTGCACAGGGCCACTTTCATCCTCCTTTCCAAAGGAGGGAGAAATAACATCATGGGAAGCACCTGAGAAGCCTTCTGAATGCTCCTGGCAACTTCTAGCTTAGGCAATACCAAAGATGGAAGAAACTTCCTCTACTCAACAACAGTTAGCTTGTTAATACTCAGGAATTACCCAGAATCCTCCATGTTAAAGGACTAGTTTTTTTTCCTTTTATCTCAAAGAAAATAAAATTCTAGCTCTATAAAGGCTGTTAAAAAAACGAACAAGCAACCCTGGTACTCAATATTATCCTATTGCCACAACACCCTATTCTTGGAAATAACATCTTAATTTCAACAACAACAACAACAACCCCACCAAATCAAGCAATAATTACCCCAACAAGGATGCTGTAGTCTTCAACAAAGGTGGTTGTTGATAGATGACATTTCCTAGTATACTACAAGCTCAGATCAAATGTCATAGGTCAAAATGATATTCTCGAGATATAAAAGGATCATCCTCTTGCCATACCATCCCTCACATAAGGAAGTGCTAGTCCTGAGGAAGACACAAAGGCAAGTAGCTAGAGGGTCCAAAGCCTCATAGTAGATTAAAACATTCTATTGGTTGCTGCTGATGCTTTGCCCTTCTCCTTGAAAATGAATGAAACATGCAATATATGGACCATGCTGCCCTCTTGGATGCCACCATCACTCTGCGCATATTTCTGGTCCACTGCATGTCAAATCACTGTGATATGTGAACCTTCACTGCAGCTCCTACCATCTGAAACAGCTTTGCTGCATCACTCTGTTATCAAGGTATGACTGAAAGCTTCTGTTTATCCACCTTACAAGATCTTTATACCATTGATGTCTGTAAGTCACACTACATACTCTCTCTGTCTGTCTTGTATTCAATGTTAAGCTTCAATTTGTAAGAGAGATACTATATTAATTAGAGTTGCATTTTATTATTTCTCTCCAGAAATCCATCTGGCCAGAATTCTATAAACAACAAATTTCTTTGTGTTGTCATCATCATTTCCTTCTTTTTAGAACAACCTACAGAAAAAAAGAATGTCAAGCTGAAAAAACAATGGAGACATAAAAAATATGTGAGTTTACATCTGAAATTTGTGCTCACCATCACTGAATGGTAAAAATCTAAATCTGTTTAATATCAACTGAACTAGCACTTTTCCCGATTCACTCCCAGGCCCTTAAACTGTGGTGACTTTAATTTGAACCCTAGCAGAAGTAACAGTATAAAAGAGTTAAAATTGAGAATTTTTTCTGGGCAATGTCCAAACCACAAACTTAGCCCACAGCACCTGCTTTCTACTGAGTCCTTTGTTATAACATAAGATTTGTGCTACCAGTACACTTAACTGCTTGGTACCACTAGGTCTGAGTTTACAATACAAATAGATTATCTTATATAAACACAAATACTCAATAATGTAAGAGGTCTGTGGGGAGTGAAAATGGCAAAATAATGTTTCCAAAACGTTATGAGACAATGCTGCATATAAGAAATCAGGCCTTCAACAGGCTAAACTCTAAGATATTTATCTTCTTCTCATGCAAGTACATCCAAGGTTACTTCTCCAAATTTATATTTCTCCTTTATTTCATAATATTATACTCTAATCCTCTACATTAATGTGATGCAAGGTCTGTAATAATAATGGAAATCTTGGAAAACAGTGTAGGATGCTGTTGCCTGATTTAGAAGGTTTCTGCTAATACTTTCCAGATTTATAGGACAGAAATGTCATTGTGCAAAATAGATTTGGGAAGAGGCTTTGAATAACTACTAAAAACATAGTTTAAGGGAAAATTTGTGTCCATTCAGTATTTATTTTCTGTGATTCATCTAAAAGTAAAGTAAATATACTGATTGCAGATTTATGTATAGGGTTGTTTTGTATTATATTTCATTATTTGTGCTACCCTTGGGGTTTTAACTAAAACTGGGGTTCCATTCAGAATATAAGAACAGCCACACTGGGTAAGGAGACTGGGCTATATGGACCATTGGTCTATCTTCTGAGAGTGTCCAATACTAGGTGCTTCAGAGGGAATGAACAGAACAGGTAATCATCAAGTGATCCATCTCTTGTCACCCATTCCTAGCTTCTGGCAAACAGAGGCTAGGGACACTTCAGAGCATGGTTTTACATCCCTGTCCATCCTGGCTAATAGCCATTGATGGACATATCCTCCAGGAACTTATCGAGTTCTTTCTTGAACCCTGTTGTAGTCTTGGTCTTTACAACATCCTCTGGCAAAGAGTTCCACAGGTTGACTGTGATTGTGCTAGAGGGTGTATAAACATATGGTAAGAGAAAGACTGTACCCCAAGAGTTTATTATCTAAATAGACAAGACGGTGGGAGAAAAAATGAATCCATACCTATTTTACAGATGAGGAATAGAGGCACAGAGCAGTCAAGTTACTTCCCCAGAATACCTCCCTCACAAAGTAAGTTTGTGGCAGAATCAGGAATTGAAAGTTTGTGGCAGAACCAGGAATTGAATCCAGATCTCTGAGTCCCAGTTCAAGGCCTTAATAACAAAAATGCCTCTCCTTTTTTCTTATATCCTTCTATGCTATTTGTGTTGCATGGATGATCAAGCAGTTTGCAGAACTTCTGTGGACTAATCTCTTCAAACATTCTTTCACTCGAACACTTGAGATGTGCCAGAATGGCTTGGAACAGTGTTCTAGCACTTTTCTGGGGAGCCAGAATGCCATTCCAACACTTTTTTGGGGAGCTCCTGTACTCCTTGCTCCTTGGTGTGTTCCTGTACTTTTGGTAAGTACTTCTGGTACCATGCCGTTCCAGGACTTTTTATTTTTTTAGAACTTGGGCACTGTTTCACTCTGAACAATATTTAATATTAGCTCTCCAGTAAGGAATTACATGTTTGATATCCTGGAAAGTCATTTTGACTTCCCTTTATTAGGTCCTACCAATAGAATCTTCTAAGGAAAAAAGAAAAGGGCAGAAAAAAATACCATTATGAATTTGAAGCTCATATTAGAAACATCAAATAAAATAGATAAAACAGTACAGTCGTGTTTCATTGACCTCCAAATAGCACTTAAGAATCTACCAATACAAACTGCTCAACCTATCAAGTTCAGTAAAGATTGATGAATATGAACTCCAAGTAATAAAGCAATTATACTGGACTCAGAAGCCGATTATAATGGGAGATGCAAATAAAAATCTAATAGAGATCAAGAGAGGAGTGAGACAAGGTTTGTATAATGTCACTGATTTTATTCAATATTCATAGTGACTATCTGATTAAATTAATCGAACAGAAGGTAAGTATTAAGATGAAGGCCTAATGAAGTTAGTGGACGTTTTATGTGAATATGGCAACATTGGAATGTGGACAAAACAAAAACTATGGTGATTGTCACACCGTCTGGAGTGGCTCATAACCATGAGTGCCTACCTCAAGGCAGGCTGTCAAAAACAAGGCAGGGACCCCAAACTGGAGGTAAGTTACATATTTAGATTTCACCAACCCAGTAACAAATGTGAACTCGTGGATCACTATTTTAATCTTATCATGGAGATACAAACAGTCCCCTTAGGCTCTCCAGTCTATCTTGCCACCCAGGCAAGCTGGACTTAGTGATAAATGGTCACTTATGCCAAAAATCACACCACATTCAGTTTGCTTCCAATCCCAAGAGACCAGTCACCTTCCCCAGATCAACTGGTATCCTAGATCGTACACCAAAGACAACATCTTTAGCCAATTCTGTAATACACTAACTAAAGGTTTATTAACCAGGAAAAAGAAATGAGACTTATTTACAGGTTAGAGCAAGCAATCTTATAACACAAATGAGTTGCAATCTAAATCCTAAGTGACAGAGTTATAGTGATTTGTCAATTCAAAATGTCTTTTTTCAGGGCTGACCCATGCGAAACAACGTGAGGATCTTTATGCTAATATTTAGGAATCCTTGCCCCTCAGAGTCCAGACAGTATCAAACAGCTCCAGTTTCTTCTTGTCAGGGATTTTTATCCCTTCCTCTCCAGAGTTCAGAATTGATGGGATGAGTTCATGCATTGGTCTCTCCTTCCTGGAGGGAGTTTGGAATGGGAAAATGTACAAAATTCCAGTGAATGCCACAGCCATACAATAAGTGAAAAATTATTGCTGCCTGGGAAGCATCATGATGAAAGATCGGATATTGAAGTCAGCTCCAGAATAGCAAGAACTAAAGGGACATTTTGGAAGAACGAACATCTAATGAGAAGGGACATAAATCTGAAGACTAAATTCCAGCTCTTAAAAACTCTAGCCTGTGTTAAATTATGATCGTGAAACATGAACATTCACAGAGTCAATAATAAAGAAATTACAATCCTTTGAACTATGGTGTTATAGAAAAATTCTGAAAATCTCATGGATAGACTGTGTAATCAAAGAAAAAGAATTGGAGATTATTGGGACTCAGCAAACCCTAGTCAAAGATCTTAGGAAAGGAAAGATTTGATTTGCAGGGCACATTTTAAGAGGTCCAGTAGTTGAAGCACTAGACGGCAAAGTTGATGGAAGCAGAACACAAGGCAGAAAAAGAAGATCTTGGATGGATGGTGTGGTGGATTAAAAGAACTATTTATCCACAAAAGGATTAGCAGAGGATCATATAGAATGGGTTACCATGCAACCCTCCAATAATGGAGATGCTATGTAAGAAGGGAAAGATTCAGTACTACTTGGGGGCTTGCCTACACTTACAGCATTGCAGCAATGCTGCTGCAGAGCTTAATGAAGATGCTGACTACGCCAACGGGACAGCTTCTCCTTTTGGCACAGGTACTCCTCCTCTCTGAGAGGCGATACCTAAATTGATGGAAGAAGCCCTCCCATCGACATAGCGCTGTCTACACTGGGGTTTAGGTAGATGGTGGATTTTCCATACTCTTCAGCGATGTAGTTATACCAGCATAAATTTATTATGTAGACCAAGCCTTAGTCTGTCATTACAGGCTTTTCTGAGGCTTGGTTTTCAGTTAAAGTATATGTTTCCTAACCCTGAATTAAAGTATAACACATAACACATCTTTTCATCTGGCATTTCTTTAATTTGCTTTCTCTGTATCATTATCTACTTTAGCACTGCAGACAGTCAGACTCCTCAAAAACATTTCATAGAAAACTAAGGAGTTCATATTTAAAAAAAATAAGAACAAGAAATGATCACTTAGATAGTAATCATTTAAAGATCCTCATATTTTCATTGAGCTTCGAAGCCAAATCAGTTACTGAAACCCGATTAATTTTTTTTCCATATAACATTATAGGAGTTTATAATCATGTATTTTAGGCACATTATAGGATCACATTCTGTAGTGCTTACTGACTGATATTTAAACATACTTTTCTTGCTCTTTGCATTTTTTATCAACTTGGCTACAGGCTATGGCTTTTAGGTTTGCAGATTTTGGGTACAGTGGGAGGGTTTAATTAGGTACATCATTTTCTCAAGAGCCCAATTAAAATGGAGACTAAATGGCTCAGTATAATACCTATAGACTTTGTTAACAAACTCCTAATCAGAGCACTGGATCGGTGGTGGGGGAGAAAAAGAGAGAGAAAAACCCTGAGGTGTTAGTATTCAGGAGTGAAAAACTGACAATTATTCCATGGATCATGTGCATCTTTCTCTCCAACAGAAGGGATGGGCAAATTGGCCAGACTCATTCTGTCTCTGTTTTCTGCATGAAACATTTGGAGCAAATTAAATCTTGCAGCTGTACAATGAAAAGTAAGACAAATGTTCAAAAACCTGCCAGTGTTTTGAGAGAGAGAGAGAGAATGGCATATGATTTGAAACCTAGCCAGTTTGTTTTACTACATTTATTCATGTCTAGTGATGCAAGTCCAGCAGGGTACCTATCTTCTCTTTTTTCTCTCCACATGGGTGTTTCTTACATTGTTTTAAATTAACAAAACTGACTACACCCAATTTTTATATATTTAACTACACAAATATTTGTACATCTTGGGACCAATAAAACATAAGGCCAACACAGCAATTAAATCAAGATGAGTGAAGTCATAAAAAATCCCCTAATTTTCAGACAGTTCACAACAGTTTTCATTGTGGTCTGTTTTACCTATACCTCTTTATTTAAAACAATAATAAAATTTTAGCCAGCACAGAAGCTGTTTTCTAGTAAAATGTGTTTTAGACTGTACTTACAGATTTCTGGAATTCTTTATTTATCTATTTGATTATAAAGCCATTAATGGTCAGTCTCAGACAGTCGTGAGAACAACCAACGGATTAACACATTAGCTTTGTCTAAACTAGGAAAAACTTTCTAAGTAATGGGGTAGTTAATCACTTGGCACAGGTTACTTAGGAAGGTTGTGGAATCTTAACCTTCAAAACTTAGAGGTTTTTAAGAACTGGCTAGACAAACACCTAGCAGGGATGGTCTAGGTATACTTAATCCTGCCTCAGTGCATGAGCTAGACTAGATGACCTATTGAGATCCCTTCCAGCCCTACATTTCTATGATTCTGTAATTAGTTAACACATATTAACATCACAGCTTAAATCCTAGTTTAAACAATGTCCTCTTGTGCGGTGACATATCCCTTTCTGTGTCTTCTGTGCACAGTTCTGCTGATCCGTTTTAGAAGCACTGTCCTGAGGCCCTCCAACATCTACACGCTTCCTTGGGATGTATACAGCAGTTTCAGAGAATGAACAATGTCCCTTCTATTGCCCCTTCCATTCCTATTGTTCCCAAGCCTTGTGCAGTGGCTTTAAGGAGGGAAGATGAATGTGCCAGTATCCAGGCTCCCATTGTTTCCCAGCCCCGTAAAGAGGCCATGTAAACATCTGGCAGAGAAAGGGGTGCTGTGCCTCCACAGGTTCCTAATATTTCCAAATTCTGTGCAGCAGTCTACAGAGAAATGAATGGGAGTTCCCTGGCACGCCCTTGGCTCCTGTAGCAACCTGGTTTCAGGCAGGGAAAGCGGACACCCTTCTGGCCTCAGACTCAGCAGCAGCAGATTGTCTGCTCTTGCGACGCTGGTAAAAATCTATGTTTTAAAGCTTATGTTTTTCTTGTAATGATAACAGGTAAAAGCTTTTCAAACTTGAAATGTGATTTCCTCCCCCTCTCCCCTGGTTGACAGTATCCCTTTAATTATTTCTCACTCACTCCAGAGGAAACATGAATTCAATTTATTGTGCAAGGACATTACTTTGTGTTCTCTGCTACCTGCTGTTTCATTATATGTCTGCTAGAAAGCTTTCAGAATTCATTTTCTTTTCATTACGTGGGTGTTATTTTTAGTTAAGCATGAAACTGGCTGTTCCACTTGCAAGAAGGAGTGGAAATACAGAGTCCATGCACTTCCTTTTCTTTGTGAGAAAGGGGTTGACAGTCTAATTTAATTACCATTTACCTGCTTCTGTTTAAAAGGTAACTTGAGGCAAGGAGTCACTGATCTAATTTTCTAGCTTGCTGCATATTTTGTGTTTCATGGTCACTTTTCAATATCCAGCAGAGCTGATCCTGTTATCGATACTGACAAATGTTGTTTTCACCCATTACCAATATTGCTAGTGCAGAGAAAAGGAAAAATTAAATGCTTAAAAATAAAGTCCACTCACCTGCAGTGAAACTCATTCCACTTACCCAGTGGGTCTATGTGGAAGATTGCAGAAAATTTGGAGAGCTGATATCCATCCCTGAATGCACGTGAGTATGCAGCGCTGACTTTGCAGCTGCTATCCATTCTGTGAATTGGATCGATGTTGCAGCCCCTTCATGCCAGCTGTGTGGGTTGTTGCATCCACTGGATCTATTTAAATGCAGATCCTATGGTCTTAGAACACCCCCCATTACAGCCTTTCCATGCCTACCTATGTGGGTCCCTTGCAATCACACTTTCCATTGTATGTAGCAGGTGTACAGGCATCCTCGCCTAGCCTCTTCATCTGTGGTCCTCCTATGCAGCCCCTGTGTGGGGCTGAAGTAGTACAGAAGGGCTTGTACTGGTTCTTCATGCCACATGTGAATTTCACCCCTAATCAGCTGTTCAATGGTAAGTTGTATCACAAGCAGGAGAAACAGGAGTTAGCTTGGTACTTACTTTTAGGCATTGGCAAAATTAATTGGAAATATTTTCATTTATATCTGAAAATATTTAACCTGTGGAAAAAAACTAAATCAACCATAAGTGATGTTAGTTGCTTTGTTTGAAAAATAAGCCAGAAAAATAAATGAGTTCAACTATGTTTTGGGAGCACAGTAATATGGCTTGACTAATTTTCAGAGGAACTACATCATAGTACTTCTCTTTTTAAATTATATTTAATAGTAGAGAGCATACATGAATGAAATCAGTATTTGGTGGCATTTTGAACATACTGTTTTCAACTAGTCCTGTGAAACCTTTTTGGTTCAGTGTGTATAATTATATAGAGGGATACATAAGCAGTTACGGAAACATGCATTTGTCTGAAGATGCACACGTGTATTTGTAGCCTTATTATTCCTTTCAGCAGTCACCGAATGCCATTTGTACTTATTTCTTTTATTAAGCTCAAAATTTTCCTTGGCTTTCTCAAAAGTCTGAACAATTCTGGTAAAAGCAAATTATGTCGACCAACTTTTCATCATTAAAGAAGGGAGTTGTACTACTTCGAGCAAACCTTATTATTCAGGCAATTTTTTTATTTTTCTCTTTTTTATTACAAACCAGTATTTTTACAGAGAACTAATGATGGAGGATTCCTCTCCTATAGTCTTCTACTTTAGTTATATCTTGTTTATTATTTTCTTTTAGTTAATGCCGCACTGAATTGTTACCATTCACCAGGGGAAACAAACATCAGATGTTTTCCTACCACACAAGTGAAAATGAATGTGGAGGTCTCATACTATCTGTTCACATCACAACCCAGTATGCAGGCTGGCATGAATGGCAGTTTCTGCTTATGAGAAACCCAGGACTGATGCAATAGAAGTGATGCAGGTCTGGATTAAGGTGCACTGGCAGAGAAGTATGGGGAATTTATACAGTGTCTGCCTGCATTATTCTGGAGTCAGGACCAGGCTAATAACCCTTCACTTTCATAAACACTATATTCAAACTAAATGTATTTACCCTATGGAGATAGTAATTTGAATATCTTTTACCCAAGTTTGTCTCAGCAGACTCAATATGATCATATTTCTTTTATTAAATTCCCCTCTCTAGTCATGAATATTTTTAATTTGATTATTTTCTTTGTCTAAGCTTCAGTTTAACTAAAATATTATTTTCTGATCAGAATTGTTGTGTAAACAGATATATTATTTTATTTATACTTTTCATTTTCAACTGCAATCCCAGATAATTCAGTAGCTCTAATGCTGTTAAAATAATTTGAAACAAAAATTGTATACTAAGTTTGTCTATTTTATTTTCCATGTTTCCAGTTGTATTTGTGCTTCGGCGTACCTTGTTCTGCTAGATCAGGGGTTACAGCCTTCAATACTCTACATTGACAGTTGCATAATTTAATAAGTATTCTAATGCAAAGTAATCAAGGGCCAGATTGTGACACCTCTTAGCGGATTGCGTCTTTCTCTTGCAACTAGTTCCATTGACTGCAATTGGGACTACCTGTGCCTCATGCATGAGGGTATTAGACTCTGTCCCCAAGTAACTTGCTTATTCTTCCAAACAGAGGGAGTTTCACGATCTTTTTGCTTAATGCATTTATCAGAAGGCACTCGGATACTACGGTGATGAGTTGGTATAAGAACCGGTACAGAATAGAATAATTCTATTATCTAATTTCAGACTGATAATTTGATTTCATTTTTTATTTAATTAGCTTTGTGTTTCATGACACATTCAGTGTTTGAATTGTCTTTGAAGTGTTCAAACTCATTGAAATGATTAGAACAGCTCCCATTATTATAACATCCTATTTTCCCTCAGAATTATTTGACATTTTACTATTTGGCTTGAAAATTTCAGTGCTTGCTCTCTGTCCTGATATGATTTTCATTCTTTTTTTTTTTTTTTTTTTTGCAGAAGGTGTGGAAGGAAGGTGGTGGAGTAATACTATGGCAAATAGACATGACACAAAAACCTGAATAAATAGCTGAAAAGATAGATGATTGAGGAAAGCCTTTGAACTATGACAAGGTGAAAAAAATTATCAGGAGGACTAATTGCTGAGTGAGGTACTGCTCAGTGGGTGACAGATGTACTGCAGCTCTTTTACACCACTCTGGCCTTTTATCCAGAATAAATGGGCCAAAGTGGGGGTGAGAATCTCACCCCTCTTCCTTCCACTTTTTCTTCAAATGGATCTACATTTGAAAAAACGTTTTGCAATTTAACAGTGTTATTTTTAGGTTTTAAAAAACATGAAGCTCTTTAAATAAAAAGCAATTGATAATGACAATGAAAAAGTCAGCCAACCATTTAGTAACAATCCCCTCCAAAAATCAGTGAGGAAAGAGAAACAAACAAAAAATGATCCTGAGGTTCAGTTGAATTTACGGTAACAGTGCACAGAACTCTGAAAAAAATCTGTGATTACTGGTTTATAAAATGCCCAGGGCAAAGTCTAATGTTCATAAAAGCTTTTGTCTTGCAAATTTTAAAACAGTGTGATCTTTGGGCTTTGTTAATTCACCTTCATAAGATAACAAACCATTTAATAACATGAACTTTGCTTTGTTTCTTTGAATTGCACTTCAGGCTTACAAAAGTGTGGGCCTGGTTTTTAAAGAGACCTCATTTCTGCCCCCAAATTAGCATACACAAGTAACATATATGCCAAAATATCAAGTAGCTAGATATTGACCTATTTAGTTTGTACTCTGAGGGGGTTGGAAGAATTAATGATTTTGTATGGAAAATGACTGACTCAAATTTAAAGGACTTTTTTGTAAAGTGGGCCAAATATTATCTTATGATTAGGCCACTTGATAGCTGATAGAAGGTGTGTACGTCCTTGAAGCCTAGGGGGAAGAGGGCAGCTTGAGGGATTTGAGAAGATACTGGGAGTTTAAGCAAATATAGATTTCCCTTTGGAGCTTCAGGTTCTTTAGAACACACACTTCCAAGTGAACACGTTTTGTATAAGAGCCAGTCTCTGCAAGGCTTGTAAATCCATAACAAAGATGTGATATCCTGAGGCAAGATAAGAAATGAAGATATCTGTAGCTAGAGCCAGCAACAACCTCCATCAGCACTGATTCAATTTAAGTGGCTTTTGTGGAATGGACACATCAGAATGGAAGACCAATGAGTTATGAAATGTGTTTACCAAGAAATGGTCAGAGATCACCAAAACTTCAGTGGTGCAATCAGATTGCCAGTGATGGACATAAATTGAATATCCAGCCAGACCACCTTAAGGATCTAGCTAGAGATTGATCCAGGTGACGCTTGATCTGCAAGGAGGCTATGCCTTTTTTGAGATTTGCCATGATGATGATCCTAAGACAGTCTATTTAGAAAAGAGTTTTTGAAAAGAAAGAGTAAAGCAAGACAATGTTAAATGGGTCTTTCTAATTCAGAGCTCCCATGATTCATGAACCTTAGCAGGGAGTGGAACAATTAGCACAAATTGTGCCTTGTTTAACTGGAACATTTCAGAGACTAACTCCTTTCTGAGATGGCTGATTTTATAGAAGTCACATTTTTATATAGCCAGTTTTTTTCTAACTTTTCCTTTTTTAACATGTGAAAAGGTGTTGGATTGGATTGATATTGCTGCTTAAAAGAGACCAACAGTTGGTGAAAAGTTAAAAAACTTAAAACTTGCCATGCATAGACAGAGGAGAAAACTACCAGGAATAAAAAACATGTTATCAAAGCATGGGCTGCTTTTGCTTACTTGATAAGAATTGTTAAAATCTAAGCCAAACAGGCAAACTGTCTCCTTTGCACTTGATGTGGTGTACTGGCAAAAAAAGATAATTTTAAAATAAGATTTTTGTTCATGGATTCCAGTGAAATAAAACAACTGCTTTCATTTACTTTTATTATTATTTATGTTACTGTCTGAAACCCAAGTGGCTTAACATAATTTCAGGTTTATTAACAATTTTTGCCAAAAGCAGAGGAAAAACTTTAACCATAGCTTCAATACACAGATAAAATATACCCACAATAAGCCTGAGCTTTAGACTGGTGTAACACCATGGTCTTTAGTTACACCTGATTGACATCAACATTTCCATTGCCCTCCACTCCCCAATAGCTGGAGGCTTACTGAAAGGGGGGATAACTGAATTGGGGTCCAGGCATGATGTGGATTGGATGAGTGAGAATCATTCTCATAGAGCTCATATTATGTAAATAAATCTACAATGTCAGCAGCTTGATATCGAAATCAATATGAATGAAAGCTAAGAACTTACATAAAAATCTGTAGAAAGTAATTTAATCAATTAAAATATAATTTTCTAGAATATAAACAATGACCAGAACTTTAATTATGCTGTAACACAAACTGTATTATAATGCCCTGTACTGACCTATGATTATATTCTCAACATGTATCATTGGGTTGAAATAGGATTAGTTGGTAACTAAGTAAAGGTGAACGAGGCTGCTCAAGAACAAAGAACAATAAACAAAAGAAATAAAAGAAATCCTTACAAAATCATGGTATTAACATGATGTTTAAATTTCACATTTATTTCATGCTTACTGTTGTCCATTTAGGGCCTCTTCCTACAATAAAATCTGCTATCAGGGATTTCTGCACCAATGTGGATCCCACAGGGATCAAGGCCTTAGGCTGTATGTCTTTTGGGCAAGGACATTGTCTTCCAAATGCAAAAGCCTCCTACTTTGGATAAATAATGGGATGGCTTGAGTTAAATCTCATTGAAGCTGGTAGGTCTGCCTTTCAGGACATGTAAAAGCAATTGAGCTCCTTTATGGTACCAGATAGCTGAAGCAATATGGGCACCACCCAAAACACAGGAACATAGCAAGGCTTAGGTAGAAGCTGAATTATGTAGCCCAAGGAATTTCCGTAGGGACCAATATATCAATTACAGGGGTGAGGTCATTGATTGGTGGAGCTGTGTATGTCTGTTTCTGAGAGAAGCAGTGAGAAACATCACAGAAACAGACACAGAGGAGGACCACAAAGCCAAAAAGACAGCTAGAGCAAGCACTGGCAGCAGGGCCCTGAGAAAATGCCTAGAGAGAATGCTTTTTGGGTACAGTGCTGGCTGAAAAGAGGCTTGGAGCTGTGAACAGAGAAACAAACTCCTTTGTTTGATTTCTCCTGTGTTCAGAGAAACAGGACTTTGTACATTCTTTGTAAATAAACAGCATGGCATCCAGGAAATCCCTGATTCCATCATCAATTTCCACAACCCACAGGGCCCTGAATTGTGGGCTAACTGCTTGGGTCAAAAAGGGTAACAATAAAAAAAAGTCTGGATAATTCTTTTCTTTAAAACCTATCTATGTGCAAAAGAGTAAAATCTTTATGGATTTATCTCTAACGATGACGTTATTACCATCTATTCAATCTGTGACAATATGGTAGTGATTTGTTGTTTCTTCATTTGTAATATAACACAGAGATTGGCCCAGTGAAGTGTGAAGAAAGTTATTTTAATAACCTTAGTGTTATCTTTAAATCAGGAGAAGTCTAATCCTCGAGTTTAAGGGAAAGAGCCACTTCCGAAGCTACCCACTAGCGCACTAATCTGGGCTTGGTTATTTGAATGTTGCTAATCACCCTCTTGCCCTACCAAATGAGAAGAAGCAGGGAAAGATTAGGTACTTGGCACTTTTCTTCAGACTCTCAGCTGGTTTTGTACCACAGGGAAGTATTAACTCATCAGTCAGTCTCCCTCCAAAATCAGGAACATAAGAAACAAGCTGCAATCCAAAAATATTTTTTTTGCCATGAAACAAATGTTAAACTTTATGTGAGTATTGCCAAGAAGAAAACGGATGTAAACAACTTCTCTGAGGCCTTTGATGAAAATCACCTCTTTAGTAGCTCCCACTTTCAAAGTAGAACTCATTCAGCTGAGCTCAATTTCAAATGCATTTAATGGCATTTGGTGTCTGTATTCCAATACAATAGAAATTGGATTAATATACAGTGTTCCTATTTATATTAAATATCTAGTAGTTTATAATAAATCAAGAGCATTTGCATCAGTAGCAATAGCATTGGTAGATCTGCTTAAAATAAAAGTTTTCAATTAGTGTGAAATAAAATACACTAAATCTGATATTAAAAGATGAGGAAGCAAATGCCAGAGAATGGATGTTATTTCAGGCAAAAGCCAAAAAGTCAAGATAATTTAACCTACCCAAAAGAATGTTTATATCTGTGATGGGGCAAAAATAACAATATTACAATAACATAGACCCATGACTGGTGTTAGTGCACACTAGGTACTGTAAACTGCATTTAGAAAAACAAAATTATAACAACTTGTAAGCAAGGTCTGAGTGGCACTTTGTTTGCATGGACTTTGTATTTGCATGAGTACAATTAAGTACTCAGCATATTGCATAAGCACACTAGGTGTTGAGCATGATGAGAAATGGTCAATGTGTCCGGTATTGTGTGACAAGTCACTTTTGTGTTAACTGTAGGGGTAATGAAACGTTGTCCTTCAATTGTATGAACAAATGTCATCAGATCTGTGTTTAGCCTGTTCTGATAAAAAATTCACTCTCATCCAAACAGAGCCCAAAAAGAGTGGTGGACAGATGTTTCAGCATTGCAAGGGGAAAGGGAGGGGTGAGAAGTCTCCTATTAAGATTGCAGGTGCCCTGACAAAGGGCTACTCTCAGGCATGGATTGATGATCTTCTCCCACTGTTAAATGGTAGAATTAATGATTCCTCTTGGAGTCTTTTGTTTGTTAAAAGCAGGGACATTGCTTCTGTGTCAGCAGAAGGTTTTTCCCATGAGCTGAAATTCCATAAGAGCTGAATTACTAGAGAGACTAGGAAACCTTGACTAACAACCACCAGAGAGGTGCCAGCAGTGGGCAGCACTTGCAGACGGCGGGATTGGTTAGCGGCAGTAGATGGCAGGAGCAACAGCGGTCAATGCCAGCAGATGGTGGGATCGGTTGGTGCCAGCAGACAGCGGGAGCCAAAAGCGATCTGCACCTGTAGATGCCAGGATCGGTTAGCATCTGTAGACAGAGGATGGCGGGAGCCAGGAGCGGTTGGCACCAGCACACAGCGTGAGCCAGCAGCGGGGACTCAGTGAGGCCCAGAGATGGCAGAAGGCAGCAGCGGAGGAGGCCTGGTCAAGCCTGCGTCCGGCAGGAACCTGCAGAAGGGGACTAACTGCACCCCAACTGAGAGGTGGACACCGCAACTATGACGGTCAGTACAGGGGACAGCAAGAAGGGAGAGGCGAAGGACAAGCTCACGTATTCTGGGGTGGGTTTGTCTCATTGAGTTCATGAATTCTGTTTGCACTGTTTCCCAAACCAGTGCTCTGTTACTTCCTTCCTGTTATTAAAAGATTTACTTTCTACATTCAGACTCTGTGCTTGCGAGAGGGAAAGCATTGTCCTTTGGGGCACCCAGCGGATAGTGTGTGATTTCCCATGTGACTGGGTGGGGGCTCGAGCCAGTTTGGTGTTGTATCATTGACAGGAACCCTCAGGTATAGAATCCAGCCCTTTGCTGCTGCCGGCTCTGTCTGGCAAAAGGGTTACAGACTGAAAGAATTATTACAGACATGTTGGTCTCTGCTGGTGGCCAGACATTGTAAGTGAATTTAGCCAATTAGTGCCATGTACTATTAAGTAGCCATCACTCTGACTGTGACTCAAATTGAACATGCTTTACTGGGTAAGTTAAAGGAAACACAATAGCTAGATAAACACAGTTTATTGGTGCAGAGTCAATACAGTGTTTGTATAGGGAAGTCATGTCTCACATTAGAATGCTTCGAAGGAGTCAACAAATGTGGATAAGGATGATTCAGTCGATACAGTGTACTTGGATGTTCAGAAAGCATTGGTAAGGTCCATCACCAAAGGCTCTTAAGCAAACTAAGGATAGGAGGGAAAGTCCTCTCATGGATCAGTAAGTGGTTGAAAGATAGGAAACAAAGGGTAGGAATAAATAATTAGTTTTCACAATGTCGAGAGATGAATAGTATGGATCCCCAGGGATCTGTTCTGGGACCTGTGCTATTTGACATGTTTATAAATGATCTGGAAAGAGAAGTGAATAGTGATGTTGCCAAATCTGCCGATGATACAAAATTATTCATGATCGTTAAGGCCAAAGCAGACAGCAAAGAGCTACGGAGCAACTCCCCAAAACTGTGTGAATGGGCAGATGAAATTCAATGTTGATAAATGCAAAGTAATGCACATTGGAAAAAAGTAATCCTAGCTACACATATACAGTGATGGATTCTAAATTGCTGTTGCCACCCAAGAAAGAGATCATGGAGTGACCATAATAGTTCTCTGAAAACTTCAGCTCAATGCACAGAGGTGGTCAAAAAGACTAATGATATGTTAGGAACTATTAGGAAAGGGATAGAAAATAAGACCAAAAATATCATAATGGCACTACATAAAGCCATGGAGCTTCCACATCTTGAATACTGTGTCCAGTTCTGGTCACCCTATCTCAAAAAGGATATAATGGATCTGGAAAAGGTTCAGAGAAGGACATCAAAGATGACCAAGGGTATGGAACGGCTTCCATATGAGGAGAGACTAAAAAGATTAGGGCTGTTTGGCTTACACAACAGATGAGTAAGAGGAGATATGACAGAGGTCTATAAAATCATGAATGGTGCAGAAAAAAGTGACTAGAGAAATTTTGTTTACCTTTTCACACAATACAAAACTAGAGGTCACCCAGTAAAATTAATAGGCAGCCAGTTTAATACAAACAAAAGGAAATAATTTTTCACAGAAGGCACAACTAACCTGTGGAACTCATTGCCATGGGATGTTGCATAACTGGGTTCAAAAAAGAATTGGATATATTCATGGAGGATAGGTCCATGAATGGCTGTTAGCCAATATTGTCAGGGACACAATCTCATGCTTGGGCAACCCTAAACGCTGACTGCCAGACGTTGGGAGTAAAAGCCAGGTGGAGCCTTCCATGATTTCCATATTCTGTACATGCTCCCTGAAGCTTTGGTATGGGCCCCTGTCAGAGACAGACTAGTAGGCAAGATGGACCACGGTCTGACCCACTTTGGCAGCTCTTACGAAAGCTTTCCACTGGCCCATGCTAGCAGGAGCTGTTTTAACCATTCCCATCTGGAAGTTTCTCTTACAGTGATGTGTCTGAGGAGAGCATATGCTTTTAAAATTATAAATCGTATGTTTTGGGAAGCCACCCCAGTGTATATAAAAATCTCCTAGCAGTAGTGCAAACTGTGTGCCAATTGCATAGACAAGAAAAATTCTAATGAAAAAATTCTAATGAATTTCCTGTAATGGTCATTTGGGCCTCAATCTGGCAAATACACATGCTTCATTTTCAGCACTTGAGTAGTCACTGAAGTCAACCAGTGAAGCATGCGCATAAGCGTGATGTGAAAAGGTGAAGCATGCGCACAAGTGTTTTCGGGAGTGGGCCCGTTAGTGATTTATGTAGGGCTTTTAACATGCCTCAGAGTATCTCGTATACTTTTACATTGTTGCTTTATTATGTAAGTGCTGCCAGTGTGCTTTGAACTCTTTAAGGTAGGAAGGAAGAAATAGTCCTTACTTTGATGAGTTTACAATGGAAAATGACACCTGGTCACAAAACTGTGCTGGAAGGCCTAGAGGATTGTGCTATCTCAGTGTTGTTTTGTTTTGTTTGACAGTTACGTTTGGTTTTTTTATTGTTTCTCCTTGGGAAATGGGGTCACATTGCTTTAACTCACCACTGAAATGCAGATGGCTCCACTGCAGGAGATGAAAGCTATTATTACCTGCAATAATAATTCAGGTCTAAGCCATACCTAATTAAAGTGAGAGAGGAGTTACAGTAGGCAGAATGAAATCAACTATTTGGGGAATTTAGCCAGGATAAATACTCCTAGTTTCTGAAAAAGTGTTAACAGAGGCTTAGTGACCAATACCATGTTTTTATGTATCTTCCAAATGACAGAATAAAATAAAGGCACAATTGTTATTTATGAAACATTTATATTTTGGTAGTGCCCAAAGGTTCTAATTAGGATCAGAATCCCATTGTACTGAGTACGGTGACAAAGACAGGTACCAGGACAATCCCTACCCTGGAAAGCTCATAGTCCAAAAGGTGATGAAAAATGAGAAAGGACTTTGTTCTTCTAGGAGTCCAAACTATTAATTGTAGAAATGGAAGTGATGGAAGCCATTAAAGGAAATCATGAAAGAAAAGGCAGCGTTTAATCATCTAGCACCAAAAAAAGCATCACTTGACTATTCTCTGAATTTAGCTTTAGAAAGTGTTTTGCTTTCCATTTCTCTTTTCCTGTAAACACTGAGTGGGTTTCAAAAGTGTAGCAGCTGAATCAGAGGCAAGAGGAAAAAGATCTGTACTTTGTCTGTACAAGAGGGGCATGGTTTAATTAGAGCTTTCTCAGTATTAGTAGATGAATGCATTATTTATCAAGTCCACTATTTTTTTTTGTCCAATTTTTATTCAACTGTTGAATGCCTGAGTTCAGAAGGTGCTAAGGCAGCTGCCAGCTTACTGCGGGAAAAATATTGGCAGGAGATAGCAAGCCAATGACTCTTTCCTGTTTTATTCCTTTCCTAGTCCTAGAACCATACAAAGAATTAAAGGGGAAAAGAAGACGATGGCTTTATCTTGAAGATGTGAAAGGTAAACTGGGAAAAACTGGAAAGTATGGATATTAAAAAAGTACAAATTCATAGACCTGAAAGTCATGAATATAAAAGCAACCAAAATCAGGGTGGCTTTTTTTGCTATTAGAAAGACAAAACAATGATTCAGGTTTTTCTAAAATCAAACATAGCAAAACCTATTTGAAGCCATTACTGTGCCCAGTGTTATGTGAAACATAAGTGAGTATTATGCAACAATACCTATCTTTATAATCTTTGACTTAGAGTACAAGATAAATAAATTGGACATTTTTCTTAGAAGTTGCAGTTGGTAAAGTATATTGTCCTGTGTCCAGATGAAATTATAAGGGAGAGAGGTACAGACAGTACTGCATTATTTAGTAATACCATTCCAGTTTTCATTCTGTTGGAGACTGATTGTTTTCACTAAGGCCTTTAATTTGAAAAGTTTCCTTCTCAAATATTTATGTCATATAACCTGTGATTGCCCTGTCACTTTTGTTTATTTTGCTTCACTGTGCTGTTGTTTTTCTGCAAGGCCAGTTGATCTCATAAATTGCTGCTTTCTCTTTCATAAATCTCTACCAAGAAGAAGACGGTAAATGTGTTCTGATTTGGTTATTGTTGGCCATCATGCATAAAGCAAAAAGATGTTATCTTTATTGATGAGAAACAGAAGGAGCACAAAGTGGAAGCTAGAAAAGGAATTCCAGTAGGAAATGTGAAACTATCTTTTCACTAGTAGCCATTGTCTATTAGAGGTACTGTATGATTAATAAAAAAGATACCTGCAAAAAAAAAAAAAAAAAGGAGTGGGTTGCTCTTAAATAACAAACCTAAGATTATATAGGAAACACAGATGATCTCAAAGAACTTTATATGACCTCTGTTAATTTGTAATGTAGGTGTCCTAACACAACACACACTTTGTTATGCTAGCAATTAAATTACAATTTGGGGGAGGTGTCTTTTTCTTTTGCTGACATAGGAAATTATAGCCTACTTTACCCTAGTGGTAGTAACAGCTGCCATCAAGGAGGTGAGGATTGCTTGGCTTAGATTCTCACCAGATGTAATGATGTTATGCAATCCAGAAAACACTCAGGGGTGATATTTGTTTGCCAAAACTCTAACAATGGGCTTTAGGTAACACAATACCCACAATGGCTCCTAAGCATTGGTGTATTGTTAATATGCACATGGGAACTGTCACTTTGCAGGAATGATAAGTTCAGATCAAATTGCATCATAGTAATTATGGAAAAAAAAGATTGGTGGCAAAACTGAGTTTAAATTTGGAGAGGTCAACTTACATCATTCCTCTTTAATGTTTCAGCAGAAAAACAAAAGCCAGACTATTATGCTGTTCACCAGAAGATCCTTCTTGTGTGCTCAGACGAAAAGTGTTAACTGCTTTTCTCTTGCCGTAAAGAAATTCCATAAATATCATTGATCATTTTCTAGGTATTGGAGAGGGAGCCATCATGCCCAGATGGCTCTTAAAGTAGGTGTGATAATATGTGCTATAATTTGAGAGTGCAAGGTCAGACCAGGGTTTCTGAAAACTGCAGTTTACTGACTGTCACTGCACCATATAGGTCCCGGATGGCCTGGGGAGTGAAAGTAAAAAGTTTATCAGTATAGCTATACTGGAAAACCCTCCTCATGCATATGCAGTTTATACTGGTAATATAATAGGGTTCTTGGTGGACTGGATTGCCTAATGGTTGGTGTCCACCCAGTTGAGGGGGCAGTGCTAAGAGAGTCTGGGCTCGCCCACTCCACCGAGCTCCAATCCAGGGCCCTAGGAGGGTCAGCACCATTTGGCCTCCCGGGGTCCCTCTGAGCTACCTTCATTTCCTACAACTGCTTTACTCCCTCAGCTTCTGGTCCCTGATAAAGGAAAAGGAAAAAGAAACCAAACTGTCAGCCTCAGCTGGGCTCAGCATCTAGTCCTGCTCCCTCAGGGAGGCTTCTACAGCCCCTTTTGGAAAGAGCCTTCAGGGTACGTCTGTAGTCATCCTTGTGAACTGGGTTGCTGCCTTTTCAATCCCTTCTCCAGTTGAAGCATGCTCTGCAGGGCCAGAGGGGTGGGGCCATCTGGGCCCAATACTGTCCTTTAACCTCTTCCAGCCCAGTGTGGGGTTTGTATACCCAATCATGGGTAAAACACTCCTTTTGTCAGTGTAGCTCACTTTGCTTGGGGAACTGGTATAAGTTAAAGTGGCAAAAGGATTTTTTGGCTGGCGTAACTGTGTCTGCACTTGGGCTTTTGCCTGCATAGTAGACTAGGCCTGAACTTAGGACCCAAAATATGGAAGTGCAATGTTCTGCCATTAGACCCCTGATTCACTGTGAATAAGCAAAAAGAATAATAAGCAGAATATAAAAACTATGCTCATTGTGTAGTACTGCATTCTTCTTTCATGTCATTGAGTATAAGGGTGATCTTGAATGGCTGGAGAAATGTCCTATATTAAAGGATACTTGCAAATTATTTAAGAAATTGAGACAGAGGATGAGGGTTGGTGAGTAGCTAAATCACTTTTTTTTTTAACCTGTCAATGAAGAAACCTACATAGAATGATTAAATGTACCAATTTACCATGTGTGCAACAGAGAGATTAAAATTAAGGCAAAGATATGCAAAGAACATTAATACAAAGACAAACAGAGGCACCATGCTTCACTATCCATCTGTGTGCAGAGGGGACCCTGGCTAACAGATAGAGGAGCCATTCTCCCACTGAGATGTGTTTCCAGTGATTCTGTGAAAGCCCTTCCATGGCATTTGGGCTCCACAGACCTCATGATGTCAAAAGGAACCAGGTGTCCTTTGTGCTCCACCTCTTCCAGATATCCCTCCAGCAAAGTAAACGGGCGGAAAGACCCGATCACCCTTCCCTATGGTAAATCCCACAGGAAGGGGTCAAGAGGAAAGGAGATTCCATGAATTTCCCCTCACTGAACTTTCTACAAATACTTCTTTTGTGAAAGGAAGAAGTGTACAGAAATAAAAGAAGGATCAACCAGAGCAAGAGTAGGAATGAAGAATTTTTGTTTTTCCAAAATATTTAAGAATATTTAAGAAACTAGGTCAGTTTCTTTTGGAAAGAGAAGATTAAGAGGGGTCTCCTAAGCTATGTAAAATTGTTAAGGGAATTGAAAAGATAAATGCAACAAAGCTACTTAAGCTTATGTCAGATAAAGAGGGCAGACAATACAAATGGTGGTAAACCTATGCTCTAAAGGAAATTAGGTGGAATTTTGCATACAGGAAGAGGGTATTATATGAAATAAATTGCTAAGGGAAGAAACAGGAGCAAGTACTGTTATTGCACATGTCCATCAGCCCCTTTTCTAAATGAAATAATAATGTCATTTTTTACCGTAGTAATTTGTCTTTCAAAAAATTTTGATAGCCAGATTCTAAACCTTGTGTAGAAGAGTTTATGCTGGGAGTACAACCACAACCTTAACAGGGCCAACAGCAAGTTAGTGTTACTAAAACAATAACAACAATAATAATAAAAACAAAAGCTGAAGACAGACTTTAAGGCATTTTTGACTAGACTTGATTTTGGTGTTTCATCTCCTTTCTCTGTTTTTTATAGCTTTCCTGACCTTTGTCCATTACAGGGATGTAAGTATTATTTTTCAAACAGAAACATCACTCTGGTTGGGATTTGACCACTAAGCCATTAATTGTACCCAGCACTAGTTTGTTTGGGTGTGTGTATATATAATATATGAAAAATATAATTTGCAAAGTGCAAGATATTTTTAACGGGACACTTAGAATCCAGCAGTTTTCCTCACCATATCATAAACAAATTCATCATAGGTCACATTTTGTATTGATACAGTTTGTTCATGTACTTTTACCAAAACACAGCCCTTGATTTTTTGAATCAGTTGACTGCTCATGTAACCCCCTGGATTGCTAGTTCTGGTGACTGAAGCCATCTGTTTATCTGTAAAGCTGGAAGAGCACAGGTATGCGTTTCCCTGCAGTGCTCTAGCAAGGTGCTCCAACAATGACTTTGAGAAAGTACCTTATAGTTGCAAAAGGTAAGTTCAGTCTCCATGTCCCATTCAGTCCACAGCCTTTTGTCTGAGGGCTTGTCTACATGGTAAAAAGAACCAGAATAACTAGTAATCTAATTTTATTGTCTATATTACGTTATTTCAAATAGGACACTTATTTTGAAATTAGGGTATCCACACACAGACCCGAACCAAAATAACTAAACACATCATTACCACCAATGCCGTTATTTTGATTTGCTTTCCCATGTAGATGAGACTAATAGCAATGAGAGATGTGTGATGTTGATGCATGTCCATTAGGAACTGGATTGAGACCACCAAGTAATTCTGTCAATAGACCACCAAAGAGACATCAGTTGTTAATTTTCAATCCCTACTCACTTGGGCTGAATCTGAATAAATAAAATGCTCCATATCCCATTCCCATTCCTTAGAGCAATCCAGTTCCCTCCAAAGCAGCTCTTTATTAAAATGAATCTTTCATCTTGAAAAAAGCAGCAGCAACATACACATGTAAACAATTTAAGTTGCAAATGTTGACATTTTTCCATTCAGAGCTGATTTGTAAAAGTCACTTTCCTTGCAAAAGCAAATGTAGATGCATCCAGATATGCACACTTAAAATAAACAGCCAAATGTATATAGACAATGGGAATGAGCTCCCCCTCTATGGCAATGTCACTTCAAATTCATGTAAACTCTAAAGTTACAGCACTTTGCTTTGTATTAAATCCAGCCATTATGCTGTCCCTGATGTAACAATGCTGCGCTCAGCCTATCATAAGTCCTATTGCTGTCCTGGCAAAATTGAACCACAAAATATCATGTTTTCAAAATCATAAACCACTGTCATGGATATGCTCCCCGACACCAATAAAAGAAAACCATTAATCTCACCTCTACAGCAAATAGATAGGATAGAAAATCCAATCAGCTTTAATCAGTTAGGAACAGGAAATCATTTTAAAGTCGGTGCAGCAGAAATTGGTTTCAAACATATACTTTCCAGTCCTGGTAAAAGCAGAGCCCCAAAATATAAATGATAGCTAGCACATGACTTTTATTCTTATGCAGTACTTTGGTTCATCTCTTAGACATTGCAGTCTGTTGTGGGGTTTTGCGGTATGTAATGGCACTGATTCTCTTTTTCACGTACACTGGTATAAATCAGGAATAATTGCAATGAATAGGAATACTTGCAATTGGAGTTACACTAATGTAAATAAGATTAAAATTGGGCCCAGAAGAGTTATGTGAGTGTAAATCCTCCTACAACATTCCCAATGTATATTAGAACAACCTTGGGATTGCTCTAATCTACACTCGCAGGCTATGGTCCTGAAGAGGCTATCTGCCAAGTGAGGGTAGCCTGGAGGTAGCTTACATCAATGACTACAGGGCTAAGAGTGGACCCAGCCATATCAGCCCTGCACAAGCTGGAGACTCCCCCAGAGTAAGGAATTGCTCAGCTGGGTAGATATGGCTGGATTTTCCTCTCTTCCTTTTCTTCCCAGAGAGGTGCAATTGGCATCCCAGACCACTCAAGCTTGAGTCCAAAGGATTAGATCCTGTGCCAGCAGTGGCAACTGTGCCTTTGGGCCGTGGAAATGTTGCTTCGTTGGAGAATTCCATCTAGGGTGACCAGATAGCAAATGTGAAAAATCGGGACAAGAGGTAGGGGGGAATAGGCGCCTATATAAGACAAAGCCCTGAATATCAGGAGTCTCCCTGTAAAATTGGGACATCTGGTCACCCTAGTTCCATCCAGAGTACTAACTTTAAGTTCTGGCTGGGACTTCACAGAAGTCCATCAAGCAGAGGCTATCTGGGAAAGGCTCCAATCTGGCTCATTTGATGGGAATTCTTGCCATACTCTCTACTCAGCCCTTCTCCACCCTCACTTTCAGAGGTCCAGATCTCCCTGCAGCACTTTTTGTCACCAGAAGCCTGAAACCAAGATTTGGATGGCTTTCTTCAGCAGAAACAAGCCCAATGAACTGCTTGCTTAGTGATAAATTACATTGTCATGCTTCAGTGGTACCAGAGAAAGAGAGAAGTAATCCAGCAACTGTTGGAAAAAGTGTTCTTTGCATTCACTGCATATTCCTAGTTACAAGTATTTGATTCAGTTTCATTTGGCATCAATTCTATGTTTTTTCCAATTTACATTTCATTTTATAATTTCCTACACAGTGAACTGAACAACAGGAAGGAACACATACATGCTAGAAGTATTTGCCTACTGTAACACAGCCCTTTTACTGTACAGTTGTCAATAGTAGAACATCTCCTTACTATAACATTCTTGTTTAGCCCAAGTAAACAATATATAGAGGTCAGCACTTGGCAATGTCTCCCTTTCTGCAGAGTAAAAGACAGGAACACAGTTCCCTAGTGTCTGGCCTGTCCACAATCACAGATCTTCTAAACAATGTGTTAGAAGCACAGTTCTACAGATATTTTGGGTTCCCTTCAAAATCACTGTCTCCTCCACCTATTTAATTAGGAGCAAACACACTTGCAGCTGTGTGTCTCTGTAGCCCTCTCTGTTTACTTACTTTATTATCTAGTCACAAACGCTAACTGAGGATTGCAAATTCTTGTATCTGGAAAGTACTACTGCTCTTTATTGCTGAGTGAACAGCAGAGTTTGGTGGTTTTTTCTGTGGGCATGGGGAGGGGAAGAGTATTGGTAGAGCTGGTTGTCAAATGGGATTTTTTTTTTCACAAAACCCAGCTCTAGCTTTTCACCTATCACTCACAGGTTAAGGTCATCACTCAGACGACTCTTCCCCAGCTACTGAACATTTCACCTTGAGCCTTCTCAGCTTATGTAACCTTCTTGACAGTTAAGCACTCTCTAAACTAGCCATATCCCACACCCTTTGGGATCTTAAAAATACAGACCCTGGCAACAAACACAGTCCTGTTAGGAAGCATGAGGCATTTTTCCCACTTAGCAGCACCAGCAGTGTTTGCCCCTAGAAGGCCCTGAGTAAGAGCACGGACACAGACATGGGCATGTTCTTCAGTGCTAGCCAGCAAAGCTGGCCTGGCATGTTGAGGGAAGTTCATAGTGAGTTGTTTCAAAGGAGGATGAAAATGAGCCTCAGGAGGTATTTGAATCAAACCAAATTCCTCTTGGAGTCCCCACTACAATGCAATCCCTGCTGCACCCTCCCTAAAGCAGACTTAAAGACAAAAATGTAGCCATCACTGTTCAGCAGCTGCTACTGTAAGTGAAGCACATCGAAAGTTAATGAAAAGACAGAATACCGAGTAACGTTTCCAGTTTGAGACCGAGCCAGTTGGCATGGCAGCACTGAGACCCACCCTTAGCCTCACTCTGGGGGCATTCTGGGTCACAGCTACTAAAGGCGGAAGAAGAGGAGAAAACAACATTCCTTTTGCAGGTGAGTGATGAAGAGGGAAATAACTGTGTGATTTTTGTATGAATCGATGTAGGCCTCTCTGGGCATGTCTATACAGCATCTGACAGCAAGCATCCCAGCCCGGGTCCACAGACATGTGCTCATGGCCAGACTCATGCTAAAAATAGCTATAAAGTTTCAGAAGTATGGGGGATGGGCTTAAAAGTCTGAGCTCCAACCCAAGCTACAACGTCAAAGAAATGCCTACATGGCTATTTTTAGAGCACTAGCACAAGCCCCATGAACATGAGACTGTGGACATGGGCTGGGATGCTCGCTCCCTCATGCAGTGTTGACATACCCTATGCGCTTATCATGGGTGTGATGGGGTCTCAGAGAAGTCTCCCTGAGGGAACAGGACTATAGGCTGAGCCTGGTTGGGGCTGATGGGTTGGTTTCTCTTTCTGTTTCTATTTATCTTATCTGGAACCAGAAGCTGAGGAAGGAAAGCAGTGGTAGGATGTGACCCAGGGAGAGTAACTCAGAGGCCTCTTCAGAGGCCAACTGCTGTTGACCCTCCTAGGGCCCTAGGTTGGAGCCTGGTGGAGTGGTTGGACCCAGGCTCCCATAACACCGCCCTCACGACAGGGTGGGCGCTAACCACTAGGCCACCCAGTCCACCAAAGACCCTTTTACATAGGTTACTTGCTATGGAGTGAAATCAAAAGGGGTTGTTAAATCAGCCAAGCAGGAAAGGTAAAACAATCACACAGAAAAGACAACTGAGGTGAAGAGCTTCAAAAGAGTTAAGATAGCAATGGTTGGGCCAGCTGTGGGGAATAATCTACCTTCTTGGTTCTGTCCAAGCTAGAATGGCTAACTCTTCCCAAGTCTAAGGCCTGAGATCAAAGGGGATTCTAAACCTCAAAGACCCTAGAAAAGGGAAGCAATTTGGGTGAGCAAGGAGAGGCTGCCCAAAGTGTTTCAGTAAAAAGCTGTCCGGCTGGTAACCATAGACAGGGAGACAGATTCCGTGAGGAGGACAGGCTGTTTCCCCCTGTCAGAGATAGAGATAGAGTTAGTTGAACTGCAGAGAGTTTACAAAGATGTGAGTGATACCTACGTGTGTAGGCCTTGTATTGTTTTTATTCTTTGTTCTATGTGCTTTCTACCTTTGAGGAATGAATAAATAATGCTTTAAACTGAAGACACAGTCTGTGTCCTTACAAATGTATCTGATCACAGGTTCTCAAAGGGAAACTCCTACAGATGCCAAAGCCAAGTTGGATCTGTGTCATTAACACAAATGGGAACCAGGAGGCTGCAGCCCAAATTTTCAGTCTAGGATTGGTTGGACCACATGTTTCCACCCAGAGTTTGCTGCAGGAATCCAGGTTTGTTACCAGAGGGGTGCACTTGAGAAGGATGAAAACAGGTCTAAGGTGCAGTTCATCCCACAGCCATGACAAGGAGTATCAGGGAGGAAACAGGACACCTCCTTTTCTAAATTCTGGCTTTGGGGACCACTAGTAAAAGAAAAAAGTCATGACCTAAAGTTTGGTTGTGTGTGTGTGCTGACAGTCAAGATACATAAAAAAAATTAATGAAACATCTGGAAAAGGAAAGACAATAAATGACTGGAGATTTCAGAGAAACCACATGGATCCTGCCAAACAAGAGAGAAGAGCTGGCTGGAATTTTTCACATGAAAAGTTTTTGAAAAATGGCTTTAAAAAAAAAAAAAAAAAAAAAAAGAACTTTTCATGAAAAATTGTCACCATCCTGCTTTTCACAAAAGTTTCCATGACAGTTTTTATCAGTACTTTAAATAAAAAATTGTGTTTAAATTCCTTATCCAATATTTTAATTTACTGAAAATCAGTTTTAGAAAATGAAAAGTTAAGTAATGATTTTGCTTAAAAAATTGATAAAAATGCCATGGAAATTTTCAGGAAAGAAGGAAAGACTCCATAGAATTATCTCTCCACCACCTCTTGCCTCAACTCCATGATACCTTAGCACAGCAGAATGCTGATCCAATCTACATTAGCTTTCAGATTGCTCCATCATGCAGAGACCCCTTTTCCCACAATGGGAAAGCCAGAAGACTGTGGGAAGGCACAGGATCTTGACAAATGATCTCACAGCTGTGGGTTTCAGAGCAACACAAACCCAGTTCTGAAAAGAAGTTAAATTCCACCCACAAAACTCCATCTCCGGACAAGGCAATTGTAGGGGAACTCAGTGTATTGTGGGAACTTCTGGAGTTTCCTCTCCTGGTATGTTGCCCTTTCCTGCATAAAGTTTAACCTGACTCTATGTCTACAAGTGCTGTAGATCTAAGCCGTGTGCTGCTGCTGTGTATTGATGTGGATGTAATGTGAGAAATGTATCTTTTGGGGGCAACTTTCAAATGGTACACTTTTTTCTGTAAAGGGCAGTGTACATATATGAACCTATGCATGCTCACGGAGAGGCTGCAGAGTAAATGTTTTCATCACAGAGTGTTCAAGTTTTGACTATCACTCTATATCCTGTAGCCTCTGGGCAAGTGTGATTAGGCCAAGTAATTCCTAATGGAGTGAATATTTAACTGCAGGAGAAAAAATTGGCTTTTAAATAAATATTTGAAAGGCTTCATTAAAGCTGCTAAAATTCACACAATGACTTTTAGCAGCTGGCTGCAGAGGTCCCAGATGTGAAGTTCGTGTGGGTGTGGTTTGACTCTCCTTGCACTCAGTTGTGGTATGACTTCTGAGATGGTGTAACTTTCGGTGACTCTCACATAGTTATCAAGTGCAGAGTGACATTTGGTTGCTGTCTGTAGAGGTCAAAGACACCTTCACTTCTGCTCTTTTGATTCTCTGATGAGATTGCCTGGCCAAGCTTTGGTAGATTGACCTCAGTGTTTGAATTTTTCCACCATTCACAATAGTAACGGCAAATAATTAAAAACACATATTTATAGATAAACACAGCCAAAGGACTTGGAAAGGTAACAAAAATTGCATCATCTGGCAATGTGCTGCTGACGCTGTTTCTGCAGGCTATTTTAGAGATGGAGTGACTCCCATGCAATCCAGTCCCAGGAAAAATGCAGTGTTAAAGAGCACAGACAGGCCCACGCTCTTCTTTCATGAGCCTCTCCCCCACTCCTGAATTTAAATAAGATCATTCTTCCTCATTCTGACATTCTGAAGCTCTTGCATCTCCTGTGCTTTAAGGTATGCAGGAGGGAAAATAAAATCCAGTAAATAAGTTTCACATTACAATGGTTGCTGTTTGCCCAGATGAAAACTCCAGCATACCACGAAGGACAGTTTTTGAACACTGATCTTCATGTTTCCACATAGCTCCTTGTTTAATACTCCTACTGTCTAGGCTAGATCGAGGCCATGCAGAATGCTTTGGAGTTAATATGTTGAATTCCTGGAGAAGGAAGTGGATTATTTGGATTCCCAGTCACTGGTAGCTCTGGAAAATAAATGAATGGTATTAATGGGATCTGAATATAATCTCAACCTCAGCGGTGGGAGGGGGGAAATTTGGAGGCTCTAGAGAGTTATTGTCTTCTCAGTTCTAATAGTTTCTTATATACAATAAATGGTCTGTTAAAATGTTACTTTTGGGTCAGTGCCCTAGAATATGTGTTCTGCTACAAGCACATTCATCTGTCCTGTTGAGAAGGATAGTGGTTACGACACAGGGCATTGAAAATGATGGGTAAAAAGAGTGAATAAAACCGGGCAATAATTTGGGTGCAGATTCCCCTCTTTGTTAACCCTGCTGAGGATAAAAGAGCATCCAGTAATCATAAGACAATATAAAGGGCATTGTCAGAAATGTATTCATTTCATTGTTGACATTTCACCAGTCTATTATAATCTGCTCCTTTGCAGAAAATATAGGGAAATACAGCCTAAATGAACCTACTATAAAGTGGGTGTTCATCTGGTTGGAAAACCATACTCAGAGAGTAGTAATTATCAATGATTCATAGTCAAGCTGAAAGGTCATATCAAGTGGGGTCCCACAGGAATCTCTCCTGCGTTCTGTTTGATTCAATAGCTTCATAAATGATTTGGATAATGGCATAGAGAATACACTTATAAATTTCAGGATGATATCAAACTAGGAGGGTTGCGAGCACTTTGGAGAACAGGATTAGAAGTCAAAATGATCTAGACAAACTGGAGAAATGGTCTGAAATAAATATGATGACATTCAATAAGGACAAATGCAATAAGGACATTCAATAAGGAAGGAATAATCAGTTGAACAAATACAAAACTGGAAGTGTCTGCCTAGGAAAGAGCACTGCAGAAAACAAGCTGGAGGTTATAGCAGATCACAAACTAAATACGCATCAACAATATAATATTGTTGCAAAAAAAGCAAACGTCATTCTGGGATGTATTAGCAGAAGTGCTATAAGCAAGACCTGAGAAGTAATTCTTCCACTATAAACAGCACTGATAAGGCCTCAACTGGAGTATTGTGTCCAGTTCTGGGCACCACACTTCATGAAAGACGTGGACAAATTGGAGAAAGTCCAGAGGAAAGCAATAAAAATTATTGAAGGTCTAGACTCTAGACCACATAATCTATGAGGAAAGATTGGAAAAAAAATTGGTTTGTTTAGTTTGGAGAAGTCTGAGCAGGGACATGATAACAGTCTTCAAGTACATAAAAAGTTGCTTTAAAGAGGAGGGTGATACATTGTTCTCCATAACCACTGAGGACAGGACAAGAAGCAATGGGCTTAAATTGCAGCAAGGAAGATTTAGGTTAGACATTAGGAAAAACGTCCTAACTGTAAAAGTAGATAAGCACTGTAACAAATTCCCTAGGTAAGTTGTGGAATCTCTGTCACTGGAAGTTTTTAAGAATAGTTTAGAGAAACATTTGTCAGGGAAGGTCTAGATAATACTTAGTACTGTCTCAGTACAGGGGACTGGACTAGATGGCCTCTTGGGGTCTCTTCTAGTCTTACATTTTTATGATTGTAGTTCCTAAGCAAATGAAGCACTTACTATTTCTGATTCCATTTAGCATGTGTGTTTCATGAAGACCCTGAAAAAGATTTTGTATGGAGCATATATGATATCCTCTAATAATCTCAAGTTTATCTCTTTGTGTAGGTAGTAATATCACTCCCATCACCATGGTATTTGTCTGCTTTATGAAATTACATAAATCCATGCTAGTGATCTACACAAAAAAGCTGTGCTTGTTTCTTCTCTTATATTTCTCAAAGGGCAGAATTGTCTAGAACTTCACTTTTCTTATAATTTTCTATTTTTATTTTTTAATGCCTACGCCAAGAACAGGCTGTGACACACTGCACTCCCCATGATCACACTTATAGCGTAATTGTATGTTGTTTAATGCAAAATAGGTCATATAAGATGTTTTTTGGAATGCTCATGATGTACTGAACTTTGTTGTTATAGTAATATGTTTGTTGCAATGTCATGTGTATGGTTATGAGGCCGACTATGTGATATCCCCAAAGATGTGTCTGATGGCTCAAAACGTATCCAAGCAAGACTCTCGGAGCAGAGCGGCAGTTCTCACCTCATTAGGGCTTATATAGAACAATTCAGTTCAACATTCCAGGAACAAAGGACTGGCCTAGATGTCAACAAAGGAATCCACAAAGGACCTCAGTGAGTCAGGGCATGGAGGAAACCGTAAAAGGACATTGCAAAGCCCCAGAGGGGAGAAAGAACGTTTTAAAAAGGGGAGACATTTTGTCACTCTTTCTCTCTTCCACCTCCATCTACAAACACCACCAAACCACTGAAGTGCTGACCAAAGGGGGAGCCTGGCTGGAAAGGGCCAACTAGCTTGTGATAAGAATCATCTGAGTTTGTAAAGTTGCTGAAAGTGTTAAGCTTAGTTTAGAATGCATTTGGCTTTTGTTTCTTTTGACTAAACCTGACTTGCTTTCCTCTGACTTATAATCACTTAAACTCCTTCTGTAGTTTAATACATTTTTTTGTTTATTTCACCTAAAACAGTACATTTGGTTTAAGGTGTGTTAGATACTCTATTTGAAGTGACAAGGCTGGTGCATATCAATTTCTTTGATAAATTGATGAACATATGAGCTTGCAGTGTCCAGTGGGCAGCACTGAACATTGTAAAATGGCAGTTCCTGGGTTGCATCTGGGACTGAGGGTATGGCTGGGGTCATACCATTGCATAATCCCATGAGTGGCTGGCTAGAGTCACTCACTCACTGAGTTGGGGGCAACTTGCTTGCTGGTGGCTATGAGTGAGCTGCCCAGGAATGGGAGTTCACACAGCAAAGAAGAGTAAGACAGGCTCCAGGAGTGGGGAATTGGGATGACACAGCAATTTACCAGTCCAGATTGCACTAGGGGAACATCACACAGGCTAAACTGTGTGTGGTTTTATCTTAATTGCAAAAAAGGTGTGCTTTTTATAGCAAGATAGCTAATTCAAGGTAAAGTCCTAGTGGAGAGAAGGTACAGGATTTTTTACCTTTAGATAGCTAGTTGAGGTAGACCATATATCCCACACATGGATTTTACCCTGACTAGCTACATTGACATAGAAGTTACAATACCCTGTATCCACTAGCATCTTACATCAAGATCGCTATGTCGATGTAAAAACACATATCTTTTTTGGAGTGAAAAAATCCTGTGTGTGTGCATACGAGTCGATTGGTGGTTGTTTGGGTAACTTTTTGTAGAGAGTTTGAGTCATAGGAAGAATAGGGCAAGGGTATATATGAGTTTTGCATTTTGCCATGAAGATGATTGAGTTGGGGTTATTCTTAACTCTTGTATAAGAGAGCTCCATAGCCCAAAGGCAGCTACCAGAATCTTTAGTGCAGGAGAGGGGAATTCACCAGGATGGAGACCAAGGGGAGACAGCATGTGCCTCCCCTATTTAGGGGCTGCCAGGCATTGGTTTGACCCTGGTGCAGCTTTGTGGCTTCTCAGAGCTGCACCCCCTATTGCCATAGCCCTATGGGATTTATGGTAGTGGGCCATTGCTGGACCCTTTCCCCCATCTCATCTTCATTCAGAGTGCAACTGACCCAGAGACCTGAACAGCTTCAGTTCAGATGTTCCTAGAGTATGAAGATGGTGTTGGTTCCATTTCTTATTACAACATAATATTTGTCGGTTTCTGATTGTGCGGGCAGAACAGGCAGGATAATTAGTATAAACAGCCTCTTAGTTACCTGCAACACACAATGTCTATGGAGATTGAGCAATGTTAACAAGCTTACTAGCTCCCACACAACTATCCACATGAAGTGGGCTCATTCCTATAAGAGACAGAGACTGACACTACTTAAATCATTTGCTTCCATGTGGATTTTATCTTTTTCCAGTTCAATATCCTGAACCTGATCCCAGTAAAATTAATGACAAAACTTCCATTCATTTCAGTGAGAGTGGGCTTGAGCCCTAATTTTGCATCAAGAGATGCAGAGAACATTTGTACTCACTGCAAGTAACAACATGAAGGATGAAACAATCCCTTATAAGGCTAACATGCTCTGAGCCAAAGCAATTTTGTTTAAACGTTCAGAAGCCAGAATATTGCGGGGGTGAGATTTAAATGTAATAACTAAGTTTTGTGCTGACACTGAAATACACTCATGCTTCTTTTTCTCCTAAATCAAAGAGGAAAATCCTTCCCACTCGTTAAAATTACAAGGGTGTGTGCAAATATCATCTGAACAGCTGCCAGATGAAACAAACAGCTCATGTGCTTGTTACCTGCTTCTGTTTAACTGATGTATTTGTATGAAAGGATTTTTGTCATAACTTCAGCTATTAAATTGGACAAGTGTTCATTATTTATTCACTATTTGAAAGTACCGTCTAGGTGCATGGTGCTGTACAAGGGCAAAAAAATAGACAATCACTGACCAGAGCAGTTCACAACACAGGACAGACACAGAAAAAGCAGGACACACTGGGGGTATGTACACACTGACGGAGGTAAGTTCGCTGCCGTCAGATCAATCTATCCGGATTGATTGAGCGGCAGCGAAGACCTGCTCAATTCATCCAGAAGCCGATTCAATTAAGCCACCTCCTCCAAAGGCACAGCACAGTGGAGACAGTGGGCTAACGGGAAGTTACGAAGTCAACAGGAGTTATGCAAACTACTCTGTGTAGCTTGTGTAACTCCCGTTGACTGCCGCAGAATTTCCTGGTAATTGTGTACAAAGCCTGAGAGACCCAGAGAAGGGAGCTGCTTGGTTTTGTTTATTTTAAATGTGGAGCTTTATAATCTTTATTATTTAACTGCTTATGTGGGCCCTGGGGAAAAGGTAAATTTTTAGAAGGAGTCTGAAGTAACTTTCTTCCTAGTTTTCCTTCTGTATAAAAATTCCTCCTGTTCATCTACTTGATTATTGCTTGAAAGGACACAATGGTTTTTGACTTGTTTGCTTTCATTCTTTACAAATGCTCCTTAAGATTTTTTGGGGGTAATGCAGACTTTAATGTTGACTTAGCAGGGACTAACATCTTGGGTCAGAATCTTCCTGGTGAATTCCATTGGTTAACATTTACAGCCAAAGAAATTTGGTCCTTTGTTTTTAAACTATGGAAAATTGCAAATATTGCATAATCAAATCACTCTTTACTACCCCAGAATATTAACTGTGTGTACTTTTCAGTAAACTCTCTTTACACACGTTAGTGTATTCTGCAGATCAAAGATTAATTTTTTTTTGGATATGTGACATTCAAAAGGATTCTGCCGGCTGCCCAATCAGAGAGGTTGTGGTGTAAACCTCATGATTTTGGACTATTTAAAATTAAACTGCACAAAACTGGGACTTCAACTTGATAAAATGCTATAATTATTAAGCAAAAAGAAGTCAGATGTAAAAGATGTAATTCCACAGAAGTCAGGGAAGATGCACTGATTTATCAGTAGAGGGGCTGTCCCAAAGGTTCTTTGGAATGAAAATCCACATCCTTTTGCAGGACTAGTCTACTGCTCCTCTCCTCCACTTCCTGATAGAGACCCTCAGCCATCCAGTTCCGTCTCACCTCTTTTCTCCTCACCCCTCTGTCATCCTGTGAAAGGAGCAGTGACTCAAGGGGACTTTCAGACTCCCTCTCCTGCTTAAAAAAAACCTGTCTGCTCCAACTCCTCTGCTCCATCTTTCCCTTAGCCGTTCTAAAAAACAATGAATGGCCCCCAGTCTCCTCTGCTCCCTCTTTCTTCCTTAAAAGATCTAGCAGCACATGAATTCCTCTGCCCCCCCTTCCTCACTTTCTGTTAGAAAAAGCCATTCTGCTGCTTTCCTTCCCTTCTACTCCAGAGAAGAAGCCAGCAGCTCTTCAGTGCTACTCAGCCCAGTTTTCTGAGCAAAATTTATGCTTGCCTTGGATTATCATGCAAATGAGTTTTCCAAGCCCAGGTTACCTGCAGTGCTTTATGACCATGTCCAAACTGTTGTAACTTTAGCTCACTTGCAAGATCTGACAAACACCCCTTCAGGCAGAGGTGACATCAGTCTTGGACACTGAGTCAGCAAGAGAACTCCACTCACTGGCTATAGTTGGTCTATTGACTGCAAGAACCTATGACAAGCTGGCACTAACGATAGGACAATAGACAATTTGGCAGCAGTATGCAGGTAGCTGGACACAGGAGATACTAACTCTACTCCATGCTGATAAGGCCTCAGCTGAAATATTGTTTGCAGCACCGGGCACCACATTTGAGACAAATCTGAGAAAGTCCAGAAAAGAGGAACAAAAATAATGAATGGTCTAGGAAACATGACCTATGAGGAAAGATTGAAAAATTGGGTTTGTTTAGTCTGGAGAAGGGAAGACTCAGGGAGAGGCCATAACAGTTTTCAAGTACATAAAAGGTTATTACAAGGAGAAAAGTGAAAAATTGTTCTCCTTAACCTCTGAGGACAGGACAAGAAGCAATGGGCTTAAACTGCAGCAAGGGCGGTTTAGATTGGACACTAGGAAAAACTCCTTAACTGTCAGAATAGTTAAGCACTGGAATGAATTACCTAGGGAGGTCGTGGAATCTCTGTCATTGATGGTTTTTAAGAACAGGTTAGACAAACACCTGTCAGGAATGGTCTAGTCCTGCCTTGTGTGCAGGGGACTGCACTAGATGACCTGTTGATATTCCTTCCAGTCCTACACTTATATGATTCTACAGTGCCCATTGCAGTATATAGGGTTAGTTTCCAGTGACCTATGACTCTACACTGCCCATTGCAGTATATAGGGTTAGTCTCCAGTGATATCCATTGTAAATGCCATTAATAAACAGGATGATGCAGTGTTTAGGACACTCCAGATACAGCCAGTGTAGAGGTGTCTGCATCACTGTACAAATCTTGGCGTGTGTATAGCTGCATGTCTGGACAGTAAAAAGATGCAACAGATCAAATGTGCAATGAGTAGCAGTGCAGAAGTGCCTGATTGTGCAAACTCGGTTACTTTTTGACAGAATTAAAGCAGTTGTGCTATTGTTAGGTTTTAATTACTGTTTAATACTTTGTCTCCTGAAAGCCTACTTGAAATATTAATTCAGTTCAAATTGGCTTGACACTGTAATGTGGCTTGAAAACTAGCCAACTGACAGTAAACAGAGGGTAATGATAAACAGCTGTGTATTGAGTTGGAGAGAGTTGTCTAATGGGGGTATTCCAGGGTTTGCTGATACATCTGGTCTTATTTATCCTCTTCACTAGTGTTCCAGAAGAGGAAGTAAACAGTACATTAATTAAATGTACAGACTATACTAAATTGGGGGGAGCTGCTAGGACAGAGAAATAATACAGGGTATCTAGAGTGAGACTGGAAACATGGGCAGAAAGCAATAAAATGGTGGGGGGGAGACTTAAATTGCATATAGTAGATAGGAAGGAGAAATTTGGGAAGAAGTAATGCTCAAAGAGACCAAGTAGACAGCAAATCAGACATGCATTTGCAATGGAATATAGCTGCTAAAAGATTCAGTGCAGTGTTGTGCTAAATGTACAAAGGGATTATGTCGCCGAGCAGGGGGTTAGTAGTTTCTCTATATAGGCCATCAATGCATCCACACCTGGAATGTTGCATTCAGTCTGATTAGCACACTCCTAGAAAGATACTGAATGAAATATAAGAAGCTCAGAGAGAAGTGGGAAGAAGTTCAATAGAAGTTAGGCTCCTAGACACTTAAAACTCTCAGTAGGAACCTATCTGCCTCTATAGACATCTAAACACCTTTAAAAATCTGGCCCATAGGAGCCTCTGAAATCTACACTACAATCAGAGGTAGGATGTGGAGCTTGTGTAGGTGTACTCACACTTGTTTTAATCCAGATAGGTTGCTAAAATTAGCGCCGAAGACATGGCGGCCTGGGTTTCAGCATAGGTCAGCAATACAAGTATGAACCCAGAGGTCAGTGCAGGCTTGTACAGGCCATGCTGTGCAACTGCGTCTCTCATTGCTATTTTTAGCTGCATTACATAGGGTAAAGCTAGAGTGGGTATGTATACACAAGCTGCAAATCACACCTCTGATTACAAGGTACACTTACCCTAAGCCTCATTGAAAATTAATGAGATTTAGGCTTCTAAATCACAAAGACTTCTGAAAATTGATCCCCAAATCTCTATCTCAGGGTTTGATCCTGCTCCCATTAAAATTAATGGCAAAGCTCCTCTTGACTCTAATCGAGCAGAATCAAAAATCCGGTCCCATAGGGCCAGATCTTTCCTTCAGTTACACTAGTGGAAACCCAGAAAAACTCCATTAAAGTCATTTTTGCCCTTAATGTTACTTCCTTGTGGTATGAAAACCATAGCACAGAGTTTAAGGTGTTACAAAATATTTTATTATCAAAACTTTTACTGATGAGTAGTAAAGTTCTGCTGGCTATTTACCCTGTGTTCTTAACATATTAGTGTTATCCTTGGCTTGGTATATATTTTTTCACAAATAATAACCATATAAAGGACTTTAATGCCAAGTCAAAATGACTGTTACACAGTTTTATGTCCTTTGTAGCCTCTACAAAGCCTTATTTTATAGATCTCTCTTTTGATTTCTATTCTTTCCAAAGTAATATGTTTCCATGTGTTGATAGCCATAAAAGTCATTTTCCTGCAGGTTCCTTTTATTTTTAATTTGATCAAGGTGAAAAAAATTAAAAGTGACAAACTAAAACATTTACCAAATTTGATTCTTTCTCTTTTAGAACACTTGCATTCGAAAACAAAATGATATATATTAGGACAAAATCAGAGATGACAAAATGGTAGCATAAAATACACACTGATATTGGCAATCACATGTAACTCACTCACTGAAGAAGTGTGTAGTGGGAAAAGAAACTTACTGGAGGATGCGAGAAAGTGTAAGAAAAAGCAGGGTAGCCTACTTAATGTTGATTTGCCAATATGCAACATCACCATCTTTGTCATCTCTGAATTTAATCCTTTATTCTCAGGGACAAATTCTCTTCTGGTACAAATTGGCACAGATCCTTTGGACCATCAGGGTCCAATCCTGCAAACTCTTACTTAGTTAGCGGAACTACTTGTGTGAGTAGGTTTGCAAGATCAGACTATTATTTGGCAATAGTTGTAGGAGTCATTGTTTTAGAATTATTTTTATGTTCTGGTCCTACAATAAATGCAATGTCTAATTTAAAGGGTGTATTTTTTTGTTTTGGAAATTTTTTACAGTGGACAGCACATTAAAACTAAAGCAAATCATTCTTTGTGTGCTCATAAACTGCTTTTGATCTCTCATAATTGATACCATATTAGGCAAAACATTTTAATCCCACTTGTACAACACTTAGCAGTGTCTGAAAAAATATTTTCCTCCTCTTCTCTGCTCTCAGCTTAGTACCTGCAGGCTTACAGTGTGCACCGTTATGAAGATATTATGGAAAATATTTTTTTTACTTCATCAGCTAGTACTGCCAATTACTTGATACTGTCATCTATTGATAAAATTGCTGCCTATATTTTAACGTGCTGTGATGACTTACGGCCTTGATCCTGCAATGAGCTCTGTGCAGGTGTGCCCTTTACCCACACTGACCCTTGTCCAAATCAGTGGGGCTCCATGAGTGCATTGGGGTCTGACTGTGCAGAATTCAATGCAGGATGGAGACCCCAATCCAACTCCCACTGAAGTCAGTGGAAAGACTCCCATTGATTGTAATGGGGGTTGGATCAGGTCCTAAATAATACAATGAATGATTCACATCCAGCCAGTTGTGTTTACAGCATCACTGAGAAGCCCACACGTTGTCAATGATTCCTGAAACAGCAGGGGTGCAGGGTCTATTTGATTTGCTTCACGCTTCAGCTATCTGCCGTACACAGTCAACTTCTCTCAAGCAATAGATTCCCTGTGGTACTTAGCTATTGTAATTTGATGCCCAACATTTACCCCATTAAAATTATCTTTTATTTTAACAACACTTTTTAAAAGTATAACACCCTCAAGCAACTTGGCTTCCAGCAGCAGAGTTATTGTTACAGTCGTGGAATGTAATTACAGGTGGAAAATTAGTCTGGGACCAAAAGAAAAAGGAAGCTTTTTTCCCCCCATATAGGCTTATACACTCTGTTTTTATTATTCCATACTAGAAGAGGTATAAAAGAAAAAAACTATACGTTTAAAGCAAAATTTGGTTCATGGAAAAAAAATCAAACAACTCAAGGGACTTCAAATCGGTGTTTCGGACAGCCAAGCTTCTCCAGTCCAGTGTGAGTTTCCACATCTTGTTGCTAATAGCTCTTTGGCTTTGTTTCCGCCATTCCTGCTTCCAGATAGTATTCCCAGAGAGCCGAAACAGGAACTACCTAAATGGATTTTCAGCTTTGAAAAACTGTTGGCAATGCAAACTTAAATGTTCCCATGATTATTTTTAATGTGGGGAGTTTAACCAATTAAAAAGAATGCATTTAAGGTACTCTGTCAAATTATATTTAAATATACACAGCAAAGTATAATTGTGTCAGTGTCAAAGGAATGAGGAAATACATCTTATCCCATTATATATGAAGTTGCAATGGTCCTTGCATAGTTTTTTAGGGTACTGAGTTCTAAAATGGCTCTTCCTGGTCAATAGAATGTCTATGAAAATGGTATCAATTCTAGGTAAAGCTTATTTTGCGGCTGTTGTAGTTATTTATAATTTAGAGAGCACTAAGACTGTATGAGGCACTTTATAAAAGACTTAAAGAGACAAGTTCCCTTTATAAAATCCTTACAATCTCAGACAACGACAATATATCAGACAAGAGTTCATGTGACTGAAGGCCTGGAGTACTCATTAGTGAGTAGTTCAATGTATGGAGGCTATGTATACCCCACTACAAATCACAGATCATAATAATGGAGACAGGACTAAAAGAGGATAGATTAGAGGGTGAGTTAAGGAGAGACACAAGCATTAGGCTGTCAGATTCTCTTATTCTCTTCTCCCCAACCAAACCTAGTGCAGAAGTTGACACAAGTTATAGCAGATAGTTTGCCATGATTTATCCTGCTTCTCCTTTGAGGTTTAGACCACCCAAGGGAATTACAGGGGCATTTGTACCTAAAGGAGCCGCTAGCAACATGGCTCTTGTTGGTATCTAAGAGCCTGAGGGACCCAGTTCTAGCAAACCTTCTGTGATTATATATTCAGACTGGAACCTATCAGTGTGTTTCATGGAAAGAGGAAGGACATGCATGTGGGACTGAAGAAAATCTCATCCCTCAAAAATAATTATTACTACTATATTCTAAGAGTGAATCTCAAAAATATCCGCTCCCCTATGTAGAAATAACCTGCTTTGGTTGTAATGTACCTTGAGGGTCCATTTGGATGAATGGGGTTATGTAAATGAAAGATCATTATCACTGCTAGAGAAAATGTTCTATCCTTTACTTGTGGTTTCTGTGGATATTGAATACTTCCTGGCTCAGGTCATATCCTGGTTCTGCATTCAAACAGACTTGGATACTCATTTTCTGAATCAGTGAAAAAGTATCAGACTGGAAAAATTTCATTTTCTTTAACTGGCTAGCGCTGACTTAATTCTTACTCAACAGGAGTCAGATTTGTCTTGATGCAATGTCTCTTTCCATTAAGGAAACAATCAAAACTGCTGCTGCCAAGGATTGAGAGATGAATTGCATTGTATCATAATGAATCATTTTTCAGTTTATTTAGCACCACTTAACACATCATAGCCCACGATTTATAGATACCAAAATAATCCTTTCTTTATCGAATAGTTAGTACACAATCCCAATGTATGTTCTGAGTTTATTTAAAAAGTCAGTGGATCAGATTCTCTAGCTTGCTTCCATGGCTTTGAGCTACTCCATGGAAGCAAGGCACCCATAAACCCTGTTTAACTGGCTGATTAAGCCATTTGTATGGGTATTCTGCATCACTGAAATGGCACAAAACAGCCAGAGCATACAGGTAAATCTGGGCCAGTACTTACAGAAAACACAGGCCAGGTGATATAAATGGTGTCCTACTGAATTCCCAATCCATAAGTAATAAAAATAAATAAATAATAACAACAATAATAATAGACTTGTTTCTTAGATCAGTTGTTCTCAACCAGAGGTACATGTAGCCCTGGGGGTATGCAGAGGTCTTACAAGGGGTACATTAACTCATCTAAATATTTGCCTAGTTTTACAACAGGCTACATTAAAAAGCACTAGCGAAATCAATACAAACTAAAATTTCATATAGACTGTGATGGGGCATCTCCCACACACTGGCACTGAAGGAGTTAAAAGCCGCGTGGGAGGCAGCCAATAGGAGAGGTGCTGTGAGCGACAGCCAGTCAGATCTCAGCAGGCCCATATAAGAAGAACTTCAGGGCAGAGCAGACTAGATATGGCCTAGAACCTGGGGAAGGAAGGCTTTGTCTCCTGCAGGTTGAAAGGTCTGTAGCACCTGAGGCAAAGCTACTGCTGGTAGGGACCAGGGGAGCCAGAGGAGCTCCTGGTAGCCTGCTGAAAGTGGGTAGTGGCAGACCCTGAGATCAGGTGGAAAAAGGTGCTAGGGCTAGGGGCAAGTGGCTTAGGGAGACAACAGTAGGAAGAGGAACTTGGGTGCAGCAGAAGGCTGGGACCCAGAGTAATGAGTGGTCCTGGGTCCCTCCAACACCCCCTCCCCCCCTCCCACTAGGAAGTGGCCAGACAAGATACTGCAGTAGCCACTAGAAAAAGTGGCTGGACTACTGAGAAGCCAAACTGCCCCCCAGAGGGGGGAGCACAGATCATGACATAGCCAGAGGCGGCATCACGAAGAGGATGCTGTGCTTCCTGCCAGCTGTGAGAAAGGCTACAAGCAAACTGGGAGAAAGTGTGACAGTGTGCAGATTGAAGACATGGGTGTCAGCCTGGAGCTAATCCTCAGATGACCAGCGGGAGGCGCAGGACCAATGTGGTGAGTAGAGCCCTGTTACACAAGCAATGACTTGTTTATACTACTCTATATATAATACGCTGAAATGTATATAAAACATTTATAATCTAATTGAGTTATTTTATAATTCTATGGTAAAAATGAGAAAATAAACAACTTTTCAGTAATACTGTGCTGTGACACTTGTATTTTTATGTCTGATTTTGTAAGCAGGTAGTTTTTAAGTGAGGTGAAACTTGGGGTGCATAAGACAAATCTGACTCCTGAAAGAGATACGGTAGTCTAGAAAGATTGAGAGCCACTATCTTAGATTGTGAACTCTTCCAGTCAGGCACCATGGATAAAATCTTGGCCCCATTCAATTCAGTAGCAAAATTCCCATTGACTACAAAGGGGCCAGGATTGCACTCCATGTTGTTCTTTTTATGTTTTTTTTTCTACAATGCTTTAAATAATGGAGCCCTGATCCTGACTGGAGCCTCTGGATCCAACTGAAATATAAATATTAAACAATATGTTTTATCTAGAAAAGCAAGAAATAATAGAGTGTATGAAAGTGGAAGACAAAAGAAGTGAGGACATTTCTATCTGTCTCACCCAGAAGGAGACTAAGGAGGCCAATTATAAATAAAAATATTATTTTCAAATAATTTCAAAATTTATTTATGGTCGGAAATACTAATGATCTTATGAGCTTTCAGCAAAATGGGAGTTTCCCTGTATATATTTCTAAAACAAATACAACCAAATACATTTTGTTGAAAAGTTTTATAGCCAAAAGTATTTACATGTGCCCCAATACCATATTTCTAACTGTTTTTGTGGTGTTGCCATGTATATAATGACAAAGAACTTTTCTTCAGTTAAGGTAGGATTCAGGTTCAGGTTCAAAGCCAACGCTATTTTTGTTCCTTTGTGTAAGGTTTTCCAAGTATCAAAATTGCTACCAGGTTCTAGTGCAATGCAAAATATTACAGATAATAAGCAGCTCTGGGAGTCATAACAAAAACTGAAATTTATTCTGCTGCTCTCATTGTGGCTCTGATTTCAATGGGTACAGGACTGAGCTCTGTATGTTATGAATTAAGCCTTAACATCAAACTGCTCTTGGAAATGCATACCGGACTCATTTATTTCAGTGGAAGCCATAGGCAGTCAACTGTGTGCAACATTTTTCCTTGTACCGCTTGAAGAAGGGAATCATTTGTCTTTCTTTCTTGGTTCATTAATTAAGATTCACAGTGAAGAAGACAGCTCTCTTTGGGTGGGTCATTTCTCAACAGAAAAGGGCTTGCTTTGAAGATTTCCATTATCTGATGAAAGACACAGGGGGAGATTCATTTTTTTGGAGAAATGTTTTCTAAAATATTGCTAATTAATTATTCCTCCCTACTGTCCATTTTCTAGGTAGGTTCACCCCTTTCCTAGCCTTTACTACTGTCTATAAACAGTTGTATTTTAGTGAAACGTTATTTTGGGAAGATATTTTTGTTAAGCATTTCAAATCGGGCAATATTTGTAATAACATGGAATGTTTTTGAGATTGTTAACATTACGATGGCGGTCTTGAATAATCTGTTTTCAAGTCTGCATATCCCAGAAGACCGCACAGTGTTGCTATAGCATGAAATGATATATGCAGATGGGTCACCAACACTGTGGTTCTTTATTACTCAACCCAAGCGTTTTCTCATGCACAGGAAATACATTCTGTCCAGTGAATCAATGGGGAGTCAAAGACTGTTCCAATGTTTGGTTTCTATGAAATAGGAGGAGATGTACAGCAGCTACTGTACAAGACTGAATGTAAGAATGAAAACTGAAGAGATTTCTCACACTCTTGCACCTCTCTCCATCACAGAAAATATGACACAATATATCCTTGGCATTTTGAATATATTATCTATGACTATATATGAAAGTTACAGACTGCTAGCTCACTGCCTTTTTGGATTTTCTGACCTGCTTTTACCAAATCAACATATGGCATAAAAGAGTGTGAATTGTGGAGTTGCTGTAATACCAACTGATGCACTTGGATAGTTTGGAAATGTACCAGAATGACTGATGGATTCTAAAACTATCATCTTCTAATTTCATTAATTAGATCATGTTTTTTCCTGGCTATTCAAGTACATTTCTGGATGTCCTTACTAGGAACTGGTTTGATATTAATGAGGCAGATTCTGATCTCAGTTACACCAATGCAGCTGAAAGAAGAATCTGGCCAGCTACATCTAAATCACAGTGGCTTTGTTGTGATGGTAAAATATATTCACTGTGCATACACTGAAACATGAATTGTATTGGGAAAAGGTGTTATTTTTTGCATCTAAGCAAATCCCTATGTATAGAAATGTGTTGTATGAAAGTTATTTTTAATTCCAAAGATGCTGGCAAATATTCTTTGGAATTTCTGGCACACATATGCAGAAAATTCTGCAGAATTCGATTTGAAGCACCTGCCAATGTCACTCCAAGCCAGCTCATTTCAAATAGATTTTAAAATATATTGTTGTCACTATTGTAGCTTGCAAACAGGAATGGATACAATAATCAACTATTATTTGGCAGGTAAAATGGGATGTGAGAGAGAGACTGAGGCTATGTCTACACTGATGGCAGCACAGATCGACTTATCTGGTCTGTGAAGACCCACTCAGTCGATCTAGAAGTCGACGTACTAAAACCACCTCCTCAAATGGTGTAGTGCTGCATCGACAGGAACACAGTTCCCGTCGGCGCAGTGCAGTGATGACAGCACGCAGAAGAGAAGAACAGAAGTCGATGGGAGTTATGAAAGTTCTTTGTGTAACGACTGTCGCCGAATCGCTGAGGTAAGTGTAGACCAAACCATAGTCATTAAAAAAGAGATACTGATGGATATGAAGCTCTTGAAGTGATCACTTCTATTTAATAATCAGCCTTAAGAACTGAATATCTGGCTACCCAAGATATGCTCTCATATAAAACTGTGCCCATAAAGTTACTATGTCTTCTGTTTGCTTCTGTTCTTTTTATTCCAGTCTATCTATGCCATCCCAGCTTTTCTATAGCTAGAATGGTTAGATCTGAATGCCTATTTCCTTGGTGATAAAAAGAGATCATACCAAAGAAAAGATCTGGGTTTATTGCCCATCCTATTCCCCACCCCCAAATGAACATACACATCAGCAGTTAATCATAATAATTTAATCCGAGCACCATAAATGTTAGCTGATCCCTTCATGGGAATGAAGGTGTGGCTTCAATGGGACATCTCACCCTATAGAAAGCGAAGCAAGTCTGTAACATCTTTGCAAGGCTGGGATTTTTAGGGTTCAAACATGCAATTTTTTTACTGACATCCAGGTCTGCAAATCAAATCCCTCAAGCTTTCACTCTTCTCAGTGGTACTCCCAATCTGAATATGGACTGCTCTCCGGAGTAAGCATTTGCACAGTGGGAACCTTACATGTATTTAAACTAAACATAAAAGGCAAAATGCATTATAGTAGTTATCCTTCATAAATTCAAATGTTGAGAATTTCTGTCTCAAGTTTATAATTAAGACCTTATGGAAAATTTAACTAATTGGCAGATAATTAACAATAACTGTTGTTGCTGCTATTGCCTACATGTCATCACAAGCCAAGAGTAAATTACTGTGGAAGAAGGGTGTTATGGAATAATATTGTTGATGTTTGAATAATTTTACTGTGGAATTTGATTGCTAGAAGGATTCCTTTATTGGATTATTTAATAACAGTCTGAGTAGTCCTCATTTTGAAAGTAATGAAAAACTATGTACTATACGGTAAAGAGAAAATAATTACAGCTATAGAAGTCTTAGCAAGGGATACTGAGGAGGTCTGAGTTAAGATTGCCACAGCTGTCTTTTGGTTCATCTATATTTACTTTAAAAGCTGGAAAAACTGCCTACCAGCCCCCAAACTGCAGGGAACTAATTTTCATTTGATGTGCTTGCTTGCTATTGCAATGATGTTAGTCTTGCCATTGAGACAAGTGACTCTCATATTCAGAACATCTCAGTCCTATGAATAATGGAAGGCTGAAGAATAATATGAGTAGATAAATTTTTCAAAAATGCTTAAGTCACTTATGTTTTGAAAATGGGAATTAGGTACCTAAGTGACTTAGGTGCTTTTGAAAATTTTATCTGGTATCTTTATCTACTTCCTTATCATATCAGAAACAGACACTAAGGTAAATTGTTTTGTTGTTGATTGGGGAAGCTATGTTTTAATTTTCCCAATAAATGAGTTCAGCTCATCCCTGGTAGAAGCATGTGAAGATACAATTCAGTTCATCCCAAGCAGCACAAGAACTGATGAAGAGAAAACTGTTCAAATATTTGTCAGTTATGTTCAATGTCTCCAAAATATGATTATGCCATGAGTTTTGGGGCTTTTATCTCCTGTGTCCATTTATCATTATTGTCCAGTCCTGATTTGATAGCTCGAGGCTATCTCTGCCACGACTGTCCTTTCTCCGAGGATTATTTACAGTGTGGTATGACGATACCAAGAGGAACTTAGCCCTATCCATTTTTGTATAAATTATTGTTTAGATTGCACATTTACATGAAAGTTTTTATTTGTGATCTCTTGTAAACTGTGAAAATTAGTAGTGATGGAATAAGCCAGGAATGACTTGCTTTTGCAACACCTCAGGCATTATATTTTGGTTTTGCATTCATCGTGCACAGGAAGTAGTGACAGAGGAGACTGGTAATTTTAGATCTTCAGCCAGGATTTGGCCTTTTGGGCTTATGCTAAAGGAACTCTCTTCTGGTAAAAAACTATAGAGGGACTAAGGACCAGCATACTTATCTATACTGGTCTTGAATTTTACACTTGGAAATAAAAGACTACAGAAAAGCTTTAAAATGCAAGTTAATAGTGAAATCAATTGAGACGTGCTTGCTTGATGGTGCACACAAAACATGGAGGTGATTATGCCTAAAATATAACATGGGCATGCTTTAGTGCTTGTATAGACAGATGTCTGGTTAAGGTACCTTTGAAAATTTAACCTAAAATATTTGAGAAAGGAGTGTGAAAAAATTGTGGGATGAAAGGTTATTTTTCTGCTGAAATTGATTACTGAAAATAGTAAAAGAGAGAGTTAATCAATAGTCATAATAATAATTATAGTTAATCAATTGCTTCCCTTCTGGGCATCTTAAATGAAAGTGCTGTCAGAAGAAACAGATCAAAACTTGTTCATGGCTTCATAGCTGGAGGTCATGAATATGAAGAAAGGAGTCATTACAGTTAATAATCCTATGGATAAGAAACCTTTTGGTGAGGGTGACTAAGATTAGAAGTTCATTTTTTCAGAACAGAAATAGGTAAAAGGAGTGAGGAAAGTATGGAATAAAATGGTGTCATAGTATCCTCCTTTCTTTTAAAATATTTGCACATACTCACGCTTAGCCTGAGTGAAAAGTGTGAGAAGTTAAAACCAATGTTTCATCTGCCATAATCGTGGGTTGGCTAGAGGCCATACCAGCCCTCAGCATAAGAGCAACAATTGTTCCCTGGGGAATGTTCTGCTGTCTGACTCGGGACTGCCAGAGCACATCTAACACATTCTAACTCCATCCCTTCTCTCCTTGATATGTCTTCTTAATACCCTTTTCCTAGCCTTGAAGTTCACTTTATGCTGGAGATGGGATGAATGGGTGGCATAAAGCCACACAAAGGAACCTTTCAGGGTAAGGCGGGGCAGGACCCATAATTTTTAAAGAACTTCCACGTTTGTTTAGCTTTACTCACTATTAAAGCTGTTGGTGACTCACCACTGTTCAGAATCCTCTCCAAAGCAAACACAGATTAAATCATATTAGGGTTCTTCATTTCTCTCTCCCTCCCTCAACTCATCTTTCTAAAAGTACTCAGTTTAATTAACATCTACCTCCTAGGCTCAGCCTAGGTGCTGCTATCCTCTTTGAAGTGGGAGTAGATTAAAACACACCAACGAACTGTCAGTGCACATAAACGTGATCTACCTGAACAATGAGTGCACCGCAGGCTAGCATGAAGTAGATCACCCCCCAGCTTGCCGCAAATTAAATGTTCATGTAGGCACCAAAAGACGAAGGTAGGCACTTGGCAGGATTTCAAAAGCAGCTAAGTAGTGCTAGCACGAGTGTGTCTACTCATGCTGAGAATCACACCCCCAACTTAATGTGTAAAGGTACCCTATAAGACTTAGGCTTCTAAGTGCCTAAATCACTTTTTGGGAAACAGGAATTTTTCCTTAAATTAAAACAATTAACTATATCGCGCTTTGCTTAAGGAATAATTAAAGAATGCATGCTGGTTTCCCTTGAGTCACTGTAAAACACAGATTGAAAATTTGTCCCTATCTGGAAGAGTTACAGTCTAGGTAAGAAAAGATGCAACAAGGGGTTGTGACAAATCATTGGGAGGAGCAGGGAAGGGAGGATGAGGGAAACAAAAGCAAAATATGTACACAGCTAGATGGCTTGAAGTTGGGTAACTAAAAAAATGTTATACAAAACAATACATATATGACCAGATGTCTATGCTGGCCATTTACCTAGCTGTTCCCAGGTGGCAGTTTCCTGTATATGTCACATTAGAAGTTTCTCTTGAAGAAGGATTTGAAGAGGGACAAAGTATAATGGCTTTATGGACTAGTCCTTGCATATGTGTGATAAAAGAGCAAAGATGCTTATGATAGCAGTGTGGATAGAGAGAAAAAGTATGAATTTTACAGATATTATGTAAGAAAAAGTAGCGAGATTCAGACAATATGTATATGCAGGTCTAGAGCTGAGCAGAATCCATGACAAAGTTGGGGTTACAGGCCAGAGTGACTGGGAGTATGGTGTGTTATGAACACTGACAGTGAAAGAGGGGAATATGGAGGATATGGAAAGGAAAACAAGAGTTTCGTTTTGGCCAGTTTAAGTTTGTCACTTGAAAGAAATCCATTAAGAGATGTTAAAGTGAAAGGCCAAAATACAGGCTTGGATATAAGGAGTCTAGCCAGCAGTGGAAAAGTAGATTTGTGAGTCATAAACTTTGTAATGTCCCACAAGGATGCGTTCTTGGATAACATATATGAAAAGTGGGGAAGAAGAAAAGCAGCAAGATTTCAAGAGGGAGAATATGATCAACAGTGTCAAAGGCAGCAGAGAGGTTAAGAAGGAAGAGGACAAAGAAAAGACCCTGAGAATGGGTCACTAGATACTTCAATGAGAGCAGCTGCAGTATAGTGCAGAGGGAGGGAACAAGATTGGATGAGATCAAGAAAGGTGGTGCAGTAGAAGCACTTGAAGCAACAGTTTTAGATGGCAAGGTCAATGAATTTAGCATTGAAGTGGTGAAAGTTAAGTGGTGAAGTGGTGGCATTATAGTTAGAAAGAGAAGTGAGCTCAGGACTTTTTCTAGGATAGGAGGGGTTATATTGTGAGGGGACAGAAAGATAAAGTGAAAGATAAAGGGAAGGGAGGGAGCTTAAGGGCAAGAGTAGTGAACAGGTGCCAAGGACTGGAGGTGTGAGATTCAGAGTGGGGGAGAAGAAGAACTGCTGCTTGGAAGGTGGCAGAACTGAACAAGGAAAGAATACATTTGTAGTGTAGGAATTCCATGTGGTTATGAACTAGAAGTGATCAGCAGCCCAGGAATGGGATCAGAGGAAACCATGGTTGAGAGTTGGTGGAAAAGACGGTGAAAGAAGCCCAAGGTGGTGGCAAACTGGAGCAAAAACAAAGAAGAGAACACAGAGTGGCATAGAAGTCATGGACATTGTCTTGCCACTTTACCTCAACATTATTCCAGAGGAATAACCTCTAAGGCAAGTTCATTCTCCCTTCTCATTCATTCCTTGACTGTTCTGCCAAGAAAGATATATGTTTAGTGCTGAGAATTTTTTAGGTATTTACCCAGTCAGCAGCCAGTGCACTGAAACTACCACCTCCTTTCAACTAAACCACTCAAAGTCATTTCCCTGGACTGGGTTTTTACTGTTAAATCTAGAGACTCTGAAGCCCAATACCAATCTTTTGAGGCATACCATTTTTCAAAGTATTAAATCTCAGAGTCCCAAGAAGAGTTTAAAAGAACTCTTAATTTTCATTGTATTGTGACCAGACTTAAGCACTGGTCACTAAAACAAATCTCTTGAGCTCATCCGCACTCTGAAATATCTAACATTTGGTTAGTGGAACTAGCTTTGCTGAATGTATTCTTCTCATCATTTACAGGAAACCAAAAGTGCAATTCAGCCACTTTACAGAAAATGACAACTTTGACTGAAAAATTAACTTAACAGTTCACAACCACAAATTCACAGATGGTAAGCAGTTGGAAATAGAGGTGGGAAAACTTTCAAGGCATGGAAAAAATGCTTTTCCAGATGACCTTAAAAAAATTATAGGAATTGGCTTGCTCTTGCTATACTTCTTCCAGGTTGTGAAAACAATCCAATGAATGGCTGCTTGCCATCTGTTATAATCAATTTCAAACATGCCTCATCATTTCATTTTCCTTCATCCACCTTTTCATTTTAACCTCCCATCTTATTTAAAGTAAGAATTTTGATTATTTCAAAATGACTGCTATTGTCGAAGAATTTTCCAGTTATTAATGTTTCTCTTGCATGCTAAAAGTTTGGGCCCGATTGCACTCTTTTATATGAGAGTAACTCCCACTGACATAAATAGGAGTTTCACCACACAACTGAAGGCTGAATTGAGCCCTTTGAATCTGATTTTTCAGAAGTGCTGAGCAGTTAGATCTTGAGTTAAAGTCCATGGGAGCTGTGGGTGCTGGGTGACTGAAAATCAGACTCTCTGCCTTTAGCCACCTTCACTATATTCAATCATATTATCCAAGGGTACTGATGCATAATATGTGAGAATGAGTATATTCTTGTTATATGTAAAATGTTTATTTCATGTTTAATTTTAAAAATACAGTTATAGATACCCATTCAGTGCTCTGGGAGCCTATCGTATACTTAAAAATTACAGCACAGACAAAAGGACAACCCTTAAAAATATCCTTCTCAGCCCACACCTTTCTCCTTATATCTTTCTTAAATATCAGACGTCACCATTTAAAATGTATATAATTCTAATAATGCACTAACATCCAGTAATAGTTCCAAAAATTAACTGTACATATTGCTTTTATGTAGGATGTATGATGGTGAAGTATGGAAAAAGGCTTTATCGGGATATGTTCGGAATGATCATCTCAAATTGATTTTTTTCAGAACTGCTACTGGACTGAAAAGTCATCCAACCCTAAATCTCTCTCTCCCACAGACTCATTATCTGTTTTAAAATAAATGTTTGAAGGTGCTTAGGGAATTGGGTGATTGAATACATTCCCATGGATGGATTAGTGGCCAAAGATCAGGAGATCTGGTTGAAGGTAAGTAATAAATAAATCCCCATGTAGGTACCTGAATTAAAGTGGCCTGATTTTTTCAGAGGTACTGTGCATGCTCCCTTTGACTTCAGAAGGAATTGTTTGGCTGGTCTAAACCAAAAACTCACTTCTACATAGCTATGTCCATCAGGGATGTGGAAAATCCACACCCCTGACAGATATAGCTACGCTGACCTAACTCCCAGTTTAGACTATTTAGCTAGGTTGATGGGAATTTTTTTTCATCAACCTAGCTACCACCTCTTGGGGGAGATGGATTAACTACAGCAATGAGAGAACCCCTCCTGTAGCTGTAGTGAGTATCTATAATGAAGCAGAACAGCAGTGCAGCGGCAGCTGTGTCACTGTAGCGTTTTAAGAGGAGACATACCCTCAATGTCTCTCAAAATCAAGACACCTTTGCTTAGGAGCTTATAGATGGATTTAAGTTTCTAATTTTAGGCATTTAAATTTGAAAAAAAAAAAGGCTAGTATATATTTACACACAGTAGTGCAAGGGTGTATCTCCTAACCACTCCTTTGTCTGAAAGTCAATCTTGAAAATACCAGTGTTCCAAAGTGAAATCTTAGAATCTGGTATATATGCTGCCCATCAGAGGTTATGTATTTCTTGTCACAATCTATGGTCTTTAAATTAGAACTCAAATTTATTGTATCTACATTAACAAATACCATAAAATAAAAAAAATCAATTTAAAATGGTCTCCTCATATTAATTGCCAATGTCCTTCTTAATAAGTTTAACTGTTCCCATAGACCTCTTCTAATATTGCCCTCTGTGGTGTTTATTGACTTCTGTGTATGTGTGCTAGTGCCCTCTACTGGATATATGTTTGCTATAGTGTTCACACAGCTTGTACTCCTTAGTTGATGGGGTGGAGAAAGCCTATCACTAGAGGTGATTTATAAAGATTATTCTTTAATGCAAGTGGTGGAGACCTATATTTTGGAGCAGGAGGTCATGATTGCTATTCCAGCTACATGTATGCTATTAGCTGGTGGTGTTAGCTAGTGTCTACCTGGCCTATGGATAATTCCATACAATGTGTTCAACAAGAACAGCAAAAATAACATTAAGAAGAGAGGTGAAAATACTGCACTGACAGCCATAGGAAATGTAATCAATACATATATAAAAGCTTTCCACCACATTTTTTGTCACTGTATGGCTATTTGTTGTCAAGAATGACTGATGTGGATTTTATTCGCAACTTCCTTTGAGAGTTTTGTCCGCAAGAGTCAGTTTTTGTCAACAAAACAGTGCTGGTGTACACACTGCAATCACACACACACACACACCCTGCTGACAAAACTGCCCTGTTTTTCCAACAAAATAAAACCACCTCGACAAGAGGTGTAGGGCATTTGTCGGCACAGCTAGGGCAACACCGTGTCAGTATAGACACTGCATCCTCTTACAGTGGTAGATGGGCTGTCATTCTTGTCAATTTTGAGTGGTGAAATTGTCAAGAAAACCAAGGCAGCTGGTTCTTGCTCCTGGCTGAGAGCAAGGTGAGAGGGCCCGACCGCTGCAAGTCCGGGGCAGCTGCCATCCAGCTCCTGGCTGCGAGCCGGGAAATGGAGGGGGGGCAGCCCACAGAGAGCCCAGGAGCCTGGTCTCCTGGCAGGGAGCTGAGAGACAGGACTTTCAGCTCCCCACGCTGCTGTAATTATAGCAGTGGCTGTATTTTTTTTAGTGTAGACAAGGCTTGAATATTTTTCCCAGAGCTGAAGAAGAGCTCTGTGTAGCTTGAAAGCTTGTGTCTCTCACCAACAGAAGTTGGTCCAATCAAAGATATTACTCCACCCATCTTGTCTCTCTAATATCCTTGGACTGACATGGCTACAACAATTTTGCAACTGAAGAGGAAAAGTAAATAAACATGCTGAAAGAAACCAAATGGATGAAGGGAGAGAGAAGGAGGATATGAATGCACTGTACTTCAGAACAGACTACTGACACTAGACTTGCAATATTGACATTTATTTGCTTTCTGTTTGAAATTGATTTGCAGTGTTGAACAAAGCCATCAAACAATTGAATGCCGCAAATAATTTTTGCACTTCACAATACCTGGAACACTAATTTGATTTTAAGATTCTCTTTAGCAATGTATTCCCAAAGAATTTACTAGTAAGGTAAGTAGGGCTAGGACCAGGGTTTAATGATTCATTGCTTATCAACCTGCAGAGAAAGAGAGAGAGATACTATGTACAGGTTATTCATTTTCCCCTTGGATGAAGCCCCACAGTCACGCTACACCTTGCCCTAACAATGCCTTTAGGAGAAGGCCTTATGAAGCCAAAGAGTGACATGGCTTTTGGGGATTAAAAACCAGCCGGGATTCTCAGAGTTCCAGTCAGGAGTGTCTCATCAAACTGAAGCAATCAGATGCAGCTGAGCCTAGTTAGGCTCAGAACATTAAAAAGGCGGGAAATGTCTTTCCTTTCAGCTACAGCCAGTGATTTGCTGTTTGGAATTCAGGCTGGGATATTCTAGGGTGATCAGATAGCAAGTGTGAAAAATCGGGATCGGGACACTTTTGGGGTGAGGGTACAGTTGCATATATAAGACAAAGGTATTATACCAAGATGGTCCCAATAATATTGGGACGTTTGGTTACCCTAGATATTTCTGTTTGGTTTTATCTTGTTTGTTTGGTATTTCATAGATAGGCTGTAGGAAGGGAGCATGGCCAGTAACTTTCCTGGTTTCTGTTATTTTTAGCAGCAAGATCTCTGTAGGAAACCAAAATCCTCAGAAGTTGTTTTGTTTTGTGTGATGTTTTTTGCTAATGCTGGGTTACCTGTGAGCTTTTTCTCCACCTGCTTTCATACTTGGCTTGTCACAAACTCTCACATATTATTGACCAAAAAATCCTTCCAACAACAACCATAACAAAGTGAATACAATTTATTAAAAATGTTTACTTTTACAGTTTTGGAATTTGCAAAACTTCAAGAATGAAATTTCCAAATTAAGGCAGAATTACCTGTTGAACAAAAAGTTTTCTCTTCAGTAATACTGAACAGTACTGATTGCCTGTCAGCAATCTGCATTAAATGAAAATGATCATGTTGAGATTTTTTTATTAGTTCAGTCTAATACATTTAATTTTTGAGGGTTTATTGACTAGAGAAGTGAAATTTGGGTTAGGAGCAAAATCTTTCATTTCTAATTCTGGTTCTGCCACTGCCTCACTGAATTCTTAGGCAAGGTGTTTAACACGTTGATTCCTTTGCCACATTAAACCAAGTAGTGTAGATAAGAAATGTCAGTCCTCTGCTTTAAGGCTGGCAAATGGTCTTTTGCCCCTTTGTCTCTGCATATAGCTAGTGACAGAAATCCATGAGTTCCCCCTCCCCTGAACTGCTCCCACCCTCATAGTCCTCCATATTTCCAATGATCAGCAGTACTGATACACCTACAATTTCCACCCTTTTGTCCACAGTAAAGAACTATGGTCACTGATCGTAGTAGCACAGGTACCAGGACATAAAGCAGAACGTAAAGGATATAATGATCATATTTCCCACCATTTTTCCTACGTAGGGTAGAAGGGACATACCTCCAGAATCTTATTTATTTTTTTATTAGAAAAGAAAGAATTGAATCTGGTTTGCTGACTTTATTTAGTTTAGAAAAAGAAGAAAGATATAAAGTGAGTTGATGATAAGTCCTTACCCCTCCATCTTTGGCTATGCTTTCTTCCTCCCCACACATTTTATGCCCTATTAACACTTTTAACAGGTTTTTTCAAGACACAGGTGAAAATATGAGGAGCTGGCTATTCAAGGTTTTTATAAAGTCCACAGGTGTCCTTGTGTTTTACAAGTGGTTAAGAAAAAAGGTCCTTGCCCCTTGGAGATTATATTCTTTATTAGATTGAGAACACATCATACATGGTAGATATAGGGAGATACCTTGAATACTTATTCCTGGACAGACCAGACTGAGATGACTCATTTTGCAAGTTAGCAACCCTACATAACAAGAGCTACATTTGTGAAAATTCCTCTTTGGAAAAAAAAAAAAGAGAATGACAACTCCTTTCTTTTTTCTTTTCTTTTCTATTTCAACAGCCTTAAGGCAACAATGTATACATAACAGTTATGTTGCTTTTACACACCTAGTTATTCTGCTCTTCCCTGAAAATATTTACATTGCCTATTAGCAACCTCTGCATTACATGATATTTGAAAGACACTGCTCTGTTCTGCGATGGTTAGACCTTAGCTGGAGTACTATGTCCATGTGTGGTCACCAATGTATAGAAAGAATGTAGAAAAACTGGAAGAGGTCCAGAGGTGAGTGACGAAGGGTATGTCTACACGGCGGGGCTGCACGGATTGATGCAGCAGGCAGTGGAGAGTACGTCAATGGGAGATAGGAAAGATACATCCTGTAGTCTGCATATCTTCTGTTGACCACTGGTATCAGTATAAACCAGGCCAAAGATGAGCAAAGGGATGGACTGCAAGCCATATGAGCAAAGGCTGAAGGAATTGGGTATCTTTAGTTTGGAAAAGAGGAGTGTGACGCTGAGCCAGCAAGGCTTAAGCAGCCAGCGGGCTGGAAGACCCAAAATCAACCTTTACGGATATATTAGAAAAGAATTGAAATGATAAACAGGAACATTCCTTGTAAATAGTTAGCAAACCCATGCTAAATTGACTAGAATCTTTTAAATGTAGGCCTGTACTGATTAGAGAATTAAGAATAAATACTAACTATATGTATCTGTTTACCTATATCTTGTAGAAGTTTAACAATGTGATCTAATTAGCTTGCAGATGCTAAACTTCTGTGCCTATCTGTAATGTTTCACTACTATATTCTGATTCAGAGATCAAAAAGGAATATTAACATTTAGATGGACTTTGCGGTGTAGTATTACTGTCTTAATTTCTCTTTGAAATTTGTGACTCCACATTGTAAAACTACCTGTGAACTGCTTCAATGGCTTCATGTGTTGTCTGAAGAAGGACCCATTGAATAGAGATTAAACTGGTGGCTTGCTTTCATCAAAACCCATGTGGTGGAATTACCTGTCAGCACCCAACTTGCTTCAGCTATGAAGGAAGTCAGGCCTGATCCTGTTTTAACTCAGATCTGCTTAAACTTTGACAGGGAAAGTCTTAAGCCTTAATGACTACAATTTCCAGGTTGACTCTGAATTTGAACAAGCTCTTTACATGGACTGCCTATTGGACAATAACCTATGGAACTAATTCTAGAAGGACTTTTACAAATCATCAACTCACCATTTCTGCTATGAAACTGACCTAAGAACATTATTCATATCGGTATGCATAATCTTTTAACCACAGTAACGTTTTCTTAAAATAAATCTTAAATTAATTAATAAGAATTGGCTGAAAGCGTTTATTTGGGTAAGATCTGAAATATTCATTGACCTGGTGAATAATGTGTCTGATCTCTTGGGATTTGTAGAACTTTATATATGGTGAATAAGATTTTAAGTAATCCTCACTATATAGACTTGGCTGTCCAGGTGGGAGGCAAAGCCTGAATTGTTTAAAGCATTGGTTCCCAACCTGTGGCCCACAGGCCAAAAGTGGCCCACAGGGTCTTTCAGAGTGGCCCCGCTGGCTGCAGAAGGGAGCCCCTGCGTAAGTACCCAGGCAGAAGGCACTGTTGGTGCAGGCTCCTTGCTGCAGCGAAGGGGATAGGAGATCAGCAAGCTCTCTGCCTGGGTCTCTGATGGAGCCAGAGGGAGGGGAACACTATATATAGGGCTTCATTGTCCACTCTGCTTCTTTGAGGGCCCATCTGTGACAGAAGGAGGAAGCGCGGTCTCTGTAGCATGTTCTCCAACCCAATGGAAGACCCTCAACTGGGATTCCAATCCATAGATTGGGATTAGGGTGAGGTGAAATGAGGTTGAGACAGCACATCACTGACTCCACACCTCAGACCCACACAGTAAACCAGAGAGAGTTGGTTCTGAGGTAAAGTTTTGCTTGGGGATACCAAGAATGGTGCCTCACAATTTAGGAATATTTTTATTAAATAAACAATCATCCATGGAAAGAAGAAAGGGAAAAAAATAAACAAGGAGATGAATGCAATCTTTGCACTAAAGGATGGTTGTTATTGATTGGCATGACCACAAGCCACTCTTTTTCCTAGTTGACAGACCCCTAGCTCCAATGGCTACCCAGCCAGATAACTCTGACCCACTGAAGTTTGGCAATTACCCTAAGACTACAATTCCCTCCCTCCCTGCCATCAAGAGGGCTAGATTTGCCACAGAGCCAAACCCCAGGAGCCTCTGCCACTGACCTAGAGTGTCCCAGTGATGTGCAGAACCCTCCAAATCTTTGAGAACCCCCCACCACCACCATTCCTGCCCAATAAATAATGGTAACCCCCTCTGCAAAAACTACATTTAGGTGGGAGCTTGACACAATCATTTTCTTTATTTTAAACACAACCCCTAGGCATCATCTGAACTTGGCCCTGTCTACTGCTAAGGGCATCTGGCAGAAAGGCTACACCTTTGTGATTGATATAACTGACAGATTAGAGGATTTTTTTCCCTGTATTTTAATTTTTTCTTTTTATTTTGTGCATCATACAGAACGTCGTGTACAGACAGTCGCTGATTTGTTGATGATGCTCACCCTTCCTAAGTCTCTGAAAGAGGACGATTACCAGGACCAGCAACAGCAACAAAACTGAACCTGAAAGTGAAAGAGTCAGTGAGAAAGCATGGGTCATGGGTGTGCACAGAAAGAAGGTGATTTTGCTCTCAGGCCTGCTCCAAAATTTTTTCTAACCATAAACTGGGCATCAGTAAAATTCTTAGGAAACTTTTTTAAAGAATTTTTTTTTAAAAACTCTGGACACTCTAGCATTAAACACATGCTTGATCAGAAAAATTATTTTTTTTTAGAAAAAAATTACTCAGTTTAAAATATAATCAAGCTTAATGTGCCTCTTTGATGCAAATTGTACAATATAATTTTTCAAAATTAAATTGCCCACACTGGACTTTGGCAAGGACACCTGCGTAACACCTGACTTCACTAGAAAGGGTCTAATCCAATGTTCATTGAAGTCAGTGGGAGTCTTTTCAGTGACTTCAGTGAGAGCTTATTGATTTAGCATAAGAATCTGGTAACAAGTCTAGTTTTGCATTTCTTCAGGTTCTTGGATTTCTGCATCTTTTTGTTAGGGTTTTATGCTGCTGCCCATCACCTTAGTATTTATTTTTATGCATTGATTTTATTTGTTCTCAAACACAGGGTTACAATACCTCTACATCTGGTATATTCATATTGCTCATAAACCATAAAACATGTAGTTCATTTTTGTCTTTCGTAGAAGTATCCCACTGAAAAATATAATATAATTGACTCTCCTTGCGGCCCTGGGTCTGACCCACTAAAATCAATGGGCACTTCAACTTCAGTAAGTACAGGATCAGATCCATATTTACCTATGTTTTATCAAACAATCTACGTGCTTAAATTAGACTAGTGTAGTTGCTGTCCATACATAGGATGTTGTGTTGCTCTCTTTTTACGTTTGTGCTAAAAGCTCTGATGTAAAATTATTCCTAAACATTTAAACATAATGAAATAATTGCAATTTGCATCTAACAAAATCCAGATTGCATACAGCATTTCTTTTTTTAAGATGACTCTTTCCTAACTACCAATCCAAAAACCTAAAGTGACTTAAAAGCTATGCAGAAATGATAACACATGGGGCAAATATATCTTGGAAAAAACTATGTAATCTCACATTCCTCTATATCCATCTTAGATATTTTAACTCTCCAGCTAATGTTCAAGGAATGACTATTTAAACCTCTCAGATGATTCTTTTCTTTGAAATTGATTTCTGTTCTCTTCCCTCTTGATAGTTCTGCAGAGAAATTCTCCCTCTGAAACTGCCTTAAACAAGTACTCTTTCTGTTCTGTTAAATTTTATCTTCTCCTTTCACTGATATAAATGCCTCTGCTTTCTTTAAATCTGCTACAGACAGTTTTACTTGATCATCCCTGAAGGTCAACCCTCTCCTAACCTAGAGAATGCAGAGAGTCAGCTCCTTTGTTTAAATGCTTCTGAAATGGAACATCCTGTTTTGATATTGTTACCTTTTTCTCTGATCTTGCATATAGATGCACCAGTGTGGACTCTTACAGCATGTGGCATCTTACTGCAGTCAATGGTACTCCAAGCGGTGTAAAGATCTTCCATGTCACATCTGTTTGCAGGACTGGGAGGTATAGGAGAAAGAACGCAAGATTTTAACTTCATATTGACTACAGGGGCTGGAGGGCTCATCATCAGCCACCCAAAAGCTGTCATGAAACAGCTGGCTGGTATGTGTCAAAAACTGATTAAATCCCTTCACTGACCTGAACAAGGACTGGTAAATATGGACACCTCAAATGCCACATGGATTCATGCTATGTTACTTACAATTGGTTTCCAGAAAATTCATGGTAGTATGGATTATTCATCCCTTTTGAGGGGTGACTGCATTGACAAAAAGAACAAATTATTTAAATACACAGCTCTGCCATTTGTCATTTTTCTTTTCAAATACATGTGCTACAAAGTATTTTCCATGGAAAAAAAAACCACTCAGAAAGCTTTCTCCTTTCTCCCTCCCACTCCCCAGAGTACACATAATTTCTAGAAGCACTAATTCTGTCAAAGGACAAAAATTAGTTAAGGTAAAACCGGCTGGCTAGCGTGAATCCATCACACCAAGAATATTAGAATGATATGTTATAAACTGCTGAGTTTAATGGGTTGAGTACATTACTCATATATGTAAGTACCATAAATAAACAATCAAACTGGAACAAATCTCCAGTGAGAGTAGCGTCAGACAGATACAGCACAGAACATGGATCTCTTGATAGACTTGAACTTATTTAGCATATCTGACAAGAACAGCGTGACACAAAGCAAAGTCCCAAAGTTATGACTGCTAATCAAATTGTACTGGAAGTACAAAGACCAAGGGTGAAATCATAGATTCATTGACGTCTATGGCAAAACTCCTATTGACTTCAGCGGGGCCAGGATTCTACCCCAAATATGTAGAGCTCTGAACATTTTGCAACAAAACTGAAAACACTCAAGTGCTATGTCTTCTAAGTAATAACAGCAAGCAGTGATACTGGAAATGTCTGTCCCTTTAAAATGTTGCGCTTCTGGGAATTATACAGTAAAGATTGCTTAATCTTCAGTAGCCATGTAAAACACCCCATTACAATGAAATTGGGCATTCCCCAGTAACATCTCTACCAGTGAAGGCCCAGGTAGCAACAGCAGTGGGCCCAGATCCCACCATTAAATGATGAAAGAGTGGAGGTGTGGAAGATTTCAGTGAACTTTTTCAAATCACAAAATGGTTCTGGTTTCCGAGAGGGACAGAGGAAGGTTTAGGTTGTTTTTTGTTTTAATTCATTTAACTTGGTTGAACCACATCCCATAAATGGGAAGTTTCAGTATTAAGTCATAACTAAGGCCCAGTAATGGGGGACACAACACTCTTAGTCACTGAGTTAAAGATGTTTTACATAAAGTTACATGTTGAGAATGGAGGTGCCTGCCACCTGTGTTAAGGAAAACATTCCTATCCTAGTGCTATAATACAAAGGCTACATTGGCATGCCTACTTGGGTACTGGGCTGTGCATATGCTTATATTTGTACCCCATTCCTATGCCAAGTGTTCAAATATGCTGTGCTGGACACAGACATACCCAGGTATACCCACATTCACACTGCCTTGTTCTTGTATGCAAGGTTAGCACTTGTATTTCAGGGGCGGTATCATAGGAGACACTCTAGGAACTGCCTTGCTGTGTGTTGGTGGTACTGTAAATACCGTCACACATTTGTCCGTGGAAGTTCCTGCTCACCCTTCTCTTCTGCCCAACTTGGTGGAAGACATGGAGCAAGTGACTGACAATGTGGTTCTGCTCCTGCTCCTTCTTGGGGGACAAATGTGTGTGTATTTCAGTACTCAGCTGGTGAGGATCTTGGGTGAATGGGCTTGGACCTTTCTCACAAGCCAAAGAAGGATGACCAGGACAGCGACTGATTCACTGTTGCCCCATGACACAGACACGCAGGATCCTGCCAGTATTGTGACTATGTACATGGGTGGACCACTGCTTTTTGGGCCAGGAGAACCAGCACAGTGTGATGGGATGACATCATCTTGGAAAGCTGGGATGCAAGCAGTGGTTGCCGAACTTCAGAAAGAGGAAGCAGATGTTCATGGAGTTCTAGAGGAGCTGGCCCCAACCCCACAGTGACATAACCCTCAATTACAGAGACCCATACAGGTGCAGAAGTGAAGGCTACTGCCCTCTGGAAGCTGGCTATGTCAGACTGCTGCTGGTCAGTAGCAAACCACTTTGAGGTGGGAAAGTCCATGGTTGGCTTAGGGTTGTGAAGCTATCAACATTTTCATCAACCCGCTGCTGGTCACCATTACCAAAAAGCCAGAAATTATGGCTGGGTTCCAGAAAATGGAGTTTCAGAACTGTGCAAGGATCATCAATGGCATCCTTATCCCTATACTTTGCCTCCAGAAAGAAGCAAGTGAATACATCAATCAAAAAGGTTACTATTCACTCATCCTGCAAAGCTTAGTGGACTACAAAGACAGGTTCATGAACACTAACGTCGTACACACAGGAAAGGATCGTGATGCCAGGGTGCTGAAGACATCAGAACTGTACTTGAAAGGGGAGAAAGGGACATCATTCCACAGAAATATCATCATTCTGTACAGTGTCTCCATGCCCACAGTTATTCTGGGGGATCCCACGTACGTGCTGCTACCCTGACTAATGAAAACCTACCCCAACCTGAACAACCCAGCAAAATGGGAATTTATCTTCAAATTAAACAGTTGTGGGATGGATTTGAAAATTTTGGCCAAAATAGTTAACTGTGAGTAGATATTTCATCATATATGATTTATATGTTTGGTGAAATTGGCAATATTTGAGAAGAGTATGGTGTGTATGTGTGTGATAGAGTTTTCATTGTATACTACCTGTACTTAATGGGGTTACTCAGATTATATTATTTCAGCATAGTTTGGTAGGAGTGTGCGTGTTTCAATTTCTCTTTATTCCCTTCATAAGAGTTGAAAATCAGTGTAGGTGTGTGATGGGGCAGTTGGGCCCTACATTGGCCATGAGAGGGTAATATGAGCCTCTGGACCCAACTGGCCCCGCCCTGCTACACCTGCAACCAATGTCAGGCATGGAGAGGGGAGTTAAAAGGAGGAGACCAAGGCCAGTTCAGAGCTTCCCAGGAATGAGAGTAGAGCTCTACTGCTGCTTATGTGAGAGAAGCCAGAGACTGAGCTGGCTTACCAGCTGGACAAACCTCCTACTAGAAGGGAGGACCAGATCCTGGGGGATCAGCTGAAATATGGACTGTGTTAAGACAAGCCCTGAGTAGAAGGATGAATCCCACTGAGGGTTCATCTATGACTCTTTTTTAATTTGGGGAGGGGATTGTTCCTGGGTTTTTTTTTTTTGTTTGTTTGTTTGTTTTTTGGATCATAGCACGCTGGAAAGGGTAGGATTGAAGATTCCAGCCAAGGCACCGCAGCCTGGGAACTCACAGACACAATGACCTACCAGCTGGGTGACTGGTGACTTGATGGGCTACAAGGGGGTGGCAGAGAGGCAATCCAGTCACACTGTAAGATAGAAGAACTGCTCTAATATATTTTGGAATCCCCAGAGGACAGTGATGGAAAATTGCAACTCTGAAACCAGAGCCCTGGTGTGGATCATCACAAGTTCTAATCTCTCCTGGTCCTGTCCAGTATTCAGATGCAAGCATTAGAAAAAATGGTAAGAGTTCATGGCCTGAAATGCGAACAATATGCAAATGATACAGAACTTTGTCGTTCTTTCACAAAGTACAGGAGGAAGTGGTTAAGCTAAGGAGCGTCCATGCACATGAGGAATTCATTGAGAGTCTTCATATGGAGATGTCCAAGGCTGAGAAAACTATCCAGCTAGAGAGGACTGCTGTCATGCCATCGGGGGAGGAGGATGTGGCTCTGTCACAGGGAGGACACTGGCTACTGGTTACTTCTGGCAGCAGGCAGTGCTACACCCCTACTCTCAACCCACCCACCCTAGTGATGAAGAACCATTATGCTGCCCTGGCAATGAGTGATGAGGAATCTCTCCCAAACATGGAGGAGGAGAAGCCATGTACCCCCAAGGCTGGGAGGATCAGAGACACCACTCCCAGGAGGAAATGTAGGGTAGTGGTGGTTGGTGACTCCCTTCTGAGGGGGATGAAGGCACCCATCCCAGGAGGTGTGCTGCCTGCCAGGGGTCCAAATCAGAGACGTTACAGAGGGATTTTCAAGGATCATCCAGCCCTCTAACTACCACTCCATGGCACTCATCAATGTGGGCACTAATGATACTGCGAAGTATGATCCTGAGCAGATCAGAAGTGACTACAGAGTCATGGGCAGTTATAGCAGGATAAGAGAGAGACAAGAGTGCTGAATGGTCTGAGCTCAGAATACCTAAAAGATTGCCACAGGTTCTCTGACCTCAGTCATCTCAACAGCTCCACTTCTCAGGAAGAATATGTGTGTTTATTGCAAGAGTGAAGCTTATATGACAGCGCTTTCTTGGGGGCTGGCCTAAGACTCTAGAATGAACTCTTGCAGTTACTGGGAAGTACTTCAGACCTGAACACTTTCCAATCTAAACTTTGATTGGGCCGTCCCAAATGACCACGGTGGCAGTTTTTGCCACTACAAGAAGACACAGAATAAGCCACTCCTAAGAGTGTTTTGGGTTTTATTTATTTATTTACTTTATTGTCATTTTGAAAGATGCTCACATACAATGATGAGGAGTGCAGCATAAGAACCTGACTAGAATACAGAGAAGAAATGGATCTTTTTGGCCTTTGATGGGTGTGGATGAGAGAGTTAATACCAGCACTTTCATTTGTCCCATTTGAGCCATGCACAAACACTCCACAGCAATGTAAATGTGACACTGGGCCAGAAAGGGTTAAGCACAAGCAGACTGAATGACCCAAAATCAACCTTCAAAAAACATATTGTAAGGAAATACAAATGGTAATTAGAGCATTCCTTGTAGATAACTAGCCAAGGCACGTTAGTAGAACCAAGTGTTTGAAATAATAGTGTGTATTGTTAGAAGTTAGGAGTAAACTACCAATTATATTTGTCTGTGTTTCCCTGTTAGAAGTTTCACAACATGATTTTATTAGCTGGTAAATAGTAAACTACTTTTCCTGTCTTTACCATGTTCTATTGACCTTGAGATCAAAAGAGAATATTAACATTTAGATGAAACTTGGGTGTAATAATGTCTTTGTTTTATGTCTCTTTAAAGTGTATAGTAAGCTACCTTTGAATGGATATTTACCATATGCTGATCAATGCAGCTAATTACCAGTGTATGCCTAGGAAATATAGAGGTTACTTCAAAGCCACAAGTAATTACTATTCTTGATGAAGGACTGCCTACTGTGATGTCTGCTGTCAAGTGGCTATCATGGCCTGCTAGAGGATTATAAAGGAAACTTCGGACTTGATCCTGTTTATCTTAGATCTGCTTGGATTTCATCAGGGAAAGTTCAAATCATAAAACTAAAGATCCCAGCTATAAAGTGGTTCACCCTGTTATGTGTCATGGAATAAATCATACAGACTTTGCACATTGACTGTCTATTGGATTATAACCTATGAATTTATTTCTGAAAGAACTTTTGCAACTCAATTTACCATATCTACTATTAAATTGACCTATGGACTTTATTCTCATCTGTATGTGCAATGATCTTTTAACCAATACTCTCTCTCCTTTCTTTTTTAATAAATATTAGTTTAGTTTATAAGAATCGTCTGTGAGCATGTATTTGAGTAAGATCTGAAATATTCATTGTCCTGGTGTGTCCGGTCCTTTGGGATTGGTAGAACATTTTTATATGATGAACAAGATTTTCAGTAATCCTCGTCATATTTGACTTGGCTGTCTGTATGGAAGCCAGAGGGCTGGATGGCTTTAAGGGAACTGTGTTTTGGCTTCTGAATAACCAGTGAGGTAATGAGAAGCTTTTTGTTGCTGGCTTGGTAAATCTAAGTTTTAGAAAAAACCACCAGGTTTGGAGGGATTGCTTGCCCCATTCTTTGCAGTTTTGCCCTAATTAAGCTATCTCAGTGTGGCTCCCCAGAGACTGATGTCACAGTAATGGATGCAGCTTTCTGCCATGCATTAACAGTTAAAGTTGGTATCACCCCTTGCCAGAGAGACAGGAGTCAGAACTCAGGTATTGACAGGTACCTTTCAGATTACTTTAAAAATGCATAATTGGCTCTAATATAGGACTGTCTGAGGCGTGGGAGACAGTAGCTACTTCCTCCTGAGTCTCACAGATATGAAGGCTGGATGATGCCACTGATGATCATTGTCCAAGGCAAGAATCTAACCTGCAGTAATTCCCCTGTCATGTCAAAAAAAAAAAAAGAAAAAAGTCTTGTCCCTTCAAATGACATTAGGTGAGGAGTAGCAGGTCTTCATAGTAAACAACTTGTATTAGAAGTCACTTCTAGGTTCAACTTTCCCTTTGTAACTGAGTATCTCACCTGACAACCATGGAGGCATGTGGCAGCTTCATTTCATAACCAATATTCACCAGCCAAGTCTTTACAAATGATGAAATGTGCTAATGCCAGAAAACATAATCTTTCCTCCAGGTGCCATTTAACATATGCTGGGAAGAAACAATAGTCAAAGCTCCATTTTCCCACCGATCTACTCTTGCTTAACTACTTGCATAAAGAGGGCTGCATATAGTTAAATGTAGACACCTTCTCAGGCATTTATGGTTAATTTAAACCCACTGGCAGGGGGCCAGGGCAAAGCACTCTGTGTTATGCAAGCTCCCTACTGCATGGGGGAACAGGGGCAGAGCAGCTCTCCAGTGGAACTTCCACACTCTCTGCATGCCAGGGAGGAGATGATTCCATGCAGGCTTCAAACAAGCAGCTGCTGGAAGGGAATGTTGGGGCTGGATCACTACACCCACAAAGAGCTCAAAAGGCAGAAGCCAAGTCTTCCACTCCATAGTTTGGAATCAGCAGCCACGAATAGGCTGCATTACAGCCCTGTAGTTTGATCATATGTTTAGGGATGGATTGTGTTACCCCTAAAATCCCTGTTTAGTTCTCTAAAGAATACATGTTTACTTGGTCTGTGTGCAGGGAAGGCTGGATTTCACCCTCAGAGCAAGGATGATTGAGAGTACTTATGCTTCCATTACTCAGATGGGTGAAGCAATAGCTTAGATATTATAGGGCTTTTCAGTTAAACACTAAAGATGTCAATTCACATCATGGCTTATTCTCCACCAAGTTTCCCTTTGCCAGATGAAGACATTGTTAAGTTTGGGCATATCCATAACTTACAGGAGCAAAAATTATTTTCACTGAAAATTCAAATGATATAATAAGAAATCTTCCTACACTGTGACCTTATATACCAAGTTATATCCTGGAGCTGATTTTAATGCTTGAGTTCTGAACCCTGATATAGTGGAAACAATTACAGATATAGGGTGAAATCCTTCCATTTGGATTCAATGGGAGCACCATCAGGGCTTGTTTGTTATGCACATATGTCTGTACATAAAACATGCTGAAAACCTGAACTGTGCATATGTAGTTTATGTAACAGGAAAATCTATTGCATTATATTGTGTTTCCTTGAATACTTGGTAAAACACAAGATTTTCCCAGAACGGTAAATAAAATGAACATATTTTATTAAAAACACACAGTGTGCTAAAGATATGTGATGGATGTGTGCTATACATACATATATTCAGTAAACACAGTGAGAGTTTTTTGATTTCTAATATGCTGGCATACTGAGCATTTCATTTAGTTACCCAGCTTCTGCAGTTTTGTACAACATTGCATTATCTCAATTATCTTAAATTTAACAAGATGCAACAGGACATAATCTAAAGTAACCTATCTGCCCCAACATGTTGAAAATTTGGAAAATATCCACCCTTCTTTTTGTCCAATTTCTGCTTGTGCTTTTATAGCAAATATACAAAATAATTGCATGTGTACTTTCTAAAAGAAAAAAAGAAAAGAAAATACACCTAAGAAGCTAATATGTGGTTTACCAGTCCTGTACCTTCAGAAAATAAAAGCTGTTTTTGCTTTCTACTCCTTCCTCAAGTCATAAGAGGTCAAATGCTGACAAGCATCTCTGAAGGGAGCACAATGAATTTCATACATATCAAAGAGTTGTTAATCAGAGGGCTTGTTTTCACTAGAGAGTTGTATTAATTGTTTTGCACTAGATGTCAACCACACAATTCAATGTCCCCTACATGCCATGCAGACTTGTGTTTAGTGCATCATTAGTTTTGCTCCCACGTCCACACTAGCATTGCACTCAGCTGATTCAGTGGCAATGCCTTTTGAGCATCAATCTCAGAGTTCCCAGCACTTCTCCAAACAGCAGTGAATTCTAGGTAGCGCTGAGTGGGAAACAGTTTTCCTGTCCCATGAGAATGTTTGAGGTTTTGAAAAGTGTTAGCACCCCAAAGCAGGATGAAAAGTAAAAATCTCAGAAAATTTTGCTAACAGTTCAGTTCAGGTCACTTGAAACATTTGGTTTTGACAATTTTATAGTCATAGAGCTTAAGGCCACAAGAGACCACTAGATCCTCCAGTCTGGCCTCATGTATATCACAGTCCACAAACACCACCGAGCACCTGCACATGAAATCCAACATCCAAAATTAGACCAAAGTATTTCAGCCCACAGGAAACTATATTATGTGCCACCATGAAAGAATAGGAGGAATTGAGGAGCACCAGTGACCAAGGCCCCTGCAGTGGCAAAGAAATGATTAAGTGAGATAATCCCAGCTAATCCTGGCAATTAACCCACACGCTGCAGAGGAAGGTGAAAGTCCCCCCAGGTCACTTCCAATATGACTGGGGAAAGATTCCTTCCTGACCCCACATACTGTGAGCAGTTAGATTGTGAGCAAGAACCAGCCAGCCACTCATCTGAGAGAGAAAATGCTCAATGCCACCTCAGAGCCCTGCTCCACCTCATCCTGAAGGGCAAAAAAAATCCTTCCTGACCCCTGAAAGTGGTTGGCTGAAACCCAGAAGCATGCACTTTTAGGAGCTGTAACCAGGTGTGCTGAGTCGGGAGCTAACTCATCACTTTGTTACTCAACTCCCCATCAGGTTATATTAACTGAGCTCTGATTGAAACATAGGCAGTTGGCAAAGGATGACAATTAACTGAGTGGAGATATAGCTAATGGTGTGGAAGTAGCCCCAGCAGCTAGATTTATATAAGGAAACAGAAAGGAAGTGCTAGAGGAGAGCAGGGAACCTGAAGGAAGGCAGAACTGGCTGCTGCTGGACCCTTCCTCAGGAGCAACTGGGAAAGCAGGCTGCTGATTGTAAATATAATAAAGCATGCTGGTAGTTAAGAAGAACTGGAGTGGTTGTGGTCAGTTACTGAGGTTGGAAAGGACTCTCAAGGGACCACCCCATGAATGGAACATAAAACATAAGCTGGAGGTGAGTCCGAAAAGGCTGCTAAACCCTGCCCCCTACCATCACAAGCAACCTCTTCATACAATTACAGTCATACATTTACCAGCTCTCTCTCAAAACTAATTAAGTTGTTTGCCCCCACCACTCCCAGTGGGAGGCTGTACCACAATCTCAGTTCTCTGATGGTTAGAAACCTTCTGTTTTCCAGCCTGAATTTGTTCATGGACAGTTTATAACCATTTGTTCTTGTGCCAACATTGACCTTTAGCTTAAATAACTCTACAATCTCCCTGCTGCTTACCACTTATGTATTTATAGAGAGCAATCATATCCCCTCATCCTTCTTGTTGCTAGACTAAACAAGCCAAGTTCTTCCATTTCCTCTTGTAAGATAGGCCTTCCATTCCCCTGATCATCTGAGCAGCTCTTCTCTGCACCTGTTCCAGTCTGAACGAATCTGTCTTCAAGAGGGGTGACCAGAGTAGTACACATTCTCCCAAATGAGATCATACCAGTGCCTTGTTTAGTGGCCTTAATACTTATCTATCTCTAGCGGAAATGCTTCATCTGATACATCTGAAGATTGCATTTGGCTTTTTTTGCAGCTGCATCACATTGGTGGCTCGTGATCATCCTGTGATCAACCAACACACACATGTGTCTCTCCTCCACTGTAGCTTCCAATTTATGAGACCACAGCTTGCAGCAGAAATTTTTATTAGACCCTAAGTGCATGATCTTGCACTTGGTACTATTCAATTTCGATCACTCCAATCTTCCAGGTCACCCAGATTTGCCTGTATATTATTCCAATCCTTTTGTGTATTGATGATGCCTCCCAACTTTGTATAATCAGCACATGATCAGCACACTGTTACTTTTTTGTTCCAAGGTCTTTAATAAAAATATTAAATAAGATTGGTCCCAAGACCGATCCTGGAAGAACTCCATTAGTAACCTCCCTCCAGTCTAAAAACTCACCTTTCAGCACAACTGGTTCTCTTCTTCCTTTTAGCAAGCTCTTTATCCCTCCTAGGGGGTCTTGTACTGAACCCACCTTCTCTAATTTAACTAATAATTACCCATGTGGTGTTGTGTCAAATGCTTTGCTGAAGTCCAAGTATATTAGATACCTTCAATTCCCTATCTAAAAATATCAGCTATTTTCTCAAAGAAGGAAATTGGGTTAGTCTGGCATGATCTACTTTTGGTAAACCCATGTTGTTTTACATCCCCTTTACCATTTACCTCCATGAATTTAATTATTTTACAATTTGTTCTAAACGCTGCCATACTACTGAGGTCAGACTAACAGGTTGTAATTGCCTTGATATTTTTTTTTCTTTCTTAAATATAGGCATGATATTAGCTATTCACTGGTCATATGGTATTACCCCATCCTTCCTTTAATCTCGTTTTATTCATGTAACTAAAAGAGCCTCTCATTATTTAATTTCCTTTGCAAGAGCTAATTTGTTTAGACTTTTAGCAATTCTCACTTTATTCCTATATTTTCTCGCCTCCAAGATGTAGTTTTCTTTGCTAATCAGTCCTTTGTTTTATTCCCTATAAACTCTCTTCTTACGCCTAATACCTTTTTGAAGTGGTTATTCATCCTGCTGGGTTTTTCCCTGCAAATTTGATCCCTTTGCTTGCAATTCAAGTTGAAAAAAAATGGGATTCAACAGGGCGAGAAATGCAGGATGTAGCACACCTCCCTTTGCAGGTGTGCGGCCTGCCGCCTTTGGAGTGCCATCACCAGATACTCTTGAGACGTGTGGGGGTGTCACCAGTAGCTGGACCCATCCCCAATCTTCCCCAAGGACCCACTCCTACTCGACCTCTTTCCCCTGAGGCCCTGCCCTTGCTCTGCCCCTTCCCTCGAGGGCTCCCCACTGCTTGCTCCTCTTTTAGGCACCTAGAAAATTACAGGAGCAACATGGAGATCGACCAGGCCTGAGTTAGGCAGCTAGGCTTCTATGCAATGAATGGGGAGAGGTAGGTGCCCTAGGATGCCATTCACAATCTGCATGCTAGAGGGCTCTCCACCAAAGCTAGCCAGTATGATATGCAGACAAGAAGGGTGTGCTAAGCCCTGCCCCTCTCTTGGAGTTCAGCGCCTAAGTTCAGGCTGTTGGAAAGCACCTATTTCCCTGCTTGTGATTCACAAACTGGGCAAAGATAGGCATTTGGCCCCCTGGGTCATATACAGGGCCTGATCTAGTAGGTGTGCTCAGAAAACACCTACCAGATTGAGCCCCTCTGTCGAGTTCACACAGAACAGCCAGGGCGGGGGGAACCTCCCTTGTATCCTTTAGACTAGTAGTTAGGGTCCTGACCTGGACGTGAGAGACCTTGGTTCACATCCCCACTCTGCCTGATGAGGAGAAGGGAATTGGCCACTTCAGGTGAGTGCTCTAACCACTGGGCTATAGAATATTCTGATGCAGAGGCTCCCTCAATCACTCCTATTGAAGTTGTTCCAATTTAATTATGTATTAATGGGGCCAGTGGAAAGAGTTAGAATGACTATAGCCCAGTGTTTAGGGCACTCACCTGAGAGGTGGTAAATCCCTGTTCAAATAACTTATCAGACAGAGGGGGGACTTAAACGTGGGGTCTGCCACATCCTGAGTGAGTACCCTAACCACCAGGTTATAAGGGAGCTGCTGCACCTGCAGCTGCTCAGGTAGGAGGCCTCTGAGCACACTTACCAGAGCAAGCCCCCCCCCACATGACTTAGGCAGTAAACACCTATGTTACCCCCGGTTCGTGGATTGCTCTGGGGCTTCAGTGGGAGACAGGCACCTGGGTGAAGCCACAGTGCACATGCTCAGAGGCACAAACATAAGCGCCTCGGGAACTTTTACTGCACAAATTTAGGCACTGAGTGAAGTTAGGTGGCAGCCAAGTGAGAGTGTTGTGGATCACAGTGATGCCTAAAAATGGGACTTAGGCATCTTTGTGGATCCCATCCTTGGAGTACACAAGAACAAGCCAGACAGTGATGCAAAGGCATACGAATGTGGCCAAAGCCCTATCCAGAGCCTAGCTTTTGCTCTACACTGCCAAATTTTACCCTGAACTCCCTGATCATGCTGTCTAAATAGGCATCAAGTGTAGAAAATTCTGGATTTGTGTTTCCATAATTCCAGGTATATCATGATCTATCTGAATTCAACTAATCCTTACAAGTTTGCAGTAAGTGAAGTGTGTGTAGTAGAGTTGGACGGGCTGTTTGTTGTCAAAATGGATGTGGTTTAGGTCATGAACTGTTAACATGCACATCCACATTAAATATATTAGAGTTTGGAAGTGAAAATTGTTCTGCTGAAATGTTGTTTATGACATACAAGATAGTAATAGTCTTTAAACACTGTGGATTTAAACTGTTGTTTTAATAGTTTTATCCCCTTTTGCTTACTGACAATCTAGTCCAATGACTTGTGCCAGGACTACAGCATATTTTTGAGAAAGAAATCCAATCCTAGGCTAAAAAACCCAAGTTATAGAGAATTTACCACATCCCTTAGTAATCTGTTCCAATGGCTAATTAACTTCACTGTCGAAATTCTATATTTAATTTCCAGTTTGAATTTTGCTGACTTCAACTTCCAGCCACTGGATCTTGTAATACAATCTATTTTGTGTTTAATGGTTTCCAAAGTAAATGGGACATTCGGCTGGCTTTAAATGGATATAAAAGATTAAATTAAACTTAACTTTTCTGCATACCACTGGGATATTTAGATAGCTTCTCTCATTTGTAGGACAACTGTTGGGACTTGATGCGAGTATCTTAAAGCCTCTGTGATAATGGACAAGAAAAGCTAATAGTGCAAATAGTGATTTTGTACTTGCACTAGTGCCATCAGAAGCAGGGGAAAGTGTTAGAGGATTGTTATTTGGGTACAAGCAATAGAAACTAAGATACCATTTCATTTTAAATGGATTCCTCTAATGAATAATATCATCATTCCCAGTGCTATTTTAAGGATCAATAGCATAACCACTTGTAGGATGGTGCAAGTAAATGTAAAATTAAATGGCTAGACACTGTTGCCTTTGAGAGGACCAACATGTAACTTTCATTTTCAAAAGCTTTCAGGTTCACACAAAACCCTCAACAAATGATTAACCCCCCACTCCACCCTCCCTCCCCCCCAAAAAAATCCTGTATTAACTGTAAAAGTCACTTATTTAAAACATTAAATGCTGTCCAGTCAAAAATCAACTCACTTTGTACTTGGGGACTGTAAAATAAAATTTGGGGATGAAATTTGGCTCTCTTCAAAGGGCCAGATCTGTTGTCTGTGGATTTATGAAATCACAGTTCATTAGATTCAGATTTTTCTTACATATTGACATTAACTTCAAACATTAGAATTCTTGGGGAGAAAGTCTGGTGATAAATTAGCAAATTCCTATGGGGATTAGATACTGTAAATTGGTTCTTCTAGTGCTTTTGAAAAAGGATGATCAGGCACAGCATTTTTTTCTGGTGCAACAGCAGTGGATATACTTTTTGAGCTTCATTTTTCAAAAGAGCTCAGCTCCTCTTTAGATACTAAAGTAAGGGGCAAGATTTTCAAAAGAGCTGAACAATTGATAATGTGGCCCTGAACTCTTTTTGAAATTTTGCTCATTAGTCTGTTTGGAAAATACAGTTTTGGGCGGTGTATCAAAAATTAGCTAGATCCAGATGCTGGAAACAAGGTTTTGCTATGCTGATGAACAAGAATGAGTTGGGTTTGTTTATAAGGTAGAATTCAAAGCCAAGCATTGGCTCATCCACTAGGTGTCAGGTGTCAAAGATGATTCTTTGTGGCAGTCGTCTTGCACCAGGTTGAGTTGAAATCTGGATTTTTATGATGTAATATCAGTGAATATACTTCTATTTAGACATTAGAATTTTAGGATTTGGCACCAAAAACTGACTTGATTCAAATATATCAAGATGCTGGAGTTGCTGTGCAGTTGGGCCATAGATACATAATGGTCTGGGGTTTTAGCTGGACTGGCACCTGCTGCATATTGACCATTTAAAAATGGGAGGATATGACAGGATCCAAATGCCTAAAATGGGTTTTTGTGATGCCGTTCCAGCTGGAAGTCAGGGTCTGGATTTTTCTGGTGAAATAATAGTAACTCCAGTTGTCTATTTCTGTGGTAGAATTGAGAGATTCAAGGCCAAACACTGGCTGGATGTATGGTAGATGGAGCCTAGTGCCAGATCAGATTTTTTTTTTTTTTTTTTTTCTGAGCTGTTCCCCTGAAGGAATCCGTTTCTACAATTTTCTGGCGATGTTGTCTATTTTTGTGGTTCTCTGTCTAGTAGAATTCAAGGGTTCAAATCCCAAGATTGGTAGCAAAAGACAGGTTTCTACCTGTTCTTGTGCCAGGCTGAGCTGGCCTCTGTTTTGTTGGTTTCTTTGTTTTTGGTTTGCGTTTTTTTCTTTTTCTGGTCTGTTGACAGGGGCTCCACTTGTCTATTTATATGGCAGAATTCAGGGATTCAGCCAAATATTGATTAGGTCGAGTACGATCTGACAGTTTGGTTGCTGAAGGATGAACTGGACACAGGATTTTCGTTTATTTTTTAATGTGAGTGCGGGTGTGTAATGGCGAGGGCTCCATTGTTTGCCTATTTTGAGGGTACGATTTGGTTGTCTGGGATCAAAAATTGGCTGGATCCAGCAATCTCCGGGTGCTAGATATGGCGTTCCCCATCATTACAGTACAGCAGCAAATTGGATTTTTTGGTGTGACGTCCCAGTCTACCCTGGCTGAGTATACACAGTATAACTCAAGGATTCAGAGCCAAAACCTGTCTGGAAGCCAGGCGCCAGATAGAGTTTTTCACAGCGCTCTCCCTCACACCGTGAGCTGCGGGCCTGCTGTTTCTGTTGGCCTGCCAGCGGCTCCCCAGCAAGATCCAGCTTTCAGAGGACATCAGCTACACCTCCGTTAAGCTCGCTCTCCCGCATCCTCCCCTTAGCTCGCTCCCAGCCCCTAACACGCCGCCCAGGGAGGAGCAGGAGAACTCCCGAGCGCGGCGCGCGTCCTTTCCTGCTCGTCCCGCGTCGGAGCGACTGCCCGTGGCTGCCGCACGGGGGAGGCTGAGCCAGCTGCCGAAGGGAACACCCACCCGGGCAGGGGCGAAGCAGAAGTGGTTAATGTCTTGCAAGTGCCTGGTGCCGGGAAACGCCGCAAAGCCGCCTGCCGCGACCGAATGACTTGCACCGTTTGCTTTGCAACCAGAGCTCTCGGGATCGGTTGTGTCTAGACAGGAGGGGGGCCGGGGGACCGACGAAAGGCCGGGGGATTTCGGGGGGCTGCTTGGTTGTTGGAGCCATGGCTCCCCCGCCGGGATCGCGCGGCGGGCGAAGGCACGAGGGATGATAGCCCAGTGCCGAGCCGGGTCTCTTTGGGCTGGGATGAACTTTCCGAGCCCCGGCTGCCACCGAAGGAGCAGACGCGAAGCCGGAGCGGGCAGCGGCTCAAGCGAGCACATCCCCGGGCGGTCCCCGAGACGAGCTCCCAGCCAGTGGCAGCCTCGGCGGAGGATGGGCGCCGCGGCCGGCCTGGCGTGATCCCCCTCTGCCCACCTGCAGGTAACGCCTCTGGCAGCCCCTGCCTTCCGGCGGCCTGTGGGTCGCTTTGCTGCGGTGCAAAGAGGCAATACCTGCGTCCTGGCAGAGGAGCCCCCCGGGGGGGGCGAGGGGTGTGTGTGTGGGGGGGGGAGAACTGGACTTGGAGAACGGCCTGATTAACACAAACCAGCGCACGCCGCTTCAGCCCCTTCTCCTTTTGTTCTTCTGCTGGTCCCCGGGCTGCTTAAAGGGCCCAGGGTGCAGAGGTGAACCGCTGCCTAAGGCAGCTTTGCGGGGAGGGGGGGATGGATGGGGAGGGGGCTTCGCCTCCAGGCGATTGGGGCTGGTTTTATTTGTGTGTTCGGCGCTCGCTCTTCGGCTGTGGAGTGAATTAACTCCCTTCTGCTCGACCTCGGTGAATTAGGGGAATTCTTCCCTAATGGGAAGCATCTGCCTTGAAAGAGGCTGCGAAGGGAAGGGAAGGGAAGGGACTCCCCCCCGCCAGCCTCGGGCTTCCTAAGATGCCTCCTGCAGCAGCTCCAGCAAATCCCTGCTGCTGAAATAATCAGCGCCTCCCCCACCCCCCAGCGGGGGCGGAAAGCTGAGGCCGATGTAGGGCCTTTGCTCTCGCAGTCAAAACTCTCTCTCTCCCCCCCCCCCCCCCGCCCCGAAGTCACAGCTGGATCTGCAGGTCCGTGGAGAGCCAGTGAAGGAGGCTGTGCAGCTTTCAGCTCAGTTTGTACCAGTGCGCCTGCCTCCACCCCCTCATGGTCAGTGATGGGCTCACATGGTCACAAGGGGCTCGAGCTGCGCCGTCCCCGTGTCAGTAGCTCAGCTGCCTGGTTCCCAACTCCCCTAGACGTGCCGCCCGATAGCCTGTTTCCTGCACTCCATTCCTAGCTATTTGGTTGCCTCTTCCCAGGCACATAGTGGCCACCTGCTTGGTTCCTTGGTCCACTTCACATGCTGGAAACCTACCTGGTCCTATTCTCTCTGCTTCCTTGGACATCACTTTCCCATTGCTGACTCCTAGTGGTGGCTGGCAGCCCCAGACCCACTTATGTTTCCAGTCTCTATTCCTGTTTTCCTCTCATGTTATGTGGCAGCAGCCCCTTGTGAAAACCTATCTCCACGCCTGTCTCTACAGGGGTCCAGGCTCTTCCACTGGGCACTTCAATGTCTGAGAAACATTGGTCTCGTGGTTACAGCCGGGGACTAGATGTCAGAAGTCCTGGCGTTCCATTCTTTACTCTCTCACTGACTTATTTTGTGATGTTGGACAAGTCACTAATCCATCTGTAAAATGAGAATAATGTTTTCCTGGTTAACAGGAGTGTTGTAAGTCTCAGTGAACGTTTGGGGAATAACTGAAAAGTAAAATAGCATTATTAGTTACAGAAATGGTTGTTAATGATGAAAACATCAGAAATGAGTCATGAAACTGAGGTTATAGTAAATGCAACTCCTGTTAAAGAAATGAATCCTATATCAGTTAAAACTTCTGGCTCTTAGGAACTTAGTCCCAGATCCTTAATTATATTTAGACTCTTAATGGGAGTAAGGTGCCTAAATACTCTTGGAGATCTGGTCCTTAGGTCCTCCTTTTTGCTGTTGGTGGTGGTGTTGACTTTACCCCCTCTGCCCCAAAGCTGCTTGTTGGCAGGTTTATTAGGGCTTCCAAAAAGATCTTATCAAAAGAGCAGTGCATCTTTAAGGGCATTCCCGTGAGTTCCCTAAATTTATGAAATGATCCCTTTCTATTAATAAATATATTGTGGAGATTCTGATTTCTCTCTCTTTCCAAAAAAAATTATTATTATTATTATTTTTGTTATTGAGCTATACAATATTTAGAATGCTTAAAAAAAGTCATCTTGTACTGCACTGAAAGAAGAATAAGTTTTATTCCAGATTAGGTTTATTATTAGTAAGAATTATTCTAAATTTAACAATTTCAATGTTTTAAGTATAGTTTGCATTATTGTCATTCATTTTCTGTTCTTAATTGGAGAAAAAATTGATGGAGTCTATAATTTCCCACTTAAAAGTTTGATTCTTGATCTTGCTTAGCAAGTCTTGTTGTAACTTATGGTTGACTCCTGCAAGAATTATTTAAAAGGAAATGGAAGTTTACTACTTTTCAAAAGAAAATGAAATGTATAAGGTATTTTAACATGACAGCTTTCACTAAAGGAAACACCTAAATAAGTGCATAGTTCTTACACACTTTATGAAGTATTTTTGTAGAGAATAGTAACTGTCTTATTAACTTGACCACAGACATTTGAGAAACCTTTTCATCTTGATGATGAGTTTCTTCTTTGAATTATAATGGCTTGCATATCATGTTGGTAGAAAAAGAATGACAGTCTTTTATATTCTGTAGATTTAAGAAATTTGACTTTCATATGAAGGATAATAGTTTGATGTAGGCAATACTGGATGAGGTTTTGATATAGCTGAAATCCACATGCCACTATAGACTTGGATGAGTGTCCTTCATTGTCACACTAGGTTATACAACAATAACAACAACATTAATAAGTTGTCTTTCTGTGGCACCTTTCATCTGAAGAACTCAAAGCACTTCATAAAGGTCTAACAATTAGAGCTAACATTTTCAACTTGTTTGCCTGAAGCTAGTCTCTTCAATCTATAGTTAGGCACCCAAGTAAATTATCTGATTTTCAAATGTGCTAAATCCTCAAAGTCAATGACAGCTGCAGGTTCTGAGTAGCTTTGTAAAATGTGGATAGTTATTGAGGTGCCTTAATATGAATTTAAGAGCTTAACTTCTGGAACCCAAGTCTGAAAATGTTTGCTTAAGTTTTATAGATGTTAAGGTCAAACTTTTAACACCTGGGTGCTTAAACTTCCTCCTACCTCCATGTTTAGGCTTCTAAATAAATGGGTTGGTTTTAGAAGTCCTGATTATCCATAGCTCCCATTGAAAGTTTTGGCTTAAATGACATTGCATAGCAACATCAGACAGAAATTGAGTGGTAAAGTATATAATGACTTCTAGTTCTCTGCCCTAAACTACTAGAGAATGCCTTCTCCCATAAAAGTTATATGTGTAAACCAAAAGTATAAAATATTTCACCATAGGAAAATAGAAAATGAGTTTAATTATAGTAAAATGGAAATGAGGGAAAAATTTGACTTTGAAATAGCAAATAACTTGAAAGAAAAACTCTTTTCACACCATATTTGCTATCAGATTGCATAGAAATAGATTTGTACAAAGTTTCTCCTACATTTTCTCTATTCTATAGATCAGTCAGGAATTCTTAACAAAAGTAGTTCCTATAGAAGCCATCATTTAAGTGATCATGCTCTAAAAATGTGTTTATAAAGATAAAAACATTTTCTTTTACAAATAAAACAGGTACAGCGAAATGAAGACAACTGCGAAGATGCAAAAGAGGGCAAATTTGGGGGCACTATCCGTGGTGCTGATTGTGTCTCTGGGGCTTCCACAAATCGCTTTTCCATGTCCGCACCCATGTGCCTGTTACGTTCCCACTGAAGTTCACTGCACATTTCGATCTTTGGCAGCAGTGCCAGCAAGAATCTCTAAACATGTGGAAAGAATCAATTTGGGGTTTGTATTGCAATTTTACTGAACAGTTTTACATTCTCTGTGTTTAATCCTATATCGCTCAGCACACATGCTGTATGGTGAAAGTGTTGTGTATCCTTGATGAGCAGAATTGCAATTGTGGATGATTATTAATAACTGCTGTAGTTCAAAATGACATCAGAGTCATTGGTAACAAGGATATTTTGGTCAACCCTCATTTTTCAAGATCCAATATTTTTTCCAACAAAAATTATTGCAATGGGAATTATTATTAAATGTTACACACAAATTTAAATAACATGTTATGAGCATTGATAAAACAAATCCAATGCTTTCAAGTCTATACAGATGAATATTATTCCTGAGATTATATTCTGTTAAGAATTTTTGCATGAATACAGTATCCAGGCAGGTAACACTTTGTATCATATCTGGAATAAGACGTATTTTAGAGAAATATTGCACCCAATGAGAAATTGATGGCTGCACTGGTAGCACATCTCTTTTGGAAAATAACTTCAAAACAATATTCAAAACCAGAAAAAGTCTATAACTTATGAGTGATAGTTTGGATGTTGATGTAATTGCTCTACTGAAGCTGAAAAAAGAATCTCTGTACATCAAATAGTATTCATTTTAGAGGAGGACCTATTTATATATGGCATCCTATTATATTTGCATAGCTTTTACAGTCTTTCCATTGCCCATTATGAAATCAATGGGACTACTCACAGAATAATATATTCCAGAGGGGTAGCCGTGTTAGTCTGTATACAGCAAAAACAACGAGAGTCCTGTGGCACTTTGAAGACTAACAAATTTAATTTCTGCAGGCATAAGCTTTTGTGGGCTGCAATCCACTTCATCAGATGCAAGAAATAGAAATCAGATAGGGGGTATTAATATACATCCAAGGGTAAGGAACAACAATGGGGAGGGTAGGTGTTAACAAAGTCCATTCAGTTAGAGTAGGCCTACTGACAACTATTGATTAGAAGGTGAGAATATATAACTCACACAATATGGAAGGTGTGTCCAGTTGGGACAGATTTATTACCCGCTTTCATTGCTCCAGTGGTGCAAAGGACTACAGCATTAGCCTAGATCTGGCCTGTGATTTTTTCAGACCATCTGCTATCACTATCATTTTTAATGGTCCCCATTTAGAAAATAAACTGTATGCACAAATAAATGGGGAATAAATCCTAAATTACATGAAACAGATATGGTACCCCAGGAAGTCATTTGAGCTTGTTGTCTCAAAGTTGTAGCCAGACAAGCTGAAACGAAAAGAAGTCAAATTCTATTCTGCCATGTGTGCACTCCTCCAGTTGTCCCTAAAACTGTTGGTGAACCTTTGATTGGAAAATGCAAAAATTATTGAATGTTCACAGGAGCCAGTGTAATTAGATAAAATTACATCCAAAAATCTGTGCTAAAAGAACAATACGGTTGCAAAGTCTTTTCTTTCTTTCTTTCTTTCTTTCTTTCTGCTGCTTTTCCTGGTGAGGGTCGCAGTGGCAGCCTGAAGAGTAGGGAGAACCAGGCCTCCCTTTCTTCTGCAATCATCCAGCTCCTCTGGGAGATCCTAGGCCAGCCAGGAGATGTAATCCCTCTAGTCTGTCCTGTGTCAGCCTTAGGGCCTCCTCCCAGTGGAACGTGTCCGGTATAGTTCCAAAGGAAGCCTATCAGGTGCCCAAACCACTTCAGCTAACTCCTCCTGATCCAGAGGAGTAGCAGCTCTACACCAAGGCTTTCCCGAATGGCTGAGCCTCTCACTCTATCTTGGAGAGTTAGCCCAGCCACCCTGCAGAGAAACCTCATTTCCGCTGTTTGTATCTGCGATCTCATCCTTTTAGTCATTACCCAAAGTTCATGACCACAGGCGATGAGTGGGATGTAGATTGAATTGTAAACCAAGGCAGCAGATTGCAAAGTCAAGCACTCAAAATTTAGGAAATGCCAGAGTTAAGGTTGCCTGTGAAAAGTTAATTTCCCCTTTGTGCATATGCATTGTGATACAATCTTTAATTACAAGATTGCATACTATTTTTTTCCACTGAAACCTTACAAAATAATTCAGTCTAAGGCAAACATATGACATGGAAAATTTCAGACCACACAATTAATATCTGGCAAAATTATAAACAATTGAAAACAGCATCTTAGATGGAAATTTTTAAGCAACCTTACCTATAGACATCTCTACCAGCTCTACCTATAGAAACTATGGGGAGATCTTTCCCCAAAGATTTGCTCACAGAGGGCACCATCTATAGGTGGGTTCCCTTCCTAGTATGGAAAAGGAATGAGGATCAGACATCTCCATGGCAGCACTCCCCACCTCCTTTCCCCAGATCCATGGCCCGTTCCTCACCAGATGGGGGTAAACCCTATCTCCCAGTCCAAATGGTTTTTGTAGGAGTTCATGTTTAGGCCCCGCCTGCAGATTTTACTACAGGGAGGAGAGATATGCTCTCTATTATTTGGTTGGTTTATCCCTTATTTTGTGAATGAACTTAGTTCTTATGAACCAGACCTAGTGAAAACAAGCCTTAATCAAGCTTTTATATAGAATTCTGTTTCAGTCCTTATTACAGTAGTCTTGGTTTACTAACCTTCGGACTACCTTAGTCATATACTGCAAATCATGATGCTAAGTGCATTTGCTGTTGTTTTTAGAGTTGGGTGAAATATTTAGAGTTGGGCCTAAATATTTTCAGCCAAAAATGCAGATTCAGCTACACCAAATCATTTTGTGAATTCCTGTCGATTTTGCCAATTTGTTTCAGTCAAAAAAAAAAGCAAAACAATCAAAACATTTAGTTTTGACATTTTCAATACAAAATATTTAGATTTTTCAGTTTGAATTTACTTTTCATTGAAAAATGTCCTTTAACTTTTTTTAAAAAAAATCCAATAAAAACATTTTAAAATGGTCAAAATTAAAATGAAATGTTTTGATTTTGTTTAAACAAAATGCTTAACTGTACTTGAAACTATTTTTCCAATTTTCAGAATTGCCAGTGAACTGCAAAATGTTATTTGCACAACTGTAGTTATTAATTATGATTATTGGGCCAGATCCTCAGTTGACGTTCAGAAATTAACACAGATATGCTGATTTACACTAGCTGATTATCTGGCCTATGGTTGTTCAGTGCCAATGGTGCAAGCTTTTTGTTGTGCATAGATGGGAAATAGGCTGAAAACACTAACTGTTTTTCTACAGAGTGGTTTAATCGGAAGCTTTTTCGTGTGGGTCAGGAAACTAACAGTACTCAAGTCTCACCAATAGCATACACACACAATACTTGTCCCATTTTCATTTCACATGAGATGAACACACGGCACAGTTTGCTGCCAATTGAGGGCGTAGCATTCTCCAGGGATATCCCATGGTTCTTTGCGTCACAGTTGAGCAGCAGGATTCGGGGATGATTTTTGCTGTGAATTTTGGGACATCAGATAGGTTCAATTTATTTTAAAAAATTCCCATGTTTCCACTGTCTCCATCTCATACTTCCTTTCTCGGCTGGTGTGTGCCATTTTCAAATTGCTGTCAGCCACACAGACCCAACAATGCTCCATGCCGCTATGGTGACAAGCATGAATACGCTCAGGAGATTATTGATGGTTTTGCATGCGTGGGGTTCCCAAAGTGTACTGGGGCAATTAATGGAACCCGTATACCTATCATTCCCCACCCCTCTGGGCACAGAATTTATAAACAGAAAGGGGTATTTCTCCAAAGAGCTCAAAGGAATGGTTGACCACTGCGGCAGGTTTACAGACATAAATGCAGTGTGGTCTGAGAGTGTCCAAGATGCTAGGATCTTTCAGAACGCAGTACTATTTAAATTAATGGAGAAAGGACAGTTTGCCCCAGGAGCACTATCCACATTAATAGTCTGGAGGTTTGTCTGGTTATTCTGGGTGACTGGGCTTATTCCCTGATTCCCTAGCTACTGAAGCCATTCACAGGTCACTTGGACAGAAGGAAGAAACATTTTAACTATCACCTGAGCAGCTGCAGAATGGTTGTTGAGTGTGCATTTGACCACTTGAAAGGTGGATGGGGCTGTTTATGGAATCAAAAGGAAAAAAATGTTCCAGCCATTTGAACAGCATGTTGTGTTTTGCACAGTATTTGTGAGAGCCAGGGAGAAAGCTTTACCGAAGGGCAGGAGGCTGAGGTGTGGGGACTTGCTCGGAGATTTCAGCAGCCCTCAAGGCGTGCCACGGAGTTCCACAAACAGGCTGGGGGTATGCTGTCAGGGATGCCTGTTGTTCGTATCTTGAATCGCCTGCCTAAACATGTTAGCCCGTGGAGGGTGTGAGGATGCAGTTTGTGAGGGATTGTGTGTGGGTGGTTGAAGTTCCACATTCCTATATGCTATTGTAAAATGCTCTGAATTATTTCAGCTTTATTTAAAGGATTTTCTGTGTTATATGCAATCATGACTCATGGATTTATTGTGAACAGTTATATTATGAAGAACAATAAAAACCCAATAATTAAGTTTTAATGAAACCAGTGGAATAAGAATATCTTGGTATTTGGAGAAACATTTAACTAACCAATCTTCTCAAGTAACCATCTATACACTAACCTTTAATTACTGCAGCAGTGCAAACAAAACTCAAAGTGCAACATTAAGAACAGTTCAAATACAATTTTTTTTTCCCCAGGAGACAGGGAGTGCATCAAGTTAGAGACCTGTATATGCTTTGTTTCTGGCTCCTCTTGTCCTCATGGGTTCTGGGTTGAGTGCCATGGCTTAAAATTCTCAGGGCTCTTGCAGGGCTCAAGAGAGCTGGACTGTTGGGTGAAGTGTTCTTGGTGCCAAAAGGCTGAATCTAAAAGGTTAATGGGAGTCGCTGGAAGTACTGCTCCAGGGATGAAGAGATTAAATGCAAATACTCTGTGCCGTGCATTCTAGCTGTCAATCATTGCAGGACCCTATCTATTTTCTCTCCACTTTCCCCATGTCTTCAGGGGAGGTGTAGCAGAACTTAAGACTGAGAAATAGCTCCATTTTGCTTAGCACGTTACAGGGAATAGCCACACGCCCATGCCCCTTCGTATAGCTTGCAAGAGCCTTCCATTCCTGCAGAGCTTCTGGGGAGATGATCCTGGTGAATAACTTCACAGGAGATCTTGCTAGTTTGTCCTTTGCCTAGACCATTCTCAGCCGCCTTGTCGTCTGCCTCAGCATAGTCAGCGAGAGTCGGGACAACCTCAAGGGCGTGTAGAGGGGATTACTATCCAGCAAACCCCCCATGCATCCTTTTACAATGTTTCTGATGCCACAGAAGCATCTCCAGTGCACAAACAAAACTACAAAAACAAACCTGGAACATAGTTCCAGCCGCCCCACCTGACCCCTAACGGCATGAATGTGGATACAGTAGACTGAAATCCAAATGCATCCAGTACCATGCCTTCTCTGAGGTTCCCCATAGAATGGAAAGAGTCTAAGGGAGGTAAAGTTACATACATATTAAAAAAAGAGATCATGACTTGTCTGCTATATGAACAACAAACAACTGTTTTTAAACCCCTGCTCCCACAGCCACAGCACCTGCAACAAACCAGACCACCAGAGACAGGGGCCTGTACTATTGACAGATTGGCCAGCCTGAGGCGGGGGGACAGGAAGACCTTGAATGAGATGTTTGCAGAACTCACTCAGGAAAACCAGGCTGGCTGAGAGGTGGAGGCTGTACACGAGGACCCAGTGAGAGAAAGAAATGCAGTTTTTCCAGAAGATCATGGCAGTGCCAAAGGACAGCGTCATCGTGGCCAGGGAGGGTGTGGTTGTGGCCAAAGACAGCCTCACCATGGAGAAGAAGAGCATGGAAAAAGAGAGAGAGAGGCAGATGCAACCCATGGCCACATTCCTGAGTCAGAATGTCCTCCTGCACATCATGATCCCGTTAGGCCTGCAGGCCCATAATTGGGACTCAAGCATGTCCTTCAGCCCCTGGACAATGCGGGCTACCGGTATCAGCAGCAACTCCTAATCTCTACATCCCTGCAGCAGTATTCCCAGTGTTCCCATGAACGCTCTTAAATTCAAAGTCAAGCACTCCAGAGTTCCCGATAAATGCAGAGTTAGTGTGCAATGATGGGTTGTGTCATACGTATGCAAGTGCTTTCAAAACAGATTGATGTGATCCAATTTAAAATGCTTGTGTAGACAAACCCTACATTTGTGGTCTAATCCCAAAGCTCTAGGCTTACACTGTCACCCCATTTAAAACCCTCTTCAGTGCTCTTTACAGAAGACCCACAAACACTAATTCACCTGAGTCAAGTGCGTTCTCCGAGCTGACATATTAGATAAGAAGAGTGAGAGGTAGGATACTTGGGTGAAATCCTGACCTTATTTAAGTCAATGGCAAAACTCCCATTGACTTCAGTGGGGTCCGGATTTCATACCCTGTGTTTTAAGACATGCAAGCCGGTACCTCTTCTTGGTTTCCCAGTTTTTTGGTCTTATCTCTTTCTGTCTGTTTAGATGTAATACATCTCTCCTCCCACCACTCACACTTTTACCTTTATAGCCATGAGCACATCATTGGCCCTTCAGTAACAAATAGTAATTAAAACAAGAGCCTTCGTCTGTGATTTATAGCTCTGACTAAGGTGGGACTGACTGGAGTGTAAATCAGCTCTCCAGAGTTCAGAACTGTTGGTGGTCTATCTATTTGCTTTCTTTTAGTTTCATCTCTTTGTCATCCCTTTGAAATTAGCAGGAGTAAGATCAGTTCCTTCACTTCTTGCTTCCATATCCTGCAGGCTTTGTACAGGCACAATTCTCATTTGTTTCATTAGATTTACCTGTAGGATCAAGTATTGTGCTGCTGTATATTTTTCACTCTCCCCTTCACTCCCACAGACTCCTCAAGTAACAAGTAGAAATCACTGTAAAGCATTGCAGAATTTTATCTTAAAAATAGCTGATTACTTTAGGTCATGGTGCAGACAATATTTGAAACAACAGCTTTATTCTTTCAACCTGCATTCTTTCCTCCTGCATTGCTCTAATGCAGTAAAAGTAGTAGGAGGATTTCAGAATTTGTGTATGTTTTGACTTGTAGAATGAAACTATTTCGGATATGTTTCTTCTGCAGCAAATATTTATTGCTAAAGGTAAAGCAACTGTAACATAAATGGAAATATATCTAAGTTTCCAGGGGTCAGTACTTCGCTGTCTTTTATTTAGCATTTCTATTAATGTGACCTGGAAGAAGGGCTAAGCTATGCATTAATTATGTTTCCAGATACTATTAAACTGTGATTTGCTGCAAACAGTAGTGAGGACAGAAAACTGACACAGACCTTGAACTTGGACCAGATCAGCTGACATGAGTGGAAAGATTTTTCAGTCTCAGCAGAGCGGGTCAGAAAACAAAATGTCCATCCTGCCAGATATTACAACATTTCAAAATTTGTTTTCATCCTAACTGCAAAATCTTGAAATATTACAGGGACCAGAAATTTCAAAATATTTTGATTCAGAAATTTTTCAGTCAAAAATGTTGTCATGTTCCCACAAAACCTTTAGATTATGACAAAGCAGAATTTTCCCATGAAAAACTGTTCCATCAAAACTTTTTTGACCAACTCTAGTCTTCATGCCCCTAAGTAGATTAGAAACAGGGGAACAACTAGTCACTATGAAGGTGATAACTGGAATACAGTAATGTCAGATAAGATCTGAGAGTCAGAGTGGGCAGCACATTGGATATGAGGATATTATATAACATGGTGGCAAAAACAGCCAATGTGTTTTTTGGCTACATGCACAAAAGTGTCATATCATGGATCAGTGAGCCCATTGCACTTTTCTATATGGCGCAGGTGAGACTATACCTGAAGTACTTGTGTACCTTTGAGTATATCAGAAAATTGAAACTTAGTTAGAGGAGAGAAACAAAAATGATTATGAGGCTGGAGAGACTGATTTAAATGAGTGATGGAAAGTGCTAAAATTATAAATCAGATCCTCCGCGAATATAATCTGGTGTAATTCCATTATAGATAATGGAGTTATACCAATTTTCACCAGCTGAGGATGTGTGGTCCAACTTCTCCATCATATAATGATCAAGGGGGAAGATATATGATAATGATAGTTGATATATAGCTCTGTTAACCATATTCAGTCAGTGGATAACAACTTCTTATTTCCTAACCTTTGAGAGGAGCCAGTACAACAGTCCTTTACCACCGGAGGATTCCCCTGCACAAAGAGAATCCTTCAGAAGACATTTGCATCAGGTTTATGATTGTTTGCACTACTGAAGCAGCACAAATTGGTCAGAGTACCAGAGAATCATGCTCATTGTTTCATAAATTGCTTAGTGAATTTTGAAGGAGGTACATGAATCAGCTAAAGGGTTCTAATCTTTCTGATGGCTGAATTATTCCTTGCAAACAGGTTCTTTAAGTATTTCTTTCCCCCCACGTATAGGCACTCATACAATTCACCTATAAGGTTTGATTGCTTTGTGCTGCTCTGGTGAATCAAAGTAGCCATAAACCCAACTTAACCTGATGATTTAGAAGAGTTTACTACTGTTTGCATTGTCAGTTTGACACCAGTGAATTTGACTAAATATCTTTTTAAAAAATGAATTGTGATCCTGATTCTGCAGCTGTTACGTTGGGTTTATGCCATTGTAACTCTGAATTACGATGGTGTAAAACAGACATAAGGGATTGGAGGATCAGGGCCGGTAACTCCATTTATATTGATGTGCCTGTCTCTCTCCAAACAGAATATTTATTTTAGTTTCAGCTTGCAGTTCTTTCCATCTGATGGTATGTATTCATTTAGAATAGAAAAAGGTCAGCCACATATATTTTACCTCTCAATTATAGTATTTTCCATCTCCCTTTTATTTTTTTTATTTAAACGCCTAGATACTCACTCCAAGTTCAGAATGACTATATGTATATTTATGGTCTCTCTTTCTCCTCTTCTGTCTGTGTCTAGCCCTGCCATTCTCTGTCTCTCCTCTGCTCTTTCCATCTAATTTCACTCCTCATTGTTTCTTTTTTGTTTTTCTTATTGTTACTATTATTTTGTACGTTAGAAGCAGTGGAACTGTAGAGCCATGTTCCTGGGTAGATGTTCTTTACCTCTTACACTACCTCTTACTGTGGTAGAATGAACTCATAATCCTACTCAACGTAACTGCACTGAACAGGAATAATAGAGATTGAGTCTAGTTGTGCAGACATAAAACATTGCTTTTCTTGAGAGTCCTTAATGTCATTAATGGCAAGTTTCCTTGCGCCAAAGAAAGGCAAGGAGGATTTGGTAGAATTTCTGCAGTTACAGTCACAGCAACACTGATGGTTGGAATGCTGCCGAAGACCCCTTCATTAATTTCCTAGCCCAAACCCCTTAGGTCTTCCATAATCTATAGTAACTTCCTTCTCTCCGGCCTTCCTGATCATTTCTCCCTCTTCAACCTGTCCAGTATCCTGTAAATAAAATTAACCTCTCTGGTCTTTGTCTCTATCTACCCCTCACAATATGATCTATGCTCTGCCAGCTGTTCTCAAAACCTTCATATTTTTCCTTTTTTCATTTTCTGCCTTTCTTCCTATGCCCAGAATGACCTTCCTTTTCCACTGCGCAAATCATCCCCTCCCTTTCAAATCCCTCCTTAAAAACTTGTTTCAGATAGCTTTCCATAACTGGCCTCTGCTCTAGTGCTGTTACTTCTCTTGTGACCGACCTTATTCTCAAATACAATTGTCTGGTCTTTCAAGATGCACACACACCACTTATGGTCCCTATATCTGTATTCGTACAATTCTCATCCCTCATCTTCCTCTTACTTCTCGGTATTTCCTATGTCTAATTTAGATTTTAAGTTCTCCAGAGCAGGGATCATGTCTTTTTATTTCTGTAAACTGCCATGTAAATCCAGAGTGCTAGACAAATATTTAATAATAATAACATGATCCATCTACTCATTGTAATGGCATTGTCTATTAAAAACTGTTAAAAGCACACTGAGCTAATTATTTCTTCATTGGCCCCTAAATTGAGTTTGTAGACAGTGCTCCCATTAAACCAGTGAACTGCACATGCAGAGGACATATGTACAAGCACAGAATAGTTAAGTGTTTGTGCAAAAGGGTACTTGGGTATACAGATATTCATGTCTATAAGCAGTTATTTGTTTTATGCCCACAGAATGTGTGTCTTGTATTATTAGCTAAACTCAGGCACTCCTAGTTGAAAATTTGACCCTGTAGAGCAGGAATACATTTTTCAAAGCCCTTATGTGATTTATGGGGCCTAAGACCCATTTTCAGAAGTGTTTTAGGTACTTGGGTGAGAGTTTTAATCTGGACATTGATTTCAATGGCAATTAGGCACCTGAATTTCTTTAGGTGCTTTTGAAAATCCCACTTAGGCGCCTATCTGCATCTTCAGGCACCTAAAAGGTGAGTCCTAAATCGTTGTCGAAAATGGGACATAGGCTTATAATCCATTTAGTCATTTTTGAAAACGTTAACTGAGTACATGATGTGCCTTATTTAATTATGGTAGCATTATAATGGTCCTTGCTATACTTTAATGTTAGCTTTTCATCAGTGCAGATAATATTTGAGCTAGGGAGTAAATGCATGTTTGCTATTGCATTTGTTTTCAGACTGGAAAATTTTCTTAAGTGTTATTAAAGGACAATAGGTTTAGGAAAAAAAACATTATTTTCCAAATGGAAATGGATTATTTTGAAATCAAGAAATAGAAGGTACAAAACAGTTAGTTAATTTGCCAATCAGGCAACCCTGTATGAAAGGACTAAAAATGCCTTTTAAAAAAGCTTGAAATCTTTAGCAAATTCATCAAGACCATACATCTCAGTATCTAAATGTGTCTCCTACATGAACCTGATATTCCACTCTACCTGAAAAATAATGCATTACAACATTAGAAAGCATGAAAAATCCAATTTTAAAACTTGGGTGTTTAATTTAGAGTTCTGAGTTCTCAGGTCAGCACCATAGATGCCTGCATGTGGCATTTGTGTGCCCAAATGAAGAATTGGGCATCCTAACTTAAGGCGCCCAAATTGGCAAATGGGATCTGATATGTCAGTCCAGACAGTTGAAATGGGTTGTTTTCAGATAGCAAATTCTGTCTCCCTTACTTCTCAAAAGGAAGCTTCTTAGACTCAAATAATTTACAACTGGAAGATGAGAATCTAGACTTCATGTCAGGAGTTAAATATCCAATTACACATGGTAACAGCAGGGCAAGCAATTCAGCTAGTAAGTGTGGTTTTCTGATTCTGGAATTGCTTAGCAAATGTCTATTTTTAAATAGCTCTTTTCACAAATCTTTATTCATTTATTGATAGTTGCTTTGTTGGCAAACCTGCTGTTGGCAACGTTGCTAGTTTACCAGTCTCCATACTCTCGTAGACGGGCAATATGCCATTAACTTATACCATTTCCATAATGAGAATTCCATGGGAAAATGTACTGACATCTCTTAGAATTTAAACTTCCATTGCTTTTATTTTAAATTATAGCTAAGCTAGCACAAATTGAGATCAAAAATCGAATTTAAATATGGGCTAAGTACACTTGGCTTTATAAAAGTGTTTCAGTAACATTTGGTCCTTTAACTGCACATTTGAGGACGCATCCAATGTTTCCTAGAAAGTCAGGTTCTATTAATGTAGCCTTAGCAATCAATGAGAGTTGTCATACATGAAATATAACTGAATATGTTGTGGTTTTTTCCCCCAGGTTTAATAGCATACAGTCCATATCTGAAAACTCCTTTGCAGGACTTACAAAACTGGAATTGCTCATGATTCATGGAAATGACATTCAAAATATACCCAATGGGGCTTTAAAAGATCTCATGTCTCTACAGGTAATACTCAGGTGTTTCTAAATATAATAAGTTACAAGTTATACAATGGTAAAAGACTGACATAAGTAGGTTTCTTTAATGCTTTGTTTATTGTCCAATAAGTTATCCATTTCTGTTCCAAATGTATTGAAAGCTTTTGAATTACAATAATGTCATGATTAATAATGTTCATTAATGGCCGATGTTATTCTGTCATTCTGCTCTCTGTTTCACTATTAGTTATTTCTTTTTTAGGTATTCAAAATTAGCTACAACAAGCTGAAAGTTCTAACAGGCCAAACTCTCCAAGGACTTTCAAGCTTGATGAGATTGCACATGGACCACAACAGAATTGAATTCATCCACCCAAATGCTTTTAATGGATTAACTTCCCTGAGATTGCTCCATTTGGAAGGAAACTTACTCCAACAGCTTCATCCCAACACATTTTCAACATTTACAGTCCTTGATTATTTCAGACTGTCAACCATAAAACACCTCTATCTGTCTGAAAATATCATTAGGACACTGCCTGCAGGAATGTTTCAAGGAATGCCACTCCTGGAGAATATTTACCTTCATGGGAATCCCTGGTCCTGTGACTGCAGCTTGAAATGGCTCCTGGAATGGGATCAGAAGTCTGGAGGTGAGAAAAAAATCGATGATTATTTCATTCATTATTGTGACAACATTGCAGTAATAAGCCCTTCTTCTGCTGGGTACATGAAGCCCTTTGTTTTTTCTCCTGGCTATACTGCTTGTATATGGTGACTTCCCTAAGGATTGCTCTGTTTTTCCACTATCTTGCCAGCAAGAAACATTCCAAAAAGTAATGTGATGGAGAAGTAATTATAAATCTCAAACAAAAATTCTCTATTCATACATGAGAGAATATTGGCACAACTGAGTAAAAACGCAGGATTTCTAAAAGTTGTAATTGGCATGAAAAGGTGGTAGAGCACACTCTATTACTGGAGAAATAAGATATATCCTTGGTGCAAGCACCAAGGGACTGGCTTTGTTGCAATTAATTCAGCTGCAGTTAACACAGAGGAAATTAAAGAATGGATTGGGAGGACAGTCACACCAGGCAGTAGGTCACTCAGGCAACCCTCATCTCTGGGAAGGAGAAAAGAAGAACAGAAGTTGGAAGTCTTATGAGGAGGATCAAAAAAGCTGCAATACTGGGAAGGGTAAGACAGGTCAGGAACTCACATAGCTGAGGATTGGAGTTCTACCAGCATGAAAAATAACAGGTAGAGGACTCATAGGAGAGTGCAAGAGCTGCTGTAGCTACTAGGGCAACAAGAAGGTACTGTTTTTCTCAGGAAGGTTGATGCAACTGAAGAGGTTTGAGCAGGGTGAGTGATAAGATGTGGGGGCTGCTATCATTGAGCTGCATCAAAAGATTTATAGCACTTGGAAGCAGGTTGAGCAGATGTAATAAATCATATCAGATTCTGGTGGCATAGATCTCCTCATATAGTATGTAGCTTGTAGCACTTTGTTGGCGGGGGGTCACATAATTACAGATCTTTGTGTTGTAGAACTTTATTAATTTAGACCTGAGGGGGGAGGAGTACCTGATAGGATTAAAACAATTTTGCTTTGTATTTAGATAGTTTGCCTTCTAATAGTCTGATAAATTGTCCTTTACACACATCAGTAGATGTATCAAATTATTTTAAATTGTCCCATTTCCCCTTAGAGGAATTAGCTTTCCTCTGCACTTGCACTAATTTACAAGGTTTAACCACTATGTTAAGTGCTCTTTTCGTACCTCCCAATAGTTTGCCACAGTTTTTATTGGATTAGTTTTGTTTTCTAAACCAGCATGCTACTGCTGGAAATTACTTTTGGATGTAGTAAAGAAGTCATCTTTGTGATTTTCAAATAGATGTAACTTTTATGTTCAGTTATTTTTCTACAGATCCTTCACTGACTTCCTTAGGAGTTCTGATGGGCCAGGGTATGGGCATAAGTTTTCTTAAAATGATCATTTTGAGGTTTAAGGATGCTTCCTTTTTCTAGGGCAACAACTAATTTGGGGCTAAATAAACTCTGAGGCTGAGATGCTTTATTTTGTTTTTAAAATAATCATAATTGATAGTCTAAATAAATACTCCAAATTTGAATGCGGGGGTAGAGCCTTACATAAAAGTGATGTCAAACTGACAATCAATAAATTGTTTAAATAAAAAAAGTTTTTAAAACTCTCTTGGGCCTTTCTTCTCCACATCCTATCATCATCCTTTATCTTTCTTCCTCATTTCACTGCTGTTTCATATACCCATCCCTGCTCCCTCACTAGAGGTCAGCATGACTCTTGTCCCCAGAATAACTGCAGTATATTTTTGTTTACACTGAGTTTCAAAATAGAATTTGGAGGGAGCAGTAGGGATTCTAGTAATCAGAACAGTTGGGAACAATTACCTGAGGACAAGGGTCTTGCTAACCTGTATTAAGGGAAGAATCCTAGCAAACAATAGGAAGAATAAATAAGTCAAAAAGTCTTCATTACTTTCCCTTTCATCACTTTGATAGCCCCATTTTTTTCCTGTTTGTTTTTTTTTTGTTTTTTTTTTTTAACTTCTCCTACATGTAAATTGTGGAGATAGTTAGCTTCTGCTGAAGGAAGGGAGAAGCTGATAAAGCCGTTTTTGCTCCTGGCAAATAGCTTGAAATTACAGGAATCAATCAGAGCAAATGGATTGTGGTAGACAGAGTGGAAAGGTTCACATAAATCCAGTATTATTATTGAGAAATAAGCATAAAATGTTTATGTAGAACACAAACCCTAATCCCTTACAGTGTAGGGAACTGCATACATTTTAAAGTGTTGTTTTTCCTCAGTAATTATGTATACCATTTTACTCTCTATCCCTGTCAATTCCATTTCAGCCTAATTATAAATAATCTGCTGGAACATTTGATGAATGAAGAATGTGTGCTACAATTCTCAAGTAAACTGTACAAATATTTTTTAAAGGTTTGTGACTGAAGAACTTTTAATGATTTGCAAAAAAACATTTTAAAACTTGTTTCAAATATGCCTCTTTTAAACTTAATAAAGCTACTGCAAACAGGTAATAATTAAGTAACCATTCCACTTTGTTGGATATTTTTCACAATTTGGCCTTGACTATTGTAATGGAGTCACATAAATCACAGTGATAATGTTGAAAGCTCTGTGTAAGCTTGCTACAGATGTTCACCATATCCATTTGTATGCTCCCATTTTTGTCATCAACTTACAAGAGAACAGAATCTAATTTCATAGTTATGGTGCTGTAATTAATGTTTACATAATATTGGAAACATGAAACTCCAAACTTTACAAAATCTTGTTTTTGAAATTGGTATTCCATAGATGAGATCTGAGTGAAACTTTTTGTACAAATTTATTTTCAACAGATTCAGCAACAGTGAAACATTTTGCAGATTTGTGTAAGTTTCACCAAGGTGTTTCAGTCAAAAAAAAAGAATAAAAAGAAAAGTTTCATTTTGACATTTTCAAAATGAAACCTATTGATTTTTATTTCAAATATTTTTTTATTTAAAATGTCCTTTAATTTTATTTTTAAAAAGAAAAATGGTTTAAAAAAGGTCAAAATTACAACAAAATATTGAAACAAAATGTTTCACTCAACCCAAAAGAAATCTGTTTGTTTGATTTTTCTTACTTTTAGATTCACCAAAAAATTTAATTTTCAGTGCAACATGTAAATGTTTTTTTCATGATTTTTGGGAATTGCCAGTGACCTGACAAAATCCATTAATCACACAGATCTACCTAAAACTTTATTTACAGGAGCTATGTAGGAACCAGAATTTCCATATAATGAGAAATTCTGTAATTTTGAAATTTTGTTTTCATTCCAAATAAGAATTTAAAAAAAATTGAAATTTACCACAAAACAAAACTTTTGAAAAAAATTTCAATAAAATCAAAATGTTTTAATTTCGATTTTGACTTTTAATTTTAAATTTATAATATAAATTTATAATCTTAACTAAAATACATTTCTAAACAAATGTCATTTAAAAAAGGTAAATCAATACTTTCTGTTCTGAAAAAGTTAGCAGAATGTTTTGACATTATCAGAAAGCCTTGTTTCAATTTTTTAAATCAAAACCAACACATTTCTGGGGAAAATTTTAATTTTGATAAAATGGCATTTTCCAACAGAAGATGGTTCCATCAGAAAATTTTTGACTAGTTGTGACATTTACCTTCCTGAGGCTACAGTGATATAAGTCCAATTTTTCAAATGTTGAAGCCTAAATTGTATCTTCCACGTTTGAAAGTACATCTTTTCATATGCAAAATGTGGTAACCGTTCAAGTAAATAGGTAGTTAGGCACAGCTAATCTGCTCTGCTTGAGCAAATACCCATTTGCTTGTGTGCAAAAGTGTGCATGCTCATTTTGTGGGCACAGCGCAGACACAGACATGAAAAATTGACTTGTACTATATAGGCAACATTTTAAAAAGTGGCCTTAGATTCCTTGATATCTGGGTGCCCAACTTGAGAAATGGAGGGTCAGATTTACAGAGATTCTGAGCATTTAAGCATCCCATTAAAGTAAATGAGAGCTGTGGCTGCTCAGCAGCTTTGAAAATCAGGCCCTTTGTTGCCCCACGTTGAAAATCTAGAAACTAAGGCATGCAGAATCAGTGGCCCCTTTTGAAAATTTGACTGGAGATATCATGTGTTTTTTAAAACATTCATGTAGCTGAGAAATGCTAGAATTCTATGTCAGAATTCTGTGTTGTTCTCTAGAATGTATCTTTTCTTTTTTTTTTTCTTCCAGGTGTATTAAAGTGCAAGAAGGACAAAGCTTATGAAGGAGGACAGCTCTGCCCTAAGTGCACCAGTCCCAAACAACTACAAAAACAAGATATTCAAAACCTGAAAGATCTTTCCTGTAGGAAACCTATTATTCAATCCCCCTTGAAACAGAACAGCAGCACTGATGATGAGGAAGATAGGGACAGTTATGAATTTCGTTTGGAGGAGTTTCAGCTATCTCCATGGAACATTATTCTAAATATGACTGATGAACATGGGAACACAGTGAACCTAAACTGTGAAATCAAGAAACCAACAGACGCTGCCCAAATTCAGTGGAACCAGATCAATCCTCAGGAAATTGATATCAATGCTACAGTTTCACTTGATTTTGAATGCCCAATGAAACGAGAAAGCTACGAAAAATTATGGAAACTTATAGCTTATTACAGTGAAGTGCCTGTTAAATTACAAAGGGAACTCATGCTCAGCAAAGACCCTAAAATAAGTTATCAGTACCAGCAAGATTCAGATGATGATGCCCTTTATTACACAGGTGTCAAAGCTCAAATACTTGCTGAACCTGCCTGGGTGATGCAACCGCTGATAAACATCCAATTAAACAGACGCCAGAGCACAGGGAAGAAAGTGATGCTGTCTTTTTTTACCCAATTTTCTCAAACAATTCAGATGAAAGACATAAGACAGCACAGACACAGCTGGGTGATGATAGAGCAACATGAGAACTCAAAGACAGCCCAGAGTGTTATTGAAGGCTCAGACTGTCAACTGAGATGCAATGTGAGAGCATCAGAGAGTCCTGCCATCCAGTGGGTGCTGCCAGATGGGAGTAAGCTGACAGCTCCATTTAATCAGAAAAACAGTAGGTTTTCCATCATTAACAGCACCCAGTTAATGATCAAAACAGTAGGTTACACTGATTCTGGTTTGTACCACTGTGTTGCCCAGGTGAGAGATGATGTAGACAGAATGGCCTACAGAGTTTCAGTACAGCCTCCAGTCATTCAGCCAGCTGACTCTGATGTAATGAGGGTTGAAAAAAATGTAGGGGACTCAATAGTTTTGCCCTGCAATGCAGTTGCCATACCAGATGCACAGCTGAGCTGGATACTTCCAAGCAGCCGTGTGCTTAATCATTTGTCAAACTCCACCAAAGGGTATGTGTTACACAACAGCACTTTGTTTATTCCAAAGAGCCACGTCAGTGACAGTGGGTATTACAGGTGTGTGGCTGTCAACCAGCAGGGATCAGATCAGTTTACTGTCAGGGTAACAGTGAATAAGATGGTGTCTGACAGATCATCCAAAAGAATAAAAATGAAGAGGCGTCCAGGTTTGAAAACCTCCACAAAAACAAGAGGGCGGGTGATAGAAGATGAAGGGGGATCAGGAGCAGAAGTCACAGCTGAGTCTAAGCACAAAAAGAACCATCCGAAGGACCGTAAAGCATCCATTAATCAAAAATATGACCTCATCCCCAAGGTTCAGGTAAAGAAACACAAGAAAGGCAGGAGAAAAATGAAATTATGGAAAGGTACGGATAGAACCCAAGAGAGCAATGTTGCAGAAGGCCGTAGGGTATTTGAATCTCGAAGGAGAATAAATATGTCAAACAAACAGATTAATCCACAACACTGGGCTAACATTTTGGCAAAGGTCCGTGGGAAAAATCTTCCTAAAACAACAGTAGCAGCAGGCCCTTCTTTAACAACTACACTGCCATCACTTCTGCAGAAAGCCACTACAACTCCTTCTCCTATGGCCAGTCCCCCACAGAAGCCCGCTGTAGAAACGGCAGCCAATTTGGAAGATTCTTCTGCAGATGTATCACACTTGGGTGAGGATGAGATGATCTCAATCACTATTTCCCCCACCGTTATAGCACAAGGTTATAGCCCAGATCAAACAACTTCTGCTCAACCCACAATAATGAGCACAGAAAATGAGCCCTCTGTAGAACTCCAGTCTTTAGAAACAAGTGCAAGTATACGCACTGTAGAGCCATCTTTTGTGTGGGCTACTTACTTTCCTCCAATCTCTCCAACTTTACACTCACATCACTCATATGATCAGCAGCGTATCGATGAAAAGACTGATTATTCACCGGTAGCAGAAGAAAGCATTAATGCTGTCACTGAAGAGCCTCTAGAGGAACAAATAATAACTAGCTTACCCAATATTCAGTTGCATACAATGGAAAATGCAGATACAATGCCATATACCACAAAGGAAACTTCTGCTTCTGCTGAGCTATCAATGGATGCTACTGTCCTTGCAGAACCTCAGGCAGTTGTAAATCTCCCTACTGCCCTGGAGACAGATTCACAGCACAATGAACTGGGTATTGCAGATACTGATTCCATAAGTTCCACACCTTCTCAGGTTGATAAGACCAGCTATATAGATTTAATAGCCACTACTGCTATGTCTTCTTCTACTTCTCAGTTTAAGGATTTTGTTACTGGAGACAATGTCATAAAGCATCAGCATGTGGAGGTACCTACAGATCAGACTAAAATTACAGACATTGATTTAAGCATAAATGTTCAAGTTTTCACGCCAAACAATGGCAATACCAGTGAGGAACCACAGACTGAAAGGAATGGAGAGACTCAGGGAAGACTGCCTAGTAGCAGCTATGGGAGCTCTGACGGAGCTGCACAGGAAAACATGACTATTTCAAAATCAGACTCCACATTCACTCTGGCAACTACCCTTGCGCCTCTTAAAAAAACAGAGTGGATTACAACTGCTGCTTCATTTGGCAATCTGACCACGATAGCCAAGGTTACAACTCCCTCTAGAAAGACTACTACCTCTTATACACTGCTTACCCAGCATCCCAGAAGAAGACCTTATGGAAGAAGGAGATTAAGACCAAACAGATTTCGTCAAAGACCAAAGCCTATTCCTCCTGTTGCTTTTACTACAGAAGAGATGCCTGTTATTAAAAAAACACCTAAAATAGAAGGTACTACTAAAAGTTCTCCTGGAACTGTTGTTGAGAATGATCATAAAACTGATGCTAAAATACAAGTTGAGAAAAATAATCATTTAGAGGTGTTTGCTTCATTAGTTACAGATGCAAATGTTTTAGAGAGGTTGACCAAAGTCAGAGAGACAGAGGCAGCTTTTTCCCTTAGGCCTACTGTTTCTCTACCTGAAACAAAACATTTGACACTTTCTAATGCTGCTGATACCCTGGTACGTCCTGTGACTGCAGTTATCACAACTGCATCACCATATGGTGGACTTAACACAGCCTCTGATACGGAGTTGCATTTGCCCCAAGAACCAGACCAGAAGACAACAGCGTCATACCATGCCTTAGTTAATGTGTCTTCTGAAGAAAATGTAGTTAAAACAAGTTATGAAGTTACAGATGGTAAGGCACAAAAAACAAGCACTTCAGTTTCCACTGAGTATATTAATAGCCTGCTTAGCCCTGGTTATTCAGGGAATCCAAAATTTCAAGAAGAATCCCTCCCTCTTGCATCAAAAGTTGGAGGGAATGGAATCAGCCCAAGAGTATCTCAGCCAATACCTCCCACTGCGCTGCATTCATTTGCTCCTGTTGGCACTGTGGAAAGTTTTAAGGACCTGTCAATTTCAGATGAACTTCAGAAGCCTTCAGAATCTTTAAAAACAGCAACAGTAACCACACAAACTCAGCAAAGAGAAATCATGACTGTATCCTTTCCCTACAGCACAATGGGATCTCAACATTTCATACCTACAGAAACAAAGAAACAAATTACTGTTCCTGTACAAACTTGGACAAAAACAGTATTATCTTTCTGGGACAAGAAGGAAACCAACTCTCATGCATTTGATCATGATCAAATTGCTGTATACACAACTGAAAAACCTGAATCTCCAATTACAACCACTGATTTTGTTCCATTTACAAAATCTGCCACTCCTCCTCCATCAGTTTCAAGCACTTTGCATTTGTCTATTCATTCTTCTACCAAGGAAAATACCACATTCAATCAAATAAGATTTCCAGAAACCAAAGGAGTTGAAACTGACAGTACAAGAACCACACTCAGCACAAGACAAAATGTATTTTCCATTTCTTATTCAAACCAGAACAGGATTAATGCACAACACAAACAAGAGCAATTTAAAGAGACATTTGGTAGTAGACCTAACAATAGTTTATTGCTAAATCCAAGCTTTCCCCATAAGTCAGCTGGAATGATACCGATCTTAAACCAGCAACTGGCTGTGGGACCTCCAAAGCTTACTCCAGTGAGGGGAACAATAAGGCCACAACATCCCATAATACCAGGATCATTTAATCATTTTATAACTCAACAGCCCTTCCAGTATACCAACAAACCAGAGATAACAGCATATGCTGCGCACACATCTCAGGACAGAAAAACCTATGCCCTTCAGACAGAGCCAATCACTACAACCACAGCCACTCCATTATACAGACCTAACCCACTTGCTCCAAGCAGGTTTGGCAATCAGGGACAAAACAAATACAATGTTAACTCCAGAGTTTTTGGAAACAACTATATTCCTGATAGCAGAGGCACAGCTGGGGGTCTACCAAGTCACGGAATCCCATATTACCCCAACCCTCGAATCACTTTTGTCTTTAACAGAACCAGGACATTGTCACGCTTAGGAGTGAATCCTAAACCAATGGTGCCTAGTCCACTTGCCCCAGTAAATACAAATGCGAAGAAAGCCATCCAAATCTCAACTTCTGGGATTACACTGCAAGGCACCATTCTAAAAGCCACAGCTGTCCCAGTACCTCCATTGTCCCACACCTTGAGTACCACACGACCAGCCACAACTACTTTGAAGAGCACTCCTCCATCATTCATCTCTCAAAGCATCAGATCTCAAATATCCTCTACCATTCAGTCCTTCAGAAGTGTCCTTTATAATACTAATCAAAAAGTCCCATTTGTGCCTAAACTGGAAAAAATTATGCCAAACAATTCTAGTGTAATTCAGTCTTCAACTAACTTCAGGGCACCCGGTGAAAAACCTAAAATAACCACAAAAGGTCCTCACAGCTTATCCATGCTTGCTGAAACAGATGCTGTTATCCCGTGTGAGGCAGTAGGAGAGCCCAAGCCTGCTGTTACCTGGACAAAAGTCTCCACAGGTAAGCTAATTAAACATTTAATCTCCCATATAACTGTAAAAGAGGACAAATACAATAGTTTGCATATAAAAAAACACAATAGTATTGTATTGTACAGTAATGATCCAAAACACTGTATAACACTTTTATCCCTGTTAATAGTTCAGACCACTAGGATATTTTACTCTTCTTAAGGGCTACCCATTTTTTAATATTAAAAGTTACCCCCTTCTAAAAAATGTACAGTGTGTGTGTGTGCGCGTGGGGGGGGGGGGGGGGGGTGTAACAAAAGAAAACAAAATTGTCTTTAAGAGGTCGAGGCATCCAAGTTTGCATGTTCTCCTAGGTTGGAATTTATGCTAGAGGAACCATGGGGCAGTGATTGGTTAGGAGAGTGCTTCAGAGTTCTATGTCATCTGTCTAGGTATTTCAGTAAAATGTTCCTGGAAATCATGTGAGAGGTTAACTGATGCCCCAAATTATTAAGAGCATATAGTACTCTGAGAACCTTTTTCCACTGCTTTTAAGTCCTGGACTTTTTGAATTATTAGTTTTGATAACAAAAACAAAATGGCCAAATTCTTCAACTAAAGCCACAGGAGTATATCAGAAGGCGTAATGTGGGCCATATGGATCATTCTTAACTGGGGAGTCTGTTCTCCCCCTTCACTTCACTCCTAGATTCTACTTCATTATTTTTAATAAATAAATAGAGAAATTTCTATAAATGCCTTTCAGTGAAATGTTGTCTGTCTGAAAAACAAAACCTTCCAATTTTCTCTCTTTCATCCGATCCTTCCAGGAGCTCTGATGACAGCAAACACAAGGATACAACGGTTTGAAGTCTTGAAAAATGGCACATTCGTTATCCGAAATATTCAACTCCAAGACCGTGGGCAGTATTTGTGCACTGCTCAGAACCTGCATGGGGTTGATAAAATGATTGTCCTGTTGACAGTTGTAGCTCAGCAGCCCAAAATGTTAGTTTCCCGTTACCGAGATGCCACGGTTTATTTTGGAGATGCGGTGGCCATGGAATGCCAGGCCAGTGGGATCCCAAGCCCACATATTTCATGGATTTTACCTGACAGGAAGATATTGCAGACAGTAACGGCTGCTGAGGGCAGGATAATGCTCCATGAAAATCAAACTTTGTCTATCAAGGATGTAACCTTTCTGGACCGAGGAGTGTACAAGTGCATAGCTAGCAATGCTGCAGGAGCAGACAGCATAGCTGTGAGACTTCACATTGCGGCGTTACCCCCGATCATCCAGCAGGAAAAACAGGAGAACATTTCCTTGCCATTTGGTCACAACATTAACATTCACTGCACTGCCAAAGCAGCACCCCTCCCTAGCATCCGCTGGGTGCTCTTTGATGGCACCCAGATCCGACCCTCCCAGTTTGTCAATGGGAATTTATTTGTCTTCCCCAATGGAACTCTTTATATACGCAATGTCTCCCCCAAGGACAGTGGAAGCTATGAGTGCATTGCGGCCAACATGGTGGGGGCAGCCAGGAGAACGGTTCGGCTCTATGTGAAGAAGCAATCCTCAAATGCCAAGATCACTGCGAGTTCCCCCCAAAGAACAGATGTAACCTATGGCAGCACCCTGCAGCTGGACTGCAGTGCTTCTGGGGATCCCTGGCCCTGGATATTATGGAGGCTGCCTTCAAAAAGGATGATTGATTCTCTGCACAGGTAGATTGCTATTTGTTGTGCCCTGCATGAATTGAAACCCATTGAAATAAAGAGGAGTCTTGTTATTGACTTGATAGACAACTCCAAAGCAAAAGCTACTTTAAAATAATGACACTAATAAAATGAAAAAAAAAGTCCAATTTAAATGATCAGTTGTTAAACTCAGTGTTACTATCACACCGCCAGTGTTCTAGAGAGCCAGGCAGCAAAAGAGTTTTTATATAGGTCTCTCCTGTGTCATCCAGCATTTCAGTGACATCTAATTGCATACCTGGAGTTTGCCTAGTACTGCATAGATACCCGTTTGTCAAAGAAAAGTCCTTCCTCTTGGTACATGAGAGACTAATGGATTTGAGGGAGACTGTTATAAAATGGTTCTGTGTTGGAAGGGGAGATCCATTGAGTTCTTATTGTACAAGATTACCCCAGACTAAATGGAGCATTGTTAACTCCCTTATGAAAATATAGATCTTTCCCAAATATTATATGTAATATTAGTATTTAAAATATATCACAGGTTTAGGAAAAAGATAGGCGGTGTAAATATAGGTACATCTTTACAAAACTGGCCATTTTTCCTGGTATTGAAAATATATGGTGTAACGTTATGCTGTAAAATCACTGAACAGGTCTAATTTGGTACATTTGAGCATATTTGGGCCTCGCTTTACAAGTGCTGAGCACCCACAACTTCAGTCAAATTCCAAAGGAGCTGTGGATGCTCAGAACTTCTGTAAATCAAGTTGTTTGTATCCATTACACTAATTCCTGTGTTTGCACATATACCTAGGTTTACCTGGAAAACAACAATGTCATTTCATGAAAAATGTCAGGGTTTTGGAATTTATTTTCATTTTCCTTTGGAACAAAAATGAGACCTTTTGAATTTTTTTTTGCAAAAAAGTGGGAGATAGGGATCCACCCCAGAATAGCCAATAGCCCAGTGGTCGGAGCATTCACTTAAGGGGAGGGAGATGCAGGTTTGACTTCCTGCTCCAAATCAGGCAGTTTAGGGGCCTGAAGCTGGGTCTCCCACATCCCAGATAAGTGTCCTAACCACCAGCCTATTGAGTCAGTCTTCTTACTCTCCTCCCCGCTGTTGGAACTGTTCCACTCTGTCTAAATAAATAAATAACTAGTCAGTAGACCAGAGCAAGAGTGACTTTACACAGGATGGTCACATGGGATGTGGGAGACCCAACTTCAAGCCCCTGCTGTGAAGCAGGGAGAACAGAGACTTGAACATGGGTTTCTCACATCCCAAATGATTACTCTGACCAAATTCTGGGGTCTCTGAACATCATGAGGGAGGTATATACACTGACCTCATTTACTTCATTTTTCTCTTCTGCTCTGGCCCCCATCCGATGATCCCCATTCAATTGTGAGCCATTACATTTTGACCCTGTGACCCATTGGACAGAAATGACCTTAGCACAATTTCAGTACTGGAGAAATAAAACCTCCTACGTTTATTTATTTAAATAAGTACTGTCATTTTAGCATTAATAATGGCTTGTAACTAGACCTGTGCAAATACAACTCTATGTAGGTGCTCATGAGAGAAATCTGTTTATATTGCTCATGAGGTCAAATCACACCTCCACTACCATAGTCTCCCTCAAAATTTGCAATAAATACCAATGTGTTTTCCCCAAAACATAATTTTCCACACAGATCTGTAAAATGCCACTCATTCATTCACTGAGATCCACTGATAGAGTGAGAAGAGATATGTTGGCATTAATGTGCTTGCTGCCTGATAATGGCAGATAGTTTGCAAATAGCATTCCTGATTAGTGAATAAGTTTATCTCAGTATATTTCATGTTGACAAATTTAATATTTAGGCAGGCTGTGAGCGCTATCCCCAGTATATTTTTATACCTTTTAGCTATAGCAACAAAATGGCGTTTTGTATAGTTTGTGTAACAACAAGTCTCTCCCCCCGGCCATCAAGAGATCCATGATAAGGTGATTCATTTTGTGTACCAATATATAACTTTTAAAAATTTATTACTTGAAATTGTTCTGAAGGTTTAAAAATGTTGTATGGGAATCCCTAGGAAGTAGCACACATTCATTCATAATTGACGTGGATATAGCATTCCTGTCTCCCCATAGTTATACATGTTTAGATCCATGTGTATATAATTTAATGTTCAGAGTTACCAGGTCTGAATATTACAGAGTTCTGTAGATGCACTCCCCATTAAAAGTCATAGAATAAATTAAAAAATCCTTAAGTCAGTAGATGGGTCAATTTAAGTTCAGAGAAAGTTGTCTGGTTGCAACTGAACAGAATTATTTTTGTATTTGCTTTTTGGTAAAAATTTGTTAAAATTTCTAATTACATAACAGTAGCCTAACATAACTGGCATTTTTAATGGGGTTTTCTGCCAGTTACAGTAAATAATAAAAGAATTAAAACTGATTTTGCAGCTCATATCACATTCTCTTTTCTTTCCCCAAATTAGCTTGGAGACCAGAATCAAAGTGTTTGAAAATGGGACTTTGGTTGTCCATGCAATCACGGATAAGGATGCAGGAGACTATCTGTGTGTGGCCCGCAATAAGATTGGAGATGACTATGTGGTTCTCAAAGTGAACGTGATGATGAGACCTGCCAAGATAGAACACAAAAATGCGAATAACCACAAGGTCATGTTTGGTGGGGACTTGAAAGTTGACTGTGTAGCCACTGGTCTGCCAAACCCCGAGATCTCCTGGGGCCTCCCAGATGGCAGCATGATCAACACCTTCATGCAGTCAGACGACAGTGGAAACCGAGCAAAGAGATATGTGGTCTTCAACAATGGGACACTATATTTCAATGATGTGGGGCTGAGAGAGGAAGGGGACTACACCTGTTATGCTGAGAATCAAATTGGGAAGGATGAGATGAGAATACGGGTCAAAGTGGTGGCTGAGCCTGCAACCATCAGAAACAAAACTTTCTCTGTTATCAATGTGCCCTATGGGGATGTTGTCACTGTAGCTTGTGAAGCCAAAGGTGAGCCCACCCCCAGGGTGATATGGCTCTCTCCAACCAACAGGCCCATTCCTCTCCTGTCTGACAAATATCATGTGTATGGTGATGGCACCCTTCTCATCCAAAAGGCCCAGAGATCTGACAGTGGCAATTATACTTGTCTGGTGCGGAACAGTGCTGGGGAAGATAGGAAAATAGTCTGGATCCATGTCAATGTTCAGCCTCCCAAAATCAATGGGCATCCCAACCCAATCACATCTGTGAGGGAAACAGCCATGAGGGGGAGCCGGAAACTTATTGACTGTAAAGCTGAAGGCATTCCGGCTCCACGGGTCCTGTGGGCTTTCCCAGAAGGGGTGATCCTGCCTGCTCCCTACTATGGTAACAGAATTACTGTGCACCGCAATGGCACCCTGGACATCAAGGGAGTGAGGCAGACAGACTCAGTGCAGCTAGTGTGTATCGGGCGGAACGAAGGGGGAGAGGCTAGACTGATTGTGCAGCTCCTGGTCACCGATCATTTGGAGAAACCCTCCTTCAGGGACCCAGTCAGTGAAAGGATCACTGCCACGGCTGGGCACAGTATCAATCTGAACTGCTCAGTGCATGGGAACCCTGAGCCCAGCACATCTTGGATACTTCCCAATGGCACTGAACTGCAGAGCGGCAGCCACCTGCAGAGATTCTATCACAAGAGGGATGGGATATTGCACATCAGCAGCCTTTCTGCAATGGACGCTGGGACTTATCGCTGCACAGCCAGGAACTCGGGCGGCTATGCCGAGAGGACTGTCTTCCTGAAGGTGGGTCTCAAGCCAGAAATCAGCAACCAGTACAACAACTTGGTGAGCATCATCAATGGGGAGACTCTGCAGCTCCACTGCATCACCCAGCCAAACCATCGGGCACACATCTCTTGGACACTGCCCAATGGGATGGTACTGGATGGCCCTCAAGCTGTAGGCCGCTTCTCCCTCCTAGAGAATGGCTCACTCACCGTGCGCAATGCCTCTGTATTTGACAGGGGCACTTACCTGTGTAAGGCAGTGACTGAGTATGGCACCTCTATTATGAATGTCCCAGTCATAGTGATAGCCTACCCTCCTCGGATCACCAGTGAGCCAGCACCAGTCATCTACGCCAGGCATGGCAATGCAGTTAAGCTGAACTGCATGGCCATTGGAATTCCCAAAGCAGAAATAACATGGGAGTTCCCAGACAAATCGCGTCTGACAACAGGACCGCAGTCCCGTCTGTACGGAAACAAATTCCTTCACCCTCAGGGGTCGTTAATCATCCAGCAATCTACACAAAGGGATGCAGGCTTCTACAAATGCACTGCTAAAAATATACTAGGCAGCGATTCAAAAACGACCTATCTTCACATATTCTAAAGTTCAAACAAACTCCTTTGACTAGACACAAATGCCCAGTCTGCCAAGAAAGTGCAGCAAGGAAAGTACTGTTTGTAAGCAAAGCCGGAGTACTGAGGGCAGAAAAGTGGGATTGTAAAGCTCATTTTCATAAGCAATTGCTTTCAAAATGAACGTGATCCTGCAGCAGAAATAGACAACAAAAATACCTAAACGAGGGGACTAACACATTTGAGAAAGTGCCTAAATTGTTTACATGATATAACATGATTTCTCATGGCATTCCACAGCACCTGAGAACAATGTACTGTACACATTCCTATTGATAATTCAAAACTATGCCTTTTCTTAACAAGCACCTTAAAAAAACCAAAGAAGTATTAACTGTAATAAATGAGTGACAGTGATAAAAGTGCTTTGTTATGTTGTTGGAGAGACATCAGTTTCTTTGTCCCCTGCAGTGCTTTTACATAACCTCGCCTTATAGAATATGATTGCTAACCTTTCTATTAACTCTTCTATCTGCTCTTCCAGATCAAAGATTAATTTAGCAAATAACAGTGATCTATTTCTGATCAAGGACTTTCAGACATTAGTTAATGTAATGAATTAACCTTTTCCAGCCACTAAGAATGCTCCAATTGAGTTCAATCTTTATATATTTTATATATAATTTTAAATCAGACTGAGACTAGAAAGAATAACAATGATCTCTGTCTCATTTTATAAATTATTGGTCTTTAAAAGACTCTGATACATTACTGTGTTTTATAATGTTAAGGTCAGTATACTGTACATTTTATAATAAAAATATTTTCCAATCAACTTCTTTCATGTTTTCATGATAATTCAGACTGATGCTGGCTGAAGACAACATATTTAGTATGAAGTAAGAGGAGAAAATATAACACATTATTAGACACAATCTTCATTTTACCGAATACGGTTTCAGAAACAGGGCTGGTGACCTCCCATGCACCACTTTGTGGCCTAGGGTGAAGCTGTAGGCAGCCCACCTCACTTTCTCCTCCTGGAATGTTCAAATAAAACTTCCCTTTAGGCTTTTCCTGGGTCAAAATTACCCCTCCTTGGGGACTACGTTTATTAATATAAAATAAAACTGCAAATAAAACTCAAAATCCCCAAATAAAGTCAATTCCTAAGACCACACAGCACAAGCTTTCTCTTCTTCCACCCAGCTCTTCCTGCGTGGGACCCTTCCATTCTCTGCCCTGCTTGGACAGGATCTCTCTCAGGTCTTCCTGCCTGAGGCAACTCCCTTGGTCTTAGGATCTTCCCTGCAGGAGCCTTTCATCACTCTCTGAGACTCTACCACAGCTTCCTGAGCCTCCCCTTTCACTTCAGCCACTTTTATAGGGAAGTACCTGATTCAGCCCAGGTGTGCCTCATTCTGTAATCAGGTTGTCTAGCAACAGACCTCCACCCTTTAAAGGGGTGAGCCATCCTGCTGCAGTTTTGTAACAGCTCTCTTGGAATTCCTGCTCCATTTCTTTTAGATACGTTTTCATGTTCAAAGTCTTTTACTCACAGTCAAATATGGGATTATTCAATATTTTGATTTTGTCCCCATTTCATTATACCCAGATTTTGAATACACAACCACAATCAAAGCAGCAAGTAAAAAGTTGACTTTCAGTTAGGAATGGAAGGATAATTCAGATCAGTTCATCAGTTATGATTTTTTTATTCCAAAAGGGCAGACTTTGGGAAATTCAGTGAATTTAGTTAAAGAAGTCAACTGGACTGAAGAGCTCAATGACTTAAATGTGGAGGAGGCTTGGAATTTCTTGAAGTCAACTATACAAAACCTATCTGAAATTTTGCATCCCAAGCAAGGGAAAAAATTGTCAGGAAAGACTCCAGACCCAAATGGACGAATAACCACCTCAAAAAGGTAATTAGGAGTTAATAGAAAGCTTATAGGGAATGGAAAAAGGGGTTGATCAACAAAAAAAGTAACATTATGGAGGTTTGACAATGTAGGAATAAAGTCAGAATTGCTAAAAGTCAAGATGTATTAGCTCTTGCCAAGCAAATTAAATACATAATAAGAGGTTTTTTAGTTATATAAATAAAAAGAAAATGAGGAAGGATGAAGTTGAGCCGTTATGCAGTGTGGATCAGAAGGAGGTTAAAGATAATCTAGGTGTGGCCCAAAAACTAAATGAATCCTGTCCCTCAGTTTTCAATAAGGATAATAATATGGAACATGGGCATACAGGCAGTACAGTAGACAGAAATGAGTGTCTAGATATGGACATTACCACATCTGAGGTGGAAGAAAAAGGTAAAGAGCTAAATGTGCTCAAATTTGGGAAGCTGAGGGAAAGGTGATAATTTCCATCCCAGATTAGTGAAAGAACTGGCACATGAGATTGCTACTCAAGTAGCAAAGAGTTTTAATAACTCTACCTATTCAGCAAAAACAATGAGAGTTCTGTATTTTCTGTATTACTGCATCTGAAGAAGAGAGCTGAAGTCTCTCGAAAGCTTATGCCTGCAAATATTAAATTTGTTAGTCTTTAAAGTGCCACAGAACTCTCATTGTTTTTGCTGTATACAGACTAATATGGCTACCCCTCTGGAATCTATCTATTCAGGAGTAGTAACCTATGACTGGAAAATAGTTAACATTGTACCTTTATTTAAGAAAGGGGGGGGGAAAAGTGATCAGATCAATTATGGACCTGTTATTCTGACCTCAGTGGCATGCAAGGCTTTAGAACATATTGTGAAGGAAAGAATAATTAACTTCATGAGGTAAATGGTAAAGGGGTTTACTAAAGTTTAGACTATGCCAGATCAACCTGATTTTTTTCTTTGAGAGAATCACTGATATTTTTAGATAAGGGAAGTGTGGTTATCTAATAAACTTGGACTTAAGCAAAGCATTTGACACAATACCAAATGGGAAATTATTAGTTAAATTAGGGAAGATGGGGATCATTACAAGAAATGTTAGGTGGGTAAGGAACTGACTAAAAGGGAGAAGGCAACAGGTTGTGCTGAAAAGTGAATTATTGGGCTGAAGGGGAGGTTACTAGTGGATGGATCTTGGAACCTATCTCAGTCAAAATTTTTATTAATGACCTTGGCACAAAAAGCAGGAGTGTGTTAATGAAATTTGCTGATGATACAAAGTTGGAAGGCATCATTAATACAGAGGAGGCTTGGAATATTATATAGGAAGATGTGGATGACCTTGAAGATTGAAGTAATAGAAATTGGATGAAATTGAATAGTATAAAGTGCAAGGTCATGTACGTAGGGTCTAATAATAAGAATTTCTTCTACAAGCTAGGAGTTTACCAACTGGAAGCAATAGAAGAGGAGAAAGACCTGGGTGTGTGGGCTGATCATATGATGACTATGAGTCACCAATATTATGCAGTTGAGAAAAAGGCAAATGTGATCCTAAAATGTATCAGGCAAGGCATTGCCAGTAGTGATAGTGAAGTCTGAATGCCATTGTACGGTACTAGGCATCGGTAAGATCTCATTTGGAATACAGTGTACAGTTCTAGTCACCCATGTTGGAAAAAGATGAATTAAAACTGGAAAAGGTGCAGAGAAGCACTACTAGGATAATCGGGAATGGAGGGCCTATCTTACAGGAGGAGATTAGAAAAGCTTGGCTTGTTTAATTTAGCAAAACAATGTCTGAGAGGAGATATAATTGTTCTCTATCAATACATTGGGGGGCGGGGGGAATACCAGGGATGGTAAAGAGCTATTTAAGCTAAAGGACAGTGTTCTCTTAAGAACAAATGGATAAAAATTGGCTATGAACAAATTCAGTCTGGAAATTAGAAGAGGGTTTCAAGTCATCAGAGGGGTGAGGTTCAGGAACAGCCTCCCCATAGTTGTTATGGGAGCAAATAATTTAATTAATTTTAAGAGAGAGGTGGAAAAATTTATGAGTGTGAATGTACAACAGGGTTGTTTGTGATGGTAAGGGGTAAGGCTCAGCAAACCTGGGACTCACTTCTGGTTTATGTCTTATGTTCCTAAAAGTTCAGGGTTTCAGTTGGCCACAAGGGATATCCCTCCCCTGCCCCAAATGTATTCTTGGTTTGGTTTGGTTTATCTCCTTCCTCTGAATCCACAGGGATGATCACCACTGGAGATGGGACATTGGACAAGGTGAGCCAGGGATCTGAGGTGGCATCAATCATTCTCTCTCCCAGGTGCCTGGCTGGCTGGTTCTTGCTCATATGCTCAGGGTCTAACTGATCACCATGTGTAGGGTTGGGAAGGAATTTTCCCCCAGGTCTGATTGGCAGTGACCTTGGGCAGTGGAGCGGCGGTTACCTTCCTGTGCAGCATGTGGATGTGGGTCACTTGCCAGGATTAGCTAGGTTTATTTCACTTAATCATTTTCTTCCTGTTGCGAGGGTCTCAGGAATTAGTGCTTCTCAGTCTTCCCTATTCTCGGCCTGTGGCACATAATAGTATAGTCTCCTGTGGGCCGCAATGCTCTGGTCTCATTTTGGTGTTGGGTTTAGTGTGTGGGTGCTGGATGGTTCTGGTGGCCTGTGATATACAGGCTCTTAGATTAGATGATATGGTAGTCCCTTCTGGCCTTAAACACTCTGATTCTAATATATGTGAGTATATTTCTAAGACAATACTGCATTCATGAGTTGGTGAATGGTCACAAATTTCACACACAGAACCTGGGGCTCATGGTTTAAAATGTTTAGGAGAATAAGGAGCTTGTTTTGATCTTTTATAGTTATTGGTCAAAATGTTGGAGTAAGAAATAATGCAAATATTTAAAAATTCCTTTTTTGTCAAAATTTTGAAAGTAGATTTTTTAAAAAGTGACAAAAAATCAAAATGTGGAAAATTTTGACCATTTCTGATACATGTGTGTATCTTCGTCGTTTGAGCTGGTCTTATGTATTTGATGAATGAGACTTAAGGTTTAGCAATTGGCTTGGCCAAGTAAACCTAAAAGTCTGGATCTTTATCTCAAATTAGTCAAATCTCTAGAGTTTTCCAAAGGAAATCCCTCAGGAACAGGATTTCTGCTGCAATTGTTGGTACGGCCTGCTGCTGTTTGACCCTGCATGACTGTAGTAATAACGTCTCTTATTCGGTAAGAACAAGCAACACATTAGTTGCTGCCAACCCTTTTGGCACCAGTTGCTGTCAATCCAAAATTGAAACACACATTAAACAACAGTTTACCAGACTTTTAAAACTTCAGAAGGAGTTCATTTCAGGCTTGAGTTCTGTGTGTGGGTGAAAGGTGTAGTAGATGGAGAGGAAGTGGGAAGAGTTGACTCTTATTTTACCTAAATCAGTTGGTCCAACTTTATCATATTTCCTCCACCACCCATCATCTGGGATGATCACTGATTTAGTGCAGCTCAGGACCAAAGGTGGGATTTACAGGATCATTCAGCATTGAGCTGACTGTCTTCCCATTAAAGTCAATGGAAATGTTACCATTATCTTCAGTGGAAGCAGAGTTAGGCTACTGCTGAGTGCTTTTGAAAATCTTGTCCTACCCCAGGATACAAATTGCACTAACAAATGAGGTGTTGTTGTAGAATCAAGGGAGAATCTTCATCTGATACAAAATATTTAATACCTTTTTTCAAAAAATCCAGCACTTGAAAACCAGTTCAGGTGTGTCATGATGTATCTATAGAAACACCTGTATGAAAAATGGTCAGCCACTTCAGTGGTCAAACTGAATGATTCACAGTTAGATCTAATGTAGTGCCTTTTCTAAGGTTCAAAAGCTGAGGCGCTGAATCACCATGTCAATAGATTTCTCACATATTTGAAGTCAGGCATGTGCTTTTTTTTCTTACAGAATTGTGGCCTCACACATCAAAGCTCTGAATTAAAGAGAGGGGACTGAATCAATGGTAAATGTATTTACCTTGATCTTTTAAATAGTTAACACTTTTGAAATATGACTTCTTTTGTAGATTTTACATCATGGCTGAACAGTTATTTTTATAATCTGGCTGTTTTCCATTAAAATATAATAGATAAGATTTTTTTCCTTTTATTCCTTTGATTAATTTTTACCACTTTTCTATTATTGTAATCCTGGGGAAATGTTCATATATATATTTTAATAAAAATACAACTTTTAAAAAGATTTGAAATCAATATTCTAGCTTTGAAATATGGATTTGGCACTTTTATCCAATTCTCTGTACAGTCTTTGGTTACCATTTATGGAAATTTACAAATATTATTTTTGGACACTAAATAACTCCCTTATTTTTCCCTTAGGCAGTAAAAACTTATGTCGAAAAAAGAAAAAATATGCAAATAAATATATAAACTGTAATGATAAAAAAAAATCATCTGATTATTTATTACTTGCTCACCCAATATTTCCGGTGACACCAGTGAGAGTTTTGGTTGTATGAAGAATGGAAGATTGTGCTCCAAACATTTTCCTAGTTGATAGCAAAATCTTCATGCTTGCAGAATTCCATCAAAAGCACATTGCTATGATTTCCCAATCCTTCTTCCTTATTCCAGAAAGGTGTAGAAAACCTAGTTCTCTTCTGAAAGAGATGTTAATATAGGTATTAAGAAAAGAATATACATAAAATCAGGTCATTAATAAGATGCATACTGATTTCTCTGTTTGAACACTACCTGCTGTTGCATCCTATCTTTCCCTACCTTCATCTGTTTTCTTCTGAGGCCCCAAATTGTCAGTGGTATTCATTGCGTGGACCCTTAGTCCCTCTTGGACTTCTTCTAAGTTCATTAGAGCCTTTTGCAGGTTCCAGGGACCCATGTCTTTTCCAGAGTTAAGGTCTTAGCCCCTAGTTCTACAGGTGCTGGACCTCCCCACATCACCCATACGGAGGCAATTACAGGACTGGGGCCTCATATCTCTGTTTATTTTTATAATTTTCTGCAGGTTACTCAGTGCATTTTGGATACAAGATACACAATACATAATAACAATGCTTCTTCAAGAAAAATGTGTGATTAAAAACAATGAAAAAGAACTCAGTGATCCCTACTTTTTGGCTATTAACTTCTCCATCAATAAGACAGCTAGTGAGGGCCCACACCTGCAGTCCTCATTCAGGGCCAAATAGTGATTAGCTCTTATGCAGATACGTAGACAGGGTGAAACAGACAAGACCCTGCCCACTGCAGGCTTGTATAGGGCCTATCAGAATGGCGGTCCCTGAGGGCATGACCTTACCTCGTCCACATTGACCTAAAGAGCAGCCTGAGCATACTGAGGGGAGCAGATTGCACCATCTTGTGCAGTCACCATTTTCATTGCACTGCTCAGGGAGGGATTTTACATCCCTGAGGCAAAATTTCTCCCCAAATTCCCTATGTGATGGTAAAGCTCTGCAGTACCCCCTACTTGGGTCAGTGCCATAGTTTGTATCTTAGACACATTGTGCCTAAGTACCGCAGAGCCATGTGTGTGTATAGTATTATCATTAGACTGATTAGGTCTGTGCAAAACAATAACAGAAGACAAGTATGACCTCTGAAAACAGTAAGATTCTATGGTCATACGGCCTATAGAAATCCATATGTAATGTACATAACGTAATTTAAGTACCTCTCAGCTTCATCTGTTCACTTAAAGAAAATGGAGCAATTTTTTAATTATTATTCTTGATTTAGGTTGTTTTCAAGATTTTTAATTAAAGAATAAAATCAGGCCCTGATTTTTTTCTGGGGAAGCGATAGCTTGTCATTACTATCTGATCTGAAAACAGAAAAACAGACTTGTTTGACATCCTTCTTACAAAAAAGAAAAACTATCTCAGTTCAGCTGTACAGATCACAAGATGCCAGAGTTTTATATTTTAGTGTAAATGTATGCTATTTACACACACTAGTTGAAGAAACATTTGCTTGCTAATTTTTAACCTATGCTATGTTTTGTGTCAGTTTTAGCAATGTAGTCTTTATGATGATCTCTCAGAGAGATCCATAGACATTTATTGCATTATGGATATGGGTGCACAAAAGTCACAACTTTAGAGAAGTAATCTGTCTTTAAAAAAAAAAGCAAATACAAACAGAGCAGGATATTCAGAAGCACTAAGTGGCTTTGAGGCAGAAGATCCATTGATTTTCAAGGGCCCATGCTTGCCTGAGTGTCCTCAGGATTGATCAGGATTGTACAGCATGGAAATAAAGATCCACCATGCCTTTTGGGATGTATTTTACCTGCTCTTGTTTCTATTCCTAAATATGGAGCACATTTTCAAATGGGCATGCACGAAAGTGTGATTCACATTTGGGTACAGTCATCTTATGTGTAGAAATCCCCTAGTACACAGAGGTGTATGTGTACATATGAGCTGTATGATCATATAACCCCAATTTTTTTGCAAACATGCACTGGTGTGAAAGTATGCTGAATGACCAAAGTTGGTGTTAGTTTTCAGAGAATAATACAAACCTTTAAAAAACCGAAAGTTAAAACTCTCCAAACAGGAGACACAATCAGCAACAAGGAGATCATCACACTGAAAGACACATCACACACACAAAAAGGCAATATAAGATTTAAAAGAAAGTACTAAATAGATACTGTCATTCTATAAAGCTCAAAGGAATTGGTGAGCAAATACAACATGAGGACATTATACAGCCTATTGTATATGGCTCAAAAATTACATGAACTCTCCTGATGATACAGGTAGTCATAGGTTAAGATATTGACCAATTCTTAATGTTTAAACATTATCAGTCAGTGTACATACCAGCAAAGGCTTCCAAATCAATTTATGTATTCAGTTGAGCCAGAACCTCAGCTGGTATATACATTTATATAATCAGTGCCAATCTACACTATCTGGGAGTTGACCCAAAGTATTTAGTTATTGTGTGGTCATAACTATTTATTTCTTTGCATTTATGAGCTTGAATTTTGTAAATGATGTGATAGGTAAATACACTGTTGCCACTTACCAATATTAACTTTTTTTAAGAGAGAGTTTTTGGTTTGGAATTTTCCTCATATATACATTTTTCACTTTCTTTTTGTGTAGGCAAATTTTAAATGGATGTGATGCTATGGATAATCAGACTAAATGCAAGTGACGCTAGCAAAGCTAATAAGCTCCCATGGAGCTCTGCATCATTCAATGCACACTTGACATCATATGCATATTCCGTAGACAGTTAAATTTAGCCATGCATGCATGGGCCTCACTGCCCACTCCATAGGTTGATCGAAGTGCACAAAAGTATCAGACTCAAGACTAAACTATATATTCTTGGTTCTATAGTGCAAATAAGTATCAGACCTAGAATTAGAATGCATCTTCTTGGTTCGGCAGCCTGTGTCTAATGCAGTAGGCTACTGTGCTTTCCTGTCAAGTCATAGCACTTTTCTGTGCTTTAATTAGCCTATCTGAAAAATGAAGCTAACAATGACCAAACATTTCAAACATGGGAGCCTAAAGTTAGACTCTTAAATCCTTATTTAATCACCTAAATAACAGGAACCTGATTTTCAGACATGCTGAGCACATGCAACACCTACTGAAGTCAATGGCCAAAAAACTCCCATTGAAATCAATGAGGGACAGGTTGGACCCAAAATGGTCTATAATAAAGCATTATATAATAACTGATTAATTGCAACATATTTTCTTCAGATGTAGCTGACCCACACATTTTCAAGAAAATTTAACCCTACGAACACTTTGAATGCATGATAACAAGCTCTTAGATAGCAAGTGGAAAACAAAACAATATATATTAGGGTGCTTTTATTTTTTTCCGATTGGGATAATTTTTAAATTTGTGTAATTCAAAAACAGTTTGATAAATTTTGTTCAACCTTTCTTTATGCTGTCGGAGTTATGTACTAAGGTCCAGATTCTCAAAGGTAATGGGAGTTAGGTGCCTAAATAACTCTGAAGATCTGAATCTAACCTGTTTAGGTGCTTTTTAAAAGCTCATTAGGCACCTATTTGCATCTTTAGGCACTTAGGGCTAGATTTTCAAAAGTATTTGAGTGACTTCCCCAGGTCACACAGGAAGTTTGTAGTAATGCCAGGAACTGTACCTGACTGTGACTACATCATCCTAGGTCCATAGTAAATCTGTGATGGCAACATTTATAAACATAATGGCATTTTGTCCCATCCTGCTTGACTTCAGTAGGAATCTCATGGGTGGGATCAAGATACCTCCATGTAAATCAAAGTACAAGTTTCACGGGCCAGTCATGCTGAAAGAATTAAATAAAATTAACACACAGTATATATCCACTAGGCAGGGGACTGGATGTAATTATGAAAGTGTGTCTGAGGTCTGTATGATTTGCTCATATAATTCTCATTAGTGTATAGTTGAGGAGTTACCCCCCATAACTGAGATATTTTATGCTATTTAATTGATATCTACAATTATGAAAAATTGGTGTATGTTTAGATCACACTTCTGATATGTAATATATTGTTTGGGGGTACAGTGTAAAGAAAATGTTGCCTTATGTCAAATTTATGCAATATGTATATTTATTTGTATATACAGTACACTAAAAGGGATTAAAACTTACAAAGTTTAAAACTATCTTGTAGCATACATGAATAGTATTTATAACTGGATAGAATTTCAGGATAAAGTGCAAGCTGTAGAATTTAATAAGACATTTGTAAAGAAAGATTATCGCTATAAAAGCCAAATATAAAAATGATTCTTTAAGACTTAGTCTTTATACTTTTGGAGAAACAGAAGACTCAAGAAAATTACATTTATAAAATAGTTTTCATAGTTTACACATAATATAATTAACTATACATTCCATAGTTTTTAAATGAGAAGTGCTTTTGAACTGAGTTTGCAACAGCTTTGAAAGGAGGGAAGAAGTTATGCAGATTTTCCTGCTCATTCTGAAAGGCTTGACCCCCCAAACAAATGTATCCCAGTCAATTCTCATAAATTTCCAGGACAAAAGAAACAATCTACACCTCAGTCATCTCAATACAGTGAACATGAAATGACAATAAATCATGGCCAAGGAGTAATGGGAAAAGCAAGTGTCTCAGTAAAATCCCCTTTCCCATTATTACTGAATGCATTGATTGCCCTGGAAAAAGCTGTCCAGTGCACACATACAACAAAGGATCGCCTGGCCCTATAAACTTAATGCTGTTACATTAATCATAGTGTTTTGCCTCATATGAAGTGGTTCTTGGACATAGCCATAATAACGGCTTAAAAGGAGAAGTAGGAATATGTATGTGTGCCTAGAAGCATCACCCATAGCACGGTAACAATGTACTGTAAAGATTTAGGGGGGTTTTTAAAAATATTTTTCAGGCTTCCAAGACTCATGTGATTTTCAAAGTGAGTCATGCTGTAGTTTTAAAACAAAATCAAAGTTTAAAACAACTATGCAGCATACCCAACTAAACTTTTTAAAAGCAATTATTATTAGAATGGAAATAGCCCTGGTGATTCATACAGTGTGTCAGTGAAGCTGAAATAAATGCCCAGCCAGTAGACAGTCAAATCAGAAACAGGCTTTTTCGTATAATCAGACATGGTGAATGGAGAAAAACAAGCTTTTTGTTTGTTGGGGTAGACACTTTTGCCACATTTACTCACATTGAGTATTACCTTACTTTGTAAATAGTCCCAATAAATAATAATAATTCAAGTCAATGAGGCCACTCATGGAGTAACTCAATATGAGTTAAAGTGGGAAACTTTGCTGCTGAATAAGGTCAGTATGAGTAAAGGGTGCCAAAATCTACCCCCTTAAGTCATACCATTACTCTGTGAAGTCACTGACTATTTGCAGAGTAGGCACCACTCACTGAAATGGAGGATATCAGAATCTGATCCTGATGTAATCCTTATTTGTGGTCAGATTCTGATACCCTTACTCACATTGAGTAGCAGTTTACTCCAGAAGCAACCCTATTGAAGTAAATGTATTTACTTCCTGAGTAAGGTGCTACTCAGCATGACTAAGGATCTCGGAATCTGGCTCTCAGTCTTTATTTATGCCAAATTTCTACATAGAAACTCCAGGATTTGACCTGTTGTATGGAGTAAATTACAAAGTAAGGGTATGATGCTTCTCTAATCCTCTGGTAAACTGCTGTTGTGCATGTGCAAAACTATGGATGTCAAGATTCTGATATGTAATGTTCTGCAGTTGGTTTTGTGTAGGTAGAGAGAGCTGGATATCTGAGCCAAGATATGTCATATGAACCTGAGAGCAGGCACTGCCCTAACTGATGCAACTTGATGAAGAAAAACATCCAGGATCTATTTTCCTACACTGCAAAATGCTAAGTCTTGCAAAGGTCATTCAGAATGAAATCTCAGGAGGGCCAACTAATTTCCCATCAGTCCTTAACACTACACTTTCCTCACGCTAGTTCCTGAGCCATCTATGGCAGATTCTTCAGTATGTCTCAATTACAAGGTGTATTGATCATTCATATTGTTCAGGAGCTTGACCCCTAGCATTACTGATAAGGAGATATCTCTCCCAGTACACATGGGTGCCTGGCTCTGTTCCTTTAACTAGCCAGCATAACTGCTAATGCGGGTTCATTGGCCAGCTAGCTAGATCAGTCTTGCATCACTGTCCTCCCCTCCTCCTTCTTCCCCCCCCCACACACACACATTTCAGGCAGAATTCCCAACTCTTGAGGCCCCTTATCCTGGATTCTGCCAGTGGAAGCCAGCAGAAGCCAGAAAATATTTTGATTAAACAAATCTGCTTCTGTGAGTGAATTAGATTTAAAAGTCGTCTAAATCTATTTAAATCTATTTAAGACGACCTCAAGACTACTTACAGTGTGACAGGAGTTAAACTTGAGACATTAAAAATAGCTAGCTTTGGTCCTTGACCTTGATAACATACTACATCGACCTGCAGTGTCTAAAGAAGGTGATTTCGTCTAACACAATCTATTTTCAAACTAAACTGTTAAATCTTAGCTTTTTATATGTTCTGATAGCAGCAAACATTAAGAATGCAAAGTGTTTCAGGAAGAGTTGACAGGGTGTCCAAAAGCTGCATCTAGCACAGGCAGGGTGAGATGCTGACTGTCAAGTTCATGCATGCTTGGCTGGTTTGTGATATTTGTATAGCATAGCCACTTTAACTTTCCTTCTGCTTTTAAACTAATCTCCAAGATATACTGGAAAAGTTAACTGGGACGATTAAAGATGAAAGACATACAGGAATAATCAAAAGAATTATTACTGTTATAAGTCTGTTGATGGAGGATGCAGACAAATGGCCGATTTCACTGTTAACATGGGTGCAATCCTATTGACTTTAGTGGAAATACGTGGATGTTACTAACACAGATTTTGGCCCAAGGTTATCAACTGATTTGCAGTTAACAAACTACCACCCCTTGCAATAGAACAATTTCAAACAAAGACAAGGTGTACAGTGAAAACAAGAGGATTCTACAATCTAAGAGTCATGGATATGCAGTATTTAGTACTGATGATCCAGGGCTGTTAATTTTTATAATTGTTTTAGTGCCGGAGCTATCCTTTTAGTTTACTGTTAGAGTTACTAGAAAATACATTAAGTGTTCATTAAGTTTGGCAGCACTTTTCAAATCACGGTAAAGTAGTTGGGCAGATCTTGTACAAGAGTAATACATAAAAATGAACATTGAAATTGTTGAAATGTTGTTATAAGAAGAAAGGAACAGAAAGTTATAGATAAACTGATGATACTGCCAGAGGTCAACTGAATTATTTAAATCAAGTTAAAATTGTGATTCCACGCCTCAACATTTATTTACTTACTTATATGAAAAGGGAATGATTAAATTCTGTCTAGGTAAACTTTTTAATTTTGTTAATATCTGCCACTGTTTTATATATACATGTTCATTTTAATATTATTCTCATGCAGAATCTTAATCTTAAATGAACATAACAATGAATCTGAAGGAATTTTAAACAAGAATTTGCAGAAAGCTAACCCAGCAACCATAGCCTTTTATAGTTTATTTTTATATAAATTACATTATATGCAAAGCTGGCAGTGATGCCTATAATTATGATTCTCTAACACTTTCCATTATAAGTTTCTGTTTTCAGTTTACAACTGCCAAACTAACTACTTGGGCTGAAATTTTCCATGTGTGCTTTCTGCCTCTAGTTGATTTTCTTTTTCTAAATTTCACTGAAAATGGTTCAGCTCCTTTCAAAAATGAGGTTAAAGGGGAAAATGGTAGTTTTGCCAATGTTACAAATTTCTTCCCAACTAATTCATTGACGAGCTCTAGCACCTCTATACCTTGGAACATGCACTTGAAATTTTGTAAAGGTGCATAATCCTGAGATCAAAGAGGTGCCTTCACTAATTTTGGCTGAGTTATAAACCTTGATACGTTTTCAGTAGACCTTGTTAGAGACTTGATGCTAAAATTTCTGAATATTCTATCTGCACTGAGCATGCTCCAGTCTCATGGACCTCTTTACAGGCCAACTGCTCCCAGCCCCTACTGAACCTCCTCCGTGGTATATACAAAGCTAGAGCTCCCACTGGGCACTACAGTAACAGCAGCAGCTCATGACTAAGGGAAGGTGCACTGGACTAGAGTCATGAAGAGACCACAAACTCTAGCCTCAGCTATTCTGGTGAATGGGGTTAATCCTGTGCACTTTGCAGCAATGAGGGAGATGCCTCAAATCCCTATGTTGGAAATCAGGCAGTCATTATTTTCCCCTGTTTTAAAGATAAAGTAGCTGAGAGGATACACAAAGGAAGTGGGAACAGAACCTTAGTTGCTAATATGGCAAAATCACAACCATTTATCCATACTGCATTTCACAATGAATATGCCTAATGTATGTGCTTAGCTGTGCTGTCTGTAGTCACAAGATTCCCTCCAGTGCTAAGAATCAACATTCTTCTCCTGTCTAGCAAATAGCTGTGTAAGTCAGTGGGAAAAAATGTGTGTTGTGCCCCTCCCTCTAGAAGCTGGTTGACATAGAGAATATCAAATGTTTCCTAGCTCAGAAAAAAAGACAAATACACACGAAAGGAGAGAGAAAAGAAAGAAAATACAGCTTCTGTCTTTGGTGCTGACTTTCACTTGCAGTCTCACTGCTGGAAAAACATAGGTTCAGCACACAATGTTATCAGCCACTTTGAGATGTGGCAAACATGAACCATTGAGCTATTTAGGACTTTGCTTTGAGCTGCCTTTCTGGAATCCATTTTAAGGAACTTGGAAGAGAGGAAGATGATCAGGAACAGTCAACATGGATTCACCAAAGGAAAGTCATGCCTGACCAACCTGATTGTTTTCTATCAAGAGGTGACTGGCTCTGTGGATGTGGGGAAAGCGGTGGAATTGATATACCTTGACTTTAGCAACACTTTTGATACGGTCTCTCACAGTATTCTTATCAGCAAGTTAAGGAAGTATGGGTTGGATGAATGGACTATAAAATGGATAGAGAACTGGCTAGAGCATAGGGATCAATGAGGACTGATCAATGGCTCCATGTCTAGCTGGCAGCCGGTCACAAGTGGAGTGCCCCAGGGGTCGGTCCTGGGGCTGGTTTTGTTCAACATCTTTATTAATGATCTGGAGGATGGGGTAGATTGCACCCTCAGTAAGTTTGCAGATGACACTAAGCTAGGGGGGAGAGGTAGATACCCTGGAAGGAAGGGATAGAATACAGAAGGACCTAAACAAACTGGAGGATTGGGCCAAAAAAAATCTGATGAGGTTCAACAAGGACAAGTGCAGAGTCCTGCATTTAGGACAGAAGAATCCCATGCACAGCTACAGACTGGGGACCAATGAGCTAGGCAGCAGTTCTGCAGAAAAGGACCTGGGGGTAACAGTGGATAAGAAGCTGGATATGAGTCAGCAGCGTGCCGTGGTTGCCAAGAAGGCTAATAGCATATTGGGCTGCATTAGTAGGAGCATTGCTAGCAGATCGAGGGAAGTGATTACCCCCTCTATTTGGCATTGGTGAGGCCGCATTTGGAGTATTGTGTCCAGTTTTAGGCCCCCCACTACAAAAAGGATGTGGAGAAGTTAGAGAGAGTCCAGTGGAGGGCAACCAAAATGATTAGGGGGCTGGAGCACAGGACTTATGAGGAGAGGCTGAGGGAACTAGTCTTGTTTAGTCTGCAGAAGAGAAGAATGAGGGGGGATTTGACAGCAGCCTTTAACTACCTGAAAGCGGGTTCCAGGGAGGATGGAGCTAGGCTGTTCTCAGTGGTGGCAGATGACAGAACAAGGAGAAACAGTCTCAAGTTGCAGTGGAGGAGGTCTAGGTTGGACATTAGGAAAAAGTTTTTCACTAAGAGGGTGGTGAAGCACTGGAATGGGTTACCTAGGGAGGTGGTGAAATCTCCATCTTTAGAGGTTTTTAAGCTGCGGCTTGACAAAACCCTCACTGGGATTATTTAGTTAAGGTTAGTCCTGCTTTGAACAGGGGGTTGGACTAGATAACCTCCTGAGGTCCCTTCCAACTCTATGATTCTATGGTCACAGTGTTGCAAAATATACGGTCTTGGCCAGCTAAGGCAGACTTTGATTAGACAAAGGAAAAAAGAGAGGGATAGGAAAGAGAAGAAATAAAGTAGGGGAGGAAAAGGACAAATGGGTAGGGAACAACAAAGTCTAACATTCAGATGGTATTTGGGATTTAGCCAGAGCTGGTGGAGGTTATGATGTCATATGGGTCCCTCTCCCTGGCCCAGTCTGCTCAGGACATCTCTCAGGATCAGGACAACAACTGCCCAGTGATGGTATGGTGCGTCCCAGGAGATGATGAGGGTGGCAATCATGATGGTGAAGCACCTTCCATTTCTTTCAGTCAGCAGTTGTTTCCTTCTTATTTTCCCCCACAAGGTGGTAGTGGTTGTTTTTTTAGGGATGCCAAAAAGGAGCGATGGATGGAATAACCAATCCTGTTTTTATTTTGTCTACCAATTAGACCTAACATTCAACACACCAATTTTCATTCATTTATCTTCAGTTTCACATTTTTGTTGTTTACCACAGTTCTTGAATTATATCAGGAGGCCTTTTCGTTTAGACTAATTAAGTCTTTTTGTTTCCCTTTTGCACCTTTTCCCATTAACAGTTATTATAATTTGCAATTTAAACGTTTTCTGAATTTTATCCACTTTTCCACAGTTGAGCTGTGTCATGACCAGAAAGAAGAAATTAAAGGCAATGCCTTAAATAGCCTGACGGGTACATCTGGCCTAGGAGAGATGGATGTGACTCCCAGCTCGCCTAGACATACTCACACTAGTTCTCATCAAGCTAGCATGCTAAAAATAGCAGTACAGCCACAGTTACACAGGGAGTGGTGAGCAGCAGCACAGCCTAGCTGCCCTAAATACAAACTCACTCAGACCCTGTGAGTATGTACTTGGGATGGCTAGCTTGTACTGCTGCTCCTGGATTACCACAGCTACAATAATATTTTTAGCAATGCTACCTTGATGAGAGCTCATGTTTACATGAGCTGGGAATCACACTCCTAGCTCTAAGGGTAGACGTAGCCTACAAGTCAGCACCAGAGACAAAAGCTTTATTTTCTATCTTTTTTTTCTTTTCTCTCAACTTTCGTGTGTGTTTGTCTTGTTTTGATCTCTAGGAAATGGGATCAGATTTTAACAACAGCGCCAACACAACTCAACCAACTCTTTTTTCCCCCCAAAAAAACCAGACATTGCCATTTTTATATCATCTATAAAGATTGTCAAATAAGGGGTTTTTTTCATTCTAAGACTCATCTGCAAATGAAGGGAAAAGAGACAAGGGAGATGATTAAAATGAAAGAATGACTTAATACTTTACACTTCAAATGCTTTAACAGGTTCCTTCTTTTCTGTATCTTTAATGAAAGGTTTTAAAGGCTTTTTAATGGTGTGTTTGTGATACTACTAACCAGGCTGAGGTCTCTGTATACCAAGCCCCAAATCTTATTTAATGCTGTTTAATTTTAGACAATGATAGGGTCATGTTAAAACCTTTAACTCTTTGGGCTCATATATTCTATCTAAATTATTACAACATCTGTTGGCAATGGGGTTTTAGCTTGGTTTAATAATGAGTGAAATAATAGTAAAAGTTCCATTTTAACCACATTGAGGGAATTAATTTTAATTTTGTGATTAACTCTGGAGGCTTTTTCCTCCTTTATCAGTACCTGGCAAAAAGTCAGTGAGGCAGAAAATGGGTAAATTATTTAGGCTTTTAATTTTGCTCTGAAGTCCTAAAATCCCATGATCGCAAAGTGCAAGCACTGATTAATTTGAAAACCCCTTCTAATGGGTCAGAAGTATGTAGTTTTCTGGGAGTCCGTCATTACTAGAGGCACTTTGATTCCAGAATATGCCAGGACTGCCAGTCCTCTCAGTAAACTATTCAAGGCACAACAGAAGTGGTTCTGGGAACTTGCACAGGATCAGGCTAAAAAAAAGCTAAGTCAAGACCCTTGTTTAATTTCCCTTCAAACAGGTAAAGAATTCTGTCTGAGCTTGCTAAGGATGAGTACAAAGGAATAGTACAAGAATGCAGAGTTACACCTAGCAAGGGATATAAGAGGCAATAAGAAGAAGTTTCTTAAATATATTAGGAGCATGAGAGTTGAAAGAAAGTATAGGTCTACTTAGCAAGAAAGGAGAGCTAATAACTGATGACACCAAGAAGGCTGAGATGTTTAATTCCTATATTGCTTCAGCCTTCACTAAAAAGGTAAATGGTATCCAGATAATTAACACAATTAATATTAACAACCAGGAACACAAGCCAGAATAAGGACAGAATAATTTAAAGAATATTAGATAGGTTAGATGTATTGAAGTAAGCAGAGCCTGACAAAATTCATCTGAGATTACACAGGGAACTAGCTGAAGCAAACTTGGAACCATTAGCGATTATCTCTGAGAACTCATGGAGGATGAGTGAGGTCCCAAAAGACTGGAGAAGGACAAACATAGTACTTATATTTACAAAAGAGAATAAAAAGGACCAGGAAACTATAGAACAGACAGTTTAACTTTGATACCTGGACAGATACTGTACAAAATTACTAAACAATAAATTTGTAAGCACCTAGAGGACAATGGGGTTATAAGGAATAGCCAGCATGGATTTGTCAAAAACAAATCATGCCAAGACAACCTAATTTCCTTCTTTGACAGGGTTACTGGCCTAGTGGATAATGGGAAAGCTATAGATATGATATATCTTGATTTTAATAAGGCTTTTGACAGTCCTACATGACATTCTCATAAGCAAACTAGGGAAATGAGGTCTAAATTAAATTACTACAAGGTGGATGCAAAGTTGGTTGAAAGATCATAGTTAAAGAATAGTTATCAATGGTTTGCTGTCAAACTGGAGGGATGTAACTAATAGGGTCGCACAGAGATCATTCCTGGGTTTGGTACTATTCAATATTTTCATTAATGACTTAGATAATGGAGTGGAAAATGCACTTATAAAACTTGCAGATGGCACTAAGGTGTGAGGGTTTATAAGCACTTTGAAGAACAGGATTAGCATTCAAAATGACATTGACAAATTGGAGAATTGGTCTGAAATCAATACGATAACATTCATACAGATATGTTCAAATTACTACACTCAGGAAGGAAAAACCTAATGCACAAATAGAAAGTGGGGACTAACTGGCTAGGTGGTAATACTGCTGAAAAGGATCTGGGGGTTACAGTGAGTCACAAATTGAATATGAGTTAACGTGACATAATTGTGAAAAAGGCTAATAGAACACTTAGCATTGGTTTGGCTTCAGATGGGTTACTGTGTCCATTTCTGGGCACCACATTTTAAAAAAGATGTGGACATATTGGAGGGAGTCCAGAGGAGAGCAATAAAAATGATAAAAGGTTTAGATAACCTGACCTGTGAGAAAAAGTCTCAGGGAAAGACTAGAAGGGGGGACCTGAAAACAGTCTTCAAGTATTTTAAGGGCTGTTACAAAGATGACAGTCATCAATTGTTCTCCAGGTCAACTGAAGGTAAGGCAAAAAGTAATGGGCTGCAGCAAAAGGGATTTATGTTAGATATTAGAAACACTTTCTAACTATAAGGATAGTTAAGATCTGAGATCAGCTTCCAAGGGAGGCTTTGGAATCCCCATCATTGCAAGTTTTTAAAAGGTTGGACAGCTACCTGTCAGGGATGGTCTAGGTTTACTTGGTCCCGATTTAATATTGGGGGATGGATGACCTCTCACAGTTCCTCCCAGCCCTACATTTCTATGATTTTATGAGCACTGTTTTATATCAAAAAGTGCACTCAGGACCCTGAGTTATTTCTTATGGAAGCAAAGTACTGAGTGCCACGGAGAAGAGTCCAAAATAAAATAGCAGACAGTGTGAAGCAGGCACTCTTGGGGTAATTAGAGAGGTAGTGAGTAAAAGCAACCCTGAGTTGATAAGCAAGGAAATTTGATAAATGATGAGAAAGTTTAATCCAGTTGATACAGATACCATTGTCTACTCCTACTTAACTATTGTGGAGAATACTTTGAAGAATTTGATCCAGTTTTGGATAAAATATGGTTATTGAAACAAATCTCTACTGAACAGGTTACAGAGTGGATGTTCTTTCTATGAGCAGATGTCAGCAGGATTTGAAACTAATGGTGTTTCCTTTGAGAAAGCAATATGGTATATTTAAGGATTCTTTAACAGCCTGGCAGGAAGGACAGAGCATTTCTGAGTATTATAAGAAATTAAGGCAATCCTATTTTGCAGGTTGGAAGAACCCTCAGTGTGAAGAACATGATATTAATGTGCTTTTTATCAGAGGACTAAACCCTGAGATACAGAGCCCTTTGCTTGGAAGTGTGGCCTGACTGAGGAGGGGAAAGAAACTCAGGCCTCCGCTCCACTGCAGGGACTTTGTCCTTGACTGTCATCACTGTCATCCTGAAAGTCATCACATCATTGTGAAGCCCTCAGTGAGGGCATCAGTTATCACCATCACACCAGTGGAGACTCCAGTCAGAGACAAGTGAGATCCTGCCCTGTTCCCCCATCTCTTGTGTGTTCCTTTCTGCCCTATTATTTTCCCTCCTTTTCTCTCTCTCTCTGCTTCCCATTTGATACTGAGTTCAACTGTAATTCATAGCGCTAGCACAATGAAACAGCCCATCCAGCTCTGCCCAGTTTGAGAGACACTGGGAAAAGAAGAGAGACCAGACCAGCCAAATGACTTCCCAGACCCCAGGCCAGGAGATGAATGAGAGCCCAGGGCAACTGCTGTCGTGAATGACCTGTCAACTCAGTGCATCCATCTGTGACTAATTTGCTGCCCAGAATCCTGAAAACATCAGCAAAAGCCTATGCCTGTTTTACTTAAGCATTGCACAGAGGAGTAGTATGTAATCTCATATGCACATATAGATTGAAGTAGTTACAGAATATCTCTTTGTATGAGTTTTGTGGCATTAACTGCATGCCTGTCAAATTAACTTGTCCAAGAGATGCATACCTTTCACTAATGTGTACAAGCTTGTGGCTTAGTAGGTATTACTAGGTATAGTTAGTGGCTTTATAAGATTATTCTTTAATTACAGCTACCACTGTAAGATGTAACGCATTGCTTAATGCATTTAGCTTTATGCATTGCTACAATGCTAACACTATGTAAATGGGGTACTACATTCACCTACTTGCTTTAAGAACGTTACATCTCAAAAAGATTGTTTCTTTTGAAAAAATAATTTATAAAACACAAAGGAGATCCCTCAGTTTAGGCCTTATTTCAGGAAAGCATCCCTATTTAGGACAGCAATTATGCATGTACTTTGAAGTCAATAGGAATTGAGCAAGTGCTTAATTGCTATCCTGAATGGGGACCTTTATTTGGTATGGATGGAATATCTATAAAGAGAAACTATAAATCTCAAGACAAATCTATTGGTTTTTCACCAATCACTAACGGTGCCCATGGTTCATGAATAGATTAAATATTATCTATCTTCATATAATTAGTTTATGTTGTGTGTACTAAATAAAATTGACAAATTCTGCTTCATAGCAACTTTTGAAGTTTTGAAATTCGTTTTCATTCCAGACTGGCATGAAACCAAAGACTTTCAGATGTTTTCCTGCAAAGAATAATGTGTTGAAATATCCATTTTTAGATCAGAATCTGAGTTTTTCAACTTAGGAAGTTGGCAGTTAGCATGCTGCTCTAGGTTGTGGGAAATCCAGATTCCAGTCCCTGCTTTATCAGATCATGCTGCATCAACCAGAGAAGACATCTGAACTTGGGTTTGCCACATCCTAATGCAGCGTCCTAACCATCAGCTTATTGAGAACCTCTTTTCCTGCTGCACCCCCTCAGAAGAACATTTCTGACAAAAACTATGTCCAAACTGATACGTTTCAGTTTTGACAAAACAGCATATTTCAACAAAATTTCCTTTTATCAAAAATGTTTCCACTAGCTCCAATATACTAAACCTACATATGGTCGTGTTATTTTCTTAGCCTACTTATATTTCAAGCTCCATTTTCAAAGGATTAAATATAGCTGCTTCTAGAGTTGATTGAAAATATTTCTGACTGAGTGCCCTAACCACTGGGCTAAAGAAACAGCTTTTTTTTTTCCACCTCCTCCTCTCCGCCCTCCCTCCTTTTGTGTGAAGTAAGGCATGCTTTGAGCACAACTGCTAGCTTCAGGCCCAGTGGAAAGATAGGCAGGGTAAAGCCTAACTTTACCTAGTTTAAGGCTCACACTGAGGCTTGGGAGTGAGTCAGCATTGCACATACCCCATACATTTAGGCACGTAGGGGACTTTTACAGGAAAAATGTAAGCAACAAGGGATTTTAGGCAACTACAGGGGCTAAACAGGGGTTTTGAAGATCTCTATGATGTCTACATTTTGGATTCACTCACCTAAAATGGGAATTAGGCACCTAAATCCTGTTGTGGCTCTATGCCTTAGTGTTTATTGAGTCCTTATTCAGGCAAAATTGCCATTTGGCCTGAAAGGTACTAAACCCCTGTACCTCCTGTTAACCTTACTGGGAGGTACAGGTGCTCGGTATCTCTCAGGATTAGTTAGGCCTATTAACTTCAATTAGTGTTGCCTGGGTAAAGACCAAGCCAAACTCAGTGAGGACTGCAGGGTATGATTTTTTTTTTAACTGAAAATAGGCTTTAAGCTATTTGACTCTCACAAATATTCACAATCTCTCTCTTTGATCATTAGAGCTGGTTGAAAAATGTAAAAAAAAAAAAAAAAAAAAAATCACAGGACCACAACCCACCTGCCTTGTCTTCCACAGTGGCATGGAGATGCAGATATGCAGCATTTCGGCATCTCTATATGGCTACAATATAGGCCAGACGTCTGATGTAGGTCTAGGGAGAGAACTGGAAGCTTGAGCCACGCAAAAGGTAGCTTGATTCATTGGCTGCTTTGTAAAAGTGTGTTCATGAACAATTTGTCTAGAAATATGATCATTTGAACAAATTTATTTTGACAGCATGGCTGTCACACGCACAATTAGATGAAATAATTTCTCCCTTGCAGCAAAATGAACCTAAGCCTAAAACCACATAGCTCTCTCTCTCCTCCCAATTAGATTCCTGCTGGGGACATGGAAATGAACTAAAATAGTTATAGTGGCCAAATTCCACCTACTTTGAAGTCCTGTGCCTTACCAGCATTTTCTATTGAAAAAAAGAGAATATTGCTAGGTATATTCAGTGGACCTAATGTTGTTTTAAAAGTGAGCCTTTCTAAATTGCTCCCTTCTCTCTTGATCTGAGATAAGGAATCGTATATACACCAGCAGACACAGCAGAATAAGAAGCGCATCTTTCTCACAAGGTAAGGTTTATTAGATAATGGATCATTCTAGCACAGGGACACCTAGTCGTTTGTTTCTCCTGGCTTCAATAATAAGAACAATGACACCTAGCTGGAAAGCTGACTGGCCTATTAAGGCCAAGATTTTCAAAAACAGTTAAGCTCTGAAAATAATTATATAATCAGATTAGGCAGACATATCAGACAAAATGAATCATGTTTGATTATAAAATCCCTTATTCATTGGAGGCAATACGCAGGTTTATGTTATGGCTGTTGATCACAGGAAAACACGGTGTAAGTGTAGATGCTGCCTCCTATCAAAATAGTAAACATGTACTGCAAACCATTATTTAACATTGTTTAAAGACTCATGATATGCATTGCACGTATTTGCCAAAACATAAAGCCTTAAAATAAAACTGGATGCTGTTTCCTGTTTGAAAAAGCTCCCAAATGCATTAGTGAGTGTTTATTAGTTATTCCTGCTTTATGATATACATCTTCCTGAGCAGAACTCTTTCAAATTTATTTTTCTAATAGTTCTTATCTTTTCTCTATGACTATAGTAGCATATTGCTCATGTCTCTTGTTCATTCTTTCTCACCCCCTCTCATAATGCAAAACCGGTTTCTTTCAAGCTGATCTCTGTGGAGAAATTGTTGCTGATTTATATTGACATCACTGGGTTGCACAAGCTGTATATCGGCACAGAATCAAGTCCTATAATTCTGCTTTAGACAGTGGTAATAATGCAGTTGCCTATTGGAGAATATGGAGATCAATTTTTCTAAAGTAATCTAAGGAAAACAATGAAGGAAAATGACTGACTAGGAATAGGCTGCATGCCATTCATCCGACTGTCCATTCGTATTCTGGGAAAGCTGTGTTCATAGTTCTGGGGGTCATATGAATAAGGATAATATTATTAACTAGAACTAAACAGCATGTTGCCTTTTTCAGAACTCTTGGATGCCTTTTTAATTTTTGCGGCCAAGATTTTTCAGCAGTGACTAGTGACTTTGGAGGCCTCCTTTTTTCAGTGCCCAAACTTCAGACACCTTGAAGAGGCCAATTTCTCAATTTGAGAAAGTGCCAAGCACCCACCCTCTGAAAATTAAGTCCCTTTAATGTGTTTCAAGTTTCAAATCTTGCTCTGAATGTTTTTAACTTGTTTGTCGAAGCAGATCCTCTGAATTCTTTTTCTGTCATGTTCAAAAGATCTATGCTTAGCTGATCTCCGTTGCTTCCCCTTGGTCTTTTTTTTTTTTTAAATAATGTTCATAAAGGTATAAATATTTTTCTGTAGGAAGTATTAGGAACTGACGTATTATGAAGAGGCTGTGTTCAAACATCCGTTCACTGGACTTCTAGTTAAAAAGGTTTTTTAAGACCTCTTGTAGTATTTACTTACCAAAATATTAATCTAATTTTTTCTTTTTCGGTTATGTATTAATATTGTTCTGATAACAATTTAAATCATAATATCTAGAAAAGTGTTTTTCTACTTATCATTTAGCTTTCAGTAGCTTCAAAGATTGTGGAAAAGGTTGCTGCATTACAATTGTTGTAGGTCAATTTTTATCAGCACCTTCCTTGTAGAGACCTATTTGAGGCTGTCCTCTGATTCACCTATGTGAGTCAGATTCTTTGTAGACTTTTGAGCTTGCATGTGTCTGCTGATCATTGTTTAATCTTTTTTACTTTTGGCTATTTTTGTGATGCTTGATACTGTTATGATGAGTACAGATTATTAAATTACAGTGATTTAATAATGAGTTAGTTTATCTGGTACAACACATGGCTCTTCCTAATCTTATTTTCTTCAGTGATCACATTGTGTTGATTTAGGGCTTCCTGTTTCCAGAGTTACACAGATGACTTGTGAAGTTTTCAATCTGGGGTCTGTTTTATTGTGCATGCTGTGATATCTCGTGTTATATTTATAGTGCTGACCCTCAGTTTGGTGGCTTAGCCACTGCAAACACCATAATAGCTCTCTTTGCAAGGAGACAGGTGTCTATTTGACATTGGCTTAAATTCTTGCCAGTAAACCAAATGCTAACAAAACAATTAATGCTGACTGGGGCCTCTTAGTATAGGCCTTTTCTGTGGTATCCTTTGATGGTAAGAGCCTCCAGGGTGCTTGACTGTAACTGGCCAATGCACTTTCCATCATCTACCACTGAGATGCTCCTAATCACCGGCAGCTAGAGGTTGGAATGACATGAGGTTTCTCTCAAATCGAGTCTCTCTGGGATACTTAAAACACGTTTTAGTTTATATTGTACAGCTTCCTGAGTATTCGTCATCTCAGCAGTCCAGCCCTGCTGTCAGCAGTTTTGAAATATTTGTTATTTTACGCACTATGGACTCTTCTGTCCCATCAGCCATTTATTTTCAGTTGAAAGAATTCTTGGAGCTTTTATTTTAAATTTGTTTTTATTTCTCCTACTGTATCTCCTGAAACTGGAGTCTCATTAGGTGGTCGATATTTTCACTTACTGCTATGAAACTGTCCCTGACATGCTATGTCAAGGGAATTACCTGCATCACTTTATGCCTTAAAATGGTTTTCCTTCTTCCCTAGTAATTTGCAACGTTTTTGTTAATGACCATAAAGTTGTGGATGTAGTTTTTTTTCTCCATTATGAATCAGAATGCACTATCACATAATTTTTGGGGTTCAGATTAGGATTGTCAAAATGATTTTAAAAAAGCACTTAATTGCGAGAAAAAATAGTTGTGATTAATTGCAGTTTTAATCACACTGTTAATCAGTAATACAATACCCATTTAAATTGATTACAAAATATTTTTGGATGTTTTTCTACATTTTCAAATATATTGATTTCAATTACAACACAGAATACAAAGTGTACAGTGCTCACCTTTTATTATTATTATTATTACTACGAATATTTGCACAGTAAAAGAGATAAATAAAAGAAATAGTATTTTTAAATTCACCTCATACAAATATTGTAGTGTAATCTCTTTATTGTGAAATTGCAACTTACGAATGTAGAATTATTATTATTATTTTTTACATAACTGCACTCAAACAAAACAATGTAAAACTTTAGAGCTTAAAAGTCGAAGCATTAAGGGGCATACAATGTTTAGCATATCTGGCATGTAAATACTTTGCATCATTGGCTACAATAGTGCCATGTGAATGCCTGTTCTCACTTTCAGGTGACATTGTAAATAAGAAGTGGGCAGCATAATCTCCCATAGATGTAAACAATCTTTTTCGTCTTAGCAATTGTCTGAATAAAAAGTAGGACTGAGTGGACTTGTAGGTCTAAAGTTTCACATTGTTTTGCTTTTGAGTGCAGTTATGTAAAAAATAATTCTACATTTGTAAGTTTCACTTTCATAATAGAGATTACACTGCAGTACTTGTACGAGGTGAATTTAAAAATACTATTTCTTTTGTTTATCTTTTTAACAGTGCTGATATTTTAATAAAAATAATAATATAAAGTGAGCACTGTACACTTTGTGTTTTGTGTGGTAGTTGTGATATTTGAAAACATAGAAAAACATCCAAACATATTTATAATAAATGTAAATTGGTATTCTATTATTGTTAACAGTGCAATTAAAACTGTGATTAATTGCAACTATTTTTAAAAATCTAGTTAATTTGTTTTGCATTAATTGCATGCATTAACTGCAATTAATTGACAGCCCTAGTTCAAATATTGCCACTGAATAGGGTCCCTGCCTCTGGCCTTTACATGGTTCAGCAGTCATAGCACTTTTTTTCTTTTAAACTTTCCATGCTTTCTTCTTCAGTCTACTTCTGAAAACTTTTGACAGATTTTTTTTTTTTGGTTATATTAGGCCTTGATCCAGCAAAGCATTTAAGCACATGAGTAGCACCACAGAAGACAACAGGAATAGTCATGTACTCAAATTTATGCACATGGTTATGTGCTTTGCTGGATTGGGCCTTGATAATGTTTTGTGTCATCTGCATCAGCCATGTTCAGTCCACTGTCATGTGATGGCCTCTCTAGCCTGACTCTCTCCTCTCCTGACTTGGCAAAACTCCCTTCTGTTGTCAGTCAGTCAGGGTGTGCGTGCTGGTGTGAGTTCCCCTCTGGATTCTGTCTCAGCTTCTGCAGCTAGCTGAATCGACAGACCTCGTTAAGCACGACCCATAAATTACCACAGACTCGGATAAGTGGTGAAGGCATTCGGTCAAGTTTATTGCAAGTGAAGCATGGTGCTAGCGCCCTACAGGAGGTACAGGTACACTAGGACATGTATGCTCGTCACAATGGATCAGTTCAATTAACAGCGGGACTTTCCATTATCCCCTCGGCCGGACAAAGATGCTCCTGCAAGGATCCCCTTCTTATACCCTGATGTAAACAGGTTACACAATACCTCTTTGATGTCTTTGATATTGGTAATTCTACCTTGCCTCCAAGTCAAGCATAACATCTTCATCCATCCTCCTGTCTCTTACTTTAAGGTCAAGGTGTCTCTGTACTATCCTTCGTGATTATGTTTATGCACTACTGCTTCTTAGGGGGAGCCTGTTCTGCCTCCCTATATTGTGTTTCTGTTTGGGGAGCATGGGTACAGTCTCCCAGGATTGTGTTTCTGCAATCACCATATATTGGGGGAGTTAGGATTGCTATTGCTTTTAACAATACTGTGTTCCTGTTACTGCTCTTTAGAAATGCCAGTGCATTTAACAATGCTGCGTTTCTGCCAAGTTCCTGTACCAGTCTGTGAACTTGTAAGCAGCCAAGCAGTTGCTGTTTCCTTAAGCCAGATTTTGGTTCAGGCCTCAGTTCTTGCATCTGGGCCCCTAATACTAGGCCTCATGCTCTCACTTTCTACTACACCTTCCATTGACGCTTCTACTGGAAGAGAGTTACACTTTTTTTTTTCTTTTTAAGCTTTTGAGAATCTTTCACAGAAAAACTGAAACTTTAAACAGAAACAACAAAACCATTTTGTATTGCAAATTTTTTGCTTGGCTTCTGTTAAATTTTACTATCACTTCACTAATGTTTTTCAAGTTTGTAGCATTTTCATTCTCCCAAAATAAAAAGCAGCATTTGTAAAGAAAACTTTTCTTTCTTTAAAATGTCAAAGCCTTGCACAAATAAGCACAGGCAAAATGAGAGTCTGTTTTATCTCTTTGTCCTAATTTTGTCCTAATGTTGCTTCATATATAAAGGCAAAGATCTTCAAAAATGAGTACCCCAAATTAGTCTTCTAAGGGGTCGAGTGTTCTGAAAAACTCTGCTTTCACTAAAGTGCCTAAATAGTGGCCAGACTTTCAAAAGCACTCAGCAGCAACATCTAAATGATGACAAACTACGATTATTTTGTCAGTGCTGCTTTGCAAGTTTTTGCAATTTAAGCAAAGGATAGCTTTGTCTCAGAAAAGCTGCTTTTCATTCTGGGATAATGGGAAAATCCTTAAAAAAAAAAAAAAAAAGTCTTGGCCAAAATGTTTTACAGACCTCTGTTTCCAGTATCAGTTGGACCGTGTTTCTCCACAGCATGTGTATCTATTCTGATGGGTGTGTTTAATTAGTTTCTCATGTCTTTGTTGATTTAATGAATTAATTTTGAAATAATCCAGTGATTAAACAACTTCAACTTTAGGCAAGTCATAGGCTTGGTATGTACAATACATCAAGCGATTTCCTGTTTCCTTCACTAATGCAAATATTCCCAATGAAATCAGCTGATACACTTGCCTGGGAGGTGTAGATTTCGTCTAACAATCCACTTTGCACTCCACCCACATAGAGCTTAAATATTGGTGGAGTGGATTTCATGCTGAAATGAGCTGGGGATACATGAGTCAAATAGTCTGAGGGTTGTGAACCTGTTGCTATTTTTTAGGTTTTTGAGTTCCCCAAATCAATTTGTTTGTGAACATATTTTCTGTTTCCTTTATTAATTAAGGGGGAAATTATTTAAAACCAAAATCTTGTTTCTAGCTAACCGATGTAATATGGTGACTGACACTGGAGAAAGGAAGTTAGGTTTCAGGAGCAATCTCAGTCAGCCTGACACAGAGAACTCAAATGAAAATTGAATGTAAACTGTTGGCTCTAGAATCGTAGCATGTAAAGCCGGCCACTTAACATGCTTTATAAAGATTTCTTTCCTGCAACTCTTTCTGCCTTTTGCATCACTTACTGCTGATGGGACCAGGTTAGCTGGAAGAAGGACACAGGAAGGGAAGAATATTTTATGTAATAAATTTGGAAGAATATCCCTTTCCCAAAAATTAGGCTGTTGCAAAAATGTTGTCTGTACATGACATATATGTACTGAACTAGATTCACCAGAATGCTTTGGTTTATGCTGTTTAGAGCTGGGCAGGCTTTCTCATTCTGTGAAAAATTTCAAGATTTCAAACATTTTTCTTGCTCCGCATCAAGACAAAACTAAGATCTTTTGAAATTTTTCAAGAGAGGTAGCAGCCCTCCCCTTCGCAGAATTGTCCAGTGGTCAGGCCACTCATCGGGGAAGTAGAAGACCTAGGTTCAAGTCCCTACTCTGCCCAATAGCCTCCAGACTACAGAGTACCTCGCTCTCTGGATTATTTAATTACTTATACAAAGTGCGACAGCTCCAGCAGGGGAGACTGAGAGCACTCCACTCCACAGCAGCTGATAGCTCGGTGGCTAAGGGTACGTCTAGACTGACGGCAGTAAAGTAAATACCCACTGAATCGATCCAGAAGTTGCCAGAAGTCGAAGCAAGTCGAAAACGACCGCCTGAAGTGGCATAAAGCACTGCGTCTACGAGAATGCGGTTCCCGTCAGCGCAGTGCGGAGAAGCCACCACGCAGAAGGGAAGCACAGCAGTCAACGGGAGTTATGCAAGCTACTCTGTCGGCTGCCGCTGAATAGCCAGGTAAGTGTAGACCAGGGCTTTGATACTTATCTGGGCTGGGGTCAGGCTCTTGGGCCGATGAGGAGCCTTACTGAGTTCAATGAAGCCCTGTGCAGGTGTGAGGGTCCTACTTGTCCAAAGCAGCTGGCAGGATTGGAGTCTTGGACTGCAATTTTTTCATGACATTTGTCATGCATGAAACCATTGGTTTCCATGTTTGGACTCCTTACTTACTCTTTACTTGATCTTAATTCAGTGATGCAGGATTTTTCCTTTTGCTTCCTTTTTTCATCCAAATTTATGTCCTACTCTTAGGGCCTGTTCCAAAGCCTAGTAAGGTCAATAGAAGGCATCCCACTGACTTCAACAACTTTCGAATAAGCCCCTTTCTGCAGTGCAACCACATTTGACTAGAGTTGTACTAATGATGGCCAACTGTATTTGGATGTGTCACTAAATGTGAGCCACATGAAGGAATTTGTATTAAAAATTGAACAATAATTTATAATTCAGATTGTAACATTGTCAATTTTGAACTCAGAATATTCACAGTTTAAAAATGTTTCCACATACTTATGCTCATTTCAGAGGTGCTGCTCCCTTCATTGTTCAGGATGTGTCAATGTTTCCATCCCTGTTCTTCAGCACTTTATAACTCAGACATGAAATTTTGCTCTGAGCTAAATTTTGGCAGCCAAAATCTCAAGCAAGGAGCATATTTTTAATATAAATTTTAAATCATTGCAGCTGTGTTTAATTTATATTAATGACCATTTAAAATATCTCTTGCTTTTATATTTATATTTTATATTATATAAAGAGTAACGGGACACAATAGACAAGACTTTTTTCAATTGATCTTGACTTTTGCAATTTTATTAAGACAAAGAAATGTAACCTTCAATCGCTAAAAACAACGTGAGGGCAGGGTTAACAATAGGGGTTGTAATACCATAGGACATAGAATAGATAGCTGCACACCCTGAATCAGGAGGAAAACTCTGCATGTGGATCTCCCCTTCCCGAATTATACATCTTGTAGAATCACAGAAGATTAGAATTGGAAGGAACATCAAGAGGTCATCTAATCCAACCCCCTGCTCATTCCATTTCAGTGCTTCACCACCCTCCTAGTGAAAAAGCTTTTCCTAATATCCAATCTAGACCTCCCCCCACTGCAACTTGGGACCATTACTCCTTCTTCTGTCATCTGCCACCACTGAGAACAGACTAGCTCCATCCTCTTTGAAACCCCCCCTTCAGGTAGATAAAGGCTGCTATCAAATCCCCCTCATACTTCTCTTCTGTAGACTATATAAGACCAATTTCCTCAGCCTCTCCTCATAAGTTGTGAGCCCTAATATTTTTTGTTGCCCTTCACTGGACTGTCTCCAATTTGTCCACATTCTTTCTGTAGTGGAAGACCCACAACTGGGCACAATACTCCAAATGTGACCTCACCAGTGCCAAATGGAGGAGGATAATCACTTCCCTAGATCTTCAGGCAATGCTCCTACTAATGCAGCCCAATATGCCATTAGCCTTCTTGGCAATGAGGGCACACTGTTGACTCATACCCAGCTTCTTGTCGACTGTAACCCCCAGGTCCTTTTCTGCAGAACTGCTGCTTAGCCAGTTGGTCCCCAGTCTGTAGCAGTGCATGGGATTCTTCCGTCCTAAGTGCAGGACTCTGCACTTGTCCCTGTTGAACCTCATCAGATTTCTTTCGGACCAATCCTCCAATTTATCTAGATCACTCTGTATCCTATCCCTAGTCTTCAGCATATCTACCACTCCCCCATCTTAATATCATCCGTGAACTTGCTGAGGGTGCAATCTACAGCATCATCCAGATCATTAATGAATGGAAGAGGGCATCCCTAATATCAGAGAAATATTTGCCATCTGTAAGCTCATAATAAAACAATGTTTTGGTAATAGGATCTGCTTTAACAAGGATATTTGGAAGTAGAGTTCCACTGGAAATATACTGGAGTGTAATCAGATTGAGAAAAGAAGTAATGGCTGTTCCACATTCTTCTCCTTTTTCCCCTCATTCTCTTTGTTTTAATTTCTCAGCAAGGCAAACTGTCAGTAATATAGCATGACTACTTACAACCTACCCTCAGCAGAGTATTGATCTGAGAATGAGGTAAAGGTGCAATATGCTTCAAAACTAGGCAATGTTTCATACATTCCAGTTTCATTAATTATGGTTGGTTTTTTAAACCACCTCAATCAGACACTTTAAACCTTTGATACATCTTCAAACATGTGTTATCTTCCTATATATCCCTGCTTGCTGTAAAACAAAACATTGCCAATATGATTAAAAAGAAAAATATTTATGATACCCACAATTTATAGAGAGTGAATACACAAAGTAAATAATGAACAGAGAGACAATCATTGCTGACACCGTTAATATGATGTTTTAATATCCTTTGGCAGTAAATGTGTATCTGTTTCTTCTCTATTGTCTTTCTTGCTATTTTCTTTTACCTCTTTTTGAAGCAGTTGAACTGCCATTTGACTGACTACGTCAGAATACAGGAGATTCTCAAATCACACTTGATGGTTCCTGTCTTCCTAGCTATTCAGATCTCGCTCCCCTATCAGACTCTAAGGAGGATGTGTGTGTTTGGGCAGAGCACTTCTGCCAAAAGAAACACAGAATTCTTGTAATGCCCACATATATATAAGAAATGTTTATGCTCCTTTTGGGTTTTCAACTATCTTTTGTAATGGATCCATTAACACTGTAGATTACATTAGGTTTTTTTTTAGTTTTTTTTTTTAAGACTTTGATTTACATTTTCAAGCATGAGATGTACATGTTTGAATGCACTTGAATGCAGAACAAGTATAGAGCTATTTCTCTTGCTGACCTATTTAAATTCTACACTGGGGGATGGAGCCACCAGGAGAATAAAAAGTCTATTTCTTTCAAGTGGGGGAGCCACAGAACCCAGAAACCGACAGATTATGGGGGACAAAATATGAACAAACAAGGACTTTGGTGCAGGTCATAGGGCTAAAACAAAATCTAGAAGGGGATACTGAATGGCGAAACTCCTTATCAGACTGAAAGTCCTGTGTTATTCTGTAGAGCATCAAAATAAGTTGCATAAGTGCAAATTTCCTCTCACTGTCCCACTGTTGTTCCGGAATCCAGTCTGTTGGGACCAAGGGTGAAGTTCTGTCCCCACTAATTATAGAAGCTTTGTTATTGGTTTCTATGGAGTCATGCTTTAACCCAAATTGTGCAGGGGAGGCAGGATGGAAAGGGAAAGTGGTGGGGAGACATTGTCTCCATGTTCATGAAGTTATTAAGTTCTCAATAGGAAGCAGTTAGTGCCAGTTGTGGGGATGGTATTCTGTTGTGAGCATCTCCCTCCTAACACTCTAGAAAATCTGCAGGTAAGATTTCAGTTAGGGCTCTCAATAGATATGACGTAGGGTTTGCAGATCCATGATAGTTGTCTGGGGTCAGCACTTTTGAAAATCAAAGCAAATATTTAGATGTTGAAATATCGATTTAAGACTAACTTTAGGCTCCTTGTTTGGTGGGAAATTTCTTCTCCCTATTAACTGCTTCCCATGGGTGCATTCTTCATGGGTTCCATCTTTAGGGAGAAGTAGAACACAGCAGAGTGTTTCAAAGTGCTGAAATTTAGACACTTGGATAGTGATGTACAAAGTCCATGGGATAGCCATGGAGATGTGCTTTGGCCAGTATATTCTGTGTGCTAGTCTGAACTGAAGATAACTGTACTGACCAGAATACTTCAAGGATACTAAGACTAAAGCAGAGCTGGTGAAATGGACATGTTTAGCACTCTTTTTTGTTGGTGAATTGTCCACAAATGTTACAAGATTTTTATAAACTAATCAAAATAATTCTACAAAAATAGTCTTTCCCAGTAGGTTTGAACAATGGATTTTCATTAAGCATTCACAATAAATTATTGAGTCAGCTAACCTGATACATGGCATTTGTTATTCAAGGTTTGTATCACAATATATTGTTTCTGTTCTCTGATTGTCTGACCTGAGTTTTATGGCTGCTTTCACCCACAATTAATTACATTTAATTGTTTATTGCAAAATGTCTTAATTAAAACAAAACCCAGCCTTATGGCTTTGGATTTTGCTCTTCCGGGACGTTCATGGGAACAAAACTAACAAGTTGAATCAAAACACAGTTTCTAAGTAGTGTAAAAACATGTTTACGAACAGTTCACACTGTTTCACAATTTTTAGCCCAATGTATTGTGGATTTTGTTTTTATTAGCTGTTTTGTTTCTTTCTTCCATATGTTCCATTAAAATGGATCATCTCACTCATTTCTCCCTCTGAGACATTTTTAACTTTCTTTACTCTCCAGACTGTATGTAAAAATAAAACTTTACACTTGGCCAAAAGAAATATGAAGGCGTACAAGAGGTGTTCCTTAGTGCTGTGTCTGCCCTGGCGAGCCTCCAAGACCTATTCCAAAATGAGCTTTAACTTATTTAGTCACCATTACGTTGGTCAATTTACACTCCTGAAGTCTCTGAATGGAAAAGTGGAAGAAATTTCATCACTATATAGTGGTCCATAGTTCATGGCTCTATTTTATATGATATGCCTCCAATTTCATTGGGAATAGGCTCATAGCAGAAATCAAGCCATTGATAAGGCTTAAAAGCTCATGTCATCCTATAGCTCGTCAATGGGTACTTTATCTGATTCTTTTTAACACTAACTTTATATGGAATAATTGCTCCAAGATTCCTTGGGTTGTATTTATACTATAAATCAAACGATGATACCTGGGATACATCCTCAGTGTCCTGAGCTATACAGAAACTTTTTCCACTGCCTTGACTCCTGTAAAATACAAAGAATATAAACAACACTAAGATGGAAATATTTTTAGACCCTGAATTAATAGATTGTATAAATACTATTCTTAATAACAAATTATCCATTAGCCTGATATAGTGCTTTATATTGCCAGAAAATAGAAATTCCCATAGTGATCAGGTCAATGGTTTATATAGGCCAGTGTTCTGTCTCTAAGTGGTAGATATTACTGAAGAAGGTGCAAGAAATCTCTAAATGGACAACTAAGGAATAATCTTCCTATGGGGACATTTCTGTACAATGCCAGCCTATTAGTGGTTGTCTTATGCCCTGAAGCCTGAGTGTTTGTATCCCTTATATTTCTATTCCTAGCTAATGTAACTATAGATGTTTTCATCTTTCATATAAATCTCATTCTTTTATGAATCCTGATAATTTTTTGGAATCTATGATGGTTTATAACAGTGAGTTCCATCAGTGATTAATGCATGATGAAACAGTGTTTCCTTTTGTCAGTTCTAATGTATTGGCTTTCATTTTCATTGGATACCCTCATACTCTTGTATTATGAAAGAGTGTGAATAGAAGTACCTGAAGTACCTCATTTACCTTCTTTATACCATTCATTTTGTATATGCTCTGTATTCATCTCCTCTCTAAATTAAACAGTACTGAACTCTTCAGTCTCTCCTCATGCCCAAGAAGTGTTTCCATTTTCTGTCATTTTCTGTATCCATTTCTGGTACATCTTTCTTTGAGATGGGGTGACCAGAACGGAACACCAGCTAGTGTGCAGCCCTTGACATACAGGATTCACTTATTGATATAATGTCCAGTGCTCAGTTACAGGTACACTTGCTTGCCCTGATTTTTGGTTCTGAGAGCCCTGTTTGACAATTACGTTTTAGAATTTGAATGTCTTGAGGTCATCTCTTCATGTTCATCAGCACCCTCCTAGAGCCCAACTACATCATTCTCCATCTTTCACATGTGTTTAATCTTCTCAGTGAATCTTAGTCTTCCCAAGAGTATCTGCAAATTCTATTAACGTGAGAGGAGATTCTTTTGAAAACTATTGTCAGGAACTATGTATGTTCTAGAATAGGGAAGAAGCTAATTAGTGAACGTGTAAAAGGTTCAGATGTTCAGTTCCAAAATGTTTGGATGTTTATCTCGTGGTGGATTAGGGCCAGATCCTCAACGTCTGAGCACTTGGAAGGATAGTCATTTATTCTGTTCTGTTTGTATAGTGCCTAGCATAATGCAGCCTTGAGTTGATTGACCTCTATTAACATTTGAATAAATAAAAATGAGCATTTCAACCCCACCACTGCATGGGATCTCAGGATGTGTCCCTGCTGTGTACCGGCCATGATACAGCTAGTCAATTGTTGCCAGCCATAGACTGTTGTAATCTTCCCCTTTGTAAGGGAAAAAGGTGCATTAGAAAGCCTTGCAGGGATAGCGTCTCCCTGAAATGAATCCCTCCTTCATCCCACACAGCCTATCTGAAGCATATTTATTACTCTGCCAAAAAGAAGTGTTGGAGTTTGAGGTAAACCAGTGGCCAAGCTAGTAGTAGAAGGCAGAGACGATGTAAAGGGAGAAGTGAAGAGACATAATTTCCTTGAAAGTTAGCAAACTGGGAAGGGAAAGCTAGGAGAAGAGGAAAAGAGAGGAGAGCTAAGGCAATAAGGCTGAGATTATGGGCTGGACTGAGATTTAAGAGATACTTCTGTTTTAGTGGATCCATCTCATTCAACCTGCCACGGCCCAAATGTGAAACTCTGTATGTGACAAAGATCAAAACTGGGATGTACATGCACACATTACACATGCAAGGTATCAAGAATTTACTGGAATTCATTCCTTTTGTGTAGACAACTTTCTATATCCTCAGTTTCAGGATTTATTTAAAATTTCTCATGTAAATAATTTTCAATAATAAAAGTGATGGAAGTGCAGACTTGTGAAAGATAGGAGTCATTGGGACTAAATGTGGGTAATATTCCTCCAAATGAAGGACACTTTAGAAATAGGAGTGCTTCCATCCTTATCTACTCTAGTTAAGGATGTGTCTGCAAAACTGGCCTGGAAATCTCACAAGTGAAGGGGCTTGGTGGGGATAATTTTCTGGCATTTCTTACTTCCAATTGGGCTGGATATACTGCCAGAAAATGTCTTGGTATTTTTGTGTTTCTCTTTCAATGTCCGACCTGATCCAGAAAGAGCAGCAGCAGCATGTTAAAATGAAAAACAACTTGATGTTGAGAGGAACTATATGGCACGCAAATCAATGTTTAATCCTTTTATTTGGTATATGCTTGATTGTTTCCCCAGGAGGGAAGAATTTACTTTTAATCCTCTTCCTTTTCATAGTCTAAATGGAATCCTTAGGTTTTTAGTGACTAATTTTTTAATGAAAGGCAAACAGTAAAGTTTTCTTAAGTAAGTAGTGAGAGGGATCAGATACACAAGATAAGAGAATATCTCAGAGATAAGGAAGTATAAATTATGAATTATACAGTAAATAGAAGTATAATTATTACATTATTTTAAAATCAGTTTATTTAATTTGATGAGTTGAGATCATTTCTAATGTACTTCCATTGACTGCACTGGAATTATGGGCTTAATCAATCGAAAAACTCCTATAATTATCAACAAACTTTTGATCAGGACCTATATTAGGGGTGACTTTTACCCATTATGTTTGTTCATAATGATAGGGATAGACTAATGATGAGATCCTTACATAGTTAGGATTAATAATCATTTTTCCAAATAGTCATTAAAAATAATGTGCAATTATCAATTCACAAATTCTTACCAAATAACATTATTTTTTCAATATGTGTTAGGTAGATTTTTTTTTTAAATTTCATAATGGTAGACATATGTGATTGTATATAGTCTATGCTTTCAAATGTGTGACATCGCATGCCAAAAATTTAAAGCCACTTTTTCTCTTTCATTTTGGGGAAAAATAAACAAAAAAACAAAAAACATATGCATTATTTCCAATATGGAGGCATAGTTAGTCACAGCACATAAAAATCACATACATAAAGCAAAATACACATATGGGTTCCATTTACATGCCCACATGTATATATTCTAGTAAAGGGGGGTTGCTGTGGTTATAGCGTATTCAACAACATTTAGGGCCAAATCCTCAGCCGATGTAAATCCCCTATTGATGTAAATGGAGCTAGTTTGATTTGCACCAAGTAAGGATAACAGTGGTAAGGAAACCTACAAAATGAAGTAGATGGCTCATGGGCTCCTAAACAAAGTGTGTAAACAAAATAGGATGAAATTAATCTAGATCCTCTTCAGCAGATCTCTTTTGAAACAAATAACTGCAAATTCTAGTTAAAGCTACCTCTGCGTATGGTTACAAAAGTTCCTTTAATTCTAAGCCAACATACATAGAGCAGTTTGTAATTACAAAAAGAGGATGGGAGAACTTAAAAAATTATAATTGAATTGCAACTCCATTAGAAACATATACATAGAATTCTTTTAAAGTATTTCCTAGTAATGATTGACATGTACTATATAATATTCTATAAGCCTGAAGTAATGTGCGACAGATGTGAAGTATGCAAACAACTTGAACTTTTCCTTTGCTCCAGAATGATGAATTGTCATCCAAGGGAAAGAGGAGCAGAAGGATGACCAGAGGGCCAATGGGAAACAGGACTGTTGCCTCACTAATAGCAAGCCTAATAGGGCCTCACATAAATTCTATTCAAGTCAATCAGTGGAATCAGTAGAGGAGTGGAGCGGCTGCAAGGTGTGGAGACCGGAGGAGAGCCTGAAGGAGAGCCACAAGCCGGGGGGGCTACAGAAGAGCGACCCAGGGAAGGTAGTAGCCCCTTGGACTAAGCTGTTTGAGGCTACTCCTCGCAGGGCCCCTGGGTCGGGGCCCGGGGTAGAGGGCGGGACCGGACGCCCTCCCCTCCTTGCTCCCACCCAGCCGCACCACCGGCATAGCCGTAAGGAGCGCAGACCCACGGGGCAAAACAGGCCCACCTTGCCACAAAAGATATTAGTGATAAAAGGAATAACACCATAGCATTCGAGGTGCTTAGATTCTATGCTAATGGGAGCCATATAGATAGCAATGTCAGGCATGGAAGTACCATTTTCATGTCTAGCATTTCTTGTAATTAGATCCCCAAAAGCAATGTCATGCTGCAGTTCACAGTGTAGGTTGAGTGATTATCATATACAGCCTATGTTAGCTTACTATATTTTCTCATCTCATCACCACTTCTCACATAGACCACTGAAAGGCCAAAATAAAAAGTCCAAATGTGAACATCCTTAAACTTCTCAGCACGTATGGTTCAAAATCCACTTTCAGATTTGGATTTGCACTTTTTTTTTTTTTTTTTTTTTGTAAGAGACACTTTTATTCAGACATACTACCTATCTTTAACTACACACAAAAACAAAACAACTTCCAAAACATGGTTCCTACTACATTTTATATCTTATGTGAATAATAATATCAATATATAGTTCAAATTATCAAACAGGACAACCAAAGTTTAATTGTGTTGCTACTGATGGCTTTGTATTTTTTGTAAAAAAAAGTCATCTTGATAGAAAAGTTCTGAGTTGCTTCAATGAAAAATTTTGAAAGAAAAAATTCAGTTCTATTTAATTTTTCAAAAAGCGTCGTTTTGGTGACAAATTCACTTTCTCTTACTTCTTGTTGTTCATTGGAAATAAGGGGTGGGAGGAAATTTCAAGTGAAGATTTTGGGTTTTGTTTTTTGCACCAAAATGAAACTTCTTCAACATTCTGAAACTTTGTTTAATTTAAAACAATATTTAATTTAACATTTTTTCTTTTGAAAATTTTCATGAAATACTTGACTTTTTTTTTTAACCAGGTCTATTACTGTCTCTGAGGGGACATGACTTGGTCCTACGTCTCGTATCTCTGATTTCTTAAAGATCTAAACTCAGGCATCATTTTTGCCCAAGCACAGGTTTGCACCAAAGAATAGGTGCACATTGTAACATTTAACAGTTAAAGCTGGTGTAAATTGGCATAGCTCCAGTGAATTCCTGATTTGCAAGAAGCCAAGGGTTTAGATATCTAAAACATAGCATTTTCACCTGTAATTGCAAAACTTGCTTCTTTACAAAGATGAGTCTCTTACTCTTTTGCCTGTAGTATAAGTTTGTGTGCACATATGTGCAAACAGAAAGAAAATTAAAAGTAAACAAATCTGGAAAATCTAAATTGAAAACTGTTCTGTACTATCTATAAATTGAACAACAAATATTGTTTTAGGTGTTGAGTAGTTTACAAACACAAGTGCTGGTAACTATAGAATGTTAATCACTTAGTCACTATAAGGGAAAGCTTGCTATGATCAGAAAGAATCTGTTGAGATTAAAACTCAAACTGTAAATTTAAGGACTGATTCTAAGCTCAGTGAAGTAAGCAGACAGACTCCCACTGACTTTAATGAGCTTTAGATCAGGCCCATATTTTGCAGGGTGGACTATTCTTGGTAAAAAGTAGGGAAAATGAAATTTAATAAAGTCATTTATAGGGGAAAAAAATCAACACAAATAATACCCAGGGTTTCTTTTTTCCCCATGTGAACTAGAAAAAAAATATTTTTTTTCCTGCATTATATATAAGAGCAGTGCTTATATTTTTTTAATCTAATCTGTGTAATTGATGGGCAAAGGAAAGAAGAGAGATGTGAATCCACTCAATGGCGCAAAGTTAGCAGGTCTTAAAATGTGAATTGATTTTACTTTGTATGCAAATTTAAGGAGTGTATTCATTGTTGTTTGTTTGTTTTTTTAAATTTTTAATGGATGTGTTGAATTCATTCTCATTTATCCCACATTTCATATGTAACCTCATCTTGACAAAATATTTGACTAACAGGAAAATAACTGTATCTTTAAATTATCTGAATAATTCAAAGCATGACTACTAAATTTGATTTCAGGATATTTATCAATGTGTCCTAATTGTCAGCTTTTCTAAGGTTTTAAATAGGCCCATTTCTTTTTTCTATTCTTGTTATTTTTCTTGGAACACATTTTTAAGTCTACAAACAAACATGCTGACTGCCAAGTGATTGTTGTTTGTTAATATAGTACTATACATGCACATGGTTATTTACAACTACAAAATATATAAAATCAAAAAATGGTCTAAGCAAGGAGAAACTTAAGTGGTTAAGTTCTGTGCTGAAGAAGATAGTATGACAACTTCCCATCTGTTCTCCCATGTTCAACTGAATGAAATAGAGATCTATAATAGAGGAAACATCTGGATTGTAATTCCCAAGTTAGATCACCACGAATCAGTAGTGGATGAAACACTAAATTCTTCTCAGTTGTGGAATGACTTAATCCTTTCCAACTAATATTGTAAAGGAGTAATCTTTTGCTCATGTAAATGGAATGTCTTACAATAATTTGTTTTGTTTTTCCTTTATTACTTTTTTCCTGTCTTTGATTTGTTCTGGATCAAAGGTTAAGCAGCAAATATAATCCACGGTATATATAATGGGGAGCACTCACCAATACTTACTGTCTCCAAACAGATCTCTTTGGTTCCACTTCTGGGTGAAGAAGAAAGTCAGAGAAGCCTGGCTGGCCTCATATCTTTGATAAACATGGTGGAAAGGGAAATGAATGACTTTATTATTCAGTTTTGTTCTTGAACAAGGTCTCAGGTCACAAGAAAAGTATGTAAAGGGTGATGGCGGTGATTAGTCCACATGACTACATCAGGGTATCAGTTGCTACTTTGCGTTGTTTTGGACTGATTAATTAGAAAAGAAACTGGCCGAAATTTGCAGAATTGTTATCCAATAGCCTACAACGTGTCTACTGTCTGATCCATATGTATCTGTGTTTCATTGTCTTTGTAATAGAATTTGACTTCTGTAAGAGTTCAAATTCTCCTGATCTTTCCACCTTAATGTCTTTGGCTCCAATCTTTTCTGCTCCTGCCATAAAAGATCAGCCCAGATGATCAAGAGAATAATTTCCTCCTTCACTGCAGGAATGTCTCACAAAAAACATCAGAGAAAAGAAATGTAGGACTTCTGTCCAATAGAGAGGGTTGGAAGGTCTGTTCAAAGGGAGAAAGTTGGAAGTTTGTTTCCTTATTGCTCTACAAACCAGTATTTTACCTTCTCATCCTGCAGAACTAAATTACTGAATGTTTCCACTCAATTCTATAGACAGAGGATACCTTATATTGATTTGTTTCTTTGTTTATCATTCTGGCATGGCTATTCCTCCCAAATAGGTGTGATATGTGTAAACACTTGTATAGAAGATGAAAACATAGTGATCTGAAAGGATTTCAGATATTCACTTGCCTTCACCTCCCTGAGTAACTTAATTGCCGGGCTCTTCCATAACTCTTCCTAAATTGGAGATAAGTAGGATCAAGCTAAACTATTTATCCTCCACCCTCCTGAACTCTGCCATCAAACAGGATCAATATCTGGTCCAAAACATCCAATACACTAAAGATGAGCATCAAGTAAAGCATTAATATATAATAATTTAATATGCAATTAGATTTTCATGGACTGGAGTTCCACCATCATTTTCTCTTTTTTGTTTTTCTTTGATTCATGCTGATATTGCAATAACTTTTACTCCAGCACGGATGGACACTGTGTTCACTCACAGGTGAGTACCTTAACCACCAGGTGATGGGTTTTGAGGGGGCTGCTGCCTTCTCCTCTCTCCTTGTCCTTTTTGTTTTGTGTGGGCTTAGGCATACTCTGAGAACACCTTCTGGATAAGGCCCCGAAGATGAGAGAGACAGGGGAATGCCTCATCTGAGGATCCTGCTGGGTCTTAGGAGATAGGTGCCTAGACTGAAGCAGCTGTACATATGCTTGCTGGCAGAAACTGAGACATCTAGAGAATTTTAAGTCAGGGATTTTAGGTGGCAGCTGAGCAGGGGTGTTTGAGGATCTCAGTGGCACCTAAAGGCACCTAAGTCCTTTTAGGATCTAACCCTGAATCCCAAAAGTGAATATTTGCAGATCACACGCAGTTATTAGACTAACTGGTTTTCTGTCTATAGGGAAGAAGATGATTGCATCATCTCTTAATTAGTCCAATATTTCAAACAGCTCCAATGATTAAATAAGTTTCATGTTTATATTGAGTTGAAAAATGGTTGCTCAATACCAGTTCATTTTAAGAAATCTATTTCATTTGAAATAGGATGAGCAACAACTATTGCAGCCAAGAAATTAAACAAATCAATGTTGCCAAAGATTTTCACATTAAGGCTTGTTCAAGATTTTATCAACTTTCAGCAGCAACAAAAGAAAGAGCCATGATATTACTTTCCACATGGCATATCTGAAGGTTCACTTGATTACAATTGTTAAGTTGTACTGAGAATGATGCCTGTCACGGAATAGAAAACACTGAAGGTCCCCACTGAAACCTGGGAATTGAGGATCAATAACAATTCCAATAAGGTCTCAAAATATTACACTAGTTAGAGAAAGGATAGGCATACTTTCTCCATAAAATGAACAGTCAGATCCCCCTCCAGACTCATTCACCTGCCTACCAACGTTACCACAGTCTGCTTTGAATAGGGCAGAAACCATTTTAATCCTAGTATGATTATCACTGCTATATACAATGGGAATAAGGAGACTGAAAATCATGAAGGAGAAATAGTACTGAAAATCAACAATATCCAGATGTTTTGTCCACCATTTCAGGGAGTTTCACTCTACTTCACTGTAGCCTCACTTTAGACAGATTTCACTGTATATGAGTGTTTAGAAAATGAACACAGAACCACTTTGTTTTTTGGCATTTGAATAATGAAACATGAGCAGCAAAGAGCATTTTCATATCAGCCACCTTTCCAAAAGAGATGTAAGGGGTGATTTCCCTCTTGGCCTTTTGGAGGGTTGCACAGATACATGACCTCCAGACTGATATATCATTTCTTTCAGTTACATGATGCAATTTTATTTTACGCTGTTTCTATAGCTAAACATCATTGTGGTGGTGGGCTTCAGGGCTTTGTTCATTTTCTTTGAGTTACGTAAATAAATTTAAAACATACATTGCAGGGTCAGAGCACATAACCTTGAGAACACTTAGTTTTTTAACATGAGTGGTGCTGATTGAAATGTGTTTTTCTTTGTTTTGTTTGGTAGCATTTGACCCTGGTAACATTGACTGGTTTATGACCAATAAAACCATTCCAGTATTCTCTTGCATATATCAAAAAACCTATACTTATTATTTTCCTAATGACAATATGTCACTTCACTCTGATATGTCAAAAAGATTTAATACACACACACTAAAAAGTGTTATATTGCCGGGAGGAACACTTGGTAGATAGATGTTTCCTCTTATATTTTAAAAGTGGTTTAAATTTATTTAACCCTTAGTATCCTGAGAATGCGTGTCTTTCTCTTTGCCATCAACATCCAGCTTTCTTCTCAGTCTTAATCCTTACCCTCTCCTTTTTCTTTAAGAAGAGTCCTCTAAGCTCCTTCACCCTTCCCTGGTCAACCTGTTGAGCAACAAATGAGCATCCACCACCCTCATGCTTCCTGCTTTCTTTTCCTCAGATGCTGCTCAACTCCCTACTGGCTCTCCACAAAGGCCAACACTTTCAAAGCTGGGTGTCTAAAGTTAGGTTCCTAAAATCTGTATGTAGGCAACTAGATACAAATAGCTCGGTTTTCAAAGCTGAATACCTGTGGCCAAGTTGCTGAGCTCCCACTAGGAACTGAGCTGCAGATCACACTAGAAACTTGTAAGTGGCATCACAGTTTTCCACTAGGAACTGGGAGTCTTGGCTCCATCATCACTGGGCTTATTCTCATTGAGCAAAAAGAGATTACAAAGAACTTTCAAAATTACACACGGGATGAACAAAGTGTATTGAGAGAAGTTTGTATTGTAATGTGAACCACTTCTTCATTAGTGAGGGGAGTAGTAAAAGACATAAAGTGATGAATGAATAATGATAAATAGGAAATTTGGGCAAAAATATTTCATGGAAAGGGAATAAATTGCTGGATAAAGACTAAAGCAATCAATAAAATGTGTGTGTATGTGTGAGGAAGGGATATATTTCAGAAGAAAGAAACAATAGGGTAAAACTTTTTGAAATTTACCATTGGGCAAAATTTCAAAAGCACCTAATTTCCATTTTCAAAAGTCACTTAGGTACATAGGTTGGGCTTCATAAAATTACTGAGGCACCTAACTCCCACTGAAGTCCATGGGAGTTAGGCACCTAAACAGCTTTGTGGATTTCACTATTAAGGTTTAAGCCTGGAAAGTTCTGAGCACACTAGCCAGCAAAGCCCTGAAGCACATACTTATCTTTAAGCATGTAAGTGCTTTCATTACCTTCAGGATCCAAAGTCACACTTGAAAATGGAATTTGGGTGCTTTTGCAAATTTTACTCATAATATTTATTTGGATTTTCTCACTCTTCACTTAATGCAACTTTCAGTGATTCCAAAGGAATAATAGCATGTAGCTACGCTGTCTACAATGAACTATTCCGACTTAGCCAAAAAGGAAATGCAGTAGAACATTACTGATTTGCACTTCAGTGGTGCACATATTTTATGAACCTCCCTAGACGTAAACACATGTTACATCCTACATCCACCTCTAATTGACAGAAGCAATTTCTGTAAGAGTCTGAGACAAAATGAATATTGAAAATCTGTGTGTGTTGTAAGATTGCTTTCAATTATTTGAGTATATTTATGATGAGAATGCTTATTTCACACCAATGGCTTGAACCTGCACCTATTGAAGTCAATGGCAAATGTTTTGACTTCTATGGGTGCAGGATCGAACTCCCAGTAATAATATGTAGCACTTTTATAGTTCTCCTGATTTTGAAAATGCACTTTGTTAATTGATCCCTAAATTTCCCCTGGTTTGTAAAAATTACTGCTTTGCAGATGAGGAAATCTAGACCGAGAAATTAAGGACAGATTTAGAAAACTTCATGTGGAAAAATTATGTATTGCATATCCATTTTGCAGTTCCCCTAATGGCACATATTAATTAGGTATTAATATTTCCTTATGTAATCAGTCATTTTACATCTACCCAACTGTTTGCAGGTGGAAACACTAGATCTGTGAGAATAACGGACTCCTCTAGTTTGCTGGCAGTTCTAGAAACTTGGGGGAAAAAATGTTCTGTTCAAGTCAAACTGATACCGGAATCTTTCAGAATTTTCAACACATTGGAAAAACTCAGAAAACCTTTATTTCAGGTTGAACTAAACATTTTGTTTGACCCAAAACATTTCACTTTGGGCATTTGTAACAAAAGCAGAGGAAGAGCTAGATTCACAAAACTAAGGCGAGAGTGGTGGTTGTGTGCCCCTCCCTTTCCTTATAGCCCTTAGTCCTGGAGTGGGCTCACTCAAGATGTGAGAGACCCAGATAAGAATCCCCACTCTCAAGCAGGGACTGGAACACAAGTCTCCCCCTAACTACTAGCCTATGGGGTTTCTTTCTCTGGCCCAATGAATATTTGGGTTAAGGGCTCTGCCTCTTTTTGGTTTTGTGAATGCACTTAAATCCCCTTGTGAATCTAGCCTGAGAAATCTAAATGTTTAGATTGCGAAATGTCAAAACATTACTTATTACTTGCATTTTGTTTTGACATTTCCAAAATCTTATCTTTTTAAAAAAAAACCAAACAATTTGCCAAAATCAATGCAAATTTACCACATATTTTGGGAAATCCTTATCTTCATTTATTTGGAAAAAAAATAAAAAAGGGGGAGAGGGGAATCAAAAATTTCATGCAGCTTATTTACACTTATCTTATTTACACTCACATGCTTCTTAATCACTGAAATTGCCAATTACAGCTAGCTGTGTGGAGGCACGTAAATGTTTGCCCTTGCCCTTTGTGTCTTGCCAACAGCTCCCGGTGGAGTGAGCAGGAGAAATTGGAACTTTAGCAGGAAGTGTAAACTCACATCTTCAGTTCAGCTTTCCTATAGCTGCAACTTGAAATAGTAATGATGGAGAGCAAAGTAAAGAAGCAGGAAAAACAGAGGGGAAGGCCATCAGGAAGAGAAAGTAGTAGGAGACGAGGTGAAAGAAACTATTTGTTTTACGGTTTTTTAAAAAATATATAGCATAGACAGCCTTGGGAGAAGTAGGAAGAAAAATTAAACCACCATTAACGTTTTATAATTCTGATTATCATCTTCCTGTTGGGAGGCACTTAGATACTACAATGATGATGATGATATCTGTCATTATCTAAGATTGTACACTCTTTGGGGCAGAGACCATCCGCATGTGGTAACATTCTTTAAGTAGGTAGAAACAGATATACTGGCACCAAGAATGTCTGTCTGCCCGTCTTGTGCTTTAAAAAAAAAATAGAGGTAACCTCTCTTCCAGTTATCAGTGATGTTTAGTTGAGGGATTGAGAGAAGATTTGTATTGGCTTGCAGAAGTAAATGCTAACTTGATTATTAAAGTATTTTAGTATTTGACAAATTACATCAAATAAAAATGTAGGAAATACATCAGCTTCACTGCCAACTATTTTGTGATTGGATACTTAAGACATACATCACACTTTTTCAGAACAAATTTTATAGCCAGTAAACATCATAATTCAAACGGTAGCTCTGATTTATGCACAACAAGCAGAGTAAAAAGCTATAAGGCCACTATTATGTTTGTGATTAAAAAATGTGTGTTGCATGTTTAGAAGATGATACAACCAAAAGCAAAGTCAGGAAATTAAAGGTGAAATCTGTGTCCTGACAGAATGTCCATAGGAGAATGCTGACATACTGTGGCCCCGATCCTGCAACCCACTTGAGTAATCCCACTGAGTGTGCTATGGGATTCATCATGTGCATAAGCATTTGCAGGATCAGAGCCTATATCTAAGGTTAGCCTGCCATTCAGTTCTTTGAATATACATTATTTAGGCTTGTTAGATGCCCTATCTTACAGCACCAGGGTGCAAATTTGGCTTTTATTTATATGTGTGTAAATCCGTCAACTTTTTATTTGCAGTAGTGTAACCAAGGTCAGAATATGGCCCAGTATATTTTTTAACATGATGCTTTGATAACCCACTCTCCTCCTCGTTTTCTTACAGGAAACATAATTGCACTTTTTAAAAAGTCTTCAGATGTCTTCCATATTTTTTTGTGTCTCTGTGATTATGAGAGAGTTTAACATCATTCTTCCAACTTCCTCAGTCAGAAGCTAATGAATCAATGAAAGCTTCCAAGCTCTGAATACCTGATTCTGGCAAAGTGGTGCTTGTTATTGTAGTTGAGCAGGCTTTTTTATGTGGACATTTATCTTAGCTTTCTACATGTAGGGAATATACATGCCCTACGTTGGGTAGAGTGGAAATAATGAAGAAAACGTCTGGACTAGACATATATCAAGTACCGACTTCAAGGTGAACTCTTTGCCACGGTGAATGTAAATAAGGTAGAAGTAAATGCCTAGGGACAATGGTGACTGTATTAATCTTCCTTATAAAATAGTTTCCTGGGTCATACATAAACCTTAGTGTTTTGGTAAGAACAGAAATCTATAGGAAAAGGCTGGGAAGGAAAACTTTGATTTCTTACTCAGGCTGCCTCTTTTTGCTTATACATAAATTTAATGACAATTACTTCTTGTAATGAGATAGCCATTCCAAGTCCCTATTGAGACCCAGTTTGATTGTGTCAAGTTTGCATATGAGTTCCAGCTCTGCAGTTTCTCGCTGAAGTCTGTTTTTGAAGTTTTTTTGTAGAAGTATGGCAACGTTCAAGTCAGTTACAGAGTACCCTGGGAGATTGAAGTGCTCTCCGACTGGTTTATGGATGTTATTATTTTTTATGTCTGATTTGTGTCCATTTATTCTTTTGCGTAGTGACAGTCCGGTTTGGCCAATGTACATGGCAGAGGGGCATTGCTGGCACATGATGGCATACATTAAATTAGTAGATGTGCAGGCGAATGAGCTCCTGATGATGTGGCTGATATGGTTAGGACCTGTGATGGTGTCACTAGAGTCAATGTGTGGGCAGAGCTGGCAACAGGGTTTGCTGCAGGGATAGGTCCCTGGGTTAGTGTTTTGGTTATCTCATTACAAGAAGTAATTGTCACTGTTCACACATTCTCACCTTCTAAGCAATGGTTGTGAATAGGCCTCATCTACTCTAACTGAATGGACTTTGCTAACACCTACCCTCCCCGTTGTTGTTTCTTACCCTTGGATGTATATATTCCCGCTATCTGATTTCTATTTCTTGCATCTGATGAAGTGAGTTGCAGCGCACAAAAGCTTATGCCTGTGGAAATTAAATTAGTCTTTAAAGTGCTACAGGACTCTCATTGTTTTTGCTATATACAGACTAACACAACTACCCCTCTGGATCTTATAAGAACCTGACTCCTGGGAAGCAACCAACTGCAGCACCTGTAGCAGAAAGGACCACATGGGGTAACGGAGAATGGGACCAGAGAATTTTAAGATCCGCACACACTCACACATCGGATGTGAATGTGTCTTTGAGTTAATTTAAATTTGATTAAAGTACTATGTTTGATTTAACATTCCCATCCTTACTATGATGAGATATTAAACAACATAATTTCTCCTCTCCTGAGTTCCTTGTGCTTAAAACAAGTATTTCCCCAATTGATTGATTAAGGTATTTTACTTGGTTTGAATGCTATATGTTGACCTGATTATTCTGATGTGCACTATGTTGGATTAAACCAGTAGGCTGTAGGGAAACAAACAGGAAGGCAAAACTATGATTCAAGATATGACTCTCCTCAGTGAGACCTTGAGGGGGGTGCAGGGCAATGGGCGAGCCATTGTCCCTGTGGAGACCAACTTGACTGCCGTTAAGCTAGCCAAACTAACTTCAAATAGCAGGGTCCAAAAGCCCTGGTACTGAGAGAACAAAGAACTCTGGCTTGATTAAAAAAGTGACACTCTTTCAAGGGAAGGGTGTTGTTGCTGAGAAGCTGAATAGACGGATACAATACACAGCCTAGAGTTGTCTGAAGAAGTTAGGCCTGCCTGGCCGGTCATCACAGGATGGTAAGGTTCTAGACATGCATATAGACTGTCTATGGTTTTAAAATCCCTTTTCTCTTTTGTTGTGCTTTGGTATTAATTGTTATTGTTATTATTTGTTATATTAAACAATATTTTTATTTTAAAAGGCTGTCTGGACACTCTATTCACCACTGGTCTCAGGGTCCTGAAAGGAAGATCCATAGATGCCTAACCCAGTTGGACCTGCTGGGTTGATCCACAAAATACATTCCATGAGGACGCAGCCTAAGCAGGGGAGAATTGCATGATTCCACCCCAGAAAGAGTAAAGGCACGAGGCCTGACACCTGCGGGGGTACACTCCGAGAGACCTGAGAGGTGACAGATGGACCATCTCTCTAACCATGACAGGAAAGAAAAACCTTCATGGAATTCTCAAGGAAATAAAATGGTTCTATATATTGGGTACTTAAAATAATCCAGTAGGACATCAGGACACAGGGGGAATGTTTAGCGGGTAGCTGGTTAAATCTCCCATCCCCTAATCTACCTGTTACTTGGCCAAAGAGTCCATTTCCTTTCCCCTCTTCCCTCATATATGTTCATTTTGTTGATTGGAGTTATCATTTGCTAAACAGAGCTAGACTGTAATCTTACAATCTTTAAGTCTACCCCGAGAAAAAAGAAGCACCTATTTTAAGAAATGACTCCCTAAGAAAAAGAGGTGGAAAGGAGTCCAGAAAAGCTGGCTGTATTTTAAAGAAACCTTATTGGGGCGCGGGAACAAACCATCTCAATGTGCAGAAAGAATAGCAAATATGGCAGGCGACCAGCTTGGCTTAACAGAGAAATCTTTGGTGAGCTTAAACACAAAAAGGAAGCTTATAAGAAGTGGAAACTTGGAAAGATGACTAGGGAGGAGTATAAAAATATTGCTCAAGCATGCAGGAGTGAAATCAAGAAGTCCAAAGCACAATTGGAGTTGGAGCTAGCAAGAGACATGAAGGGTAACAAGAAGGGTTTCTACAGGAATGTTAGCAACAAGAAGAAGGTCAGGGAAAATCCGGGCCACTTACTGAATAGGGGAGGCAACCTAGTGACAGATGATGTGGAAAAAGCTGAAATACTCAATCCTTTTTTTGCCTCTGTCTTCACAGACCAGGTCAGCTCCCAGACTACTGCACTGGGCAGCAAAGTATGGGAAGGAGATGAGCAGCCCTCAATGGTGAAAGAGCAGGTTCAGGGCTATTTAGAAAAGCTGAACATGCACAAGTCCATGGGACTGGATGCAATGCATCTGAGGGTACTGAGGGAGTTGGCTAATGTGATTGCAGAGCCATTGGCCATTAACTTTGAAAACTCATGGTGATAGGGGCAGATCCTGGAAAATTGAGAAAGGGCAAATATAATACCCATTTTTAAAAAGGGGAAGAAGGAGAATCGGGGGAACTACAGACCAGTCAGCCTCACCTCAGTCCCTGGAAAAATCATGGAGCAGGTCCTCAAGTTGCTTTTCAAGCACTTGAAAGACAGTCAGGAAAAGTCAGCATCGATTCACCAAGGGCAAGTCATGCCTCACCAACCTGATTGCCTTCCATGATGAGATGACTGGCTCTGTGGATGTGGGGAAAGTGTAGGACGTGATATACCCTGACTTTAGCAAAGATTTTGATATGGTTTCTGTAGGAAGGTGCAGTGGCCTTCCTCCCAGCCAGGGCCCGAAGAAGGGCCACAACCACAGGGACAGACAGAGAAAGAGCCGGCAGCCCAGTCTGCCCAGCAACCGGGAGGCCGGCTCGCAATAGGGCCTGCTGGCCAACCAATCCAGCACCAGAGGGGCGGAGTCTCAGCCAGGGCTGAGAATACAAAAAGCAGGCCCCAGAGCTCAGAGAGGAGGAAGCTGCCACCGGAGGTAGACGTGTGGCCCCACTGGCTACAGTTGAAGCCTGAACCGTGCCGGGCTGCTGACACAAGCGAGCGCCTCCTGGGGTGAAGATCCCGGGAGTGGCCCAAGCGACCAACTGCTAAGGGTTGGGTAGGGCCCCCAGGCCCCCTAGATTGGCCAAGGCCAACAGGACCCCTGAACTGGGCCAAGCCCATAGGCCCTAGTGATTGGACTGAGTCCCCTGAGCCAGAGGGCTGGGAGACCCCCCCCACGAGGCCGGACCTGACCTAGAGGAGCTGCCGGAGGCTGAGCTATCCCCCGAGCCCTGGGACCTGGAGGAGCTGCCCCTCGCCGAGGAGCTTCCCGCCTTGCTGCCTGTGGATGCCGAGGGACTGGCAAGCCTGCCGCGGGCGGTCTACCCCAGTGATTCCGAGGAACCCACAGATGCAGGTACCTGGGGATACAGGGAGGAAGTAGCCCAGGGGCAGCCATAACCGTGGCTGAGACATGGGCAAGCCCCATCGGCGTGTTGCAGCAGGAGCCCCGCCGACGTAGTGGCACGCCTTTGCCACTGCTAGAGCCCTGGGCTGGGACGCAGTGGAGTTGGGTGGGCCTGCATTCCCCTCCCCTCCCCCTGATCCCTGCCACCCAGAGAGTGAGCATTGTCCCCTGCACTCCCGATTTGAAAACACTGCTTGCTCGCCCACCCTGCCTCAGGGCTGGGGCACTAGACTCATATCTGCAGTGAACTTTCCCCTGGTAGGAAGGTGCAGTGGCCTTCCTCCAAGTTGGTGCCCGAAGAAGGGCCACAACCACGGGGCCAGACAGGACCCTGGGTTACAGTCTCCCACAGTATTCTTGCTAGCAAGTTATAGTAGTATTGGTTGGATGAATGGACTAGAAGGTGGATAGAAAGCTGGCTAGTCATTGGGCTTAATGGGTAGTGATCAACAGCTCGATATCTAGTTGGCAGCCTTTATCAAGCAGAATGCCCTAGAGGTTGGTTCTCTGTCTGGTTTTATTCAACATCGTCATTAATGATCTGGATGATGGGGTGTATTGCACCCTCAGCAAGTTTGCAGATGATGCTAGGCTGAAGGGAGTGGTAGATATGGGGAATCTAGGGATAGGATACAGAGTGACCTTGACAAATTGGAGGATTGGGCCAAAACAAATCTGATGGGGTTCAACAAGGACAAGTGCAGAGTCTTACACTTAGAATAGATTAATCCCATGCACTGCTACAGACGGGGGACCGACTGGCTAAGCAGCAGTTCTGCAGTAAAGGACCTGGGGGTTACAGCGGACAAGAAATTGGATATGAGTCAACAGCGTGCCCTTCTTGCCAAGAAGGCTAACAGTATATTGGGCTGCATTAGTAGGAGCATTGCCAGCAGATCGAGCAAAGTGATTATTCCCCTCTATTCGACACTGGTGAGGCCACATTTGGAGTACTCTGTCCAGTCCCCTACAGAAAGGATGTGGACAAATTGGAGAGAGTCCAGCAGAGGGCAACAAAAATAATTAAGGAGCTGGGACACATGATTGATAAGGAAAGGCTAAGGGAACTGGACATATATAGTCTGCTGAAAAGAAGATTGAGAGGGGATTTGATAGCAGCCTTCAACTACCTGAAGGGAGGTCCAAAAAGATTGGAGCTAGGCTGTTCTTTGTGGTGGCAGATGACAGAACAAGAAGCAATGGTCTCAAGTTGAAGTGGGAGAGGTCTAGGTTGGATATTAAGAAATACTTTTTCACTAGGAGGGTGTTTGAAGCACTGGAATGGGTTACCTTGGGAGGTGGTGGAATCTCTATCCTTTGTTTCTAAGGGTTTTTAAGGCCCAGCTTGACAAAGCCTTGGCTGGGATGCTTCATTTGGGGTTGGCCCTGCTTTGAGCAGGAGGTTGGACTAAATGACCTCCTGAAGTCCTTTCCAATACTAATCTTCTATGATTCTATGATATTCCCTGTGCTGCGTTTGTGCATCTAATGATGCTTGTGCTAGAGACAGTATTCGAACAAGAGAATGTTCATTAACAACACCTTCATTTGTTTCTTTTCTGCTTCTTTTCTCCTGTTCCTCTATTCACTTGTTTTTTATAAGGCTCAGTTGTACAAACTGCCTATTGGGGGCAGTGTAGAATCACATTAATCCAAGAGGTGCTTTGAGAGGAACTCTCCTTTTGGGTAGAGTTTATTCCCCTCAATGCCTATGTCCCTCCCATAAGCATACCCAGGTCAATATGTAGAATGAACAGAGTTACAGCTCTGTCTCTTCCCCTTCCTACCCTCTTTGCTGTACTGAATCCCATGGAGCAAGTAGAGGGAGCATATTTGTAAAATGGCGGCAGTGCAGAGGGAAGTAATTGTTTCCTCTGGTCTCAGTCTAATCCACAAAGGCTATGTCTACACTACACATCCCTGGTGGTGGCATGTAGTGTACATGTAGCTACACTGCTACAATGTAAAGCACACCACAACCACACTGCACCATGTAGCTACATGTAGCTAATACGTGTCATTGAAAGGCTTTGGCAGAGGGGAAAGGCTTGACCAGCTCTCTGCTGCTGCAACCTTTCACTGTGGTGAAAACAGCCTTTGGTAGTAGAGAGACAGCCTTTCCCCACTGCCTCTCCCCTGCCAGAGCCTTTCCCTGTAACAGGGAAGGCAGGCAGGCAGTGTTATACTACACTGCTAAAAATAGCAGTGTAGACAGGGAGACACAATTTAGGCAAACAGAGAGTCATGTAGGGCATGTAATCTGGTATACTCACACCCTTCAGGCATGTCTTTACTCTACTTGTCTAAGTCAGGCCTCACCATCAAAAGTGCAGTTTTACCCATGCTGGGTGGCTCCTCTATGTGCACTATGCACCGCTGACAGAAGCACTCAGTGCAGACACACTCAGTAAAAAACAAAGTTAAACATGGGGGATGGAGGGAAGAGAAGATTGGGAGAGAGAATGTATTTTGAAAGTAAGTTTAAAAAAAAAAATACAGGGACAAAAAAGAATGAAAATCTGCCAAATGGTAAAGGCTGAAACTGGTAATGGAAGAAATATTTTCATGCATTTAAGAGAAAGTATTGCGAGCACTAAAGAGTTTTATAATGTGTTTTATAAAGTACTTGACAGTGTCCTTCTAATATCAATCTGGCCAGAGTAATTACTAAATGTCTTCACCACTCACAGTAAAATCAGCCCCTTTGCCTGTATCAGGAGAAGGAGCATTATGTGTTCCATCCTTCTAGAGGTAATGAATTCATTCTGTTCATGCTTATTCCTTCATTTTGTCTCCAAGCAGTTAAAGGGCAAATAAAACATTTCTTCCTGTGTCTTTTCTCCCTTCCTTCAAACCTGCTGGTCTCTCTCTCTCTCTCTCTCTCTCTCTCTCTCTCTCTCCAGATTCAGTATTGTAATAATCCTCCACCAAAGAACAGGTCAGTAATTTGCCCGAGATCTTTTATCTGACTTAATTCTCTTGATGGGCACAAGTCCAGTGCTTCATGAAGATCTGTATTATACACATCGGCCCCATTTTCAGTCAGGTGAACATCATCATCTTGATGGAGTAGTCCAGGGTAACTGTTCAGGCATGACTTTATTGCTTACATGAAATACTATATCTAATAATCTTGGCAGCAAGGGGTGCTGCTTGTTGAATTCCATTCTCACTGGGTGGATTACAGCAGCTCCCTTAGTGCTTTTCTCTTTTTGCTCTAATAATAAGGCTAACTATGATATCTTGAAGGACAAAGAGCTCTGTTGCAGTTCTGCAAAGAATCCCTTATTAATCCATTGTTAACTGGATATGTGAAACAAATGGTCCACAAGGCATTCCATTGTGTGTGCGCACACATACACACTCACAAAAGTAACCACCAAGTACTAATGAAGAAGCTTCTGGTTCAAATGATTGAGGACTCAGCTTTCTGCATAGAGAATAACATGAATTCTCTTCCTGCTAATGGCTGGAGAGTCCTGGGTGGCCACTGTGACACTGGCTGGATTAGGGGGACCATTTATGGTACTATTTAACATAAATATTTCAAAATTACAATATATCATATGAGATATGCCATGTCAGGTACTGTTAAAAAGCTTGTAATTTGCTAAGTATGATAATATTTATATTGGAAGTTATGGATATGTTTGATGTAACTATATTTCAACTTGTGCTGTGTTTCTGGACAACATTTCAGACAGGATGGCTGCAGCAATAGCATGCTTAATGGCCCATTGAGGAAACTCACAGGTACAATGGGCCCAGGGGGAAAAGCGAGGGGGGCTACAACTGATAAGTCATCAGGACTTGCTCATGTGACCCTGGACTCTATCTTTTTTCTGTAAACTTCCACAAGCAGCACTGCAAAGCCAAGGCAGCTGCACCACATCCATTTTGTCTTCAGTCTGTCTTCACCTATCTCGGGATCAATTCATTTACAACTGAAGCTGTGAAACAAAGGACTGAGAGCCATCCATGTACTGGATGTACATCAGAGGGACTATACAAGCCTGTAAACTCCACAATTCTAGTGGAAACCCATGTGACGGCCAGACCTGATAGCTACAGGAAAGTAGTAGAGGGGGTCTATATTAGCCCCAGAATGAACAAATCCCTGTTCCCTGGGTGATCCAGCTGGGGCTACTTGGCCAATTAGGCCAGCTGAGGCCAATCAAGGAGCTTGCCCCAGCAGTTAAAAGCCTCCCTGTCAGGCAGATGGGGCAGGTGAAAGGAAGTTAAGAGAAGAAGCAGTGGGGTGGAGCTATAGGACTTGGAACAACCACTGCCACATACTACAACCCCAAAGGTACGAGAGACAAGAGGGAGTACCTGTCTGGCTATGGCCAGGGACCCAAGGCTCAGGCCTGAGGGAGAACCCCTCCCCACCCAGTTCCAGGAAGCAGACTGCGAGTGGTGGGGCTAAAGACAGGTGACCCAGGGAAGGGAGTAAGTCACAGACTGGGTAGTTTGAAGACTACTCCACACAAGCTCCCTGGGTCGGGGCCCGGGGCAGAGGGTGGGACTGGCTCTGCTCCCACACAGGCACATTATAGTCGTAGCTGAAGAGGGCACAGTACCCATTAGAGGGCTGAACAAGCTGCCCTCGCCACACCTGATACATACAAATGATTTGAAAGTCAATATATATCTGACTGCTTTAATCATTTAACATTTCTCTTAGTTTGTTTCTTTCCTTTTATAATAAAACTTTTTTAGTTTTAGTTATTAAAGGATTGGCTGGCAGCATGGTATTTTGGGTAAGATCCACACTTATATTGATCTGGTAAAGTGGCTTCCCCTTTGTGGTCAGGGGAACCATTTTGATAAAGAGCATAGAGTTTTAAATAACTGAACTCTTTACTGGAACTAGTGGCTGATTGGGAACCAGAGACTGAAATGCAGTAAAAGAGGCTGTGTATATTATTGTGTTAGCTTCTTGATAACCAATCTGAGGAATCAGAAGCACTGTTTGTGGCTGGTTGGGAAGTCTGACTTCAGTGTCATCCACCAGTGCTGGGAGAATCTGGTCTCCTTTTGCAGCCTTCCCTGACCTTGGCATTTTCAGGTGGCTACCCTAGGCATGGATGGGTCATATCCATAGCATATGGTACAGTGGCAAATGTGAAATCCTTGATGGCTGCAGAATTGCTATAGATCAGCACAGTCCTGTGGCATGCAAGGAAAGTATGGCTGCTGATGTAACATGTAAGGGGAGAGATGTGTGTTTTTCTAGGTCCATCCAGTTCCGTTAAAAATGTGAGATAAGGAGCAGCATCATAGTCCCACTTTCTCCCTATCCTTCTTGGGATGGCAGAGGTGCTAGCCCATGCAGATTTTATTCTCTGAGTACAAGCACTGTGAGTTCTGAAAATCAAGGGACTTCAAGGTGATCAAAGTGAGCAGTATTGTAGATGCATTTCTGAAACAGAAGCTGCAGAGTCTGAGGGACATTACACAGAGCCAATATAATTAATCTTTACCATAATTTACTCATGGTGTTATAACCTCCCTTACTCAGACTAAAGATAAAGCAGCAGTGCATGGGGGCAGGGAAGAGGAGAACATTCATTTGTAGGTACAGAGCCAGAAAGGGAAAGACAGGAAGTAGTTCCTGTGCAGCAGGTGAAAAATGTCTAATTTTTCAAAATAAAGCCTCTTCCTGAAAACGTGAGTGTATAATCCTAGAGGGGCCATTTGTTTGATCAATATATTTGGGTTCTCCTATCATTAAAGTCAGGCCATTAGGTCAACCTCCCTTCCCTGTCCCTACCAACCAGCTAATATTACCTGAACTCAGTGTGCTTTTAGTAAACCCATAATTATACCCTTAAAGGTTATTTTCATCTCTGTGTAATGAACATGTAGCATTAACTTATCAGGATGCTGGGTTTTGTGAGCATGCAGGGGGATTAGTTTCTCTGCACAAATAAAATCCCTAGAAGTAACAGAAGTCCAGGTGAAACCATGCCTGGTGAAATCAGGCCTTCTCTTTCATTGGAAAAGGTCCCCTCGCTTTATTAGAAAACCCATTCTGCTGGGAGCAACAGCTTCTCACTTTTCTAGGTTTCCTGTCTAGCGAGACTCTCTCATTAGTGGGGGGGAAACCTACTGAGCAGTAAAACAACTCCAAAAACTAGCATGTGTACTAAGAAAACTAGCCAAGAAATCCTAGGCAGGAACTGCAGGGTGGCCTGCTGCACCCTTTTCAGTGGGGGAACTGAATAAGTTTCCTTTTCATTCTACTAATGAAATCCAGGTGAATGCACCATATGGTTATGTAAAAGATACCAATTAGTTACTTCGGTTCAGTACTGACCGGAGAATAAAGGCACCAAACCTCTTAGCTCTTTAACACACTGAACTCTACAGGCTTTAAGGTTTGGTAAAGGTGTGCATTTTTTCACTAGAAGAATATAAGAGACCTTGTTAAACCCCCGACTTCTAAATAATACTGAGCTGTTTCTAAAGTACACATAGACAGTGACTTTCAGATAGCTTCCTAGAGGGAGGAAATGAACATGGTTGACATCAAGTGCTGCTATATGGTGTTAGCTGACACTCCTGAGAAAATAATGGATATGTGCATCTTTCTTCTGCAGTAGCTGCTGTTGCCTAGAGACCACTTGGAATAAATAATACTCAGTCTTGTATTTAAAAATAAGGCAAATATGACTGGATACCCAGTAAAAGTAAGGGAATGGATGATCCTGTGGCTAAAGCAAAGCACTGGATGTCAAAAGACCCTGAAGGCTGTATTTTTGGCCAGGTCTACATTACAAACTTGCATTGGTATAACTTCCCTGCTTGGGGAGTGAAAAATCTACACCACTGAAGGATACAGTTATACTGACTTAACTCCCCCCAGTATAGACAGTGCTATGTAGATAGGAGGGCTTCTCCTGTTGACATAGCTACCCCCTCTCGTGAAGGTGGATTAACTACACTGGGAGAAGCTCTCCCATCAGCATATAGTGTCTTCACTAAAGTACACAGCGGTGCCACTTCAGTTTTTTAGTTGTATACCTGCCTTGTCTCTGCTACAAACTTCAGGGCCTGTAGTCACAGAAGATCAGATTTCCATTCTCTTAGGCACTGCAAGAACACTCAACCCAAGCATGGTCCCTGCCCTGAAGAGTTTACCATCTAAATGATACTTGACTTTGGTCATGGTATTTCACCTCTTTGTTACTCAATTTCCTCCTCTGAAAAAAAATGAAGATAATACCTACCCCATGGAGTGTGACTTGAGGCTAGAAGGCTTACTTCTTTAATATTTGGAAAATATTTAAGATTTGAGAAGGGGCCACTATAGAAGTACAAAGTAGTATATCTCATGCAGAGTTAAATAATAATTGTAGAGAAATTTTGCATATGTGATGCACTTACTTAGGAGAAAATAAGCAAATGTAACATCTCTTAAAATGCACTTCACAAAGTGCATAGTTTACAATACTATGCTGTTTAATAGTCACCATGATACGCTAATATAGGGGCTTATTCTTAAATCTGCATTGGGCCTTATTTTGTTAATATATACGGTATAATTGTTCTTTTAATCTTTTTTAAAATAGCTACTTACACTGTTTTGTAACTTCCAGCAGTACTGGAAGGCTCTTTCTCTTGTAAATCCTGTTGGTTAGGTAATCAATTTGACAGTAAAATCCCCCAAATCCCAAACCAACTCAGAAATGGTCTTTCAGCAGACATTAAAAATTACTTGGTTCTTCACTGTCTATTTTGCTTATCAACAGCCAAATACTCTCAGCAGATGTGGGTGCTATTTAACTCTGTTCCTATTTGTCAAAGTGTACTCTTGGCAGAGATCTGCCCCTAGTTGATGTACTGGAAAAAATGCCAGAAATGGGACTTATTGTACAGCATTATTGATGCTTCTATTTCACTGTTTCTCAGATTCCTTTTTTAATTTTTAATACTTTCTTAATCTTTATTAGGGGAATGACAATGTAGTTAAATAATTATACGATGGGACACTTATGCGATGTACTTACGTATGTAATTTATGTTTCTTGTCACAAGCACAAAATTTCTGGCGCGGTAAATGAAATTCATTATGCACAAGAGAAATGTGAATGCAAACAGACTTTATTATCCAACTGGATTTTTGTATATTAATCTGCATAATGGTGTGGGATATATCTATTAAAATACCCAGTGAGGAGTCCTCCTAAAAAATGCTGCATTATTAATGGACCCAATGCTGCAAGCACTCTGTGCACAGGGCTCCGGATGCCTTCCATCTGAGAATCTCAAAGCACTTTGCAAATGGTAATGAATTAAGTCTGATGACACCACATGAGGTGGCTTCAGCTAGAGGCCTGTGTAAAAAGAACTTGAAGGATAGGGCCCAGCATTGATCCAAAGCCCATTGAAATCAACAGGAGTCTTTGCATTTACTTAAGTGGGTTTTGGAGCACGGCCCATATCACTAACTCTTAAATGGGCAAGTCAAAATTATGGTTTATTTACTTTACACACTATTACAGCATATACTGTTACTTGGATTATTTATTCAAATGACTTCCATCATCTTTAGGGGGGAGATAGGAATAATCTTGTCTCACCTTCTCTTCGGTTTGAACTGAATGATTTCCTTTTTTTAAATTAGTTTATAAACATTTGTTTCATTTTGAAAAATCTGCAAATAGGATTACAAGAAGCAATGCTGACAACAAAGAAATCACATACTTTCGAATGCCATAAACAGTGTGAAGTCTTAAACATGTGGTTTCCAAATTTCACTCCTACACACTCCCTTTTTAATAACTCCCATGAAATTAATAAGTAGTCTGGACACCTACAAGTTCTTTATATAGTAGAAATCAAGCCCTGTTAATGTCAGATTTACTTTGTTTTCCCCAACATTCCTTATTGAAAACAAGGAGACACCAATCTATTCAGGTTACCTCAATGGCTCTGTCCTTTCTTTGCTTTATCTGGTCCTGTTTCCCAAGTCCTCTTTTTACATTAATCTGAGACCTTCTGCTTTGATAGCTACTATTGGTTTAAGCAGTCATTCCAGCAAAAAGTGCTTCAAAAATGGATTCCTGTGTGTCAACACACTCTGCCTTTCCTATAGGAAAACATGGGAACATAGGATTTGTCAGTCCAGAGCTCAGTACAGTGAAGTATTTTGTCGCAGACAATAGCCAGTTACAGAAACCTCAGAGGAAAGTACAGCAGACAATCATGGATGAATCATAGAATATTAGAGTTGGAAGGGACCTCAGAAGGTCAGTCTAACCCCCTGCTCAAGGCAGGACTAACCTCAGCTAAAACATCCCACCCAGGGCTTTGTCAAGCCACAGGTTAAAAACCTCTAACTCTGTCCATTGACAATTTTCTTCCTTATTCCTGTCACTTGTTGGTTGACTTAGGCTCTGAAGCATAAGGTTTTTATGTCTTTGGCACAATTGTTCGGTTTTTTTTATGCGCTCCACAGGTTATATAATGTGTATTTCTTGCATCAATTTTAAATTAATTTGCTTTCAGTTTCATTCAATGTTGCTCTCACATTACAAAAGAGGGGAAATAAGTGTCAAATATATTTTCTCTGTACCATTCATTATGTACCATTTATTCATCTCCTTTATAACCTAAACAGTCCTAATCTCTTCAATATTTCATCGTACAGAAGCCACTCCAGGCCTTTAATAGATAGTCACATGACTGTGGCTCATTTCTACTTCTGCTATATCTTATATAAGATGTGATGACTAGATATGAGCATAGTATTCCAAATGAGGTCATGTCGTTCATTTATATAGTGACATTGTAATATATTCATTATTTCTATCTCATTTTGTTCCCTATCATTTTGCTTTGTGACTGGTATTGGACATTAAGCAGACAATCAGTGGTTCACACTGATGCCTATATCTTTCTCTTGGGTGAACCTCAATAATTCAGGTTTCCAGCAATGTGTGTGAGTATTTCATTTATTCTTTCTGCTGTTACCTTGTATTTTTGATGCAACATTTAATCTGCCAACATGCTACCCATTCCTGAACTTTTCTATCTCTGTTTCCTCTGACTTCTCTAGTCAGATATATAATTGTGGTGCACATTTAGCTATCTTTGCCAGATCATAAAAATATACTAAATAAAACTGGTCCTTGTATGGATCCTCAAGGTACCCCTCTGCTAATTAACCTTTTGCCTTTTGCTGGAAATTGGCCACTTGCGCTTAACCTGGTTCTGTTTCTTCACTAGATCCTAATCCAGTAGAGTACTTCTCATCTTGTGATTTCTCAGCTTCCTTAATTTCACCTTGTTGAGGGACTTTGTCAAAGGGTTTTTGAGAATTGATATAAAATTGTTCCTCTTCACTCTCCATTTTGTTAACTTGCTAGTAGATTACTCATTTGCACATAAAATTATATTATAAAGTACCTAAATTAATATAATCTCGTCAAACAGTTGACTTGGTACCAAAATAAGGCTTACTGGTCTGACTCCCATGATCACCCATAAGCAAGTAATCGTATAGTTTGCACTCCTATCCTAATCCACTGTTGGTCTTCTGCCTCCATGGTTATAGAGAGCTTTTTCCTCTGTGACTAGGTTAACCAACATTTTTGGAGGAGTGGGGGAAAGAAGGGAGTTTTCAAACATAAATAACAATTAAGTGTTCAATTCCTATAGATTTACAATGGGAGTAGGAACCTAAATGGTCTTGTGTGCCTTTGAGAGTGTTGCCCTTTGTATACAAAGTTAGAAGCTAAAATTTTCTGAGAGATTATCACTGAAAGAAACAATTTTACTTTACTCCACTAATAAATAATTGAAGCCTTCCCTGCTCATTGCTGAATTTCCACACAATCCAGAATCTCTTGTGGTCTCTATCTGTGTCTTGCTTTGTTTGCAGTGCCATCGTGTGTGTGTGTGTGCGCGCGCGCTCTCTCTCTCTCAAAAGAACTGTTATGTTTCTGATATATATACACACACACACTTTATATGTATAATTTACAATATCTGATTTAAAGAATGAAAAGAAAAATCAATTATTTCAGACTCAAGAGAGAGACTCTCTGACTCTGTTACAGTAGAGATTTGGTAATTAATTCTCAAGTCTAATATCGGTCCTATTATGCCTTTTCCTTCTGTTCCCCAGCCTAGCTCCCCTTTTGCCCCCTAGTTGGCTCCCTCTGTCAACTTTCTCTAGCTTAGATAATGATCCTTCACCCTCCCTTAACACCTTTTTCCCCATTCTGTTATTTAACATATTTTAAAAATAGGGAGTTGTGGAATGGGATAGTAATTACTCTGAAAATTAAATATCTAAGCAGGCAAAGAACCCACATCCCTTATACTCCCTGCAATAGCTAGAACTATATCCTCCGTGTACCAAAGAGCTCTGTGGAAAGCTTTCTTCCTCAAGTAGTCCTGTGACAACAGTGGAATCCATCCATCCTAACAGCTACAGGGCTGCTACCATGGTAACCTGTGCTAACGGCTCCCCCTTCTGGCAGTATGAAACTACTGTGGATACAGTCACTTCCTAACAGATGAAGTTGTGTTGAATACATTTTGTTGCCTAAATATTAATTGATGTTTAATAACTATAATACTTACCTCACTCCATACAGTGGCTTCTCTAGTACATAACTGTTTCCAACTAATTGTTGGAAATATATTTACTGAAGTATATTTATCCTTCAAAAACAGTTGTGACTAGGGGTGTCTGTTTAGATTTAGTGAGATGCTTATTGTACAATAAATGCCAACCAAATAGTAAACATATGTAATGAGCATAACAATATCCACTGGAGTCAGTGAATACTAATCCTTACTGTGTGACAAGGCGTAATCTTTTCTCACTCTATCCCAGGTCAAGTAGTGAAGACAAGTCTCTGAATAGCACTCCTGTGTGACACACCTTTATTACCATGATGCTCTGCAGTTGGACATCTATTATATAAATTAAATGCCAGTTGTCTATGAAAAACATCTGCACTACTCTTTAACATGCAGTGGATATACACTGATATATCTAACTTGCATTCATATTTGAAGATACGACCTTTAGGACATTAAAGCCAACATTTTCAAACTTTGACATCTAACGACTGACACGTAAATCAAATCAATTGGATCAATGGGTGTTTAGCAGATATGACAATTGAGTCAAACTTATTTAGATTTATATATGAATTTAGGAGCCTAACTTTAGGCACCCAGGTTTGAAAATTGGCCTTCATCTGCTAAAGATTGCACCCTTAAATATGAATTCCACTTAGATGTATATGCTGTATATTGAAAAGCAGTACAGAAAATATGAAGCTTGAGGTGAGATGTGAATCAAAATATAACGCTTTTAATATGTTGAAGCCAAACGCTATTGTGAAATCACCATATATGTGTTCTCTTCTAATGTGAACTTCCAGTTTTGCTGTTCTACAATAGCAACTGACTTTATGACTTTGACTTGTTTGAACTAAAGAGGCTGCCATAACAGGCTAGATTCAACCTAAATATTATCCTAATTGTTCATTGAGGTAATGAATCATATTGTAGCAGTCTTAATTTCTTTGCAAGCTGGCTACTTTCTCATAAACACTACAAGACTATGGAAATAATAGAGATGGGGGGGCTGTTCTGGAAATGTGGGCACTGCAATAAAAATGTTAAGAGCTTTTTTATTTTGGAAAGAAGTTTATTAAACAAGATCAGTTCTTGGAAAGTTGTAAAATGAACCCTTCTTAAAACTGTATCACTGCTTCAAAATCTAAATATAGACCGGGAATGTCATGACTTTCTTTCTGTCTGGCCTCCTGGGGTACATAGACACTGCAATAAAAAACTCATGGCACTGAGCCTGAGAGTCCGGGTCAGCTGACTCAGTCTCAGGGTGCTGGGCTATAAAATTGCAGTGAGATCCTCGTGGAGTCTCGGAGCCTGAACTCCAGCCTGAGCCCAAATGTCTACACTGCAGCCCAATCCCAATGAGCCTGAGTCAACTGACCTGTGCCATCTGTGGACTCTTTATCACAGTGTAGTTGTACCTTTATTCTGGGCCCATCACCTTAAAGTGAACACAACAGAAGTCTTGTATTTTTTTTCTTTCCTCCATTTTATATGGAGTCGGTGGGGAGGGGGCGTTGTTTGTTCTGTAATATGAATTTGGTGGCATTACTGAGTAAAGAGCAAGTCAAAGAAGTGGGTTTTATATTTTGTCCTGAAGATGCTGAGGTTAGTCCTGCTTTGAGCAGGGGGTTGGACTAGATGACCTCCTGAGGTCCCTTCCAACTCTTCTATCCTATGCTGAGCCTGGGGATGGAGGACGTGTGCGGGAGGATATGCTGGATTTTCCATCATTTGAAGCTTTCAGATTGAAACAGGCCAAAAAACTTCATCCAGTAAACTCTGCATGAAACCCCTAACTTCTGTCTGAGCTAATCTTATAGGAAGATAGCCTATGTAATGCAGGAGGTTGGATGAGATGATCATAATGGTCCCATCTGGCTTTACAGTCTATTAATCTATGGTCATTCCAGTCTTTTATGAGTGAGTTCCACAGCTGTGGACCAGTTATCACGAAAACTGTCCCCTGAGAAAAGGCTACACTCTTGGGGTTAACAGTTCTATCATTCCAGTGGGGCATGGCTTTTATCTGTATCATGTCCTTGGTTATATTTTTCACTAAAGAGAAACTCTTCAAAAACAAATATCTAACATTCCTGTACTGGTGACATATCTGTGATATTGATTTTTCATGTAAGCTTAGAGTTATCTGTACATATTCAAAGCTGAATGTCTCAGAAATTCCGATTTTAAGTGGTGGATCCAAGTGACATTTAGTCTGCAATCTGATTCTTCTCTAAAAAGAACTTTCCAAGTGACTACTCCTGCATGCCTCACATCTTTTTAGTGCATGTCTTACCACTTATACTGGCAACAAAATATAAACTATTCCAGTTAATAATAAATATTAAAAATCTGGAGGAGAGAAGCAATGGAATATTGCCATGTTTAGATCATTTTTCTGGCTGGCTCTCAGTTCCGTAGCTGCTGGTGGAAAATCATTATAAACCAAGGACTTTGTAATAGCTTCCTCAATAGCAATGGCCCTGATATTACTCTGTAGTTGTAAAGCAAGTGCCCCCAATGATATTTTGAAATCAAGCCCTATAAAACATTTCTTGCAAAAGGCAAAACTAGCAAAATCTGGAGTCTACTGGTTTTGAAAATTGGACTGAAACAGATTAAAATTCCTTGGCAAAAGAAGCAGATGATGAGACTCCAGAAAGGACGATACAAAGATGTGACACTAATAATGACAGAGATGGGTCCTGGACCTGAAATTTTGGACCTGCTTACAACAACCCTTCTCTGTTGGCAGCATTTGGGTTTTAATTTGAGCCTCTCTCTCTATTTAAAAAAAAAAAAAAAAAAAAAATCCTATAATGAGATTGAGAATACAGCCTTTTAATTGTTCTTTCCCACACCACTCTTTCTGATTTCTCTGTTATTGAAATTCAGATACTGTAAAGATGCTGGAGTGAAGTGCAATATCGGTGCTGCTTGTACAGCGAAATCAATGCGTTCAAACACTAAACCAAAACCTTATGCTGGAAATCAAAAAGTGGGTAGACAGACCAAAAGCCAGGGATTCTCACAGTCTGTTAAAATTAGCAGGGGAAATAGAAGGGCAGTAAAAGATCATAATTTTAATACTAGTCAATGGGATGACAGGAAATGAGAAGGGTTTTAACAAATACCGTACATGGGGCCAAAAGTACTAGTGAGAAAATAGCTCCGTTATAATAATTCCCTGCTGTCTGCCAAAGCTAAAGCCACTAAAGGTGTGCATCTTCGTTAGGAAGCAGATGCGTATAAACAGAGTTTACCGGGGCTGCAATAAGGCATAATGTAGACTAGTGGTTCCCAACCTGTGGGCCAAAAGTCGCTCACGGGGGCTTTCAATGTGGCTCGCCACTCCCCTCCCACTGCCTGCAGAAGGGAGCCGCTGCTTAAGGACCAGGCAGAGCACATTGCCATAGGGCTAAAAGACTGGTGCAGGCTACTTGCTGCAGCCAAGGGGCTGGGAGATCAGCAAGGAGGGAGGCAGCCTCCTCACTGAACTCCTTCTGTCTAGCTGCAGGGGGGAGGGGGACAAGTTGCTAGCGAAGACTGGTGGTCCTTCAGGGTTGTAACAATATCTTGAGCCCTTGAGCCAAAAAGGTTGGGAGCCACTGATGTAGAAGATAGAATGCAGTGACTAAATAAAGTCTGTAGACCAGATAAAGAGATCTTGAAACGATTTACCTCTGCTGCAGTGTTTATTTGCCTTAATTACATCCATCCTCCTGTTTATTAATGATTTAAAAATGGCTGAGATAATGAATTACATTTTAAAATAAGTATTGGCAAAGAGCAAGTAAAGGACATCTTAGAAAATGTGAATATACACAAATTAAACAGTGAGGGTAACACGCACCAAATATATTTTAATACCTTAGTTAACGAACTAATTGTACTACTAACACTTCTGTTTGAAAAGTCAATGAGAACTGGGGAGGTAGGAAAAGACAAGAAGAATCACAGGATTTTCTAAAAGGGAAAAAAATGATTTTTGAAATTATTCCCCCCTACGTATTCCATTCTAGAAAAAAAGTAGGGCTGTCAAATTTTTAAAAAATTAATCGCAATTAATCACAAGATGAGAAAACAAATGTTTACTTGCACTACTAAACAATAATAGACTGCCATTTGTTTTTATATTTTTGGATGTTTTCTACATTTTAAAATATATTGGTTTCAATTACAACACAGAATACAAAGTGTACAGTGCTCACTTTATATTTTTTGTACAAATCTTTGCATTGTAAAAATGAAACAAAAGAAATAGTATTTTTCAGTTTGCTTCGTACAAGTACTGTAGTGCAAGCTCTTTATCATGAGTGCAGCTTACAAATGTAGAATTTTTTTTTTTTTTACATAACTGCACTCAAAAACAAAATCTAAACCTTTTAGAGCCTTCAAGTCGACTCAGTTCTACTTCTTGTTCAGCCAATCGCTAAGACAAACAAGTTTGTTTAGATTTACGGGAGGTAATCCTGCACGATTCTTATTTACAGTGTCACCTGAAATTAAGAACAAGCTTTTGCATGGCACTGTTGTAGCTGGTATTGCAAAGTATTTACGTGCCAGATATGCTAAACATTTGTATGCCCCTTCATGTTTCGACCGCCATTCCAAAAGACATGCTTCCATGCTGATGACAGGTTGTGCTCAATAAAAATCCAAAGCAGTCCGGACTGACACATGTTCACTTTCATCATTGAGTCAGATGCCACCAAAAGGTTGATTTTCTTTTTTGGTGATTTGGGTTCTGTAGTTTCTGTGTTGAAGTGTTGCTCTTTTAAAACTTGTGGCAGTATATTCTATACTTCATCCCTCTCAGATTTTGGAAGGCACTTCAGATTCTTAAGCCTTGGGTTGAGTGCTGTAGCTTTCTTTAGAAATCTCATATTGGCACCTTCTCTGTGTTTTTTGTCAAATCTGAAGTGCATGTTCTTAAATCGAACAGCATGTGCTGGGTCATCATCCAAGACTTCCATAACACAAAATACATGGCAGAATGAGGGTAAAAACCACAGAGCAGGTGACATACAATCCTCCCGCAGGAGTTCAGTCACAAATTTAATTAACCTGTTTTTGTTTTGTTTTGTTGTTTTTTGTTTTTTTTTTTTAATATAAATAAGCATCATCAACATGGAAGCATGTCCTCTGGCATGGTGGCCGAAGCATGAAGGGGCATTCAAATGTTTAGGAGGAAGGCTGACCACTGGAAACCTGCTGGTGTCCACTCAACACCATCTCAGATTTTAGATAACTTTATCTGGGTTGCTTTAGACCAGTGTTTCTCAATTAAATTTGGCCACAGAACCCTTTTGAACTCCATAAATAATTGCAGAACCCCCTAAACTCTTAACAATCTTCAAATTTCGAAATAAGCAAAGGTCAGCGTTTCTCAATTAAATTACGCTTACACTGGATACCCTCCCCCGGAAAATCCGGGACATCTTCCCTTTGTCGGCGGCGCGGAAAACAGTGTTCCTGCGGAACCCCAGGGTTCCACAGAACAACAATTGAGAAACACTGCTCTAGACTATTGTTATTTTAGATGTGTTCTTTAGACTTAGTAAAATGGATCTTTGAGTGATAGCACTCTCAATTGTACCAATCATTTTTATCAGATGGAGGAGCTGTGTCCCCATTGATTTATTCCTGAAACCACCCAGAGGGGGGGAAATATAAGTTACCATAGTTTCAGGTTCAGATAACCCTGAGTAGCAATGAGTAGGCACTATGACCCTACCTCCTGCAGCCAACAAAAACTCTTCATACACAATAAGTTCCACCACTAAGATACCCCAGCTTTTCATTTTAAAAATTTGGTCACACTAATTATGTTCCCTTCTCTGGATCCAAATTACTCTGAATATCAGCATAAACCCTGATTGGGGTGTATTGAAATCAGGCATTGCGTATATAAAACATACCTTGTGCACAGAACAAAAGCCTCTTTTTCTAAAAGTGAACTGCTGCATTTCCTATATGTGGAATAAGAGAATCAATGGCAACTAAAACATAGTCTGGATCTTGAGACCCTTTACTTTTGAAGGATTCAGAAACTTCAAGCCTATAGGTGGCTGGACAATATATTCATATGTAAAGTCCAATGTAGGCTGCCGAAAAGTAAGCATGTGCTCATTGACATGCCCCAGTGAATATCTGGGATATTGACTTAAATATCATATGGCCAAGATCCAAGGGTCTACTTGATGAATGAGCTACAAGCAGCTGTTTTGAAGACCCTTTGCAGCATGTTCCATGAGCCCCAGCTCTCATAGAAATTACTTTCCCTATTCAGGGCAGTGAGCCATAATTGACCTAATATACAAAGAAATTTTCTCTTTTTGGGAGATGGTGGTGGAGTATTGGCTACTTATTAATGATTTCATTTAACTCAGTAATTTACAAGGATTTTTTTTAAGAACTTGGTAGATGAGATCAGAATTTGGTCTATATATATAACATATATACTTATGCGTATATGTATTGAACAAGCTATTACATAAACAGATTATGCTACTAGCTCTGCTGTTCCACCTACTGGATAGACTGCTTAAAGTCTGATCCTACATTCTTTGTGCTCCTAACCCTCCCATTAAAATGACTGGGTATTTTGGGTGCAAAAATATTAAATGACTGGGCCACTTGTGGTTTTCCTGTTACTTCATGTTCTCATTACTTAGGAGGGAAGTGGCAAACTTCCTGACCAGTGCTTGTTGCCTCCTCACTTTCACTTGGGCTTTTATTCCTAGTGGGGCTGGAACTACAATACACCTGGCCCTACATCACTGCAGGTAGCAGAAGGAGGCAAGGCAGAGGAAGGAATATAGGCTTATGCAGGGCTGAGTATAGGGCTACCTGCACAGCCCCCCTACAGCTTCCATCTCAGAATCCCTGAAGCACATGGGCAGCAAGCAGCTGCGAGAAATGGCAAAACGCAGGAAATACAGCGTTCTGTGGAGCTAGTTCAGGTCAGCCATCGAGATCAGGCCATAGGGCTCCCTGCTTCCACATCCTTCCCTGATTCCTGTGGTCCTGCTTCTCCAATCCAGCAGCAAAGGGGAGTTTCTGGGCTAGGGAATAAGGAAGTTCTGATCCCAGTAATCTGTGTCAGGTAGGAGGGAGAAAAGTTTTGAGTCTGGAGGTGTGTGTGTACAGAAGTTTTCTGAACCTGGCTTTGTCAGGTAAGAATGGTTCCCAACAGAGGAGAGGTTGGGTATAAAGGAGTGCTGAGCCTCGGGAAATAGGGCTCTCTGTGTGTCTGACCAAGTGAAGTTGTGGTTGGAGGGAGCCGAGCTGGGATTGGAGTAGGATGGATTGGTATATCTGAGTGCAAGGAAGGAATGAAGTTCATGAATGACATCATAGATGACTCTGTATGGTAGAGTAAGAGCGAGATTGGAGGAGGAGAGGTTGGGACTAAGAGAAAACAAGGGAATAAATAGTGTTATCTCTGACCTTGCCCTTTACAGCAAAATGTTTGAATTTTTCCTTCGGAAAGGAGATGGTTGGGAGAAGGAAGAAGGCTCTCTTTTCCTTCCCATTTTCCTACCCAGGTTTCCTTATGCCCTAGCAAAATGCTTCCATTTAACAATCTTCAACCACAGTATCCCAGTTTTTAACTCTGAAAATACAACCCACCTTTAAGAAAAGGTAGGATGTGGGGAAAAGGCTGCTTGCATCCTGCAAACCCCACTACCTAAAGTTTACAAAGAAAAACTCCAGTGAAAGATAACATGGGTATTTATTAAGGACTACCTTAACTTTTAAACATCCTTATGGGTGTATTGCTTCATGCATCAGTATAAAAAGGCATTCTTAGTCTGCAGTATTCACAGATGGTAGCTGAATGTTAGCCTGGTGCTAATTTGTCCAGCAGGTGCTCAGCCTTATTTCTAGTGATGGGCCTGAATCTCCAGTCTGGACTTTCCCAATGTGATTTAACCCAATTGCTAAATATGTTCCTGGGAAAAATCTGGTAATAGCAGACTGCAGCCAGTTAATTCCTTTTATCATTGAAGTGTATTCTTGTAAAAAAGATAAAAGAAATTATCTCAATAGCTGAAGTTCTCAAGTATGATGTGAACAAACCCACAGTGGTCAGTGCAGATACAAGCAGCTATAATCTAGGTGATGTATGGGTTGCAACAACAAAGCTCTGAGTAGAAGCCAGTTGCATTTTGTTCTCGGACACTCACAAAAGTAAAAATAATGATATGCGCAGATTGAAAAAGGAGTGCCTGCCAAAGATATAGACATGTGAGAACTTTTACAGATATCCATGTGGATTGGTTTCATCTACGCTGATTATAGACCTCGATCAAGCACCACTGAAAAACCAACAATGTTCTTATCTGGATGTTTTGTGTGCAGAAGAAAGTCTCAGTAGTACTATTCTGTAGCAGACCTGATAAAGGAAACACTCCTTTGAATTATGTTACTATAATACTACCAGAGAATGTCTAGAAACATCATAAGCCATAAAAAAGAGTGTAATTGGCTAGAGATAATACCAAAAGCCCAAGATGACTTATTTTTGTTTTTGCTTAATGTGCCTTTTTTTCCCCATAGGACTCTGAGGTGTTTGTTTTTTTTTGTTTTTTTTTTTTTTTAAAAACCAAAACCAAAAATCAGTATCACTGTGTAACACTACATGCCATGAATTATGGAGGTTGACCAACCTCAGGGCTACTGAAACACAAGATTCTTTATTTTTTTTGTAGCAGCATGCAAAAGAATATTTTCTGTAGAAGGTCCGACTGAGTTTTCCCTAAAGCAACTGTATCGCAGCATCAACAAACCATGCTAGCCAAATACTTGCTGCTAGATTTTGGGATCCCTATCCCAGGGTTCATGACCTTACAGTTCCTAGCAAAAGTAAATAGTACACATAATTAATGTCTTCCTATGTGTAGGTTTGGAATGATGAGATTTTTATCAGTAAATGTTGTTTCACCGTACACACTCAAAATATTCCATCAATAATAAAAATTTACAGATAGGCAAAGAAAAAAGCTATTTGAGAACTACAGTTTGATTTATGGATATTTACTTCGTAAATTTTGGTACGCGATGTTGACAATTTGTGTTTTAATGGTGTTAAAACTTTCTTTTTAAATGTCAGTGTCAACTGTCATGAAATAATTGTCTGACCACCCACATAATTTCTTGCAACTGTGAAAATTTAAATAAGATACAAATAAAAAAATGCTTAAAGCCTATGATTTTGCACAACTGTGAATTTAAAATGATTTAAAATAAAAATGGTTAAAAATAAACGTCGATATTATCCTTCACAATTATTTTAGAAAATGAATTTCTGCCCAGCCTAATTATATGTAAATGGGAAATTCAATGTGAATCTTAAATGAAGCATTTTAGATACTGGAGCTATGTGATGTTAGAACAGCCATCTAGGGAGGCAAATATGTTGAAACATAAGCAGGGAAGAAAAATGAGTGGAATACAATCTACTCCTTTCCCATCTCTCCACCATTTGGTGGTCTTTTTGAAAAGTTATACAAGCTTAATTTTTTTAAACTATTCCCAACAATTGCATTCTTATATTTTCTCCAGCTAAAACTTGTTAGTTTTGACTGGTGCATCAACAGCATCGGAGCAGATGTTTCTGGTTTGAGACAGCCTGTAGGCTCAAAGCTGATTCAATACAATTTCTTTCACCATAGGAGGGCAGCTAGGAAGTGTCTATTACAGCAGTCATTTGCAGCCCCCTGACAGCAGTCATTCCATATGTTAAGTTTCAAAATTTAATAGCCATTCACTATGGAATGTGTTGTGCAAATTAGATCTTGATTTTTTTCTGGCCACCATGAATGTTTTATTGTTACCATTTTATCTGGCTGAGTGATCACAAAATGCTACAGAAAATGGAAACAAACTGCTTTTTGTTTTAAATGAAATTTATGAAAGCTCTGTAACAATAACCCACCAAAAGTCTAATTGTTTTAACAGTAATGAAACCTAACAAATTGATTAAATTATCTAGCAACATCCTTTTAAAAAATGCCTGAAAGTCTTATTGCTCTTTATAATATTATACCAGCAGCTCATTAATCAATTAATATGTTCCTGGGTTTGACAGAGCCAAAAAATAAATAACTCTGGGCCAAAAGTACTGAATGGCTCAGGGGATTTGCAATGAGATCTAAATCTCTTTTTACCTACATTCACCACTTCAAATCCATCTAGGTTCAGAGCAGAGGCAAACCAATGTCCCATCCCTGCAAATGCTTATTCTCCTGTTTGATTTACACACATGAATGGCACTTTTGAAGTCAAAGAGACTGCTCATATGTAAAATGATGGAATCTAATCCAAAAAATCCCAGATTTCGGGAAATGAAATCCAGATCCGAATCTGAATATTTTCAAGATTTGGAATGCTCAGATTTGGCCCATTGTGGAGAGAGTTCAGGCTATTAATTTTGATTTGAACCCAGCCATATATCTGGGGGTTGGTTTGAGTACATCACTGGCCAAAGGATTGACTATTGCATCACCCTTCACTCAAAGGGCCTGATACTGCACTGCTTTACAGATTTTGTAGTCATTTTAATCTGTGAAATGTGAGGTAACTCTGGGTATTAAATACTGCCATTCTGATTTGCTAGTATTTTACACTTGTTTTAATTCGTACCTTGTACATGTTTGAATGACTACACAAGATGCAAAATGATAGCAAATCAAGCCCAGTGGCTTTCAACCCATCATCTTACTGTGTTTTAAACTAATATTCAAAACAGCTTTTTTTTTTCAATAATAGGTTTTTATTTAAAAAGGAAGGTAAAAGTTGATCAGTATGACACCTTGGATCATTTAAGTAACTTGGAAAGGACTTCACAAACAACTCTTGAACATGTACATTTCACAAGGTAATTATCCCACATACATGCATGCTAACTTTTATTTTTAAAATGTAGAATTTCCATAAGGATGTTCATTCTACATTTTATTAATCAAGCGTAGGTAGTTATGATTTATAAATGGTTAAATATGTCAGAAATCTGTCCCACCAATGTCTAAAAATGTGGATCCACATTCTGATACCCTTATTCAAATTGGGTTTTATCTTACTCCTCAGGTAATCCTGTTGGGTTTGATGGGACTGCTCACAAGTAAGGATGTCAGAACCTGGGTTTTTAGGGGTTTGTTTACATGAAGAATTAGGTCACAGCAAGATGGGTGTGAATCTACCCTGCTGAGGACTAATTGTCCATGTGGCTCCAGCTTACATGCATTAACAGTTCATTAATGTGATTTGATCTGATTACCTTGTGAAATGTACGTGTTCAAGAGTTATTTGCAAAGTCCTTTCCAAGTTACTTAAATTATCTTTGAAACTGGACGAAGGGAAGTGGATTAACAAACTGTTAATGAACATCAACAGGGTCCATGCAGATGGTTAGCCCAGGGCACGCAAATGCAGGCTAGATTCACACTCCAGCTTGCTGTGAACTAAGGGTACATCTACACTGCAAATAAACCCCTGTGGATGGCCTGTGTCAGCTAACTTGGGCTGGCAGGACTCAGGCCGCAGAGCTGTAAAACTGTGGTGTAGATGTTCAAGCTTGGGATGGAGCCTGAGATTTTGGACCCCATGAGGGGAGAGGGTCCCAGAACCCCGGCTCCAGTGCAAGTCCAGACATTTCCACCACAATTTTACAGCCCCGCAGCACAAGCCGGAGTCAGCTGACACAGGCCAGGTGTGGGTGTTTAATTGCAGTGCAGTGAGTAAAGATTACTTATGTGATCAAGAAACTGCAAGATGTGGCCCTAAAATGCTATCATAAAGCAGTCAATCCCTGTGGTGGAGAGGGACTACTATTAAGTAGCTACTTTTATACCTTCATAAGAACTTAAGAACAGCCATACTGGGCAGACCAATGGTACATCTAGCCCAGTGTCCTGTCTTCTGACAGTGGTCAATGCCAAGTGCTTCAGAGGGAATGAATAGAATAGGTAACCATCAAGTGATCCATCCTGTCAGCCATTCCCAGCCTCTGGCAAACAGCAATCCCTGCCTATCCTGGCTAATAACCATTGATGGACCCATGCTTCATGAACTTATCTAGTTCTTTTTTTAACTGCATTACAGTCTTGGCCTTCACAACATCCTCTGGCAAGGAGTTCCACAGGTTGACTGTGCATTGTATGAAGTGCTTCCTTTTGTTTGTTGTAGTTCTGCTGCCTATTAATTTCATTTGGTGACCCAAGGTTATTGTGTTATGAGACAGAGTAAATAACACTTCCTTGTTCACTTTCTCCACACCAGTCATACTTTTATAGACTTCTATCATGTTCCCAGATAGTTGTCTCTTTTCCAAGCTGAAAAGTCCCAGTTCTATTACTTTGTCCTCATATGACAGCTTCTTCATACCCCTAATCATTTTTGTTGCCCTTTTCCAATTCCAATATATCTTTTTTTAGATTAGGCGACCAGATCTGAACACAGTATTCAAGATGTGGGTGTACCATAAACTTTATAAAGAGGCAAAATGATATTTTCTCTCTTATTATCTATCCCTTTCCTAATGATTCCCAACGTCCTGTTAGCTTTTTTGACAGCAGTTGTACATTGAATGGATGCTTTCAGAGCAGTATGCACAATGACTCAAGATCTTTTTCTTGAGTGGGAACAGGCAATTTAGAACCCATCATTTTATATGTATAGTTGGGATTATGTTTTCCAATGTGCATTACTTGGCATTTATCAACTTTGAATTTCATCTGCCATTTTGTTGCCCAGTCACCCAGAGTTGTGAGATCCCTTTGTAACTCTTCACAGTCTGCTTTTAATTTAACTATCTTGACTAGTTTTGTATCATCTGCAAATTTTGCCACCCCCCTGTTTACTCCTTTTTCAAGATCATTTATGAATATGTTGAACAGTACTGATCCCAGTACAGACCCCTGAGGGACACCACTGTTTACTTCTCTCCATTATGAAAACTGACCATTCATTCCTACCCTTTGTTTCCTAGGTTTTAACCAGTTATTTATCCAGGACAGGACCATCCCTTTTATCCTATGACCACTTACTTTGCTTAAAAGCCTTTGGTAAGGGACCTTGTCAAGGGCTTTCAGAAAATCTAAGTACACTATGTCCACTGCTCTCTCTACAGGTTTTGTCGTTATTTAATTTAGAATCATGGTATACAGTTGTTGGTATAAATATTTTCACAGTAATGACAGCAGATTATATCTTGAAGCTCACCTATTAAATCCTCAACCCCTAGCTGTTCTTTTTGAAGAAGGCAAGGAAAGGCTTTTGAGAGCTTATAGAGTAATAAATGACCAAATCTTGATGAGGTTATCTTAATTTGTGCCAAGGCTTGTCATGGCTTAGCCACGGCACCTCTAGGCTTGACAGTTCATAGCCCTGGCACTTCTGCGCTTGCTGCATCAGTTCTGAATGTAAAAAATATGACTTGAGCCCCAGCACCTCTTTCATGACAAATTAAGTACTGAGTCAAGTGTTGGGTGACCTTTTTAAAACAGTTGATTCCAAAAAACTCTAAAGCTGATGCTATGTGGAAAAAAAAACAGTTTTTGTTACAAAGGGCTTGTTACAGTGAATTACTGTAAAGATTTGTAAAGCAACCCTATAGGAACCATTATCATTAGAGATGCATAGGCTTCCTGCTTCCACATCTGTGAGCTGAGATTGCTGTAACAGATTAACTAAATCTCCAAATGCCTACACCTAAATGGAAATTTGTAGAGTGTTGCTCTTGGAGGAAACAAGTTAACTGAATCCACCAAAAACTGAAGAAACAGTAGGAGGAGTACCCAGTCTTCAATTTTATTCCTAATTAAGGTCCCATGTGAACAAGACTCCCATACCTTTGCAGGCCCCCAGTGACATTAGTGGCGCAAGGGGTCAACTGACCTGAAGCAAGTTCCAGGATCTGGGAGTTAGTCTTTAATACAAATGTGTATTGTACTCCAAAAATCTGGTGGAAGTTACTTAGCCAGCAGTTTAATTGGCTTCTTTCTTTTTTTTTCTTTTGTGGTATAAAGCAACTTCTTGAGCCTGGGCATGAAAGGGGCTAGAATACTTTGGGACCAATTTCACCCTGTTCTGTGCAGATTAGGTGGGTGATGGATTGGCGTACATCAGACCTAGTACTATAAGCGGCTGCTGTCTCACCAAATTCACTTGGGGAACATGTAAAGGCTTCTGAATGACTGACACACATTCTGCAATGTGCCCTCATGCTGCTTTCTTTAAAGAACCATCATTCTTCCACCTTTTATTTACCTGGTCACCCTGAGCCCTTCTTTCCTGTATTAGCAGGATGGCTCTTGGAACAGGCACACAACTAGCTTGGCTTTGTTTCTCCTTCTTTAGCGGTCCATGCAATTTTGCTAAGGACAAAGGGCTAGATTTTTAAAGGTGTATATAGGAGTCTAATGATGCAGAAAGGCACTTAAAGTGCCTAAGCAGGTTGAAAATCCCAATAGATTCCTATTGGCATCTTTAGATGCTGAAATATCTTTGAAAATCTGGTCCTGAATGTGTGTGTGTGCATTGTGTGCTTGCCCATCCTCATAATAGCATATTCTGCTGTATAAAAAATGCAGAACTTTACAAAAAATCTAAGTGATGAAAATTAAAAGCCACTATGTGACCTAATCCATGCTGAATTGCAATCAACATGGCTCATTTTGTTATCTATTCATGGTATACCCTGAGCTTCTTGGTTTCCCTTTGCTTTATCATTCTATACCTTTGAACTTTACATTCTTCTTTGTCCTACCATATCTAAAGATTTATGGCCTGGGTTTGCAGAGATAGTGTGTGTGACATCTGTGAGACATGGGAAACATGAGGAATTCAAAATACTATTATATTCTAATGTGCCAGACAGACATGGTCTTTTGTGACACTAAGTGTTAAATGTGTTTTCGGGGCCCTGGCATACTGAGGTGGTTCCCTGAGGAATCCCAGGGAAGTGGGTAGTGGACATTTCCCAGCACTGGTTGTGCAAAAACCCAGGCTTTGACACTTTGCCCTGAGGAAAGGGCTATTGACTGATGATTACTTATTACGGGAGGCGAGAGATCAAAGGCCCAAACTGTATAAAGAAATAGTTCAACTATCCCAAGATTGTTCTTGATCTGAATCCTGACATGAACTTGTAACCAAGTGAGCAAACCCCATTGAGGGGTTTGAAAGACAGACACATCAAAACTTTGTTGAAATTGGGGGTGAAATCAGGTAAGCTTTTAGCATGCGTGTAGGTATACACTGGGATAGTCCCTGGAGAAAGAAAACCACAGATGCTTGCCCATGGTCAGACCTGCTCAGGAAATAACAGTGAAGCATAGAGGAACTGCAAGCCTAAGCCCCTGCTCTGGAGGGAGAGAGAGAGACAGGTTTTGACCAATAGAAATAATAGGTAGGAAACCTGAACCCTTAAGAGGATGCCTCGGGTCATGTGTGTCAAAGGAGAAAATGTATTTAACTTGGAACTGTGACACTAAGCACCCATCGCTCCCATAGACTTCAGTCTTCCAATACCAAAGCGGGTATCAGCAGAGATGCAGACTGGGTTTGATTCCTGATCCAACATGTCAACACTGTCAGATCAAGCGTTGTTATAAATTACATCTGTCTACACCCTTATCTCTAGGTAAATGAACAACAACAACTTTAACAACACACAACATTCCTGACACTCAGAATTACATGTCTCTGAAGGTCAGTGCTTTATTTGTATATCTTTATTTAATTGCTCTTACAATGTGGTATATATATAAACATCCACAGAAGGCCCCTACCTCTTTTTTTATAAGGAGGTAAGGGTTGTGTTTTCAGGCAAATCTGTTCTGAATTTGTAGATTTTCCTTTTTATGATATCACTTAGAGGATGAAAAAAACATATAAATAAGTCATCCATTAAATTACATACATTGGTGTCATAGCTCTGAGGCTTTCCCAGTAATAGCATCTGAGGAATTCACAGCTCCAACTTGGGACTCTGTTCTGCACAGATGTCTATTACATCACTGTGTTCTTTGGGAAAGCCAAGCTAACCATATTATTGCAGGATTAACATAGTACATGCTTAACATGTTCCCTGAAAGCAAATTAATAATTGCACGTGTTCTCTGAAAAAAAGAATAAGTTGGTAGAGTTCAGCTAACATAATGTCAGTGTGACCCTGAAGCCACCAAATAAAATTACTACAATTATAGTAATTTGACCTATATAGTGCAAAAAGCCATATCAGCTTGATTTCTGTCTTCAAGAAAAAAATGTTTCATTGGTGTAAATAAGAGTCCTGTATGCTTATTGTATCTTGTAATGTTATTCTGTAATGGAAATCTAAAATAAGCATTAGCCCAGAGTGGGATTTTTGTTGTTGATCTAATGCTGTTTCCATTGAGGTCAATGATAAAACTCTAGTTGATTTCAATGGGAAGCAGAGGCAGGCCAATGCTAAGTGTTACTGAAAATCCTATCCACAATATTAAAAATTAAAATCTTACCATTAGAGAGACAATGCCAGTATAAGGTAGAAGTCCATATGAATGCAAGCAAATATGAGCATCTGATCTGCAAATTCAGGAATGTCAATTTTTTTTATTTAGTTTGCAAAGGATTGGTCTTTTGTTTTCATTATAGCATTTATGATATATTTATATGATGAATTAAACATGCATAGTTGTCATCCATCTTCACATTATATGTATTCTGTGTAAGGAGCTGTTCCTCCCATACTGTTTGAAAAATTGGTATTCTTTGCAGAGAAAGTTCAAATGCCATTACAAAAATCAAAACTCTCTTGTTTAAAATATCCTATGTTGCTTTGCAAAATGAAATTACAGCTCCTTATATGTCGTCATTTCCTGATTTAACAACAAAAAATAATCCAAAGTTTCCTGGTAATAAAATACTTTAGGAAGCATTCTTGAATTCTTCTCTCCCACATATGCCACCATTATTACCTGAACAGATGTTCATTTTATTTTGGGACCAGCATATTTCTTACCATGTCCTGTGATCACAATTATAGTGAATGCCTTCTTATCTCTTCTTTTCTATCTTAAGTGGGGAAGTCTTCTTACCCACAAACTGTCAGTGCTGATAAAGAAGTAAATCATTCATATGCCATCCATATTATTCAATAAATGTTGATATCATCATTTAGGCCATATTTTTAAAGCACTTAAACACCTATTTAAGTCTTATCAAAGTCAGGGTTTATCTTAATGGCAATAGATTAGGAGTTATTTGCAGTTTCATCAAGTTTGAATTTGTTTTTATTTATATGAAAATGTTCAAAATTAAATTGCTGATAGTGAAGATTCAAAAGTCTTCAGGCTCTTCAGAGATTGTGTTTTGGAAGTTTTAAGTCACAGAAGTTTGGACGCTTAACTAGAACTTATGTTAAGCAATTACTTGGGTCTTTAAAATAAGGTTCATGAGAACAGGCTCTTACATTTCCAATATAGCACTACCAACTCTTGACATCTTATTATGACTGTGTGACATTCCCCTCTGCAATCTGGACTGGTGTATTGCTGTGTCACCCCAATCCCTAACTCTTGGAACCCATTTTACCCCACTCTGTGTGAACCCCCACTCTTATGTCAGCCCATGCACAGCCTCCAGCAAGCAAGTTGCACCCAGCTCAGTGAGTGAATGCATCTAGCCAGCTATTCATGGGATTATGCACTGGTATGACCCCAGTGAACACCCCCAGTCCCAGATGCAACCCTGTTTTACAATGTTTACAATGTTTACAAGGTTTACAAGGAACCTCTGTTTTACAATGTTTATTGCTGCCCAATGCACACTGCAAGCTCATCTGTTCATTAATTTATCAAAGAAATTGATATGCACCAGCCTTGTTACTTCAAATGGAGTCCCTAACACACTTTAAACCAAATGCACTTCTTTAGATAAAAAAACCCCCCAACAAATTTATTAAGTACAGAAAGATTTTACATAGGTCAGAGGAAAGCAGATCAGATTTGATTGAAAATAAATAAAAGGCAAATCACATAAATTAAGTGTAACACTTTCAACAGCCCTACAGTCTTAGATGAGTCTCACCACAGGCTGGCTGGATTCCTCCCCTGCCAGGCTCCCCCATGGTTCAGCATTTCAATTGCTTGGTGGTATTTGTAGATGGAGGTGGAAGAGAGAGAGAGAGAGAGAGAACAGCAAAATGTCTCTCCTTTTAAAAATATTTCCCCCCCCCCTCCACCTCTGGGTCAGTGTATGGGTAGGTCATGTCCTTGCATGGGTTAATCCTTACCTGAGTCAGTGAGTGTCCCCTTATTGATGCTTAGGCTAGTCTATTGTTCCTGGAAGAGCCGGTTTGTTTTATGCATGCTTTAGTAAGATGCAAACTGCCCTTCAGCTCTTGGAGGGTTTTCTCCAAATCTGCTTCAAGCTATGAAACACACCTTTGAGAACATTACATAGTGAAGCCTCATAACCATACATATGACATTGCAACAAACATATTACTATAACAATAATGTTCAGTATATCATGAGCATTAAAAAAAATCTTACATGATGTAATTGTGTAATGTTTAATGCAAATTATACTATAAGAGTGAACATGAATGATACACAGTCACACCATAAGGGTGTACATGGGGGTGCAATGTGTCACAACTGTGATGTTGGCCTCTAGGGGAGCCATGCTGACATAGTTTAAACAGGGCGAAATGGCAAAGAATGGGGCAGACAAAGCCCTAAATACTGATGGATTTTCTTCCATCAGATATACCAAGCCAGCAACAAACAACTTCTGCTCACCTCACTGGTTATTCAGAACACAAAAACACAGTTTTCTTAAAGCTATCCAGCACTCTGGCTTTTACCCAGACAGCCAAGTCAAATATGATAGGGATTATTGAAAATCCTGTCTATCATATGTTTAAAAAAAAAAAAAAAAAAAATTACCAATCCCAAAGGATCAGTCAATAAACCCTTACCAACCAGGTCAATGAATATTTCAGATCTTACCCACATACCCTCTTAAAGCCAATGCTAATTAACTAAATATATATATTTTTATAAAGGAAAGAGGATAATGGTTAAAAGATCATTATACCTACAGAGATGAAAATTGCTTGGTTGTAAAAAAGTTCTTAATTTGCAAAAGTCTCTGGAAATTACTCAAACAGCTAGGGGGTCATCAGACCTTGTTTAAAGCTTCTTTGTTAGAAATCCAGTCCAGAGAAATGAAGACTGAACAGTCCAGTTGCAGAGTTTGTTCAAATTCTCCCATGAGAATTAGCAGGGAGATTCCAGGCTGGTGCTGGGATCTCAGTCTTGTGATCCAGACTTCCGCTGACAAAGCTTGGACAGATTTGAGGTAAAAAGGATCAGGCCCACAACTTCCTTTATAGTTGAAGCAAGATGAGCACTTGCAGGTAGCTCCATCACCTAGGCTTTGATGAAAGGGAGGCGATAGTTTGATCTTTACTCCGTGGGTCCTGTCTCAGACAATACAGTTAGCAATAGCCATTTAAACTATCAAGACCGTTCACAGATATTTCCTCTCATGCAGAAGTAAAACCTTCATTTCCTAGGCATACGTTGGTAATTAACTGCATTAGCACAGCTAATAGACAGTTTACTTAAACTCAGAGAGATACAGGCAAATGATGTTATTACACCAAAGGTTCATCTAGATGTTAACATTCCCCATTGCTCTTTTAATCAATAGAACAATAAGTAATAGACAGGGAAACAGTTTATCTACATTGGTAACCTCTAACAAGATTTATGTAAACAACATCAAATAGCTATAACAATACACTTGCATATCAAAGCTCTAGTTTACTTATAAGGAATGGCCCTCGTTACCATTTGTATTTTCCTTTAATATGTCTTTAAAGGTCGGATTTTGGCCTTGTAGCTTGCAAAGTTGTTTAGCCCTTTCTGGCTTCATCTCACCATGATTCTCATGCTATTTGGTGTCTTTTCTTAAAGCCCAAGCTCCTGAAGTCATGTGATCTCACAAGAACCTCAGCTTTCATTTAAAATAATAGTAAGCATCCAAGTCTCTTGGTTGTGGAGAGTAACCTGAGAACCCAAATCTTAAAAAAATGAACCTAAAGGGTCAAAAATAGAAGGAAAACAAAGAGAATCCAGGATTATTCTGGATCAGCCTCTCCTGTGCATTAATTTAGTACTTCTGGTCTAGGCTGGGACTAGAAAGTGTAGAAGCACACAGGTGAATCACACATAAAAGTGTAGGGAGGGAAACTTTTTTTCAAATGTCAAAATTCAGTTCTAGGTGGGAATGAACTTCCAGTTTTAAACCTATTTTATCTAGATAAGAATGCTCCTCTCTCTGATCTACATGCAGATGACTAGATGATGTCAAAAAATGTTTACCCTACTAAGTAGAATACAAAACATAAATTAGCTTTGCTTTATGAGTGACAATTGCAATTCCTAAATTAAAACTGGAACAAACAATTCAATTAAATAACGTAACAGAGATTGGATATATCTATGTATTGTAACGCTTTCAATGAAGTAAAGCAACTATCTTTCTTGCTGCTACTTTTGTTTCTTTAAATAAAAATGTCTTGGCATCAGCACATTGATAAGTCCTCAATGTGAAATAAATTACATTCTTCGATGTTCCTCTCTCTTGAGCTAAACACAAACATATGTGGAAACAAAGAAGGAAAAAAGATTAGTCCTAAGGAGGATGTAATAGCCAGCAATGAGGTATGTTGTTTAGTTAATGTCTAATTCAGCCTAATAGAATGCTTTCTAATTAAAGCATGAAATGCTTATTAGGTAAAGAAAGTCAATTTTGAAAATACTATATCTCCCTTAAAAACAATCACATAATTATTTAATCAACTATATAGATCCATCCAGAGTTAATGAACTAGCAAGTCTTTCCCATGCATGTTAATACTTCGGAGGCATTATTAAAAGCCCCACATGTAATGTTTTGTTGAGATTTCTCATTGAAGCAGAGTTTCACTCCTAGTGACGAGCACAAATGTTTATCAAGCAAAATTACTACAATTAAAATTCAAGTACAAATTTAATTTCTACAAAGTTAGAGGTAAGTGCATTCAATAGGTCAGGGGCCTGAAGAAAAAAGCTGGTCAGAAAATGTTCATCAGAACAGTTTTCTGTCAGAAAATGCTGTGTCAACAAAACCAATTTTTTTCACAAAATCCATCTTTTGATAAAATTGCAATGATAAAATTGGAAAATCACAAAGTTTCAACATCTCTGGAACAAAGCTTTGATCTTCATTTTGAAATGACTTTTTGTTTAGAAGTTTACTTAAATTCAATATAAAATTATCTTAAATTTTCTTAATTTATCTTTTAAAAAATAAAGGGTCAAAAATCATCAATTCACTGAACCTGAAACATTTTGTTTTTCAGAATTTCATTTGAAAATAAATACATTATGGCTTTTTGTCACAATCTGAGACTTTTCTTTGTAGGATGGAAAATCTATGTTGTAATCAGCTCTACTGAAGAAATTAAAAAGCATTCCTTACTGAAATTTTAGGATGGGTGTGCAAAGGGTTTTTTTTAACTTGTTTTAATTTACTGGTTGTCACTGACATTTAAAAATCTTTATTGCAGTGGACAATGTGGGTGATGTTTTTCAAAAATACTTAATATTGGCCAAGTTCTGTACCCTCTGAAGTCAATGGTAAAACTCCTATTGACTTTGTGGGAGCAGAAGTAGGCTAAGCATTTTTGAAAATCCAATTTTTATGTAGATCTAGAGAAAAGTAAAATCTCATGCACATTCTAGTTGTGATTTTTCAATTAAAAACAAACAAGAGTTATTTATTAGATCTGTTTATTTATGCCATGGAAATAAATGGACAAATAATGATTCATAAAATGCCTACTGCTACAATTCTGCATATAAAAACTCTAGCTTTAATGTTTGAGACGTGTTCTTTTGCAAAATGACAAAAAATGCCTAGTCAATGGAATTAAAATCTCAGGAGTAGCGTTTCTGCTTCAATGAAGTTTAGGATATCCATGGGGCAGGAACTTTCACTAGCATATTCTAAAATGTGCAATACATAAAGATTGTACATAAACTCTTAGAAGCCTGAGGTACATAGAGTGTTACGCACTTGGGATAAAATTTTCAAAATCACCTGAGTTAGGCACTTCAGAGCCCAAGTATCACTGAAAGTCAATGGAACTTAGGAGCTTAAGTGCCTCAGTCAACTTTGAAAAGAAGGACTTAGACTCCTAGGTCACTTAGGCGTTTTTAAAATTTTTATTCCAAGTGCATAATGTTTTCTACACACACTCCTTCCAGTTCATTAAGGCCTATGCACAAAAACACTTATGCAGTCCTAGCACATTGAGGGCACTGCAAGAAGCCAATAAGAAGAAGAATGCATTTGCTGAAATGTATGCACCATGAACATATGAAATAGTATGAAAATTAATATGTATTGATAATTGTATTTTCATACTATGGTCTATGATCTCCATCATAAAATAAAATTAGGAAATTCTTAGAGAAAAGCTTAGTTGGCTGAATATTAATGATGCTGTGGTAACATTGCCATTACAAAAGACTGTTGTAAAACAGTGCTTAAAGATATGGAAATGTTCAGTTAAGAAATCGTAAAGATTAAAAATGTAACATATCTACAGTTGAGGACATTTTTTCTCTTTGTTTTCCTAAGCTAAATCCTAAAATAAACAACACTTCCTACAGAGTATAATAGATGTACTGGTGTATTTGGGGCTGAGTGAGTTATGCAAGTGAAGAATAAGGGCTAGATACCCAGTGATGCTCCCCTTGGCTCATCTGAGGAAATGGGGGGAGAAAGATGGCTCGTCACTTCTCTGCTTGTCATGGGAGGGAGATGTTTCAGTCACTTCCATAGGCTGCTAAATTAATGGCTTCTATAAATTACACTGGTTGAAACCTTTCCCAGACCTGAAGAAGAACTCTGCATGGCTGAAGGCTTGTCTCTCTCACCAACAGAAGTTAGTCCAATAAAAGATATTACCTTGCCCACCATAGCTCTATAATTTACTGAAACAGTCCACTAGGGGCTGCTTTGATAGTTGAAGATTAGTGGAGTACAACAGCATGGAATCCCACTGCTTTTGTAAGAGGCCTCACACATTTCCCTCCCCCTTATGGTCCCTGTTACAGCAGATCTTCACAACACATTGTACCTTTGCTCAAGGTAGTTGTCATAACTGACAAATTTATTGAACTGTGTTAATCATTTTGCAAGAAAGTGTAGACAAAACTCCAAAATGACTTGTTAGCTACCATTAACTGGATTGCAAGAAGCCTCCAATGCAGCAGAACCTCAGAGTTACGAACACTTTTTGGGAATGGAGGTTGTTCGTAACTCTGAACAAAATGTTATGGTTGTTCTTTCAAAAGTTTACAACTGAACATTGACTAAATACAACTTTGAAACTTTAATATGCAGAAGAAAAATGCTACTCTCCCTTTATTTTTTTTAGTAGTTTATGTTTTAACACGGTACTGTATTGTATTTCCCTTTTTTTTTCTTTCTTTTTTTTTTTTTTTGGCTCTGCTACTGCCTGGCTGCATACTTCTGGTTCCAAACGAGGCATGTGATTGACTGGTCAGTTTGTAATTCCGGTGTTCATAACTCTCAGGTTCTATTGTGTATAGAATTCACTTTCTGAAACAATCTTTGCCTTAACAGTTTGAGGGACTGTGTGATAATGAGAACAGAGATGTAATAAGAACCCTTGAAGAAAAATCCTCCAAACAAATTAAACTTTTCAACTGCTGAGTAGTATTTGCAAATGAAACTATCTAATTCTCAGCTGGTGGACTGCTATATGAATGTCTCTTGTTTATATTATTATTCAGTGATTTTTGGTTTACCAGTCTACTATTTAACACTGACATTTTCCACAGTCAGTACTTCAAATCTACTGTCAGTTAAAGAAATGGAGGAGCTACGTATTAAAACTAAAACAGTCTCAGAATAGGAAAAAAACAGCCTTTTAAAGACAGGCTTTTGTATGTGTGTTTGTCTCTTCTAAAGAGGTCTTTGATAAAGCAGATGTTAAAGGGATTGTATGTTCTCTAATCTCCTTTAAAAGGTGTATGCATGACTAGCCAATCTTTTAAATAGAAAATAAGGTCAATTATGGCATGCTAGACAGGGCTACCAGTTGTAGTAGGAACCCAGCTGAAATGCTGTGCAACGGCTTGTGCTCCTTATCAATGGAAAGAGACTGAAGAACTCAAAGCCTCTGGGTCAGATTCCCTGCAGCAGAGAGAGGATTCTCTGCCCCAGCCCATGTTTTAGAGAAGCCCTTGGGGCATACGTTCTTCAAGTACTGTCCCCCAGCTGATCATAACCAGAGTCCACTGCAATCAGGTAGCTCCTCCTTCCTGCTCACAAAATTCCTTCCTCCTCCCCCCACCCACTTCCTGCTCAAGTGCTGGAGCTGTGGTGTAAGTGATGTAGCTATGTTGGCTCCACATCGATCATGAACTCTCCCATGCCAAAGTTATGCCTAGTGGGGGTAATTAGGACCAGATTCTGTCCCCTGTCACTATTGGAGTGGCACAAGGGGATGGAGTAGGCCTATGAACCTGGACCTTGAAGAGAATAGGAAGGATTTTAATGGGCTGTAAAAGTTCTGATTTCAAGGAAAGTTTTGAAAAATTAGGCTGTTAGTGACCCGGAATAGAGGGGGAAAAAGGCTCATTGGGATGAGGTGAATATTTCAGAGGTATATTTTAGGTGGAGCCTACTAAACTATTTGGGACAGTAAAAAACTCAAAAGCCAGAGATCAGATAAATCCTACAGTAAATAAAGCTGTCCTTATGTCCATTGCATTAAGGATTAGCTTCTTGGGCTGGATTCTCAGGTCCATTCCAGTGGCAAAAAGCAGATGGAAAGACACTTGACTGGACATCTGAGGTATCCCAGAATAGAATAAAATCAACCCCTCTTTTATGTTACCCCATCTCTCCTGGTTCCTGCTATAGGGGTGTCAGCTGAGGTAAAGAAGGGTGTCTTTATACCCTGGAAATGCCCAATTGCCATGCTGTTCCCTGCAAACTCCCAGAATCACAGGAGAATAAAAGCGGCTGATGGTCACCTTTGCTCCCATCAAGTCCTGCACTAAACACAGCTCAGCTAATTAGGGGATCTGGGTCCTTAATACAGAACGTAATGTATAGAACAGATTCCCAAGGCAAAAAGAGGTTCCAGCCATGTACCTATTTCAAAATGTGGAAAACAATGCAGGTTACAAACATTAAACAGATAAGTGGTTAGATTCAGAGGGTAACATTTTGGGACAGAGCAGGCTGGGTCGTGACCAAATCCTGGAGAACTTGAATCACAGGACAGATGGAATGAAAATGACCTTTTAGGTCTAAATCCCATCATTCCCCCCTTGTAACATTTTACATGTAACTTGAAAGTCAAACTAAGGAGATTTTTCCATTCTCTTTGGCTTAAGCTCTGGAAAGCAAAGAGAAATTCAACACTATTGGGATCAGTATGTCCATCTGGGTTTGATTAGACCAAAATGTTATCCATTTCAGTTTTGACTATCCCTACTCAGTGTAAGGCTTCCAGTCTCACTCAGCTACAGTCAATATTCCATTGATTCTTGCTTTTCATAGTGCCGTCTCACTATCCTTGGTGTTAAATCTATTGATGTCAAAGGCATTACACTATGATGAATTTGACTCCCTGAGCAATTGTGACCTTCTTTACATCATTAAAAAGGAGAGATGGGCACCAATATGTCATTATCACTGTTTGATTTTGTAAAGTACAATTCCCATACCATGATGTTTTACTACCATATCACTGATGAGGCACGGTTAAGAAATGAAAAAGTGTGTCTTTAGTGTTATTTTGAAATGAGAACTAGCTAAGTGTATATCCCTTGAAGAACAATGATTTCCCCAATTCTTTCCAAAAAGAGGAGTTAAATTGGATACAGATATGACATTAAGAAAAGTGAGAAATGGAGAAACAAATCATGAATGAAGTATAAAGGCTTAATTGACATATAAACATTGATCAAGATCAAGATCATTTTCAGTCTTTCATCTTGCCTCTCCATTGGTATTACCAAATGTCACTACCTTTCTCCCTCATTCTGACCCTATGTTTAGACCTATAAGACTGATATTATGTGCAGCAGAAGTTCTAAAGTTAGACAAAGATTAAAATATGCAGCATGGATATTAATAAATAGCATGGGTATTAATACATGGATTTTTTTCAGCCAGTATTAAGAAAAGCTCTTCACAATTTTTACCTACATATCTTTTGAAGGTTGTATTGTATATCCAGTTTCAACAGTATCAGATCAGATGCTCTGCTCTGCTGATAGGCCTCAAAAAAGTTTAACGTATCCATGATTATTTAATTGACCTTAACTGATTCTTATTAATTTTCCTGATTTGGGTAAAGCTTAACTCAGTTTAAGCTGAAAGTCTACTTGCATGGCAGTATTGGATATAGGAATGCTAGTGGTAACGTGAGGTCCTTGGTTTGTGTGTAGGCATGTCATTACACAGAATGCTTTCAATTGATAACTATTTTTTAGAAGCACTGATACCTAATTTCTGAGAACAAACTGAAAAGTTTAGATCACATTTTTTTCTGTATTTCTCAATATAGAAAGCATATTTTGAATTTTAAAAAAGGAGCCCAAGAATCTGACAAAACACTAGTCAATTCAATCCTAATGCTTAATAATTTAATTTTTGGTTCTATTTGAGCATTGAAAATTGAAAGTTTGGCCAAAAACCTAAAACATTTTATGTTGAAATGTCATTGACATTCCAGAATTCAAACTTTTGCTTTGGTTTGTGGACCTGAATTAAAATGTTCTGTTTTGGCTTGGTTTGACATTAATCTACATCCTGTGTTGACTCATGGAAGATGTTGTTCTGATTACTCATGTCCCCATTTTCCTTTATGGGCCAGGCTCTTCAGCTGGACTACACCTTCTAGGATGCACTGTAGCCATGGAACTCCTATGATGTATGTAATGACTCAGTGAGAGGGGAAGTCATGGTGCATCATGGGAGATAAATCCGGCCTGGGAACTTAGCTGAAAAAGGAGAATGGGGGTATAAGTCACCCAAGTTACAGCTTCCATAAGACACTGCATTGGCAGTTCCCAATTGAAGGTTTCAGGTGGTTGTTTTTTTCATTGCAAAAATCAAAATATTTTGCAGAAAAATAACCATTATCTGATCAGTTCTAATACTTATTTCACCAATAAAGTGACATATCTCTGATTATGCCTTATGGCAGAAGGAAAGAACCATGCTCACTTCCAAAGTTACTACATATTAATATGTAATGCACACTAAAAATATTTACATATATTTCCAGTTATCCAAACAGTGAAGGCTGAAATCTAACATTAAAGCTAATAGCACTAACAGACAACAAGGATTCTCTGTTAATGAAGTACAATGCCTTAATGATAAAGTTCCAAACTGAATTTAGTATTTGTATCTCTTTATATAGTTATCTATACAGGACCAGAACTAAGACAAGGTATTTTTCAAAGCTAAATTTGTTGTAACAAATAAAAGCATAATTAACTATGCTATTTTTTAAATCGCTGTGTAAAAAAAATAAATCACTAGTTATCTAAACCACAGAGAAATTTAACCTATTGTTTGTTGTATTTCAATGCTAAAATCTACATATTCCATTTATCCCAGTCCCTGACGGAAAACAAATTCTGAATCAAGAGCTACTAGCTGAACCTTAATCAAGACAAGATAGAAATGAGGTTGTGGAAGGAGGGGAATGTTTTGAGGCACTAACCAATGACATATCACCTTCAGCAGAGGCATCTGGCCTACCAACATCAACGCTAAGGATTCTTCTGAACTCCTCACTTACACTAGTGACCCCATTAACAGTAGCAGCAGATGATTAAGAGCTTATTTCTCATCCTAATAGGTGCAGATTGGGCCTCAGTGATCCAGCAAAACCCATAACCATGGAAGAAACTCCAGTCCTAGTTGGTAGTAATACAACTTGCATCAGTCCATCTACTAACCATCACTGATCCTGTGAAGCTCCTGCCAGGGCCAGAGCAGGGGGAAGGAAGAGTGAGCTCCTGCCAGAGCTGGGGTGAGGGGGTAGAGGGAGGGAAAAGCAAGCTCCTCCCTGGACAGGAGAGGGGCACAGAACATGCCTCCTCCAAAAGGTGTCACAGTTAAATTTCTGCACTTGCCCCTGGGTTCAAGGTTATAGATTTGAACATGTGAGACAGTTGCAATTAGCAGGAGTGATAGAAATTTCAAAAAAGGTGAAAGTAGGGGGAGCGGATGTCAGATTCAAACAAAAATGGCCATAACCGTACCTTTGTCAGGTCAAAAATGCAAGACCATAGCTTTCTAACAACAATGGGGTATTAGAAAGCAAAGCAAAACAAACAGCTGGATGACCTAGTAAACTGGAGTCATAGAAATAGGATGAAGTTTAATAGTGGAAAGTGCAAGGTCATGCACTTAGGGATAAATAACAAGAACTTTTGCTATAAGCTGGGGATGCATCAGTTGGAAGTGACAGAGGAGGAGAAGGACATGGGCGTATTGGTTGATCACAAGATGATTATGAGCCGCCAATGTGATGTGGTCATGAAAAAAGCTAATGCGGTCCTACGATGCATCAGGCAAGATATTTCCAGAAAAGATAGGGAGGTGTACAAGGCACTAGTGATACCTCATCTGTAATACTGTGTGAAGTTCTGGTTTCCCATGTTTTAAGAATGATGAATTCAAACTGGAACAGGTGCAGAGAAGGGCTACTAGGGTGAACCGAGAAATGGAAAACCTGCCTTATGAAAGGAGACTCAAAGAGCTTGGCTTGTTTAGCCTAACAAAAGAAGGGTGAGGGGAGAAATGATTGCTCTCTATAAATACATCAAAGGGATAAATACCAAGGAGGGAGAGGAGATATTTAAGTTCAGCACCGATGTGGACAAAAAAACAAATGGATATAAACTGGCCATCAAGAAGTTTAGACTTGAAATTTGACAAAGGTTTCTAACCATCAGGGGAGTGAAGTTCTGGAACAGCCTTCCATGGGAATCAGTGGGGGCGAGAAACCTAGCTGGCTTCAAGACTGATCTTGATAAGTTTATGGAAGGGATGGTATGAAGGGCTAGCCTAATTTGGTAATTGGCTGATTTTAGATTACTAGCGGTAAATATGCTCAATGGCCTGTGATGGGATGTTAGATGGGGTGGGTTCTGAGTTACTACAAATAATTATTTCTGGGTGTCTGGCTGGTGAGTCTTGCCCACATGCTCAAGGTTTAACTGATTGCCATATTGGGGTCGGGGAGGAATTTTACGCCAGGGCAAATTGGCTTAGGCCGTGGGGGTTTTTCGCTTTCCTCTGTAGCATGGGGCACGGCCACTTGCTGGTGGATTGTCTGTACCTTGAAGTCTTTAAACCATGATTTGAGGACTTCAGTAACTCATTCTTAGGTTAGGGGTCTATTACAGGAGTGGGTGGGTGAGGATCTGTGGCCTGCCTTGTACAGGAGTGCAGACTAAATGATCATAATCATCCCTTCTGACCTTATAGTCTGAGTCTATGAGGTGTTTTTGGAATAGTTTCTGGAATGGTGTTTCGTAAATACATTGCAATACAAACATAAAGTATCACATTGTGAATTTTTAGTGTAATATTAGGGACGCAGTGGCAACATTAGGGAAGATGTATTTCTACTGCCAAACTATTTTAATAATATTCATTATTTATTACCTGTATTGTGGTGGCACCTATGGGTCCCAATGTTGATCAGGGCTAGGAACTGTACAAACACAGAACAAAAAGTGGGTTCTCATTCCAAACCTCTTATAGTCTTAGTCAGACAGTAGACAATGGATACAACAACGAGCTGGGAGAACCCAAGGTAACAATGAAACAGGGCCACTGAATACCAGTTGTATTATTGTATTCTTAGTTATTTAGGACCAGATTGTGAATTCCTTACACTGTATAACAACTTACTTCTCAGATAGTACCATTGATTTCCATAGGGACATATGAGTATTAAGGTAGTATGCAAGGTAAGGAGTTCACCGACTAACCCTTTAGTGGGGACTGACAATGCCCTTGGCATTTTAAATTATTTTGTATGCATGTGTATTAGATTTAAGCTACCTGAGGAAGGAACCATATAGCCTTTATTGTTTTCAGTCACTTACAGTGCATCAGAGGCTGACATTTATCTGCAGAGATGAAGATGCATTTTCTAATGTTTGAACCACAGGAAAGGGAGTCAAAAGATCTGGGTTCTGGTCCAGGTTCTCCCACAGTCATTCTATATGAATAGGGCCAACTCATTTTAGGGCTCTGTGCCTTAATTCCCCTGTCTGTAAAATGGGGATAATAATTACCACTTGCAGGAGGCTCTCTGAGTACCAGGAACTTGCAACTCTGAACCTTTTTTTAATTTTATTTTTAGTTGGGGCTAAGATGAATTACTGACTTTATTTGTAAAACACAGTGTTGTATTTAACCATGCTCTCAGTATTTGCACTGAACAGTCTGATCCCGTAGTGGAAGAATCTAGTGTAAGAAGGTAATTAATTCAAAATAGTGGTGTGGAATAGGCTAAGAGAATGAAATAATAAGAATTAGTGGTTAGTCTCAAGAAATAGTGACTTTTATCAGCAAAAAGGAACTTTGACTTTCTTTTGGTGTCTTGGTGATTATTCTAGGATAGCACTTCAGCTGTTGACATGTTTCCTCTGTATAGCAATACTTCATATAGGGCCCATTTGTATTCCTTGCCTACCCTAAACTCTCATTGAAGGTGCCATTTGCTAAATGCAATCTAGTAGGTTAAAAAATGGAGTTTTGCCAGTGACTTCAGTGGGGGCGGTAGTTTAAGTGTTTCATGTTGGGCCAAATGTTTGTGTGAGTGTGGAATTACATGCCCACTTACATGTCTCTACTGTGTGCACTAACCCTGACTTGTGCATGTGGGAATACGTGCACCAATATGCACATTAGAATGAGTGCATGTATGTGTGCGCAAGTGAAGGAAGCACAAAGTGTACATGTAGTATAGACTCTTGCTGTTTAAAAATCTGACCTTCAGCTTCTTAATAAACAGTTCAGTAAACCTCATTAAAGGAAATAAATATGGTGAAAAGGATGCTTTTAAGGCCAACAAAAACTCTGTCAGTGAATATTAACTTTCTTTTCCCTAGCTTACTCAAATATACAAGGTGAATGATCTATTTGCATGATACATGGTTGTACTATTGGCTTCCAGCTAGTGAATTTGATTACAAGGCCAGTCTACAATATTTATGACAAACGCTGACTGGGCCACTCACATGACACTGATTATTGTGCTTAATAACAGGACATTTAAAACCTATTTCATTGTGCTTCTGATATCAATTACAGGATTTAAAATATAATGAATTCAACACTATTGTTGAGCCATCAAAAACCATGAACTGAATTGAAACAGAATGAGTCTACTTTGAAACATGGACAATTATGACAGCTTGCTTCTTGTTTCTTAAATAACACACTTTCAGGACATTATTTTATGACATCATTTCCCATGATAGTGTTTGTTCTAAGGCTGACTGGTAAAGAATCCTGAAATGTTCTCTGCTCAGCTGATTACATGAATAGTGCATTGAAGCTAACGGGCTAAATGGAGCAGAGGGAAAATAGAACTTGGGGCTAGAATAGATAGATTTTGATTTTGATTTCCATTCCTCTTTTTCTCCTAAAAAAAAAAACAAAAAACAAAAAACCCAAGAAAAAGTTTTGAAGAAAACAATTTCAAATGCCTATCAGAGAACTCATTCCACCCCATCCGGTGAAAATCAATAAATTCCCCCTTACAAACCCAGTGGTTTGAAAACAAAGCAAGAAAATAAAAGTGTTGGGCGCATTCTTCACAACACAAGCCAGATTGCTAGCTGGTGTAAAATGACATAATTTCTTTGGAGTCAGTAAAACTACACCAATTTACATGAAGTAAGCATCCAGCCTAATGAGAAGAGTAATGAGTCAAGTAAGCCATATATGTTAATATCCAGCAAAGTACGTTTCACTCTTTTCAGGTTTTGGAAATACTTGTATTGTGGTCCTATGACTAGTTGAGCTTTGAAATTCCTAGAGCAATTATATCAGAAGAATCTCAAAGAGCATGAAAAAGAAGATATTTAAGGCCCTTTCTCTCCTTTTCACCTTGCACTGAAGGACTATTTCCACACAAATTGTAATTGACCAGATAAAGCATAAAATGAAGAGTGTGTCATTTAAAATACACCTACCCTGGAGATAGAAATAAATCTTTCATTCATGCTTCAAACTCTTTGCAATCCATTCCCCCCCCCCCCCCCACCACCACTTTTATTTATATACAAAAAGAAATAGTCGCTCTTACTAATGAATAAGGCTCTTATGTAAGTCACTTTTTATAGCATTTTTTTAATCTGGCAAACGTGAATAAGGCTGTAAAGTCCAGCAGGGATCCAACAGCAACCTCATGCAGATAAAATTGCTTTATGAGGTAACAGTGCAGCATGATCCTTTTATTACCTCTACATCTACAAATGGTTACAACATTAAATGACATTTTAAAAGAGGAGAGGGAACAGCTATCTTTGAAAGTAGCATAAAGACAGTATGATAAACCTCCAGGCACCCTCGCCTCACCTCACCCTCACCTGAGCCCTTCAGATTAAATCCTAAGTGACACTTGTATTCCCAAACTTCATAAAAACAGAGTTAAAATTGGTTATACACTGATATACCTTTAAATATGACTCTACTCTGAAAACTGATTGTTCAAAAGGCACCATTAGACTTGCTATCAATACCAGGCGTATCTGGCAGAACACACTTGTGATTCTGCTGAATGCATTAGGTACATCACAATATTGCACAGCACATATTAACGTGGAGGGTGAACAACAAAGCAGCAGCAGATGTGGAGCACATGCAAAAAAAAAGATCACTGCACCATATTACATTGTTACTGACCTTTTTTTCCTTCACTTGATATATACAGTCATAGCCATCCTCCTAAATGAAAGCACGTTTGAATTCATAACAGCAACACAGGATGGTTGTCTTTTTTAAAAAAAAAAAAAAAAAAAAAAAAAAGCCCCGAAGTCATTAGTAAAAATTATTTTCTTTTTCACATCACATGGAGTTTCAGGTCTCCAAAAGTAGTTGTTAAAGGGGTGATAATGAGATGGGTTGGTTCTAGCCTAATCCCTCTGGAACTTAGTCCAACGCTATTTTAAATTTTTATCGACAATCTCTAGATGATGATATAGAATCTTTGGCAGTAAAGTTTGCACATGATACAAAGATTGGTGGGGTAGTAAATAATGAGGACAGGTTATTGTAACGGAGTGATCTAAATCACCTAGTAAAATGGTCACAAGACAACAAAATGTGATTTTTATAAAGCCAAATGTAGGGTAATACATCTGGGAACCAAGAATGCAGGATGGAAGATTCTGCCTTGGAAATCAGTGACTCAGAGAAGGGCTTAAAGGTCATCTTAGATAACCATATTGACATGAGCTCTCGGAGCACTGCTGTGGCAAAAATTACTAATAAATCTTGGTATTAACAAAAAGGGTAATATCAAGTAGAAGTAGGGAAGTGATCTTGCCTCTGTACACAGCATTGGTCAGATGACTACTAGAATGCTGTGTCCAGTTCTGGTGGCCACACTTCAGGAAGAAGGTAGAAAGACTGAATTCAAAGGAACTCAAAACATAGTCCAGGAATTGGAAAACAAGCCTTACAATGTGAGGCTTCCGGAGCTCAGTTTATTCAGTTAACTGAAGAAAAGGTTGAGAGGTGGTCTGATCACTGCGTACAGGTACTTCCATGTGGACAAGGTATCTGATAGTGCGGGGGCTTTTCAACCTTGCTGATAAAGGCATAACAAGAGCCAGTGGCTGGAAGGTGAAGCTAGAAAAATTCAACTTTGAAATAACCTGTTATTTCCTAGCAGTGAAGGTAATTAAACATTGGAATAGCTTACCGGGGGAGGTGTGAACTCACCATCACCTGTAGTCTTTAAAACAAGAGTAGATATCTTTCTAAATGCTATGCTTTAATCCAATTTCTGGGATAAAGTCTGTTGCCTCTGTGCACCAAGAGGTAAAGAGGGAATGTCAGGTTGGATGATCCTGGTTTCCCTTTTGGCCTTGGAATCTGTGAATTTGTGACTCTCCCATATATTCCTTTCCTTCATGGTTCCTGGGGGAGAATAGGATTGCCTACATTGACCTCAACATGATCATAACACTTGCAGAGCTGCATTAAGAAAATACTGTAATCAAATCTTATGCTTCAGGGCTTCACCCAGTCACCTGTACGGGTCAGGAAGGAATTTTTCCTCTTACACACAATTGAAATAACAGAGATAGGCCACAGTTGAGATGGGACACCAGACAGGATGGATCAGTGCTCTGAGTTGGTACAGAGAATCCTCTTCCTTACATGCATGGCTGGTAGATTTTGCTCATGTGCTCAGGGCCAAATTGATCTACAGATCTGGGATCAGGAGGGAATTTTCCCTCTAGGTCAGATTGCTAGGAATCCTGGAGATGGGATGGGCATTGCCTTCTTCTGGGGCATGGATCACCTACTAGGATCATCTGGGGATCTCTCACCTAATTTGTTGCTATTGCAGGAGCATCAGGTATTCGTAGCACCATGGTGTCTTCTGTTCTCTGCCTGTGGCATACAACAGTTTAGTAGGTTAGTTGTCTGAGGACTGAATTGCCTTAGTCTAGCTAAAATCATTGGGCTCAGTATAGGATATCAGGGAGAAATTTAATAGCTTATGATATACTGGAAGTCAGACTTGATGATCCAATCATTCCTTCTGGCCTTAAACTCTGTAAAATCTATGAAAACACATGTCCCAGTCTGTAATGACCCTTAATCCAAACTGACAACTCATGCAAATTAAGCCATAAACAAGCCCTGCTGGTTTCTCTTTGCATTTGTAGATGGATAACCTAGTATAACCTTTAATTTTGCCATAAGCCAATTTTGTTTTCAGCAGAAAAGTAATATGATCTTATTAATAATGAGCCATCTAGCAGGACACTGGTCATCAAAACACTTTCCTCATCTCTTGGCTAAAAATCTGCTGATGTTTTTAGATTCTGTGAATTGCCACTGTGGAAGGGTAGGATGTCCACTGAGTTTTAGTTGGCTTGCAAACTGCACTGTTTGTTCCAAATCTGTCATCATAAAGTTGAAATCCATCCTTGACATTAATTTGTAGAAACAGCAGGTCACCCAAGGAGCGAAATATTTCTTCCTGAAAAGCAGGACAGTTTGGTTTTATGAGTCAAGCCTTTTAAGGGCTCTTTGCCGTCCTTACGCCATGGCTGTCGGTGGGATTTGTCTTCTCTGTGGACAAAACTACGTATTTAATGCAGTTTTTCTAGAATGTGTTTTGTTTAATGTAAATTAATCGACCAAGGGTCATTTTTATTTAAAGCAGGGATGGGCAAGTCAGTGAAGATCGATATTTTTTTACTTTCATGAACTCTTAAAACTTCAGCCAAACTTGTGGCAATTCACAGGATCTAAGAACTTCAGTAGATTTATAGCCAGGAGAGGAGCAAAACATTTTGATGACCAGTATCTTGCTAAGTGGCTCATTCTTAATAACAGCATATTACATTTTTGCTGCAAACAAAGCATACAAATTTATTGAAACATCCCCCGTCTTAATCCCCCCCACCATGAATGAAAAAGTCTTTTCTGAGAATGAAAGTCAGGTAAAAACATATTTTACATATAGAACATATAGAAGCCCATGTTAAATAATCTAAAAAAATAAGAGAGAATTTTATGATATTGTTTTATCTGGGAATATATATTACCCAGACTAGTGATCAATTTCCTTAGAGATGGTTCTGCTGCAGGACTGCAGTGAAAAGTAATATATTACCGTGGAGAAGGAGGGATTAAGCTGTAACTATTTTAAGACTATTCTGTGGGCCTCAGTTTACCTACTTGATATTCTTTTATCTGACTATGTGGAGCTGAATAAAAAGGACTGTAAGGAAGAGAAAGCAGGAAATGAAACAATGGCTAATGATAAGACACCTATGACTATTTCAGGGAGGTTAAGAGATCAATGGCTGGGCCATTAATTGGGAAGATGCTATTTTTAGGTGCCCACCAAAGTTACACAGCTGAGGGCCTAAAATCGAAAGGACACTAAACAGTTAAAAACTCTCTCTAGAGAGGGAGGAGGTTTGTCTATCATGGCTGTTCTCAGACGACAGACAGACTTAGACATAGGCTCTGAGGGATGGATCTGAGGCAGCTGGGGTTGCCCTAGCTTTGAGGGAAATAATCAGCTTTGATTAGAACCAGGCATGTGGGCCTTTTGTAGTTTTAAACCTTTTCTCTGATTGCCGTGTACTTTTGGGTAAATAAACGATACATTTGTTTTTGAAGAAGTTAGTACTGAGTCATTATAATCAGCCACAGGTCACACACTCCCAGAGAGAAGTTTCTTGTCAAATACAGTCGGGCCTGCTGGGTAAACACATTTGAGAAACAAGGAGGTTGCAACCCAGAGCTGTAGCCTAAGATTAGTGGAACCAGGTAGTTCCACTGTTGAGAGAGATGAATAAAGCGAAGCCTGGCACCCGAGGGATGCACTTGAGAGGAACTGAAAAGGGATCTAAGGCAAAGCTTGTTTGTAACTGTGACGGCTACACATAGAATTTATTGAAACAATGCACTATGGATCTTACCCTTTGAGATGTTAAGCAACTCCTGAGATGGAGAGTATCCTGCACTCTCATTGACTTCAGCACCTTGCAGCATTGAGCCCCCAAATACTCCTACGCAGATCCCTGGCGAGTATAAATTGTCACAGTGCCATTGAAACCAATTGAGCTATGACAATCTACAGCCACTGAGAATCTGCCCCTCAGTGCCATGATGGAAGATTAACTACATACCAACAAGCAATATTAACACCAATAGTAAGGGCTCTTAATACTAATAGAGCAAATGTACAGTATGTTAACTAGACAGCAGCTGTCTGTTTGCAGGAATGGATTATCCCCCTTTCCTTCAAGTTTTAATGGTGGTCATCTAAATATATTTAATTTACTTTCTCTTCTTTTGCAAACAGACATAATCTCCTCTCTCCCCACCCTCCTTTAGTTCTGTAGATTCAAAATCTTAGTGTTCTAAGATTTTGGCACAAAATGGATACAATTTCATTATTTCCACAATCCTAGGCCAAAATCTTGTGAAAGTGACTATTCTCACAAGATTTGGCCCATGTCCAAATTTAAATAGAAAAATAGATTAAATTTTGACTGAGAACCAAAATAAATGTCTATTCTGGGGATTTAAATCAATCTTCTCTCAGAAAAGAAAGGTGGGGCATCAGAGAGGAGGTTCCAATTTTGGCTAAGCTCTAAGGACTATGACAGTGCAATTCTATACACATCCATGTCCTTAAAAAGAATGAGGAAAGAGTTAAAACCAACATAATACATTCTAAGAATTGTAACAAAATTTGTCTTTGAAACTAACCAAATCATCAAAAGTTGGAACAAAGTTCAAGGTTTTCAGTAAATATTAAAATAATCCATCTATTTGTATAAAAAATCTATATGTAAATAACTCTTGCACATTAAAAGAGACTAGGTGAAACACAGTTAAAACTATGAACATAAACAATGCCTTATCCTGGCGATACTAATAAGGGAGGTTACAAGCCCTGTATCTCTCATATTAATGAGTTTTAAATAGGATGCAACTGATGGAAAAATGTCAGTAATAATAAGCCTACATATGAGTTGGCTAAATACGTCCAATGCCATATGAAGCCTTATGCCTTGTTGATTTGGGGAATTTGGGAAACATTCTATTTCTAATTATACCATTGTCTTCTTTCTCTTTATTATTAAAGTAATTCCCAATCAGGATTGGGATCCTGTTTTACCAGGCACAGCACAAACACAAAATTAAACTGTTCCTGCCCCAAAAAGTTTACACTAACAACTGCTCTGAAAACATTAAATATGGGAATGACAGTTCAGGCATGCATACATACCACAATGGATTTTTACCTTGCTAATACAGCAATGTGACTATAGTGACCTCAAATTGCAGTACATCCCAGCATTTCTTTGAAGGTTGAAAAATACTTAAGGAGTGTTTTGTTTCCCTTGTAAATGTTCTAAAAAGCTAGTTTGGTTCAAAAGTAAAGACATTAATTTATCACAAAGACAAAAGAATGACTATATATATGGAGCTACTGTTGTACTAATTTTCTCTTTTCACTAGAAAAGAAATCCATCATCTTAACTAATAAATTAAATTCATTTGTTAGAGGGGGAAAAAAGAGGCAAAAGTCAATTGCCTGCTTCATTATCACATAATAATCTCAACCTTGGATATTTAAATGATCCTTTTGTGAAAGAGTCCATTATGGAAAATGGAAGCTTCTGTGTAATTTATGTTAAGTTATTGAATTTAAATAAGACTTGATCAAAGCCTGCTGACGTCAGTTGGGGTCTTTCTATTGATTTTAGCAGACATTAGATCAGGCTTCCCAAACCAGTGGAAAAAACAAAACAAAAGAATTCAAAAGTCTTCTGCATTTTTAAGTAATCAGTACCAAAGTGCTATAAATATTAATAAATTCATGACATTATTGTTAGAGATTTGTACTGCTTAGAGTAACTTATAATACCAGGACATTATTTATACCCAGAGTTTGTTGAAAAACTGACCTTTTAAATTATTCAACTAAGTCAGATGTATTCATACAGTGGAAAGTATTTTGTCTATAACATAATGTATCTAGAGGTGGGCCTTAAAGTACAGAGAAAGTTTGAAACTAGGATTTTGGTTCAGGCCCGTTCTTGGTTTTATTCAAAATAAGACAAATCTTTTGACCAAGTTTTTATAAGAAGCCTTAAAGGAATCAGGTAACCAACACTCATTGAATCTCAGCCTTTGTCTTTTTAGAGCTTGTAGATATACCACCTCAGGTTATGTGCTTCTTAGCTAAGGATATGGCATGGCATGTTGGGACCTGTCAGTACTGGGGTTAGAAACCTCCAAGAAAAACATAGGGTTCTTCAGGAAGGACGTGGTATTGATTACTTATTCAGTAGGTGGCATTCTTCGATCCAAGTATCTACTTGGAATTCCCTAACAAAGTGAATTGCATTCTTCCAAGGTACATGAGAGCAGTGTATGAGAGCAAAGATTTCTTCATGGGTTCCTCATTGATCATTCAGCGGATGACTGCAGAAAGGCATGGAGGACCCACTGCCAAACTCAGCAGAACCCTGGAGATCAGTCAGAGACCAGGGCAAACCATGTACATTGAAATGCAGCTTTCCTTATCAAAAGGTTCTTTATATGATGGTCAAATCTCAAAAGATTAGGAGCTTGGATGTCCATCTGAATCTATTGTCTGTTAAATTGGTTTTGAATCTTGTAAGAACAGGCCTTCTGTTCAGATTTATGGCCCTTTTATTTCCAACCCTACTTGAAAATACTTATGAGAACATCTTTGTGTGGAATTTCAGCACTTCCACTTTCATTCCCAGGAAACCAGAAATGGAAAAATAGTTAACCAAACACTGCAGAATCTTATGAAATGTTTAAGTATGACTCTAAAAATAGGAAAAGACTACAGAGGGAAGGGTTCTTGATTTACACGAATCAGTTTTCCCATTTCTAGACATTGTGGGCCAGACCCAATAAGTATAAATTGTCATAGATCTGTTTACCACAATGGAGTGATGATCATTTACACCCACTGAAGATATGATCTTTGGCTTTATAAATCCATAGGATTGCATCAGATGGTGTAGTGAGATGGCAAAGTAACTACTGTAAGTTGTAATAATAATATAATAATGATTTAAGACTTTTCTGGTAAGATGATAATGTCCTAGTTTCTCTACAGGAATGTAGGAACCTGTTGAGAGTTACATGCTACTGTATTAGAACAAATTTGTGCAGGATGCCAGTTTCTGTACTTGTGATTCTTGATGAATTAAAATCTTGATTTGTAAGGGTTATGAGCACACACAACTCTAACTGGAGATAACGGGAGCTGCAGGTACTCTATACCACCAAAACCGGCCCTAAATATATTAGTCTCACTCATCCAAGATCCTTGTTGATGGAGTGCTATTGCTGCTCTAGAAATTAGTGCACCAAATATGTGACCTCTAGACTGCTTAGCAGAAAATTTCAACTGCCAACTTTTCCAGGCTTTCCCATTACAAAGGTGTCTGTTAATTTTTTTGACTAAAAACTCTTTGTAGCATTTCTACTTTTCCCATTGTGAAGCTGTTATTAATGGAAGAGACTGGTTCTGTGCAGACAGACTTACCAGTTAACAAATCTGTGAAATACAATAGCATCAGAAGGGAAAGAAAGCCAGTTAGCATAGTGTGGTGAGCACCTACTGAAACTTAATACTTCTCCACAGTTTTGCTAACTAGAAGCAGCTGACACTTCAGCAGTTCTCCTTTGTGCTGGGAACTCAGTTGCCTTTGAGCTCAGTTACCTAGGAACCCAATGAGCTTCTCTGGGCCCAATAAATCCTCGCTAAGTTACTGTGCTCCCTGATTGGTCAGAGGAGCCAACAGATGGCTTTATTTAAGCCCTATAGCAACCGCAGCATGTTGGCTGTTCAATGCATTCCATGCCCTTAGCTGTCCCACACCTGCTTCCCATCCAACCTTTACTCTATCCCTTGCCTGCTCCGTTCCAGCCCTAGTCCCTGCCTACCTCTGAACTCCTGATTCCCAAGTCCTGGCTCTGACCATTGACTAGTCTCCTGACCACAACTCCAGCACTGCCATTTGATTGTGTTCTGGCTCCTGACTCCTGGTTCCAACCATTGGCTTCCTCCTCACCACAACTCTGGTTCTGCCACCTGACTGTGCTTCAACTACTAGGCCAGATTTCTGCTCCAACCACTAGGTGACACTGCCCACATCTCAATATGTCATGGTTTGAGCAGCCCAGTAGAAGATTAGAGGGGACTTCCCCCCACAGTGTGGAACACCCCTCCGGTCCCAGCAGAAGCCCAACCCACCTTCTCAAACATTGTCAGGGTCCTGCAGGAACTGCAGACTCAGGTCATCGCACTGCATGACCAGAATGTAGCCCTCCAGGCCCAGTTACAAGCTTGGGTAGCATCTTCTGTCCCCCATGTCTTGCATTAACTATCCATAAGCCCAAACGGCTCCTACCCAAAATGTTCAACAAGGACTGTGCCAAGTTTCATGGGTTCCTTAAACAATGTCACCTCCATTGGCGGCCAGTCATACCCCACGGATAAGTTCAGAGTGGAATTAGAACTTAGCCTGCTCATTGGAGGGGCCCTGAAGTGGGTGTCCCTGCTCTTGGAAGGGTCCAGTCCACAAGAGCTTTTTATGGGCAATGGTAAACACCAACAAAAGGAGCCATCAACAGGCATTGGGGTTGTGTCTGTATTGTGAGATGCCTGTGCACATTGCAGCAGGGTGCTCAGCTAAGATCCGGTCCACCCCTCTGTCAGGAAATGCCAGAGCCCAGCCCAGGTAGGGAAGCTAGGATTCAGTCAGTGCACCACTCAGTGAATCATGTTGCTGCCTATCCACCGGAATTTTGGCACCCCTTAAAGAGAACACTACCCCTCTGTGTCTCCCTCTTCAATACCAGCATTCTGCCATGCCAGACGTCTATTTAGAAGCATTGGTCAACTCAGGCACCTCTGGCAATTTCTTTGAACAGAACTTGGTTAAGAGGCATCAAACTCCTATCCTCCACAAGGACTTCACTGAGCTTCTTGAGGCTATCAGTGGGCCACTCCTCTTTAGGCCCCATCATGCATCAGACAGCCCCTTGGAAGGTCATTACTATTGGTGGTCACCAAGAGATCTTGCAGTTCTGAGTCATTTGTTCTCCACATTCACTGCTCATCCTGGGCATCCCCTGACTCCTCACTCATGATCCCCAAATTAGCTAATGCTCAAAATCTATAATCTTCTGTTCCCTGCAGTACTGAAAAGCATCCCTTCCCACATCTCATCAATGGCGGCAGGTTTCATTTTGCAGCACACTCTAGCCCCCAAAATATCTAGAGTTGCAAACCAAAGTTTCATGAGTGGTTCCCAGAATTCCTGCCAAGAACCTAAAATATGCCAAGATATTTGACAAACAGAAGGTGGATACTCTACCTCCTCACTGCACTTACAATAGCCAAACTGACCTTCACCCGTTAACAGAGGTCCCTTTTAGACGCACATACACCCTATCCAAACCCGAACTGCAGGGCCTCTAGGAGTACCTTGAGGGAAATCTGAGGTTGAGATTCATCCATCCCTCAGCATTTCCAGTGGGAGCACCTATCTTCATTGTGGCTAACAAGGATGGCTCCCTCTGACCTTGTCTTGATTATCAAGCCCTTAATAAAATCACCATCTGCAATCAATAGCCCCCTTCTTATCATAAATTTATTTATTATTTGGCATATGCAATCCGGTCAAGCCAAGCCACAGCATTCTTATCAATAATGTTTAAGGCATGAAGACCTTAAAAGAAGTTGAGTTATTTTGTAGTCTTGTAAACAAATAACATCAACTAGAGCTTCCTTTACCCGGACACTAATAAATTCCTGCTTCGCAGCAGATAACCCTTCAACATTCAGTTGGAAGACTTTAAGTGCTAGACCTATGACTAGAGAATCATCATCCAGAGCCTGTTTAACCGATTGACTGAGACTCATGGTAATCCTTGAATTCGATCTGCCAGTTGGATCGTCCATTTCTCGAGACCATAGACAAGCTGCAGCTTGGTACTTACAGAGGACATGTCATGAATGCTGGTCCATTGTCCTCCATTCTCATAAATTAACTGCTGGAAAGACTCTGTTTGGCTCAGGTCTTAAATCGATACCTACACAGAGCATACAACCTGGTCAGAATCTGTCAGGGGATTGAATGGGAGATGGCATTTTGAAACAGATGTAGCAATTTTGGATATTTGGTCATGCCGTTTAGTTTACATAATACCCCTGCTATCTTCCAGCATTTTATGAACAATGTCTTTAGAGATATCTTTGACCAATTTGTCATCATCATATTTAGACAATAGTCTCATTTTTTTCAGAGAATCAGAAACTCCATGACCACGATGTGTGCCTTGTTCTTAAAAGGCTTCACAAAAATCAACTTTATGCAAAAAACAGAGAAACACAAATTTTAACAAGGAGGTCATGGAGTTTCTGAGCTATGTCATCTCCCAGGCAGGACTCTCCATGGATCCCTACAAGGTTACAGCCCTCACCGATTGGAAGGTGCCCTCAAATGTATGCAGGGTGCAGTGGTTCCTCAGGTTCACAAATTTTTATCAGTGATTAATCCAAGAATTCTCTAACCTGGCAGTTTCTATAACATAACCCCTCAAGAAGGGGGAGAAGTTCACCTGGTCCACTGACATACAGATGGCTTTCAATCACTTGAAAAAAGCATTTATTTCTGCCCTGGTTTTGACCAATCTGGATCCTACAAAGGCCTTCATAGTCAAAACCAATGCCTCAGAATTTGCAGTAAGCAAATTTGCTGACCCTCACCAATTGCTTCATCCTTATGCCTCTTTCTCTTGGAAACTGACTCCTGTTGAGAGACATTAGGACAAGGAACTACTGGCTATTAGAGCCACCTTTGAGAAATGGAGGCACCTCCTCAAAGGGGCCTGTGTCCCTACCCAAGGCAGGACCAATCACAAGAATTTGGAGCATATACAGACAATGTGATGACTGAACCAACATTAGATTCCTTGGGCCCTTTACATCTCCTAATATGACTTTACAGTTACTTTCTCTCCAGGGACTAAGAACGTGAAGGTGCATGCCTTGTCCCACAGGGACAAGTACCATGAAATGGAGCAGAAAGATCTATCCAATTTCCTTAAATCCTCCTACTTTGTCTGCACTGCAGAACCATCACTGGTCATCTGACAACTGCTATTAACTCCTTGCTGCCAAGCAACCCATTTGGGGCCCCAATCTGCCAACTCTAAGAACCATCAGTGCTTCCTGGGTTCAAAGTTTCATCTACAAGACCTCCTTTATAGCAGAGACTGTCCCTACATTCCCAAAGACAGTTTCTGGCTTCAAATGCTAAGGTTATGCCATGACTTAGTCCTTGTGGGATATTTTGGCCAATTTAAAACCTGGACCCTGATCACTAGGTATTTCTGGTGGCCAACCCTTTGAACTGATGTTAAAAGCTATGTTATGCAAACCTTTGCGCTCATATGAAGAAACCATGAACCAAGCCTGTGGGCCTCCTTCAGCCCCTCCCGACAACTCCCTGTCCTTGGTCCACCCTCCCAATGGACTTTATTGCTAGTTACCGAACTCCTGAGGCACTCAGTTTTTCTGACCATAGTGGACCTTCTGACTAAGATGGCCCATTTTTTTCCTGCTGCATTGTTCTGTCTGCCCATGAAACCACGCAAGCCTTCCCAGAGTGTGTCTTTAGGTACCATGGCATGACGACATGCATCATTTTGGATTGAGGCCCCTAATTTATTTCTCAGTTCTGGCAGAATTTTCTCCACCTTCTTGGCACCAAGCCCCTCAACTCAACAGCCTACTTATCCACAGACAGCTGGTGGAGCCCTTGTGGAGGGGGTACTGGTAGGAACTCAGCTAGCTCTGGGCACAGTTGCCTACCAACCCAATCAGCTCAGCTGGGCCCAATAAACTCTCATTCAGTGCTCCTGAATTGTGCTCTTTGATTAGTCAGAAGAGCCAATAGATCACCATTTAAATCCTGTAGCAACAGCATCACAGTAACTGTTCAATGTGTTCTACACCTGTAACTGCTCCAGACCTGCTTCCTCTCCAGCCTTTGCTCCACCTCTGGTCTGCTCCACTCCAGCCCTAGTTGCTGCCTACCTCTGAACTCCTTATTCCTAACTCCTGGCTCTGACCACTGGTTTATCTCCTGACCACGCCTCTGATTTTGCTCAGATCACTAGACCAAACTCCAGTTCTGCCACTAGGTTGCACTGCCTACACCTCAGTGTGTGACACTTTGAAAGGCAACTTTGGTACATATCTCTACTAACAGAGCTTTCAAAACAGTGACAAAAATATCTAACACACAGGTAGTCTTGAAAGAGTTTACTGCAGATCATCTGTGCTGGAGGAAAAAGAAGGAAAATAAGTTTACTGTCATCTCTGGGTAATTTAGTCATAAGGCATTAAGTGACTTAACAGCTAAGCTCTTAGCTTTCCTTCCTCCATCTCTGCTTTAAAGTATTAAGATTCTTAAAAATAGTAATAGCAATATAATGCTGCATTGGCAGTGCAGCTAGGATTTTATCAAGTTTCAAATTATAAAGATATATTTTCAGAAGTCTAAGATACAACTTAGTGGAAAAATAAATACTTTCGAAGAATGCAATTTAGACTATGAGTTCTTTAGTCCAGGAGAGAATGTTTTTCCCCACAAGTTTGTTACAAATAGGGAGAGATTTGGGGATAGAAGAAAGGAGGACAGGCTGAGTTTAAAAATAAAACAAAATTAGACACTTTATTAATCTATTACCCAGACTACCTTTTGCTGTTAAACAAAAAGAAACAGATTTTGGTATCATCAATAAACATGGCTATTTGGCATGTGCACTAACCCTACTTTTTCAAAGCCTATAATGAATTGGGGCTAAGCTCATTTGAGGTAATGCTATTTGGATTTTCCAGAGAGTTGCAGAGGGATCTGGTCCCAATATTTTCAGATTCATTAGCAGTGACTTCATATCCCAAGATAACTCTTTGGAAGAAAACCAATACACCTGGATTTCACATAGGTTGTAACACAAAGGAAAAATAAGGAAATGCAGAATTAACTATTTCATCGCCAACTCATTCATGTCAGCTAAGGCCTTACAGAGTCAAAGCGACTTCAAGAATTTAAGGTAGCAACTACACTATCCACATTATAGACGGAGGATAGCTTAAAATTATTCTTAATAAATTCCAGCTGGTCGAGAGCTAATGAGAACCATATTAAAAATTTTCAAGCACAAAATCTATTTTGTTTAGTTTTTTTTAAAGAAAAATTAGCCTGATTGCTCATTTTTCTCTCTCGCTTCTGAAATTCAAGCAGTCAGAATCAGAAAAACTACAAATTAAATAGTATGCATGCTGCTCTGTCATAATCTGCAACCAACCAACTTGTTAATGGCATCACTGCATGAAATGTTTTTGTAGCATGGAGCCAGTAGAAGCTGCAGAAGGGATTCAATATAAAATAGTAATCCAAATCTACAAAGCTTTCAGAGCAGGACTACAAAGAAAAACAAATATGACAGTGACCAAAATGTTTGTTTCAATTCAGTGCCATTTGCTAGTGTGTTGCATTTGAAGTCTTCATCTATCATTTATAAATTCCCTTTCAGTAGCTTACTTTAAATTAGTGATACGAGAATAGCCCTTTAATTGCTGAAACATATTGCTTTTCATTTGACACTATTTAATAACCTACTATTCTGGCAGTTGGAGACCCCAACTGCCATCTAACAGAGATACAATATCTGTATTTTAACTTGGTGGGTTTCTACCTAATCTAAAGTTAACCAGGGCAGTTAGTATGATGGACTATCTGAATATGAGCTAAATGAGTACATCTATATAACAGGTAGAATAAGAAATCCTTGGATTAGAAAACAAGGGTTTGATCCTGCAAAATCAGGAGCACCTTGGCCTCAAACTAGCAAAACAATTAGAAACATGTTTAACTTTAAGCACATGTGTAATTCAATTGACTACAAAGTTATGCACAAATAAGTGTTTTGTAGGGCTTAGGTTTAAAAACTGATAAAGAGAACGAAAAATGACCAATAAATCAATGGGCGTTAAATGCCTAGATGCTTTTGAAAATCTTCCTCAGGGTCTATATGCATCTGTAGGCACCTAAATGCCTTTAAAATGTAGGTTTCTCAGGGAGGCTTAGGCTTCTAAGTTCCTAAATCATTTTAGAAAGCTGGACTTAATCATCTTAGACCTTGCAACGCTGGGCAGAGTAATGCCTAAATACATTGAGAAATCTGGCTCTTAGTCTCTGTGTTCCTCAATAAACTGGGGATAATATCACTTCCCTACCTCATAGATGTGTTGTAAGGATAAATACATTAAATATTGTAAAGTGCTCAGTTACTACGCTAATGGGAACAATATAAGTAACTCAGATATATAGATAGATGGGAATTGTTACATTTGTTTAGATTTTGGTAATTAGAGAAAGCCATTCAGTATGTGCCACATTTCCATGAAATGACATAAGGATGTAGAGCCTTCTGTAAAGCCTGCTGAAGTCAGTGAGAGTCTTTTAATTGACCTTGGATAAGGCCCAGAACAATTTCTCATAATTTTTTTCATTGGAAAATACAAAACTGAGTGAATGGAAAAGGTGCTATCAAATTAAACTTTGTGTTGTTTAGCAGCACATGTTCATTCTAAAACATAAGTCATTTATTACAGAATAACACATAGGAAGCAAGTAACAATAAATAGGGTAGTGGGGAGTCTGGGCACTATCTTACTCCATTTATTACATTTGTGGTTTGTTTCTCCTACCTTGCATCAAAATCTGAGCTGGCAAAGATTTAAAAAAAGAAAAAAAATGCCAACAACTCTGGTTAAGTTTTGTGCAAAAATGCATGTGCAATTGTGTACCTTTATTTGACTGTTCAATTTCCACAGCTGTGTATGCATACTAGCAATTGTACATGCATTTTGGGAGGTGCCTAAAACCCTTTGGGGCATGTAATTGTGGTAAATGTATTCACAGATATGACCGTGTGAAACACCTGTAGTATTTGTCACCTTGATCCCAGGTCTCATCCTCATTAGTTGTAAAAAGACATATTTTTACAGGGTTTATGCCAAAAATGAAATATTCTTAAGAAATAGTGAATCCCAATAAAACACAGAAAAACACAGAACCACATATGACAGATGGTCTCCAATTTCAAACAATGAAAGTAAACTGCATATCCATTTATTTACCAATGAAGACTTTTGTGGTGGGCAATCAATCTTTTCATCTGTAAATTCTCAGTTTTGGGATGACAATTTACAATGGCCTTCCTTTAAAGAAGCAAATTGCAGCTGAGTATAATAATATTTTAAGTCAAATATCACTTCTCACCCCAAAAGATCCCCAAACTATTTATATGCACAGGAAACACTTCATCATTGATGTGTGTATTCTTTTTGAGAGAAGCAGGAACACTATAAAACAGCTTAAGTCTTGGTGTGGAAAAGCATATTTAGTCCAATTGAAATTCCAGGGAGAATTGGGGAAGAAAGTAATTATCCTGTTAGAAATTTGGCCAGATTAACAGGTCTAATACCCATCTTCTGGAAAACATGCCCTAATGTCACAAAGAAAGCACTTCCAGAAACACAGTGCACCCTATTACCACACCAGAGCCTTGATTCAGAGCAGAATATGCCACCTATTGATTAATCAACATTACTTCCTGCAGATCTGGGGTTTCCTGGAAGGTCTCAGGAGTGGTTGGTAGTCCATTGCTGCTGATGATGATATTGTCACAATTTTTATCTATGGATACACATATGGCTCTGAAGTCCAAACACTGATGTACAGAATTGGCCATACTGAGGGCTTGGGAAGTCCACATCTGTGATGTTTGATGATGCAGATCTGCAGCACCTTTCATGTGCAGCCTGGAGATGATTTCATTGATCCCACTCAAACCTGTTACATGCTGATCTTGTCAGAGATCGCCAGTGAGTCCTGTTCTGATCCACTTGCTCGAATTCTTTGAGATTGATGCCAGCCCACAGAAGACTACTTTTCAGGTTATCTTTGAAGCACCTATACAGATGACCCTTCTTTCTTTTGCCCTGCTTCAGCTCCCCATTCAAAATATGTTTTGGGAGACGGAGTCTGATGACATGTCCAGTCCACCTAAGTTGTGCTCTCAATAACATTTCCTTAATGCTGGTTATGTTTGCTCTCTCAAGAACCTTAATATTGGTCACTCTATTTTGCCACTGAAAGTTCATTATTGAATGGCGGGAGCACATGTGAAATTGCTCAAGCTGTTTAATATGCCATCTACAAAGAGTCCATGTCTCAGATTCATACAGGAGAGATATTAGAACCACTCCAATATAGATCTTCAATTTGGCAGAGAGATGCATATTGTGTTGGTTAAACACTTTTTTTCAGAGTTGGCCAAGGGCCTGATTAACTTTATTAATTCTGGAGGCAATTTCCTTATCAAAGGAACCATCACCCAAGATGGTGCTGCCCAAATATTTGAACCGATCCACTTTTTTCAGCTGTATGCCTTGGATGAAAATGGCTGGCGCTGGGTCATTGGAAGGAGGTGCTGGTTGGAACAAGACCTCTGTCTTAATGAAACTGATGGTGAGGCCAAAGAGCTGGGGTGCTTCAGAAAACCTGTCAACGATTACCTGAAGGTTGTCGTTTCCATGGACCATCAAGTTGCAGACATCTGCAAAAAGTGCCTTGACAAGAAATCTCTCCAGCATCTTGGTCTTAGCCTTGAGTCTTCGAAGATCAAAGAGGGAGCCATCAAGTTGGTAGTGGATGTATGTCCCCTGATCCAAGTCCCTTGTGATATGAATGAGGACACAGGCAAAGAACAAATTGAATAGCACTGGAGCAAGTATGCAGCCTTTCTTCACTCCATTTGAGATTTCGAATGCATCAAAAGAGTCACTGTTGGAGAGCTCTTGCACTGTCATGTGGTCATGAAACAGACGGGTGATTTGTATGAACGTTCTTGGGCAACCCAGTTTATGTAGAATAGCCCATAGACCTTCTCTATTGACAGTATGGAAAGCTTTGGTCAAGTCGATGAAAACTGCGTACAGGTTCATGTTCTGCTCTCAACATTTTTCCTGGACATGCCTTACGACAAAAATAATGTCTGTAGTGCTACAACCTGTCTGAAACCACATTGCACTTCTGACAGATTCTCCTCAGATACATTTGCAATGAGTCTGTTCAGTAGAATGCAAGCTAATATTTTCCCTACTGTAGAGAGGAGAGAAATGCCTCTATAGTTTCTGCAGTCAGCTTTGCTGCCTTTGTTTTTGTACAGTGAAACAATAATAGCATCTTTGAAGTCTTGTGACATTTGTTCTTCCTCCCAAATACTACTCAGGATGTCATGAAACACTTTGATATCCTTTGGACCTGCTACTTTGTACAATTCTGCTGTCATACCATCCTTTCTGGATGCTTTGCCAGAGTTCAGTTGGTTGATGGCTTTCATGACCTCTTCAAGTGTTGGAGGGAGATCAAGATCCTCTTTGATGGGTTACTTGGGTAATTGATCAAGGACATGCTGAATGAGTGTGGATAGACTATTGAAGTGTTCAGCCCATCTCTGTGTGATTCCCTCCTTGTCTTTGATGAGGGTTGTGTCATCTGCTGACTTCAGGGGAGCTGTGCCAGATTTAAATGGTCCGTAAACTGCTTTGAGAGAGTCAAAGAACATCTTTGCATTGTTCGTATCCACATGATGCTGAACTTCTGCAGCTTTCCTTTCCCACCACTCATCCTGCATTCTCCTCCGTTCAAACTGAGCCTTACACTGTAGGCACTTAAACCTATCTTTCTTTGAGATGGAAGTGAGATCATTCTGCCATTCAACAAATGCTTTCTGCTAGTCACTTAGGAGTCTGGAAATGTCCTCATTCTCATCGAACCAATCCTGGTATACCCTTTTTTTTTGGTCCCAGCACTGATTTAGCTGTCTCAATAATCACATCTTTGAACTGGTTCCATTTTTGTGTTGGGTTGCCAGTGATTGGCAGGCATGAAAAAAGCTTGTCATCAAGTGACTGCTGAAACCACATCTAATAGTCAATGTGCTTGAGATTTGCTATGTTGAAGGCTGTTCTGTTGAGTTGGGGTGTTTGTGCGGCAAGGGGACTAGAGGCAGGTTGAGCGCTGCTCTTACCAATCTGTGGTCTCTCCAGCATTCCACAGCATGCATAGCTCTGGTAAATCTGACATCACAGATGTCAGGTTGGCGGTTGATAACATAGTCGATCAGGTGCCATTGTTTGGTCAGTGGGTGCATCCAAGTCGTTTTGTATTTATCATTTTGCCTAACGATGGTGTTAGTGATGAGCAGACTACGTTCTGCACATTTACCCAAGAGGAGAAGTCCATTGCTGCTCATCTTTCCCACTCCATTTCATCCTATCACACCTCCCCAGTCACTGCTGTCTTTATAATTTATAACATAGCTTTTTTTTCCAGATTGCCTCAGTCTCTAAAGGATTAACATACCGAGGTGTTGTAAATATATTGTAACTGTGTTATCATAGTGTTTGGCATTGTTACAAATGTCTGCTTTTTTATGAATGTTAAAGGAATTCAGTCTGGCTGACTTGCTAGCGTATTGCTCAGAATTACAGTTATAAATTGATCAAATTGTGCTTTTGATTAAACTAATATAAATCCAGCGTTATCCCTGATTTACCACGAGGTTTAGAACAGAATTTTTTCCACTATCTTTACGTTAGTAATATCTATGGTACCTTTCATATAACAGCATGCCTACACTGCACACACAGTGGTACATGGTATATTTAGAATGTACTATCGTAAAAGTATACTTGAAAGATATTTATATTATATGCTATTTTTCCTTTGACAAAATTTTTCTGTGACATCCTGTACCACTGCCTTTTCATTCATCTTTTACTTACAGTTTTAAAGAACATTATTCAAGTTCCCTTTTGACATTTATGATATGCTTTTATCTGTTTCAACAATGTTAATATTCTTTTCAGTATTACCACTGAATGAATTATCTGGTGACTAGGATATACATCAGTAATGTAGTGACTTAGTGAATAGTTTTCATCCCACCTTCTGCAGGAAGTGATCTGAGCCATTTGGCTTATAAATGAGCTGACTTGGGAATTTAGTTTGATTTAATGATCTTTTCCATGTAACTCTGAATACACTCACAAAGGAATCTAGGTTTCATCCATGGTGTTGCAAAGTCTGGTAAATGCATTAGCTAAGGGCAGCGATTAATTCAGCATCCATCTAAATGAAACACACAGGGTGCCATGGGGTATATAGACCACTGCTTGCCTGGTAAACAAGAAATTAATGGAGCAATCACAAGCCAGCACTGATTGGCAGCCTCACGGCAGCTGGGAAAATATAAGAGCTGAGAAGCAGAGAGAAGGGGCAACTGGCAGAGGAGCAAATAGGCTGAAGAAGGAAAGTCCTGCTAGCAAGCTAGTGCGAAACTGCCGAGAGACAACACTGCAGAGAAGGGATGACCAGACCTGCAGGCTGGAGAAGCCTACAGAACCTAGGAAGGTAGGAATCAGCTCAGGGCAAAGCAGGAGGAGTTGCTGAGGCTTGATTCCATCTGCATTGTTTAAGGGCCCTGAGCTGGAACCTAAAGGAGTGGGTGGGTCTGGGTTCCCTTTCTGATCTCCGAGAGACTTAAGAACCAAAGAGGTTTCTAGAACTCCTGAGACCCATGACCAGCTGACCCCATCAAGTACACAAGGGAAAACCTGCACACCCCAGCTGGATTGAGATTGAAACCCTTTATAGACCAGAGCAAGACTACCATAGGGACTCAGGCAAGAGGAGCTGACTGGCTGCCCCGCCTGACCAAGTGGACTCTGTTCTACACCCTCCCTTTGGTCAGTTGATGCTGTCACAGGGTCACAGCAGCTCCTACAGAGTCACTTTTAGTCTAGTTTCATCAGATTGTTGCTAACATCTTCCTAATCTTGATCATTTCTCACTCCTACACTCACTAGCATGTTAGCCACGCTGCTCCACCATAATGCTCATTTTTATACAAAGTACATCAGTATTTTTGTAACTGCATCAAATCATTATCCAGAGATAATGACTTAGATTCACAGAAGTACTTAGGCACCTTTTAAGTCTGGAGTTTAGGCACCTAAGTCCCAGTTTTAGGCTCTGCTGCAATTCACAAAACTCCTGCTGAACCATGTAGGCCCCTAAACTCACTCAGCACCTAAATTTTTGCTCCGTAGGTGACTATGTTTCTGCTTGTAGGCGTGTGCCCTGCTGCCTTACTCTAGGCGTCCAGACACCTAAGCCCCAGAGCTATTCATAAACTGGGGAAGATAGGCATTGAGCCACTTAACTGATGTGTGAGGCCTGACTCAGGTGATGGCCTCTAAGGATGCCTACCATATTGGCCCCTCAGGTGAGTTCACACAGCATGGCCAGGGAGCAGGTGAGGGAGGAGGACTTTCCTCAGAATTTTTAGCCAAGTGGTTAAGGTACTCACCTGGGATGTGGGAAGACCCTCAGTTTAAGCCTGAGGTGGGGAGAAGAAATTTGAAACAGAATCTGCCACTCCTCAGGTGATTGCTCTAACCAGTAGGCACTTGTATCTTTATTCATTTTTCATGTAATTACATGGGACAGACAAACAAAAGAGTACATTTCTTCAGTATGCATACAATACCAGAGTGTATGAGGAAACAGAGACACAGTGTTGCATGACAAGTTAACACAAGAATTCACTGAAAAGTGCTCAGAGGATTTGGACTGGCAGCCTTTGTGAAATCTAACTATTGAAAAGAGGGAAGTTAAGGAAGAAAGTGCATTTCTAAGTAAGTAATATTGTTCTACTATGGTATGAAGTCTCCATAACACTAATTATTTCTACTAGATCGTTCCCTACCTCCATTAGCCTGCCTGTATAAATGGGGGAATGAACTCCATCTTCTCATGTGACACATATTAACAATTAATGTAGCACAAATCCACTTTATGTTGTTCATTGTCATGCCAATTAGAGGTGCTGAAGTAATCAAATACCATTTTAGTGAGTTGAGTATAGCTGTTTCCAAATCTCAAGATAGACCATAACATCCAGTAAGATAATGGAATGCATGCATTATAAGTTCTAAACTTGCTTCCAATATTTACTAAGTTTTCCTATTAAGAACTGCTCCGGGGACCAAATATATTGATTTACACTCTTTCTTTTGAAAAATCTTAATAGCCTAGCCTAGCCTACTGTAATGGTTTGCCAAATGTTTTCCTATTTATTTGGAATCAAAGCTGAGTTCTTTTTTCTTTTCTCCTTCAATCTTAATTCAAGAGGATATTGAAATGAACTGAGTCATCTGTGTTTTCCCAGTTAAATGACTCATGTTGCTGAGCTTTTTGGTGCGGTCCGCTATCTGGCAATGTTGTTTTGAGCCACCACTTTCCCAATTATGTAGGAATGGGTGCATATAACAGTTAGGACAATGAACAATGTGGCAACAGAATTTGATATTTGTTCTGCAGATAGGGGAAGGCCAAAATTTTGTCCTATTAAAGTCAATTGCAGTGCTAGAACCTCAAAACCACTCATAATTAATCCATTTATTCATGTGCATAATATGAATTTAGATGCTTCACTTTTAGGCACTCAAGTACAAAAAAAATTGTTGAAAAGTCATGTAATGATCTGAAATGTAATTAGAAATGAAGATTTCTTTTTTCCATAAAGGGAAGAGAAGGAAGTTGCTAATTGATTAGGTTGGAGCTTGTGAAGAGCTTAATAAACTGAATCACAAAGTTAGAAGGGGCCAGGGGTCATCTAGTCTAACCCCCTGCCAGGATGCAGGATTTGTTGTGTATAAACCATCCAAGACAGACAGTTGTCCAAACTCTTTTTGAAAACCTCCAGTGAAGGAGATTACATGACTTCCCTAGGGAGTTTGTGCCTACCATAGGCATTGCTGAAGGTCTTTTGACAGCTGTCTAGTGTCTCTGTTACTCACTCTCAATCCTATGCTGATTCCACTGTACTCTTACTGTACTCCTTGCAGTCGGGAAACTTTTCCTGATATTTAATTTAAATCTGCTACGCTGTAATTTGAACCCATTACCTCTTGTCCTGCCCTCTGTGGCAAGAGAGAACAACTTTTCTCCATCTTTTTTATGGCAGCCTTTCAAGTATTTGAAGACCGCTCTCACGTCCCCCCTTAATCTCCTCTTTTCCAAACTAGACACACTCAGTTCCTTCAGCCTTTGCTCATATGACTTGCTTTCCACCTCTTTCATTATCACTCCCTTCTGTATTCTTTCCAGTTTCTCTACATCCTTTCTATACAGCAGTGACCAAAATTGGACTTAGTCCTCAAGCTAAGGCCAAACCAATGCTGAGTAGAGTGATACTATCCCCTGCCATGACTTACATGCTATGCCTTTGTTAATGCAACCCAAAATTGCATTTGCTTTTTTTGCAATAGCATCGCATTGCTGACTCATGATGAGGTTCTGATCCACCACAACTCCCAGATCCTTCTTAGCAGTGCTGCTGCCAAGCCAGTTATTCCCCATTCTGTATTTGTGCATTTGGTTTTTCTTCCCTGAGTGTATCACCTCACTTTTGTCTTTGTTGAATTTCATTTTGTTGTCTATAGCCCAGTTCTCCAATTTAACCATGATCCCTCTGAATTTTAGCTCTATCCTCCTAAGCATTGGCAACCTGCTCCCCACAGCTTTGTGTCATCTGCAAATCTGATCAACATGGTCTCTAGTCCTACACCTAGGTCATTAATTAATATATTAAATAACACTGGACCTCTGGAACCCTGTGGAACCCCACTTGAGACTCTTTCCAATCTGACATCATTGTATTAATACAGTTACTCTTTGTTTGTGGTCATTTAACCAATTATGTATCCACTTAATAATCGAGCCCACATTTCTCCAGCCTACTTATGAGAATGTCATGTTGGACTGTATCAAAAGCCTTTATAAAGGCTGGGTATATTATGTCCACCATATTTCCCCCTGTCCATCAAACCAGTTACCCTGTCAAAGAAGTCAATCAAGCTGATTTGACATGATTTATTCTTAGTAAATCCATGCTGGCTGCTAATGATTATCCCTTCATTTTCCAGGTATTCGCAAACTGAATGTTTTATACATTGCTCTAGTAGCCTCCTAGGTATCCAGATCAAGCTGACTGGTCTATAGTTCCCCAAATCCTCCTTTTTCCCCTTTTTAAAGATGGGAATTTGGTTAGCCCTTCTCCAGTCTTCTGGGACCAATCCTTACATCCATGAGTTTGCAAATATTATTGCCAGTGGCTTTGAGATTTCTTCAACACCCTGAGGTGAATAGCATCAGGCCCCACTAACTTGAATTCATTCAAATTAGTTAGAAGATCTCTGATGTGTTCTTTACTTATCCTGATCTGCATCCCTTCACCTTTATAGTCTGATAACACCTCTAGTTGTCTGGTCACATGTTTTATTTTGTCGTGGAAAAAATCACACAGCCTCTCATTTAGGGTCAGATAGAGTAGAGCTTTATTCTGACAGACACACAGAGAGCTATGGCCATAGGGGAGCCCTGGACAGCACATGATTTCTGTGCTGCTGTCAGGAGTCTCCGTACAGGTTTGAATGCCTATGGCTTATATAGGATAGCTCTTCATATACTGATTGCATAGTGGAATTTTCCATTGCAAAACAAGTCTAACGGCTACTTCCTTATCTATTACACAAGTCTAATGGCTACCCCTTATCTGCTACAAGCATAGCTAGGAGCGATTACAAGAGCAGATAGTTTCGAAAACAGCTTAAAGCGCAATAAAGTTTTCAGTGGGTTTTTTCCATCTATAGTCAGGCTAACTTACATTTCCATCATCCATTTCAGTGTAAGGCCTACCAGGCCTTGCTTTTGTGCTTCCACAATTTTTTGTGTGAAGATTGAAGCAGCTCTGCCTTCATATCTTCCATTACCAGTTTACCCTCCATTGAGCAGTGGACTCACACCATCCCTTATCTTTCTCTTTTGTCCAACATATTTATGGAACCCCTTGTTGTCATTTCTGGCTAGTTGTAACTTATTCCTTACCTTGGCTTTCCTGATTTTTGTCCCTGCATGCTCATGCTATTCCCACATATACTGCCTTAGTGACATTCCCCTCCTTCAATTTCCTGTATGTACCCCTTTTCGGTTTTTAGATAGCTAAAAAGCTCATTGTGCAGCCACATTGGTCTCCTGTGGCCCTTATCTTTCCTCTGTATTGGAACAGCTTGATGCTGAGTCTCTAGTATTACATCTTTTAGGAACTGCCAGTACCCTTGAACTCCTTTTCTTCCTAATTGGTGTCTCCAGAGGACCTTGCCTACTATTTCTCTGAGTTGGTTGAAGTCTACCTTTTTTGAAGTCCAGTGTCTTTGTTTTATTATTCTCATGTCCTCCTTTCCTTAGGATCTTGGACCTAGGACCATATACCTAAGTTTGGCAGAATTTGATTTTTTACTTTCTATAATTTCAACCGATTTGTTTATTTTTAAGCATTTTTTTCAATGTTTATCAATTTAAATTTTCACAGTTGCAAGAAATTATGGGCAGGTCAGACAATTACTTAATGACAATGGACATTGAGATTCAAAAAGATAAAGCTTTATAACCATTAAAACACACATTGTCAATATATGTCTCAAACTATACAAAGTAAATATTCTTAAATCAAACTCTAAGTTCTCAAGCAGCATTTCTCTTACTTTTGCCTATCAGCATATTTCAATTATCAAGGAAATAATTTTTCACCAGTTTGTGTGCATGGTGAAATTGACATTTACCTATAAAATCTACCCATGCCTACACATATGCTACTAAAAATTGTGTTTCTGGGTAAAGATGATAACTGAAATAAATAGGGAAAAGTATGCAGATACACTGATGTTGAGTGTTGAATGATTTAATAATAATTTTTAATATTAATAGTACTCTGGATGCTGTGATAAATAACTGTTCTATTCTCAGAAATATAATCAGTCTTAACAAAATCAAACCACTTTGTGAGAAGTGCACATGGAAAGTTAAATGGTACAGGTAGAACACATACAAATCTTTCCTTCCAAACAACCATGCATTTTTCCCCCAACAAAATTAAAAAATTAGTTCCAAGCTCCACCCTCTTCCTAAAACATAATTTAATTAAACCGGGTCACAAAATACACAAGCAGTGTGGGGTCAAATTAGCTGCAGTTTTTATATAACTAATTAAACCAAATCAAATACACAAAAGCCATATAGGAAGACCTGACTCAGAGCAATAGACCAACGTTTTGTTTGTTACCTGAACAGCTGGTAATGAAAATTGTGGTTCCACTCTGGGACCAGCCTTCTACTTTGGAGGGAGCTTGTCTTTCCTTCCCTTCAACTAACCTCACTTCTTAATTTGGTCCTCACTCCTGCACTTGACTTTGAATGGGTGGGTGCCATGTTCATGCAGACCCCTACTGACTTCAATGGAAATTGCAATACTATGGAAATATGGACACACCAGATTATTGTAAAAAGGCCCAGATCCACAAAAGGATTTAGGAGTTGCAACGCCTAACTTTTAGGCATCTGGAAAATCACTGGAACACAATGGAATCCACAGAGCCTGAGCTAGGCACTTAAGTTCCGTTTGCAATGAAAGAGGAAAGATAGGTGCCTGTGAAAGGAATCCACAAAAGCCAGTACATTAGGCCAGGCGCTGCCTAAGATAGCCTTCTCCTCCTCAGCACCTGCCATTGGCTGTGTCCTTACCACCACCCCTCTCAATGTGTTCAGTGCCTAAATCCAGTTCAGTGCCTATCCCTTCTTGCAGTGCACAATCTGGAACTCCTTTCCTGGAATAGGGCAGTTTAGGTGCCAAAATCATTTCATCCAAGAATGATTTAGGCAGGCCCCAAGAGCAAAACAAAATGGCCAAGAGGAGTGGGGTGAGATGGGAGGAGGACTGACTCCCTTATAAACATTAGTCCAGTGTTTAGGGTACTCACCTGGGATGACGGAGACCCCATTCAAGTTCCCCCTCTGCCTGGTGAACAGGGGTCCCCCACCTCTCAGGTGAGTGCCCTAACCACTAGATCATGGGATATTCTGTTGTAGATCTCTTTCTCTCAATCTGTCTTTTTGAAGCTGTTCCACTTGGATTAAATAATTAAATATTAATTGGGCCAGAGAAAGTAAGAATCACTCTATAGCCTTGTGCTTAGGGCACTCACCTGCAAGGTGGGCGATCCCTGTTCAACATCAGGTAGTGGGAGAACTTGAACCAAGCTGTCCCACACCACATCCCAGGTGGTGTACCCTAATCACTGGGCTAAAGGTATAAGGGAGGTCCTGCACCCTGTGTGGAAATATCGTGTGGAAAAGCCAAAAAAGCACACCTACATGATTGGGCCCCACAGGCAAGTTAGACAGAGCAGTGCTTATTGTCTGCCAGTTTGATAACCACGCTGGGACTTAAACAGTACATAGGCATCTGGACTCCTAGAGGGAGGCAGCAGCATAGTGTGCATGCCCAAAGGCAGAAACATGGATATCAAGGTAAGTTTTACAGTGAAAATTTAGGTTTTAGTGAGTTTTGATGCCTATAGAATTAGGTGGCAGCTGAATAGAGGTCTGTAAATCACAAGGTGCCTAAGTCCCTTTGTGGATATGGTCCTATGGCAGTGGAATGGGAGTCAGAAGACCTGGGTCCCATACTGGCTATGTCACTGACCCGCTGTGTGACCCTGAAGAAATTGCTTCACTTCTTTGTGCCTCTGTTTTTAATTTGTCTTGATTTATTTAGATTGTAAGTTCTTTGGGTCAGGGATTGTCTTTCACTGTGTTTGCAGAGTAACTAGCACAATAGCGCCTTTATCTTACACAGGCACTACTATAATAATAATATTAATAATTACCATCAAATGCAAGATTGGGCCTTAGAAGGTACACTGCATTATTGTATTTACTCCAACATGATATACTTGAGACAATGACTTACAATGTTTTATACTCATGGGCTCATACTTTTAGCTCCAGCCTGCTGCTTTGCAGGTTCAGTTTTGCACGTGCAATAAACTGTGCATGCATTTTAAACCCATAGTTGATTAAATATGAAACTTACATCAAATTATGCCTAGCAGTTTACTGCTTACAGTGTAAATGGTAGGATTTGGGCCCGTAATGATGGTGGAAAATTGCATCCACAAAAAAGATTTGGCTAAGAAATCACTGTCCCATAGAAGCTGTACACTCAGCTACCATGTTGATAGGGACCATATAAGAACCTAGGCAGAAAGCTACAGTGAGCCCAGTTATGCTCTCATTGAAGTAAATGAGAGATCTGTAATTCATAAGCCCATGGGGTGTAGGACTAGGATGCCTTTATCACATTTTTTTGGCCCCATGAAGTCCAGAGTGACTAACGCTGGTTATATGATATCATATTTAACATCAAATCCCTACACTGCTGTTTAGAATTATTACCAAAAAAACATAGCTGGTGTACATTCTCACTTACACACACCCTTAAGCCATTTTTAGGTAAGGTCTTATCTTGTTTGTTGTATTTAAAGGTGTCAAAACTTATACATAAGAGGATAAACAGAGAAGAAATTATACCATCTATATTTGAAATCAAAGGGCACAACACTAAAATTAGCTTTTATACCCATAGGCAAAATCAGTCATTAATGGGTGTTTAATTTTATGAAAGGAGAATTAGAAATACTACTAGATACACATGCAGAGTCTTAGTAGTGACATTCTGTGTCGGCATGAGAAATAATTGATTTTGCATATGTTCAGCAACAAACCACATATGTTTTACTTCACTGAAAACAGCCCAGTGCGCAGGAAGAACAGTATGAAAAATGAGATTTCAGAAAAATAATAGCTTTCAAATGCTTTCTGACCAGACAACACCTTACCCATTATTAGGCTGCCAAGGACAAAGAGTCCACGGATTTTATTCCTTCTATCAGACCTGTCTGGTTGGGGTTTTTTCAGTCTTGAACCAATGGTTTTTATTTTAGAATCATAGAATCATTTATAATGAAAGGGAACTCTACAAACTTACTTACCTATACTGGTTGCTAGTATGTGTTAAAATCTAGTCTGCCTTGTCTTACTAGACTACTAGACCACATTTTAGCAGCGCAACTTAAATTCTTGTCAAGAGAAACTCTGAGTGTCTGTTTTCAGTGCAGAGTTAACTCAGGCTCTTCCTTGGGCATTGCCCCTGACTCCCCTCCCATCCCATCCACACACAAAATCCTCTGATCTGAATATGATGGTGATTTCAGTCCAAGCTAGCTGGCCAAGCTGAGACCATAGGATAAAGTCTGGGGTCCTCTTTCACTCAGTATGGTAACCCACACAGTTTGGATGTAGGTTAAACCACTCAAACCTCCTATATATGTTGCCAATATTTGCTGTATTATTTCTATCAACTGCATCTGAGGAAGTGGGCTGAAGCCCACGAAAGCTTATGCCTGCTGACATTAAATTTGTTAGACTTTAAAGTGCTACAGGACTCTCGTCGTTTTTGCTGTATACAGACTAACACGGCTACCTCTCTGGCACTCAAGTACTGACAGTCCTGCAGTGTCTTCCCACAGATCTCATGATGCACCTAGAAGGAAAGACAGGTTCTCTCACAATTCACTGGGGAAGAATCACAGAGCAGCTCAGCTTACTGCAGCACAAAAAATCATGAGATATGCCCCCTGAAATCCTAGCAACACCCTCAGGTGAGTGCAGCACCAGTGAGGACACACTAACTTGGATAGAGCTTTGCAGTGTGACTGCTCACATGTAGGCTATGCTAACCCAGGTGTGATGATCTGAGTTAACCCCGCAGTGAAGACACATTCTGAGCAACTACACCAGAGGGAAGGTCCCCAATTTGATTCTGCTCCACCTCCTTCTCACTTAGCCTCTACTGCTTCTGACTCCCTAAGCAGACATGTTGACGTTAAACACTAAGTTAGTTCTGGCAAGGAGGTAATGAAAGGTGATTGTTTCAAAGAGGAATTCTCTATAGCAGCTGTTTTTTAAATGAAGATTTTTTTTTTCATAATGCATTTATAACAAATCTACAAAACTGGAAATCTGGTCTGAAAATATAAAAATTTTGCTACATAAAAAGATGCATTTATCTGCCTTCTCCTTTTGCTTATTGGAATTTGTTGTCTATATGGACACTGAGATAAGATATGAGATTACAGCTCATTAGAATCATAGAATCATAGAATCATAGAATATTAGAGTTGGAAGGGACCTCAGGAGGTCATCTAGTCCAACCCCCTGCTCAAAGCAGGACTAACCTCTGCTATATCATCCCAACCAGGGCTTTGTCAAGCCGCAGCTTAAAAACCTCTAAGGATGGAGATTCCACCACCTCCCTAGGTAACCCATTCCAGTGCTTCACCACCCTCCTAGTAAAAAACTTTTTCTAATGTCCAACCTAGACCTCCCTCCCTGCAACTTGAGACCGTTGCTCCTTGTTCTGTCATCTGCCACCACCGAGAACAGCCTAGCCCCATCCTCCCTAGAACCCCCTTTCAGGTAGTTAAAGGCCGCTATCAAATCCCCCCTCACTCTTCTCTTTTGCAGACTAAACAAGCCCAGTTCCCTCAGCCTCTCCTCATAAGTCCTGTGCTCCAGCCCCCTAATCATTTTTTTTGCCCTCCGCTGGACTCTCTCCAACTTGTCCACATCCTTTTTGTATTGGGGGGCCCAAAACTGGACACAATATTCTAAATGCGGCCTCACCAATGCCGAATAGAGGGGAATAATCACTTCCCGTGACCTGCTAGCAATGCCCCTCCTAATGCAGCCCAATATGCCATTGGCCTTCTTGCCAACCAGGGCACACTGCTGACTCATATCCAGCTTTTTATCCACCGTTACCCCCAGGTCCTTTTCTGCAGAGCTGCTGCCCAGCTCGTCGGTCCCCAGTCTATAGCTGTGCATGGGATTCTTTCTTCCTAAGTGGAGGACTCTGCACTTTTCTTTGTTGAACCTCATTAGATTTCTTTTGGCCCAATCCTCCAGTTTGTTTAGGTCACTCTGTATCCTATCCCTACCTTGCAGGGTATCTACCACTCCCCCCAGCTTAGTGTCGTCCGCAAACTTGCTGAGGGTGCAATCTACCCCATCCTCCAGATCATTAATAAAGATGTTGAACAAAACCGGCCCCAGGACCGACCCCTGGGGAACTCCGCTTGTGACCGGCTGCCAGCTAGACATGGAGCCATTGATCACTACTCGTTGAGCCCTATGCTCTAGCCAGTTCACTATCCATTTTATAGTCCATTCATCCAACCCATACTTCTTTAACTTGCTGATAAGAATACTGTGAGAAACCGTATCAAAAGCTTTGCTAAAGTCAAGGTATATCACATCCACCGCCTTCCCCACATCCACAGAGCCAGTCACCTCATCATAGAAAGCAATCAGGTTGGTCAGGCATGACTTTCCCTTGGTGAATCCGTGTTGACTGTTCCTGATCATTGGGCCTTAACGGGGCTTGGCTTCCTTAGTAATTCAAATATGAAATTAAAACAACCCATAAACGTCAGCTTAAGCTTTCTCCCCGAGGTTGGCTCTTCTTTGGGCTTCCTGCATGACCGCCCATGCATTATCCCAGATACTGTTATATCCTCCTTGGAACTAACAAGATCCTTTTGACTGCATACATGGGCAGTAATTACTCTGCATCTTTAGGCCAGGTTCTAGCATCTGAGATCTGCTTAGCTCAACTGATGCAAAGCAGGGCCCTAGAAACTGCCATTTTGATACAGAGGTTTCGAGAAAAACCCTGGCACTGCAAAACCTGGTGCTGATGACAGAGTAACCAGTTTGCTTCTTCTTGGGTACTGAACCTATGATCCAGCACTGTTACTGCTGGTGTTAAAAATAGGAGATCTAAAACAGATCCTCCAGATCAGGGGTGTCAAACTCATTTGCTATGACAGGCCAGATTTGAATTAAATGTACTTCAAGTGGGCCATACATACCATAAATCAAAATATTAGGCACAACCATTTGTATGTAGTTTTATATTTTATTTGTTGGATATCAGCGATATAAAAATTGCAGTAAATTCACTTCTCCAACTATTACTAGTTGTAGGGGCCGGACCAAAAAGGTTGGTAGGCCGTATCCGGCCTGCGGACCAGATGTTTGACACCCCTGCTCCTGATCATTTGTGGGGTGTATTTTGAAGTGTAACATGACTGTTAAGTATGCATTGCACTACAAACCATTTTAAGGTAGAAAGAAGAATATTGTACCACTGAATGTATGGGAAATGTAAATAGGCAGAATGTACAATAATTCAAGCTGGAATATTGCCAGGACATGTGGGTTAATACTTAGACATTAATGAATTTTGGCAAATTCATCTAGAGTGAAATTAGAGATTCATATAGGATGACATGCACCCTGGTGCAGAGAGCCCACATAAAACTCTATGCTCTATGCAGTGTAAGTGCTGCATCAGGTTTTGTCTGAGCTGCATACACTGAAGCAAGGTTCACTCATTGAGGCAAAATACATGTCTATTTGTGGTAGCTGATAGGTGTTACTAACGAGGTAGGAATGATGCACTAAGCGGCAAAGACCATATATAGCACCACACCATCGTGCATTGCGTTTCTGCAGCATATGTCAAGTTATTTTTGAACATTTAGACTTTTTAAAGGGTTCGTTTTACCAGTACTGTTTTATATAACCTTTAGCCTGCAACTTCAGGTTGCCTTAATTGTAGCATACAAGCCTCAGAATTATAGGAAAATTAATTTTTCAAGGGTGAACTATAATGTACTAATCCGTGCACAAAACCTGCTCACTTACTTTTAGCCCCATGTCTGTTGATGATGATGAACAAACTAATTATCTGTTTCTTTCCATCTATACATCTTTGCCTGGTGCTGCATGCTTTGCATATAAATGTCATACAAAGATCTCGGAGCACTTTACTAAGCTAGATATCAATCATTCCTCCTCCTCATCATCATCAAACACATATAGTCCACTGAGGAATACTGTGACAGCTAGAGTGACCACCACTGATGGCTTTGTACCAGGAATAGTGTAGTGAAGTTCCCAGATCTGGCTCAATCCTGCATATCCACAGATCTCTGGGGCAACCTCATGTGTGGTGTCAGGTAGGGGCAGGGCATACACTCCCTCCCATGTTGATGAACAGTTTGAGGACACAGTGTGCTGCAGTGTTTTTGTCCATCCTGGCAACATGGCTGAAGAGCATGCAATATTAATTTGAATACAATGGGTGATTTAAAGTAAGGCCAGATCTCTGAAACTGACATTTTGCACAAAGTCAAATCAATTGATGTTTCGGATTTGGCACTGACATCACATTACAATGCCTCTGGCCACTCCGTCTGCCTGTAAGACATAGCCTTCATGCAGGAGGCAGCGAGACCTATTTATCAAAGACTGTCAGGTTTTCTGTGACTGTTTTAAACACCACTTGCAGCGTAGGTAGATGAACTCAACCCTCTCCACAATACTTGACCGCACCTGCAGTGGGGCTTCCAGTGGCCCAGCTCTCACATTCTGGACCTTGGTTGTCTGCCATGAAATGTTCAACTGCATAGTGTGGGCAGTATCTTGAAGACTTTGGAGGCTGGAGCTGAAATTCCTCGACGTCTCCACAAGCAAAGCAGTGTCATTGGCCTAGTCTTGTTTGGTAAACACTTCTTGGCCAATTTTGATTCCAACATGCAGATCATAAAGTCCTAATATCCTGTTGATAGCTTGACAGAATAGTGCAGGGGTGAGAGTGCGTCCCTGCTGTACACCTGAGGTTGTATGGAAACACTGCAAAAGCCATGAACCAATGTGCATACATTGCTGACCACCCAACAGTTAAACCCAACTGCTGTGGACAACAATGTCTGTTAAGGAGCAGCTGCATCCTACCAAGCAGAACATGAGCGAAGACTTTTCCAGGGGCTGACAACAATGAGATTGTAGTATAGTTGCTACAGTCGGTCTGAGGTCTTTGGCCTTGTACAGGGTCACTATGATGTCCTCTTTTCATTTTGCTGGTACTTTTCCTAATGCCCACACTTTTAAGAACAGTTGATTCAGGCCAATGCTCACTGGGTCCAAGGCACTTTTGAACAAGTAGGGTGGAATACCATCAAGTCCAGCAGCACATCCATTCCCTACCTTTTGGATGGCCTTTCATACTTCCTTGAATGATTGTCCCTGGGTCTCCAGGTGTATGATATGCCAGGTCATGCAATGCTAGAAAGTCATCAGCAGATTCAACATTATTTCATAATATTTTCCATCTTTCCAGGACCTCATCTTCTGCTAAGCAGGGAAAGCCATCTGGCTTCTTGATGAGTATTGTAGGAAGCTGTTCATGGCTGCCAAACATAGAAATTATCCATGTTATAGATAGGGGAACCGAGGTACATATGGACAAGTGAATCATGCAAGATCTCATATCAATTTTCTGGCTGAGGTAGGGCTAGAGAACACTCTCAGCTCTGTGATGGGTTCAGATTCATATTTCAGACATACCAAATTTGAAACCAATATTTTGGTTCAGCCCACTATAAAGATGTTGGCATTTGCAAAATTCATATTCAGGCTTGAGTGTGAATCCTGAAGTTCAGATTTGTTGACATCTACATGGGATATTTAGTGTGTTGATTACTTTACTATCTTGTAGCCCTATTTTCCACCTTTACCCACTGTAAGCAATACCTTACTCCATAAGTAGTCCTGTTGAGGAGAGGAGAGTAAGGAGCCCTATATATGAAAAGCAATAAAACTGAAGTTTATTGTAGATCAGCACATTGCCACCTTGTGTAAAATACTGTATCTGTACACCCTCTAGTGGTCAAAATATCCTAACAGAAAACAAGTTACAATAATCCATTCAGCAACAGTTTTAAAAAGTATCATTAGGTTTTTGGTAATAGAATACATGAATGTTGCAGGCATGGGGGGGAGGGGGAAGAGTCTTAATGAAAAGCAAAGAGGAAGCCATTTAATTTATTTAAAGAGGGTGATGGTATACAAAATAACTTTAAAGATCCAGATTTTGGGTGTCCATGCTAACTGATCCCAATCACGTATTGGGACTTATCAGACATCAATTCAGTATACTACTGCACTAAAACATCTACTGTTGATTATTATGCATATAGTATGCGTATAGAAAACACAATATACCCCAGATAAGTTAGAATTGCTTATTTCATTTTTGTAGTATCCTCACTGAAATCCTCAGTTAGAAAGTGTTATAAATATGTAACATACTGCTGTTGATTATAAAGAATCGGTGAAAGTAGATTTCAATCACAATGAGGCTTTTCCTATGCATGTTGCTTCTGACTAAAACAGTGATTTTTCTTGGTGATTCAACAAGTATTACCATATTAGGCCCCAGTCCTGAAAGTCATTGAAGTCAATTGTCTCTACAGAGGTGTGAGGATCTGCCCATGCTGAACAGATTGCAGAACTGGGACCTTAATGTTTACATTGAAAAGCTTGATTTCATTTGGAGATTGGACATGCTTCCATAATTTATCACACTGATGCAACTACCCCACATGTATGACTTGCAATAATTGTTAATTCAAACATAAAATTTTACATACACAATATGATTTCACATACCCTTTGGTGTTTTTTTTTTTTTTCTTTTTTCTTTTTTTGACTGAACTTTTCATGGTAGGGATTAAGTGCAGCAGTTACCAGGGTGGAACTGAACTGCCAACCTGATTGGGGTCTCTGAGCATTACCACAGCATATATTGGGGTGGCCAAACTTACTGATCATCCCCAAAACTCCCTTCCGTGCTGGGCAGAATCCTCTAGCCCCACTACCCTGCTGCAGGGAGAATCTCCAAGCTGCCCATCCCAATCTCATAGGCAGAGAATTGGGTCAGGGGGGCACAGAGGGGCTTGACAAGCCAGACTTTAACTATAAAAAAGACACATGCAACTCATGAGCCACAGTTTGGCCACCCCTGGCATATATATAATAAATAATAATACTTCCTTCTAAGCATTCAGTAGGTTTGGGAATCTGGAAAAATACCAGTACTTTAAGGGTTAAAAGCCGTTACAGTAGTGATTTAAATCAACAAATGAATAGAAATTCACATGTGAATGTAATCCCAGATATTGTTAATTTTATAAACTACACCTCAGTGCACCAAACTGTTTTGATAGCATGGTCCTGGGTTTGGGTAATGTTTAATATTTATTCAGACACACACTACATTTTAAACAAACTATCCAAATACTTCATATATATTGGCACAATGAATATTAGCCTACTCGCAGCTTCCAATGCTGTTTCCACTACAGACTGTCTATTTTTATTTATCATTTTTATAATAGTAAATGTAAAGGAACTCTCCCAAATGTTTTAGAACTCCCATTCAAGAAACTTAATTTAGAATTGGGATTCCTAGGCTGCAAAGTTCACTGATGCAAACTCTAAAAAGCAAGAAAAACAGGAGAAAAATCATTCAACATACCAGCTACATTCCACTTACCTATATCCTAAGATCAGGGGTGCCCTCTGTTGAATGCTGCTGGCTCATCAAAGGAAGCAGCTGCCTCTGTAACACAGCTGCAAACTCCAGGGGTGAATTTCTGAACTCACTGAAGTTAATGGCAACATTTCCATTTATTTCAATGGGGGCTGAGATTTCATCCCAGGTCTTTCAGAACTTGGACTTCAGCTTCCACCTTCCTCCATTGTCCTTATCTAGGACTAGAACAGGATAGGTGTGGGCAATGAGAGGGGGGAGTTGTAGCCCATGTTGCTAGAGCTTAGGAGCTTGCAGCTCTACTACAGAAATAGGTTCTTCTCTGTAATGTTAGAAAGGGAAGGAGTTGATGGTTCTGAGCAGTTCTGTCCGCTTTCCTTTCTAGCGATCAGATCAGTTATGAAAGCAAGAGTTTCCCTCTTAGCCTTATGTAGTTCTGTGCAGGGAGATTTTGATAGCCCAGTAAAAGGGCCAAAGACTACTTGATAGTGTAATATTGATTATTGTACTTGTTGCTAACAGCAGCCAAAATCAATAGGCCTTTCTGCAGGCCTGTGTAGCCTTGGCATGACTAAGCAGGAGAGGAGGGGAGCCTTTTTCTCAACCTTATTTGAATCTGCACCTCACCCAATGAAGTCTCTGGTGGACATTCTGGGATCTGTCTTTTAGGAGAAAAGCAAAAAGCTTATCTATGCATGCCCTCTAGGAGATTTTTGTCAGGTCCTCAAGACGTGCAGATTCTGCAGGAACATGTCTAGTTAATTAGTACTCTGAGGCGACCTCTTGATTGGCTTTTGAAACTGTTTGCGCAACAAGTTTTTTTCTGGATACATAATGTCTACTAACAAGGATAAATAGGGGGAGAGAAGTTTGGACTCTTTGGAATCTTTTCTTGGACGCCGTTTTGGGGTTCCCCCAATGGTTGCTGGAAGACTGGCTAATTGGAAAGTCCCACTGTACCACTTCAAAGCCATTCCAAACTTCGGTAATTATTGAGGGCTGGGGATGTTTTACTAAATTATTGCAGACATGTGTAAGTGCTTGAGACTAAAGTACAGCTTTTAAGTGAGAGCACTCTTATCTTGTACTATTTTTACCAGTCTATCTATCTATCTATCAGCTGGATGACCATGTTTTCATTTGATTTAGTTCCTGACACCACCTCATGCACAGTAAAGTTACCAATCGCTTTGGGTTGGCAGAACCCCAGGTAACAGAATTGGAAGCCCTAGTGAGGATGGTGGAGAGGAAGGAGACAGATGGTACAAATAATTTGTAGTTTGTCTATTGAAATAGGAGGTGAAAAACTGCAAGGTGCGGTCACTCCCTTGAAGTGCCCGTGCTGGAGTTTGCAAGTCAATTTACAGATAAAAATCTGTTACTGGAATTTAGAACTCCGGCTGAATGCCTGCTGTAGTGAGGAACTGGGTCCAAAGGAAAGGTAAGATCTGGAAAGGGAGAACAACTGAAAATGGTGTTGGGAATCAGCTTAACTAATTTGGTACCTTGCTACTGAAACCTTGCAATGGCCTGGAAAGCAGTTTTGAGAAAAGTAAAGTAGCAAAGGAAGGATATTGCTGTGTAAGGCTCTTTCACTGGGAAAAGGTGCTGCAGATGCATAGTGCCCTGAGCCCACGGGGAATGGGTGTTAGCCCGGAGCCTACAGAGGGGTAAAGTTGAGACCCTTACTTCCTGAGTAACCAAAAGAAATGGTAGGGGGACAAGACCCCTAAATTGTTGATTGAGAATGCAGGCAACCTAAGATTGTTTGGACCGAATTGGTGGAGCCTAACACAGTAAATAATAGCAGAATACCTGAGGCAGAGTACTTGTCAGAAAGGATCACCAGCTACCTGGCAGAATGACCACTCCAGAGCAACAAGGGAAAAAAAGGGAATGAACAAAAAGGACCAGAAGGGGTTGGGGCTAGTTGAGGAGCTCTCCCTCCTTGCTAAATGGCTAGTGAAACAAGGCCTGTGTCCATGGGAAGAAACAGTTCTGCAAGGAAAGCCGCAGGATCAGGCCAAGAAAAGTAATCATGAGGGAAATAAACATTCTGGGAGCCCAGAGAGGCATTGTGGCAGGAGCTAGGGGAGGAGTAAGTGCAGGCCCCAGGGATTCAGATCACTGGGACAATAGTTGGAATGATATTTCAGCTGATGGAGGTGTCGTTTTGGAAGATAAGCAAGTGATTTAAGAAAAGAGAGTGAGAAGTTAACACTATAGAGGTTGGAGGGAATTAAAGTTGAAAGTTGTGAAAAGTGTTATAGAAAAAGAATTCTTGATTTCATTGCAACCATTTTGAAGGAAAAATGGGTTTTTTTCCCCAAAGGAATGGTCTGTGAATAATCCTGACTGAAATAATTTGAATATGGATGATTTAGTTAAAATCACTAAAGGAGAATAGGGGTTTCAATTGGAACTTAACTGCCTCCAAATGCATAAAAGGGAATGTAATTTGTGTACAACTGTGTGAAAATAATTCGATCAGTGCAAGGGATGTTAAGAAAAGGAATTTGTCTGTGTCAATATATTGTGTAACCATGTAAGGTTATAAGGACCTAAACTAACACTCTTGGTTTGTAAAACCCTGTTTTGTAGGTTTAAGATGAATTGGTTTTGTTACCATTTAACCCTTTGGGTACTTTATAAAGCATGAAAGTTCAATATCTTTTAAAAACCAAAGTTGTGGCTATGGTAGAGGCAGCCAGAACCAGAAGAATGGGGAGAGATTCTGGATCCTTTTTTGGGCAAAGTAGCACAAAGGGGCTGCAGATAATGGACATATCTGATCAGCAAACAAACTACTTGAAACCAAAGGCTCAGAGTTCAATCCTTCAGGAAAAGAAGGTGGGAAATAAGTTAGTCCTGATACTAAGAGGGACAGGTTAACTCTTAAAAGGTAGAAAACATTACAAACCTGGCCTGCCTATAGAACAAAAACACAGGAAAATATGGGGGTAATTCCTCTGTTTTGCCTGCGATCAGCAAGGGGACTTGTAAAAGGAAGGGGTATTTTAAACACTAATCTGTTGCCCCCCGCAAAAGGGGGTAGAAAAATGTTCTTTTTGCCTTTCTGAACTTTAGGAAAAGCTGGCACCAGCTGAAGAGCAACACTATGGATCTACTGTTGTGACCAAGATAGTGTTTTGTGTTGTTTGTCTTGTTGCTAACGTTTTTGTGTATTGTGTTAAAAAAGAGGGATACTGTGTTAGGCAGAAAAGAATCAGTGAGCACTGTAACTGTATTTACAGAAACATTCTCTATCAGGTAGGAAAGAAGAGAAATAGAGGGCAATTAGGTTCAATGGTTCTGGAAGGAGAAGGGGTCCTGGGAATAGATGTCTTGAGAGAATTAAGAATGCTGGTTGATTTTGCTAACAGGGTCCTGTGGGAATGCCTCCTGAGTCCTGACACACCCTGGGAATCTCTGGAGATTACAGCAAGCTATTGAATAGCAGCCCTTAAGGCATCTGAAGAACTGGAATAGCCTGCTTGGGCTCCAGAAGTGCTAGCAATTGTAGAGAGACACACTGGAGAAGATATGGGCTAAAAATAAAATAGAATGTGATTAAATGGATGCAGGCCCAGATCCCCCGTCCTCAAAACAGTATCAATATCCAAAGGAGGCAGACACTAGCCTCCAGGAAACAACTGAGGGGCTTTTGAGCTGAAGCAGCTTGTGGTGGATTTTTACCCCCTTGATTAGATGACCCCACTCTGATGGCCCCGTTGTGGTGAAGTATCAGGAGGTGATGGTCTCCACTGAAGGAGGGCCCGGTGGTTTTTAGTTTTGAATTTGGCCAATCCCTTTTCATTGGAACAACTATTATAAATTTGCTTTCACCTTTCAGGAAAAACAGCTGTGTTTTGCCAGGGTTCCCATGGTCTGGAGTAATGCCCCTATTATCTACCATGCCCTGTAGTCAAGACGGGGATGTGATGCCTGAAAGAGACAATGTGATTTCTTATGTGGATGATATACTGATCTGCACTCAGAGCAGGGAAGAGAATCTGGGGGTATTGGACATGGTGTTACAGAAGATTCAGGAAACTGGGTTTAAGGTGAGCCCAAAGAAAACCTAGCTGTGTTCCCAATAAGTAAATTATTTTGGAGTGATTTTGGGACAGCAGGGGGACTCCGCTGACCAACAAAGAATGGAGCTCAGATTTCATAGAGGAATCTTCAGAGCAGGTGGCCCTGCCACATGAATTGTTAAAGGAGGGAACAGAATGAAACAATGTTTTGTGCTGCAGTTGCCAATTACAGAAAAGGGGAAGGGGGCGGGTGAAAGATCTGCCGAGTCAGAGCCTAGAGCAGTGCTCTGCCCAGTAGTTTATGCCTCCAAAACTAAAAGTGAAGTAGAGATGAGATTTACTCCCTGTGAAAAGATTTTGGCATTAGTTTGGGCTATGCAGCATCAGGAATATTTGGTGGGATTGTCCCTTGTTTTACTGAAATCTGCCTACTCTACTGTAAAACGTGTTCTCACTGGCAAAATCAACAATAGTCATGAGTCTAGCCTCAGCAAGCCCTAAGCAAACCAGGGCTGATGAATTTGCTGAGTCCCACGTGCATACTTAAAGTGCAGGTAAAAGTTCAAGAGTCCCCTCTCAGGTAAAAGGGAAAAGGGAAGAGGAATTCAGGCCCACTGGGTCTGAGTAAAAGTTCATGTTAGTTTAAATGTTTTAGAGATACCACCCACAGAGGGAGGGGGAATGTTGTTCTGCTTTGTGTTTTAAATTGTTAACTGTGTGAATGCTGGAAGATCTTGAAGACAAGGCACTCCTGTGTGCTGTTGTTGCTGGCATCTGGTTTGCAGACCTGTTTCTTCGGTGATGTGAATCAGGAGCCCATTGTGTCTGCAGCATGGGGAAACTATCCAAGAATGACAGTGAAATGTAAAGTGAACAATACCATTGACATCACTTCTGATCCCAACCTCCCAGGAGAACAAATCACTCTTTTAGGCCCCTTGGATGGACATGACCCCACTTTAGTAAAATTGAAAGACTAGGATTTGGACGAAGTAAATATTAGTATGGGAATGGGTGTGAATTGGCAATGTGGCATGGTTTGGGTTGCAAATGTTCTACGCTGGCAACTATGGAATCCCTACCACTTTAGTAGCAACCTCACCATCCTCATGTGTACACAGGGGGATAATGGGGAAGCAAAATTGTTAGAGGGGAGAATTATAAACTATCCCGGTGAATACGGTTGTCGCTGGGTGGGAACTGACAGGTTGTTGTTTAATTGTTGTAAGCCCATATGTGTTTATTTGTGGACTGACATCCCCAAGCGGACAGCACCAAGGGAAAAGCCAGTTCATTTTAGGCAGAAAAAGCCCCCTTTCTCCCCCAAACACTGGACAAGAAGGTCTGGGGAAGGCAAGACTACAGAGAGTGACACCAGGAGAGGAATAGGAGGTCCCTTCACCCTGCATTTTAGAGGCCCTGGGTTCTCAAGAAATTTATAATAGGGATAAAGGATGTTTGGATAGAAGTGTGGTGCCTTAGTAAAATAGTAATTGACATGCAGCCCAATATGATGGGAAAACGGATCCTCCAGGAACCCTATGGTGTAGAAAGTATAGAAATGTGAATTTTGAAACCACTTGTAACCAGATTGGTCATGGCATATGTAATTCAAACCTATATAAATAAGCAATTGATAACTAACCCCCCCACACCCTCAAGAAAAGGTCATCTTAGACCTGAGCCTAGCAAACATTTCAGCACTAGAGCCCTCTGTGAGCAGTTTGTTCAACCATTATTTCAAGTCTGGAAAAATCTACATGAGGTCCCCAAATCTGGCAAGAGGCAGGTGCGAAGGGATGTACGGGGAGCAATTGGAGAGAGGACAAGCACTCTTAATAGCATTAAGGAAAACATGCTAGCAAAAAGATAAATGAAATGGGTTGATACATATAGACTGGGGTATGGGGAAAAAAATTGACCAGGGCTGAAAAAGAAGTAAAATTGGAAACCTGTTTAAAGAAATGTAGCGTTGGATATGAATGCCACAAAAATGCCTTGCAGGTACAGGATGTGTGTTTAAAATCCACTGAAGAAAAATGCCACTATGCTACTAGCCCATTTGTAAATAATAACTCTGTACTTGTGTAAATAGGTGATCAAGGTGTCTCTCTCAGAAGCTGGTGTCCTACTCTTCTTGTTAACTATGTGCATGAAGTAGATTATAATCCTCATGAGGACAAATGTTTCTGTCATATTTATAACAATTAGGGGATGTGATTTTGAATTTCAAGTGCCTGAACTCAGATATAGTCAGTTAAAAGTGAGGTATACTTTTTATTCTGCTCTGAAGCCTGTACTCCTTGGAATGAATTTGAGTGTTTTACAAATATTTGCTTGTACATCCTGATGTGCAGAACCAGCTGCACTGCCCAACAGGATGTGTGCAGAGTCATGGTTATTGTGCATCATAATGTCAATGAAATTAAGTGGGTATTTGCAAGAATTGGTCAGGATCTAAAACATGAGTGGTGGGAAGCATTGTTGGGATGGTCCCCACTGGCCTTATACCCCACTGTAGTGATTTTGGGACTCCAGATAATAATGGTACTTTTTACCAGCTAATGGCATGCTGGATCTGGTGCAAAATTTGGCAACTACAAACAGTTAGAGGCAAAAAGGCATCCTCTAAAAAGTGGAAGTTAAATCCGATAGAGGAAAATTGAAAGGAGCATAAACTCTGGCAAGTGTAATGTAAAAATATAATTAGGAAGATCAAAAAAGAATTCAAAGAACAACTAGCCAAAGATTCAAAGAACAACTAGCCAAAGATTCAACAAATAACAGAAAAAAAAATTTAAGTGCATCAGAAGTAGAAGCCAACTAAAAAATCAGTGGAGTCACTGGACAATTGAGATGCTAAAGAAGCATTCATGGAAGATAAGGTTAGTGTGGAGAAACTAGATTAATTCTTTGCATGGGTCTTCATGGCTGAGAATGTGAGGGAGATTAGAGTAAATTCTGGAACAAATTGATAAATTAAACAGTAATAAGTCACCAGGATCAGATGGTATTCACCCAAGAGTTCTGAAGGAACTCAATGTGAAATCGCAGAACTAATAATTGTGGTATGTAATGTATCATTTAAGTCAGCTTCAGTACCAGATGACTGGAGGATAGCTAACATGATGCCAAATTTTAAAATAAGATCCAGAGGCGATCCTGGCAATTACAGGCTGCTAAACCTAATTTTAGTACCAGGCAAATTGATAGAAACTATAGTAATGAACAGAATTATCAGATACACACAGATGAATAAAATTTGTTGGGGGAAGAGTCAACATGGCTTTGTAAATGGAAATCATGCCTCACCAATATACTAGAATTCTTAGGAGGGTCAACAAGCATGTGGACAATGGTGATCTAGTGGATATAGTGTACTTAGATTTTCAGAAAGCCTTTGATAAGGTCCCTCACCAAAGGCTCTTAAGCAAAGTAAGTTGTCATGGGATAAATGGGAATGTCCTCTCCTGGATCAATAACTGATTAAAAGATAGGACACAGAGGGTAGGAATAAATGGTCAGTTTACAGAATGGAGAGAGGTAAATAGTGGTGTCCCCCAGGGATCTGTACTGGGACCAGTACTGTTCAACATATTCATAATTCCTTTGGAAAAAGGGGTAAACAGTTTGGTGGCAAAAATTGCAGACAATACAAAACTACTCAAGATAGGTAAAGCCAAAGCAGACTGCGAAGAGTTACAAAGGGATCTCAGAAAAATTGGTGACTGGGCCACAGAATGACAGATAGTATTTATCTACATTGAATTTCAAGTTGGAAAACATAATTCCAACTATACATATAAAATGATGGGGTCTAAATTAGCTGTTCCCACTCAAGAAAGAGATCTTGGAGTCATTGTGGATAGTTCTCTGAAAATATCCACTTAATGTGCAGAGGCAAAAAAAGTTAACAGAACCTTGGGAGTCATTAGGAAAGGGATAGATAATAAGACAGAAAATATCATATTGCTTCTTTATAAATCCATGGTACACCCACCTCTTGAATACTGCATGCAGATCTGGTCACCCCATCTCAAAAAAGATATATTTGAATTGGAAAAGATACAGAAAAGGGCAACAAAAATGAACAGCTTTCATATGAGGAGCGATTAATAAAACTGGGATTATTCAGTTTGAAAAAGAGATGACTAAAGGGGGATATGATAGAGGTCTATAAAATGACTGATGTGAAGAAAGTAAATAAGGAGGTGTTATTTACTCCTTCTCATAACAGAAGGACTAGGTATTACCAAATGAAATTAAGAGGCAATAGGGATTCAGAGGACAATAGGAAGTGACCCAGGGAAGCTGACTTGAGGCTGATGCTGTTACTTGAGCTCCCATATTAAGGATTTCCCCTCCTCCCTGACCATTGATTTGAAACTGGCATATGTAAGTATGGTCTAATGATTTAATAGGCCTCACATGCAATAGCTGAATCTTTAGTGCCATGTACACAAGTTAAGTGTCGTGTGCAAAGGCAGGAAGGAAAAGTGCTCTGATTGGCTGGACTTGTTATACTTATGGCCTATGGTGACCTTGGATGGATGCTGTCCTCCCAGGTGGCAGCCCACAGACAACTGGTCTGTGTGTGTTCTCCTTCTTACATCAAAGACTTACCTGTGTTGCTTCTTCATCATGGTTTCAGTCCGGTTCCAGTGTCTCCCTTTATCATGGTTCCAGTCTTTGTCTTCACTGTGATTTCCTGCTGCCTGTCTCCTGGTGATTTGTGGAGCAGCAGGGCTGCAGCCACACACATCCTGGCAATGCACTGGGGGTCTTTTGCTTATGCTTAGTAATCCTTGCCCCTCAGAGTCCAAGCAGCATAAAAGATACAATTCCTCCTTGTTAGGGGTTTTTATCCCTTCCCTTATCTGCTTCAAGTTGTATATTTACCTGATGGGAGTAATTTACTTGCATGTCTCTTTTTCATGAGTTGGGGGAGAGCAATCAACAAAGCCTTTTGTCCTCTGCTGTTCCACAATAGTTTGTCTGATGTTGATGGGTCTTCTTTGTTGGGCAGGGCATAACATTTTCCGTTGGAGACTAGTAATTCACACTAGTTAATGCTCCTCCCCTATTTGGGGATTTGCCTGGTTACTGAGGCTTCCAATGCAAATGTTCAAATATTACCTTACAATATGAGATACAGATGTTGTAAGTGAAATTAATGCATACAGCAACTTAGAATCATAGAACCATAGAATATTAGAGTTGGAAGGGACTCAGGAGGTCATCTAGTCCAACCCCCTGTTCAAAGCAGGACTAACCTCAGCTATATCATCCCAGCCAGGGTTTTGTCAAGCCTCATCTTAAAAACCTCTAAAGATGGAGATTCCACCACCTCCCTAGGTAACCCATTCCAGTGCTTCACCATCCTCCTAGTGAAAAACTTTTTCCTAATGTCCAACCAAGACCTCCCCAACTGCAACTTGAGACTGTTGTTCTTTGTTCTGTCATCTGCCACCACCGAAAACAGCCTAGTCCCATCCTCCCTGGAACCCCCTTTCAGGTAGTTAAAGGCTGCTATCAAATCCCCCCTCATTCTTCTCTTTTGCAGACTAAACAAGCCCAGTTCCCTTAGCCTCTCCTCATAAGTTCTGTGCTCCAGCCCCCTAATCATTTTTAGGATCCTATTTACTGTGGTGGTCATTTGGTCCTCCGCTGTACTCTCTCCAACTTGTCTACATCCTTTTTGTAGTGGGGGGCCCAAAACTGGACACAATACTCTAAATGCGGCCTTACCAATGCTGAATAGAGGGGAATAATCACTTCCCGCGTACTGCTGGCAATGCCCCTCCTAATGCAGCCCAATATGCTATTAGCCTTCTTGGCAACCAGGGCACACTGCTGATTCATATCCAGCTTTTTATCCACTGTTACCCCCAGGTCCTTTTCTGCAGAACTGCTGCCTAGCTCGTCGGTCCCCAGTCTATAGCTGTGCATGGGATTCTTCCTTCCTAAGTGGAGGACTCTGCACTTTTCTTTGTTGAACCTCATTAGATTTATTTTGGCCCAATCCTTCAGTTTGTTTAGATCCTTCTGTATCCTATCCCTACCTTCCAGGGTATCTACCACTCCCTCCAGCTTAGTGTCATCCGCAAACTTGCTGAGGGTGCAATCTACCCCATCCTCCAGATCATTAATGAAGATGTTGAAAAAAAAACTTACATGCTTTCAATAAAGCCTAAGCACATTTTTATAACTCTAATTCCTATTTTACCAATATTAACACAGTAATGAACCAGACTGTGCTTGTCAGTATTCAAGTGAGGCATGGGGAACTTGGCATAAACTGGCACCCATTTTGCCAGGGTTACAGTAGGTAATAATGATGTTCTTAAAAAAGTACTCGATTTGGGCATGAACCCACTTCCACTGAAGTCAGCTGGAGTTTTGCTGTTGTTTTCAAAGGGAGCTGGACTGGATCCTTACAAGTAGCCTGCTTCTTGCATACTGTGTACAGTGTAGTTGTAGCTGTGTTTGTCCCAGGATAGGAGAGAGACAAGATTGGTGAGGTAATATCTTTTATTGGACCAACCTCTGTTGATGAGAGAGACAAGCTTTCGAGTCACACAGACCTGAAGAAGACCTTTGTGTGGCTCGAAAGTTTCTCTCTCTCACTAACAGAAGTTGGGCCAATAAGAGATATTACCTCCACCCCACCCCCCCGTGTCTCTCTTGCATACAGTGGCATACGGCAAATGTAGTAATTTCTCTGGCATGTACTTTCTTGTTTGTCTTGTTCTTGATTTCGGCTACTCTGCGTCTAGTTCATAATAAACATAATTATCTGTCATATTTTGATTATTTCTACATCATATAATAAATAACAATTGGTTCATATTCTGATAAAGTACAGTACATATTATGCCTGAACCAAAGATCAATGAAATAAACTTTTTAAAGTATTTTAGATGATGTTATAGATTTGGCAAGGCTTGCTTGAAACAAAGCAATCTTTTAACAGGTACTGATGCTGCAGACTTATGATGACAGGTGGCTCATGTCTCATCTGGATATGATGGAGGCTTTTGTGACTTTCTATAGAGAGAGAGGCTCTAGGATGTGGTCTGAACAATCTAGCATTAGAAATTCTATGAAGAATCAAGCATGTGGAGAAAGCTTGAGTTGAATTTTAGTGTTAATTCCGTACTTCACAAAGCTAAACTGCAGGAAAGAGATTCATTGTTGACTACACATGGTGTGTGTATGGACTTTGCTTTAGGGAAGGTTAGGAAAGGTACTGCCTCACAATCTTAACACAATATTTTAAAGTGATATTTAGAACAAAGAAAAACAAAATAAAACTAAATATATATAATAAAAATGATGTGACTGCTCTCTCTCTTTAATGAATCTGGCCAATGTAGCCAACTCAGCATCACTGCATCTACCCATTGTCCATAAGTAAAACCAGCCAGACGTAGTGGGTCTGACTGTCAAGAAGTGTTCAGAACCTTCACCTGCGTACAGTGGCCCAAGACTTTAGTAGTGTTCTCTTCTGATCTTTGCTGCCAACTTTCTTCTATCCGATGACAGTGCTGTCAGATCCAACGGAGGAGCTGAGTAGTAGATATGACAGGAATGTAGTGAGGATTCATTAGTTATAGCTATATTGTGCTTTGAAGAGCTTGGAACGAATTCCCCTGTGGCATAAATGGGCACAACTCCATTATTTGGCAAGTGAAGTGATAAGCTTATATTATTACTATTACTATTATTTATTTATTGTTTTATTATCTGACCAGCTGGTTCAGTGAGAAATACTGTGCATACACAGCACTGCACATTATGTGGTGGCTGTTCTGAGTCACAACCAATGCTCTGAGACCTGCCAAAGCTATGATTTATTGTTCTAAAGTTTGTACAGCGAGTGAACAGGTGGTTACATTTGAGAGGACGTGAATGTTTTTTAATTTCAACATCCCTGGTTTGACCAGTGTAACTAGTAGGGCTCCCTAGCTAGATGGGATAACATCTGTTTGCTTGTGTAGTGACTTCTCCATAGTGCACTCTGAACCCTTATCTACATATTCAGCTTTTCATGGGCTTGCCTTATTTACATGGAAAATGGCTTTCCATGTCAGGATTCAAAAGCAAGAGAGTTAAAAATAAGGATCCTATTTACTGTGGTGGTCATTTGGTCCTGCCAGGAGGAGAAACAATACAACAGCTTGTGGATGGTGTCATTAGAGTGTTAGGGGTAGTAAAGGTTTTGCTTGCACTTGGTCAACATCCATATGATTTGAGCTTTTCCTAATCTTCATGTCCATCTTGTTCTTCGACCTAAGCCTTTCTAAGTGTTGTTTCAAGCCACAAAGTGAAAGACCTGTTGTAATAGGGCATATGGAAGACGGGCTTATGCACCCTGCAATTTGTGTATGAAGTTCCTTTGTGACCGTGTACTACATGTCAGTGGAAACAAACAAAGCTAGTTGCTAGGAGAGTGGGTTTGTTTTTGTTTTTTCTGTTCTCTCTAGAGTACTGACAGCTGAACCAAATATGCTACATTTTGGATAAAATAGTACACTATTAAAGCCAAAGTGATGAAAGTATTTTGTAGACAAGACTTGTTTAATCTGGAATTTCCTGACTGAATTGTATTTCAGATATTCCACTCTTCAACTGTTTCAAATATGAATTAGATGATGAGAGCAGATGGTGAATTTTAAACTATTGTGCATATAAACCTTCAGTAAAATTCAGTGCCAAGGATTCAAGTGGACACAAAGCATGGCCATTTATAGACCTGGATGTTTCAATTGTCAGAATGATTCCTCAGCAACAGGACTTGAAAATCTGTGGAACTAGAGAAAGTTAAGATAAATATATGGGGCAGATGCTGTTTCTTGGTGCTGCTGCTGTGATGTAAATGGACCGTAAAGTTACCCTTAAAGGGACATCTGGGGATTCTCCTTTCTTAGAGGAATTATCCCCTTAAGACACCTCCCTGAAATAGTGAGCAGGTTGGGGGAAGGAGAGAGTGGTAGGGTATGTTGTAACTGTGGTTATCCAGCCAATCTAATGATTTCTGCACAAGCCATTAAAAGTTAGATCAACCCTGAGGCTGCTCTAATTCATGCCAGGGATTGTACCAGGCCCTAAGAGCACGTGATGGCAAAAAATGCCTTTAAAGCCACCTTTGAGCCCTTCTCCCTCCCCAGCGCACTGAGCATAGCTCTGACAGGACTGATGATCTGGGCCTTTATATAAATCTGCAACTCAGAATTTTGTTTCTTTCTGTGCCAGCATTAATACTGGTGTTTCAGAGGTGATGTATGTAACTGGCAAACTCTAGAGGTGCCTTTTACCTGAAGTCCTAGGTGAACAATAAACAAGAACCTAATTAATCTAAGTTTGGGGAAAAATCAATAGTTTTTCTACATTCACCATGCTATATTGAATGGATGGATATTTCAAAGTCTTGTATTTGTGGTAAGGGTCCAACACATTGTACTGTGCATTGGCACTTGGGGAAAAAAAGATAAATTATAGTAACAGAAATTCATGGAGTTTTTAGCATGAAAATTTGTGACATGATGAATACATCTAACTGCATTTATCTACAGCCACACACTATTAGCTCCAATAGTCCTGGCACTCGGTAACATGACCTATCATATGCTGAGATCTTATTTGATATATGGTATAGAACTTATCCTGCAAATGCTATGATTTAATTTTAATATTATGATTTCTATATATTGCCTCGTTTGGGGTTTTCTGGATTGGACATGTTGTCACTTTTTTTTACCAAAAATATTTTTTAACTGTAATTCAATTTTTGAAAAGTGTTTTTCAGAATTCATGATTTTAAACATACTACCCAACTGACATTCCAATCTAATCTATAAGAATCTCTACAGTTACAGAGCCTGAAGAAGCTCTGAAATGCAGTACACCTAGAAGATATTATCTATTCCAAGAAAGACAGGCCATGAGGTCATGGAACAATTTACCATTGGAACAACTTACCAAGGGTCGTGATAGGTTCTCCATCTCTGATAATTTTAAATGAAGATTTGAAGTTCTTATAAAAGATATGCTCTAGGAATTAGTTTGGGGAGAAGTTCTATGGACTTTGTTTTATAGGAGGTCAGACTAGATGGTCACAGTGGTCCCTTCTGGCCTTGGAATGTATGAACTCTTTCTCTCTGAAGTGGCCACTTAAGCACAACCCTTTCCCAGGAGAAGAATCTAAAATTTCACCTCTTTACAGTACCCAAGTTGTAGGAAATGATGTTAGGGAATGCACTCAGAACTACTACAGGGCAGTAGTAACTCATTCTCAGCAGAAGTTCCGTGGTAAGGAGTGAACTGGGAAGTTAAAAAAGGTTCCTAACTAAAATAACAAAGTTCTTCAAATGATCCACCTCCAAATCCTCCGCAGATCAACACTGGGAGATCACAAATCCTGCAACAAGCTGACAAAACACATTTCAAAACCATTGTGAGAATGTATGCAGGACATTGTTTCAGCATTCTAGAATTAAAACTTTACAAGTCCCAACTGTTCCTCAGTTCTGCTCTAATTCCAGGCACATTCTTTAAATCTCTGGGGTAAAATCCTTGCCCTATTGAAGTCAGTGGAAAAACTCCCACTGATTCCAATACGGTCAGGATTTTTACCTCTGAAGTTTGCAGCTCGGAACAGCATGGTAAACAGTAGAAAGTGCTCACAACTCAGCTCACAAAGTATTCAACAGATTAGGGCAGCATTCCCAGTTTTCCCACTGGAAACAGAACTCATGATAAGGGTGAAGTAGAAAACTTGTCAGCTGAGAGTACGGTTTATATGTGCCTAATATTTCTGTATCAAATTAAACTCAGGTGATAAAATGTTTGTTTAAAATCACCCTATGCAATCACTGTAAAGGGAAGTTGCACTGGTTGCATTAAAATTGCTCATTAACTTCATAGTTGTATAAATGAAATACAGAATGCAATAAGGTCTGAAAAATGAGTCCTGAAATTGTTTGCTATAAATGCAGAAAGTTAGGGAGGAATGAAGGTTGCTCTGTTATATCCTTTAATATCAGAACTCTTATTTATCCATAACCTTTGTTGTGCATGTAAGCCAGGTCTGAATGTCTCAGTGGCACTCTCCCTGCTCAGCAGCTGAAAGGGGGGCACTTTATTTGCATGGGCTTTGTATCTGCATGAGTACAAGTAAGTATTTAGCATAACTTACCTAGGTGCTGAGCATGATGGGAAATGGTTAGCAGGGCTGTTTTTGGGCTACAAACCACTTTTGTGTTAACTGCTGGGGTAATTAAATGTTGTCCTTCAAATGTATGGACAGATGTCAGCAAAACTATGCTTAGTCTGTTAGGATAAAATCTGCACCCTAAACTAAACAGAGCACCATAAGGGTGACAGACAGATGTTTCAGCCTGGAAACGGGGAGGTGGAACAGTCTCCTATTGGGATTGTACTGCCTTGGCAAAGGGCTGCCCCTAGGCATGGAGTGACTCTCGTCCCATTGTTAAAAGGTAGATTTAATGACTCATCTTGGAGTCTTTTGTTTCTTGAAAGCAGGGACATTGTCTGTGTGTCAGCAGAAGGTCTACCCATGAGCTGAAATCACTAAGAGCTGAACCAGTAGAGGATCTGGGAAACCTTGCCTGACAACTAACAGAGCTGAATGAGCACCAGGCAACTCTGGTGGGAGGCTGGCACAGTCGGTGCTAGCCTGGTGCGGTCGGCAGAGAGGCCGGCACAGTTAGTGCTAGTGGTTGGTGGAAACAAGTGTGGTTGCTGCCAGTGGTCGGGGACTCAGCAAGGCCCGCAGGCAGTAGGAGACAGCAGCAGAGGGGTAGGAGAAGCAGCAGAGGGGGCCTGTCAGCGGGAGCCAGCTGTGGTCTGTGCCAGCGGTTGGTGGGAAACAGGTGTGGTCGCTGCCAGCGGTTGGGGACTCAGCGAGGCCCGAAGGTGGTAGGAGACAGAAGCAGAGGGGGCCTGGTCAAGCCTGTGTCAGACAGGAGCGGCATAGGGGGTGGAGACATACCCAAGAGGTGGACTTTGCACCTACAACAGTCAGTACAGGGGGAAAAAGAAAGGGGGAGGCAAATAACACGCCCTGTACTCTGGGATGGGTTTGGCTCATTGAGTTCATGAACTCTGTTTGCACTGTTTTCTCAAACCAGTGCTGTTATCTCTCTTTTGCTATTAAAAGGTTTCTTTCTATACTCAGACTCTGTGCTTGCGAGAGGGGAAGTATTGCCCTTTGGGGGGCCCCCAGGGGATAGTGTGTAATTTCCCAGGTGACTGGGTGGGGGCTCGAGCCAGTTTGGTGTTGTATCATTGACAGGGACCCCTAGATATAGAACCCGGCCTTTGCTGCTGCCGACTCGGTCTGGCAGAAGGGTTACATGCACTTGGTAATTAGCAGGTTATTATTCTGGGAATGCTTTGCTTCTTTTTAACTTTTAATTACACCCAATAACTAATTTAAAGACACTTTGTGAAAGAGATGCTCCATACCTGCTCCAACGATTAGTTTAGAAAGTGCTGATCCTCTTATTACTGTTCAGTGTATTTTCTGGTTAATTGGTGAAGTGGCAGTGGTGCAGCATATAAATGAAGTAATGGAGATTAATGGCTCTGTGAAGTTTAAAATGATGTTTCTGCTCTGTTTCTTAAATGAAAACTAAGCAGAAACCTGACTAACAGAGGTGACAGAAAATATTTCTCGAGTTAGCACAAAGATATCATTGCTTCCAAATGAAAAAGGTTGTTTGACATTTCACGGCACTCAGTGAATACTGCAACTCATGTTATCTCTATGCAGCTTGTATCACCTGGGATTACTCAAGTGCTACTTTTGCTCTTCTGTTGCTAATTGTTCTGAAGGGACTATAGCTAAATTACTGACCTAGTTGCTGGATACGCCTGTGACAAACCCCAGATCCTGACTGTGATTGATTTAAACAGGTAGTTCATAGACTCAGTATCAATATACATGCAATGTATTATGGACATGCAATGGGACTACTTGCATAGTGAGGTGCTACTCACGGTGAGTAAGACTGTTAGAATCAGCCCCATACGATTGATGTTATAAGGCAAGTGTGAATAGACGTTAACAGTGCTTTGGTACTGTGTGTGCAGGAGTGGAACTTGTGTGTGTTCAGTGGCGGATGCACTGCATAGGGAAAGGAATCTATTAAGTCTTAAGTGAACATGATGAAAATATTATGGCTACAGCAAGGTCCAGATTGGTCCTAGCCTTTGTGTAAGGAAGGCAGGGGGAGGGAATGTCACTCCCTTCATGCATCCAACTCAAGGGCCAAGGACAATCACAGTCCTTGCCCTCTGTGGAACTCAGAGACTTCTCCTCCCAGCACCCTCCAGAGCGCACATTCCCCAAAGGGGTTGTAAGTGGATAGGGAAGAGGCAGAACCATGACCCCTCTACAGTGGCCTGTGGAGAGAACTATTCACACCAGAAAGAGCATCTTTTAGGTACAATCCCTTCCCTAAACTCCCTTCCATGTGGTGTGACGCCACACTGCCTTCAGTTCAGGCTCCTGTCTGTTATCTAGCCCTACAGACGTTCTTATAACAATTCATTTTATACTGCCAGCATACTTTATGAGCAAAGTTCTTTTCGCCTCATTCCCATTAAAGTCAATAGGAAAGTTAATATGAGGGCAGTGAGTGAGATCTGGCCTTATGAATTTGTATAGTGCTGTGAAGATGTAAAGAGCTACATGTCATGCATGCTAAGTATTTAAGCAAAACTTTCAAATCGTATAAATTCTCATGCTTCAGAACATAAGCCTAATACTGACTGATGGGTGTTCAAAAGAAACTTCCCCAAACAAAACAGGCAAGATATTCCTTATGGGGTTATTGTACCTTCCTTGAAGCATCTATTACTAGCCACAGTGAGAGACATGATACTGGATTAGATGGCCCACTGGTCTGATTCTGCATGGCAATTCCTATTTTTATGCTTCCTGATTTTGGTGAAAATGATACATTTGACAAATTTATTGCATGAAGTAATACAAGAAAAATGTTACTTCATCATACTTTGTTTTTGTAACTGATCAGCAACTTTCATTCAGTAATATAATGACAGTGATTAGAAAGTATGGGGATTTTTCTAGGCTCATTAACTGACTCATCCCAGCATTCCTGCTCAAATACAAGAAGCTTCTTGACTGTCAATCTGCCTTCAAACATGCGTATGTTTTGTTTTGGGGTTCTAATTCCAGTCCAAAATAATCCATTAAAGCACTAGGAAGGTTCAATGTTAATATTGCTTATAGAAGGCAAATGAAATATTCAGCAAAAATGAAGGATGACAAATTGTTGGGCTGTTTGAAGCAGCTATGTTGCTTGATTGCAAGAACGCATCAGCCAAGGGCAAATGTGGAAAGATCTGAGGGAGTATGCTGTAACCTAGTGAACATTCCTGAAAGAACATGGAGTAAAATCTGCTTTATAAAGTACAAAGCAACACAATTGCTGTTGACACTTAGTATGTGAAAATGCAGATATTGGCTATTTGAAGTTATTCATTGAGTAATTTATGGGAATGATTCTTGGTCTGTAGCTTAATACCAGTGTTTGCTATTCAAAATGTGGGCTGTTTTGTTAGGCTATGTTGGTCACAGGCTTTTTTTCTGATCCATAACTGGATGAGTATAACTCATAGAATCAAGTTTCCAGTATGAATTTCCTTGATTAAAATTTTATATTTGTTTTCTCTCCATATTTTGTAATATTTGTTTCCAATTTGCTCTTTCAGCCAAGATTCTCACCACTAACCTCATACAAAAGAGGTCTGGACACAGCCAATGTGAATTAATGTAAAATTAAAACAAATGTTTCTGGAAACTCTTTCAGTATTATTTGCCCACGTATAGTAATAATATTACTTAAATATACAGTATATAGACTATAAACTAGATGCAATTTAAAAATTAAGCTGCATATAGAGACTGTCAACTTTAAGATTTGTACTGTGGATAGAAAGCCAAATATTTTAATCATAGTTTAATTTTAGGAATGACGAATATATCCCAAAAGATCTCCTTAGCAAAATCATGTCACAGAAAGATGTGTGCAAAATGAGCTTACATATGTAGCTGAATTGGCACCACTCATTATTTATTCCTTTACTCTTTCCTTATGGGGGTATCTTGTTGACTGTGAGTGTAATTCACTCAAAATAAAATGTCCAGTAAGAAGACCACAGGAAAACATCTTCTGCATTAAAGAACATCTTTATCTGGGGCCTGATACTGCAATCCATACTCACACTAAGTAAAACTTACTCATGTAAATGTATGAATCCAATGCGGTGCTCACATCAGTAAGTACCATTCAAGGTGAGTAAGGGTGTTAGAATCAGGCCCTAAGCAATTACCTGCATACTTATCCCAAGCACTTACAATGTTAAATTATATATATTAAGAAACAACCCTTCCAACATGAGAAAAGATTGTTCAAAGTTAGTCCCAAATACAGTACACACATACATAGAAACCCAGTACTTTCTGCATAGTTCTGTGTTTTATACTGAAACACAAGATACCAGTTACAGACAATTAATGTTACATCTTTATTACACCTATGTCTAATGTAATTCTTAAGAATACAATACAATCTAGTAAGTATTTAAGTGTTTTAATGGAATTAAAATAAAAATACTCTGTATTAAGCAACAACAATTTTTGGTGTCAGACAATTATGACAATATTTCATTTTCAAGTAAAACATTCAGCCACCTTAATTTAACAGACCACTTTTCCCAAGCTTTGGAATGGTTTATGGTTACCATTTTTACTGTATAGAGAGTAAGGTACAATTCTGCAATTTATGTTGAGCAAAATGGACCCTTGTGCATTTTAGTATCTGCATGCCTGATTGAATAGCCCAAATCCTGATTCTTCTACTACTCAGGATCTGAAAATGTGTAAGTATGGGCTCAGACCAAGAATGAAAGTGATTTTGAGTATTGTTTCAATAATCCAATCCCTCTTGAAGTGGCTGCATCTACATGGTCTACAGAGAGTGCAGAAAAGCCTTACTGTGAATTTAAATGATGCTAATAGAGTTTGATTTCACCATCAAGTTGTATTCCAGATAAATGCTTTGATTTTAGGAGAAAGGCAGTCATTTTATTGCCAATTCTAAAATAAATTAACATGTACTATAATTTGAAGATATAAATACCCATGTAATAACAGCAATTGTTCAGTACTCTTAAATCAATTTCTGGTCAATATTGTACAATAACAGAATGAAATAAGCCAATACTTTAATATCAAGTGCACTGTAATTGAATTGTACGCTGGGATTTGAATGTTTAAAAAACTGTGATAGCTTTGTGGTATGTAATTTCCAAAGGTAATTGACATCAGATGAGGCATGTAATTCACAGACCTTTCTTGGTGCATATCTTAGAGTCTTGAACTCAACTATACATGACTCGAATGCAAACATGCAATAAATAATACAGGAGAAAAAATAAATGTGTGCACACTGTTTAAAATCCAACATTATCATTACTTTGTTTCTACACAATCGTAGGTGTGTTTGCCGCTTTACAGACAAACACAGGAAGACAAGTCCCTGCTCCAAGGAGCTCACAGAGAGCTTTACGGCCATGATCCTGCAATTGATACCACACAGGTAGACTGATATGTGTGGGTGGCATGTCCTTGAAGCCAGTGGAGTACTGTGTGGGTACAGAAGCCAGCTCACGTGTTATCAGTCATAGTAATGGGGCCTTTGACCTTGATCTTGCTCCCACTGAGTTCAGTAGGCATTTCACTGTTGACTTTGGTGGATGCAATGAAGGGTGGCATTGAAGCAAATCACCAGGTGCCTAAGCCGCTGCCAACTATTGAGATGAACCATAAATTATATTGCTTATTTTTCCTATTTCTTGGAATAGTCATTTAGTAGATTTTCTTGTGTGTGACCTAGTTCAGCTAAGGCAAAGCTGGAAGAGAGGAGGAGGGGTGAACCTGACTCTCTATGCCCTTTTCTTGATATGTGGGGGTGAAAAGCAGGCAGCTGGAATATGTTCACACCTGCCGGACTAACTGCTTGAAACCCCATAATCTGTTCTGACATTCCTTGTAACCTTTGCCTTTCCTTGACAATTGTTTCCATTTGATTAGCTATGTAATACTTTTGATTGACATGTTTCTGTAACTTTTGGGGTATAAAAGGCAAATTGTGGGTCTGGGTTAGGCAGATCACTTCGTGGACACATTGAAAGATTTCCAGCCACAGACAGAAGGCCAGCACCTGAAAGCTGAGGCTGAATCGCCCAAATACTGCTCCAGACTTCCGCGTAATTATCAGCTTGGGGTGCTCTATAACCTATTGTATTTATATGTACTTGAGACTAAACAGAGCAGTGACTTCTAGTAAAGGCACTCTAGTGGGAGTAGTGAAAACTAACAAAGTGCTGGCTTTAAATGAAAGCATATGGTTCTGATTTGTTTGTACCAGCCATATAGCAGACAGAAGCACTGCATCTCCCTTGATGACTAGTTCTCTGAAAACATCCACTCAATGTGCAAAGGCAGTCAAAAATGTTAACAGAACTTTGGGAGTCATTAGGAAAGGGATAGATAATAAGACAGAAAATATCATATTGCCTCTATATAAATACATGGTACACCCACCTCTTGAATACTGCGTGCAGATCTGGTCACCCCCTCTCAAAAAAAGATATATTGGAATTGGAAAAGGTACAGAAAAGGGCAACAAAAATGAACAGCTTCCATATGAGGAGAGATTAATAAGACTGGGACTTTTAGCTTGGAAAAGAGACAACGATGTGAGGATATGACAGAGATCTATAATATCATGACTGATGTGAAGAAAGTAAATAAGGAGGTGTTATTTACTCCTTCTCATAAGAACTAGGAGTCACCAAGTGAAGTGAATAGGCAGCAGGTTTAGAATGAACACAAGGAAGTATTTCTTCACACAATGCACAGTCAACCTGTGAAACTCTTTGCCAGAGGGTATTGTGAAGGCCAAGACTGTAACAGGGTTTAAAAAAGAACTAGATATGTTCATGGAGGATAGGTCCATCAGTGGCTATTAACCAGGATGAGCAGGGATGCAAAACCATGCTCTGAAGTGTCCCTAGCCTACAGCCTTTCTCTCTCTAGAAAGTCACAACAACCTCCTTCATATCCGGGTGGGATGCGGGCCACCTGTCGTCATGAGACAGCAGCATCAATACCTGTTAACAGATTGGTTTGCTTCAAGCAAGCCTTGCCAGATCTGTAAGATCATATAAATACTAAAACAAAGTTTATTTCATTGGTCTTTGGTTCATGCACAATATGTACTGTACTTTATCAAAACACACAAAACAGAGTTGTTAATTATATGGTGTAGAAATAATAAAAAATACAACTAATTATATTTATTATGAACTAGACGCAGAGTAGCCAACATCTCGAACAATACCAACAAGAGAGTACATGCCAGGGAAATTACTAAATTTGCCAAATCCCACTATCTGCAAGAGAGACAAGGAGGGTGGGATGAGCTAATATCATTTATTGGGTCAACTTCTGTTAGTGAGAGGTGCAAACTTTTGAGTCACACTGAGATCTTCTTCAGGTCTGTCTAGCTCAAAAGCTTGTTTTTCTAACACTGTATGGAGAAATTTTGATAGACCAGTAAAAAGGCCAGAGATAGCAACAAGAATGATAATCAATATTACACTAACAGCAGCCAAAATCAGTAGGCCTTTCTGCAGGCCGGTGCAGCCTTGGCATGACTAAGTCAGGAGAAGAGTCTTTTTCTCAGCCTTATCTGACTCTGCATCCTCACTCTGATAACATCTCTAGTGGATGTGCTGAGATCTGTGTTTTAGGAGAAAAACAAGAATCTTATCTGTACATGCCCCCTAGGACATAGTTTCTCAACCTGTGGTATGTGTAAGCGGGGGAATGGGCCCGCTATTGTGGGGAACTTTCCTTGCTTGTACAATACCCCGGTAGAGTTGGTTAGCAAAAGGATCTGAGTCCCTGCTCCCACTCCCTTTACCCAGAGGCCCCACTTGACCTCGAGGGCTCCCCTACCACTTCGCTGTGTGGTGGGGTGCCTGTAACCCTGACAAGGCTGGGCCCAGGATTCCTGGGGCTCCACCCCCAATCTTGCCGTGGTCCCTTAGGGCAGGGGCTAGGGTGTCCCCACTCCGGGGTACTAACTCTGCACTGAGCACGTCCCTGACCCACTGATCAGTGCATACAATACAAAGCAATACAATTTATTACACAAACAGCAATCAAATCAATTCAAAATTAAGAAAAGAGTAAAAAGGTTAAAGTAAAACATCCCAACACTGCCCCTGGCCCGGGGCACCATGCACAGTGTCTCTGGGGTTCACAGTCTGTCACACGTTGCAGGCCCACTGTCCAGGCCCTGGCTATGCTGCAGGAATGCAGGAGTCAGCCCCCTGCTCTGCCAGTAGCCACACACTCCCAAAGTCCCTTTTGTTCTCCCCAGCTGCTCACCACACCCAGCTCCAGACGGCTCCAGTCCCAGCTCGCTCTGCTCCATGCAGCTGTGCTTCGCTTTCTGGGTTGCCCCTCTGCTCTGCTGCTGAAGGTTGGTCAGCTTGGCTCCATTCAGCTTTCTATGTACGTCTTCCAGCCTTCCAGCTGCTGGCTGCTTTCTCCTTAGCTCGGTCAGTTCTGCCCCTGCATCCCCCAGCAGGCAGCCCCAGCTCACACGGAGGGCTGGGCTCCCCCCACCCTCCTGGCTCTCCCATTAGCTTGCCCGCCCTGTCAATCAGGCTGACCTGAGTTGGCCTCTCTCCACTGGCCCTGGGGACTGTCCCTTCCAGGGTCCTGCTTTCTCCAGAGATGGCCAATCAAAAAGACCCACTAAGTTTCAGTAAGGGGCTAACAGACCCCTTACATATGCATACCACTGGGGGTACACAAGACACAGGCAGGGAGTACGTGGCAAAAAACCCAGTGAAGGGAGGTGGGCAGCAGTCGTCAGCTTCTCGGGGAGCCGGGCAGCAGCCTCCTAGCTGGGACGCCAGACGGCAGCGACCAGTTTCTTGGGACACTAGGCGGCAGCCTCCGCCTTGGGCAGCAGCTGCCTGCATCCCAGATCCTCGGTGGGAGCCCGGCAGCAGCTTCCTGCGCCTTGCGAGCTGGGCTTGCAGCTGGGTGGCTGCCACCCTTTCCCCAGCTCTGAGCTGAGAGACAGCCTCCTGCACCCTAGTTTGAAGATGGCGCTGCCTGCCCACATCCCCAGGTCCCAGCCTGTGCGGAAGCCTCCTCTGCCCCAGCTCAGATTGGGTGGCAGTCGCCCACCTCCCGGGCTGGCAGCCAGACGGCAGCGGCCTACAACTTGCCCAGGTGGCAGCTCCCCTCCCTGGCTCAAAGCCCGGTGCCCAGAAAGCCAGGTGGAGAGCCCAGTGGCTTGCCCAGTCCTGGAGCTGGGCTCTACCCCCATTACTTGTCAGTTTCATTGCTCTAGCAGAGCAACTATGACAGCTCCAGATTTTACCAGTATAAAAATCTTAAGAGGGGCCCACATAGTGTGATTTGCCCCAGGCCCGCACCCCCCCTTCACACCCCCCCTCCCCCCGGGGACAGCCATTGGGAACGTTGCTATCTACTCTGGTGGGCTGCTAGTGCCTGCTCAGACCTAACAAGTTCCCACACGTGTGAGGAGAACACCACGTGACCCTGCCATCAGGCCATAGTAATTGGCTGGCCTTGAACTTTGCTCCTATATGGAGGAAGGGGATGAGGAAGGAGGGGAAAAACAGCAGCGGCTTTTGTGATCTGCCTCAGCCACACAGCATTGCAGAACTCAGAACTCTCTTGCTTTACGAGAAATACAGTCATCCAGTGGTAAAGGGGAAAAAGATTGTATTTCTCCTAGTGGAAACTTGAGTGTTGGGGTACTTATTAAAATTTTCAGAAGTTAGAGGGTACTTGCTACTTAAAAGGTTGAGAAACACTGCTCTAGGAGATGTTTGTCAGGGCCACAAGACATGCAGATTCTGCAGGAATACATCTAGTTAATTAGTACTCTGAGATGACCTCTTGATTGGCTGTTGAAACTGTTTGCGCAACAAATTTTTTATCTTGATATGTTAATGTCTACTGACAAGGATAAATAGGAGGGAGAAGTTTTGGACTCTTTGGAATCTCTTCTTGGACACAGATTTTGGGATCCCCCAACAGCAGCTGGAAGACTGGCCAATCGGAAAGCCGCTGCTGTCACACTCGAAAGCCACCCCAAACTTGGGTAATTATTGAGGGTTGGGGATATTCTTATAACCTGTTGCGGACATGTGTAGGTGCTTGGGACTAAGTACAGTATAGCTTTTAAGTGAGAGCACTCTTGTGTTTTACTGTTTCTACCCGTCCATCAATCCGTTGGATGGCCATGTCTCCATTTGATTTATTTCCTGACACCACCTCGTACAGAGTAAAGTTAGCAAGGGTTTTGGGTTGGCAGAACCTCAAGTAACAGTTAACTATAACATTCCAAAAATGTCTGAGTTGTGGTGCATGGATGTGTGAAGTCTGGAATTTGTAGGGGGCTTTGTTTCTTTTGGCAGGTAGACCAAAATAACTGACCATCAAAGCAAAATTTCAAAAATATTTTCTCTGCAAAAGTCAGTACATTATTTTTCTTTAAAAATTTTCAAGGAAAATTCAGTTATGCCAAATGTGGAGACTAAATTCAAAAAATAAAGTGTTAAACAAAAGGTTTTTAGTTCTCTTTAAGGTATAAATCTCAACCATAAGTAGCGTCACTACTTAGGCTCTCATAATAAATGAAAACTGAGACAATATGTGAATTTCGGTGATACTGTCTTGGTGTCTTAATATTGTGATGGGACCAGCCCTGATGGCTGTAGGAGGGTGCTGTTATTTTCTTGCCGTTCTTGATCAGCTGGACTCTGACACATTTCCTGATGGCAGAATTGGGCTGCTTAGCCTCTACACCAGTTGGTGTTCCATTCAGGGTTCCGTGAAAAATTGAAACCACACCGCCGAAAACAGCTGACAGCGCGTGCCGCCGAAAACAGCTGACAGCGCACGCCGCCAAAAACAGCCAATACCGCGCCGCCGGAAAGGGGAAGATGTCCCAGTTTTTTCAGCGGAGGGTATCGCATGGCCCCGCAGAAGTTAAAAAGGGTTCCGCGGCCAAATTTAATTGAGAAACACTGCTCTACACCAACTTTTTCCAGAACAATTCCCTTGGCATGGGAAGCTCCTCCAAAGGGGTTGGCTTTCAGGGCAGTACCCAAGTGGGCTTTCTTGTATTGCTTGTCATGCCATTTCTGATCATGACAGTGGCTGCGAAACTTTCTCGCAGTACGAAGCCCACGGCACTATATATCAGCCCCAGGCTTAACAAATCCCTGTTCCCTGGGTAACACAGCCAGGGTTACTCCAGGTTAATTGGGTCACCTGAAGCCAATTAGGGAGCTTGCCACAGTAGGTAAAAGCCTCTGTTTCAGGCAAGTAGGGGCAGCTGAGAGGGAGTTGGGTGGAGAAGCAGCTCGGCTTGGCTCGGCTCCAAGGTTTGGAGTTAGTGTGGATGTTGCGACAGCACCCAGCCACGGGAGTTAAGGAGAAGCCTATCCAGGCAAGGCCGGGGGACGCAGGCCCCAAAAACCTGAAGGAGGACCACAAGCAGGGGGGCTGTGGACAAGTGACCCAGGGAAGGTAGTAGCTCATGAACTAAGTTGTTTGAGGCTACTCCTCGCAGGGTCCCTGGGTCAGGGCCCGGGGGTAGAGGGCAGGACCGGGCTCTCACCCAGCCACACCACGGGCGTAGCAGAAGGGAGCGCAGACCCCCGGGGCCAAATAGACCTACCTCGCCACAATATGTACACATTTTGAGGGGGCAGAAGATCTGAATCTTCGTATTACATGTTGGGTCTTATCCTAAAACAATGATCATTCCCCAGGCAGAGATAGCAGCAGAATTCCACTCATATTACATTTAAAAAAACAGATCAAGCCAAGATGTGAGGGAGAGGAGAATCAGACATTAAAATCTGATGCCTTCACTGGGGGGAAGGAATTAAATCTAAAATTTCATGAATTGACAGGTCATAACCTTGAAAGAATGCCCAGAGTTCTTAGAACGTAACCCAATGAGACAAAAGTACTACAGTTCTTAATTTTTATAAGGCTACAGGTTCCATAGTGCATCCTCCAGCTCACAGCTTGATGTGCAAGCAAGAATTCCAAAAGAATTTCAATATATTTCTACTTTTAAAAGTTCTGGATATGTATCTCACCAAAAGCAGCAGATGTTTTTTCCCCTGTGGGGTTAGAAAAAGTACAGCGTGTGCATGAACAGACTGAGAATGAAATTGACAGAGCAATACTTAGACTTCCTAATAAGTTTGTTCTGGGCAGACTACCAAAATTGTGCTTATTCTGCCTGTGTCTATACAGGTTTTTCAGCATTTTTTCCACCATTGGCCTTGGAGCAGGGTTACATGTTACGGGGATGGAAACACACACGCCCAATCTATTCTAGCACTTCTATTATTGCTATTGCCTGGGGAGCTATATTGATGCTTGACAATTGTGGGAAAGGTACTGTAGACAAAGGGGCAAGATTTGCGTGTCACCAGTGATCTAGGGTACTAAGGGGCCTAATTTTTAGAGTTTGGTTCTCAACAATTTCTGAAAATCAGGCACCCTTAAATGACTAAGATGGGAACTCAGACAGTAATTACTTATAGAAAAAGAATAGATCAAGGCCTTTAATTTGGCTAGAATAATTTCTTAGGTTTCACAGTTTGTAGGTTTGCCCTTTCTGCCTATTCATTTCTTTGAGTGATGAGGATTGAAACCAACAGGCTTAAACTGTGTCCCAGTGCTCTTATTTCTGAACTCTCAAAGCGTAGCTTGTGGTCACTGACTATTTCCATTGAAATGTTGAACATGGATTTTAGGCTTGCAATACTAGCAAGAGGCAAAATTTCTACAAATCTTGATTTCATGCTGGTCTGGACTACTGTGAGTGTGTTCTTTTCATTGGGTCCTCCTAGTTCTGCAGGTCTCACACATTTCCATCCTGTGTTTTTTCCCCTGCGCTATGACTGGCCCCCACAACATCATTCAGGATCTCTCCAAACGTTTTGTGGAGCCTGGATGCCAGCATGCTTCAGTGGCTGAGGGGTTATGTTTCATTTGTCATAGATGAAAACAAGTCATCCTTCAATGAATAGCATTAGTTACTCAGGTATGGGATGTCAAAGTCATTAGGCCAGCCATTTCATATAACTTTTGGCATAGCTTTTAGCTGTAGATCAACACAGGTGACTATTTTAATCAGCTCTAGCTTCTGAGATGAGACCGGCAGGCAATCCCGAACCAAACCCATATAGACTCTTATAGCACCCTAAGGATCTATATAGGTTCCTTCATGAGGTAAGTGTTTATCACTAAGAGCAAATTTAAATCTTAGACATATGAACAGTCTTTGGCATCTAATGGGTGCCTTATCTAGATCTTTACCATTGTTTTGTGACTTTTGGTCTGTCACGACTTACAACTATCAAGACAGTGCAAATATTGTGTGAAATTCTTTCACACGCATATATATGCTTACCAGATATTCTCTTCCTCGCTCTATATGAACATATTTGGTCTCCACATCTGAAAGCTAAAACAATATGCTGTGGGCTTTCAATCATCCCCAAGTAGCTGGAATTACACCTTACTGAGGCCATCGCTCCTGGTGTCTCCAAGAACAGCTGTAGTCTTGGAAACATATACTGGGGATAAGGTCAATAAGTTCTTTAGAGTTTCAAACACATGCTAATACACTTTCTCTCAGGCCCACACAGAGGCTGATTTAAGTAGTTTTAAAGGACATGCATTTTGAATATTGATTTTGCCTCCAGAAATGATCATCCCAAGAATCTGCTTTGATTTTGATATTTTTTAAGCAGGGGAAGTCCTGCTGTTGCTTTGAATTCTTCTGGATCTGTCTTCACTCCTTCTTTATTGATTGTATGCCCTACAAAAAGTAGTTGGGTTTGTCATTTTGGATTTTTCTGTGTAATTTTAGTCTCACCTGCCCGCAGAACTCCTCTCGGTCTCACATTTTGCCTTTTTTTCTGTATTTTCCATACATAAAAACTCTTGGCATAGACATTTTTAAAAAGTGTGTGGGTCGTATCAAAATCCTCAGTTGTAAACTCTTCTGGCAAGAATCATATTAACTAGTTTTCAAATTTCCAAGGCTGGGCTTTGTCTTAAAGCGATACGAACAATTTTCCCATAAATTCTGCCCTTACTTTTTTCAGCTAGGGGTTTCTCTAAAGAAAAACTTTGAGCCACAACAGACTCCTTCTGAGTTTCAGTTAAGTCAAGAACCAACTCTAAGAGAACTGACACCTCCACAGTCAGCATCAGTTGAGAGGCGCATTCAGTCTGCTCCTCCGACAGAAGAATGCAGATAAACTGCTATTCTCAACAGACATACAGTTTGAGATTGCCTCTCCCTTGCCCCAGCCCACATGGCTGTTCACAGACAACTGTTTGGAGACTGGGGTAGTTCCCTCCATGGGCAAGTCATTACCCCTAACAGACACAGGCTTAGGAACACTTCTTTCCTGGGCTTGAGTTGAGTCCAGAGCCACTTCTGGTACAACTGATAAACCCTCAATCAGCATAAGCTGAGAGGAATTTTCTATCTGCTTCATAGACCGAACACTGGAGACAAACTCTCCCTCAGCGGATAAACTGATTTTCTGAACAGACAAGCCACTATTTTCCACAATCCCAAGGCTAGAGACACTCTTTTCCTTGTCACAGTATACCTGAATAAAACTCTTCAGAGTCATGAAACTTCAGAAAACTCTTGAGTCATGCACCCCCATTCAGAAATATCCCTGTTGATTACAGGTAACACAGAAGATTCACATTTATACTTTCTCAGGGGTTGAGTTATGACATTAACCTGGTTACATATATTTACCGTATATTATCAAATATACCAAAATCGTTATAAACTGGACAGATTTTCTCCCAATCTTTGCTGTTGAGAGAAACTGGACTTCCAGGATGATACAGTTTCTGCTGTTCTTTTATTACTTTGATTTGAAGTTTAAGTCTGGAAACTCTTGCCTCAGCTTCCAATTCCAGCCTCCTGTGTTCTTAGGCTCTCTCTTCAGCTTGATTGGACCTCTCTTCAGCTTCTCTTTCCATCTCAGCGATCTTTTGCTTTTCTTGCAATTGAAGTTCTGCGATTCTTCTCTCATGCTAAAGACACAGGCTATCTCTCAGGGCTTGCAGTTTGATTGCTACCTGTGATTGTGGATCACTCATTATGACTTACTTTAACCTTTAACACTCTCAGTATCAATTTTAAAATTGGAATAGTATGGGGTTCTGATCCAAAATCCAAATGATCTGGTTCTGTGGACCCTGCTAAGACTACGCCAATGTGACCTGTCCGTGCCTAGGGTAGCCCCCCTGAACATGCCAACATCAGGGAAGGCTTCAAAAAGGAGAGCAGATTCTCCCAAATTTCCTCACCCCTCTGGGGGCTAGAGACTGTTTCACCATTGCTGGCCTGCCCTGCCAGAGGCTTAGGCCTGAGACTATTGCCTCACCCTGCTGAAGGCTGTTTCCTGCTGCCTGCCTGCCCTGCCGAGGGCCGTAGACTGTTTGCTCACCCTGTGAGGGCTGGAGACTCCTCCCGGTGTGACGCCCACCCTGCCTAAGGGCCAGGGCTTCAGAACTGTCTACTCGCCCTACACAGGGCTCGAGACTGTTCCCATTTGCTGGCCCGCCCTGCCTAAGGGTTGGGGCCCTGAACTACGTGATAGCCCTATTAAAGGGCTAGAGACTATCCCTAAGGGGTGGGACCTGAAACCAAGGCTTGCCCTGCTAAGGGCTGGAGACTGCCCTGCGGGGAGTACAAAATAAAGGGTCCCAGGTACCGGGAGGTGTAACCTCCCTCGGAGATTGACAGTGAGGGAGAGCCACCGGCACCGCCCACTACAGGAGATCTTCTACATGCATAAACAAAATCATCATATGAGGAAATTACAACTTTTCCAACAGTACCTGACATGGCATATCTTGTCCGAATTATTGTAATTTTGCAATATTGATATTAAAAAATATTATAAGTGGTCACCCCTAATCCAGAAAGCATCACAGGAAGCAGTAGAGAATGGGGAGACAAGGGTATGCAGTCAGAAAGCTGAACAGGCAGGGGCTTAAAAGGAACTCTGGTGGAGGCACAGAGCCAGTGGCTAGTTCAAGCTCTTAGAGAGACAGGAGTCTGAGGAAGGCCACTGCAGAAAGAGTGCACCAGACAGTGGGCTAATCGGAGAAGTACTCAGTGTGTTCTGGTAACATATGCTTCTGTTGTTGTTCCTTTAAACAGCAGTAGTTGGGAGGGAGGAAGAGGGGTGTCCAGAAGGATGAAGCAGCTGTCCACTGATTCCAGTCATCTGGGACTAGCCAGTTGGAGGAAGAGGGTTTGTTCATGTACCCTTGGAGCATGCTCAGTAGGACAACTCCAAGAATGGGGGCCAATTCCACTCCCAAATATTTAAAAAAAAAAAAAAAGCACCAAACTCTTGAGTGATTTCAGCCAGACCCAGCGGGAAGGTGAAAATCTCTGCCCTGAGGGCTGATGCTCCCAGGCCTGCTTTTACTAATTGCAATAAGAAGAGAACCCCAAGGAAAAGGAACCAGCCTATTGAAAGAACTGGGCATTTGCTGCTTGTTCAGGTCAGGATGGTGTGGTGACATTAACGCCAAACCAGTGGTGCATGTGTTAAATGCATAGGATTTGTGGCCCAAATTTATGGTACTGAAGAAATCTGTATGTTTAATACTATTTTTGTTTGCATAGTATTTGCTGTATTGGTGCAATGATAAGATTGTGGTTAGATTTTTGAGGAGTCTTAGTTAACTCTCAAATTGTCCTCTTATAAAATTAAAGGTTGGGGGGGGGTTTTGGCTTTTTTTTTTAGTCTGAGCAGTCTACATTGTGGTTTCTTTATTCCAAACTGAAGTAACTTAGAGTACAGACATCCACGACTGTCCACATCTGCATATTTATCTTGTGTTAGCCACAGGTGGGAGTTCCGCTGTTCAAAGCAGACTGAACCAGCTCACTCTTCCTCTGATAAAATGGAATTATAGAGGGTACGTCTGTAATCAAAGTTTAGTGGGTTACCCTCTGACTGAGTGTTGGACCCATAAGATGGGGCTACTGTCCATATAAAGGACAACTACATGCAGCCAAGGAGAGTGGGAGGCCCTGGAGCCTTCCTATTGCTGCAGCAGAAGCAGCCTATTCTCAGGAGCTGTTCAGGAAATCAGTATGGTCAACCCCAAAAGTTCAAAAAGTCAGATTGGCAAAAACTCACAACTTTTTAAAAAAAAACTATATTGTGCTTTTGGTCTGCTTTTGGATTTTTGAACTCCCCCTCCTCTCTTCTGGTCCCTCCAGTGCATGTGTGACAATTAGTGTCACCAACACTCCCAAATGCCATAGATTAAGGTGATTTTAGAGTTGGCTACTGTAGTTCTTGCTGGCTGCCTGATGACGTGGAGCTTCTAACTTCTCCTTCAACCCCCAAATTATAATTAAATCTCTTTTTCACCCCCGCTTTCCCCCACACATACATATCTGCCCATGCCTCTCAGCCCACCTCTGCTTCTGCATCACCTGGGGTTCTTCACCCCCTTCCTCATCCCCCTCAGGCCTAGAAGGCA